>NC_064901.1:1200000-2400000 GCF_929443795.1 Astur gentilis | reverse complement strand
AACAGCAGAATAAAATGAAAGCATGTCTTTTTACTTCAATCTGCTACTAGACATCCCCAGGTTGATCTTGGATCTCCCAGAGCCAGCTGAGGAAAGTTTGTACAGGCAGGTGAAACCAATCCAAGGCTGACAGGGCACAAAGTGGGAGGAGAAGCCAAAAGGGACCACACAGAGAGCTGCTAGCCTGAGTATTTTTGACTTATGGGGCTGTTGGACCACGTCTGGCACTTACAGATGCTCAGACCCTACCTTGGTGGTTATTCACCTTGCTGTCTCTAGCATAGTGATAATCCACCAGTTGCTACTCCCACCACCAGGCTGATCTTCCAAGCAGCAACCACCGTCTTTTCTAAGTCGCTCTACCAAAGCGAGTTCAAAAAGTCTATCTACCATGTCAGTCTTGACACACAAGCTGAATCTGATCATAAGACACAACTACTGAAGTGTGCACACTCCAAGCTAGCTGGATGCAAGTAGCCATGGTCCCAAAGCTCTCCAGCCTCATTAGCTCAACATAGTGCTCTAGGTAATATGCCCAGCAGCTTGGCAAGCACTGTGTCAGCACAGTTACCTGGCTTCTGTCCTACCTGGGTGCTGATCTCTGCAGTACTCATTGACGGTCTTCTCTCTGACCTCAACTGTGTCTGTTCTTTCCCTCCTTCCTGCAATTTCAATCCACACTATTGACCAGGACATCTCCTACCATCATTTGACTTACAGCCACTGTCTCTGACAATAGCACCTTTGATGTGATTTATTAAAAGAAAGAGTTTTGCATTTAATTGCACCCATCCCTTCATGGCAGGGCTGTGCTAGCATCATAACCTTTCAGCTTTGCACTCAGCCATCTGCTCTCAAAGCAAACCCCATGTGTTATGGTTCTATGTGTGGGATTCTTTCCTGCTTCAGGTCTTCTCCTCCTCACTTATCTAAGCCATTCCAGTTTGGGGGCTCTATCAAAAATAATTCTCCTGTTCAGTGAGAAATTTTGCACCTGCAAACTCCAGAGTCAAAAATGCCTAAGCATTGAATAAATATTGTGGCTCTGTCTTGAAGAGAATGATGTACTTATGCAACATCATAAAGCACTTTCCAATCCATTAGTAACTAAATAGGATGTTAAACAGCAACTGTTAGTAATAAAGACTTAAAATCAGCAGGCACAGATAGCTTGCACCCATGAGTCCTACAAGAGCTGCCTGAGGGGATCTCTAACCTACTTATTGTTAATTTTTTTTTTTAATAATGCTTGAAACAATGAGATTTCAGTAGGCTTATAGAGTATAAAATGTGGCAATAATCATCCTGTTTGGCCTTTTTGAGTAAGTAAGGAAGAAACTAACTAGCCTGATAAAAAACAGCATAGAGAAAATAACAAAAAACCCTGTAGGGGATTTATTATAAAAGCATTTGAAGATGGGTGTACAACTTTTCAGAGTTATCCATCAGTTCATGCCCTTCCATCTCTGCAAAATAGTGGTCTAATTCTTGATCCATCTCTTACTACCTATGTCCTGACAGTTTTTCATTAACTTTTATATTCCTCATTATGTCTTCATTTTGTGAAACAGCCTTTTTGCTTCCCCCCTCTGCATGACTCTTTCATAGCAGCCCTTAGTAAGTTGAGTTCTTACTTTCTGGATGCTTCTTTCTTGTATTTGAAGTCAATTAATAACTTGCTACTCAGCTTCTCTTCTTTGGCTCTTCCTGGCCTTGCTTTGCACTAGGATAGTTGGTGCTTCTGTTCCTGTTGACTTTATTTAAATATTGCTCCTCAGACTTGCTTCCAATGGGATTTTGCCTGGAAGTTATCAAATTGTTTAAATTCACTTTCTTCAGCTGCACTGGCTTTATTTGGCTGCTCTCACACAGTTCATAAATCTTAAATAAAGATGTACCATCTTACGCATGTTCACATTCTCATCTCAACCAATCCTCCCCAATTCTCAGCTAGTTTCCTTCTCCACCTTGTAGCCAAATAGTTATTGTTCCTAAAGTATTCCAAGGGATCAGCACACTGCCAGGGTGGGACTCGGCTGACCCAACACAGATGCCTTCATATGGGCAAGTAACTTAATCTGCCTTTCTGGTCAATGGAGAAACCCAGGTACTTCAGAACTATCTCATCCTAAAACACATGGGGGGGGGGGGGGGCGGGGGGAAGTCAGATGATGAAGCCTACAAACTACCTTTTGTCAGCTGCAAGACAGCAGGATGACTAGCTCTGGATGAAAACTGGAGATAAAACAAGACTGCAAGAATGGTAAACATGGACAAAGCAATTTACAGCAATCATAACACTCAGTAGACTATGCCCATTCAGATAAAGCACAAACTTTCTATTTCCAGAACAAGCATTACATGGGCCAGAGCTACAGAGTTAGAGATGGCGTATTAGAAAACAACTCCAAAGTGTACGACAACCACAATCCTTGGATGTAAGCCAGGAAGCAGTGGTAGGAGCAATGAAAATTTATTTCAGCAGATGGAATTGGGGAGACTGATGTTGGAAGACACTATACAGTTTGAGAAGCCATATGGGTAAACTGAAGAAAGGAGACTGAGGGCTAGAGAAAGCAACCTGCATTGAAAACTTCTATTTGGTTAGCAAAAAGAAGATTAAGGAGCGGCTTGAAGACAGAGCACAAAATCTGTATTAAAATACCAGGTTATAAAAAAGCCTCATTCTTGTTGAGGAACACGTAACAGAATGATGGCTGGAATTTAGAAGGCTAGAAACCTGGCAGGTTCAAATCAAATGCAAATGAAATCAGTCACCAGTGTTCACACACACAAGATCACTTACCTGCAGAAAGAACCCATTCTTCCTTTAGAGGGCAGCGAGAAGTAAAGTTTTACTTCAGATATTATCAGCATTTTCTGAACAATATTTCATGCCTTTTCCTTACGGTGGTGTCCCTACGCTCTAGCACAGCTTCTGTATCAGTAGTCCTTCCTTCTGGAACAATAGCCCTGATCAGACAATATCCAAAGACCAACTTGCACTTTCTGAAGCAATACAAGATGCCAACAGGCTTTTCAGTAACCACCTATTAGCCTACTGTATCACCTTGTGCAGTCCATAGTCCAGTTTCTAGCTGTCCTGGGTTTACTTTAGCAACCCTTGGAACATGTCTAAACAGACTGGCTTGACTCTCCTCCAGCACTGATCTGGGCATCAATGTGTAGCGCCAAATAAGAAAGGCTGTATTTTGTTTTTCCCCATCTAGTTCCACCCCAAGGATGGCAACCCCTTGTTACACTACACTCAAAAGTATATGCTACCCTGTCACTACAGCCTGGCATAGAGCCAGATTCTGATTTACAGCATTCCAGTTTTATTACAGACTCTCACATTTAGTTCACAGCAAGGGCCTCATTTGTACAAAATTGTGCATCAGTCTGATGTTATGCACACTACACACAACATAAGAATGACTTATAGAAAAATGTTGTGTTCTTGAATAAAGTGCTTGATGTGTCAAATGAAGTGTTCATAGGCAATCTACTAGAAGCTTGATGAATATACCCATTAAACCTGACATACTATACATATTTACAATTTAACAGATCTTTAACATGGAGAAATAAACCTGCTTGAACTGACAGTACTTTATTCTCATCCAAATGTACCAGTTTCACTTCCTGCTGTGCTTATCAGCACATTGCTTGGAGTGCAGTAAAACCTGACCTCCTAGAATTGCAGTCCAGCAACATTTGTGTGCTAAAAGCTGATATAGATCACCATTGTCCTAGATCAAACTTTCCAATGGGTCCATTTGAAGTTCATGTTGCTACTTCAAGGAGCATATGAGGGAGAGAGGAAAGGGGAAAAAACCCACCCCAAGATCTAGACACAAAGAGAATGGTTGAAAGAAGTATTTATTACAAAATTAAATTCCAAATTCTACCTCATTTCCCATTATCTCCTGTACAAAATACAGTTATAGCTCAAGGAAACATTCTCCCATCCACACCATATGGTGCAGTAATTACACCTTAGAAGACATTCAGTTCATGGACAGATGCACACGCACACACATATACACACAGCATTAGTAAGAAAGGTTCAGAATACAGGACAGAATTACAAAAGAATCCCTGTCACTGCTGCTCCAAACTCTTGCTCAGTCAGGGGCAAGTTCTCCAAGGATGGCGCTGAACAGCATCTCTTGTAAAACACAATAAACTCACTTGGCAGTCTTAGGACCAATTACAAATTCAGCAGGAGTGGTTTCTGTGCTAGTATGTCACCTACCTCAGATATTATTTGTGAAATTGTAGCCCTTGACATTCAAGTAAAGAGTATAAGGGAGTTTAAAAAGTAAAGCAATTCACAATCAACCATGCAACCAAGGTCTCAGCACTGCAAAAAAGACAGAGACAATTCTCAGTCCTGACTGCTTGCAGCCCAAAGCCCCCCAAAGAAAGCAGTATGCTATGGAGACGGTGTTCTTACCCTCAGCCATCCTTTCCCAGCAGGAAAGAGCGTTATGATGTTCTAACAGTCCACACATTTTTGCTTGCATGACACACACTGGCTAATGTGTGGGGCCACTCGCTGTAAAGGGGCGGGGTGGGGGGAAATCTTACCTATATTTCCCAGCTGGTGGAGGCACAGAGTACCGCTAGGGAGATTTTCACATTGCCAGCAGGATCCTGAGAGGAGGAAATAGTGTTATAATGGTATTTGCATGCAGAGTGCCAACCCAGAGTGTAAGCCACAAAAGGCACGGCCTCTGGAACGGAAACTGCTAAGCATGGCAATGGAGAATTTCAGGTAAATGCCTGTGTTTCCATGTTGACAGCTGGTTCACTCTCAAGTCCCTCAAAAACCATGCTCAGAGGGATAAAGGAGGGACAGGAAGGAACTGTCAAATAACACATTAGTTTACTTTTCCATAACAAGTTTCTGGTTTTGCTCTCAGTGCATGTGACAGGTATGCATCCACTCAGGATACTATGAGGTGTCCTGCCCTACCCCTTGTTCAGACACCCATACAAAATGGATGCACAGCCTTAAATTTGGAAGAGAAGCAAAGGCATGTCCTGTACTTTGGGCATACTTGAAGAAGCAGGAGGAAGGAGGGAGATATAAGAAGGTAGATCCTTGTCAATGCCCCTTGTGCATCAATAAGCCCTTCCAGTCAAGGTGCACAAAGAAAACTCTCTGATGAGAGAGTGGTGGTGGCTCTCCCACCCACAGGGCTGTGAATGATGCTGGTAAGCAGTGCCTGACACAAAGTCCTCTACCTGGACCAAGGGCAACCTTGATACAGGAATCTCTATTCAAATCCTCATCCCAGTCATATTTCTGTCTCATAGCATGAGTAGTCCAGTTCCTGGAAATAGGCCAGTCCGTGCTGCTAGAACAGGCGTGCGTGCATCAGAGTCCTGAAGCAACTGTTAACAGAAACCTTTTAAGATGGATGGATTGTCTAGTCTAGGATGAAGCTAGATGAGCCAAAAGGCCGCCTATCTATCCTCCAAAGACTGCAGAGGTAAAAACAGAGTTTACACATAAAAAGGAATTTGAAGCTGGGAACATGGCAGCCTGCAGCTTTTTGTGATTTGAATCCACAGATACAGTTTGATGAAATACTTTGCCAGTGATAAAAGAAGCCCTGTCAAGCAAAGCTCAGAGAGAGCAGCTGCACTACAGAACAGCACCTTCCAGCCTCAGAAAGCACTGTTAGCTATTTTCCACATGACTGGGGAAGAGGACTGATAAGCAGTCCTCAAAATGAACCTGAACTCATTCCACAAGCACAAATGGAAAAACTGAAGCAGCCCAAATTCCATTCAGAAAGCAAAGAGTACCCTGCACCCATTGCCTCATGTCTGCACCATTCAGACATTTTAAGTCAGAGTCAGCAAGGGAATCCCAATTATCGTCTTTTATTGACCTCACAAAATACTGGTTACTATCATGTTCCAGCTATGGCCTGACAGGTTTTGTTTTGAGAAGCAAATACTGAAGGCCAAATCCTAACTAAAATAATTTTTCAGTATTGTTCTCCTGAAAGAAAACAGACCAACATCAATTTACTCTTACTTGAAAACCCAACCCTTGGAGTCCAGAGGGTGCAGAGGAAATGTCTGCCCTCTAGTCTTCAAATGTAGAACTTTTAATACTTTTAACACCAGATTAAAAAAAAAAAAAAAAAAAAAAAAAAAGATTCTGCTGGAGGTTGCTCCCTCTTGTGGAATAGCTAGATTTTTTTTCACTGTATGCCTCCATCCCCTTACTAGCATAAAAGGCCTAAGAAATAGATTAGTCTCAGTGCCAATCAAGTGCTCTCAGAGGATTTCTGAAATGGCAGTCCTAAAGAAAAATAAACCTTTGCCTGTAATGAAACAGAAGCTGGGCTTGTGCACAGGAAGGTGGGATGGGAGCATGACATTTGCACCTTCAACTGGCCAATCCCCAAACTCAGCTGCCAATCCCCAGCCTAAAAATTATTAGTACTAAAGGATACAGGGACCCTGGGCAAGGAACACACTGGTTCATCTTCCTCAGGCAGCTCCTACAAAGCTGACCTCTTCATAATAGTTGAAGTAAACCAAGGTTACTGAGTTGATTTTTGCTTTCCCACAGATTTAATTTGATGAATAAAGAGTGTTAGAAACTGTCATTCCAAAACACTCACAAGTTTCTTAGGTTTTTCTGTTGTTAAGGGCAAGTGTGTGATTGTATGTGCTGGAAAAAAACCTGCACTTTAAATCATTACTTTTATCAGCTCTTCTGGCAAATCCTCCCCATGGCAATGGGATTACCTTAGGGAAAGCTCATATTCGGGATAGCAAGGTATTAAGCAAAAAATCTCACCAAGAGTAGCAGGTGCTGAATCATATTGCTACAAAGGCAGCACTGCACTGTCTGCATGCCACATTGCCAACAGTTAACAATTTGCAGCTTCTGTCAGATCAAGCAGGATCTGAAGAAGTTTGCAGCCTTCTCCCTCATCCTTCTTGCATATATATCATCTCCATGAACCCCTGGCTCATGCAGGTGGGAGCACTTCCTGCAATAGCAAGTGGAAAAGAACCATCAAACTCGGGAGCTAATTAGCGCAATGACTTCCCACCATGCATTACCAGCAGGTGATTAACTCAAAAACCTTTAGAATCAAAAGCATAGGTCCATACCATCTGAGTTAGTGTCTGTAGGAGTCAACCTCTAGAGAGAGATGTGACATACTAAGCCAGAGCCTTAACAATAGCAAGCAGCTGCCTGACTGAACAATGCTATGGATCTCTAATAGAGAGGAATGAAAGCAAGTCTGACTGAAGTCTTAGTCCCCCCCACAGAACTATGCTAATGCAGCCCTTCTGTGTTGTAGGAAATACATTAGGATTCAAGGTTTGGCAAGAGAAATGAACACACGGTTCATGTTTAAAGACAGACACACTCACCTGCTGCTCTCCTTGTAACTGTAATTTTGATGCAAGGCTAAGAAGCAGACCAAGACCTCTGAAATGAAAGGCTTGAGTTCCTTGAAACATACACAGAAGAGTTTGCAAATATTACTTCTTGAGACAGGAACACAGCTGGGGTCATTCATGTTGGATGCTACAAGGTAGCAACCTTGAACTGTGACAAGAAATTTAAATTGGGTGAAGAGTAGGAGATGGAATGAAAGGAACATTTACAAAAATAGACCTAACACTGGAGAAAGGCACCTGATAAATAGAATTCCGCTTTCTTGGAGGGGAGAGATTCAACATCCAATGGCTCTTGACACTTAACAGACAAAGAATTTTTGCCTGGACTCACATTTCCTTCAATAGAGTAATTTGATGTTCAGCTATCTATGAGAGGGAACTTGCTCAATATTGGAATACAGTGAGCAGATACCGTGGCACTGACAGCCAGTTTTGCAGATGCTACATTCATTAAGATGAAGCCTTCCCCCTAAAAGCACACTGGAATAACTGGGATCAAAAGATGAATGATAGCTGTCTGTAAAATTTCCAAGGTATCATTTCAGTCTGTAGTACACACCCAAGAAGCTGGTCTTCATAGCATACTGGGGCAGAAAATAAATCACCTGCTATTTCCACTGTAATTTCCTTAGCAGTTTCAGACAGAACTGCAAAGAAGCTACAAAGTGCTGAGCTGGAGCAGTCTGGCTCTGAGCACAGGCCTGCTAGGTGATTCTTATCAATTATTAAAGGTAACCAGGAAGCAAGGCAGTATACAGGGATAAACAATCTCCATCTCCTCTGTCTGCAGAGGGCTTGGGAGACAGGCAAGGCACAGTGGCTCAGGAGATGTCAAGTAGACCCTGTTCAGTCACATTGTAAAAATTCAGGGTCAGAATAAAAAAAAAATGCAGACAGCCAGGGCAGGGTAGAATGGAGATCCCCAGATACCTATATGAAGCTTTCAAAAACCTCACCATAAGAAAGGTTGTTAATCATGATAAAAGTCCTAATGTCTCAGACACTGTCTGGCTCTCAAACTGTAACGGTGTTTAGATTACAGGAAGGAAGACACACGCATACATGTGAACATGCAACTACACACAGCCTCCAACTTGTACTGGTCTGACTGCTGGAATGCCACTGCTGTTTGACTGATATATGTTGCTTGAAAGAATTGAGATTTAAGCAGCCAGTTGTCCAGGAATATAACGTAAGGATTCAGGACATGAGCCTTTTTAAGAAGACCTTCTCGTGGTCATCCTCCACATCTTCCAATGCAGGCAGTGCAAACAAATGCCAAAGTAACAGGGCTACTATACCCAGAGTTCTCCAGAGAGAACATTTTACAGTCACATGGCTCCAAAGCACCAGAATCAGCCTGACAAGCAGCAGATCTCATGCTTCTCAGCCGATGTCCCCAGGCTCCCTTTGTTGGCTCTAGAACTCCCAGGAGTCCATCCACCGGAGCCCTGCCATGGGGCTGCTAGGGTCAGAGGCCATGGGTCCTATCATCCCATAGGACAGAGGATGGAAGAGGTAGAAGCTGTAGAAAGAAACCAATTGCTCATCAGGGACTGCAGAGTTTTCTGACTCAAGAACATTGCAGATTAGTCCATACATATGTCCTATGAGACCTTTGTTTTTGGGCTGCTCTAAGCTCTACTGGGGACTTTCTAATCTCTGCTGAACACAATATATACATAGTACACAGTTTTATCACAGGTGGTATTTTCTCTTAGAAAGCAACAGCTTTGGAGAAAAGCCAGCTGAGAAAATGTACAGCAATGAAGAATTTGCCTGTATTTGAGGGATCTAGCACCTTCTAGCATGGGGACTAAAATCAGAAACCACTGAACTGCAGGTTTGGAGGAGAATAGTGCTGACACTGAGTGCTGGGACAAAAGAAAGATTCCTTGCAATGGAAAAGTGTTTTATAATGTATTACTGGGACATAGATGCTGAATCTAATCAAATGTGAGGGTTTAGGATTGGGCTTGATGATGTCTGACAAGTTCAGCAGAGAAAAGAGAGGCAGAAACAAAGGCTAAGGATAATTAACAGGCAGTAAGGTTTCCATTGAGACAGTGACTGTCACACATTCAGGAAAAGTTCAGCTTTCAGCACTCACCTGTACACGATGAGCAGAACCAGTGCCAGGAACCCCCCTCCATATACTTTTCTAGCTATAGTGCTGGGTGACAAGAACGCAGCACAGAACTTCAGTAGTGTGTCCCAGGTGATTCCTAGGAGAAGGACAAGGTAGAAGTCAGGAGCAATGCAGAGATGAAAGAACAGAGCTGCTATTTTCAGTCATAGCCTGGGCTGACAAAGCTCTGTAAGCACCAGAAGACCTTGTCAATTTTAAAATTCATTTACGTTTGTAACCTTCAGAACTATCAGGATTGTTTTGTACCAGCAGAAGGTTCTTTTTTCCTACCTTTCCATTTGAATAAATGCAAGAGAAAACTGGGCCCCAGATGCTAACTAAGCTGGTACAAAATCACAGGAAAAACTACCAAGACTGAATTATAAACAGACATGACAGAAAAGTGGGGGCAGCAAACAAAGGGAAGTAACTTGTATAAAAGCATATATAAGAACAGCAAAGCAGCAGAGAATAGGAATCATATCTCTAAACTTAAATGCTCTAAGCACTAGACATGACTGCCTCTTCAGGGTGGTAACAAAAAAAAAGACGACAATTTGGCACTGCAAGCTGGTTTATGAAAACCATTTTGAATTTGTCAATGTTTTCAAGCACTTCGCACAAGCAAGCAGAAAACCTATATAAAATATCTAGTCTGAAAACATTCCATTTAACAGAATTTCACCCGTTTCCCTGCCTTGTCTTCTCTCAGACTCTAGTATTTACCTGTCAACATGCTGGAAAAAAGCATGGCAGGAAAGTAGTGGTGAAAGTAGAGAACTCGTCCCATCATAAAAAAAGGGAGGTAATGAAGGAGCCAGCCCAGCATGATCTGCCCTCCACCATGTAGCACGACTCTGGACAGTTCTGGAACACAAATAAACAGACTTCAGCAGAGAAAAACTCAACTACCATTCCTATTTGCAAACCTTATCACATTAAGTAAACTCAACAGGAATGGTCTTTGCAGGAAGTCACGTACTGGTCTGAAATTGCTCCAAGCGTCTGCAACAGCCTAGCTGGATTCTTTATAAACATACAAACACTTTTCAGGAGAACAGTTATCAGAAAAGATATACAAAGACATAAGTCTCAAGGGACTGGCAGGAGGTTGACCATGCTCTATGTTAACACCAAACTTACAATTTCTCAGGACATACATCAGTCTAATGAGGTCATTCCAGTTTCTGATGTTTTTTATTCTCTCTGTAGCAGACTACAAGCCATCCACATGATCACTTTGCCAGCCTTTCCTGGAAAGAAATGTTGCCTAGTTTTCAGAGCCTGGGGAAGGGACTGAGAGCTCTGGTGTCCGTATGCAGTTTAGCCAATAACTTATTATGTAATTGAATAGTTTCACATCACATTTTAGAATTCACTTCCCACAAAGAGATCTACAAAATGAAGCAACCATTGATGTAAACTGGAACGGTCAAAGTATGACTTATTAGGGTCTGTGAAAAGCTCTATAACCTTGGCATTGAACATAATAAAGGATCATTGCATCTCTTGCATTTGTCATTTGCTTTGCATAAATAATCGGGAAACATTTCTCATTTCAAAATGCCATGCACACTACAGAGCACATGCAGAGCTTGAGAGCAGGGCATTAAACCAACTGGTCTGTCTCCCTTACAGCCAACACAGGTAGCACCTTGCAGTGTTTTTGTTGAAGATCTGTCCTGTTCACTAGTAAACTATTTGAGATACGAAACTCCCACTCTTTTCCTTGTAGACCTTACTTGATAACTGAAGCTCAGTGGTTTCTCACTCTTAGCACACAAAATCCTGCCGTCCATACAATTTTAAGGTGCCTGCAAAAGGCATTTATGAAAAGGAAGCCTATTATCAGTAACATGTGTGGGATAACTATCTCTACTAGAAAAAACACCTTGGAAGCCTGCTAAGCAGAACAAGCTAAAAAACCATGGGACCAGTAGATCTCTGCATCAGGAAGGTTTCCCTGACACAGGTTTTGTCACCTTCTCCTACTGATATGTCCAGATCAATTATAGTCTTTCCAGATATACATCTGGTCATTTGTGAGCTGCAGTAATCAGTGTAACTGAGAGCAACTGTGGCCAGCATCTTGGCTCTTCAGCAGTTCATATGCAACTCCCATGGTAGGCTGGGTAATCACCTGCAAAGCAGAGCTGGCATGAGAGCTACTGACTAATCCATGCCCTTGTCTCCTGCCAGAAAACAAGGCAGCAAAAGCCTACTGAGACTTATCTTTGGATCACCTTAAGATGTCAGCCTATACACAGAGCAGCTCTGAAATCTCCAGCAAAGGAGCATAAGACTTTTGAGGAGCCACTGATCACATCTTCTGCCTGTGAGTCACTTCCAGAGCTCTTCTCTTTGGCTAAGTAGGTGTCTCAGGGCCCTTGCTGACTTCAGAATTTCTGATGAAGTCTTAAAGGCTCATCAGAAATGGTCTGTCATGCAAAAAGCAAGATTTGTTCACAAGAGTGATTATTTCCAGTACGGAATCCTTTGTTAACAGTCACATCATTCAGTGCTACACTTTCAAAGCACCATATAGCTTAGTGTTTTATACATACAGCTGCCTTGAGAATATTTTGTTCAATCCCTAAGGTTTCAATGCAATGTAAAAAAAGATTTATTTTTTTTTTAATACAGGATGAGCTTTCCTTATCAGGAAACCAGGATGTTATAATAGAGATTCTATAGCGCAGGCAGGATAGGAAGACTGACCTCACCTTTCAGTTCAGATGTCAGTTGGACACCTCTCTTCAGGGCCACTGCAGTGGAAACTGTTATCAGAAGATATAACCCAATAGTGACCAGATTTAGCCACCAAATCACCTACATAGGAGAAAAAGAAAGATTTGGGACTTTAGGCTGGACATGTGCATGTGAGAGGAAATGAAAAGCTACATGCCTTTCTACATGCATGTAGAAAGTAAGAGTACAATGAGAGAGACAGTCTAAAAGGAGGAGGAGGAGGAAGAGCATTATTGTCACTGGCAGAGACAAGACTAAGCTAAAATTTGCTAAAGACATTGGCTTGGAACCTACTACTCCGACTTACCGGGTTTCCCAGCAAATAAACTCGATAATCGGTCTCATTGACACCAGAAAAACGCAGGCCCTGAGGAAACAGAGCAGAAAGGAGTAAATGGGTTTCCGTCAGTCCAGTTTGTATTTTGCACAGTGTCAAAGGTGAGACAAATTCCCATCCATGCACTCAGGTGCTACAAAATAAAGCTGACAACATCTTCAGCGCCATTAAGAGGTGCTATGCTTCAAGAAGCACAGCAAAAGCACTTGAAAACAAAAAGTAAGGTGGATTGATCAATATACCTGGTAGTTGATGGGCCAGTGCCAAGGTTTGGATGTAACTTCATTGTCCTTTGGTTTGAGGCCACTGTTTCCCTACATGTAAGTCAAGATAAAATTTAAATGAGCAGGCAGTTATGCTGCAAAGCCTGCCCAGAAATGTCTGGGTACACAAACATACATGAATACTCTTCCTGAGTAAAGCGGTTTTCTGACTACATAAGCACATCACCTTCTGGAGATGGCCACAGTGAGGACAATGGATGTTTTAATATCACTGTACAAGTGAAAATGTTCTTTGCGTACCATTAGAGGCAGCATTCTCTCATTTCTCTTCTCCACCTTTTCTGTCAATGAGGACACATGTTGCATAAGCAAGACCTTTGTTCATTAAGAGACTACTCTGACAGGTTTCCCTCCACTTTGAATAAAAGCCTCAGAAAGATTATTTCCATGGAAACTCACACAGGTACTTCTTTACCTGAGACAGCATTATCACTGGTTGCCATGGAAATGCTTAGCATTAATAATGATTTGCTTGACTACCTTCTTTCTCTTAAGAATCTGAGAAAAGCTTTACAAACAGTAGCAAATAAAACCTTAGAGTCCTTTCTCAAAATAGTAACTTCGCATTCTTCAGACAAAGGGTTGAGGAGCTGGAAGCTGAAGGGCTGTGGCCAAGAGCACATAGAACAATCATGGGGAAAGACCACAAGAGCAGTCCATCTTGAAAATATTAAATCCAGCTCTTTTTTTTTTTTTTTTTTATATTCAGGGATAAATAGGGAAGAGGAAATCAGAAAACACAGCACCTCAATGAATTAAAAAAAAATAAAATTAGAAGTTTTCCATTTTCAATCCAAACATTTGCTGATCTCCTAAGTGTCTGTTTAGCTAATTTTCCCAACTCTGACCACAGTTATCGTGCTGCCTCACAAATACTAATTTAACTTTAAAAGTTAGGTAGGGTAGGGAAAATTTCCAACTCTCCTTTATAGAACCAGATTTCAGTAGTGGAAGAATTACATAACTAGGCTGTAGCTAGATCACACCAACAGCAGAGCCAGGCACCAAGCCCAAGGCTTCCAAACTTTTGGAAGATTTAGCTGCAAGACCACCCCTTTTTCTAAGTATAAATTCAAGTAGGTTACTGGGGCATGTAAATTCTGCCCTAGCTTGCAGCCATCACCCAGATCATCTCAGAAAATGCTGTTTCTTTTTGATGCAAGAGAAAGGAGGAAGAAAGTTATAATCTAGAATTAATGATATCCTACCCGGATCATAACCATGTGGGATTCTAGCACAATTTCTGCAAAAGAGGGCTTCAAGACATCCAGACTGATATTGGGCACTTTAGAAAAAGAGAGAAAAATAGATTAGAAGTCTGTATGGTTTACTTTTATTTGCTTCATTCATAATAAACTAAACTCTCTCCTCCTGTGACAAATCTGCTTCTAGCACGTCTTTTAAATTTCCTACACAATTAATTCATATTCTAAACACAGAGGCTTGCAGTCAAAAGTATCCCCCAGTGAATTTTACAACTGATGTACTCCTAGATTTCCTCCTTTACTTCCAGGAGGAAAAGAAATAGACAAAAGCCCATGAAATAAACAGATTTGTATTTCTAGCTGAAATTGGAGACATATTGTTCATAGGCTGCTGTTTATCTGTAAATGAGACATGAGTGTGGGAATGTAAAATGCATTACAACAGGCAAGGAAACTCTATCAAGTCAACAGCCCAGGATTCCTCTCCTTTGGTTTGCATGCAGTCGCTATGAAAGGATGAACACTAGGGTTTTTTAGTAACTCAGAACTCAGCCCAAGTCATCTGCAATTCAAGGGATGAAAATTATATCGAATAATTCAGGCCAAATGAGGCTGTAACACATATCTAACTCCTGGATGAGGCTGCAAGGCCCATCTGTCATTACTGGCAAACTTAGTTCTCTATCACACTTCTATTCATTTTTTGATGGTACTGCAAAGTCATTATTTAGCATGCCCCTGGTAAGAGAAGGAAAAAAAATACACCAGAACAGGGTGGATCCTAACTTTAAAAAAAAAAAAAACAACATTGAAGTATATATAACATACTCGTATCGATGACAGTAATTCCCAATTAAACCAATGATGTAAAAATAACAGCCTGTACTGGAGTGCCTATAAAACTTCACACTTTTGTTACCCATAAAGATCTCAAAATCCTTAAGTATAAAGAATTCCACTACACTTGAAGCATTATCACCAACTTACAGTACAAACAGTGAAGTAGAAAAAGGCTATACATCTCTGAACAACTGGCAAGTTCAGCAAAGTTAAGCTCGAGTTGGGAAAGAACACACAAATTCCAAACACTGAATTCTTGCCATCTGATAGCTCACACCTTCCTTTAACAGCAAGCCAAGATGCACTCTCAAAGGAAAAGGAAATAGATGACTTACACTTAGGGTTAATATGATCTTCAAAGTTCCAGAGGGAATTGGGAGTCTCCTTCAGGTATGGCGTGCAGGTGACTTCCACTTGTTCCCAGCCCCTGAGAAACAGCAGAACAGTTAGCCACCACCCCACAAAAGATGACTCAGTACTTTCAGTTCATGTCTGATTTTTTTCCCCATTTATCTTTATACTTTCCCATAAGACTTACCATACCACCCAACCCCAGCAGCTACATTCTTACATACTCTTACATGCTCTAAGCACCATGTAGAAACCAAAAGAGATTTGCAAGACAGCCAACATCAACATTCTACTGAATATTTGAACCACATTTCTAACTTTGGGCATCTAAACTAAAAAAACCCTAGGTCCATACACAAGCAGTGGGATTTTTGAAGATGATGCACATCAACAACTAAAGACTACTTCAAGTCAACCCTTACAGTCTCTCCAGAAGAATATCACCATCATTAAATTAAGTCAATCTATGCCTATGGCAACTGCATTACAGAAACAAAACAACGACTTTAGAGGATGCCACCAACTGTTCATTTAGTCTTTCACCCTATTTCTAGCAGGTCACATCAAACACTTTGGGAGAAAGTGCATCAAACCCTGCAGTAATGTGACAGATTAATAAGGAATTTTGTACCAATCACCACCTAGCAGACTTAATTCCACTAATTAATTAATTCAATTAATTAATCAACACTTAATTCTCGGAAGGACAGTGATTACTCACCCTTAAATTCCTTTTAAAAAAAAAATCCAATATACTCTAACCATCCTTATTTGCAGTTAACAAGTATTTTTCCTCTCAGCTCTCAATGCCATCAATATTTTGTGGCAGTAACTTCATTCATAGGGTAAGTTTGTGTTGGGGAGGGCAGGGAAAATAGCTCCTTTCTTGAATGTTGTTGACAGAGGCGGTGATTTGTTTTTTTTAAAACCAATCATATTATTTACCCATGAGCCCAGTTTTACTGGTAAAGTCTAACTGGCACTTGCATTCTTGACCAGGCAGTCACCAGAGGTATCTGCCTGCACTCACTATGATTCAGCATCCACAGGATTCCTTAGAAGCCCTTTTTACCATAACACAGTGAAGGGAAACCTAAGCTAGCAGTAATGGAGGCTGCTCTGGAAACAAAAGCAACATGAGTGCACAGCCTGCTGCTTCAGGATCCATGTTAGCATCCCACACAGTACAGCTTTGTAGATACTTTGTAGATACAGCTTTGTGGCATTAGTCTGGATGTCACCTCATTTTAATGATGAAGATACATAATTCAAGGACATATTAAATCACAATCCCTGCTAATAGCAGCTTGTTACTGTTGCCCTCTCTTCAGACACTGCATGCAAAAATGGCAGAAGGTCTTCCAACCACAAAATAAATTAATAAAAAGAAATTTGGATGATTATGGTAAGGAACAGCATGAACTGCCCCAGTTTCTAGCAATTTTTGTGAACCCCAAGAATAAAATGGGCCTTGAAGAACATGTCTGTCATCGCTTCCTGGACTTACCAGATGACAAAATCTACGCCCATGCCACTCCTGGATCTCTTAGTAAGGGATATTATTTTTCAGAGCTGTATACCTTCACTGTAACAGGCTGCATAACCCTAACCCAGTTCTTCCCCTCTGATTATATTTTTAGTACCTGCTAGTTACTTTTTTATTCTTTTGAAGATAAAGAAATGGAAGAAATGTGGTTATTGCTTAGTTTAAAAGTATCATTGCACAAAGGAACATGTCAGCTCAAGGTTGTGCAAGGGTGGAGGGAGATTACAAGCTATTTACCATTTTGGCAGCGTCTTTCCAGAAGAGCCCAATATACACCCTGTGGCCACATGGGTTAGCCGGACCTGACTCCGTAGGACTTTGATGAGCTTCCCAGTCTTTCTGCCCACCACTTCAATCCGCCAGAAATCATTGGAGTCTCCTGTTCCATTCTATCATGAGAACATACCATAGGAATAGAAAAAGACACCACCACACACACAAGCAACCCAAACAAAAACAACAAACAAACAAGAAAACACCAAACCAAAAAAACTAGAAGACATACAGGATTGAAGCACTGCAAACAGGAACTTCTGAAACTCTAATGGTGGCAAAGCAAAACAAAGGAACCCAGGCTACTCTCGCTCAGACTTCACACAAGAGATTCCCCATCAGGAAGAGATGATTCTAGACATGAGCAACTACTCAAATACGTTTTTATCTTGCCAACCTTAAATTTTTTTGCTTCCAATTCATACTTGACTGTGGCTCAGAGTTACTTTTTAAACAGGGGTAACTTGGCTGCTTCACAAAAGGGTTTAGGCAACAGCCCCTTGCGTTTGGAAATTCAGCCCTCAAAGCAGATTTCATTTTCATGATTCAAAATTCTGTCATCATTCTGTCAAAAAAAGGCACTTGTCTATGTGACAAGGCCAAATACATAAAATAATACTTGTCAGAGCAACTTCAAGGTTGCTCAATTTGGCATTTCTGGAGTTGAATGCTGCCAAAGCTAGACTGGCAGTAAAAGCTTAAATTATTTCCTTGTCTGTGTTCACATTAAATAGACCTTAAATATGAGATAAGCTATTTCATACTAAATCAGGTTTTCCTCCAGTATGGTAGATGTACATCTATCACCTTGACTAACAAACTAAAAAAGCAAGAATAAATCCCCTTGGCATGGTATGAACTCTCCCCAAAAGAGGAGCTTCTGTTTTATGTTGCCATTCACTTACTATTCCATAACCAGTGACCTGAAAATGTTTCCTTGTCAGGGGAGCCTCATGCTGGTGACTGTGAAGATTTCTAGAAGTTCTGAAACGAAATAAAGTCAAACCTTGTTTTGTTTTTATGTCTTAGTAAATTTGTGATATGAACTTTCATTTGAGCCATTCAAAGAGCTGCCAGCGCTTTGACCACTGAATTCCAGCTAAGGGCAGGGCAGGATGCAGCCTTAAGAGCGATGGGGGCCACAGAGTAACTGCCACTTCCCACCATGCAACTCTGAGCTTATGCCACACTGGGCAGTGCTGGAAAAGGAGGATGGCATGCAGAAATCCAACCCTCAAGCTACAATCCACCACCTCCAAGTAGAAAAAACATTGTTGGTTTTGGGTTTTGTTGGGTTTTGGGTTTTTTTTAAATGAAGAGTAAAGGTGGGACAGCCCTGCTCTTGCAAGAAGCAATATTCTGACCTCTCTTAATTATCAATTTTGCTTTTGAAGGGAAAGATTGTACTATTTAGTCAGGCACAAATTTACTGAGGTGGGAATCACTGACCCCCCATCAGCACCAGCTATACACGGTGCAGACAAACAGCCTCCTGCCCCAGCAGGGACTGCTAACTGAGGCAACCAGAAAAACCTAGCCATATCCTGGTCAGTCCTTCATAAAAACACTCAGAAAATGAACCACCCCCACCAATACAGCTGCATCCAGCCCAGCCTTATCTGCACAGAAACCCGCTGCCCACACTGCATAGGATTCATACACAAGGAGATGAGAGCCACCTGCTGGATCTTTGCTGCAGCACTGCAGTTTCACCTCCCATGCTGGAGACCTAGTCAAGACCTAACCAGTGTTGCCTAATCAAGATTTTATCACCTTTGTTATCATCTATTTGATAGTAACACCCCAAATTAAATGCTTTTTTTTTTTTTTTCTAATCTGTGCTGGTTTTGGCTGGAATAGAGTTAATTTTCTTCACAGTAGCTAGTATGGGGCTGTGTTTTGGATTTCTGCTGAAAACAGTGTTGATAATTCAGGGATATTTTCGTTTCTGCTGAGCAGTGCTTACACAGCGTCAAGGCCTTTTCTGCCTGTCATCCCACTCCACCAGCGAGGAGGCTGGGGCTGCACAAGAAGTTGGGAGGGGACACAGCCGGGACAGCTGACCCCAACTGACCCCAGGGATATTCCAGACCATATGACGTCATGCTCAGCATATAAAGCTGGGGGAAGAAGGAATAAGGGGGGGACGTTCAGAGTGATGGCATTTGTCTTCCCAAGCAAGCATAACGCATGATGGACCCCTGCTTTCCTGGAGATGGCTGAACACCTGCCTGCCAATGGGAAGTGGTGATTGAATTCTTTGTTTCGCTTTGCTTGCACCCATGGCTTTTGCTTTACCTATTAAATTGTCTTTATCTCAACCCCCAAGTTTTCTCACTTTTACCCTTCTGATTCCCTCCCCCATCCCACTGTGGGGCAAGTGGGTGAGCGGCTGCGTGGTGCTTGGTTGCTGGCTGGGGTTAAACCATGACAAAATCTTAAAACCATTTTGGAAACCTAAGCAATTATTTGTGAACACGCAACACTGAATACAACATGACATGATTTCCAGGTTCACAAGTTTAGAGCTTCTGTTAAGAAATCAAAAGCCATGACAGCACAGAGCACTGTGACAGAGCATGGTGACATTAGAGTAGATGAAGATTAAATATCAAGTCACTAGGGTTCCCCTGCTTCTTCTCAGGCATGCCCTACAGAGAGGGAAGGCACCAGCTGACATTTTTGTTCAAAGTGTTTCACTGCTGTGATCTCGGTGTTGTTGAGAACTTCAACCGGTGGATACTGCCTATACACATAGGAACAGGACACTTGCAGTACACTGACAAAAAACCCCACACTCTGTTTGCCTAGAAAGCTCAGAGAGAGCAGGGACAAGCAAAAGAATGAGAGTTTTGAAATTGTTTCTTTGCAGAAGAGTTAGCCTTAATATTGCACCTCACACAGCTGAACAAATCCCTCTGCTGCTTAGGTAGGTATTTCTAATGAAGTTGTGTGGTTCTGTTAAAAGTTTCCCATTTAACAGACACCCTTCAAAACAAACCATAGAAGAAAAACCCCACAAACCCCACATTGGAAATGCAGATATACAGACACCTCTGACACACAACCTGCTTGTGCTGGCCTAACCATGTAGTCTCTAGCAGGACAAATCTCCCACCAGTTCTATTCAATCACACAATCTCTTTGAATCCCATAAATCATCCTTACTCTTTATGTTCCAGACGAATAATATCTCCGTGCCTCACAAACTCCACAGGGCTCGAGGGGGCTGACAGATCTGCTGAAGGAAAGCAAACTAATCACATCAATGCACTGACAAACATATCAGGGTCTTAGAAAGTTTCTTGGGAATGCTCATGCCTCAAGCAGACAATACAAGGCAAACTAATTTGTGTCGACTCTAAGGCTAGTGTAAACCACCGCTCTAGTTTAAAGATCAGCCCTGAAGGCTACGCCAAAGAACATGGCTCCAAGCAGCTCATACTGCTCTTACATAAAGAGGATGCCTGGTCAGGCTAACTGAACACCAAAACTATATATATATTTTTTTTATTTCATGAACTATAAAATTACTCTTGCAACACTGATTATAATTTTGTTATATCTACGTTATTTGCATTTCTTGTTGTTTAGACAGTTCTTCCTAATTTTTATATACACATGCTGCAGGTGAAGAAAGGAAGCTCTGCCAGACCAAACATGCCTCAGCTTACACTATATGATATTCTAAACCAACAGATATATGTACAAACCACAGATCTTCATGTTCAGTACTCCAGGCAAATCAGTTGAATACAATGTATCAGAACATACCAGGACCCAACTTCTCCAGGACCCATAGCCACAATAACAGATTCCACAAAATATTAACTGAGTTCAGATTAATTTCCTCTCTTGTTATTTGCAGCCCTACCTAGCTGAAAAGTTGTCAATGCAACCTTCAGCTGAGAAAAGCTTATTTACTTCAGATGTACAATCTGGAGAAAAACCAGAAACACAGTAGACACAAACAGCATTAATCAACATGGAGCCAGACTCCCCTTCTTCTTCCTGCTCTCCCCCCCATAACCATGAAGGATACTTTGCCCTGGAGGGAACTCACAATATTTAAGTGAAAAACTGAAGCAGCAGTTATAAAAGGCACTTTACTGGTATTTGTTACCTGTATCTGAATCATGTTTCTTTATAATCCAGAGGTTATTTGAATCTTTATGTAAGTAGGCAGTGACCTGAAAGCACAGGATAAATTATTTTACCAAACAAGAAAAAAGCTGGTGATAGCACACAGACATTTGCCAGCAAATTGAAGTCCCAAATGAATGCACCAATAACAAAGAAACCCATAAAAAGACTTTTATGATAGTGCCCTCTAGAAGGTCAGTTACTGACCACTCCTTAACCCAGATCACACCTTTTATTCAGTGTATAGCTCGTCCACTCAGGAGCACTAAACCTAATGGCAGTTCACAAACATCACGAGGAACAGCCTCCAACCATACAGCTTAACCTCCTCTCACCCTACTTCAGAGGCTCCTTCTACGACAACAGGATATCCAAACCTTAACTTTTTGAATAATCACTGACCAGTACCAGCACCAGGAGATGGAAACAGCACTGGCTTTACAGACAGGCGTCACTGGTAGAGATTTATGACAACAGGTTGCCTGTGACAACCATAATACTTCTGCCAAAAGATCCAGGCAAGGTAAGTAGGATTCAGTGACCAACTGTTAAAGCCGCACATGCTACCCAGCTAATCCTTACCGGCCTGCTCAGCCTCACACAAGAGTAACTGCTCCTACTGCTACCATGGGCAGGGAGGGCCATCTGGCCCCAAGGTGCTGCTCCCAAGGGCAACCTTCCTGAGCAGCTCGAGGAACTGCACCCACTTTGCTCACTCTCCTCTTCCGGCAGCAGCAAGCCCTGCTCTGTGGGACTCTAGCCCAGTCCCAGACCTGTGCCTCCCACTCAGGTGGGAGCAGACAGCCCAGTGGGTAGGTGAGAGGCAGAACATACAGGAGTGTCTGAGGGTGGAGAAAAAGGGAGAGCTGGAGGTGGAACCTCATACCTTGAGGTCATGTCATCAGGAGAGGAGAGAAAGGAGGAGGCACAGAGATCACTGCCTCCTTCTTTTCCTCCCTAAATCTCCTCCAAGTTCTAAAATTCCTTCCCCTTTCCACAGCCCCCAAAACCTCCCAGCACCCTACCCTTGTCCTACCTCCAGGACAGGGAGCACAGAGGGGGAAATCTCCACCCTTTCCCACTTACCCTCAAGGAAACTCCCATCAGTGTCCTCTCCAAATCCCCCTTCCCTGCTTTTAGTGTCATAAAGCATGCTCTGTACTTGAATTTTGCCTATCCTTGAGCCAGTTTTGGTATGACATCTTCATCTATGGTAATAAACATCAATGTCACATGAGAGTATTAGGACTTTCAGTTGGGAAGAACAGCAGGAAAAGAAGATTGAGACAAAGTTTTAATTTCTGAAAACTTCCTTACCTCAGAGACTGAAAGGAGTTAAAAAACAAACACTTGTTTTTCTCTGGCAACTTTCTTTCAAGGAACTCAGAACAATTTTTAGACACTAACATGCAAACTGCAAAATACATCTTGGGAAAGCTGCAGAAGCTGCAAAGATTTATGAAGCTGCATGATGATGGACAAAAATAAGAAATTAATTTAATTTTTGTACTACTTAATTAGCCATAGTTACATGATTTCTGATTTTTACTTTGATTTATTGCTTAATCATTTAATCAGAAGCCCTTAGTTCAGATACTTTCATTATGGCTAGCTTACAAATGTACAGATATCTAATTTAATGAGCAAAGCCTTACAAATTCTTTGGTGACAGATGAGGAAAGCAGGGCACAGAAGGAGAGTAATCCATGTAAGGTCATAAAGGCCAGTGACAGGAGTGAAAACAACATACAGCAGTCCTATTCTGTGCTGTTAAAACACAGCAACGAAACCTGTAAGTAATTTGGTTCAAACGTAAGTTTTACAGCCTTCCTTGAAGAAACAACAGCACTTTCATTATGGAAGATTATTTTTAAGTCCTCTTGGCTTCCATCTATGGAGGGTGGTCTTGCTACTACAATGAAGACTTGTTACTCTAAGTCACCCTTCTGGTGCAATGTGGCAGGCTCTCTTCAAACATCCTTTTTACTCAGACCGTGAAGCCAAGTGCACAGCTGTGGCACCGAGAGGGTTACAGGTGCTGAGTAAATACATAGCCCTTGTCACAACAGCCCCTAATGCTAAGTGCAATGGGAGTGAGTTGATGATCGTAGTCAGAGGCAGTACTACTGCAGCACACTAACCTGCTGCTGGCGAGCCCCAATGCCCTCCGGGTAGAGGTGCCAGTGGGAGTGAAGGTATCCCCCTGCCATTCGAAGGTTCTTCATTGTGACCACAGACCCATACGCCAAATCTACATGGGAAGGAAGGAGGATAAAAGGCATAAGGCAGCTCTCCTATAAATATCCCCCCCCAGCTAGTCTGCAGTGCTCTGATTAGGCGTGCATTCTTCTGCTTTGTTTTGATGAAAGCTCATTTCCCATTTGACACATTACTCCACACAGCTCATTGCAGGCTTATCTTCCATCCCCAACCATGATTCAGTAAAACCGTTACATAACATTTGGCTGAAACACTTAAAATTCTCCCACCTAGTTTTAACATAAACAGAAGTGCTAGTTCTTTTGTATGTGATTTCAATAATGAGAGGCTTGAGATAGCTTTGCATAAGAGTATATGGTCAAATTAAAATATGATCTAGTTTGAAAAACATGCGATGACTATGAAGCACTCCATTACCCAATCCCTACAGCAATACAAGAGGGAAGGGAGGCAAGCTCAGCCATCAGACAGCGGAGCTGACAACCTGGCTTAAGACACCTCCCTTCATAGCCTCCCAACACAAATGAGAGAACAGTCTTGGAGAACAGACTTTATGCTCTCCCTGTAGCAGCTCTGGAGGAGGGAACAGCCAGAGAAAAGCTGAAGTAATCGGAAAGCTAAACCATATTAAAGGCTCAGTAGCCCCCAGCCAACCTGAGGATTAGGGAACAACCACAGAGCCATTTTTCCCCTAAATTTGTACACATGCTGAGCACAACACAGCTGAACCAGGGCCACACTGTGTCTCAAAGGAGTTGATAGTTTTCATTTACATGTATTTTGGAAACAAATCCCACACCTGAACACCTACAAACCTAAGGTGAACAGGACAAATCTCTTTTTGTTGTCTCAAGCAACATAAAGGCCAAAAAATAACAAGATGCATGCACACAAAACTGTCAAATTCCTCAAAATGGCATCTTTCCCTCTAGAAGGAATATGAGGAACGGCTAGTGACCACGCACTAAACACAGTGTTATTTTCAGCCTTTTTTCTTTTCTGTCAATACATAAAACTGCACAGAGGAACAGCATGGATCTGACTATGACCATGAAGGCATAATGTGCACTGTCCTGCACTAAGTCACAGGAGACACTGTTTTTATTTAAAACCCCATGTACATTGATGACACTCAAAGTGGTTTATTCCTTTGGACACTCACACTCTGGAACGGAGACATTATGAAGATTGTTCCCGATCAGCTGGGACTGAAATGCTGAACTGAAGAAACCATCCCCAGGACCACTACAAAAGAGAATAAAGAATGTAACAATTCAAAGTCTGGCAAAACAGGCGTACAAAGCTCTGTCACACATTACCAAATTGTTTTTACAGAAGGAAAACAATAAACCCAGACATGGCATCAGGACAGGAATGACTGCAGTTCCCTTAGATGCACACAACTCTAATGTTGTGAATCATAGCAGATACAGTCTTGCAGAAAATTGTCCAGAGCTGCAAGGACTTGAGGTTGCAAAAATGTACACGCTGGCACTGCACAAAGCACCATCAACTATCTTTGGAGATGTTCTTATGACAAAAATACCCTGACCCACTATCAGATTAGATACAATAAAGCCTCTCTGTGGTTCCTTAAGTCTCATTTCTGCTAAGAGGTTAGTGGTAAGACCAGGTGACAAACTGAAAAATAACAGACTTAATTTATTTTTTTTTAAATAGTGAAATGCTTATTCACCTCATCTCTTAATGCTGGCATACAGAAAAACATTACTTGGCCATTTTACTAGCTGTTGTGCCCTTTCCACATAAAAAGCATCCCTTGGTTGCAGGCATTCAGAGAAGAGTCCTCCCTTTGGGAACACTCAGACTTACGTTTTAATCACAGCCAAAGCATTTTTCAGGAATGGAATGCCTTTTTTTTTTTTTTTTTAAACAAAAACAAAAAGAAAAAGAACTGAGTTGAGACATTTCCAGGTCCAGGAAAGAGAGGAGGAAAAAAAGGAGACAGAGATTTGGTTAGGATACTTGCTTGGGATTTCAGAAAGTCTCAAGCTCAAATGCAGTGTCACTGCCAGCTTGGCCAGAGCCTTTCTGTAAGAACAATGCAGGAGTCTGGGAAGGGAATTAAACAAAGACACAGCTTGTGGCTGTGTTTCTGACACTGAAAGTGGAGAAATCCATAATCAATAACCTTTAATTCAAAGCAAAGACAAGCAATTCTTCTGGAGAAAACATTGTGAAATACCTTTTATTTAATACTGTAAAATGAACAGCAAACATAGCCGTGTAGAGGGCAAGCGGGAGCAGGATGAGGCAGAGTACACGAGCCAGTAAATGCTTCCCAAACATCACCTGTAACAAACACAACCTGGATCAAACAGTGCAGCTGCAGGAGCAACTCCACTTCTTACTTAACAGGACTCTGAGCAGTAGTCCTATAGCTGGAGCTTGCCATGCAAGCAAGCTCAGCAGGCTGCAGAATTACCTCAAAAAGGCCTAGAGAGAGCTAAAAAGCTTAGGCATACCATGCTGTACATCTCCAAAAGCTGGAGCTGTGGTACCTTGAAAATTTGGGGTCCTGGGAGGAAGACAAAGCCAGGCAATAGGACAGTTTAACTTTCCAAAGTGCTGAGCATCCCTAATTTTGGCAAAGGAGGTTGGGCAGCTCCCACTGACAATACTTAGAAAACAAGGACCTTAACTTGTTTGTCAGTGGTACACATCTTGACACAAAATCACAGCAAGGAGATAGCTTCCAGAATAGTAACTGTCAAAGCTAAGCAAAAGGGAAAATGAAAACTTGTTCTCCCAACAAGTCGCCCTATGCAAACATGAATGTAACCAGGACTGCCTGGGGACCTAGATATGCTTCATTCACAGAAACAAGCTCACTTAGCGAGGATGCTCTCACACTGCAACTTCTGTTGCTCAGAAGTTACAGAAAAGTCAGCAGCAAAACCTACGAGTGTTTCAGCTGAAAGCAGAGTATTTCATTTAAACCACTTGGAAAGGCAGTTTGTACACAGATGCACAAGAAGCAATTACATATTCACATCCTACTGACACTGCTGGTGGTAATGTAAAATACAGGGTGGGTAATAAATAGCTGTGGGAGAAGAAAACACTTAAATAGGAAAAAGAGGTTTTCTAAATGTCCCCATCTAACTTCAAAGCAGATAAAGGTAGATGTACTTGCTATCCTCCTTTTTTTTTTTTACATGGTACCTATCACAGAATCATTAAGCTAATCATTATCCATCCCTGAATACCAGATCCAAAGATTTCAGAAGCAATGGACAAAGAGCTGAACACATTACAAAACTAAGAACTTACTGAAGTCAACAAAGGAAACAGTTGCTCAGCTCAAGTACTTCAGCAGAACACTTAACCACTGGGCACTTGTAAAAATGCTGATTGATGGTACATAACCAAATTTATGCAATGGAGAGGCACATGAACTAATCTCCAGTTCCCTGCTCAAAATGACCACAATACGCTTCAATCGTGAAAAGGTTCAGACTTCAATGCAAAGTCAAAAAAGACAATGCACATGAAGGACAGCACTGAGCAAACCAGAACAGTGGACCAAGACAAGCTGAGAATTCTAGAAATCAAATTAGTTCCAAAAACATTGCATGTAAATAATCATGAGTAGTTTCCTAACAAATGCAGAGATAAGTTATTCAGCCTTTCAGGGGTTTAATCCTCACTTCTTTTTCTGCCCCGCCCCCCTCAAGCGCCAAGGTTGCCAAATAGTTATTCAGAAAGCATCTACCTTCTGCAGTAAATTTCTTTACATATTCTAACACTCAGGGGCTTACTGTCTTTGCTGCCAGCAGCACAAATGAAATCACTGTGCAGCCGTCTGCTGGCAGAAAGCTTAGACATGATGGATTTGTTCCATTTCAAATGCAATTAACTGACTTTGCTCAAGAAGTGCTTCTCTGGAGCTGGAACATTGCATTTTTGCAACCTATATTGATTCACATTAATCAGAGAAAACAAGTCACACAGCAGGAATAGAAAAAGTCCCCCAAACCCCCCACTGTTTATAAGACAAACAGGACAAAAACAGTAAGTCAAAGAAATAGAATTTTCAAGCTTCAGAAGAGGCCAAGACAAGAGGACAACTGAACAACTTTTATAAGATGTGCTTGAAGATTTTGTTTTCCTGCTGGTTGCAAGACAGCAAACAGTACATCAAGGTATTTCTCCAAATAGCAGATTTCACAGTCCCCAAATACAAAATGCAATATATTAGAACAGGGCACTCAAACACACTAGCAATTTTCTTAAAGCTCATAAGAACTAAATACATGTGAAATCAAGCAGGCTATGGCTGCTTTCATCCTCAGGACTGGCTATGGAGACTGCAAGTTGCAGAGCACTCCTATGACTCATGATGGACTATCGCATGCTACTGCTATGCGACCTATATCCCCCGTACTCTCATGAAGCAGAGCCCGAGCTCATGCTGCTTATGCAAACTAGGGGCTGCAAGACATGCCTGTCTGCCAGGTAGCACGTACTCCTCAGGTAACAGTGTTAGACATCATCTTGCTTGGGCCATTGTACAGTCATTCCCAACGAGCATTTTTAGCCTAGACTGAAATAAAATTCATTCAACTTGAAAGGTAATAGTTCCTCTCAGGAAAAAGCAAGCAACAACCTTTTTGCTGTGCTCTTATGACATTATATCCCACTAATGTGTGTGTTTGGTTTTTTTCAAACATATGGCAATAGTTTTTCCATTATAACCTTCATCTTTAATTATCATCATCCACCTCAGATGCCTGTTTGCTGCAGACAGATTATCACTGTTTGGCTAGTCACATGGTTGTCAAAGACTAAGAGAATTACAAAGCAAACAAACCAAACCCTTAACATAAAGAAAAGTTTCTGACACTCACCAGTGGCAGGCTGAGGTTCCCCAGCAAGTCCCATAGGTCATAGATCGTGTTCAGGCCAACCAAGAGGACTACAAAAAGGCCAACAAATTTTACCCCTGTTGCTCCAGCAAGGTTCACACCAGTCAGACTCAGCCAGAACCACCAGGAGGCAGAAAATGGCCTGCAGGACAGATAAAGCAGCTCAGTAAATAAATGATGGCTACATGAATGGGCACCTGCAATCAGGAAAATAAACAGCAAATTGGTTACCCTGCAAAATTACATTCCATCTTCTCAGGAGCCCATGAGGAACAGAGAGACAAGGTTTTTATTAATTTTAGAATGTTGCAAGCATACTGGCTTCAGATACAGTCTTGTGAAGCCTTGATACAGGCTTCAGAAGGGCCCAACACTTAAGCCTGGACAGCCCTAGATCTCCCCTTTGAGGAAGAGAACATAAACACCAGGTATAAGCTAAAATACTAGTGTGAAGAAAGTCTGACATGTGGAAGGTCTGAAAATAGAAACAGGACTTTTGCTCCATGAAATGCAAACTCATTACTTCTCTCAGAAAGCTAAGGACATGGGGGAGAACAGGAGAAAAAGTATAGCCACTTTTCCTAAAGCAGAAAGGCCATAGCAGAAAACATCTACCCAAAGCACAAACAAAAGCTGCAGCAAAAAGCAAACAAATTACAAACTAAACTAAAATTGAACCACAGAGAAAAGATGAGAAAAGATGACAGCGGAATTTAAAATCCTTTTCTGACTGACTCCTGATGCCTTGACTGTTGTATTTTGACTAGACAAAATCCCCAAGACCTGCTAAGCAACACAATAGCTAGAGCTGGCTTTTAATTTGCATAAAATCCACTAGTTTGAAAACAAGATTAGCTCTAAGACATGAGAAATAAGTTCAGGTCAAGGCATACAGAGCTGATCAAACACTGTCCTGTAACTTAGTGCTTGCACTCCCTGGGGTATGTGTTGTAGATGAGGATGGCCTTGGATGGCCCTACATGACGCTGCAGGCTACATTTTAGCCATGTGTGCTGCAGTCACACTAAGATTCGGTGTGACTGATATGATCTGATCAGTTCTTGAACGTTTCATGAAAAAAAAGAAATTGCTCACATATAATACAGTATTCTAAGCTTTTATGTGTTTGAATTCTGGATGCATTGTGGGGAAACTACTCTCTACAGCTCAGCCACAAAGAAGCCTTCTGACATATCCAAATACCTATAAATCACACCACACACACACACCCCCCGTAGACTGGTCTATAGAACATATCATCAGCAACTTGACTGCTTCATTCAGAAACACCCTGGCTGTATTTCCCTCGAATTTTTGGTACCAATTTCTCTAAACCGAACAAATTACACTAGTCACCTCAGTTACCAGGATTTTGCAAGTGCTTATAGGATTACAGTCACAGATAAGCTGTGTTTTTCCAGCCTGGAGACAAAGTGACTGGTTCAAGATAACAAATTAATATCTCTGCCATTAAGGAGCAAAGCCTTGAACAGGTTACAACCATCCTTCATTCCTCCTTTTCTGACCTACAACCCTCTATACTAGCTTTCTTTCCTGCCAAGTTTTAAAAAGCTTTAACCTTCATTTTCAAGATTTTCAGTTCCATAAACACTATTTCTGCTGAAATTTCCTTTCATGCTGAAATTATCTATTTAAGTTTCCCTCCTGGTTTACCCCAGCCACAATACTTTCTCCCCAGTTTCACAAACCGTCATACTAAAAGTTTCCTTCCCCTACCATGAGCCATTTTCACCTCCAAACTTCCTGAAACAATCTCATCTCAGCCATCCACCCAGACTACCAAGTGGCAGATATGTTTTAGTACTTCATCTGTGTGAACGCTGAGTACCTCTATTTCAGCAAAACTATCATCTTTATCTTACCTATCTGCACAGCTGTTAGATTTCACCATACTCAGAACAGCTCCCATGAGGAAGAACATCAGAATGGGATCCAGCAGAATATACTGTGACAAAGTAATACAGCCCGTATCTGCAAAAAGACATACAACAACATCAAAAAGGCTTGTGGTTCTAAAGTGAATGTAAGATTGCAGGAAGCCAGTTTCCTCAGTGTAGTCAAGACAAGGGAAACAAGGGAAATTTTAGAAACAGAAGCAGATCAGAACATTTCAACTTCTACTTGGGTAACAAATGGAGAAAAAAAAACTTAAAAAAACCCAGGCAGTACAACGTTATCTGTGAAACACTATTTGGGAGGTGCTGCTAGCATATTCAGATGGAGAGCATTACAGACAGCAATGATCTACCTACTAAGGCACCAGCATGGTGCCAGAGGATGCTACAGGAAGTCATCTTTCAGATGTTACCTAGAAAAATTGAATATGACTTGGGTATTTTAAGTCTCTGTGCCTCAATATCTGTGCATCCTCACAAAACCCCAATTTGGGTAACTCCATTTGCAATGTTAATTTCTCCACTTGGCTCAATTCAACAAGGAACTTTGTTTATTTCTTACTGTGAACTCTTCCACAGTAATGCAGCAAGCTATTAAGTACCTCTATAATTCATATGGGAGACATCAATACTTCACTAGTGGGCAAAATCATTCCTGGCCATCCATCTTATAAAAATTCTTAAAATTGAGGTAAAATGTAGTCCAATGCTGTGGTTATGCAGATAACAGAAGTACCTATGAACTAAACAAGACTGTAAAATTCTCAAGGGGACCACCAATTAAAAAGCTTCATATATAAAATACAGAATTTGTTTGCTTTTGGGAATCTCTACTACTAACCCAAATATCCCCTGGCTAGGTAACACATGATAATCCAGAAATTAAATTCTCTGAACAATTAACCTGCTCAGTTTTGCTGTAGCAGGAACACCTACCAAAAATAAGGATGCAAGCTGTGAGTAAGGCTGCTGGCAGTGACTTTGACAGTTCCAGCACTGTGAGGTAGGCAAAGGGAACCAGGCAGGAGCCAAGGAATGCACAGAACTGCAGGAAAAGAAGATCACAGGAGAAGTTATAACCCTCCCGAAGGTGAACATGCACCCTTTCCCCTTCATCTTCCACACCTACCAACAAAAGGAAGCGTTGCAGTAGCTGAACTGACTGACTAAGAACATCAGGCAAAAGCCAAATGAACAAAGATACTGTTCAGAGAAGGACAGCTGCTTACTCCGTTCTGCAGAGGTGTCAGTAACAAGTCGGTCATTCTCTTGCTAGACTACATCAGATATTCATAAAAAGGTATGTCAAGTAGGTGCACTACACATCCACCATACTCAACTTATTTTAAGAAAACATTAGACTACAAAATCTAAGAATAAAATACACCTGTACCTTACCTCTTTAGTAGGCCAGTATCACCTCCCCCTACACAAATGACACTGAGGATAGTTGGAGGAGGAAAAAGAGAAATCAAAACAAAAGAAGTATCACAGTAAAATTTGTTCTTTTCAATGTCTGGTTCTAGCACTTCTCCCACCTTTGGCATAGGGCAACCTAGAACCATGAATTGCTGGAGATCCAGAAACTAAACCAAGAAAATATGCCTTTCCACTTTTTATTCTTCTTTCTAGATAGTAGCAATTGGCCACTGTTTCTTCTTTTGGCTCATGTTATCTGCTGTCAGTTTTATGGCTCTTGGACTTCCTAGAGAGCAGTACAGCCAGGGTTTCAGATAGAATACCACTCTGAAGAGTAATTTCGCCCCCCACTCCACCAGCTTACTCCGCTCAGTGTCACTGGTGGTGGCAAATACAGGTGGCAGTGGATGATCCTGGCTTTTTGACATCCTTGGCTCCCCAGAAGAGCAGCCAAGCACAAGGGAGTGAGCAGGAGCCCAAGCTAAGCAATGTTCCCTTTGCAGAAAAGGCAAGATATCTGTCCCACTCAGGAGTGTGGTCCCACTAATCAGCAGCAAGAGTTGGCCTCAAAAACCACCTTACTGTCTTACCTGGCTGCTCACAGTCAGACATTAAGACTTAGTTGCAATACAACCAATAACACTTTTCTAAGGAGGTTAAAGACAAGGCACAAAGCTAAACAGACCTCTGATCTGATCCGGGAGAGCTGTTCTTATGACATTACACTCTGTACTGAAAAGCACAGGAGAGATAACCAGTTTGATACTAGCCTGTAGAGCCTTACCCCTCTCATTCCCATGTAGTTGTGCTGCTCATATCTGTCCCCTGGCTTTTGGAAAGGAAAGGTACCATCATATCCACTAAGGTAGCCAGCAAGTCCAATCAGCATCTGAAGAGGAAAGGTGAAAAAACTGGTCAGGGAAATCACATTGGAGGAAGGAATATCCAAGTCAGCAGCAAGTAAGATTTATACAAAAGCCAAGTCTAATCCAGGGGATAACTACTTAATTTAGAGACACCATCCAAACAAGAGTTTATGTACAGAATTCACATGCATAGACATTGCCCTTTGTCTAAAGGCAAAATCAGAAGGGATCAAAAGGACTTTGGCTGCTGACTGCAAGGATTACTGCAAGCTCAAGAGAAATACTAGGTGTGGGATTTAGCAGAGAGAATTTTGTCTCTGTAGATTCTCCCACAGCTCCCTATTCCTACAGTTTAGGAAGACTCAGCCTGAAAGGAAGATAACCTTTCCGAGGTAGGAGGAGTGCACCTTCATCAACACTGCACACTATTGCTAGAACAAGTTCTTCAATTACAGAACAGAAAGTCAAGGCTTTCAGGGTCCTTCTATTACATCTCTCCTCCAAACCACTTAAGTGCCACATTCATTTTGTAATTTCAAGCCTTTCAAATACCCAACATGCAATACTGTTTTGTTTTCCCATATTCAAAGTATTTTCCTAAAGAAGAAAAGATGCAAGCTGAGGCTCTGGGTACAGAATGTGAATTACCATGATGCCAACAACAGTTAGGAAAGGTATTGGTGCTCATCATATCCTTCAGCCAGAAGGAAGGGGAAGACTTTTGTTGGCCCACTCCTGTGGCTTCTAAAACATGTAACAGAAGAGCAGTTTACCTTCCCCAAAGGGGGGTGGACATCAAAGAAGAAGGTCCGATTAATGTAGTAGCTTCCCATCTTCCCAAAATGGGTTTCATCCCAACTGGGAAAAACAAAGAAACACACAACCTGCTATAACAAAGGCTGTAGAAAAATCCAGGAAGGTCTTTTTACTCACGCTTTTCATCATGTAGAGGGTTAGTGCCATACATTCGATATGAGACAATGTGTTAAATTCACTGGTAAATCATGGAGAGTACTGCAGCCATTCTAGGCAGGGTCCATCTTAAAGCGTTTGACATTAGCACTCCAAAACCCCTCACCTGTCCTCCCCCCTCACCTGCCCTCCCGATTCCAGACTGAGCTAAGAGATGTTAGAAGTCAGCCTGCAACACACAGATCCCCGAAACTGCCTCCCCGAGGCCCGGTGCCCTCCCCGCAGCGCGTCCCCAGAGCAGCGGGGAGAGCGGGTCGGGGGTCGGGGGCCGGGGCCGGGCTGGCCAGAGAGCACAGCGCTTCCCCGTGGCCCTCCCTGCCAGGACCCCCTCATCCCACCGCCTGCCTGCAACAAGCACCGATCCCTTCCCAGCCGGGCAATGCGGGGGCGGACGGGTGCTTGGGAAGGGGGCGAGGCTGGGGGCCGGGCGCGGCGACGAAAGCCGGCTGTTTCCGGGAGGAGGCGGACACCCACCCACAGCCCGGGCCTTGGGCTCGGCCCGCCGCCCCCGGGCCGATGCCCCGCGCCGGCTCCGCCCCGGCCCGTACCAGACGTGCGGTGGCTCCGGCAGGCGGTGGAAGCGGGAGGCGAAGCTGAGGAGGGTGACGAGAGCCAGCGCCGCCGGGCGAGCCGCGGCGAGAGGAGGGGGGGCGGCGGCGGCGGGGCGCGCCGGCTCCCCCGGCACCCGGCGGGACTCCCGCCGCCGCAGCGGGCCGCCGCGCGGGCCCGGCCCGGCCTGGCCGCCCCCCGCCGCCGGCATCCGCGGGCCTCCGCCGCGCGCAGCACTGGGCCGGGCGCGGCGCATCCTGGGAGACGGAGACGGAGACGGAGTCCGGGGCGGGCGGGAGGGGCGCGGGGCACGCTGGGAGGTGTAGTCCTGCCCCGGTCCGGGGGTGGGCACGGCAGCTGTCACGGCTGCGGGCGAGCCCTGAGGTGAGGGGCGGCCCTCCGAGGCCGGGACGGGGCTGACACTGCAGCCCCCGCGGAGGGTGGCGGCGCGGGATGAGCTCTGCCGCGGCCAAGGTACGCGGTGCTGGCTCGGCGCTTCTCCCTGCGGAGCGGCCCCGCCGGGCGGGAGGCAGGGAAGGGAGCGGGGGGGCGATCGGGGCGCCGGTTCTCCGCCCTCGGCCGGCGCGGGCCTCGCTCGGTTTAGCGTCGCCGCCCGCCTCGGCAGCTGACTGGGATCGCGGCCTAAATCAGCTTCTGGTGCCCCGGCCTCCGCGGAAAGGCCGGGACGGCGGTTGCCGGGAGGACTGCGCCGCCCTGCACGGCGTCTCCTGGATATCTGCTGCCCCGGCCTGCAGCCATGTCTCTGTCTCAGTGGAGAGCAAGGAGTTTGCCCCCACGCTAAATAAAACTAACGCCTTTCAAAGCAGTGGTGGTGCTCACTTAAGATAGTTTATCCACGATAGCTGTTAACACCAATGCCTGCTGCAGAGATAACTGAGGGTTTAGGAGCAGACCTCTTCCTCTGCTTATACCTTTACATTTTAAGCCAGTAGAATACAAGTGGTGCCTTTCAGACACCAAGGTTTCCCCTGCGCAAGCCTCCAAGGAGCAGTCTTCTGTCTCGTGTCCCACATGGGTAGCTCTTCTGCATCAATCCGTGTGTGCAGGCTGCTTGGAGTGATGGGTCTCAAGAAACAGATGAAAGAAAGATTTTGCCTCTCCAAGTACATCCCAAATATAGCCTGGAAAGAGGTGGTATCCGGAGGAGACCGTACTGAAGCAGACAGGATGGGAAACCTGAGAGCTCAACACACAAAAGTTTGGGGTGTCTCTTCCATCTTCCTAAACAGTGAAATGCATTTCCCAGATTTTTACTCTGGATTGGGATTTAAGCCCAAATTTTCCTCACTGTACCACTGCTGCTGAAAATGAAAACAGAACCAAAACCAGAAATCTCAGTAGACACCAAGCAAATGTTGTCCTCCTGCTGTCCTTCCAGCTCCGACTGGTCTTACCTGTAGCTTATGGGGATTGTACCCCATGGGGTTGTAAATGGAAGCAGTTCTTCCCTGCTACTTCCCTTCATCTGAGGGAGACTAGATATGTGACTCTGGGACCTGTCCACTGAGGACAAAACACTCCAGCTGTCTCTAGTCTTTACTTAGCTGATTGTTTTGCCTGTGATCTGCCCTGCTGCTGGGAGCAAAACAGCGTGAACTCAGGAGATCACTCCTGGCCCCAGCCTCTGGAGACAGAGCTCCCAGCTGAGGGATGGGTTGTTTTCCATGTTCTTTTTGGTGGAATCCCCCAGGGCCTTGAAATTGTAGAGTGAAGCAATTAGCTTAGCACAATTTATTACAAGTGATAGTGCAGGCTGCAAAAACAACAAAGAACTGTAGAGAGGATCAGGAGAAAGGCCTCTGTCAGCTCAGAGGCCAGAGTCCAAAACAGATGTGGTGAAGGACATGAATTTTTCTGAGCCAAAAAATCATCAGCAAGGTCCCAGGAAAAACAAGTAAAAATAGCATGTCATGAATGCTGTATGTTTCCCTTTTGAAGTCATAGTTTCTGTTTCTTTCCCTGCAACCCAGCAGGGTAGACATTTGAAAAAAAGCGTAGCTGAGATTTCTAATACCCTGATTCTAGACGCAGAGAATTTAAGAAAATGAGTAAATACTTTGTCCACAAAAGTGTTGCCAATACTGCCATCACTTCCTTCCTCACTTATAAAGCATTTCTTCAGTAAACTTTGACTAGAGTAATTTAATCAAATGCATACCTAATTTAAAGTTATTTGAACCAGTCTAAACTGTAAGAGAAGGATCAAGTTTACAAAGAGGACTGGAGCACAGAGATCCTTGGGGTCTCTCTGGTTTTCTGTTGACAGATCGTGTGTCAGTGAGCAAATCCCTGACTTTTTCTGCCTTGCTTCCCTGGTACAATTTCTATGCATTTTGGGGGAGTGGAGACACAGAGAGATCCCTAGCACGCCATGGGATCTATGGAATAAAGAAGAGACGTGATTATGGTTTTATTTAGAGACATGCATGAGTACCATTTTCCTGTGTGGAAAGAAAAGACCGTAACACAAAAAAACGAGCTTCATATTTTGCACAAAGTTGGCCTGGGAGCAGAATAGCAGCCTCTCCCAGGCCTGCAACATAGAAAACCCTCTGCACCGGCTGGTACTGATGGGAGGAGGGCCACAGGAGAACCCTAAGGGACCTCCCCACAAAGGCAGCCCCTGTTCAGGGAGCTGGCAGTCATTCCTTAGTGAAACAGAAATTCTGCCTGTGGCTTCGGTTTCCTTGTTTTGTTCCCCAGGGCTATATTTCTGCACTGGCAACTGCTGAGAGCCTGACAGGCTCTCTAGATATCTTACTTATTTCTGAACAAAAAGCTAGGGAAATAAGGATGGTTCCTAAATGTGCTTCCAACCTCAAAGCTGGTTAATGGTTCTGATATCAGGGCTGGGGCTGCAGCACAGCACACGGAGATGCAGATGCAGCTGACAGCAGTCACTCAGGATTGAATCTGACTGGCTGGTTTTGTGCCCTGGGCACAGATTTGGGAGCATAGTCCTTTTCTCATTGGCTTTAGGAGAGAAGCCCTCCCCCATCCCAGCTGAGATAAAAGGGAAAGCAAAGAGCTTGGTTTTGTTTCCTGGAATAGATTGCATATGCTGACCATGGCATCTGAAAAGGTAAGAGCTCGGACAGGGTGGAAGGGTCTGTGCAAGCTGCCTTGGTGCTGGAGCTCAGGTAGAGATGAGCTATCTGCCCTCCTGGCATTCATCTGCAACAGCAGTAGCTCTTGTCATTTGGAAAGAGGCCTTGCCCTGCCCTGTGTGGCAGGAAAAGCCATTTCATGCCATGCAAATACCCAGTGCAGGCACTTGGCATAATCAGTGGGGAGTTTGCTTAAAAAATCCAAGATGGGATAAAAGTTAGCAACATCTGATAGGGACAAAGAGGGAAGCTTTGTAGGGGATGATTTTAAGGTCACTTGTACACTGCTGGAAACATCAGGTGCAACTAAATATTCAGAGGGCCAGCATGAAAGACAGTGACACCACCTGTACGCCCAAAACAGGAGCAGTCACTTTCAGAAAGTAGCCCTCTCTTCCCCAAACCTTGCTCTGCCCTGTCTTACAGTTCCTAAAATGCCTTTTGTTCATGCATTGTTCTCCTTACAATAACCTGGTGTTCCCACCATATAACCACTTTACCTGGCTTTCTCTTCTCAGCCGATACTTTATAGCTATTTCCGAAGTTCCTGCTCTTGGAGAGTGAGAATTGGTAAGATCCAGTGTTGATCTCCATTTTATTGTTTTGGTGTGGTTGCAGTATCCTCCCCTTCACTAACCCAATTAATCAGTAACTTAAGAGAGAGATCTGCAAACATGATCCTGGAACAGTGAGGCATTTCCCTTACCCTTGTCTGGAGCGGGAGGGAAGGGAATACCACAGCCTACCTGGAGCAGGGGGAAGGGAGAGGAACAGACAGGAGGGCTTCGCTCAGCCTGCAGCTAGTGAGAGGGAATTACTCCTTTTGTAAAGTTAACATGATGCAGATGGCTGTTTCCTCCGCATTATCTACAAGGGCCCTACACTCTGTTTTCACACTGATACTGCCTCAGACTCTGGTCTGCCCAGGTCTTGAGACCTAAGCAGGGCTGGGAACAGTCCCTACTTGGACTGAGACAGTCTTAAGCAAGGATTTGCAGGTAAGCACAGCCCCTGCCCTGCCCTGTATAAGCCCCGTCAGGACGGGCTGCACTGCAAAGAGTGGCAAAGCTTATTTTGAATAATGCAGCGTTTTTGCCAGGACTGATCTGTAGTGTTTTGGTCCTTCATTTGCCAGCATGCTACCTTCTTGGTGGACTCGGGCCACCTTTCTTGAGGGATAGGGTCTTTTTTGGTTCTAAAGCCATTCTTTTTTTTCAAATGGAGATGATAGCATTTCCCTGAGCCCATTACCAATGAAACTGGTCTCAGTGTGCCTGTCTGAAGCTGTACACTCTTGTTCTCCCTAGCGCTGGCTCTGAAAGGGATTGCCTATGATGTGGTGCCAGTGAACCTCCTGAAGGATGGGGGACAGCAGGTAAGGATACAGCTACCATTGCTCTCTCCAGGCGTACTGAACTTGGGGATCATTAGGAGAACTGGGATCAGCACTAGAAAGTTCACAGGCAAAGTCACTGAATTCCTTACTGCTTCTTTGTAATTAATAGTTGCTTTAAACCAGTATTCCCTGGCATGCAGGATAGGGGGAGATGACTGCAGGAGACTAAAGGTCTTCTCCTCTCTTAAACATCTGTGACTGAATTTCATAAGGCTGAAGATGTATTGCTCCTGCTTAGCACGATATAACTGAACATACCTGACACACAGACTTCAGAGAAGCTGCACTGTAGTTTAAACACGGACTTGACCTCACTCACTTAACACCAGAAAGTATGTGTGGTGGTGGTGGTGTGTCCAAAAGATGCTAAATGAGTGGATTGCCAGAAGAGATCTTCACTGAGAATTTATTTGGTCAGCCTTAGCTGGGAGTCATGCACCCAGTAGCACTACCGGCTTGATGTGCTAGTATGGCCTAAGACAGAGTTGGAGAACTAGAACAGTAATAGTGACATTCTTGCAGTACTACCCATCCTGGGCTTTGTATTGATGGTTTATCAAGAAGTAAGGCAGTTTGGCTCTGGATGCAGTGGTCCCTAAGCCCCAGTGAGAGCTTGCTATAGGCTAATAGTACAGCAAATAGTACTGCAAATATTAGTACTGAGGTAGAGGGAAAAGCCAGATTAAAAAAAATAAATAAATAATCAATTTTGTTACTGGGTTCTAGGGGGAGAAAACAAGGAAGAAATTCTTGTCGCAGTAATCTCAGGTTTGTTTCCACAGTTTTCTGCTGAATTCAAGGCAGTGAATCCAATGCAGCAAGTCCCAGCCTTGAAAATTGATGGCATCACCCTTTCTCAGTCAGTGAGTTACCAGCCACATCCCTGTTAACCATTCACTTCAGCTGCTGCCAGTCTGGAGGGGATAGCTTTGCCCCATCTCTTCCCCCAGAGCTCTCACCTGTGCATTGGAAAAAAGGTGGCATTTTTGATAAACAATCCCACTTGGGGGCAGAAATAGCATATAGTCTCTGCTGGGAAACTGTTGTCAAGGATTTAAGCTCAATTCAGCTTTGGTTCATAACTCCACCTTTCACTGAACAGTTTGTAGTCTTAGACGGCTGTGCCAGGGTTTGCCTGAAATTACAGCTGGGCTAAATGACAACAAGGTCCCAAGCAGACATTGAAGGGGATGGATATCCTGTTGCTTGGAATGCTAACGAACTTCATGCAAAAGCTGTTGTATTCTCTTGGATCAGCTCCCCTTTCCCATGTGTTCAGGATGTGAACTTTTCCTTGGCTCTCCAATAACCTCCCCTATCTCTTTGTCCATTACAGCTAGCTATAATTCATTACCTAGAAGACACCTGTCCTAACCCCAGGCTCCTGCCCCAAGATCTGAAGAAGAGAGCCCAAGTCAGAATGATTGCAGATCATATTGTTTCTGGCATTCAGCCACTCCAGGTATTGCCTTGTCATATCCATGCAAATGAGAAAACCAGAAGGGCTTTCCAGGAGTCTGTATCTCTGAAAAACTCAGTTTCTTTAAATTGCTGCCAGTCAATAGAGTGGCAGACCTTAAGACTCTGTGTTAGCAAATGAAATATCTGCTTAGCCTCTTCCTGATCTGCCAATGGCAACAATACAGTATTTCCTACAAAGAAAATCCTATAGCACCCCAGGGTTCTTTCCAGAAACAGCTGAACCCATGCAGTTGCACTGCAGGGTCTAGTATATTTTAGGAAGACAACAACTGAGTAACCCAAAGGGCAGAGTCAAAGGCATACCCTGGCAGCTGGTACAGAAGGACAGTCTCAGGAGAGATACATCAGGGTGCGTGGTTCAGTGAGGGCAAAGTCGGGGCTGACCCAGCAGGCTGAACTCAGGCTGGGAGTTCAGGCTTGGCAACTCCTCGTCTCCCCTCTCCTCCACTGGATGAGGCAGTGGGCAAAATCCAGCCAGCAGCGGTCAATCTAACCCGGAGATCACTTGCCTTCACAGAACCTAAGCATCCTGAAACAAATGGGGGAGAAAAAAATGGAATGGGCTCAGAACTGCATTGCATCTGGCTTCCAAGGTACGTCCCACATCCAAAATTATCAGTACGTTGACTGACCCTTCAAAACTCTGCACCACTGGGGTTCTACTTTCCTCCTTAAGCAGAACAAAAGATCTCCCTAGGCTGGTGTGTTGGGGTCCTGCCCTGCTGGTAGCACTCCAGGGTCTCAGAGGAAAGATACTGTCCATAGGGCACTTGCGCTGCTATGCATGGAAGAGGGAAAGCCTGAGGCCATCCTGTACACCATAGCAGTTGATTCACCCTCACTCTGTCAATCTATATTGATATGTTTTTGTCCTCAGGCAAAATACATCTGGTGGCAAACTCCCACAGAATCTAGCAAGCAGCAGAGTATTTCTTTACCTCCCTCTGAGACACACAGTGCTTTTTGTTTCCTCAAAAACACCTCCCCCATGTGCTGGAATGGCAGGCCCATCTTCACTTCTAGATAGACACAAACTGACTGAACACTTGCATTTTTCCCTTCCCCACTCTCATGTATCTCCACATTGTCCTGCTAGTATTTCAGGTCCATTGCCTGAAGCAGCTGAAATCACCCTGGGTCCCAAAAGGCTGAAGGACCCTAAAGACTCCTGTAACTATGCTGTTGTAAGATTTCTGTTCCTTCTAGATTTTGTCCCAAATTGCTCCTTTTTCATACTCAGCTCATAAGTCATAAAGGGTCAAAATACCTTTGTTCATAATTCCCAGTCTAAAGAGTCTTTGGTGTCCCTTTCAAATGAGTTTCCAATGCCTCACTCCAGTATACCACCTCTCTCGACAGCACTGGAGCAGACTCTGCAGCACACTGCTGGGCGCTACTGTGTGGGGGATGAAGTAAGTATCTGCGAGAGTGTTGTGTACTGTTGGAGAACTGAAAACCCCAGTATATTCCATAAAACAGGAAAGGAAATTAGTTGTGGAGACACAGAACAACTCCAGCCTGTGCCTGGAGTTAGATGTGATGCCTTCACCATAAGAAAAATAGCTGCATGGATCCCACTTAGGCCATTACTGACTTGCAAATAGCTACAGAGATGTTTACTTGTCCCTGCCTATAACCTGCTGATGGCCAGATTCTGCAGCTGTATCTAGGATCTGGCTTCTACTAGTGAATGTGGAAACAGATTATATAGTTCACCTTTAAGAGATTTGGAATTCAAAGTGTCCTGTCATAGGGGCAAAGCTTGGCTCAAAAAACACAGGTTCAGTTCTTAGCTCTGCTCTGTGGAACCTTTAACCAAGTTGTATTGTATTTTTCTGCTCTGTTTGTCCAATTTTAACATGGACAGATTTCAGAGAGCTCACAAACAAGCTGTTCTGACCCTTACCAAGCTAGAGGCCACTCAGGCCTCTTCCATTTAGTAGTCCTGTTTGGCAGGCAATTGGATCCTTCCTATAAAAGCCTGGCAAAAAGGAAGACTCCTGCAATGACCTGTGATGCAGAGGATTGTCTAGTAGGACCCTTATGGAACTGGAGACCTTGGTGGGCAAAAGCTAGTTACGAGATCTTATGCTGGAGAATAATGTGTGCTCTGAAAGGCACCCAAAACTTTGTGACCTGGGGAGTGGGGTGGGGGTAGCTGCCTCTGTGCAGCTAGCTGTATTGTCCTTGAGTCTTCAGATTGCAAGTCCCTGAGCCTGTGTGCAAAGGCCCTATCACGTATCGGGTCTTGACATCGGCAGGAGCTGCTTGATACTCCTGCAATGCAAACAAACAAAATTTACTCATCTTTTCCCAGCCACACAAACTGCCCCTTCCCTCCATCGCCTCCCTCTGCAGCTTGCCAGCAGACTTGTTTGCTCAGAGGCAGTTGCCATAGAAGCACTTTGTCCTTGAAGTCATGATGATCAGCTGGTAAATATGAAGCTCACTGAAAGCCGATGGCTTCTTCTACTAGTGACTCCTATGAAGCGCCTTTCCTTGTACTGTTGTTGTATTATTTATGCTGGATTAAAGAATGAGATTGTTGTGATAACTCCTCTGTACTGGTTGATAAAATAATTTCTATCCTGCTGTAAAAGCCTGCCACCACAGTGAAGCATGATGGGACAGGCTCTGAGTTACTCTGACCCCTTTTCTCTGCTACATTTGCAGGTCTCCATGGCTGATCTGTGCTTGGTGCCCCAAGTTTTCAATGCTGAAAGGTAATCAAGGCTAAGCTTGAGGCGCTTTTCAAGGGCACCTACTCCTTGTGCTGGGCTGTCAGAGGTTACCTTCTGCTGCTCCTTGTGCCTGTTAGGAAAATTCATAAAGAGAAGAATCCATAACTGGATAGGGGAGGCAGGAGGGATGCTTTCCTATGGCACAAATACTATCTCTTTTGGAAGCTCTTGGAAATAAGGAGCTGTGCTCTCTTCTTAGAAGGCCCCTGCAGGAAACCTGATCTATGTCCTTAGAAAAGCTAAGGCTGCCCACACTCCACATCCTCTTTCCCTGTTTGCACTATATTTATGCTGCAGACAGGGAAAAGATTAATCTGACTATATTTGTTGAAAGCCTTAAACCTATGCAAGTAGTGGCTGCATGATTCCCAGGAAAAGCATAGTGCCTTCTTACCCTCTGCTGCACACTATGTAAAAGCCTAGTCAAGATGAAAGAACTAACCTTTCCTCTAGCATTTGTTTTTAAACCTACAAGGATGAATCTTTTCTCTTAATGCAAATGTACCCTAGCCTGTGAGATTCTCCCATACTGGGCAGGCACAGCATACTCCTCTGCTCTTCTGCTCACTGCTGCACTGGCTGTCTGACTCATAGTACCTCACAAATTCTTTTCCTTTTGCAGATTCAAAGTGGACATGGGTCCATATCCCACAATAACCAGAATAAACAAAGCTCTCCTGGAGTTAGAGGCATTCAAAGTAAGCCACCCATCCCTGCAGCCAGATACTCCTGCAGAGCTGCGAGCTTGAAGCCTTTCTACTCATCACATCAAGTAAGCTGAAGGGTCAAAGAGGACAACAGCTACTGCTTGAGTAGGACTTGAGTGCCAGCAGGAGGTCCTAGTGCTATTGTCTCACTTTTGTCTGGGTGGGAAGAAGGCACCCAGGAAGAGGACCTGGAAGTAGCCTGGATGACTTACAGGAGCTATGCCTGTGCTGGAAAGCTTGCAGCTACTTCTGACTATGTTTTTTCTATTTGATGTACCTCCATGAAGCAGATTAAAGCAGTAGCATCTATAATTATCAGAAGTCCCCTTTGTATGGCTTTGGGCAGGAGGGGCGGAATGTGGCCACAAACAACTGAGGCATTGAGCGAATTCTGGACTCCCCACAGGGGCTTCTTCTTTCTCCCATCTACAGAAAGAGCATCAGGGAACCGGTGTACACAGTGTGCTGCTAACCCAGCAGGCCTGCTTGTCCTTGCAGCTGTCTCAGAGCTATAGCATCATCATCAGTGCCATGGATATAAACAGTAAGAGCTAGTCTCTGACAGAAGACAGCTTAATCCCAACCCTTTTTGAGTCCCATGGGTCTTGTAAGAGCCAACAGTCAGCAACTCTGCCATCCCTTGTAATGACAAAAGAACTACTACTGGGACAGCTGATTTGTACCTCTTCCTTACATCTAGCAGTAGTCTTGTGGAATTTATAATGGTCTTTCTAGAGCAAAGCTACATGGTTGTGCCATAGTTGGCAAGACACAACCAGCTCACTCCCGTACGCTGAAAATGATGGCATTCTCTTCCTTTTCCCATCCTCAGACACTGCTCTGGGTGTTTTCCTAGTCCTCAGCTGCAGACTATTGCCCAAGGGAATCCCCTTGTACTTTCACTGTGAGGACCTTCCAAGTGGCATGAGTAAATCCCATTCCACTCATCGCAAATGAAACCCAACACCTGAGTCACCTTCAGAGCTGAAAGCACTCCACAGGTTCCAGCCCAGAAACCTGTAGGGTGAGAAGAGAAACCCAGAAGCCTGTAACTGTTCCTGTGCAGGCTCATCTGCAAGCCCAAGTACCAAGCCAGGGATATGGGAGACAATTTCTGTCAGTCTGATGCTGTATAGCAGCTACCCTAAGAGGGCAATACCCACAGCCTTCAGAAAGACACTACAAAGTCTTTGTGCCAAGGCAGCATTCACCTACATATAAATGCTTGGACTGCCACATTGCTTGGACTCATTTATTGCCATCCATTTCTGTATTCAGGCTGGTGAAGAGCCCTTGCTGTTCCAGGCTCATTCCAAGTATTATGCATTATCCTACATCCAGCTGGATCTTGACTGTGCTGTTGTAAAAGATCCCGGCACAGTTGGAGCCCCCAAAGACCAACACCGTGTGCAGGTTATGCTCCTCTCTGTTCTCCTTGTCCACATCCATCAGGTGGGCAGGAGTCAGGTCAAGCAACGTGTGGCACAGAACAGAGGTCGTGGTGGATCACTGTGCTCCATGAAAGAGTATCTGAAGTAGAAATGGGCTATCAATAATGACAAGCCCATTCCTAGTGCAAGGGATGAAACAAATGGACCAGACCAGGTGTTCAGAAACACCACTGCAGCCCCATAGTCACCTTCAGCTATGTTAACAGGGAGAGTCACTTACCTAGGTGGAAGACAAAGGCATCCTGCAGGGCTCCCTTGGCATTGCAGCCTTCACTGATCAGAACCTTCTGGTCTGACACAGCCAGAGCTGCATGAAAACTACGACCAAAGCAAAGCCAAAAGGTGACTACAGCAAAACCTGCTGGGGTTGCCTCAGTCAGCAATGGGAAGGGGTGGGCAGACTTCAGCAAGAGGCTGGAGGTGTAAGCTGCAAAATGGAAGTTAACTTCTGCTTCTCTTCTGTCCTGACTTGCTGAATAACCCCGAAAGAGCTGTTTGCTTGCCTCTGCAAGTCAGGCCATAATCAGGCCTGAAAAGCACCTAACTGTCTTAGAAGGAGCTATCAATAATCCTATATTTTTCTCTATGGAGTGAGATAGCAGGCTAGCTAGGCTTTGGATTGATTTAAGTCATTGTTCTAGTGGGCAACAGTGTCCCTTTAGGAACGGCATAGTCCTGGTACAAGAGTCTCTTCCTCTCTGTGTGTCTGTTGTACTCCACATACTGTGGAGACCAAACAGCAAGTTCACTAGTACATGGCAGAAAACCTCCCCTAGCCTGAAAGGCAGATTTCCAGGGGAACTAAGGGGTCTGTACCCCCACACACCCTACAGGCATCAACTAGGCCAGCACAGGAATTTCCGGTCCTGCAGCAGAGGGCCATCCACTGTATTTTGACTAGGGAGACAGAGATATGCAACTGGGTCTGATCACAAGCACCACTTAAACCTGGCTTCAAAGAGAAAGGACAGTGGAAGAAGATAGCTCCTGGGTCTGCAATAGGATCTTACCAACGTGCGGAAGGCTGTCCTGTGAGGAACGGCACTGGCGTGTACTCCATGAAACCTGACAGCCAGGGGAAAGGCAGGTGAAATGCCCAAAAAGCTCAGCCTCATAACTAGACAAAAATTTCCACACCCTGCCACTTCAGCAATCTGTATTCTCTGTTACCCAGCTTCTTCCAAAAAAGCAGTCTCTTGTTTTTCCCCTTTCCCTTCCCTCTTACCCCAGAAAGGGTTTTTTTTTTTTTACTCCATAGTTTTCCATCACCATTTCCTAGTCAGGAGTTCTCATAACATTAATGCTACCTTCCCATCGAGCATACCTCATTCCCCAGTCCCTGCCTTAGAACAGATCTTCCCAAGGCATCCACCTGGCACAGACTTTCTTACTCAGATCCAGGATGTGCATGTCACTGAGGTAGAGGGAAGTCCTCCAACCCCCAAAAATCAGCAGCTTGTTCTTCAGTAGAGTAGCTGAATGCCTGGGCAGAGAAGCAGCAAGTGAACAAAGTATCTTCAGCAAGTTCCCAAAACTGATGTTTCAGCCTTGGCTTCTGCTATTGGGCTGCCATAGTTTCAGTCTACACCTGCCTCTACCCCCAGCCACTGCAGTCCAAGGACAGAATCCCATCAGGACTCATGACAGGAAGTATGGGAGTCACATTGCTCAAATCATAGCCCTGTCTTTAGGAACAAACAGTGGAGAAGAATCATATAACATTTAGGAAATTACACTGGGGTGCAAAGGAAGGTGAGCAGAGGTTTCCTGCTCTGTTTTGGAAGGCTGGAATAAGAGTACTCTCACCCAAGCCTAGGCAGAGGCTTCTCCCCTTCTGAGATGGGCTGGTACCAAATTTCATGCTCTGGATTGAAGACATAGAGCACATTGCTGCAGGGCCCAACTGCCAGTGATGCCTTTTTGGGGAAAGTCCCTCCGAAAACAAAGAGCTCCTTCCGGTAGACAGTTGCACTGTGGTAGCTGAGCACTGGCACCCTCCCTTTAGCCTGGGAAAAGTTCAACAAATATTTGTAACGAGAAGTGCATTATTTGCTGCATGACCAGTAGGAAAGGGACCCACCTCATGCAACAAGTTTGACAAGTCTCAATTTTCACTTTATTGGCTCCCCAGCCGATCTTTGCCACCCGGGCAGACAGTACATCCTTTGTGTACTGTGCACCACCAGAATGCTCTGATGACACAAGAAAGTCAACCTCCTACCCCAGCTTCCTCAGATGACAGAAAACAGAAAGATCTCATCCAGACTTATTCTGTAAAAGCCGTCTGTGACTTAGCCAGGAAAGAGACAGATAGTCCCTTGCTGGCAGGACCCTCTGCAAGGACATGACAGGTAACTAAAGAGCTCAGAGATCTGCTGTGCACAGAGCAGTCCCTGATCTGAGAAGACCAACTCTTCAACTCAACATCCAGTGAAGCTCTCAACAGCACTATATAAAATGAGAGGCCATTTGCCTCTGCCACTTGTACAGTACCTCCCACCTATGACCTTGGTCAGACACAGCACTCTGCAGCAACCATTTTTTCCCCTTGTTTCATTCATTGTAGGCACAGCCCCTGGTTTCTGTCAAGCTTGTGGCCTTCTTATATCTGTCAGTCCCAACTAAGCAGCTCAGACAACCTGCAGCAACAGTGGAGCAAGAATATTGGGCACAACGATTGCCACATTCAGGCAGGACCTGCCACCCCCTCATGTGCTTTTGTCTTGGAAGAGCTGCAGTGCTTACAGCCACGAGGAGCCATTCCCAAGTAACTGTGTCCAGAATGTAGATGCTGCTGTAGTCTTTGTCTTCCCTTATGCCCCCAAAGATGTAGATACGCTTGGTATCTGGGTCATAAGTAGCTGTGTGACCACGCAAGCACGATGGCATGGCATTTTGTAGCTGGAAACCCACTGGAAGCCAGAAATCGCTGTCTGTGGAAGCAACATCAGACAGGTGGTGTGAAGGTTCAAAGGTGTTCTCAATTTCTCCAGTTTTAAAGAATACGTCATAAAATCTTTACCCAAGACCTTGCTCCCTTCATCTCCTCCTCTCCTCTGATTCAGAGCTAGAAGGGACTCATACAGAAATGTCTCTGTGTAAGGAATGAAGGGGAACACTAACTAGGTGGGGAATAGTAAGGTGAAAGAGAGGATCAGTGAGCTGCAGAAAGCTGCAAGGCACTGGAATTGTATCTCACACTTCTCCACCAGTCACCACATGCAGATTGCAAACCATGCTGTTGCTTTTACCCCTTAAAACTCACCCAACTCTTTCCAGAACTTACCTCTTAGCTCCTGGAGGGCTCTCACATACAACCCCACAGCCTCTCAAGGCACCCTATGCTCTCAGCTCAGCCTGGTGACCATCCTAGGAGATGTGACACCTTAGCTGTCTCCTCCCTATGCACAGACCCCCGAGTACCCCCTCCCATCTGCCCGAGTTGTCCTCAAGTCCCACTGCCCCCATTGTCTTTGACAGCCCTAAAGTCCCCACCAATTTCCAGCTTCCAGAGTGCATCCTTGCAGGATTGCTGATCGACACCTTCTCCACCGATCAGAACAGCTGTCCCCAGGTCACTGAGGCACATGGCATGGCACCACCGTGGGCTAGGACTGCCTGGGGAGGAGAGAGCACAGGGCTGTGAGCAGAGTCAGATGAGGCACCCCCAGCTCCCTTCCCTGCTGAGGAGAAGGCAGCTGAAGGCTCAGAGGGAAGAAATGGGAAAGCAAGGGCCCCAGGTCTCTTCCCTCTGGGGTGGCAAGAGACATAGCTCCCTGAGGAAGATTTTCTGTGGCTTTGGGGAGTAATTGCTGTACGAGGAGAGACATTGCTAGCAGAGGGAGCCAGCAAAGAGTCTGACTGGATGTAGGATGCATACAGGCTGCCACTTCAGACAAGCTTGGATGGCCCCCATTGATTACCCATCCCCAGAAGGGATATCCCAGTTGTGCTATCCCCCTCTGTTACTCCTTGTGAGGGAGGGCTACCCAGGGACAGCTTGTTAGTGCCTAAGATACAGCAATCAGAAGCCAGGAGTTGATATCCAAAGATATTCCTCATACTGCTCTGTTCCTCCTTTTCTCTCCCATGCCCTTGCAGTTGGCTGACCAAGCTAAAAAATACTTTTTAATCAAAGTCTATTCCACATCTTACCCTTTGCCTCCAAGAGCTATGCACCCAGAGGTGTGCCTGAGATTCAGAGGGGCTACAGAGGCGTATTGGAGAGCCTGAAGGTACTGGAAGCACCTATACTGAGGGCAATTGCATGGAGGAGAACAGTATATACACACAACCTACTTGTTATTCTTGATCCCTGGGGAGATAAAGGATGAAGCATGAAAGGTCTGTGACATTAAAGGGAATTACATCACCAAGTAGCTGAAAAGACAAACCGGGATCTAGGAACCAGATCCTCACCTCGCAACTCCTCCACTGCCAGATCTGCAGAGGAAACACAGAAATGGCCCCATAAAGAAAGCAGCCAGCAGACATACCCGGGGAAATGTTCAACTCTATGGTTTAAAAGCCTTTTGGCCTTCCTTCCTCCAACCCTCAGCACAAAGCTACCTCGCTGTAACAAACAAGGTGCAAGACCAAGAATCCTGAAGAAAGTCTCAGAAGAAGAAATGCAGAAGACAGGTACGAGCAGGTCATGCTTCCTTTGAGGGCCATCATGCTGTCACCATTGCATTTTACCACTCTGATGGAAGCTCATTTCCCCACTTCTCATACTGTCTACAGCAGAAGCAGCTTTACAATGTAGCTATATTTGCCTTTGTGAGAAGCAAGCCAAGTCCCAAGAAGTCACTTCACATGGGGACTACTGAGCTATTGTCAAACATTTACACACAAACTTGGTCACACCCTGGAGCTGACTTGGAATTCACACTCCAGAAGCTAAAGGTTTTGTTTCCAAACCCCTTGGCAGCTACCTTCTCATTACTAAAAAGTCAGAAGAATTACACAAATTACACATATATTCCTTTTCATATTCTCTATACCTTAATAATAACCAATGTCTTCTATGGACCAAGTGGTATGCTGTTAGCAGGGGAACAAACAGACTAATGGAGAGGTTACAGAATGTCACAGTAGGTAACTTTCTTGTGCCTCAATTTACTCTTTTGTAAAACAAGGCTAATCATATTTGCCTTCACTTATAAAGCACTTTTACTCATATGAAGAAATACGCGTATTATGTTATGGTACAGAGTGTTGGCACTACGAGTGTCCCATGTTCTATTTCTGGCCTTTTCCCAAAAGGCAGAAAATCATCAAGCAGTTTATCCAGCACTAAGGAGCAGTTCTCGGTATTTTGCAAGCCGAGACAAACAAGCCCATCTTGCCTGGGAGGTATACAGAGAAACGGACTGGGAAGTTGTTGCCCAGCAGATCGTTCAGACAAGACCTGTAAAATAAACCTGGAAGCTGCCAAAGTTACCTTCTTCGTTGAGATCTCTCTCAGATGCTGTGGGTTCAAATAAAACTTTCCTGGGCTTCTTGGGGTGGACAGGACTCTTGCTCCAGGCCTGGCTGGGTTCCACCTTGCCACATGGTGGTTTCAGGGCACAGGGTACTGCCAGGGTCCTCAGTGCTGGGCAGACGTCCTTCCTCCCACACCTGGATGCTCTAGCAGTCACCTCTGAGCTCTGACTCTTAACCTGTGACAAGAGTCCCAGTCAAATCAGCTCTGAAGAAAAAGACCTGAGGCTACTGTGAGTTGTCTATTGCTGGGCCAGAGATTAGTTTCACATGGTGACTTTTCAGGCTTGTCTTCCCATTGAGGCTTAAGAGCCAGCATGCCAACAGCATCAGCCACCAAATATATGCTGAGCAATGCAGCTACCTGCTGCTATATGCCCAGTGGTCTGTTTTCAGACTGCTAGCTGCGATGGGCAGAGCTAACACAAGGCAAGTGGAAAGGCAGAAAGGCCATCTGTGCTAGGAGTAACCAGGGTGATCGATCAACCCACCAAGGGCTGTTAAATTCAACCCTTCCAAAAGCATTTCAATGGAGTACCACTTTCTTTAGCACAAGTGAATCTTCAGCTCCAAAACTTGCTTAGCCAGGTCTCCACTAAGAGAGCAGCAGCAAAAGTTTCTGCTAGACATCAACTAAGCAGCTACAAGTGAGGGAGAAGGTACTAAGGAGAGGATGAAATAATGAGAGGAAGGCTCCAAGATACACATACCACAGTAGGATGCTCCAGGTCCTGACCAAGGGGCATATCATCTGCTGGGAGCACTGGTGACTGGGTAGTCTCTGGGATGAGGAAGGGGTGGGTGGGTGTACTGCTGGAGACACCTCGGAGCAGCTGTAGCAGAAACAGTGACAGTGAGAATAAAAGGACACACCGAGAGTGCTGGCCTCCATCCAAAAAAGGTGAGCAAAAAGATGTCTTGCAAAGGTCAGATTCGCTGCAAGGGAATAGCCCAGCTTTCATCTCCAGCACCAAGAGAATAAACAAAGAAAAGCAAAGCCAGGCACTGGGAGGTGCTAAATCCAAGGGCTTCAGCAGAAGGTAAAACAACTGTGTAAGTACCACAGACCCAGGAGAAAGTGCAACTGCAAGTGAACCGCACTCTGTTACCCATCTTCTGCAACACATGAGGTGTTCTGGCAAAGCTGTTTAGGAAATAGCCTGGACCATCACAGGAGGTTTAGGCTCAGCACAAATAAGCGTTAACAGATCCACGTGAGGCAGCTCTGCCTTGGAGTAGCAAAGAGAAGGAAAACGAGACAAGTGGGAGAGGAAGCTCTGTAGCTCAGAAGTAACAACATTTGGGACCCTGGGCAGGAAGAGAGTAGGATGTCAGCTTTTTTACCTGTCCATTGACAGTCAGTACAAGCTTCACAGAGTTGCCTTTATCCATCTCTTTCAATGAGGCCATGAAAATATCTGTCCTCCAGTCACCTTCCCACACCAGGGACCTGCACAAGGGACCATGGGTTTTCAGCCAAGAAGTGACACTGACCTGGGAAAAAGTCCTGCTCCCACACTAGCTGGTAACACCCCAAAGCCAAAAAAGATCCAGCCCTGAAAGCAGCCAGAAGGAAGCTGAAAGCATCACTAGAGAGAAACACCATGGTAGAGGACCAGCAGGCCTGATCAGCTTTGGGATGACACCAGCAGAACTGGGAAGCACCACAGAGCAGAAGGCTTTTCCAGGACACCCCTGCTGACACCCTGGCAGCACCAGCTCCTGCCTCGACCTGCGGGTGGGCTCCAGCGTGCTGACCCGCTGCGGCGTGATGCCCGGGGACACCAGCACGTCCGCCACGATGCTTGTGTTTGGTGAGTAACAGCTCCAGTCTCCCAGCCCAAACACTACCAGCTGCTTTGGCAACGGCAGGGGCAGCCAAGCCTGGAAACCCGTCTTGCTGGACTTGCTGCGAGGGAAGAAAAACAACAGAAGACAAGAGGTAATCATCAAGGCATAAAATGAAAGGTCCAAAAAATACACGAAAAGACTTGGAAACACGTTTACGCCAGGGGAGGGCGAAAGGAGAGGGTTTGCGCCATTTCAAGAGGAGACTGCGCAGGGATGCGATGAAGAAAGCAAGTGGTAGCCTGGGAAGGGAGTGCAGCCATGAGCAGGGGCAGCACGGCCCACCTCCAGAGGGGAAAGGGGAGGCGAGGCGAGGCGTGCAGGCCACCCCCCGCCCGCGGGGGAGCCCACCCCCAGACAGGGACAGGGACAGGGCCGGGGCAGCCTCGCAGCCCCCGGGGCAGCCGCTGCCGCGGCTGGGCCGCCCCTGGTAGGGCCGGTCCGCACCTGCCGAGCCGCCGCGGCGGCTCCTGCAGCGCCCACAGCACGGAGAAGGCGAGGCCGCTCTCCTGGGCGTTGCCCCTCGGCCGGGCCCCGCGGCAGGCGGGCAGCATGGCGGCGGGCGGCCGCGTGGGCCGCGGGGGGCCGCCATTAAGGCGCCGCGGCGCAGCCGCCACCGGCCGCGGGCCATCCGCCACCGGCCGCGGGCCATCCGCCGCCGTCGGGCTCCCCGCCGAGGCAGCCGGCGCGGCCCGCCCCGGCCGCACCGCCTCGAGCGGCGTCAGGAGCGCCCGAGAGCGCCGCGGCCCCGCGCACGGCAGCAGGGAGGAGGTGGGGAGGGCAAGGCCAGCAGCTCTGGCGGTCCTAGACCAGGCTCGCCCGCGCCTCCGTAGTAAATGACAGTCATGGCGAGAGCCCGAGCCACACATCCCCTTCCAGGGAGGGGTGGCTGTGTGCCGATTCCTAAATGGTGGCGGCTGTACGCATTTCACGCAGCGCTCCTAAAAAGGAGCAGGTGTGAAACTTGCTTCTCTTATTCAGCAGTCGGGGCTGCCAGCAAGAGAAGGCAGGATGGTGGCAGATCCTCCTTAAACAGTAATTAAGTCTGTGTGTGTGTGTGTGTTACTACAGAGACTCCACTGTGTATCCAATAGCACCTGTGTAACAACAAATAGCTCTGCTAAGTTCAAAACTGCTGTTAATCAAGCACCACTAAAAACAATGACAGGGCTTCCTCAGCCAAAGAACTATGTTCTCCATGTACAGCTGAAACGGGGAAGAGTCACTTCCCAGGCAGGGCCGACAAAGCCTGCTGCAAGACCTTCACTGAGCAGCTCACGATCAGAACGTTTCTGCTGCAACCCCACCACAAAAAAAAAATACAGAAAGGGCAGGGAAGAACTAACATTGTGAAATTTCACATCACTTCCCTGCATCCCCACCAAGTTGGTTAGTTTTCCTCTTGGCCATATGCCCGAGCCAAGCACAAGGACAGGGATTCACAGAGAGCACATGGTAATCAAATAGCTGTAGCACTGTTTCTCTTTGGTGGTCCTAAACCGAGATGAAACAGCTTTAACTTGGCAGTCATCTATCCCTTTGATCAACTTGCTTTATGATTGCTCCTGGCCATGAATGATTTTATAGAAGTGATCCAAGGAAACACAGGACTAGAACAGAGACAACTGAACTTCTGCAGCACTTTTGCTACTGAGCTTCGTAACGACACAAGTAAGGAAGTATGGCTCAGGCTGCAGCTATCATTCCCATCTGGACCAGCAGGTGCTTTCTTCAGGCCATGTAAATATAGTTTTCATAGTTAGATAAAGTTGATAGGCAAGCAGCTATGAGGCAATACAAAGGGCAAACACTTTTCTCTAGATAACTTAATTAGTACCTAGTAACTGAAGAGATGTTTTTAGTCCTTCAGATTGAAAGCTGAAGTACAGAATGACTAGCTCTGGAGAATCTCTGCAAACAGAGGTGAAAAGTACCAGTATGAAGCACTGGAGGGTAAAGCATTCAAACTCCACCCATGTCCACAATATGAGCTTGGCTACTTGCTTGTTCTTCTCCAATGCTTCAGGCATTCAGTGTAATCTCAAGCACTGCAGCAAATCCCAGAAAGTCATTTTAACAGACAGAAAATTTCCTGTCTGGAAGCATCATCACCAGCTGACAACAGAACATTCTCCTATCCATTTGCAGCCAGAATGTCCAGTATAGTGCAAAGTGCATTGAGTATTTGCCTCTTCTTTGCTCATAAAACTAGGTTTAATTGTATTCTTGTTTTGTCTCTTCTTTGCTCATAAAACTAAGTTTAATTATAGTCTTCTGTTGTTGCAAAGTCTAAAGTTCAGTTTTTCATATCAAGACATGCACTTGCTCTAAACAGAAGACAAAGTTCTTGGTTGCATAGTGAAAAGTTTATTTAAGGAGAATAAGTTCCAATATACTATTACAAATCAGCCACAACACATCAGATATAAACAGTACAAACCAAGCATAGAAGGAATGCAAGAACGCTATAAATACAATCTTCATATGGGCCCTTCAGCAAGAGGTTCAGTGCCACATTTTGTTAAAATATCCTCTCTTCCATTTAAAACTCATATCTTGGGAGGACATGAAAATCAAACAGTTGGCGCTGAGAACTCAATTTTGAAATCACAGGACATCAAAAATATTCACATCACATACATAAGGACTGACAGACAACCATCACAGTTCACAAGAATATAGGTCTGGAAAAGGTATGACCAGCTACAAGATGCTCCCCATTGAAAGACTATGCTAGCAGCTTGGAGCAGTGAGTTGAGAGCAGACTGCCTCCCTCTGAGGAAAGCAGATAGTCACACGGGCATCCTGGAGCTTACAGGGAGACCACCTCCTGCTATTTATCATTTCCAAATCCAGCTCCTAAACTTCAAGGTCATTACTTGGCAAAGCCGCCTTAGCTCCGAGCTCAATGGTTGGCATCCCCCTTCTTGCCCAAGGGACTTGACTCACCAGTCCAGATGGGCATAAACCAGATAACCCTCACTGATGGATCACAAAATTCCTCCTCTCTCCCTGCCTGATAAAGGGTAAATTTTTTGTGATGGAGCTTCTGAGAAAGTAACACGTAAAACCAGAATGGAATGCAGAACAGCCAAGGGGAGTCAGAGCCACCATCCACCCAGCCTGATGTGTCTTCAGCTGCAACAGCACCAGTGTTTCAGAATAAGTTGCCAGAGACTCTTTGGAGGCAAACATGGAATAACCCCACAGAAAATTCTCCTTCTAGCAAGATGTATTTGAACTCTGCAGTTTTATGTATCCTCTAAAACTTTATTTAGTTGGTATTTACTGCAAATCAACTTATTTAGGTAAATGACTTAGCACTTTGACTCCTGCTAAACTCCTGGCTTCTTTAACGGTCTAATTAGCCAATGTATTTAATACTATCAGTTCCCAGTTTTTCATTCTACCAATTGTACCAATTGAGATGTTCTGCTACATCTACATGACATTGTCACATCCAATATTTTCCCAGACAGGAAAAAAAGAGAAAGTATTTTCTTTCACACTTGTACATGAAAAAAAATGTTGATGCTTTGGTCTCTTATCCAGCCTCAATACACATAAGAACACACCACTCACAACGCTGGATTCGGACACACTTTTTAGAGAAAATGATGAATGAATGGCCACAAGGAATGCTCTTCTATCTAGCATTCCTCTGGTCCTCAGGTTTAGCATCAGCATATCAAAAGGAGTAGTCCTCTGGTCTTCCTTGGTATCTGACAGCAGCATATGATTTTAAAAGGCAAAAGATCTTATGGCGCCAGGAAACAAACACCGTTCTACTACTCGTCTTACAAGGCCGTCTAGTGAACAGCTTAAATCTCCAGGAACACCCTGTAGGGGGTCTCCTTGCCTGACCTTAGGAAGTACCTGCCCTCTACCCCGGGCAGAGAAACAAGGAGAAGAAATCCCTTGGATTAATGACACCTATGGCTCTTATTCCAGACATGCTCCTTCTTCCTAAGGCACCTTGTGATAAATCCGCTGTAGAGTGGCTTTAGTAGGGGTAGTGAGACAAGAAGAAAGGATATAAGTAGTGGGGATAAAAGTAAACTCACTTAAAGATTCATTCTCTACCCTAATTCCCCACAAGAATAAGTCTTTCAGCAACTACACGTGACAAGGTTCACTTCTAACCCACCTCCCCAGGTCCAGCACCGCGCTGGCCCACTGCAGGCCATAGATGAAGGTTACATGCACACACAGTTACAAGGAGACAAGCGCACAGGGTAGAGCCAAAAAGAAAAGGTGTGTGGCTGTCATTTAGACTCAGTTGCATAGTAACTTGACTTTCTTCTTAGCACCTGAAGTCAGACAACTAAGCTCTTATGCATTTTCATCTTACCTGTTCATGTAAACAGCTCATTACCAATAATCTACGTAACTGTTAAATGGGTCCCAAGCATTAATTTGCAACTCACCTATGGCTGACACCAATAACCTTTCACAAGAAACGATATTACAGGCCTCCACAGAGTTTGTAAGTAAATTAAATCAGTACAAGTGGTCCCCGATTTAAGCAATTTTAACTCTCTGTCCTCAGTAAAACACATACATTTTAAACTCCTGCTGCTACATTACACCTAAAGGGAAAAAAAGAGAAAACAGAGTGCTTATGACCTTCTTTGACATTAAAAAAAGCTCAACAGATTGTTACCATTTTTATAAACAATTTTATACAAGCTAATTTTTATACAAGTCCTGCACTACAGGAATGTCATATCTCTGGCTGAACATGTAAATCTTATTTCTAAATCTAAATTATATTCAGGACAAAACAGAAAACAATTTTGTGCCTTCACAAAAGCAAACCCAAAATGCAAAAAAAGCTTCTCCTTTGATTTAGCTTTTTGAATTTCTAGACACAATTTACAGGGAGAAGAAACATTTTAAGAACTTATCCAAGGTCTTCCTTCCACAAAAACAAAGGATTTTTCCTTTCTCAAGGATTAATTTCCCTCTCTGAAGTGCAACTGCCTTTTTAATTCATTTTTCTTTCTAGACCCAAGGTCTAGTTCCAAAGGTCTCCAATTAAAATAATAAGGGTTTCCATCACTGCCTCAGCCAAACAGCAGGATTGGATACAAATCCAGGGGATACACCAAACTGAAAAAAAGATGCATGAGAAATAAGATTAATTCTTTGAACGAACTATGGGTTCAATTTTGAATGGGAATGACTGCTGTTAATCACTAGCCACACAGCCAAGCTATTGGATTTATCAGAAGAAGAATAAAGACTATATATGCTTCCAAAGAGAAGTTGTCACTTGGATAATGAGTGCTATCTGAATACCTGAGAAACAACATACTCATATAATGTGGAAACTAAAAAAATAAAAAGAGGAATTATCCTGTCCAACTGGGAAGCTCCTGCTTCCTGCAGATGAAATATTCTGTGCCTAAAACTATCTTGTGTTCCTAAGAGATACCAGATACTTCTGGGAAGCAGTGAAATAACACACACCAAACACTTCCAGTTCCACTGCAGCAGGCCTATCTATGAGCTCACTGCATTTGCAGATTGAGCACCATGCTGACTGGGGTGACATACCATATTCAGTGCTGCTGTTGGGCTTGGGTCAATGAGACTAGGACATGGTCGCAGTTCCAAACAAGTGACCAGAGCCTTATTAAAGGTTGGTCAACACTTCAGAAAGCTAGAACTGAGCAATAGGATTACCATCTACAGTGCAACTTTTCTTAACTAAAGCTACTAATGGCTTGAAAACTGGCACATACTATTTACGTGTCAGTGAGTGATCAAAATTGGTTGTGAGGCAGGCCTTATTAACTTCTTACAACATGACAAAATGTATTTCAAACCTTAATATAAGCAACAGTTGGACGGGGAAGTAACTGTGAGTTAGCAACAGGGAGGGAGGCCACACTATAAGGGAAACAGGTTTTTTAGTGGAGATAACCTACTAGCCTGCAATAAGCTATGCAACTGAGGATCAACAATTGTGGAATATCTAATATATGTACAGGTCAGAGTTCCCTTCGTCATAAATAAATCCTAATTAGGAAGTGGAGTGGGTGCCAGACAGTGCATCATACATTAACCAGCAAGTGCACACAGGGTTCTCCGGATCTCACAGCAAAGGACTAAAGGCAGTCATTGCATGGGGCAGTGCTGACATTGTGGTCAGACTGAAGGGTCTTTTCTACCTTCTTCTGTTTAGTGTCTAGGAACTTGATAGACAAAGGATGAAAAAAAATAAGGAGCACACCTTACCCAAGTTGCTCAGGGACGATTCAAGTGCTATACAAAGGCCACAGGATGGTCCTTCATCTCCTCCAAGAGCGGCTAAAGGAAGTAGTTCTCTCCAAGCTGCTAAATGAAAGAGCATCTTACTCTGACAGATACCAGGCCCTACCATACTGTCTCCCTGCAAGGTTGTCCTGTGGTTGCCCCTGCTTGGATAAGGCAGCATTACAGTTCCCCTGCTGCCCAGGTGCACGCGCGCTCTCTCTCTCTTTTGAGAACGGTGGCTGTTTTCTCCCCATCTCAGGGCCCAAAGCAGCAACAACTCTGCTCCTTACCCTGACCTACTCTGCTGCCTACCTGCTCACCCAGAAAGCCATTGTGCTCCAACCAGTGTTCTTTGCATTTCCACTCCTCCTACTCCCAGCTTGGGCTGTTCTGCTGTAGACTGACTGCTCGCTCTCTTACCTTTTTGACCGACTATGTGCTCTGGGGCAGTGAATAAGTAAGCAGAGATAGTTAAAAGGAGAGCTTGAATATGGACCAAATTGCACAGCATTACAATATAGCCTTAATAGGAAATTTGTGGCCCTCCTATGAGTGAAATCTTTGGCTTTAACTACCCCAAAATAATTTCGTCCATCATCCCGTCTCAATAGAAGGAACGGACCAAGTAGATGTGCTTTACCTGGAGAATTTAAAAATGAAACTCAGAACTCTACTAAAATCACCACGCAAACAGCCATTTTGTGTCTCTGCAAAGAGGTATCAAAATGTAAATACAGCAGTATTCTTAGAAAAGAGAATGATTTCAAGTTAAAAGTATTAAAATAAACAAGTTACAGATAAACATGATTTAAAATTCATCTCTGAAGGATTAACTTAATCCTTGTTCAACTCTGCCAGTACTTGAGCAGAAGGTGATTGCTAATGCCATCACTAGCCACCAAAACATGCCAAGGAACTTCATCCTTTACCATGTGGTCAGGGTTAGCAACAGCCCTGTTGATTCTGGTTCACAGAAAGGATTGGTTAAATCCCACACCTTTCAAGTTTCTGAGCAGAGATGTTCTTTTCTAACAATACCTTTGCAACAGCAATAGCAGCTGACGTGCTACGCTTCTCTGGGGAGCCTTTTCCTTGCTACGTATGGTATTATCTAGCTGGCAGCAATACCAGTGAACCAACATGCTGCTTCTAAGAAACATTTCCTGTATATTTACTGGTTGTACTCCAACATTTTTGTATTTATTCAGCACAGCAGTAAGTAATTTCTTCTGCTTCACATCTGGATTACAGAAAAAACTTTTGGTGGCCACTGAAGTTTTAATCATCTACATATCCCTACAATGAACAGGTATAACATCCAATTCTTAATCTGCAATAAAACTTTCTTATGCACTTTTAGGTGCACACCCTCCCCCCACCCCGTGTTCAAACACGTGCCATGACTGCCATGCCACTGCAGCATGGGCTGCCACTGGCCAGCTGCATCCACACCCACACGAGTGAAGGAAGCATTGGCTGCTGGTGACATGTAGTGGTGGTAGGTGATGAGATTATCAGTGGCTAGGTGACAAGCCAGCTGTGCTTTGGGCTCACTGCAGCCGAGAGCTGCCCTCTAGTGATGCAAATGCAGCAGGAGACTCGGAAAAGTTATTCACAGAATAGTAACAGACCAAGAATATTTTCACTTCATTTCATACCAGCGCAACAGATCAAAACCACAACCATCTGAACCTGGCCTCTGGGCATTTACCAGCTGTGACATGAAGGCCCAGCCCAATGCTTGCACAGAGCAGACACCCTGAAGTTTTACAGAAATAGCAGCTGCCTGTGGAACTACCTTTCTGCACTGGGACAGCAGTGAAGGAGGGTGTGGGGAGAAACCAGTTAGTGTCTGAAGAGGAGCCGGCAGAATTGTGCCTTGGTTCTGTCACGCAGCAGTGCCCATCAGGTGGTACCAGGGCTGGGTGGCAGCCTGCTACATTCATCGTTGCCTGCCTGCCGTCCCTGCCCCTTCCCATTTCTTCAGCTAGTGTAATAAACGTGAAAGAACAGAGTCTTATTGCGGAGGAGAGAGTACGAGTTATCAAATTTCAGCAGGTAGATGCCTTCGCCTGGGTACTCATGGCTGCCTGCCTGCACCTCACGATGGCTGTTCCTCCGATATACCGGCATGATCTCTCCGTAGCGGTTCCGCAGGTAGCTTTTGGAGCCCCTTTCCACATCACCAACAGGGGCAAGTCCTGAATAGGAGAGAGGAGACAAGTAGGCCAGAGCCAGTCAAGCCGCTAGGTAGTCCAGAAAAAGATCAACAAGACCAGAATGCAGCAGAGGCATGCAGATATATGGATGGCTAACTATGATAGCATTACCCATAGCGTCTGCTCTGACCTTTCTGCAAATCATACCCACAAAGTCCAGCTTTCCTTATCATGACAAAGGACCTGCCGAGAACCAGTTCTCTTGGGAATACTGATGGACAGTATCTACTTGCCTGCCAGCTTGGTCTCCTCTCCCTGGACTTACCTTTTAGACACCTCACTGCTTTTATACACACAACAGTGGCCCAGTGATATAGACTTGAAGCAAAAGAAAGACAGGAAAGCTCTTACCTAAAACCTCGCTCTGTTTACGTTCTCAATTCACTTCTCCAAGAGGATTCCTCATACAGGAACCTACCCCTCTTTGGGGAGCATGCAAAATTAATTTCAGACACCAACCTCCCAGCTACACTGGTCACTTATACACTGAAGTCATAGAACAGGCAACATCACTGTGTGTTTCACAAGTACAAAGACACAGGTAGCAATCCTCTCGAATGCAGTCAGCAGGAGCTACTGATGTACGGTGGGGAAAAAACCCAGCCAAAAAAAAACCAAAACCAATACCAAAACCCAGAAACAAAACCTTTTTGCTCCTACTCGCCACCAGAAATTTTTCAGTCTGAGAGTCTAAAAAAAAAAACCAGTCAAGTTAAAATTTGAGACCCTAATCTTTTTATCACCTAGAAGTTGAACAAGTGAATTCTGATTTTATTTTTCAATGTGTTCAATTTAAGAATGCTCTTGGAAAAGGACAGCCATTGACATACACGCTGAATCAGGAAGGACTAAATGCTTTCTCATCACAGCCTAACCAAGAACCCAAAAGGCTGCAGAGATAACAAGTGGGCTGAGTAAAAAAAATAGATGGAAATTACAGCATATGACAGACACTCTCAGCAGCATGGCAACAAGCACCACAAATGAACCCTTATGAGCTTTGCACTAACCTTCGATTTCCTCCTCCTCCTCTTCATCCTCCTCATCACTGGATTCGCTGACCTGAACAGTAATGGCAGTGCTAGTAACTGTGGTCCAGTCAAAATAGACTCCAAACCCAATGTCGTAGTCATCTGTAGCAAACTCCCAGCAAATGCATTTCCCATCAGGATGGGTTGGCACGCGGACCGTCACCACCTCGCCTCGTTTCACCACCATCTGGCAATTCTTCTCCTTTCCCATCTTGGCTTTGAATTCCTTTGTCTTCTCAGTGGTCCACATGGTGGGTGGAGCCAGAGGAGGAGGCTGAGCTGAGACAAGGGAAAAGATCGTGGGCTCACCTGACTTTTCACTACTGACAAGCTGTTATCTGAAAACCGTAAAGCTATTTCTGATAAGGCTTTTGCATTCTGGAGCCTGCTCCCAGAAGCCCTGGATGTGACGTTTTCCCACGCACTAGTCAGGAGCCCAAGTTTCCAGCAGGAATTAGCAGTGCCTCCAGGACAGCCTCTGCTCTTCTTTAGCCAAGGCAGATACTTAAAAAGTGGCTCCAACAAGTGGTTTCCTTTCAGGACTCACCTTTCCTCTGCTCCCCGAGGAGGTCTGCAGTCTCCAGCTCTGCTGAAAGGATATCCACAGCACCAGTGTGATCTGACTGAATCATGACTATATCCCCTGCTCCTTGAGATACGTGGTAGTTGGTTATCCGAACAGCTTCCTGCACAAGGCACATAGGAAACATTGTCACAAAGACCATCCTGGTAAGAAAGTTCCCAACTGGATTTAAAACAACTCATTAGTAATACACACATCTTTCTGAAGCCAAGCCAGACCCTGCAGAAGCTTCTATTAGTTAAAAAGAACTGGCTGGCTCCAAGACACCTCTCTGCATTATCTCCCCCACAGCACCAAAGTCATGAACTTTGAAGTCAAATGCTGCCTTAGTCTCACAAATTACACACCCCTTGGCCTTCCCAGGAGTCCCTGGGCAGGCACATCTTTGCATCTGCCTCAGAGTTGTCACCTCTTAATAAAGCAACAGCCTTACAGATTTAGCTGACTACTCTTGGAAAGAATTCCCAAGACACAATCTCTCTAGGGAGAGCCCTTCAGCTCTGTGTGCATCTAGACTACAGCCACAATCAAACTGTCAGTTGCTGCATCCTAGTTAAAAGTCCATCTGTTTCACTAGGGCCAGTCTCCTCTCCTCATATATGCAAATTCACAGCTCCTGAGCTGGGTGCCACTTGCACAGGTTTTCCCAACTGTATCTGTAATGCAAACCAACCGGCTGCTCACCAAAAGAAACAAAAGACAATAGAGTCACTTTCAGTTCCCTCTTCCATAAATCTGCAAGAAGGGAATTCCCAGAAGCCCCAAACAAGAGGCAGAAGGTGAGAATAACCTTGAAGTCTCAGCAAGCCAAAAACTGCAAGGAAGCGAGGACTAGCCGAAAACATAAGAGGGATTTTGCAAATCAGACTGATAACATTTACCTCCTGCTAACGTACAGAAAAAAATATAACTGAATCTATGGTAATACTACATTTGTCTTAACCCTTAAAGCCTCAGTCCCATAGCTATAAGCACAGCAGTAGGATGGAAGAACTATTGCTGCATCTCTCTCCTTGCTTTCAAGCATAAAAAACACCCACCTACCTCTCTGAGGGACGGGATTTGGTCAGGCAGCTTCTCTTCCAATTCAGCCACTTCCTGGTCCTCCAAAGTGCCAGCTTCTTCCTTTGAATCCTCTGTCGTGCCCACACTCACAAGGGACCCAATCTGTGACCTTTTAGAGGAAGGGAGCACTACAGTTCAGCACTTCCACCCAGGCTACAGCCAGCAGAGGAATCACTCTGCTCTGAAATTTGAATTCAAATGGACTGAAGGGAACAAGCTTCTGTGGTCAGCACCTGCCAGCTGCACAAAGAGCCTTTTGCACCCCAGTCCTACCCTCATCTTCATGTGACTATTTTCCATATAAGTCAGAGGGAGCAACTTCAGTGAGATACTCCGTATTCACCGCACTCACCCCACAGCATGCTAGCTCACCAACACTGTACTAAGTGCAGAGATCAGTAGCAACTTTTCTGCTCAAGAAAGGACAAGTTCTTTTATGCCAGCTGCTACATTACATCTGCATATTCCATCAGTGGTCAACTGGATCAGTGAAAGGATTCAGAACAGTTTTGACAGCCATCCTGAAAATGCCCTCTATTTAAGTGGCCCATTATGCCTTTCCTATCAGTAATCCCAAGAGATACAGGGAGCACCCAGGTATCCTTCTGCCATATTCAAATACACTGCACAGACAAGCAAGCCATAACACATACAACAGCAGCACAATAACAGCAAAGAGGTCCAAGTACTGCACTGTGACAAGAGGAGATGGACATGTTAGAACAAAAAGAAAGGTATGTAGCAGGAAAAGAATGCGCAAGAAAGGAAACATCTTTGGCATTCATTCTCTGTTGAGGGTTTTCTTCTAAATTATATTAAAAAAATGCTGCATGTTGTCTATAGCTGGAAAGAGTTATCCCAAATGAACTCAGATGGATGCTGGAAGAGTCTCCTCTGTCATACTCTCAGATACTATGTGAAACTTCCATGAGAAGCAACCTAGTCTTTAATAAGAACAGAAACAGTTGCCCTTTTGAAAAGCAAAGCCTTTTCACAGAACTATAAAACCAATGTCAGCTGCATTGGTCTAAAGGATCAGAAACATGAGAACACAGCAGTAATGGAAAATATGTACATTTCCTCAAATGTTTCCTTTCAGTAAAGAGAAATATTCTCATTAGCAAGGGAGCAGACTATCAGCATAGTGTGGAATAGTTTAAAAAAATAATTTAAAACAAACCCCATACACAGCTCAACTCGGACACATGCCTTGCTGCATCCATAGAGAAGACTAGAACAGGGCAAATGTGGCTTTTGTTTCCAAATCTTTATTCCTATAGGGGTACAGATCTTATCCAGAAATAAAGCCATTTCTTACTTAAATTCTTGCAACAGTGCAATTTCCTTTCCTAGAAATGGCATGATAAACCAGAAGGTCTGTAAGAACAACTCAAATGAGCTGAATACCAGAATACACAAAATGGCAGCAGATGGAGAATATAAGAAGAGACACTTGGAGAGGATGATTTTTTTAAAAGAAGGACTCTCACAGTGATCCATAACAATTTCTTTAGCAGCCAAGGACAAATTCGGACTTCTACACCATCGTTTTACAGCCCGTTTGCTTTTTAGCTTAGCAGTTGCATGATCACACCTAGAAGGGCTATTTGGTTACTTGCTACCGTAGGTGCACGTCTCCTCAAAAGGCTCTCCATCAACATAGGAGCTAACAGCTTGGCATTTTTTTCCTCCAGACACCACTGAAGCCCAAGAGTCTCACTGAAAAATTAGGAAGAGCTACACAAGCTTTAGAAGCAGATTTACAAAGATGGAGTTCAGCTGATTCCTCCTCACACAACCCTTTTGGACCATGCCCATCCCTTTCAAAGGGGATCTAACTTAAGACAAATTTATCAGGTAACATCCACAAGTATCCAGCATCTACTTTAGCCATTTTTCTCACAGTCTATATTAATCTCTTCAAAGAAAACTGGAGGACATAATAAAGAGATGGAAGAACACATGGTTGGAGTCGAGAAGGCTGATACAGATGTCATTAGCACGAAGCCAAGATGGTATCAAACTGCTGTTTTAGTAAGTAGGGTGGTTTGCTGGGGGGTTTTTGCTGGATTTTTTTTCCCCCCTGTTTTTCAATAAGGTTGTGGTTTATCTACTGTCTGATGTAATTAACTTGCACGTTTCTGAAATTGTATTCTGTGTAACAAACGTATGATGGCAAATGAAACTCCACCGCATACGGTATTAGCGCTTGTAACCAATGCAATGACTTGGCCACAAGCACCACATGCCCAACAGATAATAAGCCAAACATCTGATAACAGGGTTGATCAGCAGCATTAACGAAGGAGTGACACAGAACACAAAGGGTGAAGAAAAAGCCAAAACATTGTCAAGAAAACAGTAAAAGGTGTTTTCTTGCTCAGCCTCCACCAGAATTATGGACAGTGGGAATGCTTAATTGTTAAAAGTATCCTCCAGACAGGATAGAGAAAATTTCCTGCTGAGTTTATTAGCTCTTACAATGGCCTGCAATACCTTGCAGGGTTCCTTCCAAGCTGAATGATTCTGTGATTTGAATAGCTGAGCCATGAACTACACCTCATCATTTCATAAGCCTTAAAATAAGCTTAAGCCTGTAAGAACAGTCCCTCCTATACTGATTCCGGTATATACTGTCCCAAAGCAGACAATTCAGTCTCCAGTCCCTTGTCTTCACCTGCACAGAAATCAACTGCCATACAGAGGTCACAGGGGTGAAAGACTGTCATGCATGTGGGCCACAATACACAAAAAGATTTTCCTACCTGCTCTGTGAAGTACTGGACTCCAACGAATCAACCGGCTGATCTGCAGGCTCTGTCTTTTGGGCTGAGTCTTCATTTTCTAACAACAAACAGAATATATGGAGAGACGGTGAAATAAATTTTGGTCTTTAGAATACACAGATAGTAGGAAAAACTACCGCCAGCACTCAAACGCTGACAAGGTCACATGGCTGTGGAACGAAGACCTGTGCCAACCAGTTTTTCATGTTACGAGCTAAGTCTAGCACCTTGCAGAACAAAGATTTTTAATGGTCTCAACCCTAGGAAAGGAAGAACGAAAGCTCCATGCATGTTTTTAGTGCAGAACCACTCTCAGAAGCAGGGTTTGTTCAGGAACCACCAATCCTAGCTTTAGAAGGACAGAACAAGGCCAAATGTCACCATGCAAAACCGGGCTGACAAAGCCCTGGAAAAAGCAATCACCCAGCGGTTCCCACAGGGCACTGACGAGATGGAAATTCCTAGGTCACTGCTAAAAGGTCTGCCTATAAAGATGGCTCCTGGTCTCCCCCGAGTCTCCTGAACTCTGGGGAAGCTCTGTCCCCACACGACTGCGGTACGCGCTCCACAGCCCCGCTGTCTGATCACGTTAAGGCAGCGAACTGGGCACGGACAAGTTCCAGCTTTTGCAGCTCTCTGGCGATGATAAGCCTTACAGCCGCTGGCCATTTCGCAGAGTCAGTTCGGAGCTGGGAGGGCACCTCCAGCCCAGGGGCACACAGCACCGGGCCCCCAGCCACGGCAGAGCCCGCACGGCGGGGGTAGTCCAGCTCCGGGCTAGACGGGGCCTCTTTCACCGGGGAGAGCACGCCGCCCCTCACAACCCTCCATCGACCCTCGCTCTCCCCGCTGCAGGGAGGCGGCGCCGGGAACCGTTGCTGGAGTTGCAGGCGCTGCAGGTGAGCCGAGCCGAGCCGAGCCGAGCCGAGCGCCCCAGGGCGCAGCGGCGGCGGGGTCCTCCCTGAGGGCAGAGCCGGCTGCGGAAGGGCTCGCCCGGGCGCCACAGCCCGACCCCTTCCCCCCAGCAGCCAACCCACCCGCCAGAGCAAACGTTCGCCAAGCTCCAGTTCCCGATGCTGCTCTCCGCGAGGGGTGCCGTATTTTTCACCGAAGGAAGCCTCCCCCGTGGAAATGAGGCTTCTCCGGGAGAAACGAGGAAACCCACCACGGGAAGGAAACTCGCGGCATTCTCCCCAGCCGTAAGGCCACCGCTAAAATACGCGCCGCCGGCAGCCCCTCAGGCGCCGCCCGCCCCGCCGCCGGGGGCGGGCTCTTCAGGGACCCCGGCCGGGCTGCCGGCGCTCGCCGCCGCTGGGAGGGAAGCGCGCAGGCGGGGAGCCGCTCCCACGACCCGCCGCGGCCAGCCCGGCTGCCCCCTCCCCTGCCGAGCCCGTACCTGAGGGGACGCGGGGCGCGGGGCCGCTGCGGCCGCCCGGCGCCCCTGCGGCCGGGGGCTCGAAGCGGGAGCCGGCGGCGGCGGCCAGCACGTCCGACATGGGTAGGGCCGAGCGGGCGGCCGAGTTGCGCGGAGCCGGAGGCGACAGCCCCGCCGCGGCGGAAAGAGCCGAGCGGAGCCGAAGAGCTGCGGCCGCCGCCGGCGGAAACACCCAAGCAGTCGGGGGGAGGGGGGCGCGGCAGGAGCCGAGCGGGTACGCGTGCACCAAGCAGAAGGGAGAGGGTGGTGCCTCGGTGCTCGTCCCTCAGCCTCCCCCCTCGACGACGCAGCCAAGCAAAAACTAGTTCCGCAGAGCCGCCAGGCGCGGGAGGCAGGCGGCTTTGTAGGCCGACAGGGTGCACACTCCCCCCCCCCCCAGGAAGAGGCGGTTGCCATGGGAACGTGGGCCCAGAAGGACGCGCTACCGCGGCGGCCTGGGGACGGCGCCGATGGAGCCGAGCCCGGGGCCCGTGGGGCCGGGCCGGCCGAGTGGCCGCAGCTCGAGCCCGACGGTGCGGGGGGGCCGCGGTCCGCCTTCCCCTTCCTGGCCTGGAGCGCCGCGGAGGTGGCCGAGTGGGTCGTGCAGCTCGGCTTCCCCCAGTACGAGGTGCGGGGCTCCCGGCCCGGGCGGGAAGCACACACCCTCACCGCCACCTGAGCCGGCGGCCCTGAACTCTGCGTGTGTGAGCGTATGTGAGCGCTGGGGACGGGGGAGGCGGTAATGGCCGAGGGCGACCCGCTGCCCGCGGCCCACCCGCCCTTCCCTCCGCTTCCAGGAGTGCTTCAGGACCAACGGCATCACCGGCCGCCGCCTCATCCTCGTGAACTGCTCCAGCCTGCCCGCCATGGGTGTCACGGACTTCGGCCACATGCAGGTGCGGCCGGCTGCGGGTCCCGGAGATCCCTCCTCAGCCCCTCGGAGCCCACCCAGCTCCCTGACCCTTTCTGCTTGCAAGCAAGCTAGGCTATAGTCTGCCCGCCCAGGCACATTGCTTATTCGGAGTGAGCCTGAAACTGGACGACCCAATTTGTTCAGCCAAACGGCTAGATTTCTTGAGTCTTTTCAGATATAAATCCTTAGCCGGCTGGAGATCGCAGGCTTCCCTTCTGGGACACCGTAAGTGCATCAGAAGTGCTTAGCCTTTCTTTAAGCCTGTGTTGCTCCTCTTCTCCCATGAAATTGCTTAGCGAGATGCATGCACCTTCTTAAGTATCCCTCAGAATTTCTTTTCAGTAATTTTCCACTTACCGATTTGTAGAATTTCTAAAAATCTAGTCAGATTTAAACTGCAGCAATTGAGCCACTGATCTCAAGCAGCAGAAGGGCAACTCATTTTTACTTCCTTGTTTTACACTTTGCTGAACACAAACAGCTGTCTCTTCCTCATTTTATAAACATATAATTGTCTGGTCATTTTTCTTTAAACCTACATCTTATCTTTAACAAACACTGATAGTTAAGCTAACTAGACAGAAGTTTGGGGCTACAGTATGGCCTTCCAAAGCATCCTGGAAGTTCAGAAAATAAGCAAGCTGACTTAAATTTCATTACCCTCCTTGTCCTCCCTAATAGAAACCATAGAGGGACTTGGGGCCGCATTTACAGAGCCAAATAATTTGTTTCACATCATAATTTAAAGTTGCTTTCCCCAGAGGACACAAGGTAGAAGTTTAAATAACCGGGAAAAGAGAAAAATCTTTATGCTCCAATGACTAGGGTATGAACACTGTTTGTTTTATTCTAGAGCACCAAAAAGCAATTTCATCACAGTCCTGTTTGGCTGCACCATCTTAACTGTTTGTTTGAAATGAAATATGCCACCAAAAACATTGACTAGTGCCATAACTTTGCCTGTTGGTTGGAGGAGAAGGCATCAAATTACAATGCTTCGTTTTTCAGACAGCAGCCTTTCAAAGTATTTCTAGGACAAGCAGATACAGCCTTTATAGTCATTTGCACTTCTCAAAGATAGCAAGAATTTTCTAGGCTTTGTAAGCCTTATCCTCACATTGGAATATAGGGATTATGGATGGTGGTGGTTTAACTGCTGAGAAACAGTAAGCCACAGGTTAGAGGTATCAACTGTAACCCATTCTTCCTCCTGTAGAAACTGAAATTCCTTGGAGCTAGGATAAGGCAATAGCCAGCATACTGCAGCAAGCTTGGAAATGCGACTGTCTCTGTAATGTTTTCAAAAGCTTGCAAGTGAATTGGAAACATCTCACAGATTTCAGTGGAACCTAGATGTTCTTGAAGATCATGCCCTATCCTGCCAGTTATTTGTGTTTTAGAGAACTTTATTTTGATAGAATCCAAGCGTGCAGAGCTCTGAGCAGGATGTGGCCCTCTGGGTCTTTTTTAGGAAGTGTGTACTAGAGCAGGTTTCAGAGCAAAGTTAAGGCCATAATCCTGGGCACATCAGCTTCCCAACAAGAAATATCAATGAAAGGCTGTGAACAGTTAAAACCGAGATAGTTACTATAGAAATAAATGTGATAGCATCAGCTCAGTGAGATAGAAACTTTTTGCAATTTAGAGGAAATGGCAGTTTGGTAGAGAACTACACAGTGAATTATGTGGAAGCTATGCAGCATGAACAAGTGAAGTTGCTGCTGGTTTTAATTCCACTGTACTGGTATTTTAAATACCAAACCCACTGAAGGTACTCATCTGGTGGTTTTTTGGATATCATACAAAGTAGGGTACTGCTCTTCAGAGTCAAGCCAAAGTTGGGGGAAGGGTTTGAGCAAATGCTGTGGAAGATCAGTAAAACCTTGTGGATTGTATTTCAAAGCTTCAGTCAAATCAGAAAGTTACATTTTCAGAAGTGACTTCAGAAATAATGGCAAGGCTCTGTTCACAACAGTTCCAGGTCCAGCTCGCTCACACAGCCAGTCACCCATCATCTTCTTAATGAGCGATATGGCTTATTGGTTTAGTTAGTTTTTACACCTCTTCTGTGTATAGACTTTGTTTTTGACAATATAACTTAGCAAGCAGCAATGTTTTTTGCATTAGGCAGAACAGACTCCAGCTCATTCACCCATAACTTGTTTGTTCTGCAAGTGCAAAGAGGAAGGCAGAGCTATTTGTGCCAGTAAGAGACTGGATGTGATGCCATCCCCCACAGTAAATCTGGAGAATGTGCGGTCTGCTCTGCTTTTACATCGCATGGTGCTCATGTGTTCAGATCCCTGTCGAGTTGCAACTTCAAGCATGAAACGGTTCCAAAATTCAGAAATTCAGTTCTTTTTCCTGCTGCTCTGACACAGAATGAATGTTATTAGCTGTTGCCCTGTGAAATGTGAATTTCTGGTATTTTGTCTTGTATTTCAGGAGATTTCACGACACGTGCAAGTGTTGCTGGGGATTGAGGAGCCACTGTTCAACAGATCCATTGCCCTCCCCTACAGAGACAACATGGGTCTCTTCCTGGAGCAAAAATCCCAATCAGGAAAGAAAGCAGATGCCCTCACTTTCTCACAGTTTATCCAAGAAGCAGGACTGGAGGCCTATACTACAGTTCCTCCTTTGCAACGAGCCCAGACTGGGGTAGAAGCAGATGCTCTCCCCATATTGCAGGGCAGCCAGAGGCAGGATTAGAGACTCGCACTGCACTTTGTAAGAAGACCAGCTGGGACAGCAGAATATACCCTTATTACCTTGCAATTTGTCCAAGGAGGTACAGTTCCACCTTCTCCCAATTATAGAAAAGGCCATTGCAGCTCATAGCCATTTGATGACAGCAAACACATCCCCACATTGGCGCTTTTCTGCAATCCTTTGTTTGCTTCCAGGAACTAAATGAAGCAGAAGCTATCTGTCTGTCTTTGACTTCTGCTTCACAGTTGATTAAAAAGACCAAAAAACAATCATAGACATATTTTAATTACCAGTGATTGATAACAACTTCCCTGCAGCTCGCATGAATAGATTTCTCCCAGGCTTTAGTGTCTGCAGACTGGGCTCACTGTAAAGCCCAGACGTAAGATAAATGGCATATACAATAACTGCTATACAAGTGTGGTGCCAGCTGCTGTCAGCAATCATAATTAAGCGAGGGGCCTAGTTACAACATGCACAACTAATCCCTGGCCTCACCACAGAAATTATTTCCTGAGACGCAAAACCAAGCAGTGGTTTATCATAGTAAACAGTACTGAAAGACAGGATAGATGATGGCCAGAAGTATAAGAGAATACTGCAAGCTGAACTAGAGAATTTAGGAAATAAATGCTTTGTTCTGGGTGGATTTGGACAGAATGCCCAATTACCTCCTTTTTCCTTGAAAGAAGTACCATATGATTGGTGGTGGTGGGGTGCATTGTCACCAGCAAGGAAGTATCAGTAAGTGCTGATTTAAGCCTGGCTCAACAGAAAGAGCTCCTGACTAAATCATTACTATTTTGCCTGGCAGCAATGGCTTCCTCAAGATCCCCCGTGGAAAAATTAAAAAACAAACAAACATAACTGGGCCCAAGCCTGTTTAGTTATTTAAGCCAAAGCTGTAGCCACTACAAAACAATTGTAACTTGGTTTTGTAATTCAGTTTTCTATTGAAACTGCAACAGAAATGCAGTGAAATTGAAGCAGTTTGTAGGTCAAGATGTCTATGTAATAAGCAAATTCAGACCAAAATAAAGCAAGACTCAGGCAGCCAGGGAGAAGCAAGTTTGCTGAGCAGTCTAGAGAGTGAAACTTGTAGAAGCAAATGTGTACATAGAGTTATTGGCTGGAATATTTTAAGGAGTCCAAGGGCAAACAGTGCTGGTTCTTGCACCTCTCAGTCCCGTGAGGCGGCTGGGATGAGACCTCAGCAAAGCATTCTGCCATGGGCTTCATTATACTTTACAAGGATTTAGAATCATGGTCAGCAGTTTCCTCTGGAATTTCTGAGAAAATGTCAGTAGCAGCTTGGAGAATGGAGGCTTGTTATCCAACATCACACCAGGCTCCACTACAGCTGAAGTAAGAGATGTCTTGGTGCTGATCAGCCCACATTGCTTTGTAGGCCAGTCCCCAAAGGGTGCCTGCTATAGTAGAACAAGATGGCGCTGGACAAGTTCACTCTTTTCTAGCAGCTGGCTAAAGGGAGGCTCTCTCAGTTGTGCAGCTGTCAGGTCAAAGCAGGGGAAGGTTCTGGAGTGGAAACGTTTGTGGGCCGTAACAGTCTGAAGCAGCCTGCTAATAATTTAACAAATAAAGGTTTTCTTCAGTGTGTGACTACAAGCCCCTTTCTTGGGTCTTTGAGAAACAGTCAGACTCAGAAAATTGAATCTAAAGTATTCCAGGAGTTACTCTACCATGTGGGTCAAAACTGAGCCTAATGGCTCTAGAACAATCCTGCACAAGCAGGACTCCTTTCCCTCAAGCAGTGTTTCCCCTTAATAGTCTTGTCCACAACAAGTTTATTACCATAAGTTTATTACCCCTAAGAACTGTCCTCTCCAGATACTCCCATAGGAATTTTTTTTCTGCATCCAATGCTCCGGTCCTGATCAGTGGCTTCATACAACCCTGATAAGTAGCCAAACAGGAATGAGAGACAAAATAACTCAGGGATGATAGTCCAGGTCTTTCATTGCTAATACATCATCTAAGGCAATCTTCCGTGGCAGGTTTGTGGTCCTAAGGGCAACACAGAGGTCAGCACCTTCTGACCCAACAAGACAGCCCATGCTTCAGCTGTGGGATGAGGCAAGTTTCAGAGCAAAGAGGAAGCCTGGACAAGCAGTACCTCAGCATTCAACCATTTACTTACCCCTCTTGAGTCCTTGAAGAGGCAAAACCTTTGCTGGCAAAACTCTTGCACACAAACCATGGACAGGAAGTTTTCTGCTCTGCACAGATGGGGCAGCATTCAGGAACACAGAGGTCACTGAGTAATTTCAGTGCCTTCTGGTGAGGCAGGCTCTGCCGTGTGCTGCTGTTCAGGGCTGCACAGAAAATGGCCGCCAGCCATTCAGCATTGACTCATTTTCCCTGCAGGACAAACAAAATCAAATGTCAATTACCAGTGTGCACACAGGTGTGAAGGGATATTCTCATCTCCCACTCCTGTGAAGAATTGCATTGGCAATCAATCAGAGCTGGTTTATTTGAAACCTCTGATCTAGGATCATTTTAGGTAAAGGATGCTGCAATTAATAGTAACAAGTCTAGTGTAGTTTGTATTTCCTGTAGCTTATTCTCATCAAGTAAACAGGAGTCCTTTACAGGCTGCATATAAAGTCCTATAACCATTCAGCCATCGTGGCACGATAAGCACTGTAGCTGCTTTAAGAGCTTTTGGCAATGCAAGCATTAGAAGTGCGTGCAGAAGCGTTAATGAAATTGCGATGGACAGAGGTAGCAGCCGGCAATAGGAACAGCATGTCCATGGAAACAGAAGTTGTGCCTGAGGGATTGTGAACCATGTTCTGGCTCAGAAAGTGTATCTCAGTTCCTGCTCACTGATTGAGCCTCAGAGGTCCTCTTGTTTCATGAAGGGAAGCGGTAGCTGTTTAGAAATTGGTGGCAGGTACATGGAAAGCGGTGACCCCCCCCGGGGCGCTGATCAGAGAACCTGGTGGAGGAGACACATACTGCCTCATTCTGCCCATCCGCTTCTCGTGCATAACTACCCCCTTCCACGCATGCTACTTCCACTCCAGCTGCAGCTGTACATTGCCAGGATTTCTCTAGGAGGGATTTCACAAAATTAACTAACAAAATTACTGCCGGCCCAGACCCAGCCTTGAACCATACAGGCAGGGGAACCACCGAGCGCAACTCCTCGGAAGGGCTGCTGCCACGGTTAAGGAAGAAGAGAGCTTTTCCCTCGGGAACGGCAGGGGCACGTTGCCTGCGCAGCAGCAGCAGCAGGGGCTCGCAGCGCCGCTGGGACCGTCCCGTCCCCTGCGCCCCCCGCCCCCAGAGAGGCCCCTGGCCCGCGGCCGGGGCCGCGCCCTCACGGTGGCACTGTGGCAAAGGAGTTGCTTCAACCCGAGAGCGGAGGCAGCCGAAACGAGCGTACCGGGAGAGGGAGAGGGTGCTCCCGCAGAGCCCGGGCTGCGCTGCGGCGAAGCAGGTGCCCGGAGCCGGCGGTGGGACGCGCGGCGCGGGTGGGGTCGTGGGGTTTGAAAGTTCTGCGGTGAGGGAAAGCCGGAGGAAGCAGCAGGGAATATCCCCCCGCACCATCCGTGGCTGAGTTGACAGTTGCTGGGATTCATCCCATTAACGTTTCTTATAAGGACTCCTTTCCAACAGCCGTCTTAACCAGCTAGAAAGGTTCTTCCGATCTGATGGAACCTCATTGCCTTGTGTTAAAGTTAATCCGTGGGCCTTAACACTGCCAATGGAGAGATAGGCAGAGTAGGATTGTTAATTTTGCCATATAGTGGTCTGTTTAAAAAAAAAAAAAAAAAGGTGTGGTTGTGCATAAAAATCGTCCCTTGCACTTTCTCCCCCAGTGCACATAGGTCATACCGCAACTGCAGCGGCACAGGAACATGTTGAGGTCCAGGTCCCTCCCCACTGCAGGCAGATTCCCTCAAGCAAGGTCTCTCCTATCTTTTCCTCTCCTCTCCCCTCTCCAGCTGGATCCCCACTACTTGTCTGCCTGCCCTCCCTCCGCCCTGCAATAAACAGCCACCATCACCCAGGTTTAGCTGATGGGGGAGAAACTAGGTTTAGCTGGAAAGGAGGAAGCAGTTAGCCTTTGCAGGATCAGCAAACCTTTTACTAGTGAACAGCCTCACCCCATAGCATGGAGAGCAGCGTCACGTTTGGCCCCTCAGTGGTCACCTCAGCAGGTGGCCAGGACTGGCCTGACCGCAGTGGCTGGGCACCCCCAGGAATCAGGAGCAGGAGGTACAGGTCGTACCCTTGCACTCAGAGCCCTCCCGAGAGCTATGGCAGCAGTTTAAAGTGAAACACAATGCGCTGAGTTTGCTTTTTCAAGTGTGGAGACTGAAGGATGCTTCTCTGCACCTTGTTTCCTGCGTTGTCTCACAATAGGTTATCTTGCAGCGATAATCTGAGGCGCTGGCAGGAGCGGGGTTTCAATGCCAGCATTGTGTTTGATCTGGAGCTCCCTTGACTCCTCTTGATCATATTTTCAGGTTTATATCCATAAAAGTCTACAACTTCCTCTAGGCAAACAGAAAGCTGAAACCCTAAAGTGTTTCCGTGACTCCAGCAGTTGGGGACTTGGGGAAGTGACAAACCGTGACAAGGTTTGCAATGATGTTTCACAATAAAATTGTAAGAGGCAGTAAGAGCTGTTCTTCTGCACAGCTCCGGCTCGGCCAGAGCACACGCGCGCTGCACTTGCCCTGTGATGTCCCAAACAATGGCAGCCTGTCCAGGCTCTGGAATGACGTGGTCCATTTTACCCGAGGAGAGGGACAGTGGCGACGAGGCTGTACACAACGCAGTGTTTCTGGATGGCAGGTCAACGGAGCAGATGGAAGGCACATGTGACAGGAGGCAGCAGAGGAATGCAACATCCACCCAGGCCACCAGCTGAGTGTTGTCATAAAAGCACGCGAGCCCCTGCTTCTGCAGGTCTGCTGCAATAAGCAAGGAGAAAGGGACTCAAGAGCCCACAGAACCAGCACAGGTGACCGACCAGCACCTCTGGGCACTGGCAGTGTAGTTACTTGTGCTCTGCCACATGCAGGTGAAACACAAACCACTGCTGCCAGGCTGGGACTGCTGGCTGCCTGCCCAAAGTAGCATGGAGGGACTTCGGCTGCTGCCCATCACCACTCCTACACATGGTAAAGGGCAGCAGCAGACTGACAGGGAGCAGGCAGCCGCTTTGCCAGGAATAAATATGCAGAGAGCTCAGCTGCCTCAGCTGCCTGGACCCAGTTCACGCAGGCTGATTTAAAGCCTTTAGCTGAAACAGCCAAGCCTTGGGATCTGGCTAGTTTTCAAGATCTAGAAAAAGCCATTTAATAATCCCTGCTTCCTCTCTGCCCTGAGATGATTAGAAGAGGATTTGATTGTTCCAAGCATCTCCCTGGAGGACCATTCTCCCCACTTGTCTTGTTTTATGTAAGAGTTTACGGGGCAGTTGACAGTTTGTATGCACACAGTTCCTGTAATGCTGCAGGCTGATCCCCTCTCATCCTGGCTGGATGTTCAGAGCCCAGTGAGAAGCTTGTCTGCTACAACTGACCCTGCAGCCATGAAACAAGGAGGGGGACGTCTCTGTTTCAGCACTGCCACTCATCTGGGGAGATGTGTTCTCTATTGGGTGAATATTTAACAGCTTGGGGTCTCAGTCACCGACCGGGCTCTTGGCAAATGATAAGGAGAATTTTGAAGAGCCACGAAAATGGGGGGGACTAAACTAAAATGGTTCTTTAACTAGCCAGCATTCAAAGAACAGGGTTAATGTCTCTACCATGCTCAGATAGCACTGGTAAAAAAAAGCAAACAACTAAATTAATGTTTGGTGGACAGTGGGTTTCCAACCCAATAAAGATCTTTTCTACAACAGCATCCTCTGCTTCCCAATAAAAAAACTGGAGTTTCCATGCCTTCCATATTTTTGGCAGAAAAACATTATTTAGTGAGTTCTGCCTGAAATGCTATGAAAAAAGTGCAGTTAAAAAGTCCAGATAAGTGCAGTCCCACTTCCAGTCATAGGCTGGGGAGCACTTACGCAGGCTCTCAGGGCACCTGGTGGAAACATGGATACTGGGTGCACAGAGTCCAGCTCAGCATCAGGAATGCTCGGGCCGGCTGCTTCCCAAGGTGGCCCCTGCCAATGATCCCAACCTTTGGGCCATGGCTGTCCCCCAAGGAAGTTGGCAAACCCTTCTCGGTCCTGCTGTGCCAGGGGAAGCAGAGAAGCCCAGCACCAGCCACGGTTTCCCTAGACCACACGTGGTCCTACACTTCCAGGAAGGGTCTCATGCCACATGTCCAGATAGCACATCCCAACTCTACTCCTTGCATCCAGCCCAACTCACACCCCTGCTCTCCAATGGGATTGCCAGAGAGGCAGAAGCTGATAGGTGCAGCCTGGTATGCACAGGATCTGTGGGGCTTGGGGCTAGACCCCAGGGAGCATGGTGTCCCGATCCCAAAACACACCACCCATGCTGAGGCTAACTGAGCACTGACTATAAAGCAGCTCAGCAACTGAGAGCTGATACCTGGCAGATACATCAAGGCCTCACCTGCTGCTGCTTCACCAGCCTGAGAGGACTCAAAAGGCTCTGTAAGGTCCCACATCTTGGCCCAGAAGGACAAGCATCAGCAGCAAGGATTTAAAAGAGGGACACAGCCTCCACCCACGCAGCATTGCAGTCCATCCTAGCACCTGCCAGGGTTTTACCTGCAGTGTGAGACCCCAGCCCTTCTCAGGGTTTCTCCTTGCTGACATGGGATCTAGAAAAGTGGCTGGTCCCCACACGCAACACAGCCACCGAGAACAAGATGCATCCATCAGTGGACATCTGAACCCATGTTTTCTCTGATGCTACGTTTCTCTATTACACAATTCCCAGCAGGACTTTAAAGCCCAGCTACCTGCAAGCTGCTGGCACAGCACTTGGGACAGACTTCATTGAAGCTGCTCCTGGGCTTGAAATAATGAGAAAAATATAACCTTCAGCACATGGTTCAGTTTTCCAGTTTGAAGATATTTTTTCATTCGCCCTAAGCTTTTCTAGGCCGATACTGTGCCTCCTGCCCTCCCCAGCTGAGCAGCCTCTCAGCTCCTTTTCCCTGCATGTATTTTCCATGAAGTCCCTGTGTCATGGCACAGCTAGCTCAACAGTGTCCATGTGTGGGAATCCTTGCCCAGGACCTGTCTTACTGCTTGAAGAGAGCTGCAGGGATGCTTTCAGGTGTACGAGGCAACTGTCACAACAACAGAGTGACTATGACTAGCCCAGAAAGCTCTGAAAACTGGAGCAGCTGATTCTATCCTTTGCTAAGGAGATGGCATTGCAGCCAGCAAAGGTGCTGGGGGTTTAGAGGTGGCTGGCACAACACCTCTGAGCCCTGCCTGCTTCAGCAGAGGACAGCTTCATGCATCATGTAGCCTGACGCAAGGCAAATGTACAGTGATCTTGGCCAGAGCAGGGCACTGCTGAGCTATCTGAACTACTTGTATCCCCTGATGGAAGCTGGAGCACGCTTCAGTGTATCACAAACCTGCACTGGAGATGGAGAGAGGCAAAAACTGGCCCGTTCCCTAAGGCTCTCTGCAGCTCACCTGACTCAGGCAACAGCTCCCACAGGGTGAGGCACCAACGGGGCTGAAACACCCTCAGCCAAGCTCATCGGGGACAAACATGACGCTATGTCCCATCGCAAGTGGTCGGAATGTCTTACACTGTTTACCACCCGCAGTCTGCTGGTGCCCATAGCACCACAGTAGTTGGCACAAGGAATGAGGGTGGCCTGAAATGAGGCCCCTAAATTTCCACCTGCTCAGGTTCTGTCCTGGTTCATGTCCCCCGATGGGATGGCAGGCACCAGCCCTACCTGTGTGGGTAGCAAGCCCAGACCCCTGGGGGTGCCTAGCCATCCCAACCTGGGCACTGCTGCTGCCACAGTGAGCGCCCAGTTACTGGAGAATAGCACGCTTTCACGTGAGGAAGCTGGGACCATGGGCTTTCCCGGAGCCACTGCAGCATCCCCCAGAGCATAGAAGAAAGCAGAAATCAGTCATGGGGGAGGACCACCTTCACTGCAGCAGTCTCTAGTTTTTTCTGCTGGGTGCAGCTGTGCCACCCTGAAGGCCAGCAGCTAGGTCAGCATGAAAAAACTAAGAGGGCAGGGATTGAACATGTCTCTATGCCAGATCCTGCCCACACGTGTTCATGGGGAAAAGGTGCTCTCAACCAGAAGGAGGTTGGCCTCTCCAGTGGGGGCAGATGGGTTGAATTTCCAAAGGAAGCAAAAAAGAAAGCATTTTGCTACTTTCATGCAAATTCTGTCCATGATCTACTTCATCAGCTGGACTGTGCTGCCTAAAAGCAGATACATGCCAAAAGTACACAGAGACTAGGACAGGTATTAAAGAGGAAACCTGTATCCCACTGAGGCTGTCCCAACATCATCCACATCAGCTGGGCAGTGCCTGCCACATTGCTTTAAAAAAAAAAAAAAAAAAAAAATCCAACCAAAACCATCAGCTCTACAGTAATTTTAGGTTTACTACTTTACATAAACCCCTGTCATGGTTTAACCCCAGCCAGCAACTAAGCACCACCCAGCCGCTTGCTCACTTCCCCTCACCCAGTGGGATGAGGGAGAAAATTGGGAAAAGAAACAAAACCCGTGGGTTGAGATAAGAACGGTTTAATAGAACAGAAAAGAAGAAACTAGTAATGATAATGATAACACTAATACAATGACAACAGCAATAATGAAAGGATTGGAATGTACAAATGATGTGCAGTGCAACTGCTCACCACCCGTCGACTGACACCCAGCTAGTCCCCAAGCGGCGATCCCCCACCCCCACTCCCCCCAGGTTCCTATACTAGATGTGACATCCTATGGCAGGGAATACCCCTTTGGCCAGTTTGGGTCAGCTGCCCTGGCTGTGTCCTGTGCCAACTTCTTGTGCCCCTCCAGCTTTCTTGCTGGCTGGGCATGAGAAGCTGAAAAATCCTTGACTTTAGTCTAAACACTACTTAGCAACAACTGAAAACATCAGTGTTATCAACATTCTTCTCATACTGAACTCAAAACATAGCACTATACCAGCTACTAGGAAGACAGTTAACTCTATCCCAGCTGAAACCAGGACAACCCCACTCTCCCCAGCCATAGGACATTTCCCTGGAAATCCTCCTCTTCCTGCCCACACAGAGTAGTCATGGGTAGCCTGTGAGCTGTGGCCTGAGGAACCCAGAAAAAAGTGTTGGGGCTCCCAAATGCTGCCTTATAGACAAACGTTCCCTGATGCACCACACACAATCAATCAGACACGCCAGACATGGTATCCTGGTGCTCTTCAAGGTGCTCACAATGCTGGTATCCAGCTTCTAGTATTGGGCTGTGAGGAACATCTAAATCACTAAGCCCATCCCATGTGGCACATCAGCATTTTCTGTCACAAGTGGTCCTGCTTTGCTTGGGACATTGACAGTGCCACTACCCACAGATCAGAAGCACTGCATCCTGCAAACTGCACACAGAGGTCAGGGGATCAGTAGGCATAGCCAGAGCACAGCTCCTGGATCACAGCTGCTGGACTTATGTAGCTCCTTACACATCTGTATCATTGGTCATACCACAAAAGAAGCATCCAGGACCCATGCTTGGAGAATACAGGCATGAAGATTTATTTCATGGTTTCATCAGATTCCTCCAAGGGTGCATTCAGCTTCTGTTGCTCCCTGACATAAATCCCAACCAGTGACACCACTCCGATACCTACAACCAAGCAACGTCCTGGCCAGGGGCATGCAGGAGAGCCTGGCAGCAAACCTTACCCTAGCTAACAGCATCCTGGGTTGCCTTAGGATGAATGTTGCCAGCAGGTTAAGGAAGGTGATCCTTCCTCTCTAAATCCAGAGTGCTGTGTCCAGTTCTGGGCTCCTCAGTACAAATGAGACATAGACATACCAGAGAGTCCAGCAAAGGGCCACTGAAATGACTAAGGGACTGGAACATCTCTCATATGAAGAGAGGCCGAGAGCTAGGAATGTTCAGCCTTGAGGAGGCTCAGGGGAGATCTTATCAATGCATGCAAGTATGTGATGAGAGGGAATGAAGAAAAGGGACCCCTTTTCAGTGGTGCCCAGTGATGACAAGAGGCCATGGGCATAAACTGAAACGTGAGAGTCCATCTGAAGACAAGAAAACATCTTTTTACTGTGAGGGTGGTCAAATTCAGGAACAGGTTCCCCAGAGAAGCTGAGTCATCTCCAGCTGTGGAGATACTGAAAACCCAAATAGACACAGTCCTGGTCTGCCTTTCCAAGTGACCTTGCTTGAGCAGGATTGGCCTACATGATCAAGAGGTCCCTTCCAACCTAAAGGATTATGTGAGAAAAAACAACAAACACCAACAGAAAAAAAATTGAGACTGCACAGTGCAGCAGGGAGGCTGGAACCCAAACCTGCCCTCAGACTGGTACATCGCTACACACAACCTTCACCTTTGTGTGTGGCAACAAACTCTCCTACAACATTAAAATTAATTCATCTGTGCTGATGGCATTGAAGGTGTGAAAGAAGGTACTGTTGCAAGCAAAGGCACTCCATGGTGACATGCACTGTGCTTTTCAGGACATGAGAAAACACCCTGCATACTCACTTCGTGGGAGGTGTGATAAATTGCTCAGGATTAGCACACAGAGTGACAAAGTGCTCAGTGGGGGAAGGAAATAAACAGCCCAAGGAGAAAGAGACAGGTTTATTTAAGGAATTGAAGTGAGGTCTGGAAGGATGAAGCCAGCAGTTGCCTGAGGAGTTGTGTTTCTGAGAAAGTGCAATTCAATCCTTCCTGGCATAACACTCTCAGAGAAAAAAGCTGCTGAAGCCAGCAGGTTTGTGCCAACTGAGAGGGGTCCCTCCTTGCTCTACATCCAACGCAGCAGGGCTCTGACCAGCTCCACACTAGGTGCCTATTCTTCCCTGATAAAGGGATCTTCCAACAGCTGCAGAGTGCCAGCACAAGAATACTGGCAGAGACTGCTGTCCTGGCTCTCTGCAGGAGTTCATATGACACCTCTTTTCCTAGGGTGAGCCAGAACAAAATGAGCTTTAAGGTGCAGCTGGTCCTTTCCTCCAACACACTCTGATGCAGGGAGAACACAGTCCAGTAGGCTTTACTCTAGCCACAGCTATGACTGGTGATGCCCAAACCAGCTTGAGTGTTACATGGACTGGTCAGCACCGCTTGGTGGAGAGACCCTTGAGTGTGAATGACCTGTTCCTCTTACAAGAATAAGCCCAGGCACCACCCACAGCAAACATAACCTTGCTGTGCCCAGCAACTTCTCTCCATAAACAAAAGCAATGCCTGGCTTACAGCCAAGTCAAAGAGAATCAGATTCCAAAAAGAATCAACCCTGGTGGATCAGTACCATGGTTTCGCTGGCTACATTAGAGCAGCTGCCTTCAACCAGCCTGAATGCCACTGTTCCACAAGTCACGGGCACCCACTGTCACTGACGAACGTTGATCATGCAATGAGTAGTAACAGAGTTGCTCTGTTGGCACTGGACTGGGTTTTGCAGTTTCCTCTTTCACTGGCAATGGCCAAGCAGGCTGCTTCACAGGTGCTCAGTTCTTCCATCGGATTTGCTAAAAGAGAGAACAAGACATGACTAACATCAGTGCTGGACACAGATCCCTTGGGCCAAGTCAGTGAGTCCCACTCCCTGAGAAGGACAACTATGGCCAGAGGGTGCTATTTCTATCAGTTTCACCCTTCACTCCTACACTAAATGCAACCCCAAACATAAGATTAGCTTCCCAGCAGGGATAAAAAAATATGTAGGACAGCCATGCCCTTACACCTAATCTACGGCCGTTTCTGATGAGAGTCTCTGGAAGAAAAAGTAGGTGTTTCTTACCATGTTGTTAAGAATGCTGTTTATCTTGTCTTCTTCTGCAGAGCCTCGCTCCACCTTGCATTTATATGCTGTCAGCTGGATGCGATCCTTTAGATCCCTGTATGTCTAGATAAACAGCAAAATCAGCACCCAGCTGAGTGAAGAGGACACTTCCACGGTTAGACGGTGCCCTGTAGATGAGCAGGACAACTCTTCAATCCCCCCCTCAGGTTCCCACCACGGCACAATTCCACACAGCACAAACACCAGGACCCACTCTCCTGGCTCACTTGGCTTCCCCTGGGAATCATATCACTGCTCCCAGGCCACAGGGATAAACAAACCCCACCAGGCACATGACAGCAAGTGGCACATGGCACACCACAGGAAAGCTAGGGAGAAAAAGCAGGCTCTTGTCCCATTTCTTCAGACACACAGCAGGGACCTACCTCAATGACAACATCATGGCACTTGTATTTGGTGGCGAGGTTCAACCGTGTCTCCACATCCTCCACCAGGCGCACATACTCCTGCAGCACCTGCAAGGGAAGGAAGAGTGTCTCAGCTCCCTTCTGCAGGTACCACCTGCATCATTCTCTCACCCCAGTCACAAAACCTTTCAAGGTTACTGGTCACACAGACTTGACCCCTTCCTTCCTAAGGCAACAAGTGACCAGGACAAGACTGCTCAGGATCCCAGAGGCAGTAAAGCTTTGCTCACAAAGCTCGGAGTCCTAGGCTACCTCGTTCCTATGGGTCGGATTAACCATTGCCAGCCAGATTAAGCGTAAAAAGTTAATGTAGCAAACAAAGGTGGCAATGCACTGTTGGGAGAGAGCTCCCAGACAGCTCTAGGCCTGCTGTTCCTCTTGCAATCAGACGTAGGACCCAGCCCTCGCTACCACCTACACCTCCTGTTGATGCATGGGTCACTCAGATGAGTGCTGCGCCCACCTTGCAGAGCCAGCAGCTTGGCAAGCTGTTCTCCTGCTCGCAGCTAGAAAGCAGCTCACTTGAGGAATCATTCACACCGCAGATCCCAACAAAGAGCAAGAGGATGTATGCAGCAGTTCCTTGCTCACCTGCATAGGAGCATTGTTCCTCTGCAAGATCTCCACCACTCGGTGGAAACCAATAGGTGCCTTCTTCTTGGTGTAGCCCAGCCAGTTCTGAAATGAGAGCCAAACCCTATGTTAATGCTAAAGGGCAATCCCTCCAGCCACAAGAAAATGTTTTTCCCCAGTGGCAGCAACACACGCCACCAGCCACCACACGCACCGCTGACAGAGCCCTTCATGCAGTGGCTGAGCGCAGGTTGGCTGCAAACCCTTTGGTAACAGAGAACAAGGACAGCTCCCTTCTCTGACCGTGTTGCTGCAGCCAAGCCAGGCCCTGCAGAGGTCTTAGGAAGGGAGAGGAGGAATGTATTGCAACACCCTGCAGCAGAGATGCTGGGCCCTGCTGAAATAAAACCAGTTTGTCCAGTAACTCTAGAACAAGCCAGCTATCCACAGTAGATATCAGTCCTTGGAATTGAGCCCCCAGCAAGGCTTTCCACAGCTCACCTTGGTGGTGAAGAGGGCATCCACATCATCCCATGCTCGCAGCTTGGCACGGGCAGCCAGGGCAGTTAGCACATACTGCTTATCGGGAATCTGCAAGGTAGAAGGCTGCAGTTGGAGCACTAGCACAACTCAGAAGGCTTGTGTGGGTAGGACAGGAATGGCATCTGCCCCTAGCCCTGTCAGGACCCACACCAACAGCCAGAGAAGGAGGTGAGATATTGCCTGAGGCCAGGGCCAGGGCTGTAGAGAGCAAGAGGTGGGGATCTGCAAGTGCTGCTGCAGCTGAGGCACACCCAAGTGAAAGCCTCCACAAAGCTACCACTTGCCTTTCTGAGCCTTCAGAACGGCCCTGCTCAAGGAGGATGCCATGCTCCCCCCACCTCAGTGCTGAGCCCCTGAAACTCCTACCCAGCACCCTTGCTAAATACAATTTGGCTGCCCACATTTTCAGCTAGTGCTGCCACAACAGCAGGAGACTTCCATACCTTAAATGTTTTCTTCAGGTTGGTTGGGCTGCTGAACGTTCCCTAAAGAAAGCAGACAAGTCAGTGCAAACTCAGCAGAGCAGGCCATAGGAGAGGTTCAGACACCCATTGTAAAGCTTTTGCCTCAAACAGGGTGAATCTACCCAAGTTTTTACTGCTTTTTGCTCATGTCAGTGCCACAGGAGGAAACAGCTGGCAGAAGAGAGCAAGTATCCCACCCCATTAGCTCTCTGGTTTGGTTTCCCTTACATCCTCAACTGGTGCACCTCCAGCACTTCCAAGACCAGTATCACACACCTCAGCCTCATGGGATTAAGGGCCAATTCTGGCTCCTCAGAGCCACAAGTAAAAGACAGTGATTTCTAGGAGGCAACTCCGTGACAGGCTGTCCCAGGTTGAATGTCCCATCTTAGAGCACAAAAGAAAACTCCAAACTGGTCCCAGATGGACAAGGGGAGCTGGGTTCCTCTAGGTTTCTCTGAGGCATGACATATGACCTTCCTCCCTTTCTTTCCTTAACATGCCCCAGTTTAACCACCCCACATATTGAGGGCTACCAGGATGAAATGTAATCCTTCTCACCTCAGCCTCTGTGTAGTGGTAGAAACAGGAATAGAAGAGGGTGGTCACTAGTGGCATGTTGAGAATTGAAGCCTTGCGAGGATACTTCCGAAATATCTCTGACTGCCCAGCCGTCTCCAAGTGCCGATCATTGGCCTGCAGAAAAAAGGAAGACAGAGAGGGTGAACATGAGCCAGGGCAAACTGCCTGACCCAGCTGTGGGTTAAAGAACTGAGGAGATTGATGTGATAGCAATGCACAAGCACAGCCTCAACATGCCATGAAGTCTCAGGTCTGGTATTTCACACATGTGCCTGGCACAGCAGCTTGGACAGCAGTTAAACTGCACTAGCCAGGGCAGGTTGGTTAGATCCAAAGTGGTATAAATTAGGGACAGATAGAGATCTCGCAGCTAGTTCCAGTCATCTCCTGACCAGTAGGGAAGATTTCATACCTCAATGATGATCTGTCGCTCCAACAGTGTATAATGGTCTTGGATGTGGGAGGTATCCTCAGATGAAAATGGCAGCCTGGCCAGATATGGAGGAAGGAGGCACTGTCAGCAGCTCTAAACACAGTACACTTAGAAGGATGCTGTTCTCCACAAACAGAGATGTGGGGAACACCTCCCATTCTCCTCAGCCTGAGTGGCTAGTAGGTACTCAAGCTCCTGCCCCACTGCCCTCTTCAACTGGCTCTCTCCAACAGGCTTCAGAGAAGGAAAAATTATGTGGCATCTCTCACAGAACAACCTAAAGCTGATGCTACCCATTTCCTCGAGTGCTCAAGCACCTGAGCTTTCATCCTTCACAACCTGAACAGTCGGTGATCAGAAGGTCCCCGAAGCATCTTTGCCCCCATGCAAGCAGCAAAAGATGTTGGATTTGTGATCACCACATATTCTTCCTCTCTGGTCTACATTGTGCCCACAACACCCCACTCCCACTGAGGCAAAACCAACATCAATTCTCCAACTACCTAAGCCATGGCACTGGGATAGAGGTCTAATTTTCTTTACTACCACCTTCTGTGAAGCACCCACATCCCTCCCACCCTCTTGCATTTTTTCTTACCCAATGCAGCCTTTCAGAAATTCCCTCCTTTTTTCTACATCCTGGATGTTCAAATGCTCCCGGTACTGGGACAGCTGGAGGGAGAGGGAAAACAAGCATAGTCTGTTCTCATGGATTTGGGAGATACAGGACTCCAGAGGGCAAAGTGGGGATGCAAAACTCTCGCCTGACTACCAGACACCCTGCAGCCAGCCTCCCCCTGCCCACTATACTCCCTCTTCACTGAGGAAAGGGAACATCTGCTCCTGGGAATACTTACAGCAACTTCCTCAGTCCTGTCTAGGAACCTGCAAAAGGGAATCAGCAAGCATTAATCTGGAGGCAGGTTCCTAGCAGCATGCTCAGCCCCGCCACAAGGCTGGGCAAGAGCCTCACCTGAGCAGATCCAGAAGCAACTTCTGCTCACCCATCTCTTTGAGGAAATGGATCAGATGACACAAGGCCACCTGCCGCACCTCCAGCTCCCGAAACAAGATCTCTACAGGAGAGAGAGATATGTACAGGTGGGTAGACTAAGTTAGTACTATCAAGCCAGAGGGGGCTAAGCATGGTGCATGGAGCTGCAAGCCATTGGCAGGATTCAACAGCCTTATCCCATTTAAAGCACAGTCTTGGAGGCTAGAGCACAGAGGAGCCCATTCACCAGGCTGCCAGCTGAATTCACAGCAGTGTGCTACCCCTACAGATTCATTTTCATTCACCCCATCACCACAACCACCTACCAGCGCTTAAAGCCCCTCTCTGGGGCCTTTGTGGGCATCACCATCCCCCCTCCCATGTTACACTCACTGCAAAAATATTTCATGCTCAGTAAAGTAGCAATACCCCAGATGCTCTCTTTGTGACTTCCACCCAGTGAAAGAACTAGTCCCTCTGCCCTTAACTGAAACACACCATAGAAACCCCGTCCCCAGTCACACTTACCTCTCCTTAGTGTCCGTTTCAGGAATATCAGGACCTGTGAGCAGAGAGGCAGCTCTCAGTTGACCAGATCAGTCTTCACCAGAATTAAGGCAGACAGACAGCAAACTGGTCAAGGCCTGGGGAAGCTTTTGCAAAGGGCCTCTGAAGACACAGCTCACTGAACTGAATTCTGCTACCCACTAGACACAGGACAAGCAGTAAGCCAGGGCCACAGCTGCCTGGATGCCTGCCTAAGCTCCTACTCTGGAGCTCAGGTAAGTGAGACCAAAATTTACAAAGAAAAACCTTTCCATGAGAGATCCAAAGGCTTTAAAGATCTGGATAAGGGAAGCTCTGACACAGTCCCATTTGCTGCCTGATGCTTTGGAAGCCAGATAAACTGGAGAGGCCCCTCAAATCTTCTGTGCTGCAATGAGCAGATTAAACCTCAGCCTTCAAGAAGTTGCTGCAAAGATCTGTAGGGCTGAAGGTTCAGGTTCCTTGTTATTAACCTGACATGAATTCTGCAGAGTGACAAGAAAGCCAGCAGGAATATGGAACTTCCCAGTCTTAAGCTTTGACACTGTTCAGTAACTTCTTGGTTTTAAGTAAAGAACAACCCCCCATCTTGCACAATTAGGTGGCCAACCAATTGCATTCGCACAAGCACCCTCTGTGGGATCACCCAGGAGGTCCCAGCCCTATATGGCCCCAGCAGGACTCACAGCTGTAATGACATTTCCATCATGCCCTGCCACAGCTTCATCCAAGAGCACCAGCTTGTCCTGCAGGGAGCGAAATCTCTCTAGAGAGCAGACCTGGAGATTGAAGAGGTATAAGTAGGCATATGGGACATCAGACAATCCCCAGGCTGAACCAACCCCGAAGGTACTACCTATTCTTCCCCCATAAGCCCTTCAGCAACAGCAACATGAGTAACTGTCCTCCCAACCAGCAGAGAACTTCTCATTTAGCTGAAACCATATGCTGCATGATACCCGGGAATGTGTCCACAGGAGTTGCAGAGTTAGCGCCCTCACTACTGCCCAGGCTAGGACAGCAGACATTGTACATTCAGCACAAACACCCTTGTAACAAGGCAAAACTTCCCTGCACACCACAAACCACCAGCCCGGACAGGAGGAGGGAACTCTGCAGGGCCCTTTTCACGGAGGAGACCAGAAAAGTTGAGTTGCAAGACTCTTCCTCCCTTCTTACAATAAAATTGTGGCCTCTCTCAGCCTTTAGTTCACCCCAGCCTTTGAGGAGACATGTGCAGAGTAAAACCATGAACCCCCTGCATGCTCACTGCAAACTGAGACACCTGAGACTAAGATTACAGCTCCAGTGTAATCAAGATTACTTCTGTCTTCCTCCCTCCATTTGTAACCAACTAAGAAGGGAAGTAAAGCCCCGCACCCTTGGATTTTTTCCATAAACCCAGCCCCAGGGAGCAGAAAGGGTAGAAAGGGACAGAGCAGTATAGATAGCTCCTGTGAGAGCCTAGCTGAGAGGATGACTCAAGTAAACAATGCAACGAAACCCTGAAGGTCTCCTGCTGCTCCTGAGCTAGTGTCATCCCAGCACTGCCACCCGGCAAAGCAGCAGACAGGCAGAGCACTGTTGCTGTTAGATGCTGCAAGCAACATGGATCCCCTCCCTGCTCCTGGAACAGCCAGGAGCATAGGGAAGTGCAAAGCAGTTTAGGACCACACACCTTCCATCTCTTGCAAGCAGGTGGGAGTGGGAAGTCCTTACCTTGCCCCTCTGCATTCGCCTGACTGTATCTTTGGGGCTCCAATCACTGCTGTAATCCTGCCACAAGAAAAACAAAGAGCTTTTGACCCTCAAGAGGCCAGATCATGCCAGCAGTCCCCAAGCTGCTTTCCACTTGTGGTGGATCAGTGATGGCCCATGTGTAGCTTCTCAGACTTATCATTCAGCTGCTCCAGGGGGGTTGTTAGTAGGATCAGTACAGTGTTCAGGTGCAGATGCTGGGCCCTCAGACCCTGCATGACGGCAGGGAGGGAAGCTCGAGGCTCAGCTGTTAACACAGAGTCTTTCTATTGCCTCAGTAAGGTCCATCATCATATCGTTTGTAAGAAGTGCATTTCAATAGGTTGTCCTCCTTGCAAATTAAAGTTCCAATGTTGCTTTCAGAAGGACAAACAAAACACACACAAAACTGACAAACCCCAAACTGAGGTGGACGGAGTTGGTTTCTTGTTACAATTGAGACAGACTTCTGCTGGTGAGCCTTCCACAGCAGCGTGGAGAACACAGGGACAACAGCCTCAGGCAAGTGCCTGGAGAGTTGCACAAAACTAGTACAATGTGACAAGACCACTGAAGCCTGTAGCAAGACCATCTTAAAGTAGTACGCTACAGCTGCTGCAATGACCAAAGTTCTTCCCCTGCAGCCTGCAGACTACAATCTGGAAGCACTCGATAAAAGTGGCAGTGGCCTGAGCCACTCCTGAACTCAGACTCCAAGAATGCATCTAAATCTTTGTGAGGCACTCAAGCCAGCAGTTGTAATTCAGCCTTCTGCCTCAAAAGAGCCAGAGAAAGGGAGTAACCAGAACCAGCTCTGAGGACACCAAATTTTAAATTCATTGAAGATTTATTGAAAGTCCAAATCCAAAGAAAAAGTCAGCTGACTCAGTCCCATTAGGGGACCACTGTGCACGAGTCTCTCAAGTCAATGTATAACTGAGTGTCAAATGTCCTGAGCACCAGGGTTGCCTCCAGCGCCTCTGGCCAGAGACAGCTCCTCAGCCTGTCACTGTCAGGACACTGTTGCAAAGCTGCCACTAACTTTCCCTTCTTTGTTCTACCCTACTTACAATACTCCTGCCTGTTTTTCAGGGGCTGTACAACACTTCTCCTTCCCACTTCACTACCCTTCCAGGCACAGAACAACAACACAACAGGGCACACTTATTTACTCTGCTGTGCTTTCAGGAAGTGCTGCCTGTTACCTTATGTGATTAATGGCTAATCAACATAAACACACCAACCTGGTGAGGATCAGGTGGCCAAGGACAGGTGGAGAAAACCCAGTAACCTAATCAGCACAATCTGAGCACACCGACTTGGCCACTCTGAGCCACCACCAAATGAGATAGATTAGGTGATTTTTCCATTGTGTAAAATCCCTCCAAGGTGAGTAAACCAATGAAACTTTCCCCAAACACCATGCAACCCTAAAGAGGCACAGGACTTAGTATGAGACACAGGAGGAAAAAAAATCCTGGGATGTTTTAAGAGGGTTGTGTAAATGTGTGAAGCTTGTTACGGAAGTTTAGAGGAAAGAAAAAAAGCAGGGAAAGAGAGAGATCAAAATTAATTGACCAGGAACAAGCATGGGAAAATAGAGGGAAACATGGCCATAGGCTGCCAGCCAAGTTTAAACAAGTGGCTAGTTAGTGTGCCTGTCTGACTGAGCCCTGCAATGGATCACTGCAGTCTGTCTTATATTCTCATTAAATTCTGTATTTAACCACCTTCTGTGTGGGTGGGCTCTCTATTCCAAGTGTATGTGTTCATATGAATGCTAGTGAACTTCAAGCTCAATGAGCCAGTGAGTAGAATAAGCAGTCCGAGTACCAGGAACCTGAATGGTACCACAAACCGTAGGGGTCCAAGGGTCCAGATGCCAGCCACTGGACGAGACTGGGGTCTGGGATTCAGCCACAAAACAAACTGGATGTCTAAGACCAGCTACTGGAGAGAGCCATAGAGTGTGTGTATGTTCCACTAGTGGAATTCAATCCTGGTCAGACAGAAAGAAGGCTAAGGATCAGGCTTGAGTGTTGTGTGTTTATGTGTCTGTTAGTAAAGGCATTGGTTTCTGAGTTAATCTGTGTGGGCAGCTGTGTTAGTATTGTGCAGGCCTGCACCTGTTGGGAATATGTGCTCAGTCTTGTTACTGGCCGGACCTGAGGACATGGAACCACAACCTCGCACCTAGTAGGAGGAATCCACCCAGTCTCAAAATCCACTAGGTTCTGCAACACCTAACAGTGCCTCTCTGGGAGAAGAACATTCCTGCCAACTGGAACTCCGCCTCTGTGCAACTCCCTCTGTGCTGTCCCAGTGATTCATGAACAAGAAATTTAGAAGCCTTTAGATCCAAAAATTTTAAAAAACACATGTGATGCCAGTTCATCTGACCCAGCATGAAAACAGCTTACAGGCAAAGCACTATTTAGAAATCCTTTTCACAAAGACTGCTGGGCCATTCATTGGGAGGAGTAACTAAGTCCCCCAGCAAAGCTCCCTGCTTCTGAGCAAAAGCAGAGAACACCTAAATTACTGTGAGGCTGCATTTTGAAGCTCCCTGTCCTACTCCCTGCATTGCCTTCTGCTGTCTGAAATGGCGATTAATCACTTCCCATGAAACCAATAGAGTAGGAAGTTCTTCTGGCAGTACTCTGATCTCAGCACACTACAAATACATGCTGCTCACCTTGTATTCAGCTTTCGGTCTGCGCAGCTCTGGGGTGTAGTTTTTAACTCCTGTGTCAGAGAGGGCTGAGAGAGAAAGGCAAAGCTGAGTAGCACATCAAAATCCTGATTCGCATCCACTTCCAAAACCGCTGTTTTCTTGGGTTTCATGGTAGAAGACCCAACCTCAAGCACCAAATGGCAATACAAAGCTGCTCTAAACCCAACAGTCATCAGTTCTACATAAGCAGGTTACCCCAAACCATCACGCCAACTCTTTTCCTTCTTTGCTGAATGACTTTCAGACAACCCAAGATTCAGTTTCCCCTTCTGCAACATAAGGAAGATGACACTTGCCTTTTTTTTGGAAATGCTTTGGTTTACATAAATCTGCACCTCTCCCAAAATGAGGCTGGGATTCAAAACTTACCGTCTGAAAGGGACTGGAAACTTGGAAGTTTGTTTCGTCCTGAAATCAAACCAAACACTCATAAGAGACTATCTCTTCAGCAGCAACATCTCTTGCAGAGGGAACACAAGCCTAGACTGCAAGCCAGTGCTCTGCAGCTATGCCACTGTAGAACAAGCCACTCTGTATAGCGATTCACACTACATTGGCATAGCTGGGTCTCACCTGCTTGCAGTCTAAGGCTTTGAAGTTCTCTGTGGTATCACAAAACACATCACAACCTGTCCCTATCTGCCCTCTTGTTACTGAGACCAGGAGAGGTTAGAGAGCCTGAATTCACTCATCCACCTGCAGAGCAGAGGCTCAAGCACACAGCACTGCTTAGGCCATGGCAACACGGACAGCTTTGCTCACTGGGGCTGCAATTTGGATGCCTTTCATTATCACTGTATTATCAGAGTTGAGAGCAAAAAAACACCCCAGAAAAAGAGAGACAAAGTAAAAGCTGGTTTGCTGTCTGGCTGTGTGACAACAGAACTGAACTCTTGCAAGCTGTGTAAGTCTCCCCATGGTGTGCTGTGCAGCTCTCCCCATAACCAGCTATTCCACCACTGCTGCTAGCATGTGTTTGCTGAACGAACTACAACATCAACAGCAGCCAGCTGAGCTCCAAATAAAGGATAACCAACCTGTCTTCTCTACAGTACTGAAGATCAAATGAGGCCCACATGGGTCAAGCCAGCCCCTTTGTAGCCTGCTCTTTTCCACCATGCAAACGGATTGCTGTACAGTACTGTGCTCTACCTTGCTGTTCTGGAGAACCTGGCTTTTAAGAAGGCATAATCTCCGAAGTCCCCTCCCATACCACAAGAACACGTGATCTTCTGCACAAGACAGCCTCCAATTTCTGACCATTGAGAGATACACTCCCACACTCAGGAGAGATCAGAGCTTCCCTGTTTTGCAGTAAACTTAAGAGAAAACAATTTATGTAAGATAATACAATCACCCCTTGAGAGAAAACCCATTTGTCTATATTGTGTATGAGGAACCTCACCTTTGAATAGGCTGCTTAGGGAGTAGGAGGAAACTTGTCTGGGAAAAGCAGCATAGGAGGAAGAGCCCTTCCGTAGGCTGGAGTCTCGGCCCTCCAGCGAGCTAGTGCTGCTGGATGCTGTCTCTTTGATTGACCAGGAGATACCTAAGTGCAGACAGAGGTCATTTATGACAGAGAAAGAGAAAACCAGTCTGTAAAGAATGGTTTTATAGCATGGCAGGAATGTTACAAGTGTCTCCTGCTCAGTTCTGCACTAGCATATCCCAAATAACTTTAACCCTCAGCACTAAGTAGATGCAGTGCACAGAAACCCAATCCCATGTAATACTGCTTGTTAAATGGTTATGTGTTGTCCTCCAGAAATGTTTGATTTCAGCAATGTTGTACAGCTGGTTATGGTTATATAAAAAAATGCATAGACCACCCAACATTTTTATGTTGTTCCGTGGGCTAAAGCATATCCTTGCTCTAAAGGTACAGAGCAAGACAGAGAATCCCTGGGTTTCCTCAAATTACAGAAGCATAAGAGCATACCTTCCTGAACACTGGAAAAGTAAGATAGTTTTTCTCTCCAACAGACAAAACAGCTATCAATGTGCATATGCTGCTGGCAACAATGCATATGCCTCCCTCCTGCTTGTTTGAGACACAGTTTTCCCTTCCTTTCACGCAGCTGCACAACACACAGTTTAGGACAGGGTGACAGAACAAAAAAGCAGATAGGTAGAGACCTTGGGCGGGAAAAGAAACGGCCTGAACCAGAGGGAGAAGCTACCACATAGGACAAGAAGAACAGACTCTCTAAAGGTCCTCTGGATGATCCAAATGTAAATTTTCACTGTTTGGCACTGGCTAGCAAGTGCCATGTATTCCGTGGGTCATGAACTCCAAAGCGTAGCAGACAGCATCATGCGTGGGTCATAAGCTCGCTCCCATCATCACTAGAAATGCATTTGCTTAACGCTTACAATTCCCATTCAAACTTCAAGCATAAAAGTCAGTCTATAAACACACACTAAACCTCGGAACATCTCTTAAAGTGCTGTGGGGATAAAGCACAGAGAACTTTAAATGGTGCCATTTCAGGCAGCAGTGTGAAGGAAAAGATCACCTAGAGTCCTGCAGGCCAGCAAAGCATGATGACTATCAAGCCACAACCTCCAAAATATGTGCTCTGAGCTGGGCTACACATTGGGAAAAACACAGTGAATTCCCTCCACTTGTCTGCACTTCTTTATGTAATTTGGGCTTCTGCTCGCTCTCTTTTCAGTGGATCCACACAGGTAAATCAAGTGGCTCACAATGTGACCCGAGCAGACTAGAATTAGATTAGATATGCAGGATTAGATGGGGAGTAGTACTCCTGACCTTGACTAAATGACATGACTTAAGCGGTAATTTTAAACTCCCTCTGTCTGAAGGATAACTTGCAGTACTTCTGCACTTACTTCCCACAGGTTCTCCGCTCCAGCTGACCCTCTCAAGGTCGTCGTCATCATCATCATCGACGAAATCCCGAAGGCTATTCACAGCCCGTTTGGATTCCTTTAGCTACGGACAAAAGCAGAGCTTGTATAAAGACCACCAGTGTTACAGACTGCGCTTTGTCGCCTATTACCTTCAAACAATCTCCCTCGGAGCTTTGAATACGTCTTGTTCGGTTTCCACTGCCTGTTTTGGAGGAGGTATTTTACACCTGTAGGTGTTCAGCAGACACAGCAGCCTTTCCTCGCTGCTGGGAATCCAAAGGCCACCGAGACCTACCTACACAGATGCTGACAGCTCAACCAGCAGGAGTTGCAGTTTGCTGCACGGGCGAGGAACCACGGTCCCAATGGCCACCGTGGGGGACCAGATGGGAGCCCTTGGTGGCCTCCACGCAGGGCAGGAGGCCAGCAGCCACCCCACCCACGAAGCACAGGCGCTCAGCGAAGTGCGGGGCCGAGGCCTGGGCTGAGACGGCCACGGAGGGGCCTGCCCGGGGCGGGGGCGGGGGACTGTCTCACGCCGGGCCGCGGCGCCCCAGCAGACCCGGGGTCGGCCCCTACCTGCGAGAGCTCGTCATCCTCGTCGTCGAAGGTGAAGGCGCGGAACTTGGAGCTGTGCCAGTACTCCTCCTCGTCCGCCCTCGCCCTGCTCATCTGCAACGGCACCGCGCGGCTGCCTCAGGGGAGCGGCTGCCTCAGGGGAATCACCGCCCCTGCGCCCTGGTCGCGGTCGCAGCCCCGGCCCCGGCCCCGGCCCCGGCCCCGGCGCCCCCCGCTCCCGCTCACCGCCCCGCGCCTCCTCTTCCGCGCCGGGCACCGCCACCGGCAGGGCGCGGCAGGGCAGGGGAGACGGGCGGCCGCCGCGCAGGGCACGCCGGGACGGGTAGTCTCCCCGCTGCGGCCCGGCCCGGCGTTTCGCCGCTCGCGCACTACGAGTACCGGCGTGCCCCGCGCGCCGCGCTGCCGCCGGGGCCGGACTACAAGCCCCAGCGGGCCGCGCGCGGCGGTGCTGTGTCCGGGCCAGTTGCTGAGGGTTGGGCTGCCGCCAGCCGGATTCGGGGCGGCTGCGAGGCGAGGCGCGGCGCGGCGCAGCGCGGCCGGCTCCGGGAGCCGCCGGCCGGGACCGCCGGCGCTAGCGCCAGCTGGAGGCGGGGCGGCGGAACCAAGAAGCCAGGCCGCGCGCGAGGCGGGGGAAGGGCGCCGGAAGGGACCGTGCCGGTGACGGAAGCCGGGAGGTGGCGCGGCGGCCGGCGGTTCTAGCAGTTTCCACGGGCGGTCGGTGCGGAGGCGGAGGCGGCGGCGGCGGCGGCGGCGGTCCCGATGGCCAAGTGGGGGGAGGGAGACCCGCGCTGGATCGTCGAGCAGCGGGCGGACGCCACCAACGTCAACAACTGGCACTGGTGAGCGGGGCGGCCCCGCGGGAGGGCCCCCCCCGCCCCTGCCCCTGCCCCTGCCCCTGGGTGGAGGGAGGCCGCCCGGCCGGTGTCCCGGGGAAGGCCCTCCCCTCCTTCCCATACGTGCCTGCCGGTGCCGAGGTGGGGGTGCCCGGGCTGATGCCCCGGGAAGGCTCCCCGCCTCCGTGTGCGTGGCGGGGTGCCCGAGCCGGTGTGCTGAGGGTGCCCGGGGAAGGCCTGGGTGGGTGCCCTGGGACCGGCCGCGTGTGTGTGTGTTGGAGCGGGGCAGGGAGGGAAGGGCCGGGGGAAGGCTAGATAGTCCCCGCGTGTGCTGGCGGCATGGCCTGTCCCAGATTCTCACATCGCCTGGTTTTCTCACAGGACGGAGCGGGATGCCTCCAACTGGTCCACAGAGCGGCTGAAAACCCTCCTGCTACCTGTCAGGGTGGAGGGTGAGGAAGGGGCTTGCGAGGTGACAGAAGTGAGCAAACTGGATGGAGAGGCCTCCATTAACAACCGCAAAGGGAAACTTATCTTCTTCTATGAGTGGGCTATCAAGCTGGCATGGACTGGTGAGTGATGTTCTCCCCTCCTGTTTCAAGGCCATATTCAAGTATAAGATTAAGGATAAGGATACTTATCTCATTTGAGAAGTAATAATAAAGGAAACTATTGTATTGTGATACTGTACAAAGTTTACTCTTTACAACAACCAGAGTAAGAAATGTTGATCTGAACAATGTAATTGTAATTGCAGGCACCTCAAAGACAGGAGTGAAATACAAAGGTTATGTGGAGATTCCTAATCTCTCAGATGAAAATGACATTGATGAAGTCGAGGTAAGCATAGCTAAAGGCTAATACTGCTGGTTGTATGGCTGTTCTAATGGGAATCCTCATAGCATTAATAGTTCCTTCCATGTTACCTTTTTTAGAACATTTGTGTAGAACTTTTTTAGTGTTAGAGACTGCTTAAGTTCAGAGAATCATAGAATGGTTTGGCTTAGAAGGGACCTTAAAGATCATCTAGTTCCAATCCCCCTGCCATGGGCAGGGACACCTTCCACTAGACCAGGTTGCTCAAAGCCCCATCCAGCCTGGCCTTCAACACTTCCAGGGATGGGGCATCCACAGCCTCTCTGGGCAACCTGTTCCAGTGCCTCACCACCCTCACAGTAAAGAATTTCTTCCTTATATTTAATCTAAATCTGCCCTCTTTCAGTTTAAAAGTGTTACCCTTCGTTCTGTCACTACACTCCCTGATAAAGAGTCCCTCCCCATCATGTTGTATCTTTATCAAATTAATTCTTGTCTTCTAGATACAAGGGCTCTATAGCATATGAAGGTATTTCGGTATATGTGTGCACTACTGAAAGATTAATAAAACTGTACTGCTGCTTGTGAAAGTTTAGCCAAAGTCTAACTGTGATGTTGAATTGAGTAATGAAAGGACCATGCAAGTATGGCTTTGTTAATCAGCACTTGTCCTTCTTGTTTAGATCCATGTCAGCCTTGCTAAAGATGAGCCTGACACTAACCTGAAGACCCTGATGAAGCAAGAGGGTGCAAAAAAAATTAGAGATGCAATGAAAACTTACATCAGCACTCTGAAAACAGGTGTGTAACTGAGAGGGAGAGGTATTATGGAAACCCATATGGGCTAATGCTAAAGAAGGGATTGGTGTAACAAGATGAGTGGTATTAGTTCCCCACTCCACCTCAACAGGAAGGTGAGAACAACAACAGTAACTTTTCTGTCTCTCTTGAAAATGGTTAGCATTTGACAAGAAGCACTTCTGTCTCTAGACACTGTAGCATGGCCCAGAAAGATTGGTTTTGGTAATAACCCAATAATAAACAGCACTTTTAAAATGTGTTTGGTATCCCAGTGACACAGAGAATCAGTCACTGCATGTGGCACAATCTGGCCTTTGGTTTGCTTGCTCCCTTGGAAGGTGGTATCTTTTCTCTAGTTTGTTGGTTTTTCTCTTCTGCCACACCAGGAAAGGCATCTAGCATTATTTGGATTTGAGAATAACTGACAACTGGAAATTGCTCTGCGGGTTTTGTTGGTGTCATTGAATAAGCTGTCTCAGCATCTGGATCAAAACTATTTTTTTATAAGATAAATCTGATTCCAACAATTGGAGTTAAATCAGTGTGCTTTGGTTGAGTTTGGCTTTGCTCTCTAGTACAGGGTGGGAATACTACAGTTGCTTTTTATATCCATTGACTTATATTACATTACACACGCTAGATATTCAGGTTTTGCCAAGTACCAACCACCGGTGGTTGCTGCTTTTCAAGGATCAAATTTCTGTACCCTTGGGTTTTTTCAGGCGTTTTGGTGTTCAGAGTGGGAGATGCAGTCACCCAGTGGAAGATGAGAATGTTATTCAGGAAGAACTATATGATCTTGTGGGCTGGAATAAATAAGAATAGGTGGGAACTAAGTATTGCAGGATACAATATATATACACATATAATAAAATGCCAGTTTGAACAGATGAAGAGGAAGGAGAAAAAGCAAACTTTTATAATTGGTAAAGGCAGAAGTGGTGGAGCTGGAGAAAAAGTAAACATGATGCTGAAAGAGGCTGAAGCTTCTGGTGGAGCTATAAAAGTGCTAGTGCTGCTGGACAGGGTACTGGTGAGACCTCCCCTAGATTTCTGTTTGTAGTGCTGGCATCTGGTGTCAAAAAAGACAAATGGAAGATGGAGTTAGAAGTAACTTTATTCTGTACTACAATGATACGAAAAGTGGAGAGCCAGTCTGATAAGAAATGGAAGAGCTTGGTTTGGTTTGTCTAGACCAGCAAGATAAAAGTATTTGAGGTGTCATTGCTATTTATATTAGATGGTGGGAGTCAAAAAAAGCTGCATAAGTGTAGGGCTAACATTAATATGAGGGCAACATGTGGAAGATAGTGATTGGTATGTCTAGGCTAGGAAGAGGAAGTAGGTTCCTAATTGTTAGTGTAGGCAGGTTCTGATACGGCCTTCAGTGGAGAGTAGAGGGCAAGAAGAATTAATTGCTTGTAAAAAGAAGTCTGGTTTTTTGGTTTGTTGTTTTTTTTTTTTTAAACTGTTTCAAGTCGTGGGTGCTAGCAAGAGCAGGGGAGAAACCAGGAAGCCCTTTTTGATTGTGTATTTCAAAGAACAGTTAAAAGGTTTATTTGATCTTTTATTAGTTTCATGGGTGCATTCCTGTCTTTCCAGAATTCACCCAGGGCATGATTTTGCCCACAGTGAATGGTGAACATATGGAGACAACACCTCAGGTGGCTCCTAAAGCAGAAGATCGCAAGGTAAATAAAACTGTGTAAACATGCTTTTGGATACATGAAGAAAGGTACACAGTGTTAGATTCTGGGGCTTACAGGAGGAACCTATGCTGTTTATGGGATATATATATTTAGGAATTGGCAATCTGTGGTGTAGGCCTGACTGCTTCGATTTGCAGCATGTGATATTTCTTAATTCAAGCAGAGCAATAAATCTGATTTTTACACTCAAATATAGTTATACCTAATTACATCTTTACCAAAGGCCTTTGTTTTCCCTCTTGAATGTGTTAACTACTTGTTGAGTTTTTTGTGAAGAAAGTACCTGTGTTTGTTTTGCTTGTTGTTTTGTTAGATGGCTGCTAGCAGCAGTACTGCCACATCGCAGTCCAAATCGATAGGAGTCAAGATCCCTACATGTAAGATCAACTTGAAGGACACCTTCTTAACATCTCCTGAGGAGCTGTACCGGGTATTCGTTACTCAGGAGGTAATGCCAGGCTTGTTCTGAGAATTGTTCTTTCCACATAGAAGGTTGTTCCTAAGAAGCTTTTTAAGGCATTCTGTAGGACACTCACAATCCACGAGAATGGAATAAGAAAACTAGTCTGCAGAACAGTTGCTTAAAGCTTGCGTGTGCATCTTTTCATACAGTTGTCAAGAGAGGTTTAATGCCAGCCAGAAGCCAGTTCCAGACTATCAGCACCTATCTGTAGGTGTATCCCTTACTGCATGTGGTCAGATCTCTTGGGATTTACAGTTTTGTGGATTTTGGTTTTGTTTTGCTTTTTCCTTTTAAGGTTAGGTGATACCAAAGCATACTTTGGGAATAGTTTCCCCTCTCCTGCACACTATTACTAAGAAGAGAGAGCAGCATTTTATCATTATTTAAACATGGTCTTAGTCTTTTGTTCCCCCTTTAGAAAAAAAAAAGAAAAAGAAAAAAATACCACCTTTTCTTAGAACTGGGTTTCATTAAGGAATCAGCAAAGTAAATTAGTGTGGCTTACAGAACACTGCATAGAATATGAAAGCTAGGGGTTTTTTTCCCTTGGCAGGCAGAATGCTACTGTAGTGTCTATAAGCTTGCTTTTCTGGCCAGGGCAGAGTTTCTGTCTTTTCTTGATGAAGACCTTACATTATTGACTTACCTCCTCTTCCAGAACTTTTGTAGCTGGGTGGGAGGCATTACGCAACAGGTTTGCAAGCAGATAATGTCAAATAATACAGGTCTTCTGAATTTTTTTTCAGATGGTCCAAGCTTTCACCCATGCGCAAGCCACCTTGGAGGCTGATAAGGGAGGCAAGTTTCAGTTGCTGGATGGCAGTGTCACAGGAGAGTTTGTTGACCTAGTAAGTATTAACTAGTGCAGGTGTATCTTGCTCAGGGGCAGCCTTTTTATTTTTGAGGTATCAATTCTGTAACTGCTTCAGTTAGCTAATTGTGGAGTTCTGCCTGGTGCCCAATAGCTACCTGTAATTGCTGTGGCTATTGAAGGATTCCTTACAATATGGATTGATATATGGAACTTCAGTCTGGGGAGAAAATCTGGCTTCCAGTTATGCATTTGCACTATCTTTGTGTGATTTTACTTAATTATTAGGGCTTAGAGGGGTAGTAACTGACCCTTTTCCTCTTTAGCCCTCCTGCCCCTAAAGTCTTCTGGACAGGGACACTGTCTCAGCGTTTGGGGCTGTGCTATGGCCTACCTTCCTAGAAAAGGAGTGGAAGGAAAAGGACATTTAAAATCTCTTTACCTCTGTGTATGTGTTTCTCAAGGGGTCTCTGAGGCTTCAGATCAACACAATACTAGTTTTCTACTAGACTGCAGGATTTGCAAAAAATTACTACTTGGTCTTTCTCTCTCTTTTCAAGGTCCCTGAGAAGCAACTTGTTATGAAATGGAGATTTAAATCTTGGCCAGCTGGTAAGTAATCCAAAAATGGACTATGGTATTACAGCCCTTGCCTGTGTTTGAAGAGTTCCCATTTACCACACTGCACTCTGGCTGGTGATCAGGGAGCGCACGGCGTTCTGGGAGCTGCACCAGCCTTATCCCAGCTTCATATCACGCACAATCAGGTCAGAATCACCAGCCAGCCACTGCTTAGAGCAGTGGCCAGGGATTAAGGACCAATGAAGTAGCAGCTTGCTCAGCTGTGGCTGCAACTGCTTCGAATGCCGTGAAGAGGGAGCCCTCTCCCTGTTTCTGAGGAAGGCCTGCAGCTGTCATAAATAGATCCTCCGGGAAGGATCCTGAGGAGTCTTTTAAGTGGTGCAATGTGAGAGGAGGAGCAGAGCAGCTCCTTGGGGCAGCATATACTATAATACACACTGCTGACAGATTTGCTTTGGTTCTTCTAGGGCACTTTGCAACAATTACCTTGAACTTCACTGATAAAGGTGGCGAGACGGAGGTGTGCTTGGAAGGCAAGGGCATTCCTGCCAGCGAGGAGGAAAGAACAAAGCAAGGCTGGCAGCGCTACTACTTTGAGGGCATTAAACAGACATTTGGCTATGGCGCCCGCTTGTTTTAATACCAGTTGCTGGGAAGGCTCCGCCTGAAGACTCTGCCACATGGACTGATACATTTCTCACCTGTCCTTTCTAATCTTGGCCCTGCTGCTGAGTAAAGTGGGATGACAGGTGATGAGGAAGGCCATTGAGCAGCACCACTTTCAGTCCCTCACTGCTTTGTGCATGTCTCATGCTGCAGGGGATTCTCTTACATGTACATACTTCTATTGCTAAATAAACCTAACTTAAAAAAAAAAACACACCATGGAACTTGTGTCCTCAGATCAGCTTGAGTTCAAAGGGTCTGTTGATAGGCTGAGGGAGGGATCTGTCTGAAAAACCACCGATCAATGAGGAGTGCTGATCCCAATGTGATTTATTTCTTGCTTCTGCAGGAGTAGAGAGCATGAGTTTGATGCAGTTTTTAGTTTGAGCAGCTGCTCATTTTCTCTCTGCTTTTGATCTGCTGCTAGTAAATGTTTCAAACCCTTCCCATTTCTGAAGGGATCGAAGATCCTGTTCAAGCTATTCCTCTCCTCCCTTGCACATCCCCTTCTTCAACACAGCCCTTTCTTACACTAGCCTGCTTTACAAGAATGCCGATCATTTAGTTACGCGATGTCCAAGACTTACCAGCAAACCACTGCAAGGGAAACTCTCACGTACAAAATAGTTCTAGCAGGTTGTGGGTCCCCGGGTCAGCAACCTCCAAGAGCTTCAGGCCAAAGCAAACTGTAGACTCTCAATGGGGGTGGGATTTATTCCTGTAAAATAAACAAGGTGCAGTACTTTTGGGTGACCCCACTTCAGCTGTTGCATCAACTGGTGAGGAATGGAAACCACTTGCTTGTTCTCTCCTGCTAATACAGTTAGTGCCCTGAGATGTCGTCTAAAGCAGTAAACTTGTTTATACGATGCGGGGAAATCTAGTTCTGGTCAGAAGTGTCAATCTGCTTAACCTCAAGGGTGACTGAAGTGCTTGGTTTTGCCTTTGAGGCATGAGCTCTTGTGTACTTTGTTTTCTGTTAGTGTTTTCTGCAGAGCACCTCTAGTAAGCTGGAAGTGAGTACTGTTACTGGGTGAGAATTACTGTTTGGGGGATTTTTTTTATTTTTTTATTTTTTTTTTTTAAATCTGGATGGCGTGTTGTAGCCATCTCCTTCAGTAGAGGAGGCAGGAAAAAAAACTTGAGTGCCTGTTTAGAAAACCCCAAATATAATTGTTTGAGTTACCTTTTAAACTATGGAGAGCATTTCTAGCCTTTTCCACTCACTATTCCAAAGCGATTAATTATTCATGATAAGGTGTGTACAGACATCAAGAGTGCGGTATGCAACTAAGTTCTATGTTGTGTACTTATCCCTGTCCTGACCTGTGATGGCAAAGGAAGTTGTATGAAGACCAGGCACATATATGTATGGTCGGGCTCCCTATGTCCTGCAGGGTTGTCTTCCTTAAAGCACCATCTGGCTGGGAAAGGGACCACAGGTATTTTGCCAGGATTCTTAGGCACAGATGAACTACTGCATGCATCTGGCTGCAGGAGTGTAATATGATGTAAGCACACGATGTCGCTGTGCAGTGTGCATGTGTGGTTTTCGCTTTGGGAAATCCTGGGCAGAAACATGGGAAACCTTGAACAGCAAGGCTAGCAAGCGTGCTCGCAGCCAAGGCAAGAGCTTTGGTAAGATGAGCAGAGTGATTTGAAAACTGAGAAAATGAGCTCGTTCTAAGTTAACTTGAGACAAACTGGACAGCTGAATCACGGTGTCCTCGCCATGCTTCGGCAGCCGTGCGGGCAACTGGCCGCGCCGCGGCAGCAGTGCTTGCCTGCAGCGGGGCTCTGCTGGCACCGCTGAGCGAGGGCAGCAGAAGGCAGGCCCTGCTAATCACCTGCCACTGGAAGGTTAGGAAGTGGGACAGGAAGGCAGCTGAAGTGGAATTTTAATTGCCTTCCTTTCATCACAAACAGGGTTTACTTTGGGCATCCTGCTGCTACCCTAATAGCACACGCTTTGGCCTCAGCTGGCAACCCATATTCATGGGGCTCACAGATTCCGGGCTTTGCTTGGAGGCCGTTTGAGGGCTCTTCTTCCAGCAAAGCTGACTGCCTGAGTTAGGTTGGTGCTGTCCCAGCTGGCTCCCTGCCCCTCAGGTTGGAAATCGCCATCCCCACGGTAGCAAAACAGGCTGTGTAGCCATGCCTTGGCTGCTGTTCACAGCTGAACCTATTGGACTGACCCACTGGTGAAGGAAAGCTTGTGCTAAAAGGCCAGGCTGTGAGCTAGCGCTTAGCCTGAGGCACAGAGCGTGTCAGGATATGCTAACTCTAACAGGGCACAGCGGTGGTAATGCCTTACACTGCTTCAGCTGCTTAGTTTACTTGGTGAAAGCGATCTGAGCCTTAAGTCTCTGCATGCTGGTGAAGGTCTGTGTGCTACACCTGCATGCTCTCAGCAGAGACCCACTCCTTCAGCTACAGCTGATGTCTGGTGCAGCTATACAGATGCTAATGAGAAACCCCAGACTTTTTTGCTTTACTTGGAAGTGTCAGGAGAGCTGGACACAGTTTGCAGTCCTTCAGCTATTTGGGGGAGGGAGGGCTATATAAGATGAGGAAGAAAAGCAAGGTCCAGTCTGTACTGCTGCCCAAAGGCTCTTCAAGAATCTGAACTGACACAAGAGGGAAATTCTTGTGAATCAAAGAAAACAAAGGTTAAAATCCCAGAAAACAGAGATAGAAGTAAACAGTGAATTTTTCACAGTGATGAGAGGTCAGAGGTGGATGCTAACTGGCTATGCACGTATGAGGCACATGGAAAAGGTGAGTAAGGAGCAATCATCAAACAACAGAATATGGGCTCCCAGCCAAAGGGGGTCTCTGAACACACTTAGTGAATTCTGGGATTTCTTGCGGCTGGTGATATGGTACCACTAAAAGTTTACATGGATTCAGAACAGGAGTGGAAAAATTCATGGAAGAATAAATCAACAAAGGACTATTAAACAGAACGACCATCACATCTGGCTCAAGAATCCTCTTGGCCACCAGCTGCTGGCAACAAGGAAAGTACTTCAGGGAGATAGTGATGTGTGCTTGTCCTTCTCTTTACTCTTCCTTCCTAGTCACCTGCTGTTGACTGCTGTCAGAGACTGGATGCAGGTTTAGGTGGACCTATGTAATGACTCACTTGGCCCTTTTTCATTGTTTTGTATTTATGTATGTGAAACTTCTGTGGGAAAATCAGGCCACAAATCAAAGAGAATTGAAAGCCCCTAGCCTAAGTAACAATTAAAACTGCTTTGAAACATCATCCCAACTCTACTGCAATGGCAAAATGGGAAGAACTTAATAAAATATTTTTTAAAAAAGCCAAAGTGAAAGTAGTTGGATGTTTCCAGCATGACAGGGCCTGACACAGTTTACCTTAGAAGTCTTACTTGGGAAAGCGGAGCAATCTTTCAGAATTCAATGAGGAATGGGGCTGGGGAGAAGGAGGGAAGAAGAGAGAGAGGTAATGGCCAAGAGAATTAGATCAACTCATGAAAAAATACTGAAAAATGCAGTCAGTAACCTGTAAATAAATACCCAGCTAATCAGGTAAAAAGTAATGACCAGCACACCTATATCATGGTTACATCAAGCACAATTCATACCGAGTTAACCTAATGCCTTTCTCTGGCATAATATCTATGCTTTAGTAAGACTTTAGGCAATGCTTTATATGATATTTTTTATTAGTAAATAAGGGAAGGCCTAATAGAACTGTAATGAATCTAGTATGTTTCAGTACAGAAAGTAATATAATTGATTGACAGCTTCAAAGTCCAAAATAATTTACATCACCACCAGTGCTGTAAAACTCCTAGAACACAAGTTTAGGATTGAAAATTATCTCGACCAATTGGAAAAGTGATCCAAGAGAAAAAAAAAAAAGGTATATTTGACCTCACTGAATTGCAGTTTTACACTGAAGCAGAAACCACCAGTAATGTGTATAAGAGGGGAAGCAACAGACTTGGCAGCACATCTGTAAAAGACATTTAAGCTGGGTGGGTTATGGTGAATTTTCAAATGAACATAAATTTAAAACATCATGGAAGAGAATAAAAGCTGCCTGGGGAGGCTGGTGTTTGTAGGTCTTGTGAAGAAATCTTTCTGTATAGCATTAAGAAAGTCCCCGATAAGACCCCATGGCTTCAATTTTGGACTCCACACTTCAAGAAAGACGTGAATTACTTGGAGCGAGCCCAGCGGTGGGCAACGAGACCAACCAGAGGTCTACAAGTATAGCTTCTAAGGAAAGCCTAAAATAATTGCATTTGTTTAGTCTAGAGAAAAGAAGATGGCAGAGAAGGAGGGAAGTAAGGAGCGCAATGACGAAATTGTGAAATACATGAGTCATAGGAGCAAATAAGGCAAGAATATGCTTCCTCTCTGTGACCACTGCAGGTAAGATGCTGTGGGCTTAAAATAAAGCAGGAAGGATTTAGATTGGTTGCTAGAAAAACATTCCTCCCTGCAAGAACAGTAAAGCTGAGGGTTAGTGTGGCATCCCCATCACACGAGAGCTTGAAGCCCAGGAGCGAGTGGCACCTGTCGGTGAGGAATGATCTGCCTACGTCCCCATGGTGGGGCTATGTAGTTTCTCAAGACCCCATCTAAATGCATTTTCTGTGGTACATGCCCGTGTGTGAAGGCTGTGATGCCTAGTTGGGTGGGGGGTACTTTCTCCTGGCTCTTCAGAAACCTCAGGGCCGCCCTGCCAGCTGCTGCTCAGCTCCCACGGCACAGACAAGCCCGGCCAGCGATGCTGGCCGGTGGACGGGCTCTGCTGTGGCCCTGGGCCCGTGCGTGATGGTCAAGCTGCACAGAGCTGTGATCCCTGCTGCCAGGCTCCCATGCAGTGAGAGAAGAATAGCCGACATGCTTGCAAGGACCTGGAACAAAGCAGGGGCTGGGCCCCACCAGCTGTGCTTCTCTCAGGCATTTCCGAGGGGCAGCTGGCCGCTGCATGGCAGGGAAGGAGGGTGAGACATTCCTTTCCCGACTGCAAGCGTGTGGGTCCATCCTCTGTGGCGATGGAGAGAGTAAATCCCATCCTGTGGCCACGTCAGGCAGGGCTACCCCAGTGTGATTTCAGCAAAGCTCTGCATGGTGTCAGTGAAAACGGAGCAGAGGACCGGCTCTGCCAGGTGCTGAGGACCAGCTGCGGGGAGATTCTCCACACTCAGGGCGAAGGCAAAGCCCAGGAGACGAGGTCTTGCCACAGGCTCCTGTTTGCCCAGTGTTCACGATGCAGTTAGCAGGGCTACTGCCGAAAAACTGCAGCTAGTGTGATTTTTTGTTTTACTCTTCTACAGAGAAGTTGGTGGCTGTGTGCCACCAGCACATCCAGCCCTCCAGGCTGATGCAGCCACAGAGTGGGGTGGGTCCCGTTACAGACCAGGAACAGAGGTGCCTGAAAGGTTTCTTTTTTTTCCCTCTTCAGAGCTTCAGTTTTCACTCAAGGTTCACAGACCATCACAACCACACTTTGCTCTTTCCTAGGCCAAGGCCAGGCCTTGCAGTTCAGGTCTGCTCCACAGGCTTTGGCCAAACTCTTCTCTGTCTTCTCCTCCCAAAGTGGCTCCTTCTGGGCCCAGCTGGGCTTTTTGTGTGCTTTCCAAGAAGCAGACTCTTGGAGCAGGAGCCCTGAAAAAAAGCAGACAGCTAATGGGATCTCTGTTGCTGTAAACATGTTTCTATGAAATCTCACGTGCATTCTTGAGAGATGGGCTGCACTCACCCTGCCTGTCCCCCAGGCAGCTGACCACGCACCCGTGCCTTCAAGGTATCATTCAGTCAAAAGGTTTTTTGCACAGTTTGCTCCTGACTCATCTGGGGCCAAGAGGGGAGGTCAGCAGGGACAAGCACATGCTTACCGTTGTGCGTAGCAAATTCTGGGCACAGATCCTTCTGTGTACAGACTAAACTCAGCTGCAAGAGGGATGCCAGGGAACTGGTACAGCTGAGTCGCATGAAGCTCCAGTCCAGGCTGGCAAACTAAGACAACTCAACTGGTAAAGAAGTCTTGTGTTCAAAGCAGTGGGCAAAGGTGCAGCTTGAGACTCTGCTGCACTCACTCCATGATTTCAGGTGATATCTCCAGGTCTTGAGCACCTGCAGAATTAGGGCAGCAGTTCTTCCTGCTTCCATCTTCTGGGTGTGGGACTTCTCTAGCCCAGGAGTTTCGGAGCAGGGCTCAGCATCCAGCACAGCAAAGACCTTGTTGCAGAGGATAAAGGCATATTAGGCATCTTATATACACAGTAGTAACTGCTGCCTGGCCCTCCAGGGAAAGAGTGATTTTCTCTGTGCTACCTTCCCTGCAGAGCAGACCTCAGCCTGCTCCCCCTGGCTTGGGCTCCATGCAACAGTATTTTCGATGTTGCAGAAGACCAATGGGAAGCTCAGAGCAGCCTTCACCAAGAGGAGCTGTCTGCTCCACCCAGGCAGTGGCCAGCAATGGTGCGAGGCAGCTGTGGAGCAGAGCCCCATACTGGGGTAGCAGATAACCCTTGACAGATGTGCAGCCAGCACAAAGCAAAAGGAGCAAGAGAGAAGGAGGGATAACGGCTGAAAAAAAGCAAGAGCTTGGAAGTGGTCACGATTTATGCAGCAAATTAACAGCAACAAAAAGTTGTGATCCCTGGAAAGCTTTACAAATCCCCCTGCTATCATTAGCTGTTGGCTCTGGAGGTGGTTTGCCAAACCAGTTTGCCAGCTGGGATGATGCTGGTTTTTTTTCCACCCCCTCCCATGCTCAATACCTGCTTAAAGCAGTGTGATGGCGTAAGGTTGGCTAGCACCCAGTTCTGGCTAGACCAAGCGTGGAATAAAACCTGGGGTCAAGGCTGAGGCACAGGCAATGCATTTTCTTCTCAGCGCTGACCCTGACAGTCTTCTCATAGGAAGCTTCCTTCACTATGAGCAGCACTTTGCATATCTAATGTCTGTGGCAGCGGGCTCCGGACAGTCCTTGTTAGCCAGACACCATCAAATGCAAATACTAAGGGAAGGGAGCAAAGCCACCAGGGTCTTTGCAGTACAGCTGGGGCTGGGGACCCAAGACACGTAGCATTCAACATAGTGTCATCCTTCTCAACCAAGACAAATAGCAACATATGCTTCTGTCCCTACTGAATGACATCAGCAACACATACACACATAAAGTGCTTTATTGCAGCATCAGAATAAAGAAGTCTTCTCTATGAAATTTTGTAGGAATAAAAGACATTTTTTATATATTTTATATTAAAAACCACAATAAACTTAAGGAGTGAAAGCTTAGAGATTCATCACTTAAATAGCAGTGGGCTGGACAGAATATTTGATGGGATATAAAAAATAAATGCTTGCTTGATGTCTACTTTTCTCATGGTGCCCCGCAAAACCTCCCAGTGCATAAGGTGCTTGTATGAGGAACAACACTGCTTCTTGTTTCTCATGCTCCACTTCATGCCTGTATCATCCAAACCACAGAGACAGCAAGGCAGAACAGCCACTTGGCTTTCAACAGGCTTTGGGGGGGGGGGGTGGTGTTTCTCAATGCAAGAAATTTTTCTACTTGCCCTTGGATGAGAATTCTGTTTATTACAGAAATTGTAGTTTCTTTTTGGGGCGTTAGACTGGTTGACATACCTAGTATAAAGAGCAGGAGGGTGCAAATCCTGGGTAACAGTCCCTGTTACAAAAGCACTTCCCTGGAAAGCAGCGTCTAACAAACAAATTGGCTGAGCTACTGAAAGTCTCCTTCAAGAAAGGCTGTTTGCAGAGGTCCTGCTTCCATGCATGAGTCTAATACTGGAGACTAGGCACATTTAATGGGAGGTTGTTTTAAAGAAGTCTGTGTACTAATGGTAAATAAGCTCCTCTGACAGTCTGCTGAAGTTAATGATGATGTATGATATGGGAGAGGAAATATGAATTTGCTCTACCAAATGACAGAAAATAACAAGCTCATTCTTTCATGGCCTTGGCTGCTCAATTTGTCTGCTTCCCATACAAATGCCTCCATGTCTGTTGCTGAGCCTCCCCGCACACATCCCAGGCTCCCAGAACCAAGCCACCAGATCACTGCCACCCAAACTTGACCACCTCTTTTTGACCTACCTCTTTACCAGAAACAAGTGAGCAAATGACCATTTGGGCTAGGGAGCATGTAATGGTCATGAAAATTTACCAGGATCTGGTGTCCATCCATGCTTATTTGGTTGTGTCTTCCTTCTCACCCTTTACATAAATAACACTGGTCATCTCAGACTGCATGCCTGTTGGGAAATTGACGGTGCCTACATAGTTTTGATAGCACCCATGACTGGAGTCTAGGGATACGAGCGTGGAATAATAGTTAAAAAAATAAGAATAATTCAGTGATAACTTCATTAATACTTTTGTTTTACCAGCAATGAAGGCTTAGGTACTGATGACCAAGGATGCAATATTCTATCAGTAACCAAGGCAAAGGGATCAACATACACTCAACATATATAAGATACTCCCAGAAAGACTTCCCAAAGAGCTATCAGACCATGGATGTTCACTGGTCTTGGAGAAAGCTCCTGCAAGGAGGACAGACCTAGGTCAGTCAACCACGGACCTCTGCACCCAGACAGATGCTTTTTTGTCCAACAGTGTCCTGCAGAAAAGCATGGAGTAGCCAACAGCCTTGGACGAAACCTCTAGTCTAGAAATGACTCCATTCTTCTTTACATGTGCTTGACTTGCTCTTTTATTTCCTCTGATGCATAAAATCTGCTAAATAAAACTATGAACAGTTTCTGCCAGGTTTCACAACTGAACGTCCAGGGATAAAGGTGCTCAGCCTAGTTTCTCTGTGGGAAACTGGGGAGCTCCCAAATATGCTGGGAGAAACTGCCATGGATCTATGAAAAGCTGAATGAAACCCAGGCAAGACCAAAGCACCAATGGAGACCATCATGATCCATGATCTGCAGACACCAGATATTGACATTATTAGCATGTGTGTGTCTTCCTCCTTTGGAGCCACACTTGCTCGCTTGGCCAGGCAGAGAGCCCGAGGAGTGCAGGGTGCGCCCACAACTCGCTTTCTCTGGGCTGCCTCTTGCTGGGGACTTGGGCAGATACAGCATGGAGCAGGGCCCAAGGCCAGTGGCAGACCAGAGAGGGGCAACACTGGGTGCTCCCAGCAGCACCTGACTTGTTCCCGATCCCATGGAGAACTTGGCTTGGTGCTTTTTGCTCCTCTCCAGCAATGGCACAAGCAGCGGCCGAGCTGCCTCCTGCCCCCAGCAGGGCTGTGGGTGGGAAACGCAGGACCTTCTGCTGGGCTGTGTCATGGGTACTCCCGAGCACTGAAACCCACTGCAGGGGCTGTCGGGGAGCTGAGGCCTGGAGGCAGGGGGGTGGCGGACTTGCATGCGTGCTGCCACCCCGCTCCCCCAAGCACTGAGGCAGAGGGGCTGAAATGCACACAGGTGGTATCCCCCTCGTGCTGACCTCCTCTGAGGTCCACCCGTGTCTGGCTTTGGCACCCAATGTTCCCTTTCACAGCCAAAACCACGCTGGCAAGGTAATTTTCCCAAGGGAGCCCAGGCGAGCCAGTCTCCTCCTGCCCCATACACCTCCCAGACCCATGAAGCCCTGCTAAGCCTCTTCCTGCTCCTTCCCAACCGTGCATGCAAAAAACCGAGAAGAGGGGAGGCCCCACTCTGTACACATGGCTGGGACAGCCCTGCCCCTCCCTAGGAGGAGCCCCCCCCCCCCCCCAGTTTCAAAAGTAGACCAGTTTGTGCCAGGTCAGGTGTACAGGCAAAAGCAGGCAGCTCTGCCTGCAGCAGGCCAGCTCCTCAGATGCGGCGTGAAGCCAGCAGGAGCTGAGGCCATTTCGCCCTGCAGACACTCAGCTTTCAGGTTGCATTGAAAGACTGTAGAGAACAAAAGCAGACGGGAGCAGGCCCCTATTCCCTTTATGCCTCCCATCCCCTGCGGCTCACCGCGTGCCAGCCCAGGCACCCCGAGGTGTGGGACCACCCCGGGTGGCATGGCAGGGATGGCACCACGATAACCTCCAGCACCCTCGGAAACCCGAGGGGAGCTGAGGTGCCCTTCTGAAGGGACGAGATGGATGGCGCATTCTCCCCGCTCTGCCCGGTGCCAGCGAGAAGCCCGTGAGCATGAGCAGGGCCAGGGCTTCGCCAGGCTGGGCTGGGGTGGGAGCCGGCGGTGGCCGTGGCTCCTCTGAGCACGGCTGCGGCTAGTACTCCTTGGCCTCCTGCAGCTGGGAGAGGTACTCCTCCTCGGCGGGGTTGTCAGCACACTGTCGCCCGTTATTGGGGGGCCGGACGGCATGGTAGCGGCTCCAGTCGCCCTTGCAGAGGATCCAGGGCAGCATGTCCACCTTGTAGTGCAGCTCCGGGGAGAACTCCGTGCTGATGAGGTTGGGGACGCCGGCCCCCTTGCCGCGGGTGATGAGGTGGGTGTGCTCGTCGTAGCAACAGTGCTGGGCAGCCAGGGTGGTGCTGTCGAGGGAGAGCATGGAGCGCAGGCAGAAGCGCGCCGTCGGCTTGTAGATGTCCAGGCGCTCCTTGGGGCCGCTGGCATCCCGCCATCGGAAGCTCTTGCCCTGCTGCTCATCCCGCAGGTTGACAGCACTGTAGACGGCCTCCAGCGGGTAGGAACAGGGACAGCTGGGCAGGTCCGTCAGCACCTTGCTCAGGTACTTGGTGAGGAAGTCGCTCTTGCAGTTCAGCCACTTCTCACAGCTGTCCACCTCTGGGGGGGAGGGCACCGAAAGGGTGAGGGCATGCGTAGCCCGCACCCCACTTTACTCAGCTGCCTTTTGCCAGCAGCCTCGCCAGCACCACCAGCGGAGCCTGCAACTGCCAGGCAGGAGCAGCCAGGCTCCTGGGACGAGCTGGAGCCTTGCTCCACCCCCGAAGCAGTGACAGAGGGAAGGGGTTTCATGCTGGGGTAGAGCTGCCCTTGCAGGAGCTCTGCCTGGGGCACCCATCACTACAGGGGCCGGGCTGGCAGCATCCCCCCATGGGAGAGGGCACACGGCAGGCTGGCCTCAGCCACTGCACTGCAAAGCAGGACAGTGTTGTACCAGGCCTATGGGAGGAACTGGGTTTCCCAGCATGACTGCCAAAGCCTGCACGTGGCAGTGGTTTGGGTGACTTGGGTGCGGACACTAGATGCGGGAGCCCTCGGCAGAGCCCTCCCCACCAGCCAGCTACACCTCCCATGGGGTCTGGCACCAAAGCCCCCAGTGCAAGGCAGAGGCAGAGGCTGACCTGAGTTGAACAGCTCTGTGGCGTTGTCACTTTTGAAAGGCGTCTCCTCTGTGGGGAAGACCATTTCCCCCTCTGCTCCTTGAGAGGGGAGAAAAAAACCCAAAGAGCCAGGTTGAACACCAGGAAGAGTGGTGGGCTTTTTTCCTCTGTTAAGGGCACCAGACAGCATTCCTCTTCCACCCCCTCTCCCACCACTGCTTTGGCAACATGGCCTTGTGCCTGGAAGGAAGGGCCAGCAGCAAGACACACAGGACAGACCCGCCCAAGGCTGTGGCTTATGCAGATCCCAGTGGATGGAGCTGGGTCTCAATGTGCCTCAGGAGAGGATTTCAAGCTCCCAGTGTAAGAGAGGTGCAAGGAGTCACCCACAGAGCTGGACACCAGCTCTACCACCCTTGGGCACCATGTAACTGCCTGGGGAGCCATGAAGCCCCATCAGAGCTTCTTCATAGAAACAAAGCCCTGTGGTCATTAGCCCAGATCACATTAAACATAACTAGTTCTTGAAGCATGAGCAATGCCCAGCCTGCAGCGGTGGGGGACCAGCCCACACCAGGGTCGGACAATGCCCAAGCACTGGTACGGCCGAGGGCTCACCAGGGCAGCGTGGCAGGTCGCAGGTCCTTGACTCCGTCGCTGTGCAGGCGTAGCCACAGGACCGGGTCCTCTTCTGGTTGCCACTGCCACAGCTGATGCTGCAAGGGGACCACGGGCTCCACTCCTCCTCATCTTCATAGTCTGTGCATGGCAGGGGAGAGGTAGAGAATGGTGGACCTCAGCAAAGCCTCAGCAGGAGGGAAGCCAGCAGTCACCCGGGACCTCCCGCAGCTCTGGTCTGTCCCTCGGATGTACTTTACAAGGATGCAGGGCTGGCGCTGCCCGGGGCACACGGAGGTGCCCAGCGACGTGATGCCAAGCTGGCCAACCCTGTCCTCACTTGCAAGCCCAGGGAAGCCATCTCCAAGCAAAGACTCTCGTTCTCACAGCTTTGCTCACGGTTGTACCAACCCAGACAGGCATCACTGCCCGTCCCCATCCTCACCAAACCTGCCCAGTGCACTGGCCGTGATGCTGAAGTAACATGTGTTAGCAAAGGATGACTGGTTTTGGGCTCATGGCCGGGAAGCTGCAGGAGGGAGCTGCTGTGGTGCCCTGGCCCGTCCGCCCACCAGCACCTGCCGTCTAACCCTCTGCAGCTCCTCTCCTGGGGAGCACCCAGATCTGTGGCAAAGGCTTCCGGCACTGGTGCCACTGCAGGGACCTGCATTAATGGCAGCAGCACTTGCTATTAAACTTTTACACCCTCTTTCTCATCTGAGCATGTCTGCACTAGAGTCCACACTCCAGTCTGATTACATGCAAGGGCAATTCCCGCTGGGACGCTGGCATGTCTGACTGCTGGCAGCACCAACTGGGTGCTAGCCTTGCTCCTTGGCATGCTTGCTTATTTTTTAAGTAGGAGCTGAGCACCAGGGTGCTGTGATCCCTGGTGCAGGGCTGCTCCCTCTGCAGTGAGACAGGGCTGCAGGTCAGGCAGGGCAGGGGAGGGCCATGCCGGTCTGCGGGGCAGCTGCACACGCCCAGGAGGACTTACCATAATTATATTTTTCCTTAAAGATCCAGTTCTTCTGCCCAGGCCACTGCTGGTCCCAGTCACCCCCCACCCCACTGAGCATGGACTCCTCCTCCTCATACTCTGCCGTGTAATCTTCCTCCTCCTCCTCCTCTTCCTCCTCCCGGTCCCCTACATCCAAGTTGTCATCCTCTTCCTCCTCCACATCCTCCTCCTCCTCCTCCTCCTCCTCAGTTGGGTTGGTGTATTCCCAGAAGAGAGGCCAGAAGAGGTCCTTGTGGGACAACCACTCAGAGGATGTCAGGGACCAGTCATTGCTTGTCTCCTTCAACAAGTCCATCTCCATCTCAGCCTGAGGATCATCCACCACTTCAATGGTCACCTGGAGGCCAGATATGAGGCAGGGCAGTGAGCTGGGGCGCAGCCCTGGGACAGACCTACCAGCCCATGCCCCTGCCCAAGAGGCCAGAGAATCTTTGGGCTGCAGGACCAGTCCATGAGTGCAAGAGGTCTCGCCTTATGCAGAGGGACTGAAACCAGGACACAGGGGCAGAGCTGGAGGCACAGGGGGGCTGGTGGTCACCCACAGGGACCAACACCACCCTCGGAAATTGAGAGGTCACCCCCATAGGAGTGTTTGTTCATGCTTTACGGAGAGGGGCTGTGGGGGGCAGGGAAAGGGCCATGAGTAAGTTCCCCTGGCAAGGAGCCTATCTGTGCCAGCTATGCGTATCTGGTAGTTACCAAGAAGATAGATGGCAGCGGCCACATGGACCCCGCTCACGAGATCTTTCCTCTTAGGGAACCAAATGAGGCCGGGGAGCACATGCAGCACTTGTCCGCATCCCTCCGCGGCCCGCCCAGACCTGCTTCCCACCTGGATGTTGGGGTTCTGGGCACTCAGGTCCACGTTGGCCAGCCCTGGCAAGCTCTGCAGGTCCAGAACGAAGGGCAGGCTCTCCTCCCGGCCAGCACCGCTGGGCTGGGGCACCGCTGGGCTCCTGGCAGCCGGCTGAGCCACTCCACGGCGCCTGTGCCGCCGCGGGCCAGCCTGCCCGCTCCGCCTCAGCCCCCGTGCCTTGCTGGATGGTGGCAGCTCCTCGTCCCCCGCCGAACGGGAGTCGGATGAGGCAGAGACCTGGAGAGGGAAGAGGTGGTGAGGACATCTCCTCAGGGTGGCTGTGTGGGGAGCAAACCGCTGCCCAGTAAAGGAGAGTCTGGTCTCCTCCACCAAACAGTTCTTCCACCCCATCTTATTGCAGGATCAAGGCAGTAATTAACATGTTAATTAATCAAGTTAATACCCAGTGGCCTCTGCTGTGCCAGGGCTTGGCCCCACTGCACCTGAACAACCTACAGGTAGACTCAGGCTGGTGCTTCCCATCCCCACGACCACTCTCTCTGCACCCCTCTGCTGTCCCACTGCCCATCTTGCCTGGCTTTCTGCTTCTCGCTCTCCCTTTTTGGCCGTCGCTTGGTCCCTGGAGACAGGTAATGGCAAGGGCTGCTTCTGCTCACAGTTACCAGAGCTCACGTTTAATAATTTTATATGTTTATATTAAAAGTTTATAACAAGGGCTTTATGACAAAGGGGAAAACCTCACCTAAGTAAGTTGTTCTGTGGTGTAGGTATTAGGGCAGATGAATTCAAGCAACACAGGTTTAACTGAGATTTCGGATGCTGCCCAAAGGCTACCACAAAGAGGGAAAGAAACTGCTGGTAGATATAACCCAGCTACCTTTATCTCCCTGGGAAAGGGAAGATGCCCAGCCAAACAGGACAACAAAACTTACTTGCCAGCGCTGTCAATGGCTCTAACCATGGCTGCCGCTGCAGTGGCACGTGGCGCTTCGGGGCCAGCCCTGCCCAGGAGGCGCAGGGGGAGCGGGCAGGGACCCTTGCCAGGGCAGCAGCGCCGGCCAGCCGGCAATGCGGGGAGGTGGCCAGCGAACCCTGCCAAATGGCCGGGCTCATGCCGAATTCCCACGTTCCTCGTCCCCGCACTCAGTGCGCGCTGGCATGAAAGAGTGCGAGTCAAAGGGCCAGCAGGCTCCAGTGCGCCCGAGAAACCGGAGATGGGAACAACTGGCAAAGCCCCCCCGCAGCATGGGCTGTCCCTGGGAAGGTCTGCAGAGCCCTGCAACTCGAGGCTGGGAGCAGAGGTGCCCAAACCCCCAGCATCTCCACCGGCGGCTGCCTATTTCTGGCTGCCCAGCTGAAACCCCCTTTTGTTCCCAAGCTCTCGCCCTTCACGCCAGCCCGGCCGAGAGCCGTGGGATTAACGAAGAGAGCGGCATGCCCCCTCCCCACAGAGGGATGCAGAGAGGCATTTCTACCTGCAATTAGAGCCAGATGGTTTGGGGAAGGACTCCCCTCCTTTCATCCTGATCAATGGAGCACTTCAAAGGCAGCTGGAGCCTGGCCAGGCTCTCATGAGCGCACACAGCCTGTCCCCAGCCCTGTGCCCGCACATCAAAGCCCTCGACCCCCCAGTCCCTGAGGGAGGGAAAAGAGCAGCAGGGACGCTGCTGGTCCCTTGGCTGCTGCCCAGAGCGGGCTGGACATGGGGAAAGGCTGGTGACAGACTTCACCAGATGGGCCCAGAGGAGAGAGGGCTGCGGGGAGGAGGGAGCCTGGGCTGCCTGGCGAGGTGTGTCTGGGGCTCACCCCTCTCCCTGGCTGGGAGGGCTCCTGTGACACTGCTGGCAGCCAACATGGGCACAGACAGACCCCTCTGCCTGCACCTTCAGCTCCCTCTGCCCTCATCCAAAACCGCAATGGTTTTGGGAAGAACCCATGGGAAGGATGCCCAGAGCTCTGCTCCAGCCTGTCTCCCAGTGTCTCAGCCCCTTGCCAGGTCTCCTCTTGTGCCCAGAGACTCCCTGGGAGGCAGCAAGGAGTCATCCAGGTGGAGCAGAAACAGCAAGGGGGGGCTGAGCAGGCAAACCTGGCCATGTCCCCATGCTGGCCATATGATACCACCTGCCGGTGCTGGGTTTGCTGCCAGCTGCGCGTGCCCAGCACAGCCCCTGCACAAGGGGCTGCCAACAGCCCTGCGAGGCTGGCGCTCCTCCCTAATTTGCAATGAGCTTTTCGGGGCTGGGTAAGCTCGTTTCACACACGACCCAAATTTGGAAAGCAAGGTCTCCTCTAGCAACAAGATCCAAGCTCACCCAAGGACATCAGAGCAAATGAGCCAGGAACAGACTCCAAGTCTCCAAACTTACACTCAGTGCCTAATTCAGATTTTACGCCCAAACAAGCTCAAGAAATTCAGAGTACTGTTCCCACAGGGAAAATGTAAAACTGCCCCAGGGGAACTGGCTGTGAGAGTGTCGCTCTGTTCGCCCTGAGCTCCCTCGGCTCCTAAATCCTCCAGAGGCACAAAGACCCCGGGGGTGTCTGCCCTGGATGGCCCAGAGTCCTTCAGCGATGGTCACTGCACTCTACCACCCAACCCTTCCCTCCTGCTAATGTCTGCATCACTCCAAGGCTTTGCTGGGTCAAAATTTGTCCCTGCATCAAAAGATGTCCCTCCTGAGCAAGGTCCTGCTCACTGTCCTGCCCCAGCCAATCAAGCCATGGATTTTAGTGAGGTCTTATGAGGCCCAGTGTTCTCTCCAGGTCAGAGCATCCATGGCACCATGATCCTGACAGGCAGATGTGTCTTCTCCATGTCACCAAGGGGCTCCTGCCAGCCACACAGGCAGCTGCCCTCAAGGATCACACTCCTGCCACGTGACACGCACCCTCTCCTCTGCCCTGCCTAGGGAACAGCTGGATAAAGCCATCAAGCCCAGAGCTAAGCCACTGCAGTGCATCAGCTAGGGGAAGAGAAGAGCTGGCCTGCGCAGAGTGAAAACTCTACTCCCCTGCTCTCCACGGAGCGCAGGAGAAAGGCTGCAAACTGTCACAGAGCTAGCTGTCAGCAGCTCCCTTCTCCTGCTGCTGCCAGGGAAGGACACTTGCCACCACACCGCAGAAGCAGAGCGCGCAGTGCCGGGAAGCCATCAATATCTCACAGCCGAGCTCCAGCCTTTTCCTGTGACCAGCCAGCACCAAAGGAAAAAGCCAAAGGGGAAACTGCTGCAGCTCCTCCTGCATACACTTGGGATATTCTGCCTGGCTGGGAATAAGGGCTTCCAGGGCAGGAACCAGAGGGAAACTCTGGGGCAGCACTTGGGAAAAAGCATGCACTTTCCATTTGTGAAGACCATGTTTAGACTGAAGGCTATAAGCAGGATCACACCCACCTCCCTACCAGACCAGGAGCCCTTCCCACATAATCCAGGCTCTCCCACATGTAGGACTGACCACCTAAAGACCTTGGGGCACAAGCTCAGCAAAGATGTTAGGAAAGGGAAGGAACTCATCAGCAATTCACCCCAGTGTCGTGCCTACTTTGTACATAACATGGGCAACAGGTTGTATGGAAAAGGTGTGGGGAAAGGCCACACATCATTGCTCTGAAGACTGATGTTTTCCCGCTTCTAGTCCACACACCTCTATTAAAATTGCTTGGAAATCTGAAGATGGTGAAGAGAGCAGCTGCAAAACCATGTCAAGGGATGGAAAGACTTATCCAGTGAAAGACTTGTACAATTCAATTTGTTATGTTAAAAAGAGAAAGCAATTACTTGATTTCCCAGTTCTTTAAGGCAATAAGTCATCAGGCATCAGAGACTCTCTAATCCAGAACAGAAAATAGGAACCAACACATCCGAGGCAAAGCCAGACAAATTCAATTGAGGAATAAGGATCATGCTTTTAACATCGTAGGTGATTAACCACAGGAACAAGCTAACAAGGAAAGTGGCAGTATCTCTTGTGGAGACAGTCAAACCCATGTCACTGGGCTCAACACATATGTACCGCATCTGTGGTAGGGAAGAAATTCGAGGATCTAGTGATATCTTCTGGTCTTAAAATCTGTGATTTTGCTATAAACTTCTCCAAGACTCTGAACTGAACCTGGGTTAAGAAAGCAAATGACTGCTGTTCGCAGGCTGCAGCTCTTACATAAAAATTATTAGAGATGTGACACGTCAGATCCGCTGTATTGTCCTTTGGCAACCAGGGACACCACTGTGCTGCCACCACAACCACAGATACTTGTCCCTCCAGCACATTTCTCAGCATCTCCGTAGGCAGTGCAAGTTGCCAGTGAACCCACTGGCAGTGCTCTTTGTAACTATATACATTGCTAAGCAGACCTGCTCTTTATCACGGGGTTAAACCCAAGCCAAGTTTGAGATAACTCCCAGGGAGCAAAGCACTGCTGGAGCCTGTGCATAAGCGGTGTAGAACAAGCACGTCCCCGCCATAGGACAAGCTCAGAGGATGCAGCTTCCACCCACCCCTATCCGAGCCAATTAGCGAGTACATAAACTAGTTCAGCTTGAAGCAAAGAAACCTGTGCACATGGGAGTCAAATCAGAGGCAACATTCAGGCTGTGCTTTGGGTTTGTTAACACTGCAGTGAAGAAAATGACGTATTTGCTAAAGGCCGGTATCGCACTGGGCTATAATTATGAGGAATGGGGTTTTTGTTGCTTAATCGTTACTGCTTGTGTTAGGCTTTCTTTGAACAGTTTTACCACACTTTACTGAAAAAAGAACCCAGCAGAGGAACTATTGATCTTTTTCCAAATAGAGCTGAGTCTACACAAGCATCTTCCTACTCTTCCCCCCAAGCTCTCTGCAAAATTATTTTAAAATCTGTCCTGCAGTTTGTTGCAAACTTGCCCACTTACAAGTTAGCCAAGTACAAAATAGAAATCAGAACACTTTTTTTCTTTTTACCATAAAACTTTTCCTTCCATATTCACCTAAATGAGCTGCAAAGATCTGGAGAGAGCTTTCAAAAAAAATTCATCTTCGGACTGAAACCAGGCAGGAACAACTCCAGAGCAGGGTTTTATTGTAAAACTATGGAAGCAGTGGGATGCTGCTTGGTTGCTTCAGAAGGAAGCCCGGCCTGTCTGGGGGCAGATCTGGGACTGTAGTTTGTGGAAAGGCTCAGAACAGTTTTCGCTGGTGGGAGTGGGAAAAAGGGGAGGTTCTTCCAGTGCTAACAAGTAACACTGTTAAGTCTCTTTAAAATAAAGGAAAGTTGAACAGCAGGGTCATCAACAGGAACAAATGTAGTGTGCTACGCTGCCTCCATCCCATAGTACTGACCATGCTCTCTCCTTGATGACCCCACCACAGACACTGCTCGAAGAAAGGGCTTTTTTAGCCCAGCCAGCTGAGACCGCCTTAGCCTCCTGAGGGCTGTAGTTTGATCCTCCTGGCTCATAACCCATCCATCAGCACATTACCCATCCACGGGCAGTCTTTCAGCCAGATGGAAAATCCACTGGATGCACATCAGGCAAGTGACCTCTGCTACCCACCAGCTCATCACCTGCTTAACGGATTTCCCAGAACTGCACCAAAGCACAGCGTGCTTCTAGAGGTGTCAAGAGCTGGGTGGGTACCTACAAGAAAATGGGGAACGTGAAGATGTCACCCAGTCCCTGTTACTGTCTGTAAGACCTCCTGAGCCACAATCCCAATGATCAGACGCAGCACCTTTAGACTTATAGGCAAGTGGTTTAGCAGGAGCCATCATTCAGGGTTTTGACAGGTGAGTTCTGGAAGATCTGCCAGAGGTAATTTAAGGCAGTGGACACCTCCAGCTGCCTTCCTCTTCTTCTGCCCTGGGTTACATTCCTGCCCACAAAGTGGCTGTGGCACAAGATCTTCCAACTGCTCTACTCACTGGTCCATATCAGGGTCAACTCGCACTTGAGTGCTGTTTTTGTTTGTTTTTTTAAATAAAGACACAAGCATCTCCCTTTAGGTTTTGGGACAGGTCTGCAAGTGCTTGTGGAACAGACAAGGCACTTGGTTATCACGCTTGCGTGGGCAGATCCTCTTTATGACAGACCACCAGGAGCCAGCAGCAAACTGTGGGCTGTGCAGATAATTATTATGCCCTCATGATTATAATTTTCATGCAGTTACCAAAATACTTTGGATCATATGGAATCACTCTCTTTTCCAATTAGCTTCAGCCCAACTGTCTTGAGTAGGGAGCTGCAGGAGGCAGCATCAAAGGCTTCCTCATGTCTCATTTGTTTTCATGTCTCACAATTGCGACAACTGTAATCTCAATACTCTTTCCAAGGCTGGTGACTCGGTTGCCCCTGAGACAGAGCCAGCCCTGGAGCAGAAGACACCACAACACAGAGAAGCAGCAGTATGCAGCACTGCGAGGGGCCAGGACACTTCATAGCTGACTTTGTGCGAGACTGAAAACGGGGTGGTTGGCCAGGCTGCTGTCAGTGCTCCTCACTGAGCGTCCCTGTTGGCGCAGCCTGGCCCCGCTTACCGCAACTGGCTCTCCTGCAAGCGTGCTGATGAGTAACTTCCCTGTGGCATCCTCAGCCAACTCCCCAGGTCACTTGTGACACAAGGCAGACAAGTAGGAGCCTGGTGGCTTTTCACCTCTCGCCATGCCTGGCTGTTGCCCTCCTCAGTGTCACAGGCAGGTACTTCTCTACCATGAGTATCTTCTCCCTCTTTAACACTGAGACTAATGCTGTAAACCCCCCATTTTTCAGACGAAGAAAATGACGTGCTCCAGGTCTCTCAGGCAGCCTGCAGCAAGGCCAGGAATAGACGCAGGTCTCGCATGTTGTACTTAGAGAAAACTCTCAGGAAGGTTCACCACAGCTCAGTTCCTCCTCCCCACCTGCCCCCCAGGAGGGACTGCCCTGCCTCCTACACAGATGGGCCACACAGGCCTTGCAGTGGAGCAGCTGGGGCATCTGGTTAGCACCACTGACATGTCTCAGCATAGTAGCCAGGGCTGTCCTCGCACCAGAGACTCTGCCTAAGTGCACAGGTCCAAGGGCTGACCCTTGACAGGTGGTGCCTGCGGTGAGGAACCCAGCTGGTGGCAAGGCACCCTTACCTGAGGAGGAAGATACCCTTGAGACCTCTGCTGCAGCGAGACCAGCTGGGAGCTGCTCAGATAGAGCACAGCAGTGGTTATAGGAGCAGGGACTACACAGAGAGGTCCCTCAGAGAGGTAAACAGACACACATCCATACCCTCTGGTGCTCTCTGGCAAATGCTCCTGCTAGGGCACATGTTTCCTGTTAACATAGTTGAGCTATAATACGCATAAGCTCTTAATGCATTGGACTGAGTTGCTGTTAACTTGTTCCAGCTCTAAACCCCATGTGCTTCAGTAACCATTAACTTGTTCCAGCTAATGATCTACATTTGTTAGCCTGCACACTGTAACCCTCCGACGGCTCCAGCTGCTGCTTCCTTCCCTGCCTCAGCCCAGGCAAAACTGCAAAAGGAAAAAACCCCAAATATAGCAAAGCAAGTGCAGAAACAGAAGGGACCAGACCAACCTCAGCCTCCCCTCCCCCCCCCCCCCCCCGCCCCCAGCCTGCTAGAAGAGGTTGCAGTGAGGGGGGGACACAGGGCAGGTGGGAGTGCAGGGGGTACCCACTCCCCTTGTCCCACCAGGGTGCACAGGCTGCCCCCCACCCCCCACAGGCAGAGGGGCAGGGAAGGCAGCCGACCAAACAGATGCAAATCTATCGGGGATCCCTTCAACAACAGACAAAATGGGCACCTGAGCTGGACTAGGAGCATCTCCACAGCCTGCACAGGAAGGGATCCAGGCAGGGATGCTGCATCTCGGCTTTCCAAAAGGGCAAAGCTGGGGTGATGTGCAGCCAGCAGCCCCTGCCCCAGGTGTTTGGCTGCAGCTCCCCAGCCCAGGGGTGAGCGCAGCTCCTCTCCCCAGCCCAGCGGCAGGATTTAATGACTCTGTCATGTCAGTGTGGACTGGAGAAAAGGTCTTGGTGTAGGGAAACTTTCCTCTCTGGCTCCAGTCTGTGTCATTCATAACTCAACTGTTCACACGCTTTTCCAGGAAAAAATAATCACCAAAAAATAATTACTTTTTTTTCCCCCCACCAGATGGAAGCATGAGGCTTGTAGGGCTGCAGAGTCAAGTCCAAAGTCAGAGGAAAGCTAGGGCACATCCAAATTGGGAGCCCCACTTCCCCAGCGTCTTAGTCCCCAGTTGAGCCCTCCTCTTCCTTTTGGCCAGTCACTTCCTAGTGGGACCTCTGCTGCAACCCCAGGACTGGTCCCCAGGGTGGGCACAGACATGCAATAGCCAAGCTGTAATCCCAGGTGCGGGGGAAGCCAAGCCAACCCTGAGATGCCCACAGCAGCTCTGGGCAGCCCTGCATCTCCTCCATCGGAGGCATGAGGGGGGCCACCCTGTGGATGCTCCCCAGGAGAGAAGAACTAGATGGTCCCCTAAGGGGAATCTTCAATTTTTAAGGAGCAGCCAGCTTAACCATGTAACGCAAACGCAGTGCCCCCAGAGGGGAGGGTGTGGGGGTGAAGAGTGGATGTGAAGACGTCCGTACACCACCTTGTCTTGCTGGAGGTGCTGCATGGCACTGCACAGCTGGCCTCCCCTGGGATTTGGCTGCTGCGGGAGCAGATGCAGGTGAAAGGAAGGGCAGGGAGGGCAGCAGTGGGGAGCACCAAAGTGGTGGGGAAGAGAAGACATCCCAGAGCGATGAAGAGGTGCTGCCCTCCGCTGGTAGGACACCTCCTGCAGCACCTCCCGGCCATGCCACAAATACTTTTCCCTTGCCCGGCAAGTGCCTCGGGGCTCAGCTGCCAGGAGAGAGCCCGGGCTGTCTTGCTCGCCCCCAGGATCAAGCTGCTGGGGCTGGGATGGGGAACGGCTCACCTGAAGGGCACCGTACCCATGCCATGCGCCAGCCTCCCACTGCGCCCTACATGATGGAGGCTCCCTTGGCTGGGGACGTGTTCCCAGCCCTGCCTTGCATCTCAAGTCCTGTGCACTTGATAAGGGCCTGGCAGACCAGGCCAACCAGCAGCTCCTAATCCAAGATAAACCCATGCCTCACCACCTCTTCCCTCTGTGCACGGGCACTTCCTGGCCGTCTGCAGGCAGGTCCCCACCTCGCACCCATCCAACGGCACCGGGGACCAGCAGAAGGCAGCAATTTACTGCATTGTGTTCCCTTTGAAGCTGTATCCTTCCCCTGGAGACTAAACCAACCTGCAACCCCCTGCACTGGTGCCCTTCAAGCCAAGAGCCACCTGGGACTCAAGAGGCGGGTAGGTCACCATCTTTTTGGTGTCTTCGTCTCATTAGTACTGAGATGATGTATATCGCGTAACAGCTTCTCAGACAAGCCCCAGGAGCCCCTACACACAGGGAACATGCAGAAACTGAACTGCTTAGAAGCAACACCATGCAGGCTGACTTTTACAGCTGGCCACATAAGGTTCCCTGCAAAAATGGTCTACCAAAAAAAAAAAAAAGTCCATGGGCTTTTGCAAGCTTCTGTCTGAAACAGAAATATTTTCACACTGAAACGTGGCTGCGATCTCTTCCCTGCTTCTTGGCTACAAGCTCCGGTATTTTATACAAAAAACAAGCTTCTGGCTGACAACATTTGCTTTGGAGGAGCTGGACGGCACGGGCACCTTGCTGTCGTCACTGTAGCTCAGATTCTCCTCAGATTTCCTTATGGGAAGTGCCCGGGCATCTTGTTTTGGGGATTATTCTGAGTGCAAGAATATTTATTGATACTATGGAAAACAGAAGATCCCTGGTTTGCACTTCCTAACCCTAAGACCCTGACAAGAGGAAAGCAGGAATTAGTCCCCAGCACACACCCTCCACCCCGTCACTGGGCTTGGAGGGACCAAAGATGGAGGCAGGATGAGTCCGCCTGCCGTCTGTCTTTAAGGAGAAGGTCTGCAAGAGCCGGACACTTTGGGGAACTCGGAGAGAGGGCCGGGCAATGCCCCGTGGAGCGATTTATGCCTAATCTCTTCCCCTTACATGTGCCTTTTACAGGAACCCCTTTGATTGTAACAATGGGAACGCAGCAGACCTATTTGTGCAGTGAAAAGGGAAGAAGCCCCCTTGTCGGGCAGCTTCCCTACACCCATCTCCCCTTTGTTTCTGCTCCTGCCTCAGCCCCAGGGCGGGAGGGTTTTCAACTGTGTTGACTAAGATAATTTGGCGCTCTCAAAAGGAAATTTGCTACAAAGGGCGAAGCACCTCCCCGTGCACAAAGAGCCCCTTTCAGAGCGGAAAGATGCTTCAGTGCACGTTTTGTACCCACAAATCCGACCTCCGCCAAGGACAAAGCCAGGGACAAGAACGCTTAATTGCTGAAGAAATGAAAAGGTAAAAAGCACATCCGCAAGCAAAATGACTCTGCTACTGACACAGCCCGCAGTGGCCGCGGGGATCTGGCCGTGCAGGCAGCCAGCACCGACCCGGCCGCCCACTTGCACCCCGGCTGAGCCCTCCCGACGGGGTGGCAGAGCGGCGAGGTGCCCCCACGCAGGGCAGACACGGGTGACAACGCGAACTGGAGATCTGCAGCAGGGCGAGACGGCTCTGGGGACAGGGAGATCCTTTTCGCGGCCAGACAGCCCCGGGGGAGTCGAGAGGGACCAAGAGCTGGCGGGAGGCACATGGAAGGCTCCCGCAGACCTCCATGCCTGCGCAGGCAGGAGCCGCTCTGGGCTCCTGCCAGCCCATCATCAGCCCACTGGTGGCCCCAGGCAGCGTGTCTAGGCTACGTGTGGACTCCCAAAAGACAGGGCTACCCCGACTTGCAGTCTCCTGACAAACTCCACTCAAGCCCAGCTGATGTTTCGCTTTAACACTTTTTATCTTGTACAGCCACGCCACGTCGCCTTGAAGTTCCTTTACTCTCCGTTTGCTGGTATCTCCAGCCAGGCGTCGCGTCACCGCTATACAATTTCATTCTTAAGCACTCCTCTGCACTCAGACTCCCTATGCACAGGGCAGGTCGATTTAAATCAAGACTGCTACCAATGATTTTTAACGAGCAAGCAAAACATCTTGCTGTAAACCTTCAGTTTCAAACCTAGTTTCCCATCACTACTCTCACTGCCTGATGTCATCAGTAAATAATACATACTGTTGCTATTCGTTTCCTTATTTCTCAGGGGCCAGGAGCCAGTCGTACCAGGTGGTGTACAAACCCACTGATTCACAGCCAGCTACAGCCCTCATGCTACGCTTGGTATTTCATTTGTTGCCCTCCATTATCTCTTACTGCAGGCGTCAGATTTGCTTTGCTCGCAGCCTCAGACCAGGGGAATTCCAACAGCAAGCTCCAGCCTGGATTCTTACCCTGCCCCTGTCCCAGCACTGCAGTAACACCCCCGGGTGCCTCAGGGAGCTCGCTGCCGTTGCTTTTGGCCCCCTCTCTCAGAGCTGTTCCCTCCGGCGAAGCAGCACCCACAAAGCCCACCAGAGCTGGGCTGGGCGGCTTGGACCCTCCATAAAACACCGTTGGCTTGCTCTGCCGCACCCCATCATGGCCGGGATGCTCACTACCAACACCCCCATCACCATTACCGTTGGTACTATTATTTCTATGCACAGTTATTGAAGCAGTTGGGTTGGTTCATACAGATCTAATCACTTCTAATGTTTATATTTCTAGTGTGTTAGAGCTTTAGCTATTTTCAATTTACTAGAAGAGCACTGGAACTGATTGGTATCAGTCAGAAAGAATCCAAATATCTATTAACAATGCTCAAAGCCAGTACCTTGAAATCCAGTGAGTTTATCAAAACATACTTTGCATTTAAGCCCCCTGGCTTCCTAAATAAACAAACCATTAAGCAATGTGATGAGCCATTCCTTGTCTCCACAAGGGACACAAGCTTTTCCAAGTGTTCAGTCACCCAAATCTGAAGAGCCGCTGGCGTGGGTCAGTGCTTGGACCTGCCACATTTCTGCCCACATCAGTGTGATGCATCCAACCTGCAAAAGCACTTTCTAAAAACCCTGCTATACACCTGCCTGCTGCTTCAGAGCCCACCTGTCTTCCCACACATCACCAAAAACCCTGCAAATGAGCAGGTATCTTCTCTCGTTAGATTTCAGTCACAGTTTGGAAAGAAAGTATTCTGCCTTTTCAACTTCCAGTCAAATAGGCTGAAGAAAGAGAAAATATTCTTGCTACATCTGTTGCTTCTGCTGGGCTCAGTGTAATTCAGGCAAAACTTTTCTGCACAGTATCACGACTGAGAAAATGTAAATCCAAGTGCTTGCTCCTTTGGTAATGGCTGGAAGTAATGGATCCTGACTGAGGTACAGGACTTTGGGACATACCGGTAAGGTTATCACCCAAAGATAAAGCATGTGTTCCGTCCATCCTTCCTGCAATTATAAAACTTTCTACCTCAAAATTTACTGAAAACCTTAATGGTTTTAATTCTTCTAAATTATTTCAGTATAGAAGTGCAAGTCTGAGGCTCAGCACATATTATAAAAATTCCCATTCGATTCTGAATGAAGGAAAAATGTTTGCTTTAAATAAAGATGTTAAATTAAAATAAATCCAAGTTATGTAATTGTTTAATGGTTTTGATTGTCTGTCTGCTCCGACATTTCTATTTTTCTCCTCCTGGCCCCCTTCATTCTACCCACATCTGTAGGGCATTACCCAGTGTAACCAATACTCCAGCTGTGGCTGCCCTGCTGCCATAGAGACAGGACCTATCAGCGCTGCAACAGGAACCATCTGTGTGTATGACCCAAAATCACTCTGGATTTTTTTTTTTTTTTTAACCACCATACCGCTGTGCTGTGCTCTCCGCTTTAGTTCAGCCGGGCATGACTACTCCAAATTCTCCCCCACATGCACCAGAAACAGAGGATTTCCTCCCAAAACATAGCTAGAAGACACATGGCCGTACATGCTTTCTCCCCGCCACGTGAATTGTGCAGCCAGTACCCCAAGGGATGCAGAGTATGCACAGGAGCACCAACAGACCCCCCCCAGAGGAATCCATTCTTCATCTTCCTCCTTGCTCCTAACCTAACCTCCACCCTCAAACCTTTGCTTATAAACTTCTTGTATGTTTGTATTTCTGCGAGAAGCAAAGGTCCCTGGGACAGAGGCTGCGCTGTGCAAGTGCCGTATGTGATCTTTGGCTGGCCACACAACGCTCCCCATTCACAACTATTAAAAACTGGGACTGACAGCAGCTCGCCCTGCTTCCCGATGTATTTTAGACGTCAGATTAAAAGGAGCCCGAGATAGCGCTGCAGGGTCCTGCGGTGAGGACCTGCACAGCTTCCTAACATGCAGTTTGTCCCTATCTTATGCCCCCTGCCACAGGGCTGCAATACTTTCCCAGATTTCAAGTGTAAATCCCTACTCCCTCTGTAGCCAGAGCCCAAGCACGCTCTGCCTGGCATTCGTCTGGTGCGCAAACCGGCATCTACTTCTACGCTTGAAGTTTCACAAGCGAAGTACAGCACCAACATCGTATTACCAGCGCTATAGCACGTAACATCCCCAGCAGTCGTCTTTGCATCTGCTTGGTCCACACTCCAGTCAAAACCATTACTAGGCTCAACTGGTGGTACTTGGCTGGATGCAGCCCATGCCCTTTCTTGCCGGTTGGCCAGGCTTTCCATGTGGCAGATTCCTTCTTCACACTTGTTCCCTGGATTTCATGCTAGAATGGAGTTTAGTGCATCTGACAGGAGCTGCCGGCATGATTCCTCCACAGATCAGCACCATGTGTTGGCAATAACTAGCAGTAAGGTATATTCCCATCACTTGACACCTCTTCTACCAGTCTGACTGACAGTGCAGATCGAACCTGCTGCTTCCCAAAATGCTGTGCATCGCCAGCAAGGGCTGAGCTGCTCTTACCCTGTCCTGCTCAGCCTCCTCCCATCGCCACTTTTCCCACTTATTCCTGTCATCCACTTTTAGCAGTAGCATTCTTCAAAAGGGTATTATTTTAAACACAGCTCTGCTGCCTGAACCACTTTTTCTCCGGAGAACAGTTTCAAGATGGAAACAGCTTGTTCTTACCGTTCAGTTGTCTGTCTTATTCAAACCCTTCTCCCCACACTCCTGCTAGTTTATTTCTTCCCCATTCCCTTCCCGTTACCCCCATCAGGTCCCACCGTTGGTTCCCGGTCTGCCCGGTCCCTCACTGCCCGCTGAAGCTTCGCCTTCCACGACCCGCGCTCCGAAGCCAGCGCTGGCCAGGATCCGGCTGGCAGAAGAGCGAGAGGTAGGTACAGCCCCGGGACCATTCCCCCCCCCCCCGCCCCGGCCTGTGGGGGTCCCGAGGCCGCCTGCCCGGGGGATGCTGCCGGGGCAAGAACGGAGCACGACCACTGTGGAATCTGCCCCAGGATCGTCGCAGCGGGAAGGAGAGGTGGTGGCTGAAGTCCGTCACGTCTTCTTTTTGCAGTAGCGGAGCCGCGGAGCTCCTGGCAAGCCCCCACCCTCGCTCATTTTACCGCCGGTCGGGTTGCGGCCGGACTCCGCGCTCTTCCGAGGGCTGTTGCCCCCTGGAGGCAACGGGTCTTCCCCCGCGCTGGGTCACGGCACTCGGCCCCCATCTCCTAGCACCGACACCAGCCCCTTTCCTGCAGCCTCCGTGCAACGCAAAGGCCCGAGGCTGCCCGAAAATCCCCAGGGCCGGGCAAGGGCTCTGCGCCTCAGCCAGCGAAGAGGCAGCCCCGAAGCGGGGAGGCACGAAGCCCTGCTTCTCCCCGCCGCTGCTTTTCCTCCCGGGGCTGCGGGCGGCCTGCCCGCGGGGACACGCGTTAGGTGCTGCTCCCTTCGGGGTGCGCAACCGCCTCCGAGGGAGCCCCGATGGCCGCCCGGATGGCCGGCCGGCCCCCTCAGCCTTCCCGGGCACGGGAGAGGGCGCGGAGGCTGAGGAGGGCTCGCTCCAGCAACCCTCCCAGCTCTCCATCCTTCCCCAAAGGCTGCCTTACCTCGGCCAGCTTGGAGCTCCTCTCCCTCGGGCTGCCGCTGCGCTGCCTCCGCACGGGCAGCCCTCTCACCGCAGCCAGGAAAGTTGTCAGGAAGACGAAGCCGAGGACAAGCACGACTTTCCCTCTCAGCAGAGGCATCTCTCCCTCCCTCTCGCCCCACCTCGCACGCCCAGGGCAGGCGGCCCGGCAGCGCGCCTGCCCGCAACGCTACAACCCCCGTCCTTCCTCGAGAGAGCGAGAGCAGCAGGGAAAATTTTAAAGACGAATAAAATATAAAATATCGCTGACGGGAAGTGCAGTCCCCCGCGGGTGCGTGCAGAGGCCGGGGCAGGGTCCGCCGTCCCGGGCCGCTCCGCTCCCCTCTGATCTCTCTTGCAGTTTGCCGAGCACGTTTCGGTGTCGCTGCTCCCCCGGGCCCGCCTGCCGGTGCCACTGATGCTGAAGGGGAGCTCTGAAAAGCTTCACAAGTGTGTGCGGGGCGGGGGGGGGGGGGGGGGGGTAGAGGGCTTCGCCTCCCCACCCCCCTTCCTAATCCTTTCGGCAATCTGATTTCTTTTCCTCCTCTTCTCCTCCCCCCCGCCCAGTCGCTCCCCGGTGCTGCCGCCGCTCTTCAGGCAACGCCGGGCACCGGAGGGCGGGCTGCCGGGCGCTCCCCGCCGCTCACCGGGGAGCTGCTCCTTCTCGCACGAAGTGCGGTCAAGCCCCTCCCGGGCGAGCGGCGCGGCAGCCGGCCCCGGGCACGGCCCCGCCGCGCCCCTGCCCCGCTCGGGGGCTGCCGGCGCTGCCAGACCTCCCCCCCGCTCCCTCCGGGCGCTGCCCCCTCCGGGGCGCCGCCGGCCGCTCCTCCCCTCCCGGCAGCTGCATGGCCCGCGCGGCCGCGACCCCCTCCAGCCGGCGGTGCCCCGCGGGGCGCTGCCCCTCCGGCGGGGCCGGCCCGGCCCGGCCCGGCCCGGGGCTCTTTTGTTCCGCTGCCGGGCGGCGGCGCGGCTCGCCTCGCCTCGCCTCGCCTCGGCGGCGCCGGCCTTGCACAAGCCCCGCGGCACCGGACGCTTCCCTCCGGGGGAGCCCCGCCGCAGCGCCGGGGCAGCGCCAGCGCCGGGGCAGCGCCCTCCCGGCGAGGCGGGGCGGGGCGGCCGCGGGCTCCGGCGGCTCCGGCCCGGCCGCATGAGGCGGGGAGGATGGAGGCGCCCTGGACGGAGGGGCGGGAGCCGGGCCGCGGGGGTGGGGGGGGAGCTCAGCCGCATCGGGGGTTCAAAGCCTCCCGCCTCGCCGCCGCAGAGGAAAGCCGGATTCCGCTTGTAAAGGCCGCCCCCCTGCCCTTCTCCGGGCGGGGGCCGCGGGCTGCAGCGCCGGGGCTGGGGCCGCCGCGCTGGAGAGCGGGGCTGGGGCCGCCCCCAGACCTGGGCCAGCCCGCGGCAGGCAGAAACGGGGCTCTGTGCTCCCCGGTGGAAGCTCCGGCTGTTCCCGAGCTGCGGGAGGAAGTTGCCACCACTCAAAATAAGTGTTTAGTCACTGATCTGCTCTCTCCTGCGCCGCCAGCATCTTTCCTAGCCCCCAAAGCCCATTGGAAATACGGTGTGGCTGTTTACTTGGGGGCTAGAGAGCATCTTTTTTCCAGGATCTCCGCAGGCGTTCTTCAGCCTGTGAAGGAAATTACTAGGGAAATGATTATGAAGGAAGTACTAGGGAAAGACACTGAAAGGAGGCTTTGCAGCCCGCTGAGGAAAAGTGCCAGTGCTGGCACAGACCCCAGAAAGGGATACCTAGCAAGGAAAAACAAAGTCCAACATTTCTACAGGAGCCTTAGCACAACCCTGCGAATCACCTGGGCCCATTTGTGCACCCACAGCTAAAAACAGGACCTGCACCTCCTTTTCAAATGCCAACATCTGGCTTGTGCAAACTTAGGGCTGAGATGAATCAGAGGAAATGTTTAAAACAAGACACAGACTTCAACACAGATGTGTGGTCAAGAATTCCATGCAAGATGGATCAAGAAGCCCTTTCAAACATCTCATTAGCAGCATAACAGCTGATAGCAGCCCAACTTCTGAGCAGAGGCAGCTTTACTTGGCTATCACAAAGCTACAGCAGGCAGTTGCAGGAGTGCTGCATGTCAGGAACAACAGTAACACCTGCAGACCTCTCCCTCCACAACAGAAGCTTCTCCAGACTGTGCATCAGGACTGTTGCTGTACGATGGACCCAAAACTGATAAGAAATAGCTAAGCATCCATCTCACATGCAAGGTTTCCTGGCTCTGGAGTCCAAGTCTAGAGGAACACACTGATCTACCTGAGCTCTCAGCCAGGCTATGGTTTTATCCAGCTATGCCAGTATGAAACTGGGGTGTTGGGGTTGGGTTTTTGGGGGTGGTAGGGGTAAAGGGATTGGGAAGGAAGGGGAAGAGGGTTTGGTCTCTGTAACAGTGGAAAAGCCTCATTAGCATTAAGAAAAAAAAATAAATCACAGTATAGCATTTTTTTAAAGTCTTTATTATGCAGAACATAGAATATAGTTGAATGGATTTTTTTTTCCCCAAGCAGTTTTTTCTCTGGTGGTTTTTTTTGTTGTTGTTTTTTCAAACATGCATTGTTACCTTTTTAAAGCCAATATACCATCCATTTATCTTTTCCCTGTCCACAGCACATCCAACTTCATGTTAATCCCAAGTGTAAAAAAAATTAGACATCTGGCATAAAATATTTGGGGGGAGCCCATTTAAAAATTTTATCTAAAATGTCTTATCTACAAAAAAATCCAGTATATATGTACATTATAGCAACACAGAGGCATAAGAATACAGTGCAATTTAAGATGAAGTGCTGTGACTTGGTAATTCTGCCCAGGGCTTGTGGAAATGTGGGCCACCATTGGCTTCAGGGCTGTTAGCCTAAAGCCTCAGGCTCCAACGTTCCTCTGATCTCTCCCAAACTGGTCTGAAGTTAAAAATGCATTTAGCTTAATATACCGTTAGGGGGTAGCAGAAATACTCTCTGAATAGGATGAGATTTTAAAAAAAAAAAAAAAAAGAAAAAGAATGCTTTACAGCAGTCAGATGGTTTGGGGTATGTTTCACTTCACCATGGGTATTTTTGGAACAGCATCAACCCTTGGCATACTTAAGTGAGACCTGTTCACCTACTATTGAAGAAATTAATTGGCTAGCTGCCATTCCTTCTGAAGTCCCTGATCCTCTCAATAATTCTCCTACTTACAGCAGCCCAGGAACAAGTTACCAAAGCTTGCTGCATAGGAACATTGGTGCAGAGAACTGCACTATTTTTGGCCTTCACATACAGATACCTCCTTGCTCCTTAAACAGCTGCTAGCCAGGGTCAAATACAAATTGAGCTGAACCTCTCCCTCCCTCCCAAGAAAACAGCAGTACATATTGCTTAACTAAGAGCACAGAGTATTCTTCCATGGGTTAAAATCCACTGCATTCTTCAAGGTCAGTTTTAATTTCAATTCTTCATACCAAGAGTCACAGTTTAAGGCCTTCAACACACACCACAGTCATCACCTCCTTCACCCAGCCCCTTTTGGGGATGTAAACACAACAGCTCCAATGTCTGCACCAAACGCTTCTCTTCTTAGTGAAAGATAAAGCACAATACTTCACACAAACACTTCATGGTTGTGCTCTAGCTTCATGTCCAAATCCTTGAACAAGTGAACAACTGCAAGGCTGGGAATGTTTACAGGAATACAAGCCATCACAATGGCTTTGTTTATTTCTTTTTTCTTTCTTTTAAAACCGTGTTGAAGTTACACAGGTCAAATGACCGGTGCTTTTCCCAAAGTGGTCCAATGCCACTTGGGTGCCAGGTCCAGCGCCAAAGCCAGCAAGGCACCTCCCAAGGTCTCGTACTAGCCATTCCCAGACAGTTCAGTGCTTCACCAGTGTTACAACAGACTGCAAGTACCTCCGATCTCTGTGCAGAAGGTGCCACCCACACAGATCCCAGCATGCTTGACACTTTCACAGGCTGAGTATAAACTGTAAAAATAATATATATAAACTGAACAAATTTTGGCTGAACATTGTATATTGGGATAAATCTCCACAAGTTTCCTTCTCTGTGATGCAGCAAAGGAGCTCATGCATAGCACTCCAGATCCAATGCTGGAAGGTGTTCTCGTAGATGAAATTGAGCGCTCATGCTCACAACTTTCCTCCAACCTTTCTTATGATCTGCCTGAATGGATAACATGGCTTCTGAATGAGCAAACAGCTGCAAACCAAATACTTTTCAGAGATAAAGAAATTAAAATTTGCACAGGAGAGGAAGTATTTACTTGGTGTAGAGAAGTTTTAGAGGAGTGTCCCTCTGGGCATTGAAAGTTGCATTTCTGCCTTAGGGATGCTTGTTCAAGTACACATGAAAGATCCCTGCACAGCTGAGAATAAATGATGACTGACTTCCCCTTTTCTCCATCTCTGCTGTATTGGTCCTTCATCCATGCAGCACAGGGCTAGGTCACTGATATCACGGGCACACTTCCCTTTCCTCCTCTACATGAAGGCACAGCTTTGACAGCGGGTACCACTTCTGCACTCTTAGAGGAAAGAGCAAGAGAAGGATGGATGAGGCAATTCTTTCACTTAAGGACTTCAACATGGCAAGATGTTCAATCAATTCACTCCCGAGTCTTTGCCTAAAGCAGAAGTGTGCTACAGCAGTAACCCAAGAACCAGAACAGCTCTTTAAGGATGCTTAGAAGGGAAAAAAATATAGAAACTAAACAAAGATTTAAATATACCATATACACAGATAATATACAAAAGTTTGTGTCTTGTTAAAAAAAAAGCCCTGAATATTTTGACACAAAATCCCTTGGTTTCTTTTCTGCCAAAGAACTAAAGAAAAATTATGAATCAGGCTCCTTAAGACAAAGGTCTACTTGGGAAGGCCAGCTTCTAAGAAGAAACAGATCTCTCTTCACTGATGCTCAGTAACAGGAGCTTCTCAATTTTCTTAAAAGAACATGGCCATCAGCCTTGAAAACTATAATAGTTTTAATCTCTTCACTCCACTCAGCAGAAGCAAAATCTTGCTTGCTAAGTTTTTCAGAGACGTACTGGGAAGGTAACTATTGTATATTTATGAGTAAGTTTAGCCAATGTACAGTACAAGGCAAAATCCTTTGTTCAAAAGCAGCCTTCATTTTCTTTTGAATTTTGCATCTCTTAAGAAATACCAGGAGTCATTTTCAATTAGAATGTCTCAGAAAAGTTGGCAGGGACTGAAGTCTATTTCTTAAGCAGCTTTTCTTCCTTTCTGATCTCTCAAGATTGGTTCTTTCATTTACTTCTACCGCCAGGACAAAAAGGAGACAAATTTCTGGTCAGTACATAAATATCAAAGCAGCAATCCATCCTACATATACCGTGACAGCACACATGCTGTAGGTTTGCCTAGTACAAACCAGTAGCGGTTCTCCCTCTTGGAGGGGTCCCAACCCCTCCCGGGTTGTGGGAGAAGAGTTTTTTACTAGATGTGAAAAGACTTTCCTGGCTTTCATGCTTGGTGAATTACTGACTTAAAAGTGTGAAATCTTGGACTTGTAACTCCTTTCTTTTTCAGAAGCAGTTTCAACAGGTACCAGACTTTGGCAAAATACATTCCCTTGAGTAAAAGGCCTCCGGGGGGGGGGGGGCGGGAAGTTGCTTCCCAAAATGGATATGGCAGGGCTGAAATGTAACCAAGCAGTTTGCAAATGCTACTAACTGCCTGAGTGATTTCTGAAATGTCTTTGCAACCCAGAATTTAAAGTCATATGCAGACAGTGTGACATAGCAGAAAGATACTAAATGGTAGAAGTTATAGCATGAACACAATTTCCTCAGCAAGTGCAACTGGAATCCCAATGGGGGCCAGTAGTTTTCAAACACTGACAATTTCACAAGCATTATACAGGAGTTACCTGAATTACTGAGATTTATCCAGATGTTTTTCTCCCTTCTAAAGACAAACTGCCCTAAAACTGAATCCCAGAGACGAGATTAAGACTTGAGACTTGTAGAATCTACAATAACCCACTTCTAACTTAATATATCACAGTTTTCAAACTGACTTGACTACACAGCAGACACTAGCATGCTGTACATCTGGGAATGCTCAAAACAGCTCCTTACTGACCTGTGCCCATGCTTTCAAGTTGGTTGGTTTGATCTTAAACCATTCCATGATCAAGTCAACAGGACCGGGGCTGGAGGCAGAGCTTTCTGCACCAACCTTCTCTTGTTCCCTACTACAATCCAGAAAGTAAAAAAGCAATAATTCTTTGAGGTAAAGCTTCGTGAAGTCAGAAAGCAGGTCATCTGGTGGAATGCTAAAGCTAGTCCTGGGCAGAACACAGGTGAGAAAGTAAGCTCATGTAATTGCAGTTGACTCACTCTGTGGCTGAACAAATGAGACTACTCCATAGCTATCAGAGTTGCACATACAGGTTACAGACTTCTTGGACAGTGCGCACACTTTGTTCCAGAAGGCAAGCAAATCAACATTAGTGGGCTAAGACAGAAACAGTTACATGGACTTATTTTGAAAGAGACAATTTTACTTCTTCTCATCTAATTAAATTTCTGAAATGCAATGGTAAAAGCTGAATCAGTGTTTTGAAGTTCTGTTACATTAAAATGCAACAAGATCTATAAATGCATGAAGACAGATATTCTATAAAATAGAAGCCAATTCTGCTTTAAATCACCAGATGTGTTTGCAGAACTGCTTGCTTCTATTGACCAAAGTGCTCCTTCCCTGTTAGTTGCAGAGTCAACATAAAAGAACTTAAAAAAAATTATTACTATTTTTGCAGCACCAGGCAAATAGCTTTGAGCTGCACTCTGCTTTAGCATTATGAGGAATCTGTTTAAAAAACTCCAGCCACCTGCAAAAAGCACTTTGTAATCCAAATTGAAGAGCTCGCCCAACCCAATTGACACCATGTTAAAACTTTACTATCTTTGCAGAAAACCTACATGTCCAAGGTATAAAATACAGAAACAAACTATACTGCAACTGACTGTTGTTACAAAATTTTTGGTACCTCTTCAATGATCCATTCTGTTCACTGAAATAATTCAAGATGCAATGACCAAGTAGCAGACCACCTCTAAGGTGTGCTAGAGCAAAGGTGTCTATTTAAAACTTTGATCAGAGTAAGACAGTGTGGAACTTGCACATAAAGATTCCAAACAGCAACTGGTTCAGTGAACATTAATTTGATCTCACTGTAACAGAAATGCAAAAGAATGAAGATCTCAAACTAAATGCAATTGTGAGGACATTCTTTCTCCAGGGAAGGCCTACACAGATAGGCAGCTGCCAACTGAAACTTTGCTGGCTAGACAAAATATAATGTGTGATACAAGAGTCAAGCTGTCTGCACTCTTTGAATAAAAGCCTTGCACAACAAGGCCGATGAAGAACACCTCATATATGATGAGAAAGAGTGAATTAGTGTGGCAAAGGATAGCAATCAGTCTCTCACGGATCTGCATGAAATAAGTGGTTCTCCTAATAGTCATCCATTGTCTAGGCCTGAGGGGTTCTGGTCTTAAGAAGCACAAGGCTGACTATGGTTTACTTAATCCCAAGAGCACTCTTGTAGAACTTAGCAGTGACTTGTTCATGGTTTTATGATAATTCTAAAGCAAGAGAAATTAACCTGAAGATGAGAAAGCAACACACACTAAAACCACCTTTTTTTTTTTTTTTTTTGACAGAGTACGTCAGAAGGAAGACAAAACACAGCCCATTTAAAAAAAAAATAACAAAACCCCTCTCTATCACTTACCCTATATCAAGAGTACAATTAGTGTCAAAACAAGGAGACAATCTGGAATCCATACTGGGAAGGAAAAGAGACTAGAGTCCCAGAAGTCCTGCCTGTGGCTTACAAAACTAAATAAAGTTTGGGAACAATGGTCCCGTCAGTGACATGTCAACAACACATTTATTTTAAAAAGGCTAAATTCAAGTTTTAAACACAAGTAACTGCAAAAGAAAAAAAATTTTGGTTGATTATCCATCTTGTTAAATATGTCAAAGTTAGCCATCAGCAGTTTCTCTAGAAGTCTCCAAGAACAGGCAGGTCAGCTCGCTCCTTACTGGGAAGGTCAGATACCTAGCAGTGACACTGGAAATGCTGCCATGCCAGCGTCACACATGCTCACTTCATCTCAGCCAGCATTTGGGAGGGTAATGGTGCATACAAAGTCTGAGCTGATCAGGCACAGCCAACTTGGGTTGCTGTGAACTCACTGAGACAAATAAATAAAAAAAGCAACAAGAAAAAATAAAGCCAAGCACCTCTAGGGCCAGACCCTGAAGACACAGGAATCAAAGCTTTTTTTTCTCATCTCCCTATTTACAAAATGCCATTTAGAGCTATGTGGCCACTTCAGTATTGTGAGGAAATGTCTGATAAGCAGTCATAAGTGTGTTGTTCATGGATGCTGTGGCCTGTGCGCCACAGTGTCCCACGGGGTGTGTCCCTCCCACCAAGGCACATGGAGGGAGTTCAGTCTTCTGTTTCTTCATATGTTGTCTCATCAAATGGCCGGTCCAAGAGAGGTACCAAACGGTGACGGGAATATTTCAGTTGCAAAAGGTCCCCAACTTCATCGATTTCTTTTAAAGCCTGAGAAAGAGACCACAGTAGATCAGCAGAGGAGACAGATAAAAGCTAGTTATCAGCACATCTTCCTTTTTGCATGCCTGCAGACTACTCTGACAGCCGTTTTACTTAAGTAAGATTTTACTGTGCTAGAAGTCTGTAGCTTCAGAGGTGCATGGGATTTGGTTTAGATTTTAGCATTCAGAAGTCTCGAGACCAAGTGAGCAGCACTGGTCACTTAACTGAGAGTGACTCTGCACCCACTCGATTACTCCACTTCCAAGGCAGGATCATAATATCCAGCAATACTAACTCAAATTTCACAGCCGTCCCCCCAAAAAAAGCCATGACTATTCATAGACAGAAAAACCAAGAACAGTGTTCCTCCCTCCCTGGAGGTAGTAAAGCTGAAGCAGAAAAAAATTGACACGGAGGTTTGACTCCTCTTTACGCATCATTCAGTATGAAAAAACCAGTTGTGTTAGTATACCATTTCCAACTTACTATATTTTTTTAAATGACAAGATAGCAAAAGGTAAACTGCAATATTCTGATAACAAGTTTATTGATGCATTTGTTATATCTACACTTGGTTAATTTGCATTGTCCATATAAAACTAGAGATGCAAGCTCTGTATTGTAAACAACATTGCATGGGAGATTTTTGCCAGCCAATCCAAGGAATGAAAAATGTTATTCCGGGTAGGATCTCAAGAACTTTCTCCCTTGAAAGCAAGTCCCACCAACTGAGGTTGCCACAAAGGCAACACTCAGGCAACTGATGGCCCAGAACACTGCTAGTGAGCTAACAAAACATTTCACCATTTTGACCTGAATGCAAATGTTATTAAGTTTACCAGAGATCAAACATCTCCTAACATAAGAAACAAGGAAAGTCCCAGCTCAGTTAATCATACTTTATGTTGCTAACTCTTTGATAAGACACTGGTTCACAATGGGGTTTGTTAAAAGCCAAACCCTAAACTTCAATTCACTTCTCTACAGAACACTCTTGGAGCAAGGTACAAAATAAATCAGTTGCCGCAGAGAAATTTGCAACAGTATGTGATGCTAATTATCCTATATAGGCAAGTGACAAAGAAATGAGCTCAAAAGATGATTTCCAAGTCCAATGTGATTTCTGAACTCAAAGGATGGCATTCTGTACTCCCTTGAATTGTAAATTTATTCAGATAGGTACATTCAGCATTCCTTCAGAATGCCACTAATTCAACATTAATGCTACGATTTTAACATGTTCTGGGTCAAATGCCTGTCTCTTGAGAATAGTTGGGAGATGGGGGTTAATATCGCTACATGCTTTTCCTTCCTGGATGGATAGTTCAAGTTTTTGTTTCTTTAAAAAATGGCCCCTCATGCTTGTTATATCTGGCAGCAAAAACCTCTCCACTCTGAAATCTGGGGGAACGACAAACCCAGAAGTTGGACCTTGGTAAAACAAAACCAAAACAAAAGCATGGGCACAGTTTGCCAGAGCTTTAAGTAAAGATCCCATATGGAAACAATTCAAGGTTAAATTTCTGTTGAAAGAGTCTGTTAACTGTTATTCTTAAATGCAGATTTAGGATTTTATTAATTTAAAACAAAAAGGACCATGTGACCGACAGACTACAAAGGAAATGGCATTGGTGAACTCTGACTTCAGGAGAGTGTAATATATATATTTTTCATCACTGAAAAGAAAGCACCACCCACAGGGATGCAGGTTATGAGGCACTTCACTCTGATCCCGAGCCAAATATTTTAAGGCAAGGAAGTTTTATTTACATAAAACAGTTAAAATTGTAACTGAGAACTGTTCCCCATCATGTGGGTTTACTTAATAAGAACAAGGAAGTATTACAAATATCAGCATTTACAAGACAAGCTTCTCTTCGCCATGCTCCAAACCTGGATATTTTTTTTTTTTTCCAGAAAAAATACCATACCAGACCTAGTTAGCATCCATGCATGCACAGATGGGCTACCGAGTTCTCCCCTCTGTCACTGACTTGAAGCACTCTGCCAGCTCTCTCCAAGTCTATTCGTTACAGTTCTTTCTCCTCCTGGATATTGTTGCCACAGTTCAGCAAAGGGATCAGATCTGAGGGCTGCCTTAATGATTAGCTGCCTGAAATCAATCCCCTTTCACTGCATCACAAGAAAACACAACACAAAGTCACCAACACAAAGACTCGTTCCTTATTAACTCCTCTTGCCAGTGTTCTGGGTTCAGAGCATGCAGCTGTTTTGAACCTTAAAGTGGATTACACTAACTTGGAACAAAGCCTCCACATACTGAACTAACTCAGGATTTCTTCATTCACTTCAAAATTCACACCTCATTTTGTCCTGGATTCATTTGCTAAGGCAGACAAGCCCTTATATATTAAACAAGCATTTCCTCAATTTAGAGCATTTAGCACCTACAGAGGGTACTCTAGAAATGAGTCTTCAGAGATAAATGCACAAAACTTGAAACATTTTCTGGAAAGCAGAAAGACTTGTAAGCGAATTGCCAGGAAAAGAGTTTTTTTAAGTGGAGTAATAGAAGTTACAGATTGGTTTTAGAAGAGAGCAAGTATAGTACTTATATAGACCCTGCAAAAGCAGCTTGCTATGATGAAGAGTCCAGCTAGTCATAGAGAAGACAAAGAATCTAACCAACAGCAAGACTGCATGATTGCTCAGGTAGTGCCAGCACATCAAGTTTGCATGTTTCAGTTGTAGCTCAGTTTGCAGCAATAGGATTTCAGAGACTTCAGTTTTCTTTCTTTTCCTTCCTCCCACCTCCTTCCCATTCATTCGCCCCACGTCCACCTGGCCAGAAGTTACTGCTCCCTCATTCATGTAAGGCACTCAGTTCTATTGCCATGCTCAAGCCAAGTTTGTGATAGTATTAATTTTATACGGGGGGAGAAAGGAAGGGAAGGAGAGGGCCTTCTCCAAACATACACTTCAGAATTTTTATATGGAATAGAAACAACTGAATTGGGATAATTATGAGTAGACTAACAGGACAAGTAGCTGGGAAGGAACTCCTTAAGCAGTCTGCTGTCAAAGTGTCAGGGCAGAATCTCTTAAGTCTTACAAGGCAGAAACAACTCAGAAGCAGAAAGTACAGCACCACAGATACATGGCAGGTTGTTTAACTGATACAGAACAACACTGAATATACATTATCAAACTGCACATGCCACTGCCTTACTATTTTTCGTAACTAAACTGAAATAAAAAAGAGCCATTTTCAGCTGTTAATTTGAAATTTCTGTGGCAGTGAAGTGTGAAAGTTTGAATCTTTTTTTTTCTTGACAAGATATTTGTAAATATCTGTTTATATGTCCCATTTGCTGTTCACATATTGAAGTGTTACCACCTGATCATATCTGGACACAAGGCATGATTTCCCCTTCATTACTCCGTGATAACTATTCCCAATCACCTTCTTGTCCACAAAATGTTTGAAAATAGTTTCAAGAATTCTTTCCTCCATCATTTTCCCAAGGATCAAGGTGAGGCTTCTCAATCTGCAGTTCCTCAGATCACACTTCTTGCCCTTCTTGAAGGGTGACATTTGCTTTCTTCCAGTCCTCAGGAACCTCCCCCTATCACCACAACCTTCCAAAGATGATAATCAAGAGTGGCCTTGCAATGACAGCCAGCTCCCTCAACACTTGTGGGTGCATCCCATCAGGTCCCATGGACTTGTGTATGTCCAGTTTGTTTAAATGTGCCCTTATTGGATCCTCCTTCACACCATGGGTAAGTCTTCATTGCTCCATATTTTTCCACTGATCTCATGGGCCCAGGATTCCTGAAGGCAAATCTCATCAGTAAAGACTGAAGCGAACACTGAGTACCCTGGCCTCTTGCATGTCATTTCTCACCTGATCCCTATGCCATTCAGCAGCAGCCCCACATTTTTCTCTACTCTTCTTTTTGCTACTAATATCCCCACAAAAGCCCTGCCTACTACATTTCATGTCCTTTGACAGATTCAACTCCAGGTGGGCTTTGGCTTTCCTGACCCCATCCCTGCATACTCAGGACTGTCTCTCTATTTCTCCTGGGTCACCTGTACCTGCCTGCATCTCTTATGTGCTTCTGTTTTATGTTTTTGTTGGTTTGTTCATCCATGCAGGCTTCCCAATACATTTGGTCTCCTGTAAGTCAGGATGGACCACTCTTTGGGGTCAGGGGTGGTGGGGTGGGGGAATCAACCAGCTGGACACCTTTCTTTGGGATTATATCCTACGGGATTCTTCCAAGCAGTCTCTGAACAGGACAAAGTCTACTCTCCTGCAGTCCAAGGTCATGACTCAACCTAGCTTAGGTTCTGAGCCACAGAACAGCACAGTGGGGAAAAATGTACAATGGAGAACTTTGACAGAGCCTAAGACAACCCATGTACATGTCCATCAAAGAAGGTTATTCAGAAGACTCAAAAATGAGTGTAGTTACCACACCAAAACATACTGAGAATAGTCAGGCTTATTAATACAAACCCTTTCAACTATATTAGTCACAGAGTAACTTCCATCCTTAATTTTTAAGGCAGCATCTCCCAACTGTGATGCAGGCATCCTTCGAGTGGACCTCTATTCCTGCTGGAACACACTTACTTCAGGTAGGAGTCAGTAAGGCATTGCACGTGGCACAGACTCATTTAGGACAGGATCATTTAAGATACAGTGCTCTGAAGCTGTAAACAAGAACTGGAATAGTAATCTTTGGAATAAAAATTCTCACTGGTAATCATGTGCTGAGGTTTGCACTTCTTTTGAGAACACAGGTGTTTTGAAGGTTCTCAGGCTTTTTCTTGCTTACCTTCTGCATCTAGGGTCAGAAGCAGCAGAATTTTTTCCTTCTAAAAGGTTCAGTGGAAGCTAGAGCCTCAAAGGAATGAGACTGTCTCTCTCACATCATTTAAAATAGGAAAAGAAAGTCCCTGAGATTTATTGTAGGCAGCCATTCTGCATTGTTGAAGCAAGGAAAGAGAGATGGAGTCATTGCCAGCTCTACTACACAAGGCTTTGAACATTAGGTTCAACTAGTTTGTATACCAAACATTGAACCAGTCCACAAATAATAGACAATTGTTGTACCTTGATGTATAGAAGGCATGAGCAAAAGGAAGACAAGACGAGACACTTACTGTATCAAGCATCTCTTTGGTATGAGCTGCAGACAAACAGAATCTGGCTCTGGACTCAATGATGGGGGTGGCAGGGAAGCCCACAACCACAACACCAATATTCCGCTTCAGCATCTCACGCCCAAATGCACTGCCAGAGAGAACAAGAAAGATTGTCAGAATTACATCAGTGGCAGCAAAGCAGCATGAAGGTTATGTTAACCCATACAGGCTTTTGTTGAAGCAAGCCTGTAAGACCACAATCTGGAGCTTCCAGTGCTTTCTTTTAGAAGCAGAATACCTGTTCACAAAAGCCTTTTTTTAACTCAATCCCAAGGTGGTCCTCCTCAAAAGGTATTAAGTTCTAACAAAGCTGAAAGATGATATGTGGCAAAGGCTGGTCTTTTCGCAGGCTGTTTCTAAATGGATTTGTAATCTAAGCTTGGAAATTTTTCTGATAAGAAACAGGGATTTTGGCTCAGAAGTTTGGCTATACAAGGAATCCCCCATGCTGCAATCCTCCAAAGCAGATGCTTCTGCAGTTTCAAGAGTTTGTTTTCACCAATTTAATTCAATTAAAGTACATTATGGTGTCACAGAATGTACCACTTAAGTGCCTATCATGGGAACCATTGAATTGCCACAGTAAATTGAGATCATCTAATCTGATAACAAATATTTTTAAGGAAAATGCAAAGACCTCTTAAAACTGTCACACAAGTATCTTCAACAAAACAAATACTTCCGGTGAACGGAGTTAAATCCAGTTGGCGGCTGGCCACAAGTGGTGTTCCCCAAGGCTCAGTTTTGGGGCCAGTTCTCTTTAATATCTTTATCAATGATCTGGATGAGGGGATCGAGTGCACCCTCAGTAAGTTTACAGATGACACCAAGTTGGGAGGGAGGGTTGTTCTGTTCAAGGGTAGGAAGGCTCTACAGAGGGATCTGGACAGGCTGGATCAATGGGCCAAGGCCAATTGTATGAGGTTCAACAAGGCCAAGTGCCAGGTCCTGCACTTCGGTCACAACAACCCCATGCAAAGTTATGGGCTAGGGGAAGAGTGGCTGGAAAGCTGCCTGGCAGAAAAAGACCTGGGGGTGCTGGTCGGCAGCCAGTTGAACGTGAGCCAGCAGTGTGACCAGGTGGCCAAGAAGGCCAACAGCATCCTGGCCTGTATCAGAAATTGTGTGGCCAGCAGGAGCAGGGAGGTGATCATCCCCCTGTACTCAGCACTGGTGAGGCTGCACCTTGAGTACTGTGTTCAGTTTTGGGCCCCTCACTACAGGAAAGACACTGAGGTGCTGGAGCGTGTCCAGAGAAGGGCAACCAAGTTGGTGAGGGACCTGGAGCACAAGTCTTATGAGGAGCGGCTGTGGGAACTTGGGTTGTTTAGTCTGGAGAAAAGGAGGCTGAGGGGAGACCTTATCGGTCTCTACAACTACCTGAAAGGAGGTTGTAGCGAGGTGGGTGTTGGTGTCTTCTCCCAAGTAAAAAGCAATAGGACGACAGAAAATGGCCTCAAGTTGCACCATGGGAGGTTTAGACTGGATATTAGAAAAAATTTCTCTACTGAAAGGGTTGTCAGGCATTGGAACAGGCTGCCCAGGGAAGTGGTGGAGTCACCATCCCTGGAGGTGTTCAAAAAATGCATAGACGTGGCAATTCAGGACATAGTTTAGTGGGCATGGTGGTGTTGGGTTGATGGTTAAACTCCATGATCTTAAAGGTCTTCTCCAACCTAAATGATCCTATGATTAAAGAAATTAGCAGCTGTGACTTACGCGATGAGAGGCACGAAAATCTAGATCCTTTCCATAATGACAGTGCAACTGTGGGTGTTTCTACAGACCATAGGAAATGGTTAATCCTTTTTGAACTGACCTTGTCTTGAGAAGTAGCAATGAAATTAAGAGGCTTATAAGGATGTGTAAAAATAACATCCTTTTTATGAGGTTTTTAAATTTTCTGACTTTTACTTCTGCTACAACTATTTTCCTTATAAATAGGTGCGTCCTGATACACTTCATTTTGTATCCATTTAGTACTCTCAAAATATTTAAAAAAACAGACTACAAGAGACAAAGAGAGGATGAAGTAGACCCAATGTAGATCCTAAGGGCCAACTCTCATCAGAGCTCTGTGTTCTTGCTCTTTAAGTAAGTTACTGGCCCAACTGCTCAGCTAGTAAAAATTTCCAGGGAAAAGATTGTACTGACTAGTAGAGCAGCTGAGCGGTAGAGACAGCATGCCTCTCTGTGCTGGACGGCACACACTGTAGACTCTACAGCACCCACAAAGGTTACAGGCCTTTTAAATTAAATAAGGTTATACTGAGAAGGGTGGAGGAAGACTGTATCTAGCTTCATGCAGAGTGCTAGATGATGGTTGTTCCCTCACAGAACCACAGTGCTTAGCCAGACTGAAGCCTAACTGAGCTAGAAGAGCACTAGAGATGTTCAGTACAGCTTAAATGAAGCTCTGCTTTCCAAATTTAAAAGTGTTGGTTGAGCCCTGCATTATACACAGGACACTGAAAAGCAGCTACCAAAGTCAAGTTGTCCTTGAAATCAGGCTTTTGTTTATGTTGCAAAGATTTTTAATATATGCATTATATCCTGCTTGCAGAATTTTAGCCTTAATTATCCACACAGCAGCCCACAAGTCCATAAGCATTTATAAAGCTATGTTGAAGTTCTATTAGTATTTACAATAACAATACCGGAGGTATTAAATCCAGACCTCTTAAAAAAAATCAGGATTCACCAAATACAGGTTGTTGTGTCCTGTCATGTCCTGCCCCTCTGCTTTTTCTTTTTTTAATTTTCAGTTTATCTGTGGAAATGTTGGCTGCTTCTGATCTAGGAGCTGGTTGAAAGATTCCTCCAGTGACTTTTAATCTTAATTTCCATTCAATTTCAGCTTCTCTTTAGAACATATATACACTTTACATATAAATAAAATGAACACCCCCCCCCCCCCCAATTTTTAAAACATGGCATGTAGTGGTAAAATTGCTTCCCTGAAGTGCTTGCTTGCTGCCACAAGCTACAAGCCTCGATTTTCTCAAGACCACTTATAGGAAGTTTCCATGTTTTATAAGACTCAGTAATGATCATAAAAGCAAAAAATCAAACCAGTCTTTTCTTACATTTAGGGAAGTCTTAATATTCTTGTACCATCCTAGCTTTAAAGATAGATGAGAAGTTATCCTGTTAAACCTACCCAATTTTTGCTGGCATGTACAGCATCAGAGGAACAACAGGGGAATCTTCATTTCCATAGATGATAAAGCCCATCTCTTTCAGTCGTCTCCTGAAATACCTCGTGTTCTCTGCTAGCTGCTGCACACGTGCTTTCCCTAGAAAAGCAATTAAGATAAGACTGTGAACACAATAGTCGTAAGTCACATGCATAACTGCAACACAAGACCTCTAGCTAAAGTACAAACTGTGAATGTGCCGCTTGTGCTTATGGAAGTGTTAAAATTAATTGCAAACTAGAATTCGCAGTTTCCTCTCCCTCATGTAATCAAGACTAATCACTCCTTTTCTGACAAGGCTGTAGCTGAATGGACTAAGACAAGCACAGCTATCAAGTCCAAGCACTCCCTAGTTTTTCCATGTCAGGTTTTTAATCAAGAGGTACCTCGCAAAACAAGGCAGTTACCTGCTTTTAAACAAGATTCAAAATTTGCTCAAAATTCATTGGTAACTGTATCTTGAGGAGTTTGCTTACACTTTGAATAACTAATGGAAACCTACTGAATCAGCTGGGGCTGTTCACTGTGTTTTATCCTGCTTGCCTGTATTAATGGAAATTACTACCTTCCTCCTTAGATCTGTTGCTGAACTGATCATGTGGCTGCTCCCTAAACCTTTTTCAATTAAAATGAGCTAGGCTTAAATTAAACATATTACTTCTAATAATCCAGCTCACTTTGCATATGCAGCAGCAGCCAATTTATCATGTATTCAGCCAATTCTGTATGGATTTTTTTTGGACGTTTGTCAAAATTAGTACACAGGACACTAGACAGCTAGCATAATTTAAATATTCCAGCTATTCAGACAGCCATAGGACAACCTATTTATCAGTTAATTAAATTCTAGCCTAACACAGTGTACTATGTTTCCATGTTGCCCAGAAAAAGATCCACATCATCTCACGTAAGCGGATGATAATGCATTTCTGATCAACTAATACTCTAATATGCTTAAAAGATTAAGCACTATGCCATTGATGAGACTGTAATAAGTAACATTTATAATTACTTGTCTCTGGTCCACAGACTACATTTCTGGATAATTGATTATCCAAACACTGCCTTCACTGAAGCATTGAATCTACAGCAGCGTGGATCTATGCCACATAGTGAAGTTGGCTGCTAGATATTAATCGTCTTCTGTTAAAGTTGTAGATAACGTGATTAACCAAAAGGAACACCAGGTCTCAAAGAAACATCCAACACCCACATGGCTCTGCTCCAGGCCAGAACAAATGTAACTGTAAGAACCTATACAATTTTTGTAGCCAAGAGCATCAGACATTCCACCCACAACCATGCAATCAAAGGCAAAGCATGAGAAAAAAGGATAAAACCTGTTAAGTGTGCAAAACTTGGCCTATTAGTGGGTAGGAGCTGGTATTTTTAACAGCACTCACTGCCATTTAAGACATCTCTTCTCCTCCATTAACAGCATTATTTCTTAATCTTTTCTCCCCCAGAGTTTCTGCAGAAGCTTAATTCCTCTTTGCCCAAAAGCAGTAAGATTTCAGTAAAACACAAAGGCATCTTGCGCTTATGAAACTTATTTTTTAATTGGCTCACATCAGATCAGATCCTCTAGTGGAGACCCAGCTTTCTCTTATGTTTTCAGACCAATTAGTTGGTTATCTTAAATAACCCAGACTGCAAAGTGGAAAAAACCCCAACAACCCAACAACAAAATAAAAAGAAACAGGCCTACTGCAAGATACTACAGATAGTGCGCCAAAAGCCACTACTTGCATTTCTAACATTGAGACAATCTATAAACTTGCAAGTGTTCAGAGCAATCTACATGCAGAAAAAACCCCACTATGATACCTTCTGAGAAAGCTGCATCCACGTCTCCTATACAGAAATGCACAACTTCTGACAACATTTCAAGTCAGTAATGTACAATCCCATCAAAATACACATGAAATTTCACCACTATAAGAGCAGTAAGGTAACATACACAGCTGGGTACCACTGCTGTGATCAGTCCCTCTCCCATGACCACAAACGCAGCTTTTCCCATACATACATTCTCTCCATGCTCCCATAAAGCATGAAGTTTACAGTGCTTCAAGCAGAAGGAATTTCAGTACCTTTATAGTTTTCCCCTCTACACATTCACACCCTTTTCCAAAGTTGGGAGCCTTCCAGGCTAAAGATTAAAGAGCAACCTTAATTTGTAGTTGGCAACCGCTTCACAGTCTTCCTTAAACTCTTTCCCATAAAAAGAGTTTATGATTCTAGATTTGTCCTTACAGATTGAAGAGCGCTTTGAGATGTAAACAAGTTTCATGTGCAAGTCTTTCAGTTCTCTACAGAGAAATAATTACCTACTACAGCAACTGACAGATTTGGAAGACACTTGCCCTCAGGTTTGTGGGTCCCAAAAGCCTGTCAGCTTTTACTTTGCTCCAGAACCATCAGGCAATTTAATGAAATTATTACCTCTCTAAAAACTTGTCATGATGGCTACCAACAATATTACCAAGAACTTGAAAACATATTCAGTGGTGTCTTCTCACTACCCACCACATGCCATTACCATCTTCTGAAGGGAACTATAGTTGTGGTGAAGCAAAGCACCAGGAATCAAAAAAGAATTGGGCACAGGTTCCTTGTCCTTTGCTTTTCTTTCTTCCTGCATTCTATGCAACCATACTCCTCTGCACTTCAACATATTTAGTCTCCTATTCCACTATTAAATCCTGCACTTGAAGAGTGATGCTATGCGTTAATTGAATATGGTTTGCAATATTATGCAACAAGCGTACAGTCAATGTTCAGCTCTCCTAACATTTGCTGGTTCAGCCCCACTGGTACACACTAGTAGTTAACCAGAGGGCTGTTAATTGCTACTACCATGTTTCCTGGGACCACAAGGACAAAACAAGCAGTGCCTGGAGACAGCAGTGACTAGGTACCACTGCTAATCCCACTTGTACCCAAACAGTGCTTGAGCATTCTCACAGGACCTCAAAAACCCCTTCCCAGTCCAAACATCATCTGAAGCTCAGAGCTCTGTCCACATCTGCTCAACTGTAGGCCTAGAAAGTCTGCCAGGACTGCAGCAATCCTCCAGCAGCTGGCTTTCTTGGCAGTACGCAGCTTCATTTTTAAGACCACGCAAAAAAGGCCGGCTCAGACACCACCCTGCCAATTGTTCTCGCAGAGGAGTTGTGCAATGATTCTGGTAATATCCTTTCATCTAGGAAACTGGAATGTGATGACCTTCAGGGAGGGAAGGAAAGGGGGAAGAAAGGGAGTATTACTGGAACAGAGTTCTTCAAAAGGCTAGAAAACTAGAACCCCTTATCACAGCAACTGATCTGAAGTCCCTTATGGGTCCTGTGAATGGCTTAAACTAGCTACTGACAGACCTACACTGGAATTAAAGGATTAACTAATAAATTCTCCTTTGCTTTTATACCCTTTTGCAAGTTTCCTGCAGTCATAACAAGATTGCTCTTGCAACTTAGTAAAACACTTCCTTGCTTGTAGCAGCCTGGGCAACATTTAGTCTAAAGCCCACATGTATCCCCTAAAGAACATGCTGCCCTTGTATGAGAAGTAAAGGTCATACACCACCCAAGGGGGAGAAACACCGGCCCTTTACTACCCTCAACTCAGAGCTGTAGTTGTGTGGAGTCAGCAGAGAAAGAAAAAAGAACAAAGAAATGCAACAATTGTCTCCGCTTGGATAGCTAAGATGGGCTGAATATTTATAGCTGACAGTTTGAGAAGAGGAATGTGCTTTTACTTGACATAACATTATACCAGTCCAAGATAACAGGCAGTCACTTTAAACTGGGATTGCTCATTGTCATACTGACCTTTTTTTACTGTACACCTTAAGTGCGGAATACATGGTAAAGAGTTGCAGCCCTCCTACCCCAAGTGGTAATATCCAAGTGTGAACACACAGATGAGCAGCAGCTTTGCTGAGGAAGTCACTCAGAGCTCCTCTCAAACCCTTCCTCTAAGGCCTTGCCCATAGCATCATGGTTGTTATCTACTATACATGGCCAGGAATGCCAGATAAATGCTTTTGCATTTATAAACCCTATGCAACTTAACTTTAGACTTAACAGAACAGACAAGTCAGGCTTCAGAGTTTCTGCAGCAGAAGGGCTCAGTACCACCAGCTGAACCAATAGAGTAAGTAATGGCTGACTGACTGTAGTATTTTCACCATTCTTCCAATACTTAGCACATACCTTCCAATATGAACAGCAAACTTTTGCCCACTTCTAAACAAGCTTCGAAAGATGGTGTTTCTACATTTGTGTGAGGGAAAGCATTTCTCTTTTCTGACATTTCACCATATGGCATATGAAGTCTTACAAATATGTAAGGCAAGCAAAATTCTTTAAGAAATGCAGCTAGCACCTCCCTGAAAAAAAATATTCCAACAGCCTAGAGAAAGCACTCCATTATGAATCTAACGGCACATGAGATGCATGTTCCCCATAACGCTAGTGGAAAGTAAGTTAGTATCTCTGCCAGAACAGATTCCCAGAGGCTTCACTTGTGAAGGCCTCTGCTTTAGAGATCCTATTGTTCGGAAAGACAGAAGTTACAGTAAAAATATTACCTAGAAGATGTTTAAGCAAATTTCTTCTTGAAGCAGAAATTAAGTTGATACTTACCATAGTTTTCTGCAGGATAAAGGGGGCTGCACATTCCACCACACCAAATCTAAAGTCTTCTTGCAAAGGGTTTATCAATGAGGTGCATTAACAGAGAAACTCACCTGTATTTAGCCTCGCTGCTCTCTACATCACAGAAGTTCATGCTTAAACTAACAGTCCAAATACTGCAAGGATTCTCAGACCACTCTTATTTGCAAAAGGCAGTTTAATAAATACACAGCAATTGCTCAGCAATTAAAAATTTTTTGTAAGGCCAGGATGAACTTAGTCTTTAGAAAAAATAATAAAAATAGAAAACCAGACACTTCTTAGAGCCGATATCTGTATAACTTTTCTATTCCATGTCAAAAAATAATCTCTACAAAGAACAAAGCAGCGCTAGAATTTGTGGAAGTTACTCTGCCATGAAGATCCAGTATTTGTAACGTTCCTGTCATCTATTAAGACTGATGAATTATCTATCATAGATGGTATTGGACTCAAAAGAAAATTTAGTTCAACCAGGATGCATTTGGTTTCCCCCCACCTTGTGATCTCCAGGCAGTAATTGGAGAGCAATCACAAATCTGTCCTTCCAAACAATGCAACACTTCATCAGCAAGGCTTCTTGAGAAATAAAAGGCATGTTGCATTGTACACAGACTACCGACTGACACTGAACTCCAGAGGGGCAAACCAACTTCAGATGGGCAAAAAACCACAAGCAGGATTTTATCTGCTTGTCACACTACAGATCACTGTCACTTGGATCTAAACCAAAGATACTCAATGCAATACAAAGGAAGCTATATGTTCACATTTTTAATTAATTCTTATAAAGACTTCAAAGCCACATAGTATGACACATCTTTAAAAATGGTTCCTGAGCAGTGAAACTGTTAACTGTATGAACAAGCTGCAATACTTGTTGGTCAACAAATACCAGTTTACATTAGATAGCTATGAAGAAGTTACTATATATTCTTTCATTAACTAATCTTGTGGCTGTTCAACACATGTGAGTTTTAATCTCCCAGTCTTAATTTATCCTATTTTTTTGTTACCAACATGAACAATGAGGCTAAAGTGAGCCATTTCATGCCTCTATCTTACACACCAGTTGAAGGCTAACATTTTTTAACGATTAAATGAAAAATTTAGAATAAATGAAAACTCTTGATATGAATAGATTGCTATTCAGTACATGCAGAATAATTCCACTTGATACGTATTAATTGCCCAATTACACAAGTCTCTGTAACAGCTCATGCTGTAACATAATAGAATGCCCACAGTTCCAGTTTTCATTGTGATCAACAAAATTAAAACATTTACTAGCAAAGACTTGTAAGAATTATGTGAGACCTTGTGAAGATGTATTTTGATAGTAGACATTGCCTCTGATAAGACTCAGTACGTATCTAACAAGAAGTAGGTTTTGTTAAGAAGATTGGCCAGAACATATTAAAGGCATCTTTTAAATCACTGCAAGAAGTGAAGAAGATTAGGTTAATGTTAATATCAGATCCATAAGGCATCTTTGAGATGAAAACACTCCATTAATTCTTTGCACAAGAGTTACTTTCAGTCTCTAATGTAATCTGTTTCACATTGTTTTCCAAGCTTGTCCCATCTTACAAACTCTTGCCAGTGCAGAGGTGTTGGAGGTGAGAAGCATTCTATCACCTACTGACAGATGTGCCATCCTTAATTTGTGGCAGAATCATGTCTCTCGGTATTGCTTATTTCAGACAATGACGGGATTTATCTGGCAGTTAGTTTACACTGACAAATACCACAGCTTTACTGATGTTAGCATGACCTCAGCAGGAATGCTTTACTAGGAGGGCTATCAATTTTGTAGGACTGCTTACCTGGGCAAGTTTCTTGTCCTCTCCTCTCCTGACAGCCACAATCTAGGGAATCTAATAAACCTTCCCTCCCACCTTGTACAAATGCTTTCCCAAGATTAAAGGTGTTTTGTCTGTCTTAGAGGAAAAAGAAATAAAAATCAAGCTGACTAAAAGAAGGTACTTGGTCAACTAAGTGCTGATGCAGATTATGGTAGCTCTGTGTGCATGTATACATGCACGCGTGTGTGTGAAAGGACATCAAAGCAGCAGATCTCAACATATTTTTTCAGGAAACAATGCTGAAAGGCATTTTATAACCTGAACAGTAATGTTTACTGACTGTTGCTAGTTACTTAAGTAACAACCAAGCCTCCATATTCTTGCGTGGAATAAAAAGAGCTTGTGGAAAGGGTATGTTCTGTAGCATCTACTATCATTCCCAAATGACATGACCAACCTAACAACCCAATTTTATGGAAATCCCTGACCACGCAAGCTTACTAAGATTTTTACCAGACTTGTATGTAATGAAGAGCCAACTATCACTGATAATAGAAAAAAGAGAAAGAAATCACAATCTATTATGAAGGCACAGAGAACAAAGTGATGCCATTGTGTCCTGCTCCCCAAACAGAAGATAAGGTGGCTAAATACACCCTACATGGAAAGGATATGGACCAGGCTGCAACATTTCATGGTTGCTTTTCTGAGAGCACCAATATCAATAACAGCAAAGATAAAGCACTATTTCACTAGCATGAATAGAGCTTTTTCTCCATATACCTTGCTATCAATGGGCCAAACAGAAGAAAATAAGTGATAATTTCTACTTCAAGAAGCCTATATTCTCAAACATTTGGAATTGTTTAAATCTAAGTAAACTGGTGATGAAAACTTGGTTGCATATATCATTCTCTAGAAGTTTGTTTCTTCAAGTCAGAGTGATGCTATAGTATATTCAAGCTTGTAAATTTTTCCACATTAAAACCCTCTTGTTTTAGCAAAGGCTTATACTTCCATTCTGTTTATTATTCCTACATTCTGTCTTTTGGTTGGCTGTTTCAGTGGAAGACATAATTCAGCATACTCTGTTTTGGAAACAAGCATTTTTCAAATCTCAACCAGGAATTCAATATTCTTCTGCTGATTTAACAGATTCTCCACTAAGCTTTCAGAAGCTAAGTTGCCTCCCGAGGGCTTATGAAGATCTTTTGCAATGTTAACGTAATAAGTCAAGTTGTTTTCTGGACACTATATTTGTAAATACCTCATCATTAAAAAAACCACAACAGCCAATTCCTTTTTTTTTTTTGAGAAGGCATAAAAGCACTACTGCTTTTTTACTGCTATGAACACGTTTTTCATGCGAGATATAGAAAATTCCCTCAAGGCTTCTTCTGAAAAGTACAAGTCAAGCATGACTTCTAACAACATTTGCAAAATAAGAAAAAAAAAAAGCAAAATTTTTTTAGATTTACCAAGTAGCAGAAAGAACAAGCACAACTTGAGAATATCCGACTGGAAACAAGGGTCAGATTCAAAACAAAGTAGTACCTATTTAAGGACTATAGTAAGTAAACTGAAAGCTTGAGAGAATGAGATTTTAAACTAAAAAAAAACCAACACAAAAAACCAACACTGGAACATTAAACAAAATTTCAGTTCAATATTGATTAAATGCCAACACTTACCTTTTAAGGAAAAGTTGCACTAAGAGAAACAGAGAGAGCGTGATATTGTTAAAAATGGTGTAATAGATGTTTAAGGACCTGGGATGGTAATATCTGCCAGAACCGATTTTAAAAGTCTTGTAACATTATCTATCAGAAAGAAGACTTATAACACGAACTCACATCCCAAGGCAGAAAGGCAGATCAAGACTGACCGATTCATGTGCAGAATCCTGCCAAAGGCAGCACTTACCTACACAATAATGGAAAAGTCAGCTCCTACAGCAACCTATTCTTTTGGCCTCAAAAAAAAAAAAGTGATTTACAATAGCTCAAAAGCAAGAAGAAGGTTTAAAGCAAAGTTTTCACTGTTTTTTTCTCAGAGATCATACTATAAAAGCTAATAAGGAAAATTTTATTATACATTACATACAGATTTCTCATCCTTCAGAATATTTTTCCTATCTCATTGTTTAAGTTTCAGGGACAAGGTGGCTCCACAGGTACCAGTCTGCTTCCTCTAAGTTTGTACATGTGAGCACTGCACCACTGCCAATATTTGCAGTACAAATTTTACATCCTTTCCTTCAGATGCTGTCCAGATTTTCATCACAGTTCTTCAGAAAAGTATTATATGCAATTATACAATGTAACCTGAGATTGCACAGGGACATATTAAAATGTATGGGTCAGAATACTATATTCCCCCAGTTTTACATTATAAAGCACCAGCTCACACAGGCAAATGCTAAGAAAACCTGCTGAAACAATGAGAATCTTAAAAAAGTAATTAGAATAATTCCATAGCTCAGCACTATTATATTACTCTTTAAGAGCTCAAACTCTAGCATTTAGCAAGCCAGTCAGGAGAGAGAAGGAACTCACTGGGGTTTTCTGCAGCGCTGCTGGGGGGATCCAGGTTTGAAACAAACTTGGAAATGGGAAGAGTCATTATGGGAAGAGTCTTTAGGCTTTATGTCTAGTCTGGGGTCACCAGAAGCACCGAGCATCTTCCACTAGGGGCCACTGCTGCACAGAGGGAGTCCACGGCCACCCTCTGCAGTACCGGAGGGCAGCAGCGACCTGCTGCCAGGATGCACTCCCCCCCCCCCCCCCCCCCGCCCGCCCCCCCCCCGCCCCAAAAAAAAAGCCTATACCACAGCATGGTAGAGCCATGCTTAATTCATGCAGGAGACGCTAAGGAACCACTAACTGGACAGCTGAGTCAAGTTATTTATTCTTCTGACACGCTTGCGTCCTTCCCAAGTTCACGGCTCAGGAGATGAACTACAAATAACATAGGAGGAGAAGCCCGGCTGAAGAGCCAGTGCACTTGAAAGCATGAATGAGAAAATCAAAAGACCGCTGAGAGCTCATGTTCGCTGGCCATATGGCAGCAGCATTAGCAACAATTTATTTTAGGAGAAGCGGTGAAGGGCTTGGCTCATGACCATTCTGAGTTAACCCCATGCCTATGGCTTTTTAACAAGACTGTATGCAGGGGATTTGCCTGGATTACATGGTCCTGAGTATGGAGCTGCTGCGGAGGTAATGGTAAAAATGCTCAGTGCATTAAAGGAGAGAGGAAAACAGTTAAATTTGATTTTAAAAATGGACAATGGTAAAGCCGAGGAGATTCAGAAACAGAGAAAGGAGAAAGGAAAAATTATGGCTCATATTCTTGGCATTGAAAGGTCTCCAAAAAACAAGATTTATGCTAATACCAAGAATCTGTCATTGCATTTGCTATCAAGCTAAACAGTTCCAGTGGAGTCTAAAGGCATGCCAAAAAACAGCTGGGTGCATGTATTGTGTACTCATTGAATTTATATATACTGGTGAGTTTGAAGCCTTTGGCATATTCCAAAGCCCAGAGGAATATTTTTATATTTGCAATTTCTGATTTTGTTTGCAACTACCAGCTGCACTCAGAGAGCTCCAAGGCAGCCTGCTTGCACCATGAACTTCATCATAAAGAGATGCAGCTCTTGCCATGAAGAGATCATGTTTATCGATGTGACTAGAAATATATGATTTGTTAAAGAAATACCATTTAAAATATACTGACTTAAAGAGGTTTTCAAAAGAACTTTGATTGAGTGTGTAATCATAGAATAGTTTGGGTTAGAAGGAACCTTTCTTTAAAGGTCATCTAGTGCAACCCCCCTGGCAATGAACAGGGACATCTTCAACTAGATCAGGCTGCTCAGAGCCCTGTCCAACCTGACCTTGAATGTTTCCAGGGATAGGACATGTACCACTTCTCTGGGCAACCTGTTCCAGTGTTTCACCACGCTCATCGTATAAAAGTTCTTCCTTGTATCTAGTCTGAATCTACCCGCATTTAGTTTAAAACCATTACCCCTTGTCCTATTGCAACAGGCCCTACCAAGAAGTTTGTCCTCGTCTTTCTCATAAGCCCCTTTTAAGTATTAAAAGGCTGCAACAGAGGCACATTCCCAGATGTTGTTACTAATTGTTAAAAATAACACATGTTCCACAGTTTATTATTCTATTAATAGAAACTCTGCATTGGTGACCACAAAAGAACTTGACTGATGAGGCTGCACATGCACTCCAAACATCACAGTGGTAGTATTGCCCAATGTTGTTGTAGCCAATAAAATAGTATTTGTATTAACAGGGTAAGCCTGATTTCTTCATGCTGTCCTGATCTGCATATCATTTAAACTACAAATTCTCTAGAGCAGTCACGATCTCTGTACAGCAGTGAGCACAACAGTCTTGGCTCACGTCAAAGGTTTTCTGCAATATGGTGACACAAAGATGTTACACAATGACATGGAAATAAAATCAGCTAAAATGGCTGCTCGGTCATGCACAGCCATGACAGTATTTTAATTATTTGATTAGTCATCTTTTGCATCAAACAGCAGGCTTCATTATGTGAGCAGAAAAACTTTGAAATAAGATATATGTGTAAAGGAGACCAGCATGAATAAACATTTTAAGTTAAAGGCAGTATTAAAACCAATTGATTTAAACTGAGTTTAAACCAATGTTTATCAAACTACAGGAGACAGTTTTTCTACAGCAAAACCCTTTTATAAGATCCTGAAAAAAAAAAAATCAAGCTTTAAAGGGATAGAAACTAAACTAATACAATGGTACTGACACCAGAGCCACAGAAAAAACCAAACGGGTTAACAGACCATCCTGCCTCACATCTGGCCAATGTTGGCTCCTAAAACCAGCATAAACCAAACATTTAGTAACAGTTGCAAATACATAAAATAAGTAAATTCCATTAGAGATGTTTATAAATGCTGAAACTTTTACTTTATTAATCCTTAGTCATTAAAGTGAGATTACCAATGTTACTGTTTTGCCTAGACTCAGTGTCATTTTTGTACGAACAAACAGCTAACACAAAGCAGCAATGGCTAACAGCAGAGTTCTGAGAGTAGAAAGGTAACATACTGGCATACTTCCAGCTACAAATTTTTACTGAGCTATCATGCGGCAGATCAGGATTCACATACATACCAGCCAGGCAATTCGGAACTTAAGGGCTGTGTACCATCACCACTTACTTATTTCTGCATATAGCTGAACTAGGTATCTCAGTGGTTAAAAGCATATCCAAACCACCCTATAGCTCCTGTCCATGGAGGTGGCAGTGGGAAGTATCTAATATGCCAGAGTTCAGTCCAGAGCAAGAGTGGCTGAAAAGGTTTTGCATGGTGAAACTTAAGGCTACAAAAAGGAAAATGACTTCTTAGTAACTCAATTCTTCAATTATTTTGTCTGCATGTACATTTAATCTTCTGGGTGCGCATACATCATCAGTAATCAACTTTCATACTTTCTGCCCTTGTAGTTGGCACAATGCACCTGCATTAACCCAAGTGCGATTGAAACAAGGCTAATTTTCAGCCTTGCATGTGTCCTTTACAGTCTCTCAACTACAGAATTCAGTAACCTACTGAGGACTCAGAGGAAGGTTACTATGCATGAGAACAACACATCAAGTATTTACATTCCTTAAGAACAATACATCTACAAATCCACAGGAAAGAAGACTCCAAGCACTCCCTGTCATTAAAATTAGCCTACAGTGGGTCCAAGTCTTTAAAACATATGTGAATGAAAGGCTGCTTTATCAAATGTAGCATCACTACCAGATACCAGTGGCAAAGATTTTGATGAAGCTGTGACTGAAACATGAGATGACTGACGTGCAGATGTCTGAAAGACATTTTTAAGTTAGCTCAGGCTGTTAGAATATTTTAGCAGAGTATGCTTCCACTACTACAGAAGAATCTTCTGTAATGAATCCCAATGAAATCAGACAGTCCAATCCATCTGCTCAAGCAGGGTCAGCTAGAGCAGGTTACCCAGAACCGTGTCCAGTTGGGTTTTGACTGTCTCCACAGATGGAGACTCCACAACCTCTATTGGCAGCCTGTTCCAATGTTTGACCACCCTCACAGTTTCAGTTTTCAGAAACTCCTTCCCTCTGACAAATCCTAAAATTATCAAAAGTTATCATCAACTAGATGCAGAAAACAGATAAAATTGCCCACATTAATTCAGTTCTACCTTGTACTTTTAGCTGCCTCCCACAACAGAAGTTGAAATTTCAAGTCTATCAGTTTGAGATACTAATAATAAATCACGAGCACTTCGCAACTTTTGCTCATCAACATGCTGCACGTGACAGCTATGAGCCACCTAGCCTAAATGGCTTGAAGCTGCAGAGGTATTTTGCCAGCAAAAGGTGAAAGCCCAAGCTGCCAAACCCCAGAATGATACACATCCGATTCTTACGCACCCTGGCAGTCAAAGAGTGAGTCAAACTTGTCAGGGTGCTTTGTTCATTATATATAAAATGCTTGACTGAATTTTAGTAACAACTCAATGTGGCTTCAGAGTTATTTTAACCTGTGGCCAATCTCCACATGAATGTCCAAACTGCCTAGCCACAGAAATAACAAGCATAGCAAAGCCAGGTTCAAAGTGTTTTCTCTTTGCATCTAAATCTAAAATAAATGTTATTCATGCCACGCTGTGCAAATATAACTGCAAGGGCTCCAGCTCTAAAAATATAAGTGGTAGGAAAGCAAGAACTAGTAACAAGTGGTATTACTGCTACATCTGCCCAAGTAAGAAAGACTAAAATTCTTTGCAGAGTTAGTTGATGACACTTCCCTCTGCAGCAATTAGCCTCACAAAAGGTATCAAGAGAACTTGGCAAGAATAAGCTTCATCACAGTGTTGCTGAGATTAATTTTTTTAAAGCAAATAAAAAAAACAAACTGAGGAAATTTCTAAAGCAAAAGCAGTAATGTTTGGCAAGAGAATTTAGAATCATGTTCTGAAATAAAATCTGGAAGCAGAAACCAACCAATGTTCTCAACAAATCAGACACTACAGTAAGTCACATTCAGTATGTTCTACTTGCAAGCATTTAAACCTGTCTTAGAGCAGTGTTATAATTTAGAGATGAGAACCAAAGCTGCCTCTCCCCTCCAGGACTCTTGCGGACATTTCTGTTTAACAATCATCATTGGCTCAGATATTTATTTATTTTTTTCCATGTCAGAACATGGAACTGAGCCTGAATGTATCATAGACAGGTTAGAAATAGTAATACTTTGGCTGGGACAGCAAGAAAAAGTAGTTGCCAGGAGGACCAATTAGCTAGCAAACTACCTACCACCACTCTGAACTTTTATTTATAGATGCAAACTGACTACTTGGCAAGTTTTCAGAAAAGGAACCTACCTCCCTAAAGCTGCAGCAACCAACAAGTTTAAGCACAACAACTCCTTGAAAAAAACACTTTAATAATCTGTACTGTTGTTACTACTAGGTGAGAACTACAGCAACAGTCCTTGAGTGGTAAAGTACAATAAATGGTGCCAATTACACCTGAAATACTCAAGATTCCTACCGCCACTTTTTCAAGCTCTCCCTTAACAGAGTAATGGAACTGAACTTGCAGAAAGAATTAGCTCCTGAAAAATCCCATGCACTATCTTGCTTTCTGAATTTTTCCTTTAGAGTTATGTCTAACAGACATAAAAAGAAGCAAAAGCTTTGTGACCAATGACAGGAAGTATGACATTTCCGTAAACAATATATATTTCTTATTTTCTACCAATCTGAACATGAAGCCTCTAAGTCATCCACTGCTACCAAAAACCTGCAGCCTTGCCAGGGCCATGTAATTTATCACAACCAGATGGTGTGCTGTCAATAAAGGAGGGGCTGCTATCATTCCAGGGCAGAATAATTACCTTCCCTTTGAACCAAGAACAATGTTTTCAATAAAAACCCAAAGCTGTTTAATGCAACTTCCAGTCTGTCAGACTCCCACTGTGCAGCTCCAGGATTCATTGGACTCTCAGAAGTGAAGGAGACAATTTGTTAAAAACCTCACACAAGACTCTCTGAGAAGACATTGATGATATGCAATTTAAAAAAAAAAAAAAGGCATTTTGAATCTTCTTTAGAAGCTTTTTGCATAGACTTTATCCATGACACATTTTACAGGGAAAGTAGCTGTACTGCATTAAAATGCTACCTATGTCCTCGGCCTTTTAAGTAAACTGTGGTAGATCTTCACTGCTCTGGTACGCACCTCTTCTGGCTCTGCATTTTTGCATCTCAAAAAGCAGGAGTAGCAACACTTATTCTGGGGGGAAGACTAATAGGTAAGGGTTGTGAAGCAGAGAGAATTAAAGGTTAGCAAGCAAATGAAGCTGAAGAACTGAAAGCCGTCTCTTCCAGACCAAAACACCACTAGCCTGACATTCCTCTGACATCTGGAAACACATCCCAATTATACTGGAGTAATTCAGAGAACTGGACCTTGCAGTGTAATTAAACAAGTTACAGTACAACCAAATGGTACCTTCACTTTGAGCAATGCAAGAGACTGGATGAATTTCACTACATACTAAATTTCCCCTAGAGCTTCAAACCCTGCCAAATAAAAAGCAGTGATTATTCGAACACTCAAAGCATTTTCTGAGTCTGCTTCCAAGCCAAATCTTGACTTTCAGCTTCCCCTTCTTTCAACAGTACATAGTTAATGAAGTGGTTAAGAAACACATCCTCTTCTCACAACAGCAGAACATTTTGTTCATCTTGAAAAGCTAAAATAACTATCAAGCCCGGGAAATTAAAGGTGAGCTGCAAGCCCAAGTGTGACCATTTCCAGGAATTACATATAACAGAATGGAAATGTTCATGTAGTTTTAGTTCCAGGATGGCAACAAACATTATTAAAAGATGGCTTAGCCCAGTTTACTCTTGATTGACCCTCTGACTAAGATAAAATCAGCACATTCTTCTCCTCATGCAGCAGTTGCCTGAAGAATGCTACTCAGATTCTACTACATTTTACATGTGATTTACAGCCTTAGAAGAAAAAGATACCCAGGCAAAGCATGATAGAAGAGGGGGAAAAAAAACCCCAAACCCACAACAATTGAATAGCATTTAAGATTTTGCACAAATCTCAACTGACATACATTTCTGCTCATCACCTCCAGGAGCTGCAGACAGTAGCTGATGGCTTACCACCCAGAAGACCACAACTAATAAAAAAAGGTAAAAGATAAAGCACAAGATCTCCGAGCCCTTGCAAGAAGCACAGTTAAGTGCCTGAACAAAAAGCATCACAAGGAAAGAATAAGTTGTCTCATCTGTATGAGCAAGCAAGGGTGACTCTTAGCTTAGTATATTGGGGTCTATCCTTAAAAGAACTTCATAAACATAACTGGAATATCTCTTTGTTGTTCCTTCTTAATGAATACATGCAGTGGGGACAAAACACAATGGAGACAGCAAATAAACTTCCACAGAGACAGAAATACATACCCATTTTTACTAACACTTAAAACTCTGCTCAGAGCTTGAGCATTTCTTGCACCTATGCAGTAGCCTTCAATGGAGATTTTGCAGGCTTTTCCAAAGCCCACAGACAGAGGTGTGCGGCAACTCATGCTGAGTATGCAAAGGTACACACAAGAGAAAGTTCAATGCCCTTTACAAGGTAGAAGCCTTTGTTTTCCAACACATGCCAATTAGTCTTATCCTGATAATGAATCACTTCTGCTGTTCTTGCTTTGTACATTATTCTCTCCAACTCTGCTGCATTACACACAACAGTATACTACAAAATCATCTTTTTTGAGATCCCCACCAGCTACAAAGCATTAGTGTTGCCAATGCTATTAAAGCTATTTTAATGAGAAAGTAGTGAAAATGAAGTACATATTGCATTGTCAGAAACAAGTCAATCCAATAAATCAAGCTCAAGGCAACTGAAAGCATTTGTGCTTACAGGAAGAAAGTACATTCAGAACTACCAATATTAACTGATGCATGGTACTGTGAAAAATGAAGCCAAAGAACATAGGCTACACCAGGGCACAGACTATCACTGCTAGTTACGTCAGCACTTACACCAAGGCTGAACCAGATTGTAGCATGTTCAGAACCTTCGTCTTGATCAACCTTCTCCAGTAAGTAACTGAAGAAATGATAGCATTTCTACTTAACACCATATTAAATCATGTAATACAACTCTAAGGACAAACATGTCGGAACAGTTTTGCTGTCAGTTTTACTATGACTCTTCCTTCTAGTTTGCATTTCAGATTCCTAATTAATCTGAACTTTCTAAAGCCAGCAATTAAATTAACTTTTTTACTAATTGAAACACCTTAGTCCCTCTTGCCACACAGATAGATTAGTATCTGCATTGAGATGTAGTTAAATGAAACTGGGGGGATACCTACAAAAAACACACAAGGCACCAAAACTCAATTTTGCTGAGCTTTGTAAAGTGAACTTCAGTACAGTTCTGGGGAATACAGATTTTTTTAAAGGCTCCACTGGTATGCAACAACATGGGTACACTAAGTAGCATTTTTAAAAATACCAGGTATTTTCAGCATTGTGATAAAAAATACAGCCAATAGCTCATTCTTGGAAATAGTCAATATATTCTTTCAAATCTCTCTTGTTTAAAATATTGCTCCACAAAAGGAACAACATACAACTCTGGTACATCCAAAAGACAGGATTATATGTAATTTAATATGGAAACATTTCAGCTGTCTTAATACCAGGATAATTCCTATGCAAGTCTGGCATTTGAGACATGCCACATATTTGTCACTGAAGTGTGTGCATTTTTGCGCCCTTATGTGCAGTCCATCAGTTGATGCATTGCCCGTAACAGAACCCCCTCCCACACATTCGCTCTCAGGTTGCTAAAGAGATTATTGGCCCTCTGAACCTAGAGTTTTTTCATCTGACCACTTCTTTGTTCTATAAGGCACCATACAGTCCTCAGGAGTTCACAGCTAAAGGGATACCAACAGCCTAATCTGGCTGTGAGCGATTCAGCAAAGTGCATGTGTTTACACTTGTCAGCCTTTAAAAGAGATCTTAAGAACCACTGGGTTTGTAGCAGTAACCTTCACAAGGTTTAACACTTGAGTTGCAGTGGTTTTTCCCCATCTGATTTTAAAAGCTTTCCTTTCCCTCTGTATACATAGGAAAGTGACACACAACAGGGATACAGAGCCATTAGCATCTCAGACTCGCTGTGTGATCATTAGAGAAAATGATTTGCTGACCTCAAGCAGTCTTTGAAGTCTGCACAAGCAGTATGTAGAGAAGAGGAAAGGATTACTTAGCCGGGCATACATCCCCTTAGGCCTGCCTCTGCAAAAAGTTCTGCTGGACTGATTCTCTCAAAACCTGGTAACACCTGGGCTGCCAAAAAACTTGTGGATCTAGATAATGTTCAAGGACTGCTGTGAAACAGACTTTGCACATCAGTGTTTTATTTAAGCCTAGGGTACAAAAACTGTCATGCGACAAGCATTACTCTGCAGAAGTCTGAATTACTAATCAATTAGCATTGGGAAAAAAAACCCAAAAAATAAACAAAAAACCCAACACCAAAACCTATATAGCTCTTCTATTTAGAAAGCTAACCACAATTCCCATTCACATTTACACAGGGTTTTATCTTATGTAAGACAGCATACAAACTAAAATGAATTGCTCACGTTGTTTATTGTTAGCAGCCCCCTGATTTTTAAAGATACGGAAATTACATATAGTAGATCCATATTGCAAAAATAATCTATTTGAACTCAGTATCAAGAACTCAGTTTCAAGAGATGGGAAAGCATAATACAGTCTCTTGCCATTCCTCTGCATACTCAAAATGCACCGTGTATTACAGAAACCTGTTTTTACAAGACTTAGGAAAGTCTTAAAAAAAAGACTGCTTCTTGCTAGTACCATCAGATTCCTTAATGACTACTAGAATTACATTTAGCTGGTAATATGTTTTTAATTTTTTTTTTTCCCCAGTATTAACTACAATGGTATACCAGCTTCAGGTCAGACTCTGCAGAAGTAGCAACTGTGTCTACTTCAAAGTTCACACAATGGAGAACAAAAGATCCCATGCTCTCCATTTTCATTCAGTGTCACACTTCATAGGAAATCCACCTAGACAGAATTAGGAGGACTTGAAGTCTTTGGTGAAGAATGGATCTTGTCCAAGGCAAAAAAAAAAAGCAGCCCCAACAACAAACAAAACCAAACCAAAACATTGCCTCCTGTGAATGGCTGTCAGAAACACACAAGCCCTTTTCACTCACAGTAGAATTCAAGATAATGCCTGGTCTGGTAGAGCCGATTAAAAAAAATATCTATGAACTCTATTTTACCATTAAAAAGGAGAGAGAAAGTCAGAGCATGTGTCTGTGTATCTAAAAATCAGTAAGACTGACTGCACACAAAATTAGTTCATATGCAAAGGATTGCATAGGAACAACTCCCTTTCATGGTTGCATCACACTTACCTTCTCTGATATGTTCCAAGTCCTGCATAACAATGCTGCAGTGAGAGACTAGGCTCATGAAGAGATCCAGAAGGGCACCCTAACTCCAACCCCACAAGCCACCACAGTATTTTTCCACACAGAACTTTTCCAGAGGCTGAATTTCTACTGAAAGCAACTTAAGTTCTCACTGGAGTATCATAGCTAAATAGAATAGCTATACAGATAGGACCAAGTAACTGTTCTGTGAGAGAAAGCGAGAACAAAAGCACACTACCAGCTCAACTTCACTCTGACACTAGCTGAAGGATCTGCTGAGGAACAAGTAATTCCCACTCCCCAAGAATCCAGAAAGCAATTTCTGAAATATAATTCAGAAGAGCATTACTTTTTATATGATTGTTTAGGTTTTATGTTTAACTGTTCACACCTTGTTCAATATATCTGGTTACACTGCTGTCACACGGCTGAAATCCATTGCATCATAACAATTATGATTTAGAGTCATCTTTACTTTAAAGTTGAATGTAAAAAGCATTGGTTCAGATGAATCAATAATTTTAAAGAATGAGGTGAAGGCTATCCCTCCAGAACAAAGAAGTTAAGTTCATGTTGCCTGGGTACATGTATTAACCAACTCCACAAATTAACTACTGGGAGGTTTTGTGGGACTGGTATTAACACTACTTACACATTAGCTCATACAGATTGATTATTATCACAAATGCACAGTCATGATAATAACATTCATAATCATTGCAAAGACAGCTGTACATATCCTGTTTGACAGCTATTCTTGTACCTTGCTGAGAAGAAAGTGAAAAGAATTGTGTGCTGGTCAGACTATTCTTCTGAACTAGTTATGGTGCCCCCACCATGAAGTCAAAAACATGAAAAAAACTTCATACAGTTCCAGTAAAATTTAACTTGCCAAGTCAATAGAATTTTAGAGAAAAGCAAGCGTTTTAAAACTTCTAATTTCTTTTAATTATGATACCTTGGACATTGGAACTTAAAAAACACACCTTTGCTCTTAAAATCTCAAGAATAAGACAAAGATCAGTGAAGAAGAGTCAGAAGGAAACAGACTCAAACCTTCGTACAACACAAATAGGTTGGCTGGCCTTCATGGCAGATTGAAGCCACAGAGAGAAAAACATCAGGAACACATACAAACAGAACATTTCTTTACAAGCTAAGGAATGTGCAAGCTTTGACAAAGCATATTATGTAAAGGATGTTTATAATCTAATTCCATGGAGACAGTTCAGTGGCTTTACAACATAGCAACAAAGAGTGTGAACTATATTTTCCATCTGTTTTGTGCAGACTGTTTTTCTACAATGGAAGCCAGTATCAAAGCTAACCGTTCTTTGGGATTTTAAACAGCAACACAAGAAGGTAGAGAAATGCTCTTTGCCTTTGTAATACAAGAGAAGATGATCAAGGATATGGCCTCTTCATATGTTTCAAACAGGAAAATGTTACAAATAACTTTGAAGTCACCTAGTTTCAGCTAGCATCACTAACTGCCTTTACTAATTGTAAAATATCACACAAATACATGTTGTGGTTTAACCCCAGCCAGCAACTAAGCAACACACAGCAGCTCACTCACACTCCCCAGACCCAGTGGGATGGGGGAAAGAATCAGAAAAAAAAAAGTAAAACTCATGGGTTGAGATAAGAACAGCATAATAGAACAGAAAAGAACTAATAATGATAATAACAAGAATGAAATTACAATAATAATAATAATAATAAAAGGATTAGATTATACAAGTGATGCACAATGCAATTGCTCACCACCTGCCAACAGAACCAGACAGATTATCACCTCCAGCTGAACACTTGCCATAAAACCAGCAAATCAGCTCCTTTCTACATTTTAAGACAGCTATAACCATAAAGGAAGGATTTGGTCAGTATAAAACATGAATTCAGCTTTCACTTAAGTATGAGAAAAACCAAAGTGCCAGCATTGTAAGAACTCCTTCCGTCTCCAATTAATTTACAGTGGTAGCGTAAAATCTCTGAAACTGTCCACCTCAAAAGACAAAACAAATAACAAAAAGCATCTTATCGTACTGTTACAGCACTAATGGTAGCACAAGTTCTGCCATGCTGCTGCTGTTAGGCTGGAGTTCACCCTGTGTTATACAGCATAGATATTCTCTACATATATAGACTAGAAATAGCAGAGTAAGCCAAGTTTCTTTTCCCAGAATAAAAAAAAGCTGTAGTGCACACCAGCTTTTCCAAGAAAAAGCATAATGCTCAAGTTTAAGAGGTCTGATCTAGAGCGACAACACTTTAAAGGCACTTGAAGCACTCCAGAAGACATTACTACTATAGAAAAACAAATATGTATGGATTATACAGCCCTCATGGTCATATTAAGACTACCCTAAAATCTGAAGGAAGTCATTGAACATTTACAACCTGTATTAGGAAAAATCTCACTATGAAAAAAATCTTTGCAAAGTCCCCCATACAGGCCTTCAAACAACCCTTCAATCTTCCCGAATACATCAAAACCAAAACTTAAGCAATCTTATGTACACTACCACATGGATCTAAGACTGTGCCTCAGCAGCAGTAGTTTCTCCCACTACTCCAATATATACCATTACAACAGAACTATCAAAACCCCTGGATCCTACACACATGCTTCCCAGAACACAGTGTAATTCCCCCAGTTTACCAGGTATCTACAGAGCTTCCATAAAGACACTGTTATGCAAATCCTTCACTTAATGATGAATTGTCAAAAGAATTTATCGTGAAAACAAGAGAAACACTTATAGGAGAATATTTTTCTATCTACATAGCACCTTCCAAAAGTTTCTCTTGGTACTAAAATTTTTGAGTTAACTATATACCAAAATCCATGGACTCAACCAAGATATTAGGGCACAATTTCCACAATCAACAGGCTACAAGCTAGTACATTCTTCTTCCTGATGGAGAACATCCTGGGAAAAAAAAAAAAAAAAAAAAAAAAAGGCCATGTAGCCTTCCTCTACTCCAAACTGGGCTACTTTGCTTCAAAACATGGTGAAGGAAGCAGGTACAAGTATGAGGTATTAAAAGAATTAAAATCCAATAAAAACTACGGCATACAAAGCAGGCTATAGCAAAAGCTCAGGGTTAGTATAGATGAACAGTTTGACCACTACATGTGTCACTGAATGCCCTGTTAACAGATCAGTAGTAAAATAACTAGTTTCCATATTTGTGGTTTGGTTTTTTTTTGTTTGGGTTGGTTTGGTTTGTTGTTTTGTTTTTTTGAGATTTTTTTCGTTTTGTTTTTTTTAAACTGACAGCTGCAATATTCACCTGTATTTAAATTAATGCATTTTTTTCATGCTAGATGCAGTAGTCTGGAAAAACCCTGCTCCTATGGTTTGAATTTAAAAAATAATAATCACTAAATGTTAACTCCAGATGTTCCAATAACCTCAGAACTGTGAAAATGAACACGACTTCAGTACAAGTGAGCAAAGGTACAAAAAAAGTAAAGTTTTCCATAGGGAATATACATACTTAAACTTACGATAGTACCACTACAGGTGTATTATTTACCATCTTTAGCCAGTTTTCCATGCCTGAATTACACAAAACCTGTTATATAAAAAAGTCACAACTAAGGCAAGGATAACTTATCACTAATGCTTAAAGGATGACTTTTAATTACACTGAAGTATATTCATTGCAAAGGCATTCAAAACCAGTTTCTAAGCTTTAAAAATGCTAGTCTTTTGCAGCTTGGTTTTTGGTTTGTGTGTTTCTGGGTTTTTTTGTTGGTTGGTTTTTAAAGAATTCAATTACCCACTGTAATAGCCTGAAGTTAGTCTGAAGAATTTCTGTTTACACAGAAGTAAGACTGCTAATGATTTGCAAGGTCTACAGCTTCTTATGGACGTTGATTTACATATGAAAAAGCATTTTTTATCTATACATTTCCCCCCTCTAATCTGCTACCTCTCAGCAGCTGCTGATCTATCTGCTTCCCCTCTTAGACCCATTCCTCACAGTGCCTCTGTTGATGCTGGGACAGAAATCAGCTGTTCATCAACTTCGAACCTTTTCAAGACCTGCAGGACAGAAACTGCCAATGTTGCTTCAATCTGAAAGAGCTGGCCACCATTCAACACATTAACTGTGCTATTCCAGCACACCTCTGCCAAGCTTCTAGAAGATAGTTACACCTTTACACTAGGAAGGACTTACACAGGTAACTAAAGTGGCTCATCTATCTATCCAGTTACAAATTCAACCCAAACTGTTCCTTTTGCAAATAATTTCAGTACCTCCCATCTTTCAAACATACCTTTTTTTCCCCCCCTCTGTAAACAGTATGACCACTGCCAATACTAGGGGCATCTCAGGTGGTTCTGTTGAGCTAAGACTTGGTAATACTTGAGAAAATGAAAAAACAACAAGAGACGCAGTGACAATGCAAAATAAACAAATGAATTGCTCAGACCTTTTGTTTTGTGTAACAGTGTAGGAGCGAAGATGCATAGTAAGCATTCCCTGTACCAGGCAGCCACCAAGGACTGTTTGCTGAGATTTAACAGCAATAGACATACAATCCTGAAAGCAGTTGCAACTTAAAAAAACCTCCTTCATAACAATCCTATCTGTGGAAATATCTCTAGCTACGTGTGCATCAGGGTGGAAATCTTTATAAATCAGAGAGGATCCAAGACATTTTTAGCTGTGCAAGAGCTACCTTAGACAACTCTAGGAAACCCCTCACAAAATCAAAGTTGGAAAAGAAGAATTAAGCTCTGCTGTGTCCAGAAAAAAAGCAGAGCAATTTTTCCCATCTTAAATTCTCAAATACAAGAATATTCTTTGGACAAATACTCAGTGGAGTATAGTGTTTGCAGTTTTACAGAAAAGTTATTATTTATCAACAGTATTAGCATTTAGTTTGTCAGTATATTTATCCTGCCATTAGGCACATCTCTTGGGAGCATGTGCTGCAATTCATAGACCGGACAAGGTATCCAAGTACTCAAGTTGGGAGCAGTTGCTCCAGTTAGCAACTCTGCTAATTGATCTTTTGAGATACTAGGTTCCCTATGGATCCCTTGTTAGCTGGTCATAAAAATTAGATATTTTTTTTTACTGCATTGTTTTTTGAATTTCACATCAAACCAGTATTGAAGCATGAGGCTATACAAAATCCACAAGCCTTAATTTATCTTCTGAAACTCAAAGCCAGTTCAGCCCAATAGAGGGATTTGTATGTCACAGAAGTCACAGACAATGAGATAGCCATAAGAAACAGCATAGATTAACCACAGAGGACTAGCAACAATCTGTTCCTTCATTTCCTACAGCTGCATCAGCCACTGAAGTGCAGCTCTTAAAAACTTCCCATCTGATTTTATAGTTAAGTGCAAGAAACAGTATTCAGCAGAAGTCAGTTGATTTGTCACACTTCATGTCAACACCTTAAAAGTTTCTAACAGCATTGTTCCTGAAGCAGTTAGACTAAAGCACAGCAAGGCTTGATATTCAGTGGAAGAGATATACCAGCCAGCTATAAAGTGTCCACCTTTGGTTAGAAACAGCCAGTAATCGGCTTAGTCTAAAATGAGACAAATAGAGCTAGGGCATCCATTCTCTTACCTGGATAGTGAGCAAGGCTGAGGGGTGGGATGTGTTTGACTATCCTACTCTTTGGCAAACTTCTCTGGGAGATGGCAGCCATAAACACTGGAGTACCATCTTCTGGCCCAACTGAACAGAAATCAGATCCATAAAGAAAGTATGCCAGGAGCACTATGAAAGGCTCCACAAGCTTGAGATAATAATGAGATCCTACACAGAAGTAAGCTTTGACCAGTAACTAATACTGTAAGGTACTATGAGAAGTATTGCATCTTTGTTTTAGCACTTACTCTGAAAATGTAAAAAAAACCCATCTGGCAAACAGACTACCTTCTACTAACAGTCTCTTGGTAGGAGGATCCCTTAAGGGCTAAGGAAAGTGAGCAGAATGGTTCTAAATACCTACTTTTCCTCAGTGGTACTAAATGGGACCTTATGGAATGGAGCACAGTAGTTTCCAAATGTCTTTTTGTCCCTTAACGTGATTTTGACATACCCCCCATACTGCTGGAGTTTTTACCTACCTAACACAAGGAGCAATGGGAGAGACAGGATGCCACAAGTATGTATGTGCTCTTTAATAACGTATCCAAAACCTAAGAATTTCCACTCTGGAGGAGTTGGTTTGGTTTGGTTGGTTTGCTTTTTTAAATAGCAAGTTTATGTATGAAGTCACTGAGAAGGTAGCACCTGAATCTTTCACAGAATGCAGTCTTCACACATCTTTTTGTGAAGACCTTGATCCATTCCCATAAGAGGTTCTGCACAACATCTCAAGTTTCTCCTTTGACATCAGAGATGCTTATAGCTAAGAAGTTAATCTCATGGTAAAAACTATAGCCTGCAAATTTGCCACGTCAGAGCTGCCCACATCTGCCTGTACATCTGTTATAGCAACCATAGTTGTCCATCTCCAGTGTGTTCTCAGATCTACCCTGAAACTCCGCAATAATTGCAACAGGAAGGGTATTGAGCTTTCTCCATGTTACTAAGTTGTATTTGGCAAGCAGCTCCTGGTAGCCTGCCACCTGGAACCGCAGTGAGGTGGAAGAGTAGGCTTTGTGCCTGAAAAGGCCCAAACCCTGGAGGCCTTGCCTCTGCTGTGACTTTTATAGACTTGTTTTCCCTACATGGCTGTTTTCCAAGGATCCTGGAAAGATCAAAGCTGTGCATATAAAACCCACAATTGTCTCTACAATGCCAGGTCTGAACAAAAAGTTACTTGTCGGGAATATAGCAACAACCCTGGAAAAGAGAAGCTATTTTCAGCAAACATTGGAGGTACTAAACATTCTGCTTCCAGCTCTTGGTACAGACAGTTATTCTGTAAGAGTACCACATCTGTTTGCACGGAGTACTTAGTTCTGGAGATGCTAGTTGCAGAGCAAATGAGTTCTCCACTGCCTATTTAGGGCCCCAGTTTGGTGACACACTTATACCATATTAAGCCAACCAATAGGAAGGCAAGCTTCAAAGTCTTAAGAAGCTTCGGAAGTATTTTATTGGCTTGGGTTTCTTTGTTTGTTTGTTTTTTTTCAAATCCCAGCATCCACAGAGAAACTGTTAATAAATCTTAGGAGCTGCTAGCCAACATGGACTTAAGAAGCATGCATACTCTGTAATACATTTTCCCCCACACAGACAGCCTTGTAAACACAACTTTTCCGCTACACAACAATTAGGCAATAACCTGAGCATTAACAGAAGCTTACCCATGGCAGCAAGAAGCTTTACAGGCTGATTTATCCTGTTCTTGACAAGCCAATTTGTCTTGAGCTAAACTCTACTGTTGAAGATAGACTGCAACAGAACCCGCACAATCTCATTTAAGTGTCATCTCAAATCTCTCCACTGGCCATATGCTCTCAAAAGATGTTAATTGGCATGCAGGTTTTCCAGACAGCTTCTTCCTTCAAAGATTAAATCTGTACTATCTAAGGAAGTTTATTAATTCTGGGACATTAGCTAACATCTGCACACTAGTAGGACTAAAGTACACATAGTAGATTGTCAAGATTGTCTACGTTTAGGAATTTTGGTAGATCAGCTGCACTGATGTGAAATGGCATGAGTTGACCTAGTGCCAACCACATTTTACATCAGAACCTGCTAAAGCAGGCAAGGTCAGTAGTTCTACTGGTCTGTGAGTCCCACATAGCCTAACACACCTGCACACAGTCCACACTAAGAGCTTCAGTTATGCATTGTTGCTTGTTTTCAAAGAAGCTAGAAATATTTACATTACATGCACTTCACAGAATGAAATTTTGCCATGTGTCTGTACACTGCAGATACTATTGTAATACTAGTATTAATTTTTCTATGTAGAAAATTGCTGCAGGTGCCAGGGCTGATAATAGGAAGTGGTGCTTATGTGGGTCATTCAGGTATTTTCAAAAAAAACTCTACTCTAGTAAGTCATGTACCACACCAGGAAGCATGAACTATGTTTCAAACTATTTCAAAGACAGAGTGCACATCACCTCATTTGTGATTACTCCTGTTCAAATGCTTTACCTTAATGTTCATGTGGCATTTTAGTCACGCTATTGCTAATGAAATAAGCTAGTGAGCTGCTACACAGTATTTTCGCCTTTGCCTCTATAAGCAGCACAACAGCATTCTGTAGAACAGCGGCACTTCAACGCTCTCGAGAGTAAAAAGTGAGCCACACGTTTTAAATCAAACATAGTGTAAACAATGAAGAAAAAATGAAATTACTTCAACAAAGCCACATTCCTAGTTGTATTTCTGCTACAACAGATTAATGTTTAGGGTGTGAAGATAGAGGATGACAGCTCACACCTGAATAGAAATAGCAAGAACCAAAATCTTATGAGAACAAAGCAGGTGTACAGTTATAAAGGTTTATGAGCTCTTGCACAAACACCACAATGTTGATTAAAGTCCAACAGAGGAGGCACTGAAGAATTCTCACATTCCAATGCGTAACACAAAGAGTACAGATCTGCTCATGTCTGTAAACACTCTTCAAAGCACCAAAGGCTCAAAGATTTCTCCTGCCTGGCCCAGGTTAAAGTAATTTTTCTGGAGGCTTGCCATGCTCTGTGGGAGGGAAGTAGGGATGCAGCAACAAGCTGGATTTAAAAGATCCCCAGCTGGAAGCACAAATATAAAGAGTGATGTTTAAAACTGTTAGTCCCCTGGAGAGAAGCAGGAAACTCTCTTTATGACCCCCAGATTATTTGTTTTTCCAACAGTTTCCCAGCTCAGCTTGAGATTCTCAAGGGCAGCAACAAGAAAAGTTTTCACTTTGCTCAAATTAGTTTTGACTGGTCTCCGGGTTCCCAAGGTGATAATTTAACACCTCATTAACAAGTGCATTATTGGAGGAAATTCAAATGAACCCATTTTAATGCTAATTGAATGTTTTCAACCTCAGCCCGCACAAGGAATATTTATTTCCCCTTTCAAGTACAATAGCAGCCACTGCTTCCATTTGTGGATCTATTGCTCACAATGGCAAGGTACAAAGTTCATTTATAACTGTAAGCTGCTTGAAGTTCAATTCCAAGTGATGTGACATGGGCTATTCCTTCTCTACCATTTACAATTTATACTTGCATGTAATTCTGGCTTATCTTTGGAAAGAAAAGGGGAATTTTACAAAATGTCCAACTTGAATAAAGCTACTGACTAGGCAGCTGATTGAACTACTAAGGTCATATCTTCACTTGAGAGCCTGATTAACCATATGGAGGTTAAAACACTAATTGCAGTCTTTTGTCCCCTAGAATTGAAGCAGACCAGGCTTAGTTTTGTTTCCAGCATGCTTCTCCCTGTGCATATTAACAGTATAGCAATGGTCCTGTCTTCTGAACAGCTCAGTTCTCTGCCAACACAGCTGTACGTTCTTATTCCCTTTGGCTGTAATTGGCTTAACCACCTTTTCTGATTTAACTCACTCAAGTTTGTTGGACACAGCAATGGCAAGACTAGAAATAATTTTTTTAAGGTTTCCTCTGACTAGATGTAGTCAACCACTAGCACGTCACAACTGAGGTACTCAGATGAGACAAATACCAATCAAACTACGTGCAGCTAACTGACTAGCCTTCAAAGGTTAGTTATTAATTTCTGATAGTTTCGCAGCTGGGATGGCCTATGCAACTGCTACCTCCATTGCTTGCAACATTAGAGCTATGTAGGATAACAATCCTTGGTTTCTATATAGTGCTCAAGACAGCACTCAAAATTTAAGTGCCACCTTGGGCAAAGTCTATCCACAACTTATTCGATATATGCTACATATGCTGCTGTGATTGGGTGTGGGATATTTGCCTCCTGAAACTGAAATGGAAGACAGTAAACTTGTTACAAACATCAACATGTATAATTATTATTACTGAGTTAATGTCCATGGAAGGAAGTAGATTGCCTCTTTTACAAGCTATTAACATCACCAGCTTTAGTTCAAGTTAAAATACTCCCAGATTTAAGGCTCACCTTCAGTTTTTAATGCACAGGAGACCAAACTAAGTTTCATCTCTGCATCAGGTTAACCAGTTCCTAAACAGGTTTCACCTTGCATGTTTTGATTTGCCCACATCTCAGTCAGGTTACTTTATGATTTTCTTCCACTTGCCCCCAGCAATGTTATCAGGGAAACAAACAGGCTGGGTCCTGAACACCAACAGTGCTAACTGAACTCCAGTTACACAGGATATATCATGGGCTTTTATGTAAATGGCAGAAAGGAGCTGACTGGATTCCCAGTCCTAATGAAGTTGTAATGGTGAAAAATCCAGCTTTCAACTCAAATTGAATGAAATGCTGAAAAATTCTATAAGACAGGTTAAGTACTTAATATCATAAATCCCAACAATGTCTCATTTGCCAGGGCAAGCCCCAAGCTGTCTCATTTTCCCTACAGTCAATTTAAATAACCCAAACACCACATGAACAGCAAGAACAAAGTGGCTCTATACTACAAGTTTCCAGGACTCCATTCCAGGAATCAATTCATCATTTTTGTGTATACTATGATCCCAAAAAGCATGCTTATTGTGTCTTTTTATTATTTAAAAAAGCCCCTTTATCTACAAAACTATCTGAAGTCCATTCATCTTTGTGGTTGAACAGAGAAAGAGCAGCATCCATTGAACTGCTGACAAGCATCTGCAACACTTGCTTGTTAAAAATTTCAACCGCAGTGACTTTGAATAGGAAAACCAGCTCCAAAAATTTGCTTTTGCAAAAAGAAGCCTCGTCCAACTCTCCTACTCACCTTGCTCTACTAGATAACAAAGCCAAATGTGATATGCAAGATACCCATGTACATTGTCACTGGAGTTCTCTGAAGACATTCCATGTGCTCAAAATGTTGACCACTCTTGAGGACTGTTCCTTTGAAGAAATTCTCACAGTGATCACAAATCAAGTATGTTTTGTTTAAGACCACATGATGGTCTTCTAGACAATTACATGCAAGACAAGTAATGCAAAGTAAAAGACGACAGACATACAGCACTGAGCTAATAACGTAGAGGAGCTTCAGAAGCAGTACTGGAAGCACCATTACAAAGAACCCATAACATGGCTCTGCCATCACGTTGGCTGTTGGAGTGGTTTTTTGCAGCCTGGATGAAGGAGCAAGTAATATACTTTATTCATATATAATTATATTCCCATAACTGTCTTCAGAGAGATTGAGGCTTGACAGTCATATGCATAAACATTACAGAGAATTAACAGATTAGCTTGTACAGAATTATCTCAATTCAGGCCACAGAATTGCATACCATCCATCTTATGTTCTCAATAAGCAGCCATTCAGCTTTTCATAGCATCTATATTTTGTCTGTGCTGCCTCCTAATAATATCCTATATAGTCACTGGCAGCTTGCTTGAAAGATCTGAAAGGAGATATTTGCTTTTTTTAGTTATGTAAATTTTTAGTAACTACAACGCCTTATAGTGTAAGTTTAGAGCCTCCAGATGTTTAATTAGATTTAGAAATAACCTGAAGTATAAGAGCAGAGAATTAACTTATTCTTGCAAAATAATACACAAAAAACCCCTTTTGTCCTCAAAACCTAATTGCTTCCTACTACTTATTCCTCAGCTACAGAACATCTCAATCTAACACCACAATTTCCACAAAGGTTTGATGCCATGGAGAACAGCAGCTTTTATAATAGTGTGTGGTGAACAGAAGGCGGCAGACAAAGAAGCCTCAAAGGCTCTTTTCAAGAAAGCATTCTTGAAGCCATTAAAAGATTTAGCTGTGGCCCAAAAAACAGGGTTGGGAGCTAGAAGTCTACTGTTCTGACTCCAGCTCCAACTTCTGTGCCCTTGTAAAATCATTGCCCTATCTCAGTTTTCCTTCATCCATTAGTTCAGCTTGACTAATTTAAAAGCAGTGAAATTTGTAACACACAGTCGATTCAGAAGTGCTTACCAGTGACCCAGTTTAACACTATTTCTCTACTTGTCTTCCACAGTTAACTCTTACCAGCACCACTCTACTCCACAATTACTTGTAGTCAAACCAACTGCAGGCAGTGGTCCTCCAGAGCCTCACCCATAATTCCACAGAATCCAAACAGAGATTTTTCAGCCAAAGCCCTCAAACAAGGAAAAAACTTTGTCATGCTATCACTAAACAGCTGCTCAATTCACCCAATTGAACTTTTGCCAGCTTTGTCCACAGAAAATGCCTACAAAGTAATATCATCTCTAAAGCCTTAAGGCAATTAAAAAATGCATGACTGGAAAACAGCAGTGTGGAGAAAATTAACAGAGAAGCACTCTCATGCAGGGATCATCCTATGAGGTGCTTATCCTAGCTAAAGGCTGAGTTAGATACTTAGAAAGCCAGTAACACTTTCATGAGACCTGTAGTTGAGAAATCCTTTTGTGTATGAGCAGACAGGACTTTGGCTATCTAGCTGTTATATCCAGCACTTCCAAAAACTGCTACAGTTCATATAAAAATCAGACATACAGAGGCTTCTTTGAAATGACACAGCTTTCAAATGCCAAAAACACTTTTCTCAATAGAAAGAGTGACTAGGAATTCTGGTACTCCTCAGCACCAAATTAGCAGGATGTAGCCTGACACGCATTTTAAGCAACATGACAAAAAAAGGCCTTTGGAGTTTATTTTTTTGCCAAACTAGTTCCTGATCTGGTTCACCTTTCAGCTCTGATGGATCTTGCTGGCATAATGGCAACAGAACAGTCTGGGGTGGAAGTTGCTTCCATTCTCCTGGCTTGAATGAGTATCACACTGTAGCCTCACAAAGGGGCAAAAACACCTTAGTTTGAATACTGCAAACAACAATCAGTTACACATTCCTTGTTTCCCACTTCATTAAGCAAAACAGATACTGGAAGGAACCCAAAACAAGCAATGCTTGAGCTGACCACGGACTGTTGGCAAATCATCAGCTAGAAAGAGCTCAAACAGTCACTTTCAAGATGATGGCAAGACCCAGCCCTTTTGCACAACTTCTCATGTAGTTTGGAGCTTGGTTAATATCTGTTCTTGAGAGCAGCACTGGGGACAACTCTTGGCTCGTACAGGTCTCTTACATGGACCACTCGGAAGCAGTGCTAGCACAGGTACAAGTGCTGCCTGGCTATACTCGCCTCAGTGATGACTTCTCTATTTAGCAACCACCAACACTAATTGCTGGCACTTAACTCTGTTCTCAGATAATGTAAGCAAACCAAATGAAACCTGTTGTAACAGAAAAATTCTTAAGCCATTTCTCCAGCAAGCTTTTTCACTGTAGGACTTACCTGTCAGGTTAGTGGGTCAGATGACCCTTATTCAAAAGCAAATACAGTTCTTCAGTATACACTACCACCTTGTGGCCAGATGCCTGAAACTCCCATAACTGAATATTTTCTGCAGTTTGAATTCTAAGAGCCTCAGAACTGAACATGGCTGACAGATCCTCAGCAAACTATACTGTCATCCTGAGCTGCTCACAACTTTTTAATTACCTGTGAAGACGGAAAAGTACCGTACATGCAAAATGCTGTACCATTTCAATTTCAAGGCAGCTTACACATTACAAGAGCAAGCTATTTACTTCATGCTGTAACTGAAGGAAGCTGCTACCTACTAGGCAAATGAGACATGAGAATTTGTTTTTGACTTTGAATGCATTCAGACTAGTACAGACTTCCCCTTTCTTTCTTTCATACTGAAAAAGGAAAACCAAGACAATAAAGACGAATATGCTGAATTTCTTCTCCTGGTGCATTAAGTCTACTGATCTTGAAAACTGCCTCTAGCTCCCCAAGTAAAAAGGGATTTCAGAAGCATTCCTGTATCTACTTTAACTGAGGTGCAAACATCAAATTATACTAGAGATGAAAATCAAAAGCATTGCCCCTGCAGTAACCAGCACACAAGACTGTAAAAGGTACACAGCAAAATACTCTGAAAGCAATCTAAAAAGTGGGGCAGATAACAAAGGACAGACAGCGGGGAAGAGAAGGAAGGAGGCTAGAAAAGCTAGACACAGAACAAAAATCAATACAAACCAATACTGTGTCTTAGATAAGACTAAGATGACTTAGCTCTAGCTGGAAATTCCTTATGCTGTTATTAGGCTGATCTGCCAAGCAGAACGATAAATTGGTTTATTGCTCTAGAAATTCCAAGTCTACATGTACTAACAGACAGATGCAAATGTGTCCACTGAATGAGTTATGTGTCAAAGCAATAAAAAGGCTCTGTTTGGCTTCCCCCTTCCACATGCTTACTCTTAGAAAGACTCACCAACAGTTGTACCATCTTCACCCATGATGCACTTCATAGAGGTGATGACTTGCTCCACAACAGGAGGTGACAGTGATGTCGCATACACAGCACTGTGAGAGTATGTCCTGAGGTAATCAATCAGTTCCTAGCAAAACACAAGAGGCATCAGACATTGCCTTCCTAGACTCAGAAAAATGCATTACTGTCGTGTCTTAGTCACAAAATAAAAGGGGCCACCACAAGAAACCTCATTCAGAATGTGCTGGAAGAGAACAGGTATCTCAAGGATTGATTTTACAGTACAAGAAATAAGGAGTTGAAAAGTGAGCAGCAGGGACATGACAACCCGTAATTAAGTCACAGGGCAAGAATGTGTATTGATCAAAGTCAAATGCCTATGACAGACTTGTTTAGCTAACACCACCAGCAGTGGATTGCAACAAGGTGTTTGCATTACTCAAGCTGTGCGCAGGCTGTTTTTCAAAAGTGTTTATTATAACAGTGGAAGTATAAAACGAATGAAATAGTGGGGAGCAGGACCCATAGGTGCTTATGTATCATGCTCAATTTAATTGTTTCTCCATAAAAGTCACCAAATGGGAATAGGTCACAAAATATTTTCTCCCATTTATCAGCACAATATAAATAAAGCAGCAGGTGTAATTTAAGAGTCCAAGAACCTCAGCCTACCCCTCCTTCATTTCCCAGTTAAACATACCTGCTTACATTTGTTAGAGGGCAGAAGCAGGTCATATAGGAACAAAGGACCAACACACAGTAGATCTAGGCTGCTTGTTGTTGACTGTAACAAAACCACTCTAAAATACCCAGACCACTCCAGCAAAATATTAAAGACCAGTAGGAACGCTAGGACAGATCCTGTCTTCTGCTACCACAAAATTAGTCATGACGGCCCTGTAGCTAGCACAAGCTGGTAACATGTTATAGAAATATATGGAAGTGTTCGATTTTATGTCGCTGTCTGCATGGAGTCAGAGTTAAATAAAAGGAAGTTGTAAAGGGACTTTGACATAAACTAGGTAAGAAGATTTAAGGCCTCTTACCTCTGAAGCAATCCATCAAACAGTAGCTAAAACACAGCTGCAAAGGACTCTTAGCTGCCTCACCTTATGCCAAGGGAGTTAATCCCACTAGCTCACTACCCTTTGGAAAAATATTAATACATTGCTTTCTTTTGGGGAAGATGTCAGAGTAATTTTAATCCAACTGTAGTAAACTCCCAAAGAGGAACATCTGCAAGTCCCATCTCCACTTGGATGGGCTGAAATAACTGTTGCTATTAGTATCTAAAAAATCATTGTCCTGGTAGGAAAATGGTAGAATTTTACTCTCAAATAAAGCTTAGATGCCTCATCTGTGAGACACATTTGAGGATATGAGAAAGGGGACACATACAATTGCCTAAACCATCCCTCCCAAAAGGAGGCATTTGGCAAGGGCAACATTTTCTCACAGTACTTTGCAGTAGAACAGAGTCAGTAGCCAAAAAACCCAACCCAAAACAAAACAAACAAACAAAAAAAGGGGGGGGGGGGGGGGGTGGTAAGTGTCTTTTTAGAAACCAAACTGTTCCAAGTCCAGATGGAATCAATTCTACCAGACTAACCTAAGAAGAGGATTTTCCTCCAAACAAGTTGAAAAGCTTCAGCTTTTGGCATTTTTCCAGCAAGTCTCATTAGAAGTAACATTAAGTAATCCCTGCTTCCTGGCTCACAGTAGTTTCTAAAAAGATATTATACAACTACCGTACATTCTGTAAACTGAGATTATTGCTGACCATGTGAGAACTATGCAATTATGAAGTATTTTACTAGACTAGACTCTCTGCATTGCACAGACTTTCACTGTACTAGACAGTATGTAAAATTAGGAAACAAATTACAATCAGGGTACTTGAGAAATAGATCAACTTTGGAATGCTTAGTGAAGGATGCCACCACCAGCCTGAAACAGCCATGAGATTCCCAGCTTTTTACCTTCTTGCCCCCAATGTATCCTCCAGCAGCTCCAAAGCTTTTGGTGAATGTTCCCATCATAACATCCACATCTTCAGGACTGAGTCCAAAATACTCCACTACACCCCGGCCACTGGGACCCAAGGCACCTATACTATGAGCCTCATCGAGGTACAGATAGGATTTGTACTTCTTCTTAAGGGCAATCACTTCAGGCAAACGGACTATGGATCCCTCCATGCTGTTGAGAAACACAAATTCAGTGTAAGTTGATTTAATGGTTTGGGCCTCCTTACAGAGCCTAAAGTCACTAAGCCTTCTTCACTCTTTGAGTAATTATGAACCCATAAAATTTGCTAGACAGATTGTGCTGTGCAGAGAGATGAAAGGTAAATCCTTGCACCTGGAGCCCAGATCTCTACTTTCTACCTGTTTAACTTCTCTGGGATGCTGACATATGGACTAAATAGTAGCAGCAACAGTAAGTTAAGGCAAAGGAATGTGTTCAGTGACAATTTTATAAATTATCTCATTTTTACTTCCACTACTTACCTGTTGTTTTTAAGTTTAAGAACTAACTAGGCTCTCATTAGTAGCACTCCAAAACATCCCATTTTGTGCTGAAAGTCACTACGATTCAAATGCCTAACACAGCTAAGCCTACTACATGCTCCTGCTCACTCTCAGCAAAAACATTCAATTTGCACAATTCCATTCACACTAGCATCATCTAGTGAGCACAGAAAGAACAGAATGGACAAGCAATTTAAGACCTCAGCTCTGATGGAAATAATCAGTTGAGATTAATTAATTTCTACAATCTAATCAGGATGTGGGAAGCATTGTGATAACACCAGGTGCAGCTACAGTACTAGCAACAGAAAGTCCAGGATGGGAGACATACATAGGTCAATTTAATTCGCAGATGAGATAAATGAAATAACTATGAAGTGACAATATTCATAGTTTGATTTGGCAAAGGAACCCAAATACTAAGCAGCTAGATCTCATGTGGAGGGTCTTAGGAATATAAAGAATAGTTTGTACCTGTATATTCCTTCCACCAAGATAAGAATTTTTTTCCAGGGCCTCCGTGTACGAGGTTGCCCATGCACAATAGCATCTTTGAGCAGCTTCTCCAGGCTTTGCATATCTGCACCAGAAATTACTGTTAAATGGTACCAAAACAGCTACTAGCTTGAGCTTTGCAATGACTAAAGACTTCAATACTCCAGAAACACACAAATTGCTCCATTGTGGAGGACAGGCCACATATAAGTCAATAAGCATCAGCTTCATCTAGCTGCGGGCCCACAGATGAGATTAAAGGGAATGGGTGACTGTATGAACTCCGAGGAAGAATTTCATCATTCTAAGCTAAAAGCACAAGTTAAAGCATTAGGCACAAACAGCAAACAAGGAAGCAAGGAAAAAAAAAAGAAAAAAAGAAAAAAAAAGGAAGGTATCTCACTGTGAGGAAAAGAGAAAGCCATTTAGGAAGTAAGCATGTCCTTGTGGATAGAAATAACTCAAAAAATAAGAAGCAAGCTCAATGATAATCAACTAAAAATAAGTAGAAGATAGATCACAGTGGAGGACAGGAAGGGGAGCAAGTGTACATTTTTTATTACTTTGTTTCAAATTGAAGGGACTGAAGGTATGGAACAGGAAGCTACTAAACCAAAAACAGAAGAGGAAGAAAAAAGAACAACCAGTGTAGGAAAGAGGACAGTGCTCAGCATATAAGAAACCGGACAGATGAAGTTGTTAGTAGCAATGTATTCTGAAACTTTACTAGCTTTGGGCTACGCACACTTGACATGATCCTAGGAGACCTGACTAACGTGAGCAAATAAATACACATGAAATTGGTCCTGAAAAAAAAAACCAAACCAACAAAAACTGAGAAAAGGAGTGGAGATGGGAGTAATCAAACCGTAAAAGCTGAAGTGCTGAGCAGGAGACAGATATAAACACCAGGGCATGAAAAAGAGCACAACAATCATGAAAAGAGGATTGGCAGATTAGAGCACTTGTAGCAGCAAGAGGAGCTTGTAAACTAGAACTAGACTAGAAATTACACAGCAAAATAGGTCATTTAATAGACAGTTAAAAGACAGCTAATGTTCAGAAAAAGACAAAATGAAGAAGTCAGCAGTGGAGTCCCTGCCTCCAACAAATCTCTCTCAATGAAGAAAGGACAAGTTTAGTGTAGTTAGGGAGAACAATGGAATATAAACTTCTGCTCTGATCTCTCAAAAAAGAGGGAAAGACTGCAAACTAGGTCTGACCTTAATGAAAGAGACAAACTGCAGAATTGAGGTAGGAAAATAATGAAAACATTGAACAAGGACTTTAAGGGGGATTTAAATTTTTTCCCCCATAATTTCTAAAAAGCAGCATATGGATGAAGCCATTAACTTCTCAGGAAAATGAAGTTAAGTAAGGCAGCATAGAGAAGTGCAGGACTGACAACACAAACGTAACTGAATTGAACATCATCTTGACAGGCCAAGATCATTGCTTGTATTTTGCCTTCTGATTCTAATCTGCCACTCTATTCTCTTTCACAGATCCCCACCACCTGCAAGGTTTCTAGAATATCTCCCAATCTTGCCATTACTAGTTTGTACCCCATTCCCACAGATCATCTGTTCTTCCTCATCACACCAGAGCTTCTAAATCCTTCACCTCATACCCAGAACAGTGACGCTGTTTGTCACCTGCTTTCTCTGAAATTCTGGAACTGGATGCAATGTTCAGAAGTACGTCTATATAAGTACAGAAGTTGAGTGCAAAGCTTTTGTGATCTTGCCCAGCAACCAAGATTTATGGACAATTAAAAAAAATTAACAAAAAAAAAAAATCACTGAATGTTACAGTCAGCCCTACACTTCTGTAAAGAAAATTATTCAAACGATAGAGAACAAGAAAGAGAGAACACAAAAGAAACAATAAGCACAGCATAGGCCCCACTATCAAGTAGGACAAAGAAAGGAAAATGATTGCAGCCACCCAAGCTTTGCTGTCACCACCACATACTTCAAAGAAAGCAACAGGCATCATGATCTTAGAGATCGATACTATTAAGAGTATTAGGAGCAGCTGAAGAATGACGATAGTGGCATTACTAATTAAGGACAACCAAGTACCTCTTTCATTGAGAATAAGAGAAGGAAACCTTAAGTATTTTTAATCTGAAAGTTATTCTAAATACCTCCTTTGGAGGCAGCTGAAACTAGCAAAGTGAAATTTCTGTGTACTTTGGAAACAAATACTTAAAACAAGTAACTCAGTGAAATTAATCTGTGCTTCACATCACCAAAACTCCTTTTGGAACTACTTTGTACCAATGCAAGGCTGTCTAGTTTAGCTAGGACATCTGTGTTCATAAGCTTTTTTTACTGTAGGATCATGTTGGCTCTGGTCCTAAAATTAAACTTGCTTATTCCCCAAATTGTAACCTAGACCACTACAAGATTGCATTATTATGTGACAGGGACTGTTAGAATAGTCTAACCACGGTGAGCTATCCAAGAAGCCATGTTAAAACACTAGTGCCCCTAGACTTGCCAAAAGGCAGCATGTTCCTCTTCACGTGCAGAAGGTGCAAGCCAGAACAGCTTCAGGATAAAAATGTTATTAGTTGAGACTGAACATACCAAAAAATATCCAATTAAAGATGACTACATTCTCAGAAGCAGCAGTCTTCTGACCTTTCAGGTAACCAGCAATTGATTTCCTTGCATGAAATTGAATCTCCAACTATTAGAAGATAGAATAGATTGTATCTGATCTATAGCATCTGCAGAAAAGCAGAGTCCACCATCTGATACTTACTGTTGTGCTTAAAGATTCGAATAGTTGCTCCTGACAGTCTTGCTCCAAGCACCAGTGATGCATGATTCAGTTCATCACTCAAAATCAGACAGCCCTGAATTAGAAGGGGAAAGAGGAAGATATTGAAAAGCTTACATTTCACAGCCAAGCATGTAACACCTTTCAGCTCTGAACTGCTTGGAGATCATTTAAGGGAAGAAAAAAAAAAGCGCATTTCTAACATAAATGCAGCTAGTCCAGGCGAGACTTGCTAAGAAACAATTGGCAGCCTTAGTATGGCAAATAAAAATACACAACTGCTGTTAACTGAAAGAACCACTTTAGTTTCACTTTCCCCAGAAGTCCTGAAGCTGCATCTGTCTGAATATCTCATGTCGATGATTAGTACCCTTTTTCCTATGCAGCCAGGCAAAACAGAGAAGAGCAGCTTGTCCGCAGTTCACTCAGCAACTCTACAGTGGAGCTAGGAAACAGGCCACCAAAGTCCTAGATTACAGACCTTATCAAAGTTGCACTATTTCTTGCATTAGGACGTAACCACTGACTAATCCCATGTGTGCTCAGTGGTACCAAAGGGACTAATTTTCTTTAATGAACAGAACAATTGAGTATTTCGTAGATGGAGGTAACATACAAGAGACAGGAAGTGGAAAACAAAATTGCAGAGTGAAATTGCAAAGTTTTCTGAAGCCATTAAATATTACATTGAATTTGTTTCCTTTTTCAAAAAAGGGAAGGTATATGCTTGGATAAATATCAAAACAGGATACATCTGTTTTGAAAGCAGCAATGATTGCAGGTCAATAGCTGATATGCTGAACATTCAGTCATAGTGTTACCGCTGTGGACTATAGGAATGCATATTGGGGGATTAGTTTGCAAGAGAGCAATAGTATTTCTAAATAACCTTGGCCCACTCTAATTACTATGCAAATGTGCTGCAACTCTAGAAGTGACTAAGTTAAAAATCCGGAAAGCATGTCAAGATGCTGAAGATTAGACACTAAACACATCCTCATTCTATGTTTCTCTACTAACAACCGGTGGAGGGAAGAGTCAAGAACATTTCTTCTCTGCAACGAGAGTTACTAGAAGGGACTGTGAAAAGCATTACCTACAGATACACAAGGTGGTGGCACAGACAATAGGCGTATTTTCTCCACAATAAAGGAAATTTTGCACTAGAATTGCGATGTACCTAGAAATATTCTACATCCTGGGAAAGCTCGAGACTGGTTTTCCCCAGAAACTGCACTAAATCAAGTGTTCAAACGGCTGTTACAAGGATTCACACTGCATATTTCAGAAACTTTGGCATAAGAAGCATGGAAAACTCCAACTAGCGTTTGCTTTTTAGAAATACTTTACCAAACAAGGAGTATGTATACTATGTCAGAGGCCACTGCTGTTAAGCACTACTGTATGAAAACCCGAATATAATAATCCAGTACTACTATCCTTCTTAAATGTTAGGAAGTTGAAAAAGTGATAGATTAAAAAAAAGACAAATAAGAGATTAATAGCCTACAAGGAGCTTCTCCATAAAAACAAGTACAAGCTTTTGTTAGAGAAAGCAGATTTAACAAATCAACGAGCAGCCTCTTTTCACCCCCCTGTAACAGAAGAGGGCATTCAATTAGACAAAATAAATTAATTTAGAACTGAAGAGGAAGTAGAGTCTCGTATTGTCTGCCACTAGAGAGAGGGCAAAGGATCAGAGAAACCAGTGGTACAGTACAGCAATCACTGATGATAATATGTAAAACTGAGTGCTGCTACTACAATGATAAGACTTCAGTTGCATTTATCAGCAAACTTACATGTGAGAGAGTATCCAGAAGAAGACTAACACTAATTGGAGATCACACTACTGGTATCAAGACAAACATATTCCAGTGAAGATCAGACTTACCAATGCATCCTACAAGTCAGACACAGAAACTGAAGTGAATGCCACGTTTTACCACAGTGCTGCACACATGAATTGCATAATTCAGTCCTGAGCACTTAATTTCACAAACTAACTATACATGGAAATTAATTTGTTTTCTTACAACCAAAAAAGAAATCCTTCAAGCACCATTGCTCTAATTCCATTATCTAGCCTCTGTAAGTCCAGAGCTATGACAAAAAGCTCTGTGCTACAGGCAGTACAGAATGCTGTAATTAGCTAGTTACTGTAACTACATTAATGACACTTATTCCAAAACAGGGAAGTTTCAGCATCTAGCTTAGCCTCAAATGGTCTAACAAATTCTGACTACATAATCCTCCAATCTCACATTATCTGCGGTCTAGACTCAGCATACATGGCAGTGACTGTACTAGGCAGCCAACAAGTTGGCTGTCAACAGTGGGTCTCTCCTGCTAAAAACTGCCAGGTAGAAAAAGACCTGTTTTTAGCAATGATTCAGTAGTGCTGAAATACAACTTTCAGTGTACACCAACTATACCTGTTTTCAGCATCTTCTTTGTAGAAGCTGCTGTTAACAAGCCATAGTGAACAGAGATCAACTAGGTAATGCTGATGAAGCTTTTGAATTTCTTTTGCTGACCAGTGCTGACCAGACTACGGGGTAGAGTTGGACCCTAGGATAGTCAAGTCATATTTGTTGCTATTAAAAGAGGATTCAGTAGCAACATAAACCAAGCACTTAAGGGTTCACAGAGCAAAACCAGAACAGGTGGTCCAGTATTACATACATACAATTAACTTTATTGCAGTGGTTTGTATTTTAAGCTAATTAAGTTGCATTATAGGTGCCCAGATATGATGTAAATAATGATTAGCTTCAAATCATATCAGTGACTGTCAAAGAAACTCCTTCTGGCCAAATGCAGATGCCATTACTAATTATATTTGTCAAACCTCCAAAAAATTAGTGTTACAGGCAGCTTTGTGCCTGAAAATGTGTGTAGGACATACAGAGAGACATAAAAAGTAGTTTACAAAACAAAACAAACAAACAAAAAAGGAGACAAAAAAAAGAGAGATCCCAAGAGTAATCAAGCACGAGGAGTCTCTGGGCTTTACTGAGGACACTATCAAAGCATTGCCAAACAGGCTGTTCACACACAGCCAATTGTGTACTGGGTGGTGCCAGAATTCAGGATTTATGTGAGCTGTTATTTGCAGACAATCAAGAAATCAAAAGTGCAGTGAAAAGCAACTTCAGGCAGCCAAAAAAAGCATTTAGTGAACATTCTGAACTGTGAAATGGTTCATCTGACAAGAATTCTTTTCTTCAGAAAAGAGCATTTTCTGTTTGGAGTATTCACCTGAGTATAAGGGTACTTCTAGCATTATGAGACAGAAGCTTCTTACTACCTTACTTGAAGTGCACAAAACCTAAGTATGCTCATTACTAACACATTACAGACTGCTGTATCCATTTATGAAGAGTTGGTTTAGTAAATGTGCAAGATACGCACATGAAAACAGGTATGTTACATGCCTTGGAATTTACTGTTCAGATTCTCTCAGTGGTTGTAAAAACTGTTAAAAGTTCAAATGTGAAAACTAAGGAGCTGAGTACGGTGTCTCAAGGTTATTCTCATAAGGTATTAAAGATATACAGTGGGTCTCACAGAAATCATTTTTCTATTGAAGAGAAAACTGGAGCAATGTGGAAGACGAAGAGCAGAAAAACGCAAGTAAGATATGTCAGAAGTAACATGTTGCTCAAAATCATAGCACTGCAGAAGTATTTGACTCCAGAAAGACTAGATTTGAAACACTGAATTTCTCTCTGGCATCAGACTCAAAAATGTCTTTCATTATGGAAAGCATCTGATATTTAAAACTTAATAGACCAAAAGAAAAGAGGCGTTACGTGGACAGTGCTGCTTCATTGTTACAATTGAAATAGCATGCAGGAAAACACTACAGCTAGTCAAGAAGAGATTCACCAGGAGGAAAAGTTGCCGGCACAATTTACAAAGTGGTCTCAGGAAGTGGAAAAATAAATAAATGGAATAAAGGGAAAATAATTCACTACACAGGGACATAGAATTCCAACAGCCTAGTAGTATTAGGCTAACAGTGAATCATTTTCAAAAAGAGGAAACAGTTCCAGTACTTGCATTATTTTACTCTAAGTAGGAGCTTTGAGAACATGTATTTTGCATCAGAAGATGCAAACAAAAAACTCTCTTCCATTTAATTTTCCAATAACAAAAAACCCCATAGTCTGAGATGCAGCATACTCAGGCTGCATTGTATACTGTTTTATGGGGCACACAGTAGACATCATGAGTCTTTACATTTGACCTTGTTTGTCTCAAATAGCTTTTCTACTAGGATTTTGCTCCTTCAGAGGTAGTATTTTTCAGCTACTGCTCAAAGATAATAAATTCTGTGTGTACCAACATGCAATTCAGCTTATCTCTGTGTCTCACTGACACAGTCACTTCTTAGTGTCTCAAGAGCATCAAAATACCTTCAGGCAATCAGCCTGTTAATCAGTCACCATTAGTAGCCTGAGGAAGCAAGCCTTAACATGCTAGGCTCTCTCGCAGAAAGAGGACAAGATCTGGACTGCTACTGGTCTCATGTATGCTGTTTCCCAAAAAGATTTTTGAAAAGGTTAGAGATGCATACTGTGACCTACAGTTTCCATAGAGAATATCTGCAGTAGTTGCCACTTAAGAAAAACAAAACCAAACAAGCAGCTTTTAGGAAACCCAACCAGCTGAATCTTTGTTAGATAAGCTTTTGCTAGTGACTTAAGACATACCTTGCCAACTAAGGCAGGAATGTTCATAGAGTTGGTTGCAAACCCCATTCCATATGCCATTGCAGATTCCACACCTAGGAACCTGGCAACTAGCTCTTCCAGCTCCTCATGCTTGTCCAAGTTTCCTGCACATAAAACAAATAAGAAATTCAGAATGAGGAGAAGCTTTCAATATTGCTATATTCTATGAGAAGAATTTCCACCAACCAGGCTACTCTTTATTTAAAGGCCCATAAAGGGAACACTGAAAAAAAATATATGAAAACATAAGTGAGGCAACTGCTGTGCCATGTAAACTTCACCCAACAAGTCAACTTGTCTTCACTAAGGTAAAAGCTTCTTTATTGATTAGTCCAAAGTTCAAAAGCTGGAACAAGTAATGTTTCAAAGACCTGTGATCAGATTAAAGACTTTGAAACATACATTTGGGGAACATTCTATCTTGCTCCAACTTACCCATCTCCTGCCTAGTGCTGCACACCCCAGCTCCATACTGGGACAGAACTTCAGCTGCTGCTTCTTGGCAAGTCCCTGCCTTCTGTGCAAATCCAAGGTAGTTGTAGGAACCCATATTAATAATGTCCTTTATCACTCTCCCTGTGTACCTGTGTTTTAAAAACACCGCAAGTTAGGACACCCACAATAAAAATTTAACTACACATGAAGATTCTTACTTCGGTTTCCTAGAATATACACTGAAATGTTAAAAATCAATACAACCAACCATTAAATTATTTCAGTACTGCCCCTCATCATCAAACTGAAACAATCAGTGAAAAAGCTTTCCCTATCTTAGTCTCAAACTAGTTCCCAGAAGAGTTTACAACAAAAGGTAATTTTACTATCATACCTAAAATTGCTTGAGGCTTCTCAAACCATTTGTTGTTTCTCTGACATGTCCCCCCTCTATCCCAGAAACATACAACTTTATTTTCAACTACAAAATAGATCAATTAACTTGGCAGCCCCTCAAGCAGGATATCCTCTAACCACAGAAAGGAAACACATCTGGCACTGCTGTGCTAACAATACGTGACAAGGAGATCAAGGAAGTTTAGCAGAAAAAAAGTTTTAATTATTTTGCCCTTGAAAGCCGAGGAGAGACATGACGAGTTTCACAAAGTACTGTGCTGCAAAACTCTTCACATCAAACTTGTTATATGTCATTTCCAATTCGTAAAAATCCTTGTCCTTGCATTTCTGATTTTGTTTCTACAGACTACTTCAGTTCTGACTCAAGACAATCATGTTAAACTCATTTTCAGGCAGCAACATTTACTTCAAGTGTCAGGACTGATTCTAAATCAACACAAAGTCACAAGTAGCACTGCAATCCGAAGTATGTACTCTAGGTTCTGGTCATCACACACAGAGAAGTATTGGTTTTATTATAGGTCTACGCCCATGAAATATTAACACAGTCAGCAGCCTTACTAAGCAGCCAAAAGATTACACAAAAACAATCACCTTGGCCAGATGCATTTCAAAAGAGCAAAATTCATTGATTCAATCTGCTGGAAAGCTCAAAACAAACACAATTCACTGCACCTTTAACCTCAAAGCCTGCAACTTGCTCTTATAGACCCACTACTTAAAGATAGTTGTGGGAAGCCTTGTCTTCAATTTTGACTCACGTGAATGTCCAGTTATAGTCATGGGAAACTCTCTCCATCATGTCCACTTTGGCCCCTGGGACACTACAGATGGGACGGTTCCAGCTGTCCCGAATGCGTGTGTAGAGGTTTCTGTTGTAGAAATTTTCAAAGTCCTGGTACAATGGGACAAAGTCCTGAAACACATCAAAAGCACTCAAAGTAAAAGGAAAATATGTATTACAGCAAACTAGGAATAAGCTGTTTCTGTCATTCAGGTGTAATTTAAAAATAAATTTAAAAAAAATAATCAAGAAAACTCAAGAAAAAGTTAGAGAGTTCTTCATCGCAAGCCCTGAAACCAATTCCACCCAAAGTGTTTTTAACCCTGGAAACCCATGTCAGTGCAAAATTATTTGAAGGTGAGACAGCAACAGAACTGAAGAGATTTATTTGCTAGTGCAAAATCCATCTGCTAGATGGTAACTTTTTCAACCTGCAAATCTACCACACCCACAAGATTTCCTCAACAGTAGGTGCTTTATTTGTATCTAACTTAAGTAGCTCATAGAACCTAAAAGCCATCAACCACAACTAGAAAAAACAATCATGGCATTAGGTTACACTTCCAAGTTAGAAAGCCCCAAAGAATTCTAACATATAGGAAAGGGAGTGCTGAAATCAACACAGAAACTGAATTGGGAGCTCCTAATGACACAAGGAGGTGGTGTTCTCTGAACTCAAATGGGACTTGAAATACCTTGGCTCTCTTTCCAGCTCTTGCTGGGTAGTGGAAGAGAACATCTCTCTTGAAACACACAATAATCCCCTTCGTGAAATGCACGCGCATATAATCTTTGCAGGAGATTTGTATTCAGCCTTCAGAGTTAAGCCGAGCAAGGGAACATGTAATTGCTTTTTGGCAGCAAACACTATGCATTGCTCTACTGAACACACAGAATTTGAAAACTGAGGTACTCTGCTGTATTTCATTCTGTACATAAGAAATGCATTTAATATAGCAGTGCTAGCATTATTATAGAGGTTACTGTTAGAACTTTCCACAAGTTTTTGTTCTGAATCCAAGCTAGTAAGCTACATTATGGCACCTCTCTTCTGCACAGCTTCTCAGCACTTGGGTCCCAAGGGATTTCTTTGTGCAAGCATTTCCTGAATTCTAGCTTCCCTTCCAACATTTTTCAGGAAAAGTAAGTGACTGTCTTGAATGGATAACACACAAGAATGTCAAACTAACTGTGACAGCAAGGATATCTGAGCACTCAAGAACATTTTATTCTGGCCTACTTAAAATGCTTCAAAGTCATGAGATTTCCTTATTACTATTCAATTAAAAGGAAGTTTGACATTCAGTAGTGGTAAGAATGCATAATTCATTTGCTGCTGTTGGAAAAAAACAAAAAAACAAAACACCCAAGCCTTTTTAATAATCTACAAAAGGAAAAACTAGAATTTATGACAAAGGTAAGAGCCAGCATAGCATTTCTTCCTGTTTTTCACAACAGAAATGCAAACATAGTGAGGGAGCATTTTATTTTTGGTGACAGGATAAGCAAGACAGACTATCTGTCTGACCTAATATTATGGTGCCTAACATTTGTACCACTGAAGCAAAACTGGGAGCATTTATGCCACTTAACAACTTCATCCTTTCGGTTTGGAGTAAAAGAACCATCTAGGTCCACCCCTTCGCATCCTCTTACCAGCAGCTGCACAGGAAAGATGGAGCCCCAAAGTGTCAACTTCTAAGCAGACATAGTTGCACCTAAGCCCCCTTCTGATTTGCCTGTGTATAATGACATGCCAAAAAGGCAAAGATATCAATTTTCATCACTGGGAAAACAACCCAAATTTAGCCAGTGATCACTCCTCCAGGGAATCACAAGTATGTCCTTTCTCAGCAAAGACAAGACAGCGGGAACAAGATTTCTATGAGGTAAGATGCACGCAAGGGCAATTATTTCTTCCATCTTCCTCTACTTAAGTATAGTTTTGCATTACTTCACATCTGCCAGGTCTTCTCTGAGGGCTCTTCGTCAAGAGACATTAACGAGGTGGTAGGGCAGCTAATACAAAGCTGCAATCCCCTAGAAAATCATTAGTTTTCTGAAGTAGCTACACAGCTCTATCCTTCCTCAACTTCAGTCTCACGTTGTTCCAGGCAGAAAGTAGGTTTCAAGGCTGAATCACTAACAAACTGATCCTCTTCACCATGTTTGCATGAGAATTCAGTTTTGCAGTAGTTAGTCAAGCACACTATGTGACCCAGGAAACAATTGAGATTTTAGCCAAAGTTTTTGGCTAGGAGTGGAGGCTGAAAATGAGTCATTATAACAACTCAAGCAGGTATGCTTGGGCTGATACAGTCCAATCTCACCTCAGATTACTCAACAGATAGAACATGTTTTATTTTGAAACCCAAGCTGACAAAGCAGGAAGAGTAACAAGGTCAACTGGTGAGATAAAGACAATCACGCACAACTTGACACCACCAAGATACACAATACAAGTATGATCTTACAAGCCAACAGTATAACTAAGTTTAAAGTGATTTAACTGTGAAGTAGAGAAGTTCTCTGAACATAATGGATTACGACAAGGAAAAAAGGTATCTTAAAAGTCAACAAGAATTCAAGAAACAAATTATGGGTAAGGGAATTAAGGTCTAATACATGACACTAGCCTTAGTTTTTGGGGGTACCAAGCTGTAAGGCTATAGCAAAGTGCTCTAAGTGAGGCATCAACTTAATGCCAGCCCCTTTGTCTGTCCTGCCCCCTCTCCCCCCGACCCAATAAACCACCCTCAGCTAGCTCTGAGAAAGTTCCTTGGAATAGAACAGGCATGAAGTGTTATTTTGGCATAAATCAAAACTGGATTGTCTATTTCCTCAGTAATCCTAATCCCACCAAGAGTTATCATGACCCCACCAAGACATTCTCATGACCAAAGAGAAATGGTAGGGATGTCTTTATAAATTGGTACTGACTTACGGAGTTCGAGAGTCCTCTTTTGCAGCTGGCATACAGGACCGGATGGTTGGCATGGTTGGTTTGGGGGTTGGGTTTTTTGTTTGTTTGTTCCCCCCACCCCCATCTTTCTACAGTGAGGCATTTCAGATGGGAGATTAGAGAGGACAGTACACCAAAAAGACCACTTGAATTCTTCATGGAAATTAAATGTTTTCAATCTTTGAACCACACACAAAAAAAATCATTTGGGGAGGGAGGTGGGACAAATTCTATCAATCCATACTATTTCAAATTTTTGGCACGTGCAGCCACAGTGCTGTGCTGCAACAGCATCATACTGCTGGAAGCAATCACTGTCCCCTTTAAATGGCCTTCAGAGTTTATTGTTATTTTTCCATCAAGTTCTCATCTTATTTCAGATCCAACACTCTAGCCATAACAGACCCCAAGAATATCCGCCCAAGATTGAACAACTTCATTTTGAGGAAAAATATTCTAGGAGTGAGTTGATTTTTTAAGCAATCTTAAGAGTCACCACAGTCAAACAACTGCAAAGGTTACACTGTTTTCAAAAGAGGGAGCAAAAGCAGCATGTTCTTGCATTTGAATTCATATGAACATGGAGCTAAGAAATTCTGAACAGCTCCATTCCTGTCAATTTAAGCCTAGAACACATCCCCTATTAATAAGGTGATACCCGATGAAGAAATCTTAGTACTAATGGTCTCCCAGAAGCCTGAAAGGCACAGCAATTTCAAGAAAGAGTGATATATGGGAAGAATAAAATTCTCCCTTGGGCTGCAGCGCCTTAGCATTGGTGATTTGGGAATCCAAGAGATTTCATCATACTGTAAATTAATACTACAACAAGTGAAGGTCATAATGAGAGCTTTGTAACCATTAGCTTGGGGCACAAAGACATGGAAATACAGTGATTATACTGCTTTCAGAGTCAAGTTTTCACAGTGTTGCACCTAAGCTAACAAATGGTGCCACGAGCACCAGCAGGGCTTACCTGCAATTCACATAATGCATTCCCTGATAATACAAAAGACTCTGAATGGAAATCAAGTAGTCAATTGCAACAAATTTCAGGTTTCTAAAAGGAAGAAGAAAGACTAGTTCCATCTCACTGCTACATGAGTCAAGAAAAAGTGGAGCAATAACCATGGGTAGCCTTTATGCCATCAGGAAGGCTCTGATGAGCTCTACAGGTGCTAAGACAACACTGAGCAAAAGACTCCAGTTTACTGCCCCTGAGATACTCCTACAGCTGGATGCATGTTAACAAGTGTTTGAAAACCACAGATGCTAGAAATATGTTCTGACTGGACAAGTTACTGAGCATGAAAAGGTATGTTAGAGAGTTACCCACCCCATTTGCACAGTTGGCCCCGTATACAAAACGTGCAAAGTAATCAACAGGCAAATGATACCAGAAGAAAGGTAAAAGTTATTTTCATCCTGCCTATAAAATCCTACAGCACTTCACAGACTTAACTACATTGTATGACCAGACATTACATTAAATTGGGTATGCATAAATTGATTCCAGGGTAATTCAGAATTGTTAATCTTGCCGCTTACCCACGCCTAAAACAGACTGATAATGCTTCAGAGAGGATGTGCTCACAACACTGGTTTCCAGGAAAAGTCCAGCTGCACATATTTTAAACACAGCCAAACCCCATTAGACTATTTCCTGGAAATCAGTACTAGCAAAGCCTGTCCCTCTTCACCCTTTTGTGTTCCAATGGCGAGCGAATATTAGGTTTTCCTGGAATCATTAAATCTCAATGCAAGGCTCTAATAAATTCCAAGGAATCTACCCACAGTCAGAGAGTCCCAGTATATGTTGGAAAGCCTGCTCTTTAAATTAGTTTGGTCACTTTTATATCACAGAATGGTTTGGGTTGGAAGAGACCTTAAAGATCATCTAGTTCCAACCCCTCTGCCTGAAGGCAGGAACACCTTGCACTAGACCAGGTTGCTCCAAGCCCCATCCAACCTGGCCTTGAACACTTTCAGGGATGGGGCATCCACAGCTTCTCTGGGCAACCTGTTCCAGTGGTTCACCACCCCCACAGTGAAGAATTTCTTCCTTACCTCAAATCTAAATCTACCCTCTTCCAATTTAAAGCCATTACCCCTTGTCCTATCACTACACAGCCTTGTAAAAAGTCCCTCTCCAGCTTTCTTTTAGGCCCCCTTTAGGTACTGGAAGGCTGCTATAAGGTGTCCCTGGAGCATTCCCTTCTCCAGGCTAAACAACCTTAACCCTTTCAGCCTATCCTCAGGAGAGGTTCTCCAGCCTTCTGATTATCTTCGTGGCCCTCCTCTGGACTTGCTTCAACAGGTCCATGACCTTCTTATGCTGGGGGCCCCAGAGCTGAATGCAGTACTCCAGGTGGGGTCTCATGAGAGCAGAGTAGAGGGGGAGAACCACCTCCCTCGACCTGCTGGTCATGCTTCTTTTGATGCAGCCCAGGATACAGATGGCTTTCTGGGCTGCAAACACAAATTGCTGGCTCATGTTGAGCTTCTCGTCAACCAACACCCCCAAGTCCTTCTCCGCGGGGCTGCTCTCAATCCACTCATTGCCCAGCCTGTGTTTGTGCTTGGGGTTGCCCCGACCCAAGTGCAGGATGTTGCATGTGGCCTTGTTGAACTTCAGGAGGTTCACACAGGCCCACCTCTCAAGCCTGTCAAGGTCCCTCTGGATGGCATTCCTTCCTTCCAGCATGTTGACCATACCACACAGCCTGGTGTCAGTGGCAAACTTGCTGAGGGTGCACAAAATCCCACTGTCCATGTCACCAGCAGCAGTGCCGGCCCGAATACCAAGCCCTGAGGAACACCATTCATCACTGCTCTCCACTTGGATATCAACCTGTTCACCGCAGCTCTTTGAGTGCAACCAACCAGCCAAGTCCTTATCCACTGAGTGGTCCATCCATCAAATCTATGTCTCTCTAATATAGAGACAAGGATGTCATGTGGGACAGTGTCAAATGCTTTGCACAACTTCCTTTCAGTTTATAGTTCTGATGCACATTCTAAGACTATGATATTAAGTGACAATTTAAGGAACAATTTGCTCTACTAAAATAAATTGCCCTCCAAAACACACAAAAACTGAAGGTGATTTTTTTGGTGTTTGTTTTTGTTAATATATTTTGGGCCTAAGTTTACATTATGCTTTTAACTGCGATCACCTGTAGAAACTCACCACAGAAAATCCACATACTTCAATTCCGTGACTTCCAGGACAAGTTCATTCAGCCCTTTCTGAAATACTTCCTTGCACTACATAATTTTGTTCTGCTCACAAAGCAGATCATCACACTGTTCAGCTACACAGCTACTCCTACTGCCTTTGCTTTGAGCTTTTCACCTAAGCAATTATGAACTATTTCAAAAAGTTAAAGCTTACCCTTTTGCTTGATACTTAAGAAAATCATAATCATCTAGTTGGCTCTTTAGAATTTAAATAATAAAAATGTTACTTTCCACACAGAGGTCACAAATCTGCCAGAGACCACCCCAGGATAACTGCAGGGCTCCTCTGATGTGCATGTATTAATTAAAAACAAAAACAAAAAAAGTGCAAGTTCCAAGCCTTTTCTGCAGACTAGTATCTGCATTCCCTTACCAAAAGATGATTGGGCTGTCAGCCAGCAGCTTGATAGATTCAAATATTTGAAAATCATAAGAAATTTTCAAAACAAGTCATTGAGCAACCCCACCCACACAAGAATAAAACCTGGCTCCCACACTAGATACGCTGCAATGTGCTCTCATCAATTCATTTGCAGGCAAACAAAGCTTAAAGCAGCAAAGTGTGAGGATAAGCACTATATATTCTAGACATCACATGATTGCTTTTCTATTTGTCCAATATCAGAAACAGCTATTCCAACCTAAGCACTAGAAATGTGATTTGGGGAGGTATACTAGGCTGAGGCTTCTTCGACACCAAAACTTTTTTAAACGGGATTTTGTATTTTTCATTCTTACGCAATATTCACTGGCACTTGTTACTAGCTCCATCCACAGTCATCATATGCACAAAACAAAAACAGAATACATGCCTCTCTTCCCTGCAAGCCATGACCAACATACAAACTCAAACGGTTTCAACTAATCTGTCTGGGAAGTATACTTCTTAAGTGACTGTCTTTCAGGGTAAGATGTAATGCTAAGTTAATTTATAAAAAATTTCAAGGCTAAATTTCTTTCAGAACTAGGATAATCAGTTACTAACAAACCCTGTGCCTCAATGTCCTTTGTGACAATCTTTACTGAGAGCCTAATATCAATAATGTATTCCCAAATTAGACCTACTGCCCAAGGTCCTCCTTTTCTACACTCTCACGTAAGTGTCATGACTGCTCCCACAGAAGAGGACTACTGTAAGCATTCTTGCATCTTACATACTGGTAACAGAACATAAATTTCACAAAAAATGTGCAACAAATAACAACTACAGTATAGAGTAACTACACCAACACTTCAGTTACTGCTTTATAATCCTCAAGTACCATGAGTACAGACCAGTATTTAAACCTTTATTCTAATGTCTTGGTAGGTTTCTGCAAGTGTTTGACCATTCTCTCCTGTACCAACTTCTAGCTTATACACAGAAAAATACAAGGGTGTCATATTCTCAGGTGACATAAACCAGAGTAGCTCAAATAACATTAAAGAACACATCAAGTTTCAAGTTGAGATTTAACCAGCAATCCTTATTCAGATATTGTAACTGTTAAAAAGGACCCAAGATTTTTACTTCCAGATTCCAGAAGTTTAAACTCCTGTACTTTTAACCAATATGAAATACCTATTACTCATTAAACTCCCATGAGGATGTTTGTTTTGGAATTAAGCACCTTGCTGTGAATCAGCTTAGTTCTACCTCACAATGCTCACTCAAAGAAGCTACTGTGAAGTAATTTTAGGCACTGGTTAGTTTACTTTATCTTAGCTAATCTAACGTAAGACGACATGCACTTCACTCCAGTGCTGCCTCCAAAAATAGCCTCCAAGGAAGCACTCCTTTTTTTCTTCCCCCATCCCATCCTTGATTATTTGTTTGCATTAGTGAGATGTCCTTCCCGCCTCCCCTATTTTCTGCTAGCCAACTGCTTGTGTGGCTGCACAGAGAGCCAGAAACCAGCAGCTGGAAAACAAACTCCCTTAACATTTTATAAACCAGATTGGCTCCCCAAATCAGTTGAGAAAAACAGAACCCAGTTCAGCAAGAGTAAGCCAATTCACTCTACCTTTGCAGCAAAGCTCACCAGTATTCACACTGTGCTAAGAGGGCTCACACTAAGAGTTAGCAGAAAATAGCTTGCAAACTGCAAGTTTAAACATTAGCTTTCTTAACCGTAATTAATTCCTATGGGGAACAAAAGCCTCTAAAAATATTTTATAACTACTCAAAATTAGGATTATCTATTCCAGACTAACTGTTGAAACAAGCCAGACTTTTCACCTGGTAACAGAAGCTTTTGTGAATAGGTCTTATTATGAATTAATTCTTTTTAATTGCTATCAGTGAGTCAAGAGTCAGTACCTCAGAATAGTCACCAGCTAACTTGCTAGTGCTCTGGACTCCAGATGAATTTAAAGTCATCCAGCTTGTGCTCAGGTTCTCATCCACAAGCTTTTCTTTGCAACTGCTTAGGCTAAACAGAATTAATAGCATGCTTCCAAATCAAAACACAGCCACCAGAGCAGCATCAGAAAGCCTCCCAGTGCCATCAAACTCAAACCAGACCCTTTGATAAGCATTTATTTAGCTGCTGATGCTGGCATATGTAGTCTCTCTACCCCAAATCCTTGTTTCTGCAGCTGAGGCATCTCAGTATGTTGATATAACTATTGATGCACCTTTGCAGTGAACCAGATGAGGAAACTGCTCCGCCAAAAAATAACCCAATTAAAAGAAATGTTACTTTGTTTAATGACACAGCAGTATCTGGGGCATTCAGAAGACAAGGAAAACAGCATAAAGCTTTGAACACTGGTCCCTAAAGAAACGCTCAAGCTATAGCCTCAGCCACAAAATTTCCCACTGACCATTATTTCCCAGTGGTTACCTTTTGTTCTGCTCTTTCTGTTGCATTTTGACACTTCTCAATCTTCCACTGCCGCATGAAATCTCGCAGATATCCAAAGAGAGTGAGAACACCATAGCCTACGTAGGTCAGCACAGCAACCAGCATCGGCGTTTCTTCAAAAGCTTCATTAAATGGCCTTTTGTATAATCCTCCATTGTGCACAATTTGATTTACCTATAGTAAAAATTTAAAGAGATGCAGTTGTGAGACATTCATCCAAGAAATGACAGATAACCATTTCAGAGTAGTCCCTGGCCCTCCGATCAGCTATAAGCTCTGCATCCCCCCGCTCAGCTCAAAGTACTTCCAGCTAGGTTCAGCATTACCGATGAATACTGTCAGTCTCTATATATGAGATTGCTAAGTTGTTGATACAACCAAAGTCACAGTTACCAATTTAGTGCAGTTTAACATCTCATTAACGTTCTTTAGCTTGCAAAGCTGATAGAGAGCATTGCTTACATCCAGGCTGACCAAAATGAAAAAAACACCTTTCCCCTTCACCAAGAACTAGGTAGGCACAAATAAAAAAACCAGTGAGGTTTCCCAGGTACACTACAGGAAAAAACAAAATAGAAATGAATAGTTTTATTAATCTAAACAATGTATTCTCAGGATTATGAGAACTGGAAAAGTAACTGGAAAATCTCAAAATAGATTCAACTTTGGAAGCCTATATTACTGTAACAAATCAAGCATAACCTATGTGTCTCCATTAGCCTAAAGATGCTGACATAAACACTGTCCTCATCCATGAGGTGGACATGACACCACAGACAAAAAGTCATTGTATACAGCCTCAACATTGTATATATGTCAGCACACAGAACAAAGCAAGGCTTTCTGCATAAAATCCACAATAAAAGTCATCTTGCTACTTATGTATCTTCAGGAGATGGTAAGAGCTTGACTACATGTGCATACCCCTCTCAAGTACAATTACTGTAATACATAATACTTGTGACTATTACAGAAAAACTTCACAGCTACAAGTCAATGGCTCACTCAGCATGGGGGGCGGGGGGGGACGGGGACGGACAACACATGACATCATGGTTTTAACTAGACTACTTGTTCAAAGAATTAAGTTAAAGATCAGATCTCAAAAGTCAATGTATCAAAACATAGAAAGCCAGCCATTAGATGCAAATTGCTATTTGTATTCGTAAAAGTTATTAGAATAGCCACCCTATAACAGAATAGCTACATGTGAAAGAACATTCTCCAAGACATAAATCCCCTATCTGTAGCATCAAAGGTGACAAGTCTTACTTCTTGCAGAGTAGATTTATTTTTGCCAGTACACCAAGGCTTAAGAAAGCAACGACCTATTAGGTAACCTGAACAGATTAAGATTGGCATACAATTCTGTAACTCTCTGGTATCCAAATATAATATGAAAAATGTTGCTAGATGTGCACGGGAGCATCTAGAAGACAAGAAGGAAACCAAGATAATACATTTCAATAAATGCCTGTATTAATAACAACACCATGCTGAAGAGAGGGCTAGGGCAAGTATGTACCTAGGATGTTGCTCATATTTCTCTAGACTGTACTCAAATTGCAGCTTACAGCCAGAAATAATAAGAAATGTGTTTTTAAAAATATTCTCAAAGAAACGTCAACACCTAGGAAAGAGGTTGATGCTAAATACATCAAAAAAGGACAACACCAAATAATTAATGAAGGGTGGGCGCCAGCAGACAGAATAAAACCAGTTATTCACCTATGGCACTCATACTATCATATGGGAAAGGAAGCCAAAGTCATGCTAACCTCTGTAACAGCTGATGAATCAATAAACACACACATACTTGCTGGCCTCACCAGACACTGCATTATTTGGAAAGTGACACCTGCTCATCTCAGGTGCTGGAGCAAGTCTGTATTTCAAGCCTGGCATTAATACCTTGAAAGTAATTTTTCAGAAGCAAAAGTCTGGCCTTAGGATACAATTATGCTACAGCTATGCAGCCACTGAGTATAAACTGCACCAGCACCTTCCTCCTGATACTCATTTCTACCTCTTACCTTTTACCAACATGGACATCCAGAAAAAAGTCTTAGAGCAAATGCTTGATTTGGTCACCATAGCTGTAGGGACTTTAGAACTGGTACAAGCATGGAAACAAAGACACAGTAGGAACTTCTCATTTAGCAACAGCACTTACCCCAGATGCAGATAACTAACTTGCAGCACTTTGAGGCCAGGTTTAATACTGAAGTAGTTTTAAAACATACTGCATACAGTGGTGGCTTAAGTTAGAAAACTACCATGATTTGAAACAGGTGTAGGAACACTTGCTTACCACATTGCAGCTCAGATGATGGCAATTTAAAGCTTTCATGCAGGCCACAGGTTCATACACTGTTTTTGTCAGGAACAGTGTCAGCCAAAGGGACTGCCCCTGCCCCACTCACTCCCACTTTAAACTACCTGCATCACCCTCTGGCTTGCACAACTAAGGCTAATCTGATATTTGTCATAGAGTCCCTCCAACACTGAACTGATCCAGGTTGGAAATATAATTGTTTGCAGAACATTATTTATTAGACCCTAATAGTATTTACAGCACCACTCCACAAACTTGTTCAATAGATCCCAGCAAACAAGAACCAGCAGCAGTTTGGGGAGAGAGGAGGGGCAGCAGCACCATGACAATCAATGGGCTTGGTGAACCAATGCTGCAGAAGAAAAAAATCACAAAAGCTTTCTCTTCTCTATTACTCTCCAGATTGGAGATTGCTCCAGTTCATGAAACCATAGAATTTTATTGCATCCAGATCTGATTAAGATCATGCACCAAAGCTCCAATTACCACAATTTCACAGCTTGATGAATTAAAGTCAAATTTAGTGTCCTCACGCCGACAGACCAGGCTGTGAATAGCAGCTATTCAGGAGCAGGTACACAACACACCTGCTACCTGTGGCTGTGAACTAGTAGCTGACTTCTGGATAAGCAGACAGGAAACTGGTAGCGACTACTTCGCAAATTTCCTAGTATCTAATAAACAGAGATGACACCAAACTTTTCATGTCTTTCTCAGGTAACTGGAAGTTCATCTGGAAGAGATGAAAGGCTACATCCTAAGGGTATGGATCTGAGGTCACCTAATAAAAAAAACGGAAAACAAAAAACAAAACAACCAAAACACAAAAAAACCTATTGACCTTGACAACCCCCAACCCCAACCCAAATCCAAACCTATACACAATTTTAATCAGAATAAAAGCATACCAATTTTTTCCAGGTCTTTAGAGGTGCCTCTGCTTGTGACAAATGCTAAAACTAAACAAGTTATTCCACATGGCCAAAACCAACATTTCACTGAGAAAGGCTCTTCTGGGAATACCTGTACTGATTCAATGCATACTCCAATCTATTTCACCTCTCAGTGTTTTTCTACCAATGTGCTTATACATCCTTATACTCTTACGTCAGCTACCATGTAAACTGAGAAGCTTCTATGCTATCCTATCTGAATTAAAAATTAAAGAAATACTCTAAATGCAATTTCACAGACTTTTCACAAACCATAGGGTGACTGCAAATAGACTCTAGTACTGCCTATAAAAGAGACATTTGTAGCCACATTTTAGATAAAAGCTTATTCATTTTTCCAGGAATGCCTTATGAATCTACACATTAGCCTTCAAATGAAAGCTTACATGCTGCGAGCTCCAAGCCTGCTGCCGAAGAGCAGCAAGTTCAGTTCCAGAGACCAAGAAAGAAGGTGGATACAGCTTAGTGAACCATTTCTTTTTCTTGGACAGGGGAGGGAAGCATGCAAGATTGGTTTCAACAAGTCTTATGATACAGTGAGCCATGACCTTTGAACCAGAATATGTTGCATGCCTAAGTGGAGACTATAAAGACAAGTCAGGGTTCACCTAAGCCTGTGGTTCAAAAAAGCAGGTATATGCTCACCTGTATCTCTCTTTCCTGTACTGCCCAGACCACACGTACAGAGACGAGCACCAGCACATTACAAAACTCAACTGCAGGAAAAACATCAGAGAGCACCACCCAGCTGGTTACAGAAGGCAGCAAAGAGATGGCATTCTGAATCAGCCACAGGTAATGCCTGTGTTGGGCCAAGCTCTTGGGGAAACCAGTCACATAAAACAGTACTGTAACAGTTACTGAGCAGCAGCAGCATACAACTACTGCTAGAAAGGACTGCATTTGTCCAAGCAGAACACATCAGGGAGTCTGATTATAATCACCTCCCCAACCCAGTAACAAACAGTTCCCATTCACAAGACATTACATTACAAAATTGACTTCAGATTTAGTTCATCCTACAAATCAGAAGCATTAGGTAGCGTAATAGCATGTCTAGTACAGGCAGAGGATGGGATTGTGGATGTACGGATGTGCAGCACAAGCACAAGCACCCAACCTAATGTTCTTACCCAACTGCTGCACAAAGTTATGCTTTAAAGACCATGGTGGCCTCCAGCCAGCATCAGCTCTTGCAGTGCCTTAAGGTCAGGTACCATCAGAAGCAGACTCCAGCTCCACAGAGAGAAAAGGTATTTCTGCCTATCCCAAGTTATTAAAATTCTTTAACAACATATATGGAAAACCTCTCACACAATACCCTTTTTGCAGTTACCTTAGCATGATTACAGGTCATCCAGCATGAGGGACTGAATAGTGTAATCTACACAAAAATAGTTCTCATTTAAGCCACTCCACTGAGCATAAATTCACACCAGAATGTATCCAATTGCATGCTTTATTGATTACAACCTCCACTATCCTACTAGATGTGAAGATAACTCCTTTATCAGTGCATTAAAAAAACTGCAATTCATAAACAGCAGTTAGCAGTTAACTTGCTTTTACTTCACCATTGTCCATCTTCTAAATTTGGACAGTAAGATCTTCAGAGATGTACCACCATACCTCACCCTGTCATGGATTTCCAAAGGAGGAAATGAAACCAGCAAACAGATACAGATTTTAGTGTTACTTACACTTTCACTGCCAGCACCCAAAACAGGTCATGACTTTCTTTTCATTAAAACTTATTTCTCAAAACCAATAGGAAAAAGGGGTTTCAGTATATTTGCTATATCTATGTCAGCAGACAACTTGGATAAGAACTCATCCTAAACAAAGTCAGCATGGTAAAAATCAGCGGATGCAAAGAAGCACAAAAGCAGCTGAACACTCTCAGACTGAAAGGTACCACACTTAACTTTCAAAAGCATTAGAGAAGGAAAAGTTTCGTGAAAAGACAAACGCCATGCTTAAACACAGGAACATTTGCAGACAATACTGTAGACAACACACAGGATTTATCACAGGAATCTGGGTACAGACGTGGCATGGCAGGCATATACTTCAGGGAGAGAAGATGCTACAAGTGCAACATGCACAGCACACAGTAAGAGAGAAGCACACAATAACTGGTTATGCTGCTACCCTGGGAAAACCCTAACACTGTATTAAAGAGGCTATCTCATTTCATGCTGCCAGGAAGAACAAAATCAGATGAACTTTGCAGATATTATGTAAACACCTTAAAAGGATTATTTATGCAGGAAAACAACTTTGCTAAATTCTTATTAAAATTTAGTAGCTTCTCATTGCCACATACCACATATAATGCAGAAATTTTACTACCAACTTTGCAGCTTTTTTTTTTTTTTTTTTTTTTTTTTTAGAAACATGTAAAAGACCACTTCCATGAGTGGCTTGCTTTTTTGTCAAAGATTCCTGCCAACTATAGGGAATGAAATGGAAAGATACAGGATGCACCTCCACTCTAGGATGTGCCTCCACTCTCAAAAGCGGTCATGTTTATTATAAAGGATTGAGGGAATCAGCACTACAGCAGTGAAAAGTCCACACAGACAGCTGCTCTAAGCTGTTAGGGTATTCTGCGGTAATTTTGCTGTCACCTCCAGCCCTTTTCCTTGCACTGTTTTGTTCTTAGACTTCAGATCTCAGACTGTTGCATTGGTAAAAAGACCAAGTGTTTACTATCAAAATTAGAATGAACTGATTTGAATTGCAATTTAAGCTTTCAAAAAGAAAAAAAATAAAAATTACAAGAGGGAAACTTGTTTTACAAAACAGACTTTAACACTCAAGTGTATTCCTAATTAAATATTTGTTCTTGTTGGCAGGTATTATGAAATATTTTGGTTTGCAACTAGTTACTCCCAACAAATTTGGCATTCATTTTTTAAGATGCACTTGCCACATCTACACAAACAGTATAAATCTTCGTAACGTTTAAGTGTTGTTTGGGCTTTTTTTTTTTCCTTTTAGCAAGTGAATAATGCAATTAAGTTTGGGTTTTTTTGCTTGCTACATATGGCTCACAATTTGAATCCTACTGAGAATATACTTTTTTCTGACAGTTTACCTTAAACCTAATATGTATCCAGTATGTTCAGTAGATTTTAGGTGTACAGCATTTTGACATAGAATTCCTTAACTGCATGCTTAATTACTAAATCTGTTTTACAATAAAAATTTCTGAAGACAGCACAAGTCTGTAGTGGTTCACTAACAAGTCAATCTCTAGGCTCTCAGATACCTCTGAAAGCGTTCCTAACGTACTTTAGAATTCTTTCTCACTTACTTTTACAGACATTAAACCCCATTACTTTCTAAACTTTTCAACTCCTGCTTTCTCAACTCTAAGTATTCCTCAAGACTTATTTTTCAATTACAAGTGCTTCTTTTTCTAGGAGTGATTTCTTAATGAAGGCAAAAAAATTGGAAACCTCTTTGAAGCTGGGCCAATGTTTTATATTCCTCCCAGAGAAACTGAAGTCAATAGATAATTAAGATAAAGCTTTTTTTCCAACAAACTGAAAGCATGACATTTAGGAAACCAACATTTCTGCTGTATGATTAAGATGGGAAAATACAACATGACATATCACTTAAGTAATTACAATAACAAAAAATGACATTGCATATATTTATAACAATTTATTCTAGTATTTAAGGCTTATCACCAGCTAAATTTGAAATGGCAGTCCCAATATAATTGAAAGATTTTAACACTTCATCCAAACTGACATCTCAGTAGCACATATTCAAATCTAAGAGAAGCCAGTCACATCACCAGCTACTATAAGTGTTTGTTTTCATACCAGTACAGATACACAAATTCTCAACAAGTACAACACTGGCACTACATCTACGAATTTAATATGATGGCCTCAAATTTTCATTTAGCCAGATAAGATGTTATGTAGCTATTCCCTCCACAAAGGCTTACAGTCTTTCCTAATTGAATTTGGTATTAGAAAAGTATGCTCATGCACAGGTACACTTTTTCAGAAATAGTTTTGTCAATTTTCTAGGCCAGCCAATTTTCTACTCACTTCAGTTTTAAGTTACTGGCACAACAAATGCAGTCAATCAAAAAGCCAAGCAAGAGGCAGAAAGTTATAACTTCCTTCCTCAGGTCTGATGCAAGCCTCAGAGTACATGCTACAAGCCCTAAGGCACACATTTTCATAGGGGTTCAAGGATTAAATGTCTAGGGCAAACTCTCCTGCAATCCAGGAGTTTATCTCTGTAACCGTGGAATAACCAAGGTTGGAAGGGACCTCCAGTGGTCATCATGACCAATCCCCAGCTCAAAGCAGATCTAATCACAGCAGGTTGCCAACGTCCACATCCAGTCTAGTCTTGAACACTTCTAAGGATGAAGGTTCCACAAGCTCTCTGAGCAACTTCTTCCAGTATTTTACCACCCTCGTGGAAAAATTATTTTCCTTATATGTAATCAAAATCTCCCATTCTTCCAAATTACATCCTATTGCCACATATTTCTAAAAGTCTGGCTCCATCTTCTCTATATCCTCCAGCCAGCTACTTGAGCCTTCTCCTCCTAAGGTTGAACAAACCCAGCTCTTTCAGCTTCTCCTCATACCTCACATACTCCAGCCTCTTCTGCTTCTTGGGGATCCTCCACTGCATTCACAAATCCACATGGTTATGTCAGCATCTTTATGGGGAGCTCAAAACTGGACACAGTACTCAAGATGCAGTCTCACAAAAGCTGAGTAAGTAGGAATGATCACTTCTTTGTGACTAAGTTAATGAGATTTAGTCCTTTAGGATCAATTTTTTTCTTTTTATCAGAAATATTTGCATTTTAAATTTGCATGCAGATGTGAAAAACACCCCACAATCCTATACTCAAATTCCTTTTTATATTAGTAGATAGGGCAGTTATTTAACAGCTTTATCTTATCCTAACATTCATCTGAAACAAGGGCTTATTCACATTGCTGCTACCACTAACTCACTGTAACAAGAAAAACTTCCGGTTTGTTGCACTCATCTTCCTAGGTGTGCTCTCCCAAAGAAGTTATACTAACCAGGACTCCAGCAAAAGCATCTATAAAATCAAGATGAAGCCACCATTCCCCTGCATCCTGAAGCATCTCACAAGATGAGCCTACAAGTAGTATCACTGCTCTCTCTAAAAAAAACCAAACACAAATCACAGGACCACACAAGCTGTTTTTAGCACGTACACATCAAAGCTTTCAGAAAAAAAATAAATCTACACTGCCCATTTTAATAGCTGTAAGAATTCAGGACTTGTGATAGTTTTAAAGGAATGCAAATCCTACAGTGGTCCCACTCTCTTCAAACTATTCCTTGTCTTCCTGAGGAAGTAGTATGACACCTTGTTTACAAAAGCATGCAATAATCATGTACTTATTACAAGTATGCAATAAGCTATCTGGAGATTGCCACAGCATGGCATTTGAAGACCTTCTAGAAACATCAGGGAAACTAAAATTTGTTTATATTATTCCAGCTCCTATCTAACTGACTTGGAGATACCACGTGCAACAGAAATTAAGAACTTGATATCTAAAACCTATATTCCATTATTTTTTTAGTTTGAGATTATTTCTTCTTCTAGAAGAGTAACAGAATCATTCTAAGGTGAAAAGCTCAATTAAGGAGTCAAAAACCCCACATTACTAAAAATCTGTTCACAATAATAGGTAGATTCCAATAAGTTATCATGGAAAATAAGGGCACCTTGTTCCATTAAACGTGTCCCAATCTCCCTATTTTAAGCATGACATTTTTTTTTCAGATGCAGTATTAGAAAACCATTAGCCATTTGCTTCAGAGCAAAACACTCCAATGGAGAAATACATTCCAGTTTAAAATCGCCCAGTTTAAAATTGCATTGCAGAAGGAAAAAGCAATTTTCCCTGCATTCTTTATTATTCTCACAAGTGTCTTGATAGATCCTAAATACCATTTTTCCACTGAACTCACTTAACACTCTCTCCAACAGACCAGAAGGACATAAAAAGTGGAATCATGCACAACTTGAAGAGCTAACTCCACTGTTTTTTTATTTAGATTTGCTTTCTTTCTCCTGGCTGTGTTCATTTCCTCATGTCATGACAATACCCTTTGAGATGTCAGGCTTTCATCTTACATAGTGCAGTATTACACTGAAGCATTAAATCAGTTTTGAAACCATCCATAGATTACTATTCTTCCTAACCGTGCACTCCCTTAACTGTACACAGTCAGAAATAAGTTACTTCTCACCAATATCCCACAATTTTTAATTGCTAGATGGTTCTTCAACCTCTTATAATTAAGGTGCTTATATCAAGATCATTGCATTCACTGAATTTTAATCTCTACACAGATTAACTGTTATCAGAATCAAAGTAGTTTAAACACAGGAAAAGAAAGAGCTGTTATTTATCTTAGTATTTCAACAGAATGTTATTCTAATATGCTGAAACCCTAACTTCAAATGATTACTTTCCTAGTCACCGATGATACTTCATTAATCTCCAAGGTAGACAAAGTTAGCTACTACACAGTCTTAGCAGGTGGCAAGTTCCCCTCTCCTTTTACCAAGGGGAAGGATTAGCAGTTCAGATCCCAGCAGGAGACAAAGTAATACAACCTATTTAAAAATTAAGACGAACAATTTCACCCTCTTCTGCTCATGCTGGAACAACAGTAAAGAGCCCATGCTATGTTAAATACCAGTCTCTCTCTGTCGAGGGAGTTGTAAGGAAAGCCCAAAATCTGTGTTGTAAGAATAATACCCCTCAATCTAAACTTTTTTTTTTAGGGTAAAAAAAACCCAACAAAAATTAAAAACCAAAAACCCCACAAAATTTACACAGGTAACCACAGCAGAGATGTCCTAGGTAGGAGCAGACTTTTTTTTTACATCATTAAAAATGGGTAAAACTGTCCTGCACTATCAAGCCCTACAAGAGGGCACGGTGATGTACAACCCTGTCTCTAAGCTCCCCTCTCGCAAGCTCCAGGCTTTTCCAAATAAATTACCAGTGACTGCAACACTACTTTATACAAATGGCTTTCCTTCCCCCTCCTCTTCCCATCAATATATTTATTTTATCTAGATCTCTTCTTGCCTATTAGTTGTCTCAAGGACCCCATCATAGGCTTTCTTGCAAAAGCACCTTTCCCCCCCCCCCCCCCCCCCCCTCATCATTACTTTTCTGTTTTTTTCTACTAAGTAGGAATTGCACTCTCACATGTAAGCTGCCTCCTTTTTGGTACTTGGTTACTTTGCATTCCACAGATCTCTCCACTCGCAGATTCTGAAGTGTTGTATGTGGTATAGATATATACGTACACAGACAAATATATTCAACACATGGTAAGCATTAACATGTTTCCCTTCTCCTGTGTAAAGGCCCAACAACCAAAATTCAAAACCCCAAAGGCCAACCAAGTAGCCAAATCTGTGATACCCCAGACACCATACCTTTGGCAGCTCTAAGCTCCCATCACTGATGCTATTTGAGAAAGCTCTACATGGCTAGTACCCCTAAACAGTCACTTCTTCCAGTCAGGTTCTCATTTAGATCCTCATTTTGAAAGTTAGCCATCTGGTCCACATAAAATTATGGAGAAAAGAATGCAAGACTCCTAATTATAAATCTCTGCTTGACCAGAAAGCAGCTGCCAGAAAGATATAAAGCTGTCTTAAATTCTTCTTTCATCCTCTGACAATGCCACTACACTTTGGCTTTTTGCTAAGATTTCTCATGACCACTTCCCCAATGAGCCTTCCCCCGCCCCTTTAGAAACAGTTGTCTCCAATGCCTCAGGCTTCTAAGACATATTTGAGCATAGTATCACAGGCAAGCTAACTGAATAAAACGTCTCATAAAACAGTCGGCTTTTAAGCTTCCTCAGTTTGACATTGATGGTTTTTCCATTCACATGCTGCATCTCCCACGTTTTCCAGATACACAGTTGAACAAAATCCTTGAGGAAAAAACCTTCCTTACCATGCTCTTCTATTCTTGTGAAACAGAAGAACATAACTGTTTTCAGACCTTCTTTAAAAAGCACAGAGGGGAAAAAAAATGCTTACAGAAGAATACTCACCATCACCATGCTTGGTCTTAGTGCAAAGACTTACACCTTTGTTTTTATAGTAGGCAGTGCTTGGTGTTTGCAAGGCAAGACTACAAGTGCTATAGCTCCCCGAACCAGTACAAGGTGACACTGCTACCAAACAAAGGTATTGTACCCTCCTCCTTCATTTGTTCACTCCCAATACTGCACTATTGCCTCCCAAGTGCCAGGGCAAGACTACAAGCGTCCATCCAATGAAAGAAATACAGTAAGCATCCTGGGTTAAAGTTAACTCAGGGAAAAAAAACCCAAACACTTCCATTTTACCCTGCATCAGTTCTCAGTCTGGTTCATGCAGTGATTGCACAAGCCTACACTGGAAAAAAACCAGAAGGGGCAGCACAGGAGTGACAACAAGGAGCAACAGGAGGAATGAGAATGGAGGAAGGCTTTTCCCAAGCAGCTTTAGGCGTCCAAGGGAACAAGACCCATTTCATACCGCTGTGATTGCCTTCATGAGGACCATAAAGTACCTTACACTATAACACAAAAGTTTAGTGTTTTGGAGAGAAACAACTGGAAATCTGAAAGCACAAATACACACTCGCGTCATAGGGTGTTAATACAGCCGGATGGGAAGTGCTGCATCAACCTTTAACTCTTCTGTAGAGAGAAGTCCCTACTCAAGGCTACTTGTACCCACAGCCCTGCGTGTCACACCTGTAACAATAAAACAGCGGCGAAGAACTGCTAACATCTTTTCTTCGAAAGCACAGACCTACGACAGTACAGCGAGGTTTAAGTTTGAAGCTCTGCTGCTAACAAACGCCTTGCAGTAAAGGTAGAGCAATGACTCGAGGGCCAGCCGTTTCACAGGAAGTCTCTCACCAGCCTGGCGAGCAAAGGCCCAGCAGCCCTCCGAGGCAGGCCCGTGACCGAGGCACTGCCCCCTCCCGACCCCAGGCGAAGGCCGGGGGAGGGCACAAACCCGACCCCCGTCGGCCCGCGAAGTTCTGCCGAACTCCCGAACAACCACACCTCGGCGGCTTGCCGGAGCCCCGGCGTGCGGGGCGGCTGCAGGCTCCCCCGGCTCCCCAGCCCACCCGGGGGAGCACCGGCGGCTCGCACAGCGGGACGAGGCAGCGGGGCGGCAGCACCCCGAAGCACCGAGGCGGCGCTCGCCTGGGAGAAAGCGCCGGGGACGGGCCGCGGCCGGCCCCACGAGCCCTGCCCGCCGCCGCAACCCCCGAGACGGGCGACCAGCACCCCCCGCCCCGGTGCCGGCCCCGCCCGGGCGGCCGAGGGCGCCCGCCGCACACACCTGGGTGTCGGGCGCGGGCAGGCCGCGCACGTAGCCGTTGCGGAGCGCGCCGTGGGCCGCGCCGCTGCAGCCGTTGGCGCGGGGCTGGGCACCCAGCGCCGCCGCAGCCCGCTCGGGCCGCTCCATCCCGCCGGCTCCGCTCTGCCCCGCTGCGCTGCGCTGCGCCCGCTCGGCCGCCGCCGCCGCCCCCGCCCGGCCGCGCCGCGCCGCACCGGAAGCGCGACCCGCCGCTTCCCCCAATCGCCGGCGGAGACGTCACGCTCGGGGACAGGCTCCGCAACGAGACATCAGCGCGCGCGCGAGACTGGAGGCAGAGCCCAAGGAGAGGGGGGCGGGGCCCGGGGGACGGGGTCCAGTGAGAACCCGGCATGCCAATCAGATGGGAGTGAAGCTAGGGGAAGGAAGGGGCTTGCCCAATCGCAAAGCAGAAAGTTCGGAAGGGGGTGGAGCCAGAAGGTGAATGTTGTCCAATCACTTGGCAGTGATGGAAGCGGGAACGAAGAGGAGGAGATGAGCTAGCCAGTCACAGCGCGGGCGGAGGAAGGGGCAGGAGCGAACAGCGGGGTCCGTCCAATGACAGGAGGGAGGAGCAGGGCGGTGGCTGAGGCGGCAGCCAGTGGGCAGGCGCCGGGGCGGGCTCGCGGCGCAGGGTGTGAGGCGGCGGTGCGTGACGGGCCCCAACGGCCGCGCCGCGGGGCGGGCCCGGCCCGGCCCGGTCCGGTCCTGGTGGCTGGCTGCGCGGCGCAGCGTGGCTGTGGGCGCGGCCGCCCCGGCCCCGCCTGAGGCCGGGCAGGGTGGGTGCGGGGGCGCCGGCCGTGTGAGGGCTGTCCGTAAACGCTTTCCCTGACGCGAAGCGGGCAGCGCCGCGGGGTGCGCGGGCGGGTGTTGCTTCCATTACCGCCGGCGGCCCTTCCATTGGGGCACCCCGGTCGCTGGAGCCGGGAGAGGGCCAGGGTGGGATGAGGTAACCGGGGAGCCTCTCGCCTGCCCTCGCTGGTCCAAATCGGGGGAGCTGATGAGTGAAGCAGTTCCTTCAAGACCCGGGGGGTTGCCCCAGGACACGCAGGCCTCGGGCTGTGTCGTGATGGGATGTGTGAAAGATAAAGTAATCCCTCGCCAGTCTGATGGGAGAGCCCCTGGGTGAAACTCCAGAATGACTTTTTCGGAGGTCAGAGTTAATTACTGTAATGCCCTTTCCTGCCTAGGATCAACTTGGGAGAGGTTTATCTTGGCTCAAGTCCACCGGAGTAATGAAGGACCTGATAGGAAACCCTGCAGACAAGCACCAGGCAGAGCTTAAGTCAATAGGATTTAAATTTGGGATTAAAAATAGGTGTATGCTTGGCTGCCTTGCTGAGCTAGTTTCCCTGACAGCTGAAGTTGCCAGTCTGTTAACGCTGCCTGTGGCTGTGTTTGAAAATTATCATATGTTTGGCTATGAATTTGAGTATTTTCTGACAGGGTTTGGAAATACATACTTCACTCAAAGACCAGGTAAACTTAACACTGTTTTTAGTTCAAGGGTAGGTATTATCAATCTTAGTAAAGTTTGGGTTACCAAACATCACACAGACACCACCAGAGGAAAGGTGCACTGCAAACCACAAAGCATCTGTATTTGTGCACTATTATACAACTTGTATACGTCTTGGTGAGGGAGTGGGAAGGGAAAGGCATCCAGAGGTTTCTGAGTTGCAGGAGTGTTAATTGGTAGAAAGGAAACAGCCTAACATGTTTAATCACGTACTGAAGAGGTGGGAGAGTATGACCTTTGATTCCTCCAACGTAATTGAGAGGGAAGGGCTGTGGTGTTTCTTAGAATGGAACTTGAAACAATGAGAACAAATCACAGTTTACACAATGGAAATTTAATAGGCTTAAGCAGATGAATTTGAGAGAATGGTCTCATCCTTTTCTTTCTGATTTGCTACTATTGTTATTTTTCTGTATTATAGTCACATCTTGGAGATCTGTCATGGATCTCATTGCAAATTCACTTTGACATGGAGTTCCTAACAGAAGTGAATTAGCTTCTGTGAAAGACAGTTTTCTTCCCTCAAGAAGACTTGGGAGAGCTTCACAGCCTGGTTTCAGCCTATTTGTAGGCAGCAGTATGTGTCCAGTATGCTTCAGATCTCTGGATCACCTTTGGACAAAAGGGCTTTTTTGTAATGAGGGGTGCAAACACAGGCTCAGGGGTAACAAGCACAGGTTGGGTGTGAGACCTTGTTCCTTTTCTTGCTGTCTACAGCCACTCCCATATCTTGACTGCCACTAAAGCGGGTATGGACTTGCCTGAAAAGCATTCTTTCTTCACCTGGTTTCAGTATGCAGTGAGACAGAGCCATCAGCTAAGATGGGATGGACCGTGTCCCCTCTCTCGTGCTGTGGGAGAGCAGCAGGGGGGAGAGTGGTGTTGCTAGGAGGGACCTAGTGATCAAAGCAGCGAACACCCGTGTTCAGCATTTGGGTGTTTGTGCAAGTGGACTTGCTTCAGTGTAGGTGCAGTTAGGAGTGCTGGTGGGGAAGAGGCACAGGGACCCCTCTTGCCACTGACCTTTTTCTGGATAAGGAGGGGAGGACTTTTGCAGAGTTGAAGTGATCTATGAGGAAATCAACGAATATTATAATGAAAAAAGAAAATAAGTGAGCAAGTGAGAGAAGTGTACTAGGGGACCACATACTGTAGAACTTTTCTGTAGGATTTTTTCACCTGTTGCCATAGTCAGCTTTTGGCATTTTCCTTCTGGGTCCTCTCCCTTTGAACAGAACAGATTGAATTATACTGACCAGTTTGTGCCACGGGGTGCAGATGGTCCACCAGCCTACAGTCACAGGGTGCATGTTGGGCAGCACCCTCCACTCCCTGCCCACCTGCATACAGAGGAGTTTCACCTGCTAATGCCTTACTTCTAGAGAGTATGAGCTGCTTCACCTGCCAGGCACTGGATCTCACTGCCATGTTATCTGTTCAATTAGAGCTCAAACCCCTTCCACAAGTTGGTACCTGCAGACTGGTTACTTCATCTGTCCTTAAACCCAACTAGCACAAACCCTTACAATGCAATGGTTTCAGTTTTGGTTTTGGAAACACGGGAAGAAAAAACATTAAGGGACCCACCAGTTGACTCTTGCAGGACCAGGCAGACTCACATAGCACCTGCAGTGCTCCTCTGCATATGGGACCTTATCGTGTTGTCAGGACCCATGCTGCCCTTAGCGTGCAGCCAGCGTAACCTGGTGTTTGAGGAGCATCTGGCCCCTTCTGGATCAGCGCAGGGGGCAGGGAAGGCCACGTCCACCATGGGGCTGCAGTGACAGAAGAGCCCAGGACATCCATGGAGACAAGTCCCAGCATGGGGGTTCCAGCCCCGGGCACAGCTGCTGCCACAGGCAGCACCAAGCGCATCCCACAGAGCACCTGGAGTCACACCTGCGGGCAGCTCTGATACGGCTCCGTGTGACATGAGACACCCGTGTATACAGGTGGTTGCAGCTTGTGCCTCTGGACTATGCAGTTGCAAAACAGAGGAGCCAAATAAACTGAGAACAGCAAATTCCAGTTCTAAGTTTCGTTTTAGGTCTCAGGAATACTATTCCTGTGAGCTGGCAGAACAAACAGCCTTACTCAGCCAACTGAATGAAGCAAAGGACTGTGTCAAAAAGTTTAATGAGTCAAAAGGAAGAGTGGACCATAAGTAACAAGTCAGACAGGCAGGGATTGCTGTGCAGCAGGCTCATATCAACAGAGAGCTTACATCACTGATATGAGTCAATGGGTACTGTTTCTAACCATCTGTAGGTTTGGGGACTACAAAGTAGAGCTGTGAAATTTGGAGGCAGCAAACGGGCAAATTCAGGAAGGAACAACTGGGTAACCACTGGGACAGAGAAATGTAGCAGAAAAATTTTCCACTCCAGCATCCCAAACAGAGAGAACAACTGTGACAGAAGTGCGTATTTGAAGATGCCAGCCACACAGAGAGTCTTGATGGAAGGTCTCAAGTGGCTGTAGTCAGAAATAAACCTAAGCCTTTGAGTTTTATATTTGCAGTGCAAAGTCAGAATAAGCAGTGGCTCAGCCATTGCATTCAAGGCAGTTAATAGCAGGCAGGCTGCTCTGAGAGAGAACAGTCTACATTCTTCAGGTGCCTTTCCTCTTCCTCAGTCTCCAGGTGCAGGCTGAAGTAAGCACAAAATGAGTGCTGAAGGTGTAATTGAAAAGGCTGCAGTTTGGGCAGACCAACACAGTGTTGTGAGGTGCGTATTGTTTTGATTTCTCTTTCACAGTTACAGCAACCTAGCACTGAAACTGCATGGACTGTGCTGGGAAATGACTCCAGGGGAGCAGTGAACCTGGGTCTTTAGCTTGGGTCTGAATGGCAGAATGCCTGCTTGAAGCATAGGAGAAGAATTAGCAGAAGTGTGGAAAGCTCTCTGGGGACCTCATAGCCTTGAAGAAAGCAGGTAGCTATCAGGGTGCCCTGGGAGAATTTGTCAAGCCCCTAGCTAAACTTCATGGAAAGCTGGAGAGGCCTTGGCATAGTTCATAGGAGGGAGTGATGCTTGGAAGGTTGGCTAGCCTGGTGTAGGAATGACCATCATTTGCCCTCAGCATATCTTGATAAGTAGATAAACTGTGAATGCCCGCAGCAGATTGCTTCCTTCTGGGCGAGGCAGGGGGAGGCAGGTACATCTTTCTAATCAATGGAGTTGGTTTAAATTTACCTAAGCTGAGAATTATGATTCTGCTCCAGAGGAGAACCTCCCTGTCCTTAACATTTTCTGCTGGGAATGCTAAAATTCTAGGCTCACCACAGCTTCTGTTTCACTGGCTCAGAGAATAATATTATTCTGGAAATATTTAACCTCTAAAGATATACAAAGGTAAAAGGACTGTTCAGACTTTCTCCAATTTTTTGAAATGAAGCCTTGACTGAACCTATCTCTGGGCACTGATTTGGGCCAGAATTTGTAAACGTCATGAACTGTTTGCTGTTCACTGTGTTTGCCTGGAGAAAACAGTCAGGCTTGCATAACATCTTTGTGGTGAAATGGCAAAGGAGTCAGGATGGGAGGTTTGTGATCGGAGATGCAAGAGGCCTGAGACGATATACCAGGGGCTGAAAGATGTGTATTAATATGGCTCTAATGAGCCGCAAGAAAAGAGAGGTGTAAGGGGGTAGGATGATATGTGTAGGATCAGGGTGTTGGCCAGCAGAACAGGGCATGGGAGGGAATCCAGTGTGGCAGAGAGGTTTAATGACAGACTGACTTAACCCCCTGCAGCTGTTATTGCTTTTGATACATAGAGCTAGCCAAAAGTTTAATCCTTTGGTTAGGAGAGAAGTAGATAACGGTATTTACCTTTTTTTTTTAAAGTTACAAAATATGTATAGGATTATGTTTCCAATGGTATGAAGGAATCAAGCAGCAGGTCACCATTTCCTTGCTCATGTCTCCATCCTTCTCTCAGCCAGTACTGAAGAGCTGTTTTTCCCTAGGTTTCAGTCAGGGCTTACTTCCAAGATTGGCCTAGCTTTGTTTGGTGTTGCCTTCTCTATGCTTTATCCTCTTTTCATCATGTCCCCTGTCTTCAAGACTCCTGTGCATAACTACTCAGAAACTCAGGTCCCTGTCTGTCCCCATTCCCTCCACCCCCCAGTTCAAATTTCTGGATGTTTGCCTCTACTTTGGGCAGTGACGTGCAATGTTTTGGAATGGAGATTGCTGTTTCTCTGCAATGGAGCTAGACTGTTATCTTACAGCTAACTTAAGGCCAGCAGTAACATCTACCCACTTTCACTATGTTTCACCCAGCCCATGGCAACACCTGCTTTTTGTGGAGCCTGCATTTTGGATCTTTCTTTATGTCATCACAGCAGAACTGTGTGGTGATGTGTCTTCTCAGGTGACTTACTGGCACTGTAGGACCAACAAAGGCTGTAGCTCCAGGAACCCTTGTACTTGCCACTGAGAGAAGCTGATATGGGTTAAAAACTTTCCTAGCAAAAATGATGAGATTGGTCCTACCATGTAATTCACCTTATATCTGTGTCAGATACGTGGTGTAATAGAGCAAGAGACGCAGGTTTGGGAATGAATGGCTGAGATGGGGTCAGTTATCATTCTTGGCTTATGTTGGCTTTTGTAAATGGAAATACGGCCTGGCAGAGTCTGTGGTCAAGATACAGAAGTGGTGGCAGAATGGAGGTACATTCAGTGTACCTGATGTACACTGATTTACTTGGGCAGCAGTGGTTGGAAGCAAGGTAATCTCAGTAGCTTCTGAGCTCATATTTGGTTCCTGTGATATGCTGTTAATCACCCATACTGCTTCAGCTTTCATGTCCATCCTCCATGGACGTTCATTGTCACCCATACCTATTGCTGCTCAGGTTGGCAAGTGGTGAAGCAGCATAGTACAAACTTTCTTTAGGTCTCAGGTTCAGTTGTTTTCTGATAGTGCTTCGTGCATCTAAACAGGCCTCAGTCCCCTAGGTTCAGGGCTCCCTAGTGCATTCATTACTAGCCCCTTGTCCTGGTTTCAGCTGGGATAGTTAACTGTCTTCCTGGTAGCTGGTACAGTGCTATGTTTTGAGTTCAGTATGCAAAGAATGTTGATAACACTGATGTTTTCAGTTGTTGCTCAGTATTGTTTAGACTATAGTCAAGGACTTTTCAGCTTCTCATGCCCAGCCAGCAAGAAAGCTGGAGGGGCACAAGAAGTTGGCACAGGACACAGCCAGGGCACCTGACTCAAACTGGCCAACGGTGTATTCCATACCATGGGACGCCCCATCTAGTTTAGGAACTGGGAAGTGGGGGGGGCGGGGAATCGCCGCTTGGGGACTAGCTGGGTGTCGGTCGGCGGGTGGTGAGCTATTGCCCTGCTCATCATTTGTACATTCCAATCCTTTTATTACTAATGTTGTCATTTTATTAGTGTTATCATCATTATTAGTTTCTTCTTTTCTGTTGTATTTAAACTGTTCTTATCTCAACCCAGGAGTTTTACTTTTTTTTCCCCCCGATTTTCTCCCCCATCCCACTGGATGGGGGGGAGTGAGTGAGCGGCTGCGTGGTGCTTAGTTGCTGGCTGGGGTTAAACCACGACACCCCTCCATCTCAATCACATCGGGGATTTGACCTTGCATAGTTGACATGATAGGGCTCCTATTAAATGACTTGCTCATTTGTCTCCCTGTCTCTAGCAGTGAAGAATGTCCTGTGGCGGTAACCTATGACCAGGGTCTCTGCCTTTTCTGCTACCCATGCTGGGTGATATTGAGCCAATGAGTTCATTTGGTTTGTGGCTTGCTTTCTTAGTCCATAAAATGAGAGTAGTGAGACCATTACCCTCCATCTCCCCTCCCCATCCAGGATGAAATGAAAGGCTGCATCTGTGCGGTATATACAAAGCCCTAATTTACATGTAAATGCATGTGATATTGCTGTAGCAGCAGAGTTGTACCAGTGAAGCCCTCCTTGTGTACAGGCAGCTTATGTCAGCAGAATAGGGCTCTTTTTTGAGCAGAACTTTTCCAAGCACTATCAGCTACATCAGCAAAAACATTGAATACTGATATAACTGCATCCTCATTAGGACCCAGAGCCCCATGATATTTTCATTCCTAACTTCTTTTTAGGTGCTTAAATACTTTTGAGGATCTGGGCCTATGACTTTTGGTCCTATGGAAGTGACCCCAAACCCTTCTCCCATCAATACCCTGGCAAACAGGTTCAGAGCAGACGTGGTCTCTTTGTCAATGGCTGCAGAGTGCTCCGAGAAACTCTGGTAAAGGGCACTGAGCCCGGCAGAATGCGATCAGGCTGCTATGGAGCAGCCTTCAAGGAGGACCACAACTGGTTCTGCTTATGCTGCTTCTGACAACATTGTTGGTACTGCAGGAGACTGGACAGGTTCCTCCTTATCACCCGGTACTGTGTGAAGAACAGAACTCAAAATAGTGTTCCCTTGAAAATGTGTCTTTGTTGATAGTTTTAATTTCATCCCTTACTGATGCTATTACAAGGGTGGCACATGGGAAGACAGCACACTGTAGAGAAGAAGAGAGACGGTGAGGACAGTACTCTAGCACCTGAGTAATGACCAAACCCGAGCTTGGAGAAGGAAGGAAGGAGCAGTTTGTTCCCTTTCAGGTACCAAGCACAGTTTTGCAGGTTCTCATTCTCCTGCCTCTTCTCTTTAGAATAACTGATGAAGGGAGATAGACAAATAAAAGACATGGCTAAAGGAGGTTTTTTTAATGCTCAGCTTTCTACCTGCAGAATGAGTCAGTTCAACTCACTGATCCAACAGAAAATTATCCCATGGAAAATTGACTAGTTTTCCTTCAGGTCAGTGAACTGAACTAACTTGGTGGCTGGGCGAAGGTGGCCATAGATTAAATGTAATGGGAAACTACGCTTTCTGTGCAGTGAATTGCTCTTGAATTACAAATCTGGTATTAGGGGTGATCAGAGCACAGAAAGAACCAGCTACCTGAAGCTCAGCCCAGAGGAAAATGTCAGTACAGGAAAACAGAAGGCTTCTGCCTCTCCTTTTGGCAAGGATATTATTATCTGGATAGAAGAGAGAGAGGCTTTGCCATACAGTGCAATGGGGTAAGGAAGAAATTGAACAGAATCCTTTACCCATAACTAGGTAATTAAAAACTTTCCCTTCAACATCAAAGTAAGTAAAAGCCATGCTTAACTTGAAGAAAGGAAAGATGTTAGAGGCTGTGCCCTACCATAGGGGAAATCTGCCCCAGGACCAGGGATGGTCACTTGGGCTTCCATCAGAGAGACAGCGTGATGCTGCAGGCAGGACACGTACTGAGTGCTCAGGTTGTCTTTTTCCCACTCACACTGCTCACAGCGTGTGTGTTGATCAGCATCAGTCAAACAGGGTGGCAAGCTGGCTCTGTTCTTGCCTCCCCAAGTGCAGGGGAGACATGTCTGTGCCCGATAAGTGTAAGAGGCAACTATGGGAAATGCCAATATTCACAGCAAAATCACATCTCCAGTGAAGACGCTGCAGGCCCGAGTGGCTGCTGTATCGGGCATGGCCATAAGAGGGAAGTGTGTGCTCAGGCATTAGGTGTCTTTCACCGGGCTGGAGGAACCCCAGCTGGGTTGGTTGTGGGCTCTGCAAGCAGCGTGGTCTCTGCTGGGGTCCCACCTCCTGTGCAGGGCTAAAAGCAGGGCCTGTACCTCCGGAGGCACCTTAGCTCAGCCACAGCCAGGCGTGCAGGTAGTGATGATGGGGATGGGGAGAGAGGGGAGCAGGGTGTGGGAAGGTGAATTGCCATATGCAGGTGCCTGTCGCTTCTGGAGATGGAGGAGGATGAGATGTGCAACCTCGACCAGTCCTAGGAGAACTGGGGCTGCCTTGTCCAGAGATGCTGGGCAGCCAGGTGGGGAAATTTTGTTTCATATGGTATACAAATTTCATATGTATATCAGATCACTGGTTGTGTTAGCTGGGTCAGACTCAGATTAGGGCATTCAGCCTTGAGGTTGCTGATGTTGAGGTGATTTTAGGAGAGGTAGGGGACCTCAAGAGAAAGAGAGCTGAAGTCAGCAAGATGAGCTTGAAAGATTTTTAAAGAGGAGGGTGGGTCCAAAAGGATATGGGCAGGCATCCCTGTCAGCTCTCTAAAGGAGACTTTTTGCCTGAAGCACTTCTCAGAGCATTTTGTAGGCCACATGAATAAAGCACACAAGCTATATAGCAGTAACAAGTGCGACTTGGTTGTTAGCAACCCCGCCAGACTCAGGTGATGGTCACCCTCATAATATGGGCCATCCCTGACTGCCTTTGCTATGTGCTTGTTAAAACTCAGCACGGCACAAGGCAGAAAAGGACACTTGCGCCATGCAATATGGGAACCTGAGGCTCCACCAAGTCTATGCCTGCTGGTTCCCGTGGGCCCTGTTAGCTGGAGCTGTCATGTACGTATGGCTGAGGAGTTTCTACTTGCCACCTGGCCTGGCTGAGGGCAGGTCTGTGCCCTCCCTAGTAACACTGCCCAAGCTCTAATCATACCAGCACCTGCTGGAAGAGCTGAGGGAACCTGATGTGCCAGCGGTAGCTTGAGAGGTGTCCCCAGGCTGTGTCTGATGGTGTAAGTGGGAGCGGAGTTTCATCTTTTTATATGGGGTGATACCTGGCTGTTTTGTGGCAGAGGAGTTAGGGACTCAGCTCATGGCTCCTATCTACCATGCTCCTGCTATGCTATAAAATCAGTCACTGCTGTTCTGGACTTCTGTTTCCCTGCTATCTGTAGGGAACTGAGCCCTCCTGCAGGGATCTACTGGTTGCTTTGAGGAGAAACGGAGTTGAGATTGATTTCCTATAGTTTACCTGCCAAGAAATGTGAGCAGCAGGTTCCTGTCAGGAACACTGAATGACCTGACCACGAGCTTCCCATGAGTTGGCACTGCAGAGAGGCACACAGTCTTCTCCTTATAGATCTGCTTCTTGGGGACATTTTTTCCTCAGAGGTAGAAACAGAGGAAAATGAATGAGACAGAGCTGAATTTATTCCTTGTTCATGCCACAGCATGAAAACAAAATGCATCCAAGAATAAACTGTACAAGAGCTGTAGGCAGGTGCTGTGGCAAGGCTGGGGGAGACAGTGTGGGTGTGTCTTTTGGCACCTGGCTGAGCACGTGTTGATCTTGTGCTTATAGAGCATTTTATGCCTGTGCAGCAGAGGGACCTGTATTTGTAGGAGCAGGGACTGTAAGCCTGGCTGGTTATCTAGAGGCACAGGTGATATGAGTGGGAAAGAGCTGAGGGAATGTGTATTGCTCAGCACACACATAGTGTGTCATACGTGGGCAAGGGTGTTGCACAGCAGGGGATGTGTTATGTGTTTGGGCTGCCGGCAGGGGGTTGCTGTGACTGTGGATACACGGGCGGTGTGCTGCCTGTGCTGTTGGCAGGGCAGATGTGCTGGGAATGGCTGCATGTAATGACACAAGAGGTTACTTTGCAGTTAAATGAGGCGAAGAATTACCATGGCGACCACGGTCTCTCCCTGCCAGATGCCAGGCTCCCAGGCAATAATGTCTGTGTGTTGTTCTAAAAACCCCAAACTCACTCTCCCTCTTTTGACAATTGGTGAGGACCACGCTGCCTCCTCTCCAGACTGGGAGAGTGGTAGACACTGGCATATGGAGGTGGTTTCAGCACACTCTTTCAGCAGAAGGGGGCCACTGTCTGGGTACCTCCTACGCTGGTGGCCGCTGCAGTGCAAAGACAGCAGGGCTGTGGTTTCAATTACTGTGATACATTATGGTTCTTGCAGTGTAGGTCCACGCAGTGTCCTCAGGAGCAGTGAAGTCTGAGCCAGTTGCCAGTTCTGAGGCACCTGCTGTGCGTGAGCAGAGAGATGCCTTGTTGGAGGACCTTGCACCCATGCTGCAAGAGAGGTGCTCTAGGGAGCATCACAGTAAACAACTTCAAACCTAGCACCACCAGCAGCTTGGAGCTCACCAGCGATAGATACTGCAAGACCCCATGGATAGACAGAAAGCAAATATGCACCAGAACATAAAGCCTCCGTGCACCTAGTGTATTCACACTTGCTATTAGTGCTCACATGGATTATGTTTTCTGTTCTTACTCAGTTGGATCAGATCATGTCCTGTGCTATAGCCCCTGGCAAAGAAAGTACAGCTGCATCTTTCAGGTACCACAAGACCTAAGGTGCATTCCTCGGAGACCTTACTCCTTTCACCTTCAGAGACCTTAGTCCTTTCATCTTCAGAGGCCTTATTTCTTTCGTCAGCTCTTTAGGTTTAGTGCTCTGTGGTCTGTGAGGCCATATAAATCATATCTCTCCTGTGCTCTCAGTTAAAGGATTGGGGAGATGGTTGCTTTCTGGTCTGTGGGGAAAACTTGGAGGAGGAAAGGCTTTGTGGCCTGAAGTGTTTGAAAATGCTTGGTTTGGGGAGGACCACTGGTGCATCCTGCACAGACCCATATGCAAAAGCTAGAAACAACAAACCAAGTAGGTGGTCATGCTGGTCCTGTAGGCTGAAGTGCCACAGGAGACCAGGGAGGTGCTGTAGACCAGCAGGTAGGTCATCATGTCACTTCTGCTGCACTGAAACATTGCAGACATGCAGAACACAGCTCGAGGCAAAGGTCCACTGCTTCTCCTCACTGATGTGCCCATTGCAGCATCTTCCCTTGAGTACTCATATTTTCCCTTTAAGGGTTTTTGTTTAAAGCACAGAAAAGCATGCTAGACACTGACAAACAGGTACTGTCATCTTGTAGAAGGCTGGCAAAAGAATAAATAGCTGCACTTCAGTGGAGGTGAAGCAATCTCTCCACACAGCAGAGATTTGTTAATTTGCACGGTCATGAGGTCTCACTGGAAAGATATTTTTAAATGAAAAAGGAAGGAAATGATGCAAAATAGATTTGAGCATATTCCAGGAGATAGTTAAATTTTTCATAGTGAAAACTGGATAATAGATCAGTCTGTGTGCTATGAACATCTCATCAAAAAAATGCATCACAGGAGGCTTCTGCTATCTATTCTTGGCTCAGCATTGACCTTGGCTATTAGATCTCAATTAAGCAAGTATGTGACTAATGTTTCTCTCTCTCCCACTTTTCTGCTGCAGAAAATAATATTCACTGAATCAAACACTGAGTACCTGCACACTTACTTTCCAGATGGGACCCATGGTTTCTCAGTGGGTTCCACGTCACCTGAAAAAACAGCATTTCTTGTGTGAATTCCAGGGAAAGGAAGTATTAAAGATCTGTGGAGCCAGGGATTGCAGTCTTCAGCATTGAGCAGCCTCTGCTGTTCCAGAACAGTGTGCAGTGATGCTTGCAGCTACAGCGGAGGGCGAGTAGGCCACTGGGATCAGAAAGAGCATGCCATATCTTCACTTCTTTATGCTTGCTCACTTGGGATCCTTCTTTCCTTTAATTTCTCCCTTATCATTTTGTCCTAGGAGATGGGAAGAAGTGCTAGTGGATTAGACAAGGGTAGTAATAAGCCAGGAGATGTATGCAGACTGGTTCCACTTTCAGCCCAGGTAAATGCTGAAGCATCAAAACAGTGTGCCAAGCTTAGATCTGTCTTGGAGCACAATCATAGCACTGGGCCAGGAAGGGCTTGGAGCAGATCATATCCCTACACTCATGTTTGACATCCAGCAGCAGCTGTCAATGGCAGGAGCAGCCACAGAAACAGTTTTTGGAGAGCTGTGCTTCTATTGTTGACAAGTGAGGATAGGGCGTTGGAAGGGGATGAAGAGTTCTCTCTGCCAGCTAATTACATGTGTTACCTACAGTTGGGATTCAGGCAGGGAACAGGTGAAGGGCAGCATCTGAGCTAAAAAGAGGAAGGAGGCAGCAGGGAAAGGACAGATTTTTGTTGTACTTGTTCTAGCACTGCTTGGAGACAAGAGGAAGAGTGAGGGGGAAAAATGGACAAGGACACGCTATGTCCTACAAACTGCCGGTCCTATGGGGACTGAAAGAGATACTACTTTGTCACCAGAGTTGTGATGAGGATTTGATGGAGCAATGTCAGTGTGAAGAATAGAAGACAGGTCTCCTATATGGTGGAACAAACCCCTTGCTTTAAAAGGACCTGTGGCATGTTTTCAGCTGTGTGGGCTTGAAAAGGGGCTTTTTTGTGCACAGCATTCAGCTGGGTTTAGAATGTCTTCAGATTATTTGCAGTAGTGTGGCTAAAATCTTCCTGACCCCGTGTCATAGACACCTGACAATCAGCACTTCTGCAAAGTCACATTTCATCATAGCAATGAGAACGAGCCAACAAACTCAAACAAGTCATTACAAGATTGGTGCTGTTCTTTGACAGTCTTTCCAGGTGCTGGCTATATTTGACAAAAGGTCAGACTAACATCTGACATTCATCTTAGAGGAATGCTGTCTGGAAAGCCAAGGGGGAAAATGCCGGTGTATATGAAAGTGTGCTGACTGGAGTGGCAGAAAATTGTACCTAAGCTTGATCTCAGCCAATGGGACAAGGTAAGACTACGTCAGATCAATTCTTTCTGTTCTAGAAAAGATGGGATGTGCTATGCCACAACTGGGAGTGAGAAGGGTGTTAGATCTCGGTGCTTGTCCCATATTCAGTGTATGTTTGTTCCTTTTTCTCTGCCTACCTAGGCTGTGAGCAGTGACACTTTTTCCTCATCCTTGGAAGAAACTATTGCCAAACATTTTTTTGTTACCACTACTGCTAAGAATTTCTCAATGCTCCACTCAGGTTTACTTTTGTTTAGCTCCATCCCATGATTCCTAGCTCCACAATCTCAAGATTTGTCTAAGGAGCCATCCCCTTACGAACCAGAAAGTCTTTCCAAAATTTAAATTCTGTCTGAAAACAAAGCTAACTCTGAAGTTTTGGCAACAACCAACACCTCTGCCTGGACTGATTGTTTTTAAGCAAGAACAGTGCTTTGAAAGATGAGTCTCCTTTCCAGGCTGTGTGCTCTCCTTTGGCTCCTCCATCATTTCAAAATCAATAGCTGTCTCTGATTGCCCCCCTCCCCTCCAGACCCTGCTCTTTGCTACCTCATTTTGGTTTTAATTTGCCACAGCAAAATTGCAGTCATTTTCCCCCCATCCTAATTAAGAAACCTGTCCGTTAAGGAGAAAGAATACAAAAACAAAACCTTCTTATCTAAGCCCTTAGTGCAGAACAGAGACAGAAATGATTGGTGAGATGATCACCTCCAGAAAGCCAAGGCCTTTATTGATTCTTCTGGCCTTCCTCAGTAAATACAGAATGAGTTTTAAATTCACCTGGAAGGAAGCTAAAAGCTAACGTAAATTGCTGACTTCCCAACGTCAGAGAAGAAAGAGGCAGTATGTCTTCTAGGCTGACTCACTTTTTAATCTCTATACATAGTTTCAACAAGAATATTTGGAGAATGTTTCATTGTACTACATAGAATTATTTAGGTTGGAAAAGACTTTTAAGATCATCAAGTCCAACCATAAACCTAATACAGCCAAGTTCATCACTAAACCATGTCCACGTCCACATGTAAGTGTGAGTGCCACCTCACCTTCTATTTCAGTTTCCCCACATTTTGTTATAAATTGGCTTTGCTCCTGACCTTCTAGGGGGTAATTGTCCTGACCTACCTTTTGGAAGAACTTTGAGATCATAAAACAGATTAGAAAAGCTATATTGTGGGCAAGTGGCCTCCTTCAGCCCTGCCAGCAGCACTGAGCACTTGAGTTAGGGCAATAAGCATTGAGCAATGGTGAAGGAGGGTACAGCCTCAGTGCTAAGATGTGTGATTACAGACACAAAAAGGGAAAGGCTACACAGAGAAGCTCAGGGGAGAGTCCACTATGCATGGGGATTTTGTGGAAGAGGACATTCAACAGCACCATAGCAAAAGATCAGAGACAGAATAGTCTCTACTGAGTTGGGAAAAATGAGATGGGAAGTTCCTCCACAAGGTTAAAACTTTCACTGTCCAGAGGAATAAACATCTTTATTCTGCACAGAGGGAAAGCTACTGCAGGCTTTTCCAGACTTTATCCCCTCCCTCCTTCTGCCCTGGTGTAGTGGATACCTTCCATGATGCCTATCTGAATACAGGCCCTAGTTGCAAATAAAAATGAGATCTGTCTACCTGCTGTACTCCAGACACTTATTTACCATCTTGGAGAGAGAAGCATTTAGCTGATGAACCTGTTCAGAGTCTCTGTGCATAGTCAGCTCTTCCTAAGAGGGGTCATACACTTAAAATAGCAGGAACTGGATGGGGATGATGCTCAGTGGACTAAAATTACTCTGATATTCCAGATTGTTCCTCTCTTGACCAGGACCCAAAGAGCAAAAAGCCTCAGAGCATGACCTGCTATAAAAGTCCAGACAAGTCTGAATTAAAAGCATATAAGTAGGCTTCCGAGCCTGGCTTCCTAAGGGAATAAGGCTTACGTTCTCACGGTTTGTGCATGTGTTAAACTCTGTGTGTCCTCACACTCCTGTTCAGTAACTCTGAAACCTGTCAGTCTATTTCAATTAGATTTGATAGAGGGCATAAATTTCACAGCTTATTAAGTTCCTGCAGGTTTAGTAGGTAGCCAGTTAGAGGTGAGGGATCCTATAAATACCCTGATTCAGGAAAAGGGTGCACCGTGCATGTATTAAACACTGGAGAGATCACATGGGAAAATTACTTAAAAATGCTCAGCTGGAAGAAAAACTTCAGTGAGAGTTCACAATTTTTCAGGAACATAAATCCATAGGGAACCATGGTAAATTCATTCTGCACTTCACAAAACTACTGCTTTTGTTTTATTGTGATGTGGATGGGAGGAAAAAAATGATTTAATTTAGGAAACACTGTAAAAAAACCCCACAGCCTAAGATCCAGTGGATTTAAGTGGATCTGGTGGATCTAGCAGGTTTAGGAACTAGTAGTCCATTTGTTGTTGGCATCCTGTTTGTAACAGAAACCAGCACTAGCAGAGAGAGTGGTGTATTACCTGGAGTAGGAAAAGGTGCTGAAGAGGACTAGTGAGGCAAGTCAAAGGCCCAGGGCACATGATCTATGGGGAAATGTTGTGGGTCATGGAGTCCTTTCATGTGGCAAAGAGGAGACTAAGGGGGGGGAGGGGAGGAGTCTAACTGTAGACTTAAATTATTTGAAGAAGAGTTACAAAGACAGTGGAACCAAGCTCTTGGTAGTAGCAGATGGTAAGAAAAAGGCAGAGGGAATGGTTACAAATTGTATTTTGGGAAACTCAGGCAGGACACAAGGTGACATTTCTTCATAAGGTGGGTAGGGCAGCACTGGCACAGGTTACTGAAAGAAGTGGTAAAGTCTCCATCATGGAAGGTTGGTTTCTAAGTAAGTCTCACGTCTGACATAGATAGCCTGTTGGCAACAGCACTATTCCTAGGGGGAGGTTGGACTAGACACCTTCAGCCACCGTTTCTGTGGTCCTTTGACTACAGATATCAGAAGATGATGCAAGGAAACAGCTTGTATGATCTAAGTTGTAACTTGCACGGTGGCAACTTTTGTCTCACCTCAACTTTACCAGAGCATATGTGAACATATTCTTAGTCAGTGTTCATTTCTTTGTATAGAAAAATGGTTTTATTAAGGTATTTGTGATTATAATTTGCTAAATATAAATAGTGGAACTCATTTTGTACTGTGCTAAGCTTGTATCAGCCACATCTTGTGCCCCTTGTACCAGATCTATAGCATTATGCTACAGATTGTTTTTAACCAGCTTTGGTTATTAGGATTTACAGAGGCATCAGCAGACTGTGGATGACTGTCACTGGTTTTCTCTCAAAGTCTCTTCTTGCACAGAGATTAGCCAAAAAAGGCCTTTTATATACGGGTCTTTTGAGGCCTCCAGCAACTTATTTTTCTGGATCATTAATTTCTGCAGTCCATGGACTTCTGTTAACTTTTTGAGGTAATGTGTTCAGACCCAGGCAAGTTTTATGATTTCATCAGAACTGAAGTATGCTTAGAGCACACTGGATTATAGCTCAATTAATTTTGCATCCCAATTAAGTGGAAGACAATCTTGTCACCAACAAGTCTCTTTTCCGTGTTAAATCTATCCTGCTTCAGGTGGGATGCACAGAATGAGAATGACTTATGTTAATAGATGAAGACAGATCCAAGCTCGTCTACACTCTGTAAGATGCAGCCGGCTTCAACCCGGACCTGTAGCCATGGCAGAAAGATACTGTGCTATCTAGGTACTCCCTACCTACTAGCTTCTTCCCTAGTTACTAGCTTCTCCCTACCTAGTAGCTCAGGAGAGCACATAGCATAAATAGAGGAGCTTAGGTGCATCTTACTACTATCTGTAGAAATAATCTGATGTGGGACAGTGAGGAAGAAATGTCAACAAGCTCTCAAAGAAAGGAAGATACCTAAGATCAGAATCATTCCGGCAGCAGGCACTGCTCTAGGGACTCCTTTGCCTTTAAGTTACTGCCTGGTTGGCATGCAGAGGGCATGCAGTAAATCTGTCTTGGGCACTAGCCAGCAGTACAGTTTGTAACACTGAACTTCTCTAGCACAGTACTCTTAAGAGGACTGAAAATTCTGAGTTTGTACAGGCAGTTTCCTCTTCTGCTTCCAGTATTCATCCCACTGTGCTTTGATTCCAATTTAACTGGAGATTTTATTTTCCGTTTACTCTTGATTATAAAAAAAATCAGTAATTGTTTAAACTGTGTTGGACAGTTAGCATTATCTGTAGATCACATAATGTACAGAGAACATGTGGTAAACGTGCTTCATTTCCAGGTGGCCTTGAATTAAACAGGATTATCTTCCTGTAATCAACTCATTACATTAATTTTCTTGCAGAATTAGTCCAGATGACCTCTTCTTTTCCCTCCCCTCAGCTGTGCACAGCTGGATATCCTAGAAGACTACTGCCTATGCCATTGATGCAATTTTGTGCTTGTGGCTCTTGGGCAGTACTTCCCCTTTAGAGGAATTAAAAGCTACAGAGATTACCTCAGTGTGTACCTATATGAACGCAAGCAAATATCTGTGGTACCTATAGAGACAAAAATTTAATCAGTGCTATAAAAAAATCCTGTTGTGTCATCACAGACCTCAACAAATGAGGTGCAGTATCACCACCTGAGAGCTGCGTAGAGTAGGTCAATAGTTCACAATCATTCTGTCCTAGAAGGGAAATTAGCAGAGCGTATCGCTTGAGGCAGCCCTATTCCCCACCTTCTTCCGAGGGCAGTAGCTGCCTCTTCAAAATCACGTTCTGGAAGCACAGCTTGCAGAGCCCACAACAGCCCTGTGGTTTGCTCATGTGTACTCCACTCTTCTGTGGTTACAGAACCGATGCTCACTGCAAAGCTGGCAGTTCAGGAAATTCTCCCTTATAGTTGTTTCTCTTTGTACACAGGTGATTTTGTTTTTTTCCAGGTTGTTTCCCATAGTCCCATTTCTGGGTCATGGACTTTTCATTTTCTAGGTATCTGACAGAATTAGATCACAGCTGTCTCTCACGCACAATGGCATTAGATAACAAGCTTGACTGCAAGTCAGTAACTCAGCAAATTCTCAACTCCGTCACACCTAAACATAAGGCACTGGATATTTCCCATGCCCAATTGCTATCAGTAGTCTGCAGCACTTCCTACAATTTTAAACTGCAGAGGATAAACGGTATGGTTTCTTGTCCTTGAATAAATGATTGCTTGTCATTTGCTATATACTTGTAGGGAACCGAAGACATGAGAACCATGGACTTAAACCTCAGCCTGTGACATGAAGAAACCAGCTCCAGTTCACAACCATCTAGTTCCATGACTGTCTTCTCTCATCTTCAGTGCTGAGTGAGTTGGCAGATTTTTTTGCATCCCTCTTGAATGAAGAGCAGTCAGTCTGCCTTCTCACTGACAGGAAAACAAATATTCCTTTCCCCTTCCCCACCTTCAGGTGCCATTAAGGGAATTTTGCTGTTTTCTGAGACCTACTCAGTCAACTTTCCTTTCTGGTCATGTTGTAACCTCTGTGTAATAGTATTCACTCTCCCAGGCCTCGGCTGTAAATAGACCAGGCCTAGGACACAGAAAGGACACATTTCTGGTATAGAATTCAATATTAAAACCCACATCTGATTATTTTAGACATTAAACTACTGGAGCTCTTTGCAGATTTGTGCAAGGAATTAATTGCACATACACATACATTCACCTGCTATGAAATAAGCAGACCAGACACACTTTCCCCATGAGGAAAAGCTGCCACATACAGATTAAATTGGACTTTGATGCTGCAGGCAACACCTCTCTGAAACTGCCCAACAAACCCTGAACTGCCCATAAGTAAAGTAGCCCCACAGACATAAGCAGGGCTCCTGCACCTGAGCTGGCAGAGGCAGTAGATCCAAAAGAAGCCTGGAGGGAACAGCACAAGGGATGTGGAGCATTAACAATATACTGAAATAACTAACAGGGAGAAAAAGAAAAGAAAAAACCCAGCCCCAAACTGATAGAGATCTTTAATTTAAAAACCAAATAAGTTTATTCATTGGGAAACTGCAACAAAATACCCCAGGGATAGTGCATTCCACTCCAACAATTAAAATTGCATTAAAAAGCAGATAGGAAGAAAACTGGCACAAAAGCTAGTGGTTTTCTTTGTTTCAATGTATTTATCTTTGGGTGACACAGATAGCCACTGATTAATTTTTTAGGTACTTAATTTACAACTTCATTGCTTTGACTTGCAAGTCATTCTGTTTCTTCATTGTTTCTTAAAGATGCTAGTTTGGGACTGGAGGACCATAATCTGCAGGCACTTAAGAGGGGGCAGTTTTGAAAGAATTGGGATGTAGGGCTCAGACACATACTTACTGTTGGGAGGAGACCCAGCTGGGAGCTACTAGGTATTCTAAGGAGATACTGCTCCCAACTGTTTCTGTCTAAAATCTGAGTTATGCAAAAAAAGTCCAGTTCCACTCATAAGAGCAGTTTCTGCTGCAGCTGAGGGGGTGCAAGCAGGCAAAAGGAGAGCACAGTACTACAGCAAGCTTACACCAGGTGTTGCAAGGGAGCTGCAAGTTTCTGATCACTGAACCAGTTTTTGGAGTAGAGGTAATTTTCGTGGAAATGCTGCAGGTAGGTCTCACACCCTTAGCAGCCTATTGTCATTCATACTTATTACTGCACTTCAGCTGAGCTTTACAAGCCCAATAGGATTCTTTAACACATAGCAATTATGTATCTTTTGCTAGCACTTTTCTGTCCAATGATTTCAGAATACTTCATGAGCACACTGAACCAAGCTTAAAATTCTCTGACATACAGGTATTTTAAATGGAAGAGTACAGTAAATGTCTGCAACAAAACAGCAATAGAGTTCATCTCCTGAGTCCCAGTCCTGCACTTACCATTATTTTCCTTTTAAATTCTTTTTCTCCCCCACCTGTTTTTTACAGCAAAGAGGACTACATTTATTCTGCAGAAGTTTATTAATCCCAATACAAACAAGTGACTTCGAGTATGATTACATTAGTTTCCAATTCCAATGGAGGTTGCCTCTCCAGTCAATGTCAGCATGATCTCCTGGTCTCAGCTTTCTGTATTTAGTTTAAGTCTCTTGGCTCTGCTGTTCTCCTGATGCTGACTGTCTTCAGAGGGTGCTTGGCCGTTTCCATCTGTCCCAGATTCCTCTGGAAATTTCTGACCCTCAGCCAACACCTGCCGAATAGTCATATTAATGCGGGAAGACTGCAAGTACTTGGCACAGACCTGCCAATCCTCATCAGAGCTGTGCTCAATGACTGAGCCAGCAGGAAGGTCTGAAGAAAGTGCTTGGTCCAGGCACAAAGGCAAAGCTGTCCCTTCGGGGTTGGGGAGGACCCGGGGGACTGCATGGTACAGCAGACGGCTGAAGCCAGACATCACCATGATATCTCCACTGTGCATGAACATTGCTGTTGGAGCCTCCTCCCGCTTCAGGCCCCCAAGCAAAAATATCGAGGATTGCCCAAAACTAGAGATGGTATGAGAATGGAGAGAGAAGATAAGACAAATTCAGGTAGAGAACAATTATACGTACAGTAAGAAAATACAGCAGCTAAATCCTTTTTTTTTAAAAAAAAATAATCCCAAAGAAGAAAACCAAATGGACTCCTAGTAACACCTTTACAATGAGAACATGAAAAACAGACCAAGAGGCCTGGTTCAACGTAGCCATAGTGTGAGCAGTTGCCCCACCAGGTTTCAAGCTCTGCTGAGGTATTTCATCTTTGCCTGCTAGTACCCAATTGCCACCCTGCTGCTTTAGAACAGAAATGTGCTCTGTGCAAAGAGCTCTTACACTCCAGGCTCCACATGCTATTCAAGCAGTCTTCAAAGAAAAACCTATGCCCTTGAGCTACAGCTTCCTACTGTTCAAATCTTCAGAGAGTGAAGATTATATACCCAATTAGCAAACTACATCATACCAACTTCCTATAACCAGATGCAACCATAGAAAAAAGCCACCAATCCTTCCACAACACTTGAGTGCTTTTCTTGACTCACCTGAATGATAAAAGGGGCCAAGAATGGTCCAGTTCAGATTCATCCACATGAATTCCCAGTGAAGAGTCAAAATGATAGTAGTTCAAGATCCCTGCTTGGGCTTGGAAACCCCGGAACCCGCAGGCTGCAGCCACTTGTTCTGACAGGAATGCAAGGTCTGAGGGGAAAGGAGTGTGGTGATTTGCTGAGTACTTCTGGAGGAAGAAGAGCAGGGAAAAAAAACAACCAAACCACACCCAGAACATCAGAGTAGCAAATACAACTGGAAACAAACATTGAATGAGAACTTAGACATTTGGCTGATAGTCATGGAGAAGGACATAATATTTGCCTGGAAAATGACTACAACATAGGCACAACCACAGCAAGTTTACCTCTTGTCATTTAATTCTGGGCCTATGTTGAGACTGCCAGGACTCAATTAATCATGGAGTTAATCATTATATCTGGATGCCAAACCTGAAGTCACTAAGACTAATACCTAAGGCTAGTACCAACATCCTGAGGATCTACTTGGTCACTACCTATATCTGCCAATGGAAACACAGTTCTGTATCTCATCAACAGAGCTCTGAAACAAGCATCTTTGTTCCTTCTTTGAAGGACAGGACAAACAGGAATCAGTTGCAAACCTATTTTTTTCTCTCTCCCATGAGTGATTCTGAGAGGACTGGAAGGGAATAACCGAGTTCTTATTAAGGCCACCCAATAATAGGCTGACCTGGGAAATATAAGGCTGCAAGCAGATTTGGTTAAGTATCTGCAATATACTGATAAGACTGCATATTCGCTCTGCCATCCTTTCTCAGCCTCCATCTGACTCGGTCTTATGAAAAAGTTTATTTTGGTCAGGAGTCCCAAAATAGCTGTTGGTTGGTGAGACTGTACTATACTGGTTCAGACTCTTAAGTTCAAAGTCACATCAGCAGCAGTCTCCTCCTGCTCTCGCTCACCCTTCCAAAGAGTAGTTTCTCAGAAGCAGCTGTCTTCAAGCAGTCAAGGTCATTCTCACCTTAAGTAGTTAATGATGCTTTTGTGACTATCCCTTTTGGTGGGGTAACTGCTGACTTAACCTAAAATAGAGTCACAGGTCTAGAGCTGAGTATATGCTACCATGCTACCTTTCAAAGGAAGGATTGCAGCAATGGACTTATGCTGTTAAATCCTTCACAGTAAACTAATACAGATTAAAATGTTCTTACAAGCATGGTTTGTTCCAGCCTTTGCTCAAGGCTGTCTTGTAGGATTACAAGCATTTTATTCCATGATACCCTCCTCTGTCTGCCATTCAGAGTGCTTACAGCTAAGAAAAATGAAGAATTTAATTTCAATACCTTGGTATCCCAATTATAATGGTAACCAAGGGTCACCCAGCGCAGCTTCTCCAGTAAGCTTCTGGGCTCCCATCTACTGGAACCTTTCCTTCTGCAAAGACAAAATGGAAAGAAATAGGATATGTGTTAATTTCTGAGGGGTTTTCTGGTAGTGCAGCATCCAGTAATGAGATTCACTCATCTATATGACAGCCTACTAAAACCATCAATGCTAAACTTTTATTTTCAGTGCCATTATTTTTTTCCTCCAAAGACCTTGAAAATTCAGTTCATGCAATTTGTGGAAGCTATAGGGCCTACTGCCAACTGCTGTAGGCTTGAAAACTTGTATTTTCAACATAGTACATAATGGGTTATCAGATGGAGACAACACAATGAACTGGTGCAGATTTAGAATCAGAATTAAGTATGTACTATTTGAGCACCTGAAAGTGAAAGAACAGAATCTGTAAAGATCTAAAAGCTGCAAACACAAGGAAAAACTATTCTAGGCACTTAATGGAAAATGACAAGAAGGAAAACTGCTTCACCTGACAGTAAAGCATATCAAGCTGCATAATACTGCAAAGGACCATTAATTCTACTACTTGGTACTTTTACAAGAAGTCCTTAGGATGGACTGACTCAATGTTCCCTAAGCAAGACTGCTCTAGCTATGACCATACAATTCTTGTAATGTCAAGAAGTCTAGATTGCAGGTATCCCCTATCCAGACTGCTATGCAGAACAAAAAAACTGTTCTTCTCAAGTGACAGCCCTAATGCAGAGGGGCTCAGTAGTCTGAAGCCACATGCCAATTTACCATTCTTACTTGAAAGTGGTGAAGGCAGGAAAAGACCTCAGGGACAGGCTTTTACTATGGCCTACAGAAAAGTCCTTAAAAAGTTACAAAAAAATATTACTATAGTAAATAAGATAGAAACATGCTAGTGACAAATGCAAAAAGGAAGGTACACATCTATCTTCTGGTCCACTTATTCCAGGAATTTCAGCTTCTTTTCTCAAGCTAAGTCATGTGTTATGGTAAAGAAAGAAAAGGGAAATGTACTCAGAACGTCATGATAAACAGTAGCGCCAGACGGTTGGCTTTCATTTATAGCCTCATTAGCGCAGTAAGACATACTCCTACAAAACAGGATTCATATTTGTGCTGCCACGGTCAAGTCTCAGCCAAGCATCTGCATTTAATGTGCATTTCTACCTGGATACACAGCTTGTTTCTGCCCTTCACCTATACTGCCCTGATAGCTCCTAAGCTAAACCAGGAACAGGAGTAAAAGGCCAGTTTCTTTACCTTTAGTAATTTTTCACAGCTCACTGATTATTGAAAGAAAGTCATCTCTCCAGTTTCCATCTTTGTTATAGGGTAATAGCAACTGCAATTACCATAATGCAGCAACACATTAACTGTCCAATACATGCTGCTTGGAACAATGTATGGAGCCTACAAGCAGGTAACACAGCATTAAGGAAAGGGAGAGCCCACAACTTGTTCCTCTCCATCTTTCAATCAACAAACTTCATGTTCATAATTAAATACTTTTAGCACGTGCCTTTTGAAAGTGCATTTCTTTCGCTACAGTGCTAGAGTGTTTGCACAAAAGCAGGAACCCTAATGTGCTCGGGAGGTCCTTATTCCCAGAACTTAGTATTTTGCATGTGATTTCACGTATGATTGCTAAGGAGAGGAAAGCCCAAGTGATACGTATCTGGAAACAAAGAGTTCCTAGAGTTGTAGCAGCAGATGCTCCTACAAGAAAGCACAGAGAAATTCTGGTATAACTATGTTAGAAAGAGAACAAGACGGAACAGCAGGGGGACTTCGGTCTGAAGCTCCCTTTTGTCTTTATTCACTGGTAAATGATTGCATCTATAAAATTCCCCCAGCCTTTTCCTTATACACAGGGATATATATATCCCTTCTCTACCCACTTTCATACTTTTAATTGTCCCCAGCACTAAAGAAAATACCCCAACTCCACTTTGTGAAGAGAGCACAGCATACATTTCTAGGAACTGTATGGACTCTCCCACCTCATAATTCCTGCATCCTGAAAAAAGCAGATAAGCCATGACCCAAGCACATTTATGCATCTTCCCGATGGCTTTAAAAAGCATTGAAGTTGTGTCCAATCTTGGAAGCAGACCTCTTTTTAGTTAAGCACTTTGTTTCTCCCTTCCCTGAAAGGCTTTCACTTGGCTACCTTGATCTGCTGTCCCCTAGGTAAAAGCACAAATACAGCAGTTTGCTCACTTGAAGACTCAGGCAAGTGCTTAATAAAACTGCCAGTGTTTCTGCCAGCCATCACTCTTCCAAACACTGTTTTCAACTGAACTGGATTCAGCTGCAAATTAACCTCTGTTCTGATCATTCTCTGTGCATGCAGGAGGTGCTGCTGGGAAAGGCCCGTCAAGCTGCAACAGTACCCCACTTTTGTCAGCTGTAGGGCACAATGCACAACACTTTCAAAGAACAATTTTTCATCCTTGATTGAACACAATAAAAGGTGTCTAAATTTCTGTAACTAATTCAGACTGAGCCTGGAAAACACAAGTGGGGATATAACTTCTCTCCTAGGTGCAAATATTTAGAAGTCCAAATCTTGCTTTTGCCATTCCGTATCTTGTAGACATTGAGAGTACTTTTGAAGAAAAATCTCAGCATGTCTCATTTTACTAAGAGACTGAGGTGGAAGATGAGAATTGTAGGTAACTCTGGTCACTCCATCACATGAAACAATCATTATGAAAAATAAGCAGTGAAATCAACAAGGTAATGATAAATACCCAAATAAGTAAAAAACTGTGTAATGTAAACAGCATCTATCTTGTGTGTATTTTTACAGGTGACTAATTAAAAAAAAAAAAATCTTTAAAACTTTCTACTTGACTTCAAAACTTGGACAAGTTCTCCATTAACTTCCAAATCAGGTAGAAGGCGGCAGCTGCGGCAGCCACAGAATCTTTCAGAGTAAACAGGATTGCCATTTAAATGGTACATTTAATCACCATCTCAGAGTGAATGAAGAAAAACAAACAAACAAAACCAAAACCAAACCACCCCACACCAAAACAAAGAAATACTTTGGAAAATAAAACCACAGAAACTAGCTGACTTGAGAAGTTCAAAAAGGTGCAGATAGCAGCCTTTCAATTACAGTATTCTAGGTCCAACAGCTGATTGGGAAGAAGAGCTAGCATGAGTGGTGTGTTTGGAAAGGATCCCTTTTGCTTCAGGAAAACTGAGGCCTAGAGGGATCTCATGGTTCCTCTTGTAGCTGAGCTTAGCAAGCTTCCAAGCACCATCATATCAGCCAGGGTCACTATTTTACATTTGACTGATGGTTTTGAAATAATTTGCTGCTAGAAAATCCCATTGTGAGTGTGAAAGCAGAGAATTAACAAGGATGCACATGAAGCCATGAAAAATCCGTCTTTAACTTGGCATGTCTGACACCATCTGTATACTGCCAGCACGTACGCAATCTTTTTCAGCTTCCCTTCCTTGCTCATTTTTCTTAGACCTTCTCAGAGCCGAGACCTTCTGGGTCTGTTAGTGTTGACCACCAAAGGTTACTGTGGACTCACCTCAGCTGCTCCTTGCTCTGTCCCCACAAGTCAATGGTCTTCTCAGGAGCCATGTGCAGGTCCAGGTTGCAGACATTGGGTTTCTGGGGGTATAGCTTGAGACACTGTTTCACCCAATGACGCTGGCAGCCCGGAAGGAAAGGGTTTGGTATGAAAATAAACCCTGACCACAGAGAAAAAGGGAGGGGAGAAAGTATGATTAGGCATTTCCCTGTTTTTTTCCTAAAAATAGAGCAAAGGTCAGAGTTACAGAGCAAAGGTCAGAGTTACTGAAAAAACACCTTAGACATACAACCACTGACTTTACATGTAAGTTGATGAAATCTATTAACAGGTCTGAATAGTTAAGTTAAAGCCTATTGTTTTTTTCACTACAAACAAATGGTGGCCATAAGGTAGAACAAAGGCAGGGAGGGCAGCCAATGCTGGTTCAAGTAAAAAAAATGACAAAAGGACATATCAATGTAAAGTATATTGATTACAGGTAGATAAAGAAGCAAGAACTTGGAAAGCCAGTTGCTTTGGAGTAAATTTGATTTTGAAATGATTCAGCAAGATTTTGCTCTTGAACCTTGCGAAGCTGAAGTAATTCTGGCCTATTTTTTCTAGACTTCAAACTAACCTTGTTGCTGCCTCTGAACTCATACTGTTTTCTTATTGCTACTTCAGTGTCATGAACTGCCAAGAGCAGTCCATGGGCTGAGCCAGTAATGTAAACTGCCCTCTCCTTTGCTTCATGCTTATTTCCAGGTAAGTCTGGTTGTATCTATCTTTGTATTTTGGTACTGTAGGATTAAAGTCAAATTATATCCCAAACTGCTTGTTGCTGACTGCAAATACTTTGCAATCATTGTTAATTAACAAAACAAAATAAACATGTAGATAGACTGCACATTCATTTAGCCAGGCACCTCAGGCAGAGTTCAAGCAGCAGCCCAAATAAGAGAGTTAGCAGAGACTAAATGAATTGATTTGGTCTATATCTTAACAGACAAGAGTCCTTGACATAAGATCTGCCATCAGCATGAGTGCTAACAGGATTCTTCACTGCAACATTCTCCCCAGCTCCCCAGGGGTGTTTCCTTCCAGGCCAGGGTCGACAGTATTGATGAATGAGCATCTGATGGGAGAAGATGCTATTAATCTGTATTGTACCTACCCTGAGAATCAAGGCACTCTCTCAAAGACTATCAATTCAGTAAGACTCACCAACACAAAATTCACATACAGAGATAAGGGTATAGGAGGAACAAAGGAAAAGGAGGTTTCAAGGTTTTGCCCTACTGTGTCTTTTTGAACTTCTCAGTCATATCAAGTTAAACAGAGACAAAAATAGATGAAAAAGGAAGAAGCAAGGCTAGGAGTCTCAGTAGGATACAAACTTGCCTTGTAGCCTTATGAAAGTGGTAATAAAAGCACAGAAAAAGCTTCCTGCCAGCATACCTCACAGACCTCACAAGATTAAATTAACTGGTTAGAAAAAGAGGCTTCAGTGTATTAATAATATACTGTCATTCATTTCACTCCGTTCCTGCACCTTCAGACTATGGCAGCCTTCTAACAGGTCTGGTTACAAGAAGTTTCTTTGCCAGAAGCATTAAATTACTTTCTCTTGGCCTCTGCATAGAACAGACTAATAATATTGCCCTTCCCATCTACAGCTTTTGATGTGGGGTTTTCAAAGCACTTCACTACATTCACGAAATTATACTCTACTATGTATGTATTATCTTAGGTATTAATGAATGAATTGAAGCCTGGAGGGCTAGTTACACACAGAGATGAGAACAAGAATCCAAATTTTATGACTCTTGTATCAGAAGCTTAGAACATGCTCATGTCTCTCCAAACCCTTCATTGCTTACTCCTAAGAAACCAGATTAGTCTAGATTTACAAAAGCAAGAACAAAAAAGCAGGTTACTGCTATGCTTCTGATACCAAGAAAGGCAGAAAACCCTGAATTTCAAACAGTTGCAGAGTTTTACTATAAAATTCTACACTAACGTTCAAGACTAATAGTTCCTGGGAGGGCTAATAGCACTAGAAATCAGTGACGTACCACACATAGGAGGGAGAAGAGTAAGCAATATATTTCTGTAGCAATCTTTCTGAGCTGACTAAAGAACACCAAAGACAAGCTTTGACAGCAACACAATGGAACCTCTTGGCCTTGAAAGAGTTGGTCTACGTAGAATGGCCAAAAGACAAATTCTTCGGGGATCTGTATACTAAAAGTATCTGCCTTGAGGAAGCAGATGCAGTTCTCTTACTACAACATAATCTTGCAGCACATTAGGAATTAATTTACACCTAGTGAAAGTGGTCTCCAGCCTCAGTCAAAGGAAGGGTAAGACACACAGATGTCTAGCAACAAGAACAACCCCTCATAAAACCAGTTTGTGTCAGTTACAAAGACCCAAAGACAGCATCACCCACATCTCACAGAACTCGGGATACAGCAACAGAAATTCGCCCAGCTTCCTTAGTCTTATATTTCATTGCTCACTGTGGGGACAAAACCATATAACTTCCCTTCCATATGCCCATAAACAAACCAAAGAAATTCTAACTTATTTTAGAGGGCTATTGGGGCAGTTGGTTAAATATATTATAGAACTTTAGGATGTCCAGATAAAGGTAGCTGAAAAAGGATAATATATTATTCTTGTCCACACATGACTTGATTCTAAACAGGACTGAGAATTTGTTAATGTATTTACATTTCATTTTAGTGAAACATTTTCTTTGTCAAAGCAGAAGAAAAAACGCAGTTAAGTGGAACACTTGTGATCCACCCCCCACATAATTGCTAGGAAAGACGTTTAGACAGACATAAAACGACAAGTGAGACCAAGCAAGGGCAGCTATAATATGACAAGTAAGTGGAACAAAAAAATTTAGAGGCAAGAAGAGGTGGAAGCCTTTCTCCTGAAGTTATTCAACTCCCTGTGTATTAACCATGCCAGATGGCTAGTGTGGCTGCCTCAGTTTCAGAATCAGTAGGCTGGCTTCATAGCAACCCACACAGACACTGACTGCAGTCCCAATGAACCAAAAGAAACATGAGAAAAAACAAAAATCAAACAAATTGAGCAAAAGCTGGCTGGGCCACCAGGCTTAAAGAATACCGATTTGATGGTTCTAAGTCTAACCAGTGGCTGTTATGAGCTGTGTTTCCTCAGGTTGATGTTGGGGCCAAGACTGATAACTACATCTACATCAACAACCTGGATGATGGGACATTCATCCTCATCACATTTACAGATAACACTAAATTGGGGCAGCAGTGGATATGCTGGAGGCTACTGCTGCCACTGAAAGGGACCTTGACAAAACAAAGGAATGGGCCAACAAGAACCTCAGAAGTTCAACAGTGATAATCCTGCACCTAGGGCAGAATAACCCCATGCAACAGTATGGCCTGAGGACCAGGGAGCCGCTCTAAATCAAAGGACATGGGGGTCCTGGAGGACAAATTGAGCATGAGTCAGTAGTGCACCCTTGTGGCAATAAAGGCTGATTACACATTGGCCTATATTAGTAAGAGCTACCTAAAGGGGCATACAAAGAAGGTGGAGCCAGATTCTTCTCAGAGGTGCACAGCAAGATTATGAGAGGCAACAGTCACAAATTACAGCAAGGCAAATTTTGATTAGACATAGGGTGAAAAAAGATCACAACAAGTGGCCCAGATGTACAGATGCCCAGAGAGGGTGTGTAATCTCTGTCCCTGGAGATTTCCAAAACTCACCCATACAAAGCTCTGAGTCACCTGATCTAACTTTCAACTTGACCCTGCTTTAAGCAGGGAGTTGGACTAGACCTCTGGAGGTCCCTTCCAACCTAACATATTTCTGTGATTCTACCAGGTGACCTGCAAACCTAAGACACATTTCAGTTTTTGAAATAACCTGCCTAATGAAATTACTCTGTACCTTGAATAGGACAAGAGGTTCTTAGTCACTTATTGGGCTCAGTGTTCTACACCAGGAAGTAGATGACACACTTCAGCCCCAAAATGACTGTATTTCAGTCACTTATCTAATTTTCACGATATATATTGAAGAAAAATAGATGCTACAGAAATATAATATCTCTATGAAAGGCAACAGGAATCAATTCCCACAAGGGATGGACTGGTTGATCAGTGACTTTGAAACAACTGGCCCTTCTGTTCTCACCTTCATATATATTGTCACATCCCACCCTTTAGCTGACTCATTTGTCCTCCTGCAGTTAAAATAACATTAACTTACACTTAGGCAAACCAAAATAGCTTTTTCAGGCACGGCAAGGAGGGTAAGATAGAAGATGCCTGAATCCAAAGCAACAAGGTTGTGTTTAATTTTTCTTGAAATCAGAAGTACCTACCTGGATACCCATTGAGGCCATAGGCTTTCCACTGGCTAAGTGGCTGTAAGCCTGCTCTGTAGGCATCTTGATCACTGACTGAAGAAATACTGAGCTGTGATCTGAACACCTGGCAAAAGAACACAGATCTGGTTAAAAGAAAAAAAAAAAAGGAAGAAATATAAAATTCATCCAAAAATAGCACCTATAAGAAAGAGTGCTATCATATTCCAAGGTAAGTCTTGTGAAAATGCCAGCTATACCACAGAACTATTGTCTAAGCAACTGTGAGCAGAACAAGGCATGCTGCTAACAGAGCTACTGAGTACTTAACACAAGAATCAAAAGGTACCTACAGTTTTTACAATACTTAGGGATAAGGAGAGGTGCCCTCCATTCATGAAAAAACCCAAGCATTTTATACCAATGAGAAAAAAAATTGGCACTATTTGTCCATTTCCACAGTAGAACCTCATCATTATAAAACATTCTGGTAATTATCTATCTCCATTAGAGAGCAATATTTAGTACCCCCAACACTTTATACCTTCAAAGAATGTTCCAAATACAAGTTGCTTATGATCCCATAGGGTAGATGACTATTCTCATCTGTAATGTACAGAAGGAGAAGTAGTACAGTGATGAAATGACCACAGTTGTCTGATGTGAAGGACTGCAGAAACTGTACATTCTGAATACCACATTGCCACTTCTGTTTCCAACAGCAGGGCCAACAGCTCAAGGCTTAGCAAGATATATTTTCTTGAAGTACTCTCTCAGGTTGCAATAACACACATATTTAAGCTGCAATAAGCCGACACTTGCTGAAAAAAACCAAACTCATCCACTGTGTTCCCACTCCCTTCTTCCCTTAGGGCTGCAAACCACTTTAGGGAGGGCAGGGTTGAGGCAGGTTGTTTTTTTTCTGGCTTAGTTCCCTAGTCCAGCTCTCCACGTGACTGTGCATAAGTACAGGCTCGTGTAAGGAAAGAGCCGGCCAAGCATAGTGAGAATAAGCAGGCAGAGACAAGCGAGACTTCATTTATGACAATGTAAAGTGTATGTGAAATTAAGGCCTTTGCACGCAGACTCTACAGCAGTGAATGTATGAATCAGTCTCTTTGCAGGCTGATAGCTCCATTTAACGTCTTCTGAGCAATGGGTCCAAATTATGTACATAGAATTTGTAAGAAAACTCTGCACGACTGCTGGGCAGCAGCTTCTGGCAACACACTCAGTTTTACCAATTTTTCAGCTCTCTGCAAAAAGCAGCTTTGTGACTGCCAGCCTTGAAGAGCTTAGCTCAGAGTCCTGTCTGAAGAACATCCCCAGAAAGGCTATTCCTTTGACTAAGACTCTACCACCTCTCTGCCTTCTCAAACTGCTTACACACCAGCTGCTGCCAGGGCTTCTGGAGAACAGAAGCTGTTTCTATGCTGAAGAATTACATGTGCTGAATCAGTTAAATAAGCCTGGTAGCAGGACAGCTGGGGTATGTCACACCTCACTGGAGAACTCAATCATTTGAAGCAGTTTTCTGAAAGAAAAGGAACAATAGTATCTGGGCTAATCTGCCTGGCCTGTAGCTCTTCTTAATGAAAAAAGCCAGATGTTTTTAACCTGGGGGATAGAGAAATAAAAGATGGTTTCACTAGTAAGCTATCAACTGATCTTAGAAGGTAACAGGCACAAAAAGAACAATATGGAGAGGGGACAGATGCTTGTGATGCTTTCAAGTACTTTGAATTTCCCAGAAGGGCTGTAATGCTGGAATCCTTTATTTGATAAAGGATTACTGCAAGCTCAAGAAAGGCTGAAATGTTAACAACTCCCTTGTTTAATGCTAATGTCCTGAACAATTTCATATGGGTCAGGTTTTGTGTCCCATTAACAATATCAAAATTATAGTCTGAAAAGATAAAAAAAATATATATTCTAATACAACGGTAAAAAGAAAAGGCTAAGCATTTGAACTAAGAAAAACTAGGCAAAGTTTCCTTTTAACTATATTCCCTACTCCCTTTTTTCATATAAGCTCATACATAGAAAATCCCTGGTTAACAATTCCTCAGCAGATACCCATTACGCTTTTGTGAGGTGACAAAACACAAGATGACTTTAAAGGATCACTCAACGCACAGTAAACTATTAACCATGATGGCCACTACTTTCAGCTGTGCTCCTGACTACAGGCTCCCAATCCACCACAACGGTTGGGCTTGCGCTGATGGCTAAGCCAAATGTTTATTTATTATACAAGAGTAAAAAAGGAGAAGAAACTTTATCATGGGGAAGACAGCAAGAATCCTGGGCACACACTGCATAGCGGGGGGAAGCTGATCTCAGGTCCCTCTCCAGCTCACTCAGGTATTTCAGAGCCAAGGACCAGCAGGCCCAGGAAATAGTGCCAGCTCCAATACTGAAACTTGCTTTTTTCCATCCACATGTTCCTTTACTTCCCTTAAGTAATGCGTGGTTCTATTAGAGGCTTTGGAGATCCCTTACTGCAGTGTAGAAAGCTAATTAAACACTATGGTAATAAATAAACGTAAGCAAAAGTGAACAAGTGGCATGCTGGCCAGGGGCAGCAGGGACAGCAGCTCGTGCCCTCGGGCAGGGCCCCATAACCCCGCGGGCAGCCGGCCCAAGGGCACCCTGGGCGAGCCTGCCTCTGGGTCCCGCGGGCAGAGGGGCCCTGGACCCTCGCAGCTGCACGCCCTTCCTCAGCTGCTCGTCTCTAGTCACGCAACTAGCTTTTACGCGCTATAGCGGCCCGTGCTCAGCACTGGAGGGCAGCGTCCTCTAGCTAGTAACGGGGCGGCACTGGCGACTTGGCGTCGAGCACGACGGGAAGCAGCAGGTGGAGAGCACAGGCTGCAGCGAGATCGCCACGGCACCGCGCTGAAACACCGCGACACCCCTCAGAGGACGGGACGAGCTCGAAGCGCGCCGCGGGGCGAGGGCAGGGGGAGCCCAGCGTTACCTGGCCCCCCGGTACGGAGAAGTCCACCACACCCCGCAGGTCCGACGCATCACGTTGCCGGTAGAAGCGAAAAAGCCGGCGGAAGGCGTCCTCCCCACCCTCCCGTGTCAGGGCCGCGGCCGCCGCCATTTTGGCCAAGCCGCGGCGGCCGGCTCTGCGCACTGCCGGGGCAGGGCGGGGCGGGGCCGCCCGCCTTTCCGTCGCAGCTCCCAAGATGGCGGCGGCCAGCGGGGCGCGGGCGGTGGGGCGCCGCTCCAGGCGGCTCTTCGACATCTTCGTGGCTGAGGTTCCGTGGACAGTGTCGAGCAGTGAGTCTGCGCCGCCCCCCTCACCCCCCACTGGCGCTGGAGCTGGCGTGGGAGGAGGCGGCCCCGCCGCCTGTGCCGGCACTTGGCCGTGGGGGCCGGGCCAGGGCGGTTGCGGCCGCGCGGCCCGTGTAACCAGGTGTGCGTTTCTCCTACAGAGGAGCTGAAGGAGTACTTCTCCCAGTTCGGGTCAGTACAGAGGTGCCAGCTGCCGTTTGTGAGTATCTGCTCATCCTCCAGCCCGCTGTTCGTGCCGGCTCGGTAGAAGGGGGAAGAGCCGCTGGCTGGTGCTCACCGGGCCCTGGCAGGGTTGGTCCTGTTGCTGGGGCCCTGCCCTGAAGCCGGCTCCCCCACTCCCTCGGACCTGCTTTCTGGAAGCCTCTTCCTGTACTCTAGTCAGATTTTTCAGTGCTCGCCACCCTTAGTCTCCGCTCCCAGTGGGTGCTGCCGCTTGTCTGCGAGCTGTAGGCCTCGTTGAAGCTTAGTGGTTTCTATTGGCTTTGAAAGAGCTTTAGTATGAACCTACAGTGTTTTCCTCCTGTGGGTTCATACCCATCCAGAGTGCAGGGCTAACACAAAAACTGCAACCTCTTCAGGATGCTCCCAAGCTGTCAGCTGTTCATGCCTCTGCCATTTAGGTTATTTATCTTCTGAGCATGTAGGTTGGGGATAATAGTGTCTAGTGCAGTTTCTTAGAGGTGAGCAGTCAAAAAAAAAGGTGTGCCTTTCTCATTCTGTTATGAGTAAGTTGCAGGTCATTGCTGAAGGAGTAGAGGTTCTCCTGCCTGCTTGTGTTTCTCCATGTGATGTAATGGCCTGCTAAATTAAGCTCAGTGTGTAGTGAATGTCAGTTAGTGAGCTGATGGGTTAGCTATCAGTTGAGGACTAGTTTGGAAATGGAGAAAGATAGTTTGAAACAGTCTTTTATTTCTGAACACTGAAGCTTAGGTGTCTTATTTGCCATGCTCTGTTCCTCAGGCCCAGAACAGAGTGCATTGCTTCTTTGTGAAGGCTAGCAGCTTACCATAAACCTGCCTCCATTGCTGAGTAAAGCTGAACTGATGCATGTGTGTATGTTTTGATTTGGTGATGATTTTAGGAGTGTTCATTAATGCTTAAAACTGCCAGAGGTACAAAAATTTGCCAGCAGCATCAGACATCTAACTAAGACATCACTGGGATACTGAAACCGGGTAGTGTGACCACAGTACATTGTGGGTGAGAACTTCACTGCTGTTTCAAAGTACTGCCAGCCATGCCTGATGATCAGAGTGGCAGAGCTGTTGTGAGCTCTCTGATGGGGATCAGAGTTGGGATAAAAGGCACTTTGGTAGACTTAGGTTTTCTGCATTATCTCCTCTTTATTGACAACTGTCTCTTCCAGCTGGCAAATTATTCTTAAAAATAACTTTTTTTTTCTTTTCAGTGCAGTTAATGCTTGTCATCTCGAATTGTAGCCTGCTTTCTTAGTACCTTAAGCAGCTGCTTTATCTTGCTGAATGCTTTTCAAGTACTGTGGCAGGCTTATTTTCAAATCAGGCAGCCATTTAAATGTCAGTTCTGTTGTGACTGGCTTAATAGTAGATAACTACTGCAGTTTGAAACAACTGGCTATGCATTATACCAGTCTTCAACCATAACTTAAAACCTTGAATTTTTTTATGATTGGCGGACTCAAATTGAAAGAAGGGGATGCAGAACAGCTTCTGCTAGGCCCTCGCATGCTGTCAACGAGAGTAAATGTCTTAAAGTGTGAAAAATGCTTCTGAAACAGCAAGTGTGCCGATTTCTCTGATAATTTCTGAATCCCTAAAATCGAATATCTGTTATGTGAATATTTTCTGCAGTAATTGGATTTTTTTTAAACTGGTAACTAGGACAAAGATACAGGCTTTCACAGACGTTATTGCTGGATTAAATTCTCGACTCCACAAGATGTTCAGAATGTGTTTCAGAAGGACTCCCACATACTTGAAGGTGCCAAGGTAATGCACTAATTCCTTTAAAGAAGTTATGTAATGAGTTGAGCTCTTTAATTCTGCCTTTGGTTTGACACAGTAACATCAAAATACTGCCATACTCATTCCAAGTGTGATTAAGCATTTTGCCACTTAATGTGTGTTTAATTTTTTTTTTAAATCATTAACACTTTTGTTTATTCCCCGCTCTCAACTTGACTCATTAGGGTCTGAGACCATATAGATACCACAGAGATCACATACCAGAGATCTAAACCTTCTGCTATACGAAGCTAAGGAACCATGAATGCAGTAAAATTGTTCAGGAACTGCCATGCAGCTAGTTATTATTTGTAATACAGGTTTCTGCAGGTGGATTCCAAAATCTAATTTGGATGTTGGGTGGCGGGGGAGGATGACAAAGAATGTAAAGCTAAGCTTTGAACTTCAGTGAAAGCTGTTTTTTTTTTTTCTTCAGCTATCATTTTGTACAGGAAAAGTCAGCTGCCTGCTTTTATGTGTTCAAGATAACTTTAAATTGGCTTTAGTGTAGCTTTTTTTTTTTACTTGCTGTCTCTAACATTTTAAATGTCAAGTAAAGGAAAAAATATGACACTTTGGCAATCTTGGTGCATTTGTGTATGGTATCAAAAGACAGCATACACCATCAGTCAAAAATCTTTGGTCTAGTACCCATACAAAGGTGCCTGTCATTGACTGGCCAATAGAGCTAGACAACTCTATCATCTAGTTTCACTGTAGCAAACAGAGCAAAGAAATGGCCATCCCACCGCTCTCCAAACATTTAGTATGCAGTGGTGTTGACCAATAAGGATAAAAGCACAGCGAGTCAATAGCTGCCCAAAGCCATTAATAAATTAAGAGGTCTCACATCAAAATCATTAGAAACTTCCATCTAGAGTGTTCAATAAATAGGGGCAAATTACAAAGGGGATTTTCCTGTAGACTTACATGTGCTTCAGCTGACCTAGCTACTCAGACCAAGTAGTACAGAGTGAAACCATAAGCAGCAAGCAGGCTGGTATAACACACATGATCAATTCATGTCTTTGAATAATAAGAATTCTTCACTATCCTTCTGACAACTAGTTTCTAATTTTGAGACTTCAGTGCTAGGAGATGGCAAGAGTAAAATGAATGGGCAAGAGACTTCAGGGATGCAGTATGTGACTGTGATGAAGTATTTTGCTTGACATAGTTCATACTACTGCAGAAGTCTTCTTTGGTTGTGGTTACTTCAGTACCTATTCCTAAGGAGAGCTGACCTATGAGTTACTACTGTGGTGCAAAAATGGAAGCAGAAATTAAGGAATGGTTTGTTGCCTTCAGTCTTAAATTGTGACAAGCCAGCCAGATGAGTATTTAGTGTCAATTTACTGGAAGTTATTTTGCTGCTTTTTATTCTTGAAGCTGTAAGATAGCCACATTCACTTAACTGTCTAAACTTCAAGGACTATACTTTCACAAGAGGGGTAAGAGCTAAGAGGCTTCTTTATAGTGAAATAAAAAGCAGAAGGCAGGCAGTAGTTAGCTTTCTCCATTTCTTCAAAAATGCAAGCTTCTCTAGAAGCAAAATACGTGAGCACTTCTCCCACTTTGTTCTAGGCTAGGTTTAGACAGTTACCTTCTATTAGTTCTACTTGAAAGCAAAACCTTTTAAGATGCATTTTGCTGATAGTACTAGCAATTGCTGTGCAAATTATATTCAACTTTCCCATCAGAAGCTTAGCATGTGTGGTTATGGCTCATGAAAGTGAACTGGTTATAAACCCATCTTCCACTTTCTATATAAATGTTTTAGAAGATCAGAAATGAAAAATCAAACATTCTTGCCTAATTTGAATAATTTCTATTGTTTTCAGCTTGCTATCAAACAGGAGCCCCAGAGAAGACGCAGTCAAAGAAAGAATTGGAGTGAGTGAATGGTGGAAGGCGGCTTTATTTCACTAAATGTAAAGAAATTAAAGATTACTGAGAAACTATGAATGAGTATGTGTTTTAAAACAGAATCCAGCTGTTTCCCCTCCTTGTTCAAATAAACTGTATAGCCACACTAAAGAAACACTGCATCATAAACTCCCTAGCATCCATTTCAGCATAAGACAGTAATTATATACAGCAGGAAAGCTTTTAACAAATGAAGTAAAAGCTTTAGCTACCTACAAAAACTAAAGCTGTAGGAAGGGGCTACATTCTTACCCTGAGATGCTGGGCAACAGGGAATCAGCAAAGTTAGAGCCCTTGCTAAAGAACAATTCCCTTGTGAAATGTTTCAAAGCAGTCCCCATTCCTCCACTCTCCAAGGGTAGCTGTCCTATGTAGAAGAATTAGGGTGTGTATATATATCCACAGGACAAGAGTTGTGAACTGCTGTGTTATAATGCCATCCCTCTATACACCTCTGATATTAAAAATGCCTTTTGCATAAAGTTCAAGCTTGCAGTCCATTTCTCTACCTCTCAAGGAGCAGAGGCACTCAGTCCTTCCTCCTCTTTTTGCTCTCATGCTCATGTTCTTTAGGGCGGCTGCTGTCTGATGGCCGTTTAGAACCACCATGTTGCTTAGCCTCTTCCAGAAACTTGTCCAAACCAAATGGATCCTCCTCAAATTGAACTGGTCCATCTCTGCCCCTCCCTCTGGTGTTGCGATCCGAGTTAGAAAACTCTTTGTCAGGAACAAACCTGCAGAAGACATGATACTCAGTTGACTGTAACTTCAGAGTACTAATTACAAGTACTTCTTAACTTTATTTTCTTACCTATTGGTCTTTATTCGAGCCTCTAGATCATCACCATACATGTCCTTATCTACATTTTTACTTGGCCTATAGATGTTTTGAGCCATATCCTTGCCACTTCTCCAGGGCTGATCGTAAACATTATAAATTTCATCTTCTCCTCCAGCAAAGCCACTGTCCATACCCTGTGAAGAAGAAACAACAGCAGCATTATAACATCAAGACTGCAAAACTTCAGTTAATTTAACATCAAGATATGCTGATAGTGTCACACAGATGCACAAAGATAGTATTGTGATTTACTATTGATTTCAAATGAGTTCAAGCACTTCATTAGGATATGAGTGGGTTTGGGTCTGGGATTAAGTCCCAAGAACAGGACACAATCATTACAAGCCCCAGTCAGGGCCACTTCTGCTCTTCCAGAAAGCCACAGGAAGGATTACAGGCCATTCATATTTCAGAATAATGGATCATTGCAGTCTGCCCTGCAAGTACAGCTGTCTATAATAGCCAAGTAAAACCATACAGAAATTTGTATTATTCAGAATGTCTGGAAAACATGATTTAAGCTGACTGATCCAAATCGCACAGAAGCTTATGTAAACTGTGAAAGTACAAGTGCCTGTTTGTTCACTTTTGATTCATCAGCTTTCCTCTCTCCCTGCAAGTCTTTCACTGGAGACATGAAAAAGAATGATTGACAAACTGCAGGTTTATTCAGGGATTTTCTGAAGCCTCATCTACTTTTTCTTCTCTGAATATTAGTATAAAGTTCAGGGAAAATAAATGTTGCTGTGAACTATTTATATCTTCAGGAATTTTAATATAAGCAATAATGGGAATAGAAAGTATTTACTTGGTTCTCTCAGAGCAAATTCCCCTTATTCAGTCACTACATTTGTACAAAAGAAGAAAATGAGGTCACTGCAGCTTGAAGGCAAAATAGCTTCTTTTTCCCCACTCCCCAGTGAGAAAAAGCACAACAAAACCACGTTAATCCAGTTATGCATTCAGCATGTTCCATTTTTGTTGCATCAGCTACGGATAAAGGAGATCAATAGTTTCCCAATCAGTTACGTAGATATTTTTCTTTCAGAGTGTATCCACACCAACTATGAGAACAAGGTCCCTTTAGTATTCTAGCCATACCCACTAAGGAAGGATGAGCACGTTCTCATAGCAAGCTACAACAGCCGTGGAAGGGTATTTTTACCTTGCTCTGGTTGAACAGCCTCTGGTCATATTGGATTTCATTGGATGGCCTGGGGTTGGGTACCCCTAGGGCAATAACTTCACTGATATCTCTGTTCTCATTTCTCTGCAGCTTTGACCTGAATTAAAAATTTTAAGTTTTATTAGCTCTGTACACCATATTTATTGACATGCTTAACTGCAACCTGTTCCTGTATTGGTTGCTAACAATTTGCCTCAGGAGCCAGATTTTGACTGTTGCCCTTCCTTACTACGTAACATTTAAAATTTGTCTCCTGGCAAAGGAAACATTTGGGAAAGTTACATTCAGCTGGGCATGACATTTAAATTTGCTTTCTGCTATCTGCAATTTACATCAAGCTGACTTGGTCTAAAATGTCATATTTATTTTTTGCAAGAACCAGTGTAATTATATTCTGGGAAGGCCAATCTCATTTTAAGATATTAGAGATTTTAAGCCTCCAGAAATAATTTGTGCACAGAAATCTCACTGGCTTGGGCAAACAATATACTTCAGCCTACATTCACCAATCTGAGCTTACTTCAAATGAACAGCTTTGAGAAACAAAGCCGCTAATGATACTCTGGTCTTACTGAAGTGATAGGGTCCAGGTTTCAACCTTGGCTGCCAGCATGTCAATTAAATCTGAATATACTGAAGTTCTGCTAAAAAAAAAAACAACACCCCACCCCAAACCAACAACTCTGCCTCCTCCATTCATCTGTAAAATTCTAATAGAAGAGAGTACTGCAGTATGCTGACACTTTAATACTAATTCATAATGAGTGAACAGTACTTCAAACTAGTGAGTATCTCCACAAGGTAAAATTCAGGCACTCACATCAAGCAAAAGGAAGCCTAGTGTAATAGTTTCTCTAGGGGGGAAGTCAGTGCCAGTACAGGAATAAAACAGCTTTCTTTTGTGACTTACCTTTTGTCAGGGGCTGCCCTGGAAAGATTTCTGTCATGTTGTCTCTCTTTGCGCCGGTCATGTCTGATTTCATCTCTTTCTCTAGCTTCTCCATCCTCTGAACAAATGCAAGATTGCTCATTATAGACAAATATTTGAAGTTTGAATTAAGTATGCCACAGAACATCGGCACAGTGATTCAATTCAGTATTCTTTTACAGAAGAGAAGTGACCCTTAGCACTATTTAAAATGTTACACTTCAAACAAACACGTGGAAAACCACAGCTTTCTTATGCCACATGCTATTAACTGTCCTTGACAAGAAAAGCAGACATATCCAACAACTATGTCCTCTCAACTTTCAAGTGCTTAGAGTATTTGTCCATCTAGGAATTAATATCCTAAAACACTTACAGATCATCATATCATACTTTTAAGTGTAAAAATATTGTTCAAATATGCAGACATCCAAGTCCTTTAAGAACATTCTGTGACTCAGAATCACTCAGGTTAGAAGGGAGGCTCTAGTTCAATCTCTTGCTGAAAGCAGGATCAGTGCTGAATTCAAATGAGGTTGCTCAGGGCTTTGCCCACTCGGGTGGGGAAAACCTCCAAGGATAGAGATTGCCAGCCTCCCTGTGCAACCTGTTCCACTGCTGCTTGTCCTCCTGGTGAAAATTCTTCTCCTCACATGTAGCTGGAATCTCCTGCTTTAACTTTTGACCACTGTCTCATTTTTTCACTCTGCAGCTCAGTGAAAAGCTCTGATGATCTCCTTGTAGATATGGGAAAGCTCCCATTAGGTGCCCCCAAAGCCACATCTTCTCCTGGCAGAACAAGCTTCATTATCTCAGGATCTCCTGAATAGACAGATACTCTAGCCCCCGACCATTTTGATAGCCCTCCACTGAACTCACTCCAGTTTATCATTGTCTGCCTTGTGCCTGAGAGCCCATAACTGCACACAGTATTCCAGATGCAGTCTAACAGGTCACCAGTAAAAGGAAATGATTACTTCCCTTGACATACTGGTTATGCCCCTGCAGATGCAGCTTACTATGCCCTTAGCATTATCGCTGCCAGGGCACACTGCTGGCTCACATTTAGCACATTGTCCAAGAGGACTCCCAGGGCCTTTTCAAGAGTGGCTTTTCAGGCAGCCATTCCCCAGCCTGTTGGGAAGAGGTTAGTCCATCCCAGCTCCAGGACTTGTCATTATATATGACCATATCCTCCACCCTTTAGAGGGATCGTAACTGCTCTGTAAGTTCAGCTTCTTGATCTTTGAAATGTCATTTAAATCAAAACATAAGACTTATCACAAGGGTTATGAGTTCATTAGGTTAGCAGTTTTTGGGCCTAGTGGCCAACAGAACTACAGTTCTGCAAGACCAGTTATAACAGTGCAAGAGACAGAATACTGCATTTACCATCTTTGAAAACTTATAGTTCTTTGTTTACAAAGTTGCTCTTCACCTGCAACAAGCCTTTTCTAAAAAAATAGTTTAGAACAGTCCATGAAAGCCATTACTTGCACTGATCCATTAACAACCCTGAAATTCTCAACAATGCCCTAAATCTGTATACACCGACATACTGCTGTGAGGTTCAAATCCAGATCCCATCAAGCCAGCCAGTGAATTAACCAAATTCACTGGCTGATCAAGTAAAGACATGAAGAACAGATATCATGCTTAAAAATTACTGTGGATATTTAGGTATTATAAGTTCTCATGTTACTTCTCCAAATCCATACTTCAGGGTGTGGTAAAAAAAAACCCCACAGCATCTTAATAACAAAGAAATGTACCTTTTTCAACATGGGTTTTGATCCCTGCTCTTCTCTCCCTGGCTTTCTGAGCCATTTCTCGGAGCTTTTCCTCATGTTTCTCCTTTTCTTTCTGAGCCATCTTCCTCTCCACCTGGGCACGCATCTCTACTGCCTCACGAGCCTGCACACATAAGACATAGTTAAAAAGACAGAAAGCTAGCACCTGGGATGCAAGCAGATCTTCTGTCATGGAGCTATCCAGTAAGCAGGGCAGGAATAAGCTACAAAGAAGAAGTTCAAAGCCAGACAGCCACAGCAGTGAGAGCTGAGAAACAAGATCCATGACCTCCAGTAATTTAACCCACACTGAGCCACTGATTCAAAGACACTGGGAATAAGACCTTACATCTTATGTTAGCTAAGCAGCAGGATAAATCAGAAGCTATAGCCTATTCAGAGTTGATTTTTCCAAGGAAATAAACATACAAAGAAGGTAAAACCACATGGAATAAAACAGTTTAAAAAAACACCTGACCTTTCTGTCAGCTATATAGAGAGCCTCAGCAAGCTTGGCAAAGTTCTCATTAATATGAACAGTCTGCAATCCTCTGCCATCTGCAGCCAGACGCTTATCTAATGGAATGGTGTAACCCTACAGTGGAAACAGAGGCAGTTAATCACAGAAACTAACATTATTTGTATAATAACAAGCATTATTTATTGTGTAAGAAAACAAACCCACAAAACTCACAGCCCATCATTAATATGCCTCAATGGACCTCCTTTATATGTACTTCAAATTCATACCAGGCAATACAAAGCTTCGCTCCAATTCTACACTCCCCCCAAATCCAAATCACAATTTCCCTTCACGTTACATTTTAGTACGAATGACAGTTTTTGACTGATAAGGTCCACTCTTTGCTTTGTGTTAAGAGCTTAAAAATGGTTTTCCCTAAACTGTTTTCACATCTGTTAAGAGGTTAGCTGATTCAAAATGAGAAAGTAAGGGGGAAGGCTGCCAGCAAAAGTAAGAGACACTAAATGCCAATTTTGCTTTCAAAAACTGAAGCCTAAAATTATTTATAGATTATATTTTAAGATTCTTTAGCGAGCTCTACAAAATTTTTGCTTTGGTTTTAGCATCTGTAAAATTTGACCTACTAATTAGCATCAGTGTCAGTTATACAGCTGTGTTGAGGTACTAAAAAATAGCATCCAAACATGCAGCCTTTCCTTCCTCCATTTGAAGAGGCTGCCTCGTAACAACTGCTTGGTAAGTTTGAGAACGATTAGACCAGTTACTGCAGCAAATCATAAATTCTCCCTTTTCTCTCAACATAAACTTACTGATAAAAATCAAAGGGACAGGACATACCTACTCAAACAAGGAATAAAAATAGCTAAGTGATGAAAACTAATCAGTGAAAGAATGCAACAAGAACTTTCCAGAAATTTAAAAAGAAACATACTTGGTTCTCTATGAATTACCTTTCCCTTTTTCAGTTTAGACGGCTTTATTTTGTGAGCTCCAGAGACTCTGGTTTCAGACTCCACATACTGCACTATTATGGGGATTTTAACTAATGCCTTTTTTGTCTTTCAAAATGCATGATCTCTGCCATGAAGTAACATATTCTCTCTCAGTTCTATACTCCTGTCAATCTGACAACCCTTATATGCCAAAGAGAGAAAAACTGAGTTGTACAATCATGTGTTCTCCATGCTGGAAGCAGCCCAGCCTAGCCTAGTTTACCTAACTCTAGAGGTTTAAAACCAGTATTATTCAAGCTTATTCATTCACAGAAGTCTCCCAGCAGTGTGCAACATTAGAAAGATAGATTTATGACAACTTAATTACCTTTGCATTTTTCCAGTTTGAAATGCACGGAGGAATTTTCCACTCTTGCTGCTCTTTCACAGTCATCTGATGTAAAAGAAGCAGCAAAGTCATCTTTAGATTTATAGCAAAAGGAAATACTGTTTTCTTTCTCAAAGGCAGCTATGAAACTACTTATAAATTAGAGTACAAAGTTCAGGACACTGCTACAAAACCCCAACTCTTCTTAGCAGCAATAAGATGTTCATTTCTGCACTGTACCTTTGCCAACATTGAATAAACTAATGATAGCTTTTCAGCCATCCTCTTAAACTTTTGTCACACAGGCCGGAACTCACAGCCAGCTTGTTAACATATGCACATTTAATAGCAGTTCAAGGTGTAGGAAACTGATGAACCACCACTACGCTTATCTCTCGGAAGGAGCTAATCCTTAATAACACAAGTTAGTGTTGTTAAGGATTAGCCTAATAGTGTTGTCTAAAAGCAGCATCAGTGTACCAAGGCTAAAGGCTCAGCCCACTCATCTATGCCATGAACAACTCCAGTAATGCAGCCCTGCATAAAATACATGAGAAATCTACTCAACCTTTGACAAGGTACATAGGAAGAGAGCTAGTTTCAGAACTGCCCAAACAAAAAACCAAAAACCCTGCATTGGGCACCAAGTTTATCACTTAACATCACATCAAAAGAACAGTAAGGAGAAGGTGCACAGAAATGAACTAGAACAAAATAGAATTTGTGAACCCATCTAGAATTCAAAACTGATAACAGCTATGACATTTCATACCTTTCTACTAGGAGAGTGCATTACAGGTGCTGGAGGAGAAGGTGGTCCACGCGGAATCTTCTTGTTAATTCTGAACAATTAGGAAAACAATTACAATCAATATACTATACGGAAATACACTCCAGAATCTTCTATTTGCTGTGAACAGATTTTGAATATTTACTTGAATCTTGGAGGCTCCATAGGGTCCTTCTGCATTTCCACCATCCGAATAACTCTCTGTTTTGCTCCAGAGTTGAAGGCGACGCCTTGCTGAGATGGTGTATACCTGAGTAAAACAAAGCACTCTGTTCTCTGCACACAGCTAGATATTCCTTGCCCACCTCCGTTTTCAGTCAGTTTGCTGCTCTAGCTGCATTTTCATTTTATCCACACCAATTTAAGACACTTCTGCTGTGAATGCCCGGAGCAGGTAACTGGACAGAGGATACTGGACTGAATGCAGAGAATCAATTACCAGACAGAATGTATCTTCCCAGGGCTACATTCTCCTGTTTCAACCTAGATTCTGAAGTAGAGGAAACAAACTAATAGAGTACACACAGCATGACACAATACTCTTTACCTACGTCTGTGAATCCCTTGCGACTACTTACTGGTTATTAAGAACCTCTTCACATACTTTTTTCAGAATTTACCTCAAGCCAAGTCCAACCCTGCTATGGAATTTTCCTGTGTTCACAGCAGAAAATCATCATAAATGAGTATCAGCCTCCTAGTAATTCCAATTCTTTCCAGTTGCTCATTTTATATGAGGGAAGAACTTTGTTACATGCCTTGTATTGGCTTGAAACTTCCAGTAAAGACTCCGTTTTTTAAGGCAGCATCATTAATAGTGGCATCATTAATAGTGCTCCCCAACATCATCTGTATTTTGTTGCTAAAACAATAACCCCTCCACAAAGTGCCACAACTCATGACATGTTAAGACATATTTCAACACACTTCAAACTAGTTTATCACTAGTGGGTTAATTCAAAATACATCAATTACGTATATATGTGTATATATATATATGTATATACATAACACGACATCTTACACACACACCAGCACTACATACCGAATGTACTGTGCAGGAGCTAGTTTGTCAGCTGCTCGAACCGGCATGGCTGCTGCAACTTTTTGGGAGACCGATTTCTCCAAGGCTGCTCTCGTCTTCTCCGTTATCTGAAGACAAAAATACCACAATATGCATCTCATCATATATGCAAGACATACAATATACCACTGATAACTAGGCACATCAGTGCATGTAATACCTCTCTAATTGCTTCCTCGTCTGGTCTTTGCAGTTCAGGATCATCCACATTCATGACCTCTTTTGGCACAAGATCTGTGTATTTACTGTAAATAACCTGGAAGACATTACATTTTATTAGTGCTAGCAAACAGGAATAAATGTACATGTATCAAAGGAAATGTTTCAGGCCTAGATTATACTTTAGGCACTAATGAAAACTTGTATAGAACTCTAAATGTATTACAATTACATCTTCTCCAATGACTCCCACGGAAAAAGAATATACTCTGGACCCCATTTTACAGATGGAATAATCAAAGAAAAGAAGCAATTTCATTAAATATAATTATGTAAATCACTCTGAGAGCTGGGATCGGACACTAGTTTCCTGCTTCCCTTTCCTACTCTTTCCCTTTTTCAGGGTCCCCAAGACAGACCAAAAAAAAAACCAAAAATTCCACATCTGTACCTCTGTTTTCAAGGTTTACTTAATAATTTGATACAAGTCTTTTTCAGCATCTAGATGTTTCTGTTTCATTGAACTTGCCATTTCCTTGAAAAAACAAATGCTTGAGAAATCTGTTCTTGACACTTTCCCTTACATAGGTATTTCAGTCTTTGTACAACAGGCAGCAGCTCTCAGTAGCTTTAAGCCCCAATTTTAAATATAGGGAAAGAACACTATTAAATGGCTACAGGGAAAAATTTATTGTATTGCATTAATGCTTCACATCTGTCCAAAAAATAACATCAGAAAGTCTTAGTTCAAAGGGTTAAAAGTCATTACAACTATTATTTCAAGTTCATTATGAAGTGCACGTCCAACTGTGAAATTGACCTTTAGCCTCAGCATTAATTTGTCACACAAGAGCCATTTACTGCTTCTCAGCCTTCGCTCCTAAAATTTTAATCCTTTGAATTAGTATCAATAATATCCTAGCTTCTCAGATGCTGAATGAAGGATATCTGAAGAGCAGTGTTCCTCTAAGGTAATTAAGTCCAAGCGTCTTGCTGCATGAAGAACAAGGTATGCTGAAAGAGCTCAGAATATCCCAGAAGACAAAAAAGAAAATAAAAAAAGTCCAAGAGGTGCTCTAAAAACTACACTACGCTGAGGTACAAATTAACTACGTGAACTATTTAAACCCTAAAGTATTGCATGCAAATGGCAAGCTGCATTAATATGCAAGAAATCCGTTAACAGATTAAACTAGTCTGAAAATACAAAAATTTTTGTCTCAAAAACTTGATACACTTGCATGTTCTTACTGGAGTCCTTTTTTGAGGTGATATAGACAGGCACATAAAGATGTTGCACTCTGTCGTTCTTCTAGCTATTTACCTTGTTTTAAAAGTAATGTTGAGACATTTTATTAATCTAAGATAAAGAGGAGACTCAGATTGTTTGATATTGTAGTATGCCCATCCACCACCATTTTTCACCCATGACATTTTAAAGGAAGCATCAGCCTATTTTTCAGTTATTTCATTTTGATGGCTACCAAAAAGCAGAATCTCCTTCTAGGCAGAAACAAAATGCTCAGTTTTTGGTACAGCTATATGATTCCCTGGCTGGTTGGGGCAGCCTTAACTGGCAGCAATTAGAATCTGCATGCCACTGCCATCAGAAAGAAAACAATCTTACCTAACTAGTTGTTTAAGATACTGTAGCTCATGGTAGGATTTAGACATCAGTCACATTCAGAGTTTCACAAGACATCCGATAAACACAAGACATGACAGAAATTTCTTCATTTTTAAGACACAAATCCCTCCCATCAACATATTTTATTCTCTATATCCAAAGCAGCTTTGTACAGCGCTCATCAATCCTATATGTAAATCAAGAAGTTACTATCAAGCATTGCAGAATGAATTGCTTCCTTGTCAAAGAATGGTTACTCCATATGAAGCATATAACATTTTAGAAGGCGTTACAATTACCTGGTTGTTAGCCTGGCACACACATCAGAGAAAAAATTGGTGATAAGCTCTCAAACCAAGCTCTACCACAAGGCAAATACATTATGAGTAAAGAACACTTTCGATTCATGTTCTCTTGACCTGTTCCACTGCTGTTCCTTCAACAATGGAACTCTTGTAAATGTTTCAACTGAATTCAAAATCTTGACAAAAAACTGTAGGTAAGATTTGTGGTTCTTTTTTTCTCCTTTAACATCTAAGCCACAGCCTCGGGCCCCCATGAAGAAATCCAACTCCTGCACAGAAAGTCATCCTTGCCAGAAAAAAACAAGGGACCTAATAGTTCCATTCCTTGATTTCACTCTCTCTCTTGTCTTAATAAAAACACAGGAAGCAATTACACATCCTTATTTTCCTAATATGGGGCAGAGCATCAGTCTCACCAAAATATGATGCATTATTTTAGCCTGGCTTTTAGTAATGTGAGTAGAGAAAGTATTCAAAGAGTCTATAGCAGCACAAGAGCTAACCACACAGCCAATGCTGGAAATTTTTCATCTGGACAACCAGACGGAACTCCATCCTCTAATCTGTAAGGTCATGCGTCCAGGTTTGTCAACATTATCCAGCATTTCATATCTAGCAGACTTTCTGCCAGCCCCAAACAGGAGGCTTGTCAGACTATCTCATTTATGTCAGCATTTTTCAAGGAAAATTATCTGAAGAAACTATTTTTTAAATATGTAAGGAAACAGATGCAAGAGAGATGAACCAATACAATAGCAGAAACTGCTGACAAGCCATCTAGATATAGGGTTCAGGTGATGGAACTGCTGCTTCTACAAGAAAGCAGAATACTAAATTCAACTTCAAAAAAATCCATAAGCTATAGCAAAAGCAAAATTTGCTTAACTCAGACCAAACAAGCAGCTCATAGAATACAATCAGAAACTCCATCTCATTTCTGGCAGGCTGCTAAGTATCTGTTTCTCTTAGCTCTAAGTATTAAGATTGAAGAAATATTTGAATTACAACTGCCACTCTCAGGATAATGAAACTTTCTGTATGTAATCCTACTGACACTGTACTACCAGAAGTTCTCTCTTATAGAAAATATTTCACATTATTCAACTCAACACAGATCACTGAAGATCTGCTCCCTATAACATCTCTGCCAATACTTTCCTTTCTCCTGCACAACAAATGAAGCAATAGTAGTTCAGCTACTTCCAGTGAAATTGTTTCAAATACCTAATTTTCCCCCAGTTTTACTCTCCCTTGAATCACAATACTTAATCTTTAGTCTCAGCATTCACATCCAGCTGGATGCAATCAGAATCAAGCTGGCCCAGAAGGCAGAGCTTAGGGTTAGGAAACCCTAATTCCAGTTCTACAGAGCCCAGTTTTGGAAAAGCCATGCATCTCTCCCATCCTGGTAAGTATGGCTACAAAATGAGAATATTACTGCTTCACTACAGATGCCACATGGAAAATTAACAAATGCTGGTACAGGTCTTCATGAATCAAATATGAAAAATGTTAACAGCTTAGATTTAACTTTACCTGTTCCAAATATTTTCCTAACTCTGAACCAAACAAGACATGGCGAAAGATTAGTCATTTCTGCCTAAAGCCTATAATTTCTAGATCTTTTTCAAATATACTTAGATCCCAATCTGCACAGTTCTATTATACACAAGTTAAATCTGATCCCACAAGTAGGTAAAGATATATTTGACAAGTTGTAAAAATGAGGGCTTAACTACACCAGTTTTTCTTTTTTGCTTCTTATTTGCCCTACAGCTTCCCCAAAATCAGTATGATTATTACTTCTTGCATACTTATCTGCTCCAAATAATTTTTTATGCTTTGGGATAAGTCAAATTTCTATGTAGTATCAAGTATCAAATATTTAGTCACAAAATTTTGTAAGTGTAGTTAATATTTTAGCACCTTCCTCTGGACAAATAATTCAAGACACTACATAAAGTCTGATGGAGCCCCAGTGAAAGTCCCCTCAATACAAATACGGCAACTGCTGTTGTTTCTGTTTAGTCTGACTACCTTCTACCACATGACAGCATAGAGTCTGATTTGAACTAATTTTTTTTTCAAAGGTACTGGAGTAACTTCTGATGCACAGGATAAGGATATACAAGATGTGACACTTTTCTGACACTCAACAACAGAGTATTAGTTGAACATAAAATCCTGTTGGCATTATCTTTCTGCAACTTTGGCAACTGTAGGATCAATTTAAAACAACAACAAAAAATTAGCTGTTAAAAAGAAAGATTTCCCTACATATTCCTAGAAAGCTCACCCTATTTTTTTGTTTGAGAGGTGAAGTTCACCTTTTGCTTTTATGATTAGATAGGTTTCCCCCTTCCTCATTTGCAGTAAGGCATAGGGCATATTACATACCCATAAGCTTTTCAAGGTATCTTAAATTAAAGCAGGAGATGTCAAATTATTTTGAAAACAACTATTATATCCGTTAACCAAAACACCTTTTGTAGTTAACCCTCTTTTTAGATTTTCGTTGGGTTACCCTATTCTTTACACAAGATACTTGCTTAGGAGACCCAAGTACCTGGTCCCCTCAATAGTAGTTAGGACTTCAAGATAAAGTGTCATCTCTTTGTTTTTAGAAAGGCTACTGTATACAGGAAATTGAAGGTAGTTCCTCTTAAGCTTGATGAGAATCTTGCCATCACCAAACTTAACACAAAAATTTTGGAGTATAACCACTGGCAATACCTTCTGCTGCAATTAAGAAAAAAAAAAAGCATCCAAACCCATGCAAAACTGCCAGAAGAGTGAAACGTTAAATTAATGAGACACAAGGTGTACTATTCTGAAAGCTGAACTGTGTTTTTTCTTCCCCTCTCCCCCTCTCTACACACTGAAACGAGGCTGCCTGTGATCAGGCCTGTTTGCAGTTTCTTGCCTTCATTAGAAAGCTCTCTAACAAAAGCTGCTAAGCTATCAAGCAAGTTTTGTGTAGAGATATTCACCATTTTCACCTCACCTTTTAATTACATAACAGAGAAGATCACACAGTGATCCCAGTCAAAATGCTTATGTCTGTCTGACACTATCTCAGGTCTTAAAACTTAAGAAAATGGGACACAATCCACCTGGCTAATTAATGCCAGACCAATGAGTTTATACAATGTGTACATACAACTTTTCAAGGTATACATGCCAGTCTACATATTTGAAGAAATACTACCTTGTCCTTTGATTGTCCTTGTCGAGCAATTGCATCATATTTTATTTTTCCTTCTGCATCCACCTGAACAGCCAAAGCATTGGACATTTTCTTCTTTCGGCCCATATCCAATGGATATTGGGCCACATGAATTTCTGGGAAAGCACCCCCATCGCCAAAATCCTACACAAAAGAAAAAGCAGTGAATGACTTGAAGACAAAAACATGGTACAACACTTGCATAGGTAGGAAATGGAATGAATGAAAGGATTGCTTTTAACAAAATGAAATATTGCCAGAATGCTGTAGTAACATTATTATTTTAGCTGTTAATAAAGCATGGACTATAGAACTTACACTTATTAAAAGACACTGAATTGCACAGACATCTTGCAGTAATTATTCCCTGCAGAGAGCAAGAGCCCATATCACTAACTAGAATGTGCAGGCACTACTATGCTGCAGACAAACGTGACTAAGTATTTAATTCACATGTGAGTTATTAATTAGAACTTCAAAAGTTTACCTTCTGCAATAAAGCGACTGTGGAAATACTAAAATTACAAGAGCAGCATTTTTTGCATGAAAATTTCTACTGGTTATTTGTTGCTTTTCACACCATAATGAAGTCAAATTGTTAAAGAAACTTTCCATTCCTTCCAAAGCCTGTAGCTCATAGCTTTACAATGGCACAAATGCCAAACTATCCTGTTTCCTTACTCCGATATGTGAATACATTGCAAACTGGGCCAGCACACAACAGCCCAATATTCTTAAAGTTTACTTCTTCTCTCATTCAACATGTTGCTGTAAAAGCATTTAATGAACAGATAACCAAAAGACCTCTTAAAGCAGAGCATCCTAACTCAGCAACACTGAGGATGCACACAGAATTGGCACTATTCATAAACCAACTTCAGGCTACAGTTTCAAACACAATAATTCAGAGTAAGCATTTGCTTAAAGCAGCATGAACATCTCCCACTGCTTCTGTTGCAAAGGTACTGTTTATGCAGAGTGTGATTAACGAACCAGATCAAAGAAGAAAAATGGGTGTCTTGGGTAGATTGATCTCCCTCCATGCTCACCATGTGACCAAATAGTTAACACCACTGCAACAGAGAGCATGGACTGAGGCTGGAATGAATGAGCAGAACACTTCCCTCCAAAGAAGAACATGCTTATGCCATCTTTAAGTGCTCACTGAAATACAGCTTCAGTTAATCAAAGTCTTCCCCTGCATGTCCCACATTCAACAGTTTGTTACAGAATCAAAGTATTAGGCAAAACAAAAGTCAGTCATTCCTCAAAATTTTCTGCATAACCCTTGATCTATTAAGAACAGATTTTGTTTTTTTCCAATAATGGCATTCCAGGATCACTGGAAAAAGGTTATGCTTTGGAAACACCGCTCTTGAAGAATTTGCATTTGTTTATGAGGCAGGAGTCCTTAACAGACTTTTTGAGATGTGCATCACTTTGCGGCCCAGTGATGCTGGAAACTCTTTGAAAATCTTCATCACCTGACTTCTTAAGATCTTTTACTAATGTTTAGAAAGAATAAGCTCTAAAATACTAACTTTAGTAGTCAACAGTGTAGGGAAGGCCTACAGTGGGCATAACAAAGGTAAATTTTTAACATCCTATCCTTTAGTAAATGCTGAACCTACATATCTAGCACTAATGAATCACCACAGTACAGTGTTGGATTGACCTTTAAACAAATGGGACTCAAACATAAACGAGGGCAAGGCTGTTACTAGCTCATGAAATTATGGTATTTGGAAACAATGCAGGATCATACATGAAATACTGTACCAAAACCTCAACAGCATGCCTTATCCCAAGCACACTGGCTTGTGACTCATCAGAGCAGGTCTCAGATGTTATTGTCAAGTACCATTTCAAAATCTGCAAAGTTTTGTGGCTCACAGCGAGAAACTGTACTAGAACAGTTTTGTAATCAGAGCTATACATCTGTATTTTCCCTTCTACCTTTTAATATTTCCAGTTGAAATTATGTTAAACTGGCAAGGATTACAGCTAAATATATACAATGTTGTCCAAAACCCTTTTGCCAGTAACATCCTTAGACAATGAATATCTGACAAATTTTTACATTTCCTTCCAACTCTAACAATTTTCTCCCCCAAGAGCAGCTATCTTTCATTACACTATGAACAAAATACACATAAACATTCTCTTCTCTGATACACACACGTTCACTTATTCCAGCTATAATTTGGAACGTGTATTTAACAAACAACGACAGAGGAACAATACAGATGTCTTTCTCAGAGGATCCTTGCATTCACAGATTGTAAACTGGAAGGACCATAGACCTATTTCCATATTACAACACAACAACCTCTGAAGGGAAGAATCCTTATAACGTCCTGTTTACCACCGAATGTCTTAAGCAATCTGATGAATTAGAACAACTTCCCCCAAGGGGTTTGCATGGAAATGCTTCATGTGGTAAGGCTTTGCACAATTCTGAGCTACACTCAAAATGCTCAGAGTTTATTTCTACTCCAGAAAATGTACTTTTTTTCCCCATTAGCAGACACACTACTACAGTGTGAGTTTAAATATCTACCTCTAGCACCCGTGGTATCCATCCTTTCCGGTAACCGTATGGGGGAGGTTCCCTTCGTGACGAGACTAGAGCAGTCTGCCTAGATCTTTGAGCTCTTGCTCTTTCTTCTAGTTCTAGCTGGTCTTGAGACAGCTGGGTTGGAGCTGGTAAAAAACTGCACATCCATAGACAGACACCAAAAAAAGAAAGACATCAAAAGTTAATTCTGATAACTTCACTCAGTGACACTCAACTATGCTTGAGTCTACTACTAAATTATTACTTTCTCTACAATCACTCTATACAGATTAAAAAACAGTTTATGAAACTTGAGTATTGCACTCATAAACCTGAGGGCAGTAAGTTCTGAGATAATAGCGGCAAAAGCAACGTGTGGTCTGCCAGCATTCTGGCAGATTCCTATAAAACCTGATACCAAATTCATGCATATTCACATCATGTTTGAACAGGAGCGTGACAATACCCATTTTCCAGCAGGAACGTCACATACCACTGCATACTCTTCCCACCACTACGGAGCAGAAAAGAAAATACATCCCTAGGTCCCAACGACTCCCAAAACAAACGCCTAGAAAGATATCTGCCTGCCACCTCCTTCCTTAACGCCAGATACCTCCTGGCCAAAGCCAAGAAGTCAAACCTCAATTTCTTGACTTCCCATTTTTCAGCTCGTCCAGGCTACGGAGCCCTTTTACGTGTTTATTACGGAAGCTTCCGTCTCCGAGAAAGCCCGCATTCCAGGGCAGCCACTGAAGCTGCACTCCTGAGCCTTGCGAGAGAGGCAGTAGCTTACAACAAAGATCTCTCTCGCCGTCGCTCACGGTAAGGAGACCTCAACGAAACTCCCACGGATCCGATCACCTCCAGCGGCGGCGGCGGAGCGCCTTCTTCCCACAGAAAACACGCGAAAGACGCAGAGCCCTGAACCCGGGGCACTGCCGAACACCCCCTTCCACCAAGGCAGGACAAAGCAGGGCAGGGCAGCTCCCCCAGCCCCGGCCCGGCCCTCACCGCCCGCCCTCCGGCCGCGGCCCGCCCGCCCTCCGGCCGCGGCCCGGCCTCCTCACCGGCCGGCGGGCCCACTGCCCAGGAGAGGCCGCGGCGCCGCAGCGCGCTCCCGGAGCGTGGCCGCCCTCAGCGGCCGGAGCCTCGCACAGCGGCTGGGAAGCCGCAGGCAGGCCGAGGAGAGCAGACACCCCAACCAGGGTGGGGGGACGGGGCCAGCCAGACCCACCTGGTGAGCGCCATCTTGCCGCCTCCGTCGTCTTCTCAGCAGCCAGGCCGCGGGGGAAGGGGCGGTGGCGGCGGCAGCTGCGCACGCGCCGCGCCCCGCCGCGCCTCGCTGGGAATTGTAGTCTGGGCGACGTCACACCCGGCGTAATGGTGCGCATGCGGGCGGGCCGCGGGGCACCCTGGGGGGGTGTCGTCGCTCCAGGGCTGCGGCGCGCCGCGGCCCTGAGGGATGGTTGCGCCCCCGGGCGGAGCGGCCCTCTGGACGTTTGGCTCCTTCAGGGCCGACTCGGGGCGCCCAGGGTGGTGGAGGACGGCTCCGTCCGCGCGGGCTGGCCTCAAGGCCGCCGCGAAGTGCGGGTTATGGCAGGCGGCAGCCAGCCCCGGGGCCGGCAGGCGGCCGGGCTGCGTGGTGCCCGCGACGCAGGGCCCGGGCCTGGGCCTGCCGCCTGACGGCCACAGCCCAGTGAACCGCCGCCCCAGCAAGATGCGCGGTGTCTCCCGTATTGGGTGTCTGTCCCGCTGGGGTACCTCCCCGGGCATTGCTGGTGTCGGCAAGGAGCGGGCAGAGGAGACGGAGCCCGCGGAAATGGCGCAGTTCAACAAGGCTGCACCAGAAAAGCAAGAGCAATACAGATCCCTTAGGCACGCTTGGAAGAAAAAGAGAAAGGGGGGAGGTCGGTACAATACCCACCCCCCACACCACCCCCCACCCCCGACATCGTGTCTATTCAGATAGATTCCAACAAATTCAGTAGCTTTATGGGTCATCTAGCTGAAGGTGTCCAAGTAAAAAGCAGAAAATAGAGAGCATATGGATTGGAACAAAATTTCTTACTCCGATATCTGCTATTTAGATAGCAGGACGTGAGAGAGAAGGTAAAAAGAGATTGAAAGTGGTGTAAAAATAATACTGATTAACAATAAAAACTAGCATATTAAATGCTAGGAGTCATACTGTCTGTTTTTATAGGCATCCGTGTGTTACACAGCAAGCCAAGAGATGCACTCTTTAGAGCATAGTTAAAACGTGGAATGGGGAAAAACACTTCAGCGAGCTCTAGTAGATGGGAACTAGGTGGAGCTTTACATGAGTAAGTTGCTATTTGTGTTGAAGTGGCAGTATACGGTACCATATATAAACAAATTTAGTTATTGATTAGTAACTGCTATTGTTATGTTAGCATCTAGTGAATCAAAGGGAAAATAGTCCCATTGTGCTAGGGATGGTTCATCTACAAGAGAAACAGAAGCTGGCCAGAGAGGAAAAGGGCAGAATGATTAAGAAACAGACACAGTCTTTATTAGAAATAAAAAAAAAATACTGTAAGAGGCAGGAAGACTATGAGGCAGACTAAATGTCTGTCTTGCAGTCTTCTAGTCATTTTGTCTGTCTTACCATCTTCTGATCTGCAGGGCAGACTAGTCCTGCAGACTAAATTAATCTGCTACAATTTTTAGCATGGGGAAGATTGGGAGGAAGGTAAGGACAGTCCTGTTGCAATCGTTCTATGACAAAACTCTTGTCATCTCCAGTGTAAATCAGACTTTGGCTTTGCATTGTGGTGACAGCAGCTCTGTTACCACCTCTGTAAGTGACAGATACTTCCCCTTCTCTCTGAGACGGCTGGCCTCTTATGAGCACTTTAGACAAAGCTAAAGATACAAGACTTTGACGTACATCGTTTATCAATAATTTTCCTGAGCAAAACTCATCCGTCATCTCTCCTACCCATTTCTGTCAGTCATGTAGCAACAGAATTGCTGTTCTCACATCTGGCAATATTGCCTCCTGATTCAGAAGCCTCCTCTCACCATTGGAAGTTGCCACGGTCTCTGTCTCCAGCTGTTATACTAGTCTCAGCTGAAATATGTTTTCTCCCTCCTACTTCAACGTTTCTCCTTCTTCCTTTGCTGTGATGCATTTTTTTAATGCTGTATGGTAAATATACAACTTTGTAAGCTATTTCAGAACACAGTTATGTGACAGCCATAACACAAAATTGTTGTTTAGAAGGTAAAATTGTAGGTGAGCAATCTGCTTCGGCTCCTGTGCTAGGGAGATGCTCCTTTGGTTTCCTCAGTCTCATGGCTTGTTCTGAGAACTGTGCAGTCCCATTCTCTTTGCAGACAGTGAGCTGTTTGTGCTTGCAGGTGTTTATAGCTGTCTGGCTATAAGCAACACTGGTTCTTTTTAATACATTATTTTCTTCCCCTTGAACTACTTTTTCTTGTGGTTTAATTTTGATGTCTGAGTTGGCTAATTTCAAATTTGTGAATGTGTAAGGCTCTTAGCACTGGATAGAGTGGACCATATGGTACAAAGGGGCTGTACCAGTTTATTCAAAACCATATAGCTCTGTAAACATAGCATAGTCTTTATTTTACACACGTGCTGTTAATCCAGCTGTGAATAACTTATTGTCCCTGCTCTGCATTACCTATCACATATCAAACCTAGAAAATGCTTACATATATAGTTTAACTGGTCAAAAATGTTTACTGGGATGAAAAATTTTCTTTTTCGAGAAGTTCTGAACTCAAAAACTGTGGGAAGTTTGGAAAGTTTGAATCTTTTTAAACATTTGCAAAATGACCAAAGCTATTCAAGCTTTGGTGAAAAGCGATGTTTGTTGGCCAATTATAGCCTGAATGTACTTACTTTTTGAAACTGGGAAAATTCTTAAAAGCAGAATGTGTTTAATTTCTGATCTAATACTTTTCTTGAAGTGAGAAAACAATTTATTTTTTTATGTTAGGTTAGCCACCAGACCAAAGAAATAAATTATTCACATAGTTGTCCTTGAACCTGACCTGGTACACCTCCCATTACTTCTGTCTTCTGCTTCTCATGATGTTTTGATTAAAGAATTAGCACTGCGCAACACCTGAAGCTGTATGCTACCCGGGTGGAGAACTGGCTGGTATTTCGAAAAGCAAAGGAATCATCAGCGGTGGATTGACGCTGCCTAAGGGTATTTCTGAGGAAGTTACAGAGGAAAGGACACTCGGACTTATACTAGCCACCATTTTCATCAGCTTGCAATCAATATGAAATTGCTATTTCATAAGGTTTCAAAAGGAATGACAAAATGTTCAGTAATACTGAGAGGAGAGAGTCATACCGGGTGAGCTAGATTACTTGATAAGTAGAATCCATTTAAACAAGATGTGTTTGAATATCACACTGTGCAAACTTCTGTATCTGGAAGTAAGAAATTGGGGGTTAAGTACAGACTGTCCTGGGAAACAGTGATTCTGAAAAGTAGCCAGGAGGGTTATGAGGGAGAAGCAGCTGAGCATGAATTTCTTGTGCTACGAAATAACAAAAAGCCTCTTGCAGCCCATGGATATAGAAGTAGAGACATGGTGAACTCTAGGGGGACTCAGTGTTGTCCTGGCATTCAAGTTTCTAAAACAATGCTGAAAGATAGAAGAAGGTTAGAAGACTACAAAGATAATATAAGGCTAGTGTTAACTGGAAGTGTAGGGGAAATAGAGTAAGTAAACTTGCTTTGTGGTGAAGTTTTAAGTAAATGTTATATTGCCAGATTAGAATGAGGTGAACTCCATTTACCTGTCCTTATTGTCAATTACATTGCAAGGAGAAATGATCTGAGTGAGCAAATGAAAACATCTTGTATGTTTTGCTCATCACAAAAAGATTGAGAAGACATTTGACCATCCTGTATGGGTACCCGTACCTGTACAAGTTAGAAATGCAAGATCTGAAGGTACTCTATAATCTCATGGAGGAAAGCAAAACAAGAACCAGTGACTGGAAGTGGAAATTAGGGAAATTCAAATGAGAAATTATGCAGAAATATTTAACAATGAGAGTGATTAACCTTTGGAAAACTGTGGGAGGTGCTCCCTTTTCAATCCCTTGTTATCTTCTAATCAAACCTGAAGTCTCTTGGGAAGAGATGCTTTCATTATTATAAGATCTGCTTTGGGCAAGCCTGAGCAACCAGGGTGCATACAGGAATAGCCAGGTGAAACTTAATGTCGCACAATATATACAGCACGAGACAAGAAAAGTTAATATTCTCTTCTGAACTGATTATCTCTGTGCATCTTCATGTACCTCCTAGTTCCGGACTTTTTCTGAACCAGACCTGGGAATGGTTCAAAGATGCCAGTTCTGGCAGAGCTTTGATAAAAAGAAACATTAGGCAAGGAATGGTTCTGAGATCGATCCTTAAACACATTTTCCCCAAATACAAATCTGTCTCTGAGAAAGAAGGATGAATTAATTTTGTGTTTTACCATGATATTTTTTTGCTTAACATTTCTGGACAATAATGCTGTCAGGTTTCCACATACATCTCTTATCACAAAATGATCATGCCAAAATGATCCTCTGTACAGTGAGTAACGAGTTTAGGCTCTGTGGAGGACTTAATGCTTGGCATGGCTGCCAGCAGGGACATTTTTAGTTTGATGCAAATACCATGACTGGTTTTGAGAACGTATTTCTGATGAAATAAGTCCTCTGCACCTTTTTTATCTACTTCAGCACTTCTCACGTTTGCAAATGCAGAATTAAATGGTTCATCAAATACCTTGTAACAAATGAAGATGACAATACAAAGTAATGGAATAAGCTATTGTTAATATCAGATATCTCTATGCCTAACAGTGGCTGCACATTGTGGGATAAAAATGATCAAAATAAATGACAGTTCTTAACTCAAGAGATAAATTATGCCACAGGTAAGATGCTAAACAGTGAAAAAGAAGAGATTTACCTAGATGGCAAGGTTCAGCCACATCAGCAACCCCTGCACTTCAAATTCCCTTAGGGGTTAGAGGCGTTATTCAGAAGGAGTAATTATAGCTGAGGGAAAAAAGATCAGAAGGTCTATTAGAGCTTTTGTAAAAATCTTTAAATTCTTGAAGTCATGTCTATTTTCTGGAATGACTGAAAGGGAGGCTGATTTAATTTCTATTATTTGTTGTACTTTGTAGAAAAGTAAACTTTCTCAGATATGCAAAAATGTCCCCATGTACTTCTGTAACACCTTCTAGACTCCAGGGTGTTTTGCAAATATTTTGGAAGCATTCCACTCCCAGCTGATAAACATCTTTTCACACAGGACATGGTGGCCCACTGACACTTCCCAATGACCTGCAAGAAGAAGTGGAATATCATTTAGCCACCAACAGCTTTAGCAAACAAAGTAAAGGGGATTTTTTTTTCCAACAGAAATTATAAGAGAGAGGTATGGAGGTAGCACGCAATTGTCTAAACTGATACTGGGCAACAATGTTGAACAAAGGCCTTGAAAGAACAAAATACTAGTAGAAGCGGATTTTGCAGCTCATCTAAAGCACAGGTCTCCAAGCAGCGCATCACTTTCCATTGTCAAATTCAGACATTGGTCACTACTGACTCGAAGGGAGTGAATGACCTGGGGCAATGGGTGTACGTTTCTTTCGAGAGATGTCTTATCCAAATATTGGCTCCGTACAGTTTGATTCGTAAGAAGATCATATTCTAAAATTTGATGGCTCCCAGAGTCAGTTCTGAGCTTTCCATTGTGCTAATATAAAGGCAAAACCTGCCAATCTTCATTTAAAGTTGGACCAAAAACGTTCGTGGGTTTGGCCTAGCAAGAAACCTGTGGGAGTATGTTAAGCCATCTTCTGGAATTAGCTCCAGGTAGGTTGTTTTGCTTCCTGTCTTCCATGTTAATTTGCACATCTGTCAGATGTCTTTGTAATATTTCTTCTGGTGTCCTGAACTAACCAGGAAAGAATCAGAAAATATTTCAGAAGTACAGATCTCTAGCAGCAGAGATCCCACCAGCCAGATCTGCAACTTGTATGAATTGGCACAGCTACAGTGACTTTTAGAGCTGAACTTGTTTATAGCTGCAGAAGACGGATCTGCCTCAATATTTGATTTGCTGACCATCCACAGAATGGCAGGACAGATCAGAAGAGTGAAGAAGGACCTGCTGGGTCAAGCTGTTCTTTCCACTGTAAACTGAGTAGCGATGTCTCCCCATACCTTTTCATGTCTCCTTGTTAAGCTAGTTCTCTGGGTCTGCAAAATCATAGGACCACCTGCTTTCTGGGACTGTTCTGATCTCTTTTCCTGTGCCTCGTCCTGTACATGAGGAATGTCTGGTATAAGTGAGACTTTCCAGATACCTTGCCACGTTCTTCATCAAAGCAAATCTAAAAAAGAGGTTGACTCTCAGTAGGGAGGGCTGATACTGACCATCTGTCCTCTGTTCAGGTAGTCTGGCTGCCCTTCCCGCTCCGGTGCTTGGGACAGAGAGGCCTGTCTGCGTCTTTGGGTTTGTTTCTGCTTTTCATGAGAATCACACCTGGGATGCAAATGTCTTCAACAAGAATGAAAAGGAAACGCTTTTCACTTTTTGTCTTTCACAGCAATTTGGGGTAATCTGAGATTTAATTTATTCACCAGTTGAAAGGGAAAGGGAAATCAAGCCAGCATCTTTCTTTTGAGCCAAGCTCTTTCTTGTGTACCCCCGTGCAGGCTCACACAAAAGAGCTCTGATCACTCTAACTAGGTGCTTGTTCTAATTATAGAAAGATTTAGCGTTGGTTACATAATTGCCCACTGCACATTGGCACATGGCATTGTTATACTACAAAAGCCTCTTTCCCTGCCCCCCTCTCTGCAGCAGACCCAGCATCAGCCTGTTTAACTGAGAGCTGCAAGGAACAGAATTAATCTGAAGCAACCTCCCATAGCTTTTCCAAGAGAGGCCAGCAAAAATCAGATACTGACCTGCTCCCTTTGCTGGGAGCTTTGCCAACACGTGTGATCTAGAGCTTAAAGCAGAGGATTGATAGCCTGGGCTGCAGTCTTAAGCATCACGTGTAGAAGCAGTGACCTGCGATCAGGAATCAGTGCTTGTGCTGAGGTTACAGTCTCTATTTTGGATTTTTATATGTACTAGCACAGAAGCTTTAAATGGATACCCCACTATTATGCCCAGTGTCAGCCTGAGCCGTGGAGGTAATGAAATTGCAAACACAAAAATCTATAGCAAAACTTCCACAGGCTCTAGTAGATACAGGAATAGTAGATCTTTTTCCTGTATTTCCAAGCTTATTTTATTCTGTGATTCAGAGTGGTTACTTTATGTTCAGCCTGCACTCATTTCTCTCTCATTTTCTCAGTAGTACATCACGTGCATGTCTCCCTGACTTTTTATTTTCTTCCTTTTTTAACATCACCCTCTAAACTGTAAAGCTTCCTTCCAACAAGCAGTCTTTCCTACACAATTTGTAATGTTCCAAGACTAAGCTGGGATGCTTCACTGCCCCCCATCAGTTCAAAAGCTCCCATCTGTCCAAGAAGGGAAAGAAATTTACAGGATTGTAGCCAGTTTTGCCATCACATGGCTGATGCAGCAACTGGCCATGTGGGGCCTGTATCCTCAGCATGCTGGCAGGGTAATCACCCTTAACTCTGCCCTCCATAATTTGTAGCTGCTTTGTTTCTTCGAGATAATATTTAGCAGGAAGCCCACACTGGGAGGCATTTATGTTAATGTCTGCTGCAGGGGACAAGTAGGGAAAACAAAAGTGAAGTGAAGCTAGATGGAAACAAAAGGGGTAGCCAGCAAATATTCCCGATATTATGTTGATCTTTTAGGAAAAACTTTAATATACCATTGTCCCACAGCTGGGGAGAAGGTGGACAGGTTACCTTTACAGCACTTTCTGCAAGGCCTTGGGTGAAAAACCTGTTCATCCTGGCAGAGAGGCTGGTCACCAGGACCTTTTCCTGAGCACAGTGTCCTGGTTTATTACTTCTAGAAGCTGAGACCTTTTGCTTCAAGTGTTTCTAGATCTCTTTTTTCCCTGTCTCTACCTTTTTGGGTGCAACTGTATCCCTGCAAATATGAATGGAAATGCAGTGTGGTGATGGTTTCCTGGATTTGTTTCAGTATTTCCAGAATCCTGTTGGAAACAATAACTCTCAAAGAATTATTAAGATCTTCTTGGTCTCCTCCTGGTTTTGGTCTCTGGCATCCTTTTAAAGTATTAAGGATTAATTGTGGTAGCTGTGTCCTTAACTCTGTCCCAAATACTTCCAATTTTCCACTATGGGTTCCCAGGTGTTACTGAATTTCAGGTTCTCTTTATCAGAAAGATACTGACTGGAAACAACATTGAGTTTCCTTCTTTTCACAATGGGAGAAAAGTTAAATCAGAAATGCTAAGTTTCACGTAGGTGACTATCAAGCTAGGTATTTGCTCCAGGGAGTATGACTCTCTTACAACATTTATGACAATTCAGCAACATTTTTTCATTCTCTGCTTTGCTCTTTTATTGTAATCTTTATTGCAAGAAGACTTTGGTGAAGAGATTGGTTTTGCATTGAACCTTGAATACAATAAAATTTATTATCATTTTCATTCCTTACAGTAAGGAGCTAAAGGTTAGCTGCAGAGAAAGCTTTTTTTTATATTCTGCAATTATTTTCCTTGTTGCCAACAGCTTTTTTATTCTTGATGAACACAGTTGTTGTACTGGATCATTCTCTTGCATGGAGAACAGCAGTTTCTGAGATATTTATGATACACATCTCTTTGGCCTTTGGAATTATACCCGTAAATATAAGCTGATACTAGGCAGCCATGTGTGCATTTCACCGAATGGTAAAAGCTAAGTATAGCTGCATAGTTTACGCTATCAATCTACGCTGCCTGAGGATCTGACCACACGGTGAACAACACTGTTTTGCGTTCAACAGGAGCAGGACAAGTGTTGAACTCTATTGCCAGAAGCCCTCTGGTGAGAGCACTTGCTCAGCACCAGGAGCAGACACGGCATTGCCAACCCACGTGCTATGGCTGCGTAGGTGACTGTGCTCACACCTAATCCTGATGTGTTGCAACAGCCAGACTCGCAAAGTAAAATGTTCATGGTGCCCTGGTCAAACCCACACCCTTCGCTGAAGAGCAGTTCTGACTTCTAGTCGATAAAAGCATCAGTGCCCCTCCAGCACCTCTCACAGATGTAGAAAAGGAGGGCTCTGATATCCGAGTTTGGTATTTCTACTTTCTCTCGTGATTTCTGATATATATACATATGTATGTATGTATGCATACAGGTACCGTCTCCCTGCTGCAGGGCTTTCAGTGAGAAAACTTTGAAAGCCAACTGAAATATCATAAAGGCTGAGGTTTTGTTAAAGAGCGCAGAAGATGGCTTTTGTGGGCAGCCGCGCCGGGTCGGGACCCCCACCAAAGCAGCCGAGACTGCGTTACCCTGCTGTGCACCGAACTGGAGGCGCTGCCCGTGCGCCTCCTCTTCTGCAATTAGGAGGCGGGAGCAGCACGCACCCCTGCAGCAGGGGCAGACGCGTTAGAGCAGCCCCGGGGCCGCCGGTGCGCAGCGCCCGCCCGGCTGTCCCCCCCGCCGCTCCCTGGTGGGCTCACCCAGGGGCCGCCCCTTGCAGTCCCGCCGCGCCACCGCCGCTCCGAGCGGCCGCGGCCGGAGACTACACTTCCCAGCATGCCGCGCGGCGCAGAGCCGTACCATGTGCGTGGCGGAGGGGGGAGCCGGCGGCTGAGCGCGCGGGAGTTGAAGTGCCGCCGTGCCGGCGAGGCGGTAAGTGCCGGCTCCGTGCGCCGGCCGAGGGGTCGACGCCGTGCCGGAGGCTGCGGAGGGTCCGGCGGGCAGGGACCCGGACCCTCGCTGCGGCCTCGGGCGCCTACGGCCCCTCTGCGCCCCGGCTGGTGCCGGCGGGCAGGGGGGTCCGGGCCCAGGCGGCCGTTGCCCGCCGCAAGCGCAGGCCCCCGGGGGCGGAGGGCCGGCCACCGCAGGGCTCGGCGGGGCCGGGGTTGTTTCTGAAGGCGGGAGCGGCGGGGGGGGGGGGGGGGGGGGGGGGCGCGGGCGGTGCTCCGGGAGGCACGGCGGGGCACGCCTGAAGGAGAAGCGAAAGCAGCCGGAGCTGGCCCCTCGCGTCCTTCACGGGTAGACCTCGGGCCGCGCTGCTGCGGCGGCGGGCACGGGCTCGGGCTCGGGCTCGGGCGGGCGGATCGGCCTCGTTGGGGCTTTGCGGCCGCCCTGGGCGCGCTGTCCCCGCTGCCCGCGGGGGCGGTCAGGGCTCCCGCGGCCTGGGGAGGGCGCGGTCTCCCGGGCCGCGCTGCCGCGCCGGGGCACAGGCCGGGGCAGGTGGCGGTGGTGGGCCTCGAGGGAGTCGCCTCATGAGCTCCGGGAGCGAAAACTGGTAGCCGCCGTCCGTCCCGGCTCCCCCGAGTGGGAATGGGAGAGGCACGGCGCCCGGCTGTAAGGGACGGGAACCTTCCGCCTGTGAAGTCGTGTGAAAGTCAAAGCAGCCGGCTCAGCGAGGCGGCAGAAGAGCTGGAGGCGATCCGTCAACGCGGGCCTTTATAACGAGAGGCGGTGACATCCTGAGGCTATTTCACAGCTGACAGGGTCTTTAAGATCCCCCTAGGGGTGTCGTAACGGCTCATTTACATGGAAAAGGCTCCTCGACACCTTATGCAAAAATTTGAAATACAACTGATTTCTGACAATTCGATTTCTCTACCTTATATTGGAGGGGGTTTATTTCTTCCCCTTTTATTGGTACAACACATTAAGCATGAAAGCAGGAACTGTGTTGCTGAAGAGCTCAGCTGCTCTGCCTGTTTATTTGCTACCTAAAGTTCCCATCTTCTGCTCGTGACGTACAGCTGGCAGGTATGGCAATAGATGTGATGTCACGAACTGCAGATTATACCTTCAGGTAGGAATAAGATGCAAGAACAGATGGACTTATATCCTGCTTTCACGTAAATGTTCTTTTAGTAATAAAGAAAGTGAAGGAAAAAATAAAGAGAGGGGCATATTTTCTGTGTTGAAAAAATGTCACTGTTTGCACCTTTCACTTTCCAATAAATGAAATTTTACAAAAACGTACAAGGAGCAGAAATGGTTTAATTAAAACATGTTGCAGAAAATGTCTTTTGAAGGTGACGGAGGATACAAGAAATTTCTGTGCAAAAGAGATCAGCCCTCCAGGAAGGAGCCCCTAAATTTCTAGATTTTCAGTGAGGCAGGGGGAGGAGGGCAGCTTTCTTGGGGGGAAGCACGTGTTCATTTGGCTGCAGTCAAGGGGCCAGGTTTATTTTCTCTTGAGTTTGATCGTAGGTTTGGAGGAGTCCTGATCAGCCAGCTACCCCTTCTGACAGGAGAAAGAGCTGGGGTGTTGCAGGCAGCTCTGACAGATGCTGACAGAATGTGTCTTGGCTTTTCTGCCTCAAAGTTACCTAGGACTTGTAAGGAAATGAAAGGAAATAATAAAGTTTAGCTAAGGTTCATGTACAGAGGTCTCTTGTGTTATGTTAGTCTATTTCACTGATTGTGTTCTTGTGAACTCTTTTTGAAAGGCTTGACCTGTGTCACTGCATGTGTTTTTTGGTTATAAGGCTTCTGAGAGAAAAGGCACACACCAGACTGACCCTGATAAAGGCTCACAGCAAGAAGTAGGAAAGTATCTTGATCAAGTCTAAGAGTGGCAGGATTAGTGGACTCCATCTTGATGGGGTAAAAGCCCACACTCTGTCAGGAATGCTCTTGAGAGCTTGCAGAGTAGGTAAACCATGCCTCTTGATTTGTAGTGTAAGCAGAAAGAATGGTCAACCATATTTTCTATCTAATACCAGCCAAAGGGAAAGGAAAGAAAAATACACCTAATTTGTGATTTTTTTTTTTCAGGTCTGAATCCTCTAAAGTAACATAAAGAATCATAATAAGTATATCACATAATGAATTACATGTTTACACTACTTTATATACTGTAAGCAATGAAGACAGTGCTCCAAAGTGCTTAGTGTGGGAGATGCGTTTGTTCCCCACCATTGTCTCCCAGACAAAAAGTGAGTGAGGAGAGAAGTGTCTCACCCTAGGCCTGTGCTGGGCCTGTGACAGAGCCAGGATTAGGCTGTTGATTCCTGCAGATGTACGTTCTGCCAGTGCAGTCCCTGCCTGGCACTTGAGTGGGGTAGTGATGATGAGAAAACAGATCTCGCTTGGTCACTCTGATCAGGTCTCCCATACCCTGCATTGTATGCAGCTGTCTGCCACTGGCTGCTGGAGTTGCATGCGACCTCCAGGGATGCATTGCCTCTTGCCCCACCACTCATCAGCAGTGAGGCACTTTCACAACTAGTCTGGCAGAGTTTCCAACAAGTTTTGGGTGTTCTTGATGTTGCAAGACCTCTTTTTAAACCTTGCTTTTTTATATCTTCTATTATCCCCTTGCAATCTGCCTGTGCTGTGGTATCTTCAAAACATTTGCATTGAAGAGGCGGCCTATTGCTGTGATCAGAATTGAATTTTGGTGAGCTCGTACTCCCTTCTCTCTGCCCACCTGTTGTTTCTCCTTGTAAAGCCTTTGGGACGATGAACAAATGTTTTGTTGTGGGTGCACAAGGTCTAGCAGTGAGGTACTTCTGGGTTTGTGGCCCATAGACACTGTTGAGTTAGGAATAGCAATGGAGTCAGAGCAGAACAGCTTACGTTTGGTCGCTGCATGATTGCTTAAGCTCTTGGCTGGGGGCAGTGCTAGCAATGCATTATTAGCAAAGGAGCAATTAAAACCTGTTTTGTCAGGTCCCTTGGGGCTGTAGGCATCCGATCACTGCATCCTTCTCAGATGTTACAGTTGCTGTTTTGTGTCTCGGCAGGGTTCAACAGTCATGGCACGAAGGACCTTGAAACTTGCCTCATTGGCAGCAGCTGCTTCTGGCATCTATCTGTATGGAAACAAGTTTCTGGATCCCAATGATTTTGGAGTAGTTCGTGTGGGCCGAGCCATTGCCACAGTAAGTTTCACCCTAGTAACGCGCAGGAGGATTCCTAGTTGGGTAAGGGAATTGGAGTTCACAAGAACTTGGGATTTCCTGCATTCCCTCTCTGCATTTCCAGCTGGTACCTGGCTCCGAGAGTCAGAAGGTCAATAGGGAGCTCTTCAAGATGTTGACACAGTGGGGAGAAAAGGGGTGAAGGCATATAAGGAATAGAGCTGTCATTGCACGTTTTGGAAAGAAACAAAGAGATACTGGGCTGCAGAGAACTGTCTCTGTTTCCCCGGATAGGGTGGGACCTTCAGAGCAAGGGCTGACTTTGGGCCCATGTCTTCATCAGCCACCCTTCCAGGTCAGTCACCTAGGTACAGTGTCCTGCTGCCTTTAATAGTGACCTAGTTAGCAGGTAACAGTTCAACGGTTCAAACCATCTTGTCTGCATATGCCATTTTTTACATTGGAACCTTTTGTTTTAAGGATCATGGCTGTTGTATTGATATGCTACAGTAGCCATTGCCCTGTGACCCTTAGTATGAGAGATTTGGGGAGACGAGGGCAGGTGTTTTGAGGATCATTCTCAAAGCAAGGGTGAAGTGAGGATGGGAGATGATGTACTTCTGAGATTGGATTCCAGATTTGTAAAATAAACACCACATCTGCCTAGCATCACTGCTGTTTCACCCTTGTGTTGATCACCACTCCAGAAAACCTGAGAATGCAGACTCCTAGCCAAACAGTTTGCGGCCTTCTCCTTGAGGATATTCACTGATGAATCAATGAGCAGCCAGGAACAGATCTGATGATCCAGAGCAGAGACTCTGGAGGGGTTATCAGTCTCCCTGTACCTCACTTGCATTATACATCTGTCACTTCAGGCCACGATCTCCATCATTTACAGACCCCCAGTGGTAAGCAGCTCTCTGTCTGCATATTCTATGACTTTTAAGCACTTCATTAATGAGTTTTACAGGGAGTCAGCTCCTGAGGGCAGGTGCAATAAGAAACAAGCTCTGTGGGTTGGCTCAGGTGCCATGCTGTTTATATGTGCAAGCTGCATCATGAAATATTGTGAAAAGTGAGTGTTTATTTTGAAAGAGTGAGGGCAGAAGTACAAACTGTAATCTTTCCTTCTTACCTAGTAAGTGCTAAGCTTCGTGCTCTGTCCCTGACCGTAAGGCAGTGCTGCCTGGTTGCAGGGAGTAGATCTCTCCCTTTTACTGCACATAAAACTGAGGCACAGAGAGGGAACGCAGCTTATTGTGCCTGGAGGGGATTCTGCTATTCAGACTGTTTGGGCTCTCCAGTCTGCCCTTGAGTTCTGCTTGCTTGACCAGTGTTTCTCAGTCTTTCTTGAAGCCAGAGTTTTTGTGGCTATCTTCTGTTTAAGACAAAAATAAGTGAGAAGTGCAGTGATGAAGCTGTGCAGTTGGTCTGTGTTTTGAGTGATGGTGAGAGATTACTTTCCTGATGAATAGGAAGTAGGGAAAAGGAGGGTTTTTTTGCTTTAGATGCTGGTGAATCTGAAGATGTGCTTGACTTTCACATCCTCTGCCTTCAGGGAAGTCACAAGTCATGGGCTGTAAAGCAGTTCACTGGGCCTGCTCTTAAATGCATTAGAGGGTTCTGCACCCATAGCTGCAAGCAGTGACCCCCTGTTCTGGTTTTGGCTGGAATAAAGTTAATTTTCTTCCTAGTAGCTGGTATTGTGCTGTGTTTTGGATTTAGGATGAGAGTAATGTTGATAACGTAACTGATGTTTTAGTTGTTGCTAAGCAGTATTTATACTAAGTCAAGGACTTTTCAGCTTTTCATACTGCCCTGCCAGCAGAGGCTAGGAGTGCACAAGTAGCTGGGAGGGGACACAGCAAGGACAGCTGACCCAAATGTTCCAAAGGGGTATTCCATACCATATGACATCATGCCCAGTATGTAGACTGGGGAAGTTGGCTGGGGAACACCCAGCTTGGGGATTGGCTGGGCACTGGTCAGCAGGTGGTGAGCAATTGTATTGTGTATCACTTGTTTTGTATATTCTGTTATTATTATTTTATTATTATTATTGTTATTATTTTCCCTTCCTTTTCTGTCCTATTAAACTGTCTTTATCTGAACCCATGAGGTTTTTTTTTTTTTAATTGTCTCCCCCATCCTACTGTGTGGGGTGGGGAGTGAGTGAGTGGCTGCGTGGTGCTTTGTTGCCAGCTGGGGTTAAACCACGACACTTTCGAAAACAAGCTACCAATGCTCAGTCTTCTTTAGGTTATGGCAGCATGTGTTTGTATCTGTGTGTCTGTATACTTTTCAAACAAGAATTTTCTGTCTCTTTTGAATTCTGTGTTCCCTCTAATATATAGGACTGTGTATGGTTAGGTTGCTACCGAGAGATTCTTTAGTCCTGCTGCACCAGTGACCTCTGCCTTCCCAGCTTGGGGTCTGCTCCTTGTTGGAAAGTCAGGGGTCAGCTCTCATCTGAGCACTGGCAGCCCAAACTGCTCTCATTCCTTAGCTATGGACTGGGTGAAGCCAATAGAGCAATTAGACATGTTCCTTTCTAAGAAGCTCAGCTTCTCAGGCTTGCTCTTTTTGTAAATGAAAGCTGAAACTCTGTAGCAAATAAGTGACTTTGGATATTGATTGCATCTGCACGGACCCAAAGCATCTGTCCTTCAATCTAGCCCTGCCCAGGCTTCTTACCTGGATGCTTGATTCAATTATTGGACAATAGCCAGGCAAAAGCAGGTTGTAATTAAGAGGCTGTAATTCTTAAGAGCTAAGTTCAGCAGCAGCAGACACAAAACTTTAAGACAAGTTGTGCTGTGGCAAACAAAACAAAAGAAAAGCCTGGAGAAGAGAACACACGGAGGCCAAAAAACCTGACCTAGAACTACAGGACTCTGGAAGGATTTGAGTCTGCTTGTATTTTAAGCATACTGGTTCAGTAGTCCTTTGCACACTCTCCTAAGAAACTTGATGAAGCGCACGAGCAGAAAATTTCTTCTTGCACCTCAGTTTAGGGAACTTGCTCTTGCTTACGTGTGGGTAGACAGCTATTCAGAGGGAACATTGTGCCATGACTTGGTAGCATCTGAGGATAGTTTTAGGAGTGGTGGAAGAGTGTGAGGTGTTGAGAAGTCATTGATACAAAGTGGAAGCCCAAGTCTTTGGGACATTTAACACTGGACTGGATACAAGATCAGTTAAAGAAGTAATCTGGCATTTGTAAGGGGAGGGACTGGTTGATCTTGTAGGTCTTTTTACGTCTTTCAGATTCAGTCTCACACTGTAACATGGATGACAGCACTAGTCTTGGATGAGAATGAAGCCAGTGGCGTGGCCAGCAGCACATTTCGGACAGTTTCTGTGTTCTGGTAAAATTAGAAACCTGGCAGAGCAGTTGTGCATTTGCTATATTTCTTTGAGGGTATCCCAGTTGTTTTGGGTATGTGGAAGGAATGTTCTGTGCAGTAGCTGGAATACATTTCAGACACTAGCAGGATTTGGCAATGTCAGAGTTGCCTATCAGGATCATCATAATACTAATTTAGTGTTTAAGATTACGATGTAATTAGCAACCACTTAATTAATTCCCTCTTCCTCTGTAATACAGGCCAATCTGTTAGCTGCTTCTTTTCAAGTTGGAGGTGATAATTACCCTCGTGGACCAGAGATAAAATAAGAACCAACTCAAGCCTTCATGCAAGGCTGATTTGAACCTCCCTCCACTTCAAAGTTGTTCTTTGAGGTTGTGAAGATGCTTTGAACAATTTTTCTTCTGAATGGGTCTCTGTGTAGCTGTGTAGCTCCTGAGTTCACCAGGGGCAAGAAAGCCTGAAAAGCCAGAAAAAAAATTTGCTGTGCTGTTTCCAATTCAGAAAACAGGAAACGTAGGAAACCTAACCTCCACAAGGAAGGATTGTGTCTGCTTGTAACCGATTCCCAGGTTAGTCCCCTCTTGGATGCATCTCTGAGCTTTTGACTGTTTCTGTATTGTCAGTTCCAGTGACTTTGTCTCAAACCAGATTTGATCCCCTTGCCTCCCTGGCTTTCACAGCTGTGCTTTATGCCCTTCCTAGGCATGTTTGCAGTGAAAAGTGGGGCTAGTATCCTGTCCCAGAATGGGATGCTACCCCTTTAGTAGGGAGATTTTAGGAAATCTGACTTTAGATCTGAGTTAGCAAATGGTTCTTTATGGCAATGATCTTGAAGTTCAAATGGCAGGTTAGTGGACAGGCTCATCTAGATGTACATTCCCTTCTCTCCCTCCCAGTAAACTTAATAAACATGACCTGTATGTTTCTGTTCCATTTGCTGGTGTTCTGACTGTGGAAAGAGAGGAACTTTAGTCATAAGATAAAATTGTGAAATACCCTAGATCCATTTTCAGAAATCATTAAGGCACTTAGGAATCTAATTCCATTGTCTGTGGCTATGTCTAGCTAACAAGCTTTAGCTGGATCCCCATATTGTTATTTTGTAATTGGGTGTCTGACCCTTTGTCCCTCTAGTCCTTTGTGCAGTTGAATATCCTCAAAAGTACTGCTGCTTGTGCTAATCGGTGAGCTTGTCTTCAGTCACTCTGCTCCCTGCTGAGCCACCTCCCCAGACTGAGCTCACCACTGTGGTGGTGTGAAGATGAAGTGTGGAATAACTGATGGGGCACAAACAGGGTCTGCATGGCCTCTATTACTAGCAGCAGACCTTATTGTGGAAGCCCCAGATGGTTGAGAATGGGAGTCTGCTGTGCGAGGTGCTGTACAGAGATTATGAAAATGCTTTGAGTTTCTCAAATAGAAGACAGTATAGGAGTGCCAAGTGTTGCTTATTTATAATAGTTACATGTCAATGAGGTCCCTGCCCTGCTTTCTATAAATGTTCATTGAAATTGAAATCTTTTCATTTAATTTCTTATGAGTCTGTTACCATAAACTTCACTGTGGAGCCTAAACTGCATACCTTCTCCTTAACAAAGTTATGTTGGTTTGATAACTGTAGAGCTTGCTCAACATTTCTGGTTTCATTTGCAGACAGCAGTTATCACCTATGACTACCTGACCTCTCTTCGGAGCGTCCCATATGGATCAGAGGAGTATAATTTCCTCAAATCACAGGTGGGTGATAGCACTAGATTGCGTTCCTCGGAAACTGCAAGGCACAGGTGTGTTGCCAAAGCCATTACTGTAAAGCAAACCATTGATCTGTCAGCTTAATAATTCAATATGCCTTCTACCAAATTGTTAACAGCAAACTGTGCTGCATATTAGATAAGATTCTTGCAGGACCTGCATTGCCCAGTGGAGAGCGTCCCTTGTCAAGAGTAGCCACATGCAACCAGTGCTCACTTATGTCCATTAGAGATTCAAGTACTCGGTATATGGGGTAAGATGCATTTGGGCTCTGTCACCAGTTCTCTGCTGCCCAGACTGGTTGTGTGGAGGTCAGCTGCTGAGAGGGGCCTGGCAATAGTTTCGTATCCTGCTTATTGGTAATGGCCATAACATGAAGGCTCAGGGATTTAAGTAAAAGGAGTAATTTGGAGGGGAAATAATAGGGATGAATCAGGCTTGCAGATCTCTGAAGAAATAAGAATTGGGGAAAGAAATGTACATCTTATTGCAAAACACATTGTTATGTTTTGATATCAGTAATTAATGTGAATAGAAAAAGGATTTCTAGTGAGAAGGAAGATAAGTACCCCTATTGCTCCTCTCAGTCTTGTGCTGCACCTTTCATTCCAGCCTACAGCCCTACAAAACCTTGAGCTGTGAGTGACACTGGGTTTTAGTTGAGTGCACATGTTGTGTGTATAGCTAAGGTCTCTCTGCTATTCCAACTCAAGGCCTCTTTGGAGTGAGAAATATGACTTATGCCAAATTAGGCCAGTCTGCATAGCGTGTTTGAAGTAAGGTCTTTAACCACATTTTTCTTCTTAGTGCATGTAGGATTCAGTCCACTGGTGTGGTTGTAATGCATGCAGTGGTGCTCTCCAGGGTGTTTCAGACTGGAGGGACCCTAAAGCTGGAAACAGCGGTGGGCCAGGTAGAAATCAGTGGCATTGGACTCCAGCATGCTTTAGTATTCCTCTGGCAGAAAATCCACATAATCAGTGTGGTCTTAGAATATTTGGGATAGTCTGCAGAGTGGCTTCCTTGGACTTGTTCTCATCCTCTCCTGTCTAAAGATGCTAAGCTGTTCTGCTGTAGCTGCCATCACAGGTGAGTGGCATTGACGCCCTGGCATAAACTGGAGATAGAGGTGTTGGAGTCTGGAGCTTCACTTTCCATCTGCCCGTGTCTCTGTCACATGCCTTTGAAACCTGTTTTGCAAAAGAGCTGCTTGTAGCTTTCTTGAGCGACACCAAAGTTATGAAGTTATCAGTGCTGTGGACAGCTTGTCATGTGACAGCAGTTCGCAGCAGTCCTTGCAAATTCCTGACCTTTTGCCATGTGTCTCCATGGCTTCATTAACCTCTGTCATGCAGGTTTTGATGGTTTGTCAATTGATGCCCCAGGCAGCCAGAAAGGACCCTGTTTGCTGGCGCTGCACAGAGCTGGCCTCTCCCTGCTTGGCAGCCAAAACTAGCCAAGTCAGCCTCTGTGCGTGGCAGAGCCAGTGGCAAGCACAGCATGTCAGGGTGACACAAGAGCACTCTGTGGCATGGGCAGCACTAGCCTGTGGCTGCAGGAAGGGGAATGAGCTGGGAGATAGGAGGAGGTAGGCACAGGCATAGCATGAGTTAGTAAAACTCGTTGGCCTGTGGAGGTCTGTCCTGCTGTTGGCAGGTGTTATGGAGGGCCACCACTGAGCCTGACAGTGACAGCACTTGTGGGTTCCTCAGCAACATCGCTGTAGAGCTTGTGCTAGCAAAGCGTCGGTTTGGCGTGGAGGAACTTTTTGGGCCTGGGCAATTGCATGCCAAACCCTTTATGTCGGAGCAGTTCTAAGTGGATGGCAACTAAGTCTTTACCATCTTGCAGGTCTTTTAACACTGTGGGAGCTGATTTTGTTGGTCTCGGACTAGCTCAGAATGACTTGTAAGAAGTTGCCCCATTGGAGTTGGTACTAAAGATTAGTCACTGGATGGGGCCAAGAGGATGCAAATGCCCCTCCCAAATAAGTGTTGTGTGTGAAGGATACTTACCCAGATGTTGCTTCTACTAGCCTCTGTCCTGGATAGCTCTCTGGTGCTTTCAGCCATTTGTTGTACTCTGTTTGCTTTCTGTCTTTCCAGTGAGGCCAGCTTAACCTCCTTTTCATATGCTGAGAGTTTGGGATTTTCTTTTAAGCATGTGTATAAATTGGTTATTGATTTCTTCACTTTTTGTGCTATGCCTAGAAGAGAGATTCTGTGAGGCAGGGATTTGGTGACCCTGGGACTATGGATAGTGCCAGCAGGCCTGGGTGCAGCTTCTGTGCCTCTGTCTCTGGTGAGGGGGTATAGCTGCATGTGTGTCTAGGATGGGCTTGCAATTGGGAGTGGAAAAACACTTTTTCTGTGTATCTCCTCCTGGTACTCAGCATACTGGTAGGTGCTAATAATGCCTAACTTGCTCTCCATCGACTCCCAGTTAGCCATTAAACTGGAGCCTCTAAATTACCCATGGCCTCAGATGAGAGATGGGAAGTCTCAGTGGCAGCACCAGTCCCTGAGTCCATTGGGGCCAAACAGGGACATAGTCATTAGGAAACAATTAAATACAAAGCAGATTAAGAAGGAAATGGGTTCCTCAGGGGCTTTTAGCCAGGTTCCTGGCTAATTCCAAGGAATTCTCTTCAATCTTACTCTATTTTTCTGTCCCTCATGGACCACTTTTGATGCTAATGCTCTCAGCCCCTCAGTTCTCAGCACCTTTTTATGGCCAGCAGATTGGGGGTGTTTTACTACTTTCCATGAGGCAGGAGGCAGTATCTGGGAACTCACTGTGTGTCCCTGGGGTTGGTTTGCCTCTCTCTGGTTCTCCCATCAGCCAGGAGATATGAGCATCCAACTTCCTGATGGCACTCACAGCCCTTCCTCAGCAACAGCCAAGAGCAAAAAATGTCTTATCTTTTCCATTCCTGCCCCTGTCTGTAGCAGGGATAAACCTGCTTAAGTGGTCAGGCTTTATGTCCATCCCAGTGGTTGCTTCATCTCGCCATTGGTGGCTGGACCACATAGGTAACTTGATCTTTCTCCTGAGTTAAGGATCCTTTCCTGGGGTGTCTGCCGTTTTCCTGCATATGATGATAATGCCGGTATACTGATCTCAAGGCCAGTGGTAGCCATGGTTAGCCCCAAGACATCAGATGTCTGCAGGTCTAGTCTCAGGAGCATTAGGGGAGATAGGAGTTTTCTTCACTTCATGTCTGTTTCATTATATGATTCTGGCCATCTTTGCACATGTAGGCTTGGGCATTTCTTTCCATTTCTACCCCTGCTTGTACTAGGTCAGAGGAGGAAGGAGGGTAGCCTGCTCAGTGCCATTTCCTTACCTATTGCTTTCTCAGCAAACCATTTTATTCTGTAGAGGGCTGCGTTTCTCTGACATTCTTCTGCCTCCTTGAGTGTTTGTCTCCTCAGTCTCAAGTCAGCCTACCCTGTGACATTTCCAGTGTGCCTCTCATTGTAGCACCTGGATGTCTTCGTTGACACTTCGTATATTGCTGGCATTAATTTCTCTTGATCCTACTGTCAGTCAGGAGGTATCTCACAACATGCAGTTTTGTTTAAGGGCTGGCATCAATGGGATTCTGAGTTGTTGTCAGTGAAGTAAGAGGATTGCAATGGGTTGGTCATCTTGCAGATTTCAGCAGAAGTGTCCACAGTTGAAAATCTTTGGCAGGGCATTTTTGTGTTGTGTTCCTCCATAAGACAAAAGGTTACTGCTGTGAATGTGGATACAGGTGGTTTTTTTAATGGAGAGGAGGTAGCAAGGAGAGAAGGGATCTGTAGTCAAGGTGACTTGGGAGACAGTGGGAATCCATTCCTGAACTAACTTTGTTGGGTATAGAATTGCTTTGTTGGGGAAAAGCCATTTGGGGAGGTTAATTAACTTTCCTCCTTTTGAGAGCAGAATGAGGATGTTCTCCTCATTCAGACTCCTGGTTATTGGGCTGTCAGTGTCTACGCAAATATTTGGAAGATGTAACCTTGTGCCATCGTTATACAGAATAGGATTCCTTGCTCCTTGGAGGCTATTCCTGATGTTTGTTGTGTTTGCTTCTCACGGAGGGGTGGGTGTTCTCAAAATGAGCTGAGTCTCCCAGTGAAGTTGTCCAATGAAAGGATCCTGGAAGGAAAATGAGTGGGTGTATGTATGTGTGTGTGTTTTCCAAAAAACCCCTACAGTTTCTGGATAGTTCAGGCCAACGAAATAGCCTGTGTCTTTGGACTTCCTTCATGATTCAGTAACACTGTGTGCCTTAAATAATAGGAAGTGATGTCCTAAAATAGTTTCTTCATGATGGAGGTGGACTGCATCTGCAGAGCGAAATCCCCAGGAGCTCTCCATGGCATTCCTTCAAAAAGGCAATTGTGAATGGGGTCTGTGGGCTGTTCTACACCACAGCCAGTGCATGTGGTGGTGGCTTTCTTTGCTTGTGCTTCAACCTGTGGTGAACTGGGGTGAGAAGAAGCAAATGAACTTCCCTATGACACATGGAATAGCCATTAGGTGGCAGTGACTTTCTGTCACCAAACTAAATGGGAACCAGTAATAGAAAGGTGAAGAGCTTCATGGCCCGTCCACAGTCCCTGAGCTGATCGTGTTTGGTTGCCCTATTATGTGCTCCCCAGGATATCTCAATCTAAATGGCATGGTCAACGCTAATGCAGTCTAAAAAAAGCTACTAGCAGGGCCAGCTGGTGGCTTGATGACTCTACATTTGAGCACTGCTGTCTAGCAAACTTCCCGCCAACACATAAAGCATGAAAGCTTTGCACTGAAAACACGTTAACAAGCTGTAAAATAAATCTTATAAGACACTTCCTTTTCCTCCTTCTGCTTTCTAGAGTGGTGTCAGCTGAACATTATGGCCACAGCATCTCTAGGTTTTAATTTGTAGCATTAAGAAGGTCCTTTTTTTCTGGGATGTGTGCCTATGAAACAAGATGTTCTTCAGTCCTCTGCAGAGAAATGGGCCATCTCACTGTGACATTTTTGGAGGAGGAAGAAGGAGAGAAGTGAGAGGAAAGAGGCAGTGCCTCATTTATTGCACTTTTTTTCCTGGCTGTGCACCCTAGCCCTTGAAGTGCTTCACTCCAGGAGCATGAGTGTGAGGTGTCAGGCACACCACTTGCCTAAGTGGGCCTGCATCTTCCTTACACCTCCCCAGCGGGAGTGAAACTGTGTGCCTTGGGAGCATTTAGCCATCTCTCCTCCAGGTGGGGCTATCCCTTTTCATTTGAATCCCTGAAGACCTCATTACTTTGCTTCCTTACAGCTGCTGAAGAGGTACATAATAGCCAGAGGAATATCTGAAGAACATCTCAACTAGTACAGTGAGGAAACCATTAGGAAGCCCTTGAAGGATGTAGGGTGTAAGGAGCCTGCACTATGAGAAGCACTATAAAAAGACCAAGTGAAAAGTGAAGAAATAATCTTGTTTTGTTTAGTGTTTGGACTATGCCTTGAGTTCCAATGTGAAATGACCACTCAGCAGTGCAAAGTCAAGAGATACGGCAAGAGATGGTGTCTTCTCTGAAGAGCTCATGGTTGAGATTTATTTATTTGCCTAGATTTTCACCCTAGATATGAATGGTGCAAATAAATATGAACATAGGATTTCTCAGAGGGTTGAAGGTCTGTGTAAAGAGAGAAGGAAACAAAAAGCAGGAATTGCTTAGGATGCCACTGTAAGTAACTCAAGGCTGATACCATTGACTTTGGATCAGGCCCTAATTAGGGATGTTTTCTTAATGAAGGACTGTGTAGCCTTGAACTACTGGCCAGTTTATATGACTTGGTTGTTGGAGGCCATCTGTAAAATCAGTAGAGCTGATAGATAGCCAGTGCTTTACCTATTTTAAGAATAGGAAGACAGCTGGCTTGAGATTTGAAATAATTGCATCTGAAACTAGGAAAAAAAGATACCTAAAAGATTCATTTGGGGATGGAGACACATCAGTACTTGCAATGGCAAACTGGACTTCTCAAATGTCATTTTGTTTGTCCTTTGAGTCCTTAACAAGACCCATATTCTGGATTCTGTTCCTAGGTTACTGTAGTCAGCTTGCAATGAAATGCCAGCTTGAAGGACCCCAAATTAGGAGTACAGAGATGCAAAAACAGGAGTGAAAAGACTAGTGTGGTGTGCAGAGGATATTTCACGTATCAGGCCAGGCTGGAATTTCAGAGAAGGACTGAATACTGTAGATTTGCTCTGCTAAACCAGTGACCTTATCACATTCTCCCCAAAGTGTATCTGATAAAAGACTGTGCTGGAGGGATAGCACACAATTATCTTACCTGTCAAGCTAGTGTCTTCATTTAGTCTGTTAAGTCAGTGTTGAGGGAATTGCTGTGGTGGGTGGTATCTTGCAAACACTTCTCTGGACTTCTTGGCAACGTTGAAGGCATCTTAGTGGGTTCCAGGCAAACCCTTTTACCTATGTGGGGGCCACCCTGTGTGCATACTTGAGGGAAAGATGTCTCTGACAGGAACTCTGCTGTCTTCATCTGGTGCCCCAGGCAGGACTAGGCAGGACTCTACCAGTCTGAGGAAGCCCTGTGGACTAAGAAAAGAGGAAGTTATATTTTGCTTGAGTTGGAGCAGTTGCTGATTTAGTCTAGGAACACAACAAAATATAAAGTTCAGTGCCAGGTTTGGAAGCTACCCTTTACTTTATTTACTTTATTTACTAGATCAGCTGCCCTGCCTAGAAATCTGCTGATGTGAGCACGTCTTTGCATTTTTGTACATCTGGACAAGCACATCTGTCTGCCTGTACACATGTGCCTGTGTGTTGAGGCATGAGTGCTCCTGTTGAAGTAGCCACTTCTGAGACAGAGACAAAAGTTCAAAGATGGCTTTGCAGCAGTGAATCCAAGATGGTAATCACATTCACTGCTAGCCTAGTTAAGCCTACTTTTGGTCCCATAGAACTGGTTTGGGGTTTCTTTTTTGTTTTCTTGTCTCTTTTTTGACTTTAGAGTCCTGTCTCAGTGGCTGCAAATTCTGCTGATGGTGCACCATTCAGAGCAGTTTGCTGCTCCTTCCTCTGCAGCAGCATCATCTTGGCAGGTCTGACACCAGTAACAACTTGTTTTTGTCAGTGTACTGAGCTGATGTGACTTTGAAGGGGCCCACAGGGAGCAGATAAACATAGTGACAAGGGTCATCTTTATACAGCTTCTACTCTGTTCCTAGCTCCGCTTTAACAATGAATCTGCATGTGAGCCTGCACGTATACACACATGCACAGTGCTTTATGAAATGCCTCCTGCCAAGCCTGGATCCGTTTACTGTCTGGCCAGTTTTGCTGAATTTAGAGGTAAATTCACTGAAAAGGTCACTACCAGAATTGCTTTTCAAAAAACACCAGCTCCTAAAATGTTTTTACTGCCCCTGCAATCTCTGTTTGAAAATGTATTCATTTTGAGTTGCCTGTGAACTCTGTAACTGTGCAGCCTGTTTGTTATTGTAGGGTTGCTCTGAACACAAGCTGTTTTTTATAGGATTGCTGAAGGGCAGCAGGCTTTGCACTCCCATTTGTTTATCATAGGACTATTGTGTGAAGAGAAGTAGGGAAGATACACTTTCCTCCCTTAGGCCCTTTCCTTTGCTTCACAGTCAGGCAGCACAGCTGGGCATTTCCAGAGCACAGCAGGAGCTGTTTCATCTCTGCAGTGCCCTGGTATTGCTTGTTCTGTCTCTCTTCTTCCTCTCCAGGACAGCTTCCCTGCTTCTATTTCTTGCAGTAAGCTGAGGTTTTGCTGTGGCAGTCTGAATTGGGAGTTATTCACTGCCAATATATGGAGTGGTGATCCTTGACTAGGGAACATTGTTATAATGAAATGATGGCTCCTGAGCAATGGGGAGTGAGAAACAGCAAGGCTGTTAGCTGGAGCTGTGCTTTCCTTGCTCTGAGCTGGTGCTTGTACTGGGCTATGTGCTTGAAGTCAAGAGGTATCTGTAACCTGATGCATGTGACGGGCTCCCAAGAGCTATACCAGCTCCTGCCTCCCTGACCAGCAGGGTTAGATCCACTACAACTTTCCTCGACCTCCACTGGCTCCAAAGGCCACAGGCTAGGGACTGAATCTGTACCAGTAGTGAGGGTGATGTTTGATTCTTTTAAACCTATGTTTTGATTTTAGGGTAGCAAGTGCTTGGTAATGTGGTTGAGGACTGAGCAAAATGCAGGCAAGAAGCAACTTCACACATGCACCTCTCCTGGTATATCCCCATCTGAACACATGCAGCTTCCCACACTAGCCCTGCACAGCTGACCTCTCTGTTCACTTCTGCCGCCATCCTGTACCAGGCCTGAATCAGCTTCCTGCTCTCCTGCTTCTCCTGCAGCTCTGCCCTTACCTCTCCTCACTGATGCCTCAGCCCTGGCTGCCACCTCTGTGGCAGCCACCAAGCTGCTGGCAGATTAGATACAGACTTGCCCCACCTGGCCTTGCATTCATTAGTAACTCAGGTGGCAAAGATTTGCCACAATCTTAATTTTCTGAGAAAACCGAGACCCAGGCACTGGGTGGATTCATTGCCAGCCCCAGGCAGGACAGCTCTCCCATGCTGCAGCTTTGCATATCTGTGCGAATGGCAGCTGAGGCAGCAGGTTTTCCCTTCCCAGTCCCTTTCTGGAGTAGGATTCCCAGCTCTGGCAGAGCTTGGTCCTCGCCTGGAGAGACGAGCTCCACACTGTGTGTGTCTTAGCTTCATTCCTGGAAATCTGACTCCAGAAACAGTCAGTGTCAGGTTCCGTAACATGTTGAAATCCAATGAGCTCACAGCCCAAGGAACTCTCCCATTTACAAACAGCCTAGAAACCCATTATAATTCATCTTAGTATTGAAAGACTAATGCAGGCATGTGATTTTTATTTGAAGAATACTAAATATAAATAAAGCAACAACAAAGTAGTCTAGCTCTGTCCTTTTGCAACATCTTTGAAATGGTGGGATGTATGTGTAGCTAATGAAGTCAAGTTCCTTTAAATAGTGTCCACTGCTTATAATTGTTGGACATATGTGTAGTAAATTAAAGAAGAAGCAATTAGGTAAGACCACTTCCCCACACAGACCCCATCCCAGTGGCAGATGCCCCTCCTTCCACCTGCATTGCTCAACAAATTTCGTCTCAAGAGGGGAAATGAATTCTCAATTGCAACATGCCTACTAATTAACCGCACTGTAATTCTGATGTGCAGTGCTGTCACCCACCATAGGGTGGGAGTGGAAAAGGCACTGCGTTTTGTTGATGGTTGAACATTTGTTTTCCTCATCATTTTGACACCAGAGGTAATTGCCATTCCTGAAATATTCTCTCGCTACCATTATAAAGCAACTGTTAGGGACAAATTAATTATGAAGAATCTCATTATGACAGATTAATAGGCCAACAGAGGAGATTTCTTTGTCTTCTTGCAGGCAACTGAATAGTAAAATCTAACAGCTCCCATATAACTGCTAGAAACATGTGCTTCTCTGTGAGCCAACACATATTTTGTTGGAGATGGGGGATTTGCAAAACTAGGACTAGAGTATAGAGTGGGTATCCAAGCTTGCTTTTATTGAGCTTTTGGTTTCCCAATATCACGTGCCAAAATGAGCTTGAGTCTGGGCATTGCCATATGGAGGGGAGGTCTTCATGGTTGGTATTGGACCAATGTCTTCTGTCTGGGTCATGGTTGAGCAGCATCATGAAGGCTTGGAAGTGAGGAATGCTGGACTTGTGGATTTGATGGATTTTAGAACAAGACATAAAGTCATTATCTGGACTGCTTTATTGTCTCTGAGGGTTCCTTGTGTCAGGGAGGTCAGATCTGATGTGCTGGTTGAGTTCCAAGTGGCCAATGACCTGTTTGTCTGTGTCCCCCTGGAAGTTACAGACTACCTGCCCCAAATTATTCTTGTGCAGTGCTCTCTGGGGACTGTTGTGATGTGGCCCATAGCCAGCTGCTTTCCTGTAGTGGAGGTGATTGAGGCACCCTGCCTCCCTGTGACTGAAGTGCTCTGTCAAAACCCAGGGGAGGAGGAGTTTGAAATAACTGGATTGCTCATGGCTGTGTTTAGAAGCTCACCCAATTTATGTATAGTCAGGACAGCAATTCATGTAGTAATTGTGCTTTCAAAGAGGCATTTAGATACATATCTCATAGTTGACTGGCTACTATGGGATGCTAGTGAATCCCAGGTGCTGATGAGCACAGAATTAAAAAGGAGCCTATTTTAGGCTTCAGAATAGGCATAATGTAGATTTAAAGAAGCTCCTGGAGAGACCTGTTCATGTTCTCAGCTTTGCTGCCTTTGATGTCTCACTCAAGTCATCAGGCAATAGTGACTCAGGAAAGGTTCTCTCTAGTTGGGACTGGAGTCCCCTCTTACCACCTCCAGCCTAGTGCTTGTATATGCAGCACTCTGTCCATGCCCAGGAAAGGAACAAATCTTCAGGGGTAATCAATGCACAACCCACTTCGTGCCATGATCTCCTTAATGAGAGAACAGTGAAGTTCCTCTTTTTTTCTAGAGACCGAATCAAGACCATGATTATCCCATTTTCCATCTTCTCCTGCCTGCTGACATCAACTCCCAGTTTCACTGACTTCATCCTTCTTCATGGGATCTCTGTATCTCTGTGTAGAGCATGTAGATGCTTTAATATTAAATACTTGGGGCTAGAAGTCATACATAGCATTACTTTTGGATTACTAGCATCTGATTTCATTGCTTTGCTTCATGTTCATCTTGTGTAGTGCTAATTCTCTATGGTCCTTTTTGGCATGCAAATTTTGTCTTTGGGACTATCCACAGTGATTGTATTTTGCCAGCAAAGTCTCATTCGTTGGAGGATCTTTGTCAGTATTATCTTTCTGTCAGGTTTTGCACTGATTGCCTTTGTGACAGGCCTTTTGTCTTGAGTTTACTATTTACCTTCTAGCCAAGATTAGAAATTAGCTATCTTTGACTACCCTGTTGATTGAGATTGCCTTTTGCCTATTATCTCCACTGCAGTGTCATCTTTGTTTTTTCTTGTCCAGTGTTAGCCTTTTGTACCAGATTCTCCACCTTTTGATAAAGGAACCTTGACTTTTGCTTTTGTGAGATGCAAACTGAAACCTCTGGATTCCTAGATGGTGCTTTCTTTTTTAAATCGTGGCAAGCACTGCCCAATTTGCAATTTTCTCCACAGAGAAGTTGTAACTGCATAGTGATGGACCAGGCTTCCCTTACCCTGCCCCTTGGGGTATTGCACAGGTGATATGTGGTAATCAGCATCTTTTAAATGAAGAAAAAATCCACCCTAGATTTCCACTTGTGCTGGTTTTGGCTGGGATAGAGTTAATTTTCTTCATAGTAGCTAGTATGGGGCTGTGCTTTGGATTTGTGCTAAAAACAGTGTTGAAATTCAGGGATATTTTCGTTTCTGCTGAGCAGTGCTTACACAGCGTCAAGGCCTTTTCTGCCTGTCATCGCACCCCATCAGCGAGGAGGCTGGGGGTGCACAAGAAGTTGGGAGGGGACACAGCCGGGACAGCTGACCCCAACTGACCCCAGGGATATTCCAGACCATATGACGTCATGCTCAGCATATAAAGCTGGGGGAAGAAGAAGGAAGGGGGGGATGTTCAGAGTGATGTTTGTCTTCACACTGTTACGTGTGCTGGAGCCCTGCTTTCCTGGAGATGGCTGAACACCTGCCTGCCGATGGGAAGTGGTGAATGAATTCCTTGTTTTGCTTTGCCTGTGTGTGTGGCTTTTGCTTTACCTATTAAACTGTCTGTATCTCAGTCCATGAGTTTTCTCATTTACCCTGTATTGATTCTTTCCCCCATCCTGGCATGGGGGGATGAGCGAGCAGCTGTGTGGGCCTTAGTTACTGGCTGGGATTAAACCACGGCACAGCTTGATAAAGCCCATTTCCTGCTATTTGTAGGTGCTTCTCTGGAAGGATGGAGGATAAGGATAGGGATATTCCTTCACAGGCAATTGTGCAGAAATCTGTTTTATAATGTCGTAGGTTGAACCACTCTTAAATGTTGACCCATCTCTTTGATCCTGGATGCAGTAGGTAACATGGAGGTGGAGGGTTTCTGCTCCTTTTCGTCTTGGCTCTGTGCCCAGCTGCCCATATAGTGCTTCCTGTTGCACTCAATTCCTTGTAAATAAAATAATGGCTGACAATGAGTCTGCAGGTGCAGGGACACTCTGTTTTCTTAAAATTAGAATGAGACAAGATATACAACAGCTTTACTGACTATTTTACTCTAGGTTTTTATAATATGTTTGATATTTACAAATGTAGCATCCCTGACTCATGAATGCTCATTAATCTCTTACATGAGAGGGAAAACTCAACAACTGGCAATGGAAAGGGCAAAATCTTGAATATGTAATTGTATATGAAGATGATCTCAGTTTTATTCCCTTCACAACCTTGGTGATCCACAGCCAAGTGCAGGGGAGACAGGTACAGTATCGTTCATTGTGGTACCAGCTGCAACAAAGGCAATTAGCTCTGGTACTGCTGGGGGTAATTCCTTCTGCCTATTGTGGGAGCAGAAGTAATCTACTCTGGATAATGAATAACCAACATGCGGCCTCATCTGGGCTCTCCTTTTGTTCATCTCAGTTTGGTACCATGTCAAATATTCATGTGTTTTACTTTATTAAGCTCCTATCTCATGCTATTTTTAAGTGGCACTCTCAAAGCCAATATAGGTTCTCTCTGTTGCTTGTGTTCCTCGCAGCCATAAGGATTCAGTAGACGAAATGCTACCTTCACTGGCACCCACATAAGCCCATTTTTTCCAAATTCTGCATTCATTGGCACCTGCACAAAGCTATTGTTTTCAGTGAGAAAGCACAGGAGTGGCTGCAAGGAAGGATCTGACCTTCTAATTGTAGTTTAACAACTCTATTGATTGTGTATGAATCAGAAGAGATACCAGCTCAGTCTCCCATAGTGGTAACATTACTGGGATGCTAATAGACACCAGCTGCCTTTCTTGGTGTGGAGCTGGATGAAAAAGCTGGAGTAATTTATATATATATATTTTTTCACTGAGGTCAGCAATTCTGACTGATATCCAGAAGGGAACAGACCTGCTGAGTAACAAGGGGACATTTCTTGTTTTGGTTTTTTTTTTCCCAACATAGGCACTTTTAAAAGTAGAACTGCACTTTGCCATTGATGATGACTTACTGGCACTGCAGCCACTCTCTATCTGTTGGAGGTGGTGCTATGACAGTCACTGCAGTTTTTTGGAATTGACGGTGTAATCCCATGGTTGTTATCTTTCCTGAATTCCTTGTCAATCCAATTTAATCACTTCTAGGTACTTCATGTGTTACTGTCTCTCTCTTCTTCAGGCATCGTGTTCCTATGGGAAGAGGTCTGTACTTACAAGGCCAGAGCTTCTCAGATTAAAGAAGGGGAAATGAATCTGCCTCTCTCAGTTTGGTAAGGGGCTGTATTGAGATCTCTAGAGAGATTGCAATGGAAACCCTTCTTTCTGGGTTCTGTGACCAAGCTGAATGCTGGTGCCCGTCTGGGTGGCTGTAGGAGAGGGAGCCTGCTTGCTCTGCTCCCCTGGCCGTTGGAGTGACCTGCCAAGAGAGAATTTGCACGTGTACAAGGGGAAGAAGCTGCTGTTGCACGGTTTAATCGCCTGATGTTGACTCAGATAGGTCCTGACTGGAGGTCAGCTGTGACGTGCAGCTGGTAGGGTGGGATTCGACTGTTGGAAAGAGAAAAATGTCAGCCCAGATTCTTTGGCGTTGACAAAGTGGATGTGACGATTTCTCCCCTCCAGCTGCAACGGCTGCCTCTGTGCTTCCTTCTTCCCTGCACACCCACACTAGGAGAGCAGACTGTGTGAAGCTACCCTGTCTTGACCCTCAGCTGCTGAAATAGATGATGCTTAGCTGAGCTTTCTCCATCTTTCTTTTGGTGCTTGGGCTATCCATCCTGATAAACCTCACCTTTTAGTGTGTCTTTCAGTGTATCTTCTGTCTGTTGGTGCTTCCTGTGGAGCCCCTGGCTTTTCTAGCTCCATTTTATTGCAGGATGGGATGTGTGGACTAAGGGAAGAAGCTGTCAGATGTCCATCCTCATCCCTGCTGCTAGGATCCTTCACTTTGCTTTGAAGGCCAGGAATATTCAGCATTGAACAGATTCCCTTGATACTCATTTCATCTCATCTTCCACCTCTTCACTAACCCTAGTAACACCCTGTATGTTTCCCTTCCTGTTTACAGTGTCTGACCTCTTGAGTAGTTGGAAAATGTTACCAGGTCAGCCTTCTTGGCACCATCTCATTTTATTATTGAGGACACATCACAAAACGCTTTCTCTTTTATACCATAGTGGTTCATCTGTCTTGCAGTGGCTCCTGATGTACTCTGTTGTTTGTTTTGCTCTCTCTAGTCTATCTGGGACTTCAGACCTTTTTTTAAGTGCAGAGACCATCTCTACACCCCTCTCCCTGATGCACAGCCTCCCTATGCATAGCCATAACCGTATGAGATTCAGTGAGAGCTGATTCCTACTGTGCCCTTATTTGAGCTCTTCCCCCCACCCTCCCCATGACCCAGGACCAGCCCTCACTTCCTATGCCATTGCCTTCCCAGGGTCTCCTTACATGGACATAGCTGTCTGGGGAGTCTTCTCCCTTCAGGTCATTGTCACTGCACAACATCATCTCTTGCTGTTCAGTCAATAGTCTACGGTTTCCATAGGGTGTGTCAGCAGGTCCTGTTTAGGGAACACTCCTGAATGTAACACACATCTCAGTTGATCTTGTTCCTTATAGCAACAGAAAATAGCAATAAAACAGGGCTTAATAAAACTGATGGCTGGGAGCCCCCCGCTACAGCTAAAGACAAGGCCATATAAGATGGTGTCTTTACAGCACTTAGTTGTTTTCACTGCCATCCCATATGGTCTGATCCAAGCTGAGCTGAATTAATTTTGTTAGCAAGATTTTGAGAGATGCTGTGTCAAATTTATTATCATTTCACCTGCCTCTGTAACAGGAGCTGCAGGCACTGTGATCAATGGATTGAGACACGTGCCTAATTTCACTGCGGCTTCTGTAAATGTCTCTGTGCCTTCTGCAGCTATGCTGTTGAATGACTTCCTATCCTCCATGTGTGCTTTGCAACGAAGCACAGGACAGATCTCTTTGTATACCAACCCTATCAGGACAACAAGGCACTGAGGGCACTTTTGGGAACCTGCTGACTTTGCAAGTATTATACATAGGTCTGGTCCTTCTGTCTCACGCAAATCTGATCTGGTCTTATCCTCGTGTAAGTGCCATTCACATAAACGTACATGCCCTAAAAGAGAGCCTGTGTGAAGGACCTCTTGTACAGTCACAGGGTAAAACAGCTTTAAGAGCAGAACCTTGTTCACTGGAGGTGATGTCTGTAGGTGTAAAGGACTCAGCTTGACTCTCATATTCCTGTATTCAACAGTTTGATCTGGAACTGTTAGTGGGAGAGAACAGACAGGTAATGCTATAGCCATAGAAGCACTATGTCCCAGTTATTTAGCATGTTATTTTCCCCTTGTCTCTGACCTTACCTTCCCGGTGCTCCTTGTTCTCTCTGCTCAAGAGACTTAGACAGAATAGTGCATTATATCTCAGAGGTGTCTAGAGGTGAAACAGCTGCTCCCATCTGATTTTTCTTCTGAACTGCCCCACAGATAACTAATTGCAGCTCAGTTGCTTCTATTAGCTATTTACCTAAAATTGAGCTGGCTAATGAAAATGTTTCTAATTAATACGAGGCAGATTAAAACTCATTACAGCAAGGTCGTCAGTAATGAGAGATAATCAGAGCACAAATGACCGAGCTTGGAGCAAAATGAAGATGGAACACAAGCAGGCGATCAGTGCTGGTTGTGCATGCACCAGCCAGCAAGGGCAGGGTTCAGCAAGGTGACTGCTGGTGCTCTTTGCTGTGGTCAAACAACACTGCTTCCCACTCTCCAGGGCGGCTTGGGAAGTGGCTGGCTGAAGAGATGGACCTCAGCCCAGTGTAAATGTTTCCTGAACCAAGTGGCATCTCAAACTAGGGGTTTGTTGCTGGGCCACCCCTTAGTCACCTATATGCATTGTGAGGAACCATGTTGTGAATCAGGGTATCAGCGGGAAGAGTGTGGGAGTATGTGTAGTGTAGGTGGGAGGTCAATGTCTGTGTGTGCTTGTGTGTGGAAATTCAGAGTCCTGATGGCTCAGAGAGTGGGACCTTGCACATCTGTTCAGTGTGAAATGGGCTGACCTAAGTTTGGAAAAATCCCTTGTGATCTCCAGGGAAGTTTTGCACAAATCATGAAACATGTTCTCTTTAATTTCAGCTGCCTTTAGCACTGGTGATACAAGGCCCCAGCACCAACACCAGATTTCAGCTGTCTGATGCAGGCTCACTGTGTATGTACTTCCATTTGTACAGAGTTCACTGGCCATCCTGCTAGTTGTGTGACTCCTTGTTCCCTTGTTTGTGAAACTGAGAAGCTAAGAAACCGTCGCTTTAGTCTGGGGGATCATCTCTGTCCTTTATCCTTTGCAAGCTATAAAGCTCTCTTTCTCACTTCCTGGCTGTCCCACCAGCAACCAACTGTTGTGCCAGAATTTCTGAAGGATCTTGATCTCTGCTAGGACTATTTTGAGCTATGGAAGTCAAAACTGAGAATTAGGGGTTTACCTTTTTAATAAGGGTTTGCACCAAGGGGAACTAACTAAAAAGTATAGGTGTGAAAAGGTAACAATGTACTTGCTTAAGTGTGAACATATAGAATGCCCTACTCTAACATGGGCAGGCAGAGACCCATAGGTAAATCTTTAGGAATGTTATAGGTAAGTTACACAAATAATGAATTATTAGATAGCGGGCTAGATTGCACCAGGAGTTATTCTAATTCTAAAGACATGGATCTGTCCGTGATCAGCAGTATTATGAGTTAGTATTGGTATAAGGAAGCATTTGAATGGGAAATATCTGGTGTGCCTAGGAACGAGCTTTTGTAAAAGGTAGGCAGGAAAGATAGTACAAAAAGGAGGCAATAACAATTCCATTTAGAGTTGTATGTCTCCCTGCAGCATCCCTGCTGTCAGTCAGTTTGATTACCAGGCTGATAGTGCTAGTGAAGGCTATAGTAGTTTATATTAACTGTATACTTCTTCAGATTTGTTGAAAGAGGGAGATAACAGCCCCTTAGACACAACTACACTGTCATTGCAATAGGTTCTAGGTTTTCTGTTGCTGTTTTTAAAGCACCCAAGTACTCTATTTGCTTCACCAGTAGCTGTATCCTCCCTAAACATCTTCACAGATCTTTTGGCTTGGCACTTGATTTTATTCTCTCACTGTGTTGAGGTGGACATCCTTTCATTCCTCTCCAGTTTGTGCTGTTCTGGGTCATCTAAAGCTGTTCTATAGTTTTACTAGTTGTGTGCATATGGCCTTGTCATTATCAGGGGTGGAAGAGAAAAGGACTGTGGCCACGTTCCTTTCCTGTCTTCTCTGACATGTCTTTTCTCCCTCCCCGACTTACTGTATTTTGGGGATACCCACTACAGAGGTGCGATGACATCCTTTCTTCCCTCTGTATGGGGTCAAAGGGACAGCCTGGCTGTTCCAGTCCAGTCTCCTGCTACTGACAGCATATATGCCTTGGATGTTCCCACACACTCTGTGTCACAAGATACTTCCCAGCATCCCAAAGGCTTAATATGGAAGACCATAAGCAGCAGTTCTGCTGTGCCATGGGAAGAAAGCAAGAGTCCATCACCAGTGTCCTAAGTCCTTGCAATGGCAGGTAATTTAGTAAATAAGGAAGATCCTTGGACCCAGCAGAAGGGGTGACTGATTTAACTGGAATGTGGGAGCTGGATATACCAAATAGGTTCTTTAAAAATTTTAATGATGCTGTGAGCATCAGTACACCCTGTTTGCATTCTGTCTCTCACTGTGGCAAATCAGTAGGGTAATTTTTGTCTTAATGCCTTGAGCAAGAGTGTTTAAAGCCCTTTAGACATTTTATTACACGTAATGTTCTTATGAGTCTGTAAAAAGGGGGATAGCGATCCAGAGTTCTGTAAAGAACTTTGTAAAAGCACTTTTAGAGATTAAAAGCTCCATATAAAATCAGGTATGGTTGTTTTATCATAAATGTCTAAAGCCTTTCTGAATTCCATTAAGCTCTTGACTTCTCTGTCCTCTGACAGTGAGTGCCACTGGTTAATGCTGTACTGTGCAAAATGCGATGTAAAAAAATCTTAAAAATGTTTGTTGCTTTGTGGAATGCGCTATTATTTGCTGGTTTGTGGGAGCTAGAAATAGGAATGGGAGATTATATTTTTATTCCTTCATATAACTCTTCTCTCTTATGCATCAATCTCTCTAATCTAAACAGTCTCCTAGCATTACAGATCTCTTTTTTTATAGACTCTCTTCAAGTCCATGATAATTTTTTCCCGTCCTTCTCTGTCCTCTTCTTTTTCTTCTGTACCTCTTTTTGTGATGGGATGTCCAGAATCCAAGGTGAGGTTGTGCTTTCAATTTATAAAATGGCATATTGATATTTTTAATGCTTTTCTTTTTTCCTTTCTTAACACAGTCAAACAGCTTGTTTGGGTTTTCCTGACCCCCACTGTGCATTGAGCAGGTGCCTCCGCTGAGCAGCCCAGAACAATGTGGTGCAAGTGTTGGGTGGTTACAGTTAATTTAGAACCCATCAGTGTGTGCGGGCAGGAAATGGCACCTTGCAATATGTGTAACCTTGCAGCCGTCTATGCTGAGGGTGATCTGCCAGTCTACTGATTGTTCACCTGTCTTTGGTAGGGACTTGGCAGGGCTTGTTTTTCCATAGTGGTGAATAATGTTTGTTGCATCTCATGGAATTTTTGTCACTGCACCATTCTCTCCTTTGCCAGATCACTAGCAGGGAAGTTAAACCTTGGTGTAAGAATGGGTGTAATGGGACACTCCGCTGTTTGTTTTTGACAGTGATACGGGTCAAGCCATTTTTAGCAGAGAGCCCCTTCTGCCTTGGGGGCGCTTTCCTTTTTCATCACATTTCTCAGTGTTTGCAGTGCTAGTTCAGCCTCACTGGAAGTAACAACATTGCAGGTGCTAACATAGACAGGGCTTCTGCAGTATCACCTCATCTAAAAGAGCTCAGAGCAGGTTGAGATGAAGCTGTGGTAAAAACATCACTAAATATTGCAGCCTTGTCCAAACTAGAGAGTCTCCCACTGCTGCTGTTTGTAGTGCTGGGCTTGGTGTTGCAGAGAGGGAATTCTGAGCTGGGAATGGGATAAAATGAGCAAGTGATGTTCTTGCATCTTTTCCAATAATTACTCAGGGTTTTTTGCACTCTTTGGGAGGGAATTTATTGAACGCCACTTGAAAGTCCCAACAAATGTCTCCCTTTTCTCTTCTATTGACCATTGCATTAACATGCTCAGAGTATTTTAGTGGACTGGTGAAGAATGATTTTTTTCCCTCTCAAAATCCCTGTTGGCTTTTTTCAGTTGTATCACATCTAGCTAGATGATTTTTAGTACTCTCTAAAATTATTGTCTCAACTAATTTAGTCAGTACAGAATAAAAGCTTGCAGGACTATAATTTCCCAGATTACTCAAGGATTTTTCAGCTTCTCATGCCTAGCCAGCAAGAAGGCTGGAGGGGCACAAGAATTTGGGAGGGGACAGAGCCAGGACAGCTGACCCAAACTGGCCAAAGGAATATTCTATACCATATGATGTCATGACCAGTATATAAACTGGGTGCAGTTGGTTGGGGGGACGTGGTTCACTGCTTGGGGACTAACTGGGCATCCGTTGCCGAGTGGTGAGCAATTGCATTGTGCATCACTTGTTTGTTATATTCCAATTCTTTTCTATATTATTATTATTATTATTATTTTATTGTTGTTTTCCTTTCTGTCCTATTAAACTGTCTTTATCTCAGCCCACGAATTTTACTTTTTTTTCAATTCTCTCCCCCATCCCACTGCAGCGGGAAAAGGAGTGAGTGAGTGGCTGCGTGGTGCTTAGTTGCTGGCTGGGGTTAAACCACAACAATCCTGTATGCTCAGTCTACTTGAGAAGCCAGGTCTGCTTGTACATCAAGGGTAGATTAAAAAATGTCCCTTTGCAGCTCCGCTTGCTGAGTATGTGCTTCATCCCAGAGGTGCCTCCTCTCCATACCTGACAGTTGTTACTTTCACTATGGCCCATATGGAACAATTTTAATAAACGATGTTAATCCCAGTCTACCCAGGGTTTAGGTAAACCACATGAGTCTGACAGCCATGCTGTGGGCTAATGGAGAATTTGTCCTGCTGAAATTTGGGGAAGGGGTTTGAGACAGAAAGAGATGCCCAGTACCATGTGCACACTCAGACAGCATTTGTGATCTGAAGTGCTTCCCAAGGGAGGCTTATTCTTGGTAATCCTCGGTACATGAAATGCCTCCTTTCTCTGCAGTGTGCTCCAAGGCATGATGCATACAAACGGGTCCATGTCTAACTAGCTGTTGTTCCCAGCTCTTTTCCCTGATAAGAAGAGTCTTCAAGGTATTGCTGGTGCAAGAAAGAGCAGTATCTTGTGAGATTTCTCAGAGAAAAGCCCTGAGCCATTCTGGGGGTTTCCATTTATGCTGCAGTTTCTTCAAGGTAGGACAGAAACGTTGGTCAGCGGTATCAGACACAGTAGTAGGAATGTGGCACTCTTACTTTGCCTATGATTAGGAGAAGGCCATCTATCAGAGAAACAAGTGCTGCATCTGGACCGTGACCTAGCTTGGGGAGGTCCAGGCAATTAATAGATAGCGTTATGAACATTTCTCTGCTAAAAATCCTGACCTGGTTGATAAGAAAAGAAACCTTGGAAGCTACATTCACAGCCCTGCTTCATTCTCACTGTACTTCTGCCTCTAATGTGGACTGGAGTTTTGTAAAATGTGGGGCTACAGATAGATTTCCTTCTGAGATAAGTTGCCTGGTCATTTTCTGTCTCTCTAGCAGGGGCAGGAGCTGACATTCCCTGGTCCAGCCAGCCAGCCAGGGCAGCTGTCTCTTAGGAGTTTTAGCCAAGCCAGTTTTAAGAGCATGGTGGAGGGTGCTGTGCATGGGGGTTCTGTTCTGTTTTGTTCCTGGAGCCCTCTGTAAGGATACTCTTGTCTCTTTTGGCCAGGACTGCTGTGTCCATGAGGCCAATCAGGTTCTCTACAGGGTGGATAAGTTTGGGAGGGCCAAAATTTCCTCTCTCCTTATGCTAAAGGAGAGAAAGGCTATTTCTGCCTCCTTCTCAGCAGTGACCAACATGAAGATACACCCTGCGTCCCAGTGTGTCACCAACCAGTTGCATTTTCAGCTATGTGAGTCTTCCATCCTGTTTTTTCCATCTCCCTTGGCGCTCCATCTGGGATGGGTAGGTGCTTTGGAGCCAGCACCTCTACCCTGCGCTCGCTGCCCGACCTCACGCCCAGCACCGTGCTACAGCCCCAGGGTTGCTGCCACTCTGCCCTGAGCCATGCCGCAGCCTGGAGTCATTTGAAGGGCTCTGGCTGTGCCTGTGGGAGGTGGCAGGGCCCTCCGCTGGCCCATGCTCAGTGCTGGGGTTTTTGGAGCACATCTGCAAGGAGCCTTGCCACTGTTTCCAGCCGGTGCCCTGGGCTGTGGTAGCCCGATGCCTTGGCCGGGGCAGCCGGCCAGCGCTCCCCTTCCCCTTCTCTGCTGGTGGGGGGTTTCCTCCATGGCTGGAGGCAATGGGCAGAGGGCAGTTATTGGAGCTGCGTAAAAGCTGTTTCCCTGTAATGGGCTGCACTCCAGGTGCTGTGACAAACTACCCAGCTGCTCTGGCTCCCTCCCTCCAACTCCTTTTCTCTTTCATCCCATTACTCCCTCCCTGCTTTTCTTGCTCTTGTCGTCCTCTTTCACAGCTTCCTTTCCTTGTCCCCTTTTGGCCTGCTTTTGTCTCCGCCATGAACAGCAGGGAAACAGCCAGGGCAGAGGCTTGCTTGTTACAGCAGGAGCTTTAAAGCTGGTGTGTAAAATGCAGCACAATAATGGGGGAGACTTCAGTCATGCTTGTGGATGTTATTTTCTGCCTATGTATTTGCGAGTGCTTTTGAGCAGGGAATCTGCTGGGGGAAACACACTCTCCTAGTGCAAGTTACTCTTGCCCGTGCGTGCCCACCTAGGAAAGTGTGTGTGTGCGTGCGTGTGTGTGCATGTGTGCATCAAGCTGTCAAGTCTCACACATTGAGTGTGAGACTTGCACATTAGGCTTTCTCCTCACACTCCCCTAGGCCTGCGTTTCATGCACTTGCAGCTCAACACCCAGTCTCTCCCCTGATGTGTTCCCAAATGCGAGACACTCACCCTGTCCTGTGGTGTGACACGGGACTGCTTTGCATGGAGGGCAAAGATAGCCCCTGAATGGGGTAGGTGTGTGTGGTGTTCATGCATGTTTGTGGTGGTGTTCCTTTCTGCCATGTACTTTGAGGCTTTTGGTGGAGTACCTCACCTCAGGATCTTGGGCAGATAAGGTCTGTAGACACAGGATTTGACCTTCAGTGACTTCTGATGCAGAAGCCAGAGGAATTAGGAGCCTCCATGCAGATGGGTGTCAGGCATTAACAGGAGATGGGTGCAGAGTTATTTTTTGTCAATGATTTGCTTAGATTTTATTGATCTATCAGGGTAAACTTATCCAAAGTTTATTAAAGACTACTGAGTACAGCTGTGTCCTTGGCAGGAGGCTTTTCTAGTGAGAGTAACAAAAGCAGAATAAATCATTGTCACTGAAGGATGTGGTGGCTGGTCTGTTCTTGAGAGGCACAATGAACCTCAGGAGCTAAAATCCAGACCAGGCAAGTGGTTGGTGGTGGGTTTTGTCATTTGGTGCCTGTATTTTGGCCAGTGTGAGCAAAGCTGGCAAGCCTGCTAATTCTTAGTTTCTAGAACCACTGTCACTGCAAACTTTGTTGGCAATGTAAGCAGTAAGACCTGGCTGGACTGGAGGGATGTAATTTCCCCTTGTGGTGTGTCAGAGTGAGCTGAGGAAGAGGAAGGACTGCCCACATACTGTCCCCCTCACTGCCAAATAGACATCTGTAGTTTTGATTTTTAACAGATTCTTCTTCCAAGTTCCTGGAAGTTTCTGGGATGGTATCTGTGGTTTTCTTCTCACTTTAATTCATTGCACTCACACTAAGAGTCTAACATACATGGCTGTGGTCCTGACTTTTGTCTTTTGACAAGAGGTTCCCAAACTGTGTGTTGTAGCGGTGGATCACAGTGACAAACCAGTGCTGCCCTATGGCTGGACATCTTATTCTGTGCAACAATGTAGCCCTGGACAGAGCCAAAAACTAATGTGCTGTCACTGATCATGGTGCCTGTGCAAACAAGTGTCAAAGCCCCTTATACTCTGGAGCATCTTGTCCTGGACTGGTTCAGCCCCTCTAAATCAAGCCAGAGTCCTAATACTTAGCCAACACATTAGATGATGATGCCCAAAATTAAGACGGGAAGTCCCTGGTCTGTTTAAAATACTGGACAAATAAAAGGTATATATGTGGGCGTGTACATGTAACAGAGAGCAAAAGGGCTTGGCTGATGTTCTGGTCTCTCCACAGGTGCACCTGCGCTCTGCTGAGCGCCTCCGGGAGCTGTGCTGTGCCAACCGAGGCACCTTCATCAAGGTGGGACAGCACCTGGGAGCACTTGACTACCTGCTGCCTGAAGAGTACACGCGCACCCTCAAAGTGCTGCACAACCAGGCCCCGCAGAGCACCAGGCAGGAGATTGAGCAAGTTATCCGTGAGGATCTAGGCAAAGAGGTAGGGGAAGCCCTAGCCTGTGTTGGCTTCTCAGGCCTCAGCAAGCCCTGGGCAGCTAGAGGAACGAAAACAGGAGTAAGGAGGTCCCTGGTGGTCCTCAGTTGCGAGAGATGCCAAGGGGAGATATCTCCTTGATCCTGGGAGAATGCCATGTGAAGTTTCCCTGTCCATTGATGGGCATTATTGGCAAGCTCAGGAAAGGAGAAGATAACAGAGGATTAAGGGTGTGAAAGCTGCCAGGTGCTCAGCAGAGCAGCGTACCCCAGAGGTTATGCCAAGACTAACAGGGTTGCTGGAGGTCAGGATGGAGGGCCGACTGCCACACTGAGGGGTGGGAGCTGGAGGTACTGATGTTCAGGACAAAATTATATTAGCAGAGCTCTGGGAGGGATGGCTGCTCTCCCCTGGCTGCAGTAGACCAATTCCAGCTAGCACTGACAGCCCTTTAGTTTCTCAAGCCCCTAATTAACCCCCGAAGAAAATAATAGCATAAATCACATTTGGTGCTTGCAGTCAGGTAATGCAGTAGTCCAGGAGTCTCTGTCACCATTAACCCTCGGCAGCCCACAGCACTGAGGTCAGAGGTAGGTGCCTGTTCATTAGGTAGAAGGGAAGTAACCACAGTATTTAGAGAGGGTGTTCTGCTACTTTGCCTCTTGCCCCTTACAAGAAGATGTCCTCTCACACTCCAGGCCAGGTTGAGGAGGGGCGTTTCAAGGATCACAACTGACATGGTGAGAGGGAGGCAGGAGGCAACAGTGTGCAAAGGCAGTGGTAGAGAAGGTGTGTGTGAGAGGGCGAAAAACAGGAGGTCGAAGAAGGGAAGCAGTGTGTACATCTATTGTTGCTCATATATAGAGGTTTGTGGGGCAGTTTGGGTTGTTCTGGGCTGTCTGACTGTGTGGTAAGGAGGTATGGGGGGAACATGAGGTGGTAAGTGAAGTATTTGCACCTAGTTGGGTATATTATGGGCAGATTTGGATGGTGTGGGTCTGCCTATGTGTAGTTTAAGGGTCTAGGTATCATCTAGTCAGGAATGACAATATTTCCCTGCAGTTTAATGGCAGGGTTAATGTCAGCCCCTGACCTGCGAGATGCTCCCAATCTCAGCATTGCATCCTTGTAGCATGGCTGGCACCAGCTGTGTTTCATAGCTCAGCTGATAGATGGAGCAGGGCAGGCTGGCTCCTCCCTGCAGCTCCATGGGCCTCCATGCGGCAATCTCCCCTCCACAGGAGCCACGGAAAGCCACCCCAAGGTTAGTCCCCATTAAATTACCACAGCAGCTACCTCTGGCTCAGTTTCTGTGGCATCTTGCAGAGGCTGAGGCAGGTGCTCAGAGGTGGGCCCTTTGTGTGAAGTGCGTGTTCAGCTGCCACTGATACGCCCCGGTTTCTTTCAGCTTTTTGGGAGCTAGACGAACCCTCCATGCCTCATTGATTCCCAGCGAGGCAGCTCGATTCCAGTCTCCACAGCAGCCTTCCTTCTTAGCATTCACTTCACCCACATGGGCAGTGCTGGGCAATATTTAATTTTAAAGAGGCAGAGAGAAGGAGAAAAAAAAAAAAAAGGTAGAAATGGAAAGAAAGGGTAGAGAGGAAATGCTAATGAGAGAAAGAGAACAATGATAAAAGAGAGAAATTAAGAGAATAATGTATAAAAATAAAGGAGCTGGTGAAACTGGGCAGTATTAAAAGCCGAGGTAAATGCCCATGTCCATTAGCTACAAGGTACCAAGTCAAGACATTAAAAAATGAAAAGGATTTGGGGAACCTAATGCACCAAAGTCGTCTTTGCTGGAGCCCAGAGGATTTAATAGGGTTACTTAAGGAACAAATTTAATTCCAGTGTAGCTACATCCTCAGTACATTTTAAATATGATATACTTCACTGAAATATAGATGGCAGAAGGGCAAGGTGGAGTGTCAGGGCAGAGGAGAATGCAAAGAGAAATCATGGAACCTTCCCCCTTGGTGCCAGCATCACACCTGGGAATTTGCAAATGAATTAAAATATAAGAGAAAATGACAGTGAGGGAACCTTCCCAGGGTGCCTAAGCCTAACCCTGCTGCTCTCGAATTCAGTGGTAAGCCTTCCAGTTCCCCCATCAGGTGCAGGAGCAGGCTCCTCAGATGAATCTCAAGTGTAGGCAGGAAGTAGTTACATACAGTTTGGATCAGTGCAGAACAAATGGAAGAAATAGCAACTGGAAATACAGAGATACCTAGGGAGGAGTGTGACAAGCTGACAAAGTAGGCAAGAGCTTGCAAAAGGGCATGAAGATCCAAAAAAAGCCAATTTCGTGTATAGAAGCTTTGTATCTTCAGTCAATTAGAAATAGTCTGTCTTCTGATGTGACCTGCTCCTGAGAGTCTTATCAGAGGCTTGGATGTTTGATGAATGGAGTGGTTTTGTGGGAAAACTAGTGTAAATGGAGACCATGCCACTGGGACTGATCCTTGAGCAGACAGAGGGGTTGTGTGGTAGGTTTACAGCAGTTCAACACAGCTCTGTTGCCACCATGTAGAATTGCATGACATCCTGCCAATGGGGGATCTCCCATTCTAGGCCAGCATCATGGCTGGAGACTGGGAGCTGCAGCATGTAGCTCTGCTGCATGAGCTAATGGACTGATTTAAAGGCAAATGGCACGTGTGCTGATCTGACACAGAAGGAGAAGCATCATATGTGCTGACTAGTGGGTTGCCCTGTCAAACCCTGTTTTAAGTCTAGGGGGAATCTGTGTACCTATCAGGCATCATTGGGATAAAAATAATCAGTAGTGAGCGGATACTGTCTTTCTAATCTCAGCCACAGTGGTTTGGCTAAGTGACGGTGGGAGCTGATCATTCTCTTGAGTGTTGCATGCAAGAGGTTGAGATGGGGGTGGGATTTTCAGGGTGACACAAGTAGTAGCAGTGGGAGAGGCTGCTCAAAGAAACCTTTACAATGACTCCTGGAAATGATCACCAGCAAGATCATAGAGTAAGAGTCTTCTGGGGAGACAATGGAGATAGCGCAGGTTGGGCTTGTTCTGGATGTATTCCTTGGAGCAGTTGGGAAAAGCTGTGTGCATAAGAATGGGTGATGAGCTATCATTGAAAGACTCTCTCCTACCTCTATTTTCATTTTCTTTGCTTGAACAAGGTTGTGAAAGTGAAAAGGTGTCAAGTGTGGAAAAAAAAAAGTGAAATGAGTATGTTCCCTACCCCACAATTGTAATTTTCTCTGCAGAGCTATTAATGACACAGGGAAAGATAGCTGGTTCAGCTAAGCTCTCTAACTCAACAAAGTGCATGCAGAGCAGAGCTAGGCAACTTCTGGTGAAATGTGGACACCAGACATTTAGGGAAGAAGATTGATGAGGGGCTCTGGAAGATAAATCTTTCAGAGTGGCTGCACCTTAAAAGCACAAAATCACTGTGCTTAGAAACTGGAAATGATGGAAGAAATGTTTTGCGAGCCCTGGGATTAGGGGCATTTCCTCCCTCTGGCAGGTCTGTTGGAAGGGACTGGCTTGTGGCTGTGGGATACAGGGATACTGGGGAGGTGATGCCAGTTTGGTCGCAGAGCAGAGGTGCAGAACTTGGGGCATCTCTGAGTTTGGCCAAGCCAGTTCCACCTGACAGCCCTTCAGTGTCTGTTAGAAAGGATTCCTGTAGGTCTTTCTGTATGTGTTTTCCATGGACAAGGTGCTCAGAGGAGCTAATCACTCATTGCTAAGACTGATCGGACTATTGTGAAACTCTCCCCTTTCAAAAGTACATCTGCTTCTCTCTGCTCTGATCAAGACCATTCCAGAGCATCCCTTCTCATAGGGCTGAGTGGCTGCAGAATGACTTGGCAACTTTTACAACCCTGCTCTTCCAAATATCCTTGGTGCCTTTCTGTTGTCTGGCTCCAGTACTGTCCAGTGCAGTCCCTAATATGGCTCCATGGGTTTCACTTCTCTGCTGCTGTGCAATGATAATGAGTTTAGATACTGTGACATCTCCTTGCTTCACTGTCTACTCCTATCTACACCAACACACTTTTTTACCTCTTTCTAGTCCTAAAATATCTCCTGGTTTGCAGTCGTAATGCACATCCCAGTAGGCCACAGCATAGCTTTACCCACTCAGCAACACTGTAATCGCTCTCCTGTTTACAGCAAGATGTCATTTTCTAGAGCCCATTGCTTCTCAGCTTCCAGCCCATCCTCACACATCAGCATTTTGTAATCAACTCTCTGACCTTTTCCCCCAAGACTCCTTATTGTCCCTCTTGCTGCATTTGTGTGCTCCATTCTCTACCCAGGCTTTAACTCATGTTGGAGGTAATTTTTCTTGGTGGGAAACACTCCTTCCTTACCCATCTCTCACCACTGTCCTTTCAGAAATATCCCAGTTCCTCCACCTGTGCTTCTTTCTGGCAGGTTCCCATCAGGCTGCTTCTCTGGTCCCTGCTCTTGTGTCTGGTCTGAGGCTGTGCGGTTGGGGGTTAGTGCAAGGATAAAGTTAGCATCCCCATGAGGCCAGTGTGGTCCCAGGTAAGGTCTTTCTCATGCTGTTGGGTGTCCTGTGGCATGGCTGCCCAGCTGCATCCAGGCTGCGTCTTTGCCTGAGGGGCAAGGGACTGGTGTAGGGCACAGGTCCAGACTTATCTGCCACGGGAGTGAGGGTCTCTCCTTCCTTCTTGCCCCTTGACTTATCCTCAGTTAGCCTCTTGCTAACAGTTGTTGAAGCTGTCGCAGAGACGAGTGGAAATTGCTGAAGCTGAGCAGTCTCAGATGCTGTTAAGTAAGTGAGGGATCCCAAGAAATCCTGACCCCGGGTATCCACATCTGCATACATACTTATACCATTGCTGGTGAGTTTGCTGTGCCCCAGGAAGGCTGAGAGGCAAAACAGGCTCCATAGGGAGAACACACCAGTGATTGAATGTGCTGGTTCCAGTGCTTGCTTTGTTCAAAGCTGGGAGAAAGGGCTGGGGAGAGCCCAGAGGTCAAGGCTTGTCTCTGCTGAGCCAAATTGTAAAAAGGGCTGTATTGGTTTTGTTTGGCAAGGTTTTGGTAGCCGGGGGGGGGGGGGGGTTACAGGGGTGGCTTCTGTAAGAAGCTGCTGGAAGCTTCCCCTGTGTTCGAGAGAGAGCGAGCCCATACTAGCTGGCTCTAAGACGGACCCGCCGCCGGCCAAGGCCGAGCCAATCAGTGATAGTGGTAACGCCTCTGTGATAACATTTTTAAGAAGGAAAAAAAGTTGGGACGGGAGAAACTGCCGCCGGAGTGAGGAGTGAGAACATGTAAGAGAAACAAGCCTGTGGACACCAAGGTCAGTGAAGAAGGAGGGGGAGGAGATGCTCCAGGCGCCGGAGCGAAGATTCCCCTGCAGCCCGTGGTGAAGACCCTGGTGAGGCAGGCTGTCCCCCTGCAGTCCAGGGAGGTCCACGGTGGAGCAGATCTCCACCTGTAGCCCGTGGAGGACCCCACGCCGGAGCAGGTGGGTTCCCGAAGGAGGCTGTGACCCCGCGGGAACCCCGCGCTGGAGCAGGTTCCTGGCAGGACCTGCGGATCTGTGGAGAGAGGAGCCCACGGAGCAGGTTTTCTGGCAGGACTTGTGACCCCGTGGGGGACCCGCGCTGGAGCAGTGTGCTCCTGAAGGACTGCACACCGTGGAATGGACCCATGCTGGAGCAGTTCGTGAAGAACTGCAGCCCGTGGGAATGGCCCACGTTGGAGGAGTTCGTGGAGGACTGTCTCCCGTGGGTGGGACCCCACGCTGGAGCAGGGGAAGAGTGTGATCAGCCCTCGTCCTGAGGAGGTGAAGCGGCAGAAAATAACGTGTGATGACCATAAACCCCATCCCTGTCCCCTTGTGCCGCTGGGGGGGCTTGGTGGTGAAATCCGGGAGGGTAGTTGTGCCTGGGAAGAACGGAGGGGTGGTGGGAAGGTGTTCTGAGATTTCATTTTACTTCTCATTACCTTGCTCTGGTTGATTTGTAATAAATTGAGTATGTTTTGCAAATTGAGTCTGTTTTGCCCGTGACGGTAATAGTGAATGATCTCTCCTGTCCTTACCTCGACCCGCGAGCCTTTTGTTATATTTTCTCTCCCCTATCCAGCTGAGGATGGGGGAGTGATAGAACGGCTTTGGTGGGCACCTGGTGTTGAGCCAGGGTCAACCCATCACAAGGGCTTAAACAGATGGAGAGATAGTCATTTGGAAGGATGTCAGTCTAGCTCCGCTTTGTGGGAGTGCAGGTAATGGGAAGTAGTTTCTAATTGCTTGATTAGCCAGCACCTCCAAGGAGGCTATCCTTTTCATCCACAGTTAATTGCGGCTTTTACCTGTTGTTCAAGGACTATTTTGCCATTTGCAAGAAACCTCCTGCAGCGATACAGTAATGGAGCTTGCTGATTGAACGGGGCAGGATATGTCAACGGTTTGATTGTGATTTGTAAGCAAAGCACGTATGGTAGAGGAACCTCCTGTGCTGTGGTTTGTGAAGCAGGATGCATTTTCAGAGTGATGTTTGGAAGACCTAGCCTTAGGTTAAAGGGCTTTGCTCTCCTTGGATTCCTACTATTGCACCTGGTGTGGCACCAGTGCTGTGCAGTAAGAAGCAGATACTCCGTGTCTGAGAAGCTGTTGTCCCTGCAACAAAACTGTGGCTAAGAAGGAAACTGCCCTTTGTCCCCCTCCTTTAAATTGCTCCCAAGGTTCCCATAGTGTTTTCTAGGTTGGGTACATGAGCATTATTCATCCACTGTTGAAATGTACTGATACACACCTGGGAGCATGGTCACCGCAATGATGTGATGTGGCCGTTTGACAGGGAGGGGCAAAAATCATATGTCCATGTGAACCTGCCATGGGAAAGATTTAGAATGAGACCACAGCAAGGTGCTAATCCCCACAGCAAGAGACTTCCCTGCTCTCAAACTGTTGGAGTATGAGAAAAGACAGAGGGAATAGAAGAGACTTCTTTTTATTCCTATTTCTGTACAAGTTCTTGGGACACAGCATGGCGGCCTTTCCTGTGCCAGTGACAGGGAGAAGGACAGACTGATTCCCTTCCTTCTGGAACTGTTGATTAGCATTTTAAGCTCTGGCGAGACATATGCTTACTTATGATTTGCAGAACTATTGAAGCAGTGCTCAACCCTGTGGGAGAGCAGCTAGGCCTTCAATAGGTTGTTGGGTATTACACTACATATCCTATAGCATCCAAGTTGTTCCCAAAGGAATATGAGCCACTTTCTGTAGCTGGCTCCATATGTTGCCCTAGAGAAGATTTAATTTACCCTGCTAGATTGCAAGGTCTTCAGGTCATGATGATGCAGATCCTGTTATGGCCCCAGAAGGCCTCTTCCCAGGCTGGCAGTGTTGTCTAACCCATCGAGGATGCCAGGACACAAGCTCGCTTCCTCCAGTGTTGCACAGCCTTGTGGTTAAGTGTTTGCCCAAAAGCACTGATGTGTGGCAGAGTCAGTGCATGGTTGCTCTCATGGTTGCTTGGGGTTGTGAGACTGATGCTGAACGGCTCTGCTGAACACCCGGGTCTCCCATAGCGTGTGACCCTGGTTCTGTCCTTAAGTATGCCACTCCAGCAACACTGTGACAGGGTGCTCTGTGAAGTTGGCCCTCACGTACATCATTAACAGACATGGGGAAACTAGATTTAGGTCAGCAGGAGCATCTTCTGCCTGCTATGGGTGTTATGTCCATCACAGGAAATCTCTTCTTCCTGCATGATGTTACCCTCCATTACTCACCAGAGTGGAGGCTGGGCTGTGGTGTCTGTTACTCTGACAGTGTGACGAGCTGGGAAGTGGGATGGGAGGAATTGGCCCTTCTCCCACCCATCTGAGCCTCTTTCAGTAGGCCCGTCAGGGCTTCCAAGCAGCCGTCAATAAAAAACACATTTGTATTAAAACTATAATGAGGAATAAAAAAAGTCACATTTTTTTCAATAACTTGGGATATAAAAAAGAGATTTTTATCAATTATGAAAAGGATTTTGGCCATAAAAAGGTAATTTAAAGAGTCTGAGATGGATGGCGAATAGCATTAATGTCACCCAGAACAAATGGGCCTGCATTACTCAACTGAAAGGCAGGAGCGGCTGCCTGTGCAGGTCCCACTGCTGCTGCAGCCTCCGCTGTGCTCTCCCTGCCCTGTCTCTGGTAAGAGGCCACAGCTGCTGGCGGATCTCAGTGTGGATGCCTCTACACCAAGCCCTCGTGCAGGCAGTAGCTGCCCAGAATGGCTGCTCCACTGCCAAGGGCAAGATGGGGAAAAAAACAGGGAGCTTTGTGTGGTTCAGGTGGTCCACCTTGCTTTGTTCCTTGTGTCCCCACTCCCTTCGTTTGCAAGCTCCAGTGTTACTGACCCTTAGTGTCATGCCAAGGACAACCTTGGTGTCCTTTTTGCCAGAGGAGCTTTGGGACAAGGTACTCCCTCCTTCCATGGGTTTTCTCTCCTTTCACAGCTCCTGGGAGAGGATCTGGCTGAGTCCTGCTCATGGCAGCCTCTTCCTGGGTGCTCTAAGCCCCATTGCCTGAGAGAGGGAAGGTTTTGTGGATAGATTAGGGGATAATCTCCTTTGGCTTCCTTCAAGTTAATAAGATTTATGATACAGGAGGTTGGACAGTGGATTTTCTGAAGGATTTTTTGGAGGGCCTTCTGCAAGGAGGTGTAAGATTTGAGATCAGAAAATGCAATGGGGAATGGCATGGTAAGGAGTAGTTCTGATCTGCATGTGTAGCAACATTTTTTTCTTTTAACTTACAAATTCTTTAGGTGCCTGGGGGTTACTGTATGACATACCTGCACAGTATTTGTTGGCTCACAAGTGTCTTGTGTGCAGATGGTAAGCTCTCTTCAGTACAGTTTTCTCAGAGTTTTGATGAGACCTGAAGTGTTGCTCTGACGCAAATAAATCTTGGCTAGCAATGCTCACCACAGCTGTGTCGGGCTGTGTTCAGCGTCCACGTCCTGCGGAGGTGGTAGATGTGCTGCACAGCAGCACTCTAGCCATCCACAGAAACCACCTCTCAGCACATGGGTAACCCTTCCAGTTCCAAACAATCACTGGAAATCACTACCTGTAACTGGGATTAATAGTCCTTATGTGGCCTTCTTGCGTATGGAGACTGTCTTTTTTCAAAGATGGTCTGTGTCTCATTTGCTCAGCAATCTCTATGCATTTATGACACAGCAGGATCTGGGCAAGGGCAGAAACACTGAGCTTCCATGTGGAGGGACTGGTTTCTGTTTCAAAGCCTGCTGCTGATACACTCAGAAATATTCTTACTCGGTGCTCTCATCTAGACACAGGCTGGGTTTAGTGTGCCTGATTTTTCTCTGAGGGAGCAGGGAATCCTGTCATCTGCCTGCCCACTGATCTTTTAATATCCTACTTGATTCTGCCTGGTTAGCATCTCCTGTTTTCTTTCAGAATTTTATGTCTGCCCAGTTACTTGGCTCTTGACCCATCAGGAACATGAAAACATGATGCAGTGAGTCTGGTGACTTTGGGCAATAGGTTATTTGTAGATGAAACAAATGACATAAGATGAAATAAGGAGTTATAGGGCCCAACCTTGGTGTATCTGCATTTTCCTAATACGCAGAATAGACACATAGCATTTTTGTGAATTTTTAAGATGTAAAGTGATCTAATAAGCTTTGTTTTATGGCACTTCTGAGATCTGTCTGAGAGACAGCTCCCACTTCCATGGAAGGACTGAGCTATAGAAAGCACTTCAACCCTGCCTGCAGGTTTTCCTCCCTGTGAAAAAGCTGCAATGGGTGAGAACACTGGAAATTCTCCTCATGGGAAGCCTCACACTTAACATGCTTTTGTGTTTTGAGAATTGAAGCAAAAATTGGGATCTAAGGGGTCTCAAATATCTTTCTACCATTAGTGAGCAAAGTGCGTCAGTCCCCAGTAGGCAGGCCAGCCTGAGAGTGAGGAAGTTTTCTCATGTTGCCTTTGGAAATCAAGTTATGTTTGTGAACATTAAACACATTTTGCACTTATTTTCTGTAAGCTTTGCAGTGCTTTGGTTTTACATGGTTCAGAGCCAAACCTGTGAAGCTGTCTGTGACAACTGAAGCAATGAACTCAGATGACCTATTGCTTGTGCCAGGAGAGCTCAGCTGAAGCAGACCCACGATTTTTTCCCTTACAAAGCTCGCATAACCACTCCATCTCAAATTGGCAAGTTCTTGGAAGAGGGTGTTCAGCACTAACCCTTCCAAATTTCAAATGATTAGTAGAAAATATACATTAGTTGGCTCATTTCAGATAATGAATGAAACTGAAGTGGTATCAGTTGTGAGTGAAGAACAAAGCTAATTTTGCCAAACACCTTATTGGATGTAACTGATTGGTTCAGGTCTATTAACTGTTATTCCAATTTATCAAGAAAGGCTAGAGCAATTAAAATTACCAGGGCTTGTTAAGAGGGGTTATACTAAAGAAGTCTCTCCATGTAACTTTTGCTTCCTTGTCCTTTGTGAACTGCTAGTGTCTTTGTCCTCGCTGCCAAGAAAACCTCTAAACCCACACCTCTTGTCCCAGGCTATCTTTTGCCCTTTGGACCGTAACCTAACCTCTTACTCTTTTTTTTTTTCCTTCTTTTTTCTTTTTGTTTGAAAGAGCTGTGAGGCTGATTCTTAATGGGATATCCTGTCGTGGTTTCAGCCCAGCCAGTAACAAAGGACCACGCAGCCGCTCGCTCACTCCTCTGCCCCCCTCCGGTGGGATGGGGAGGAGACGGAGGAGAGAAAAAGAAAAAAAAAGAAACTGGAACCTCGAGGGTTGAGATAAAGGCAGTTTACTGGGACAAACACAAAGAGATTACAACAACAACAACGGCACTAATGAAAAAGTATACAAAAAGAGTGATGCACAGTGCAACTGCTCACCACCCGGGACCAGACGCTCCGCCACTTCCCCCACCGAAAACAGAGACCACCCCCCGGCCCGCTCCCCATTTATATACTGAGCATGATGTCCCTTGGTATGGAATAGCTCCTTGGCTAGTTCAGGTCAGCTGCCCCAGCTATGCCCCCACCTCCCAGGTTCCTGTAAAAATTAACTCTATCCCAGCTGAACCTAGGACACCTGTCAAAGGCCTTTGCCAATCCCTCACAATCATCATGACCAGCTCAGGAATTACAGGTTGGCTGCTCCGAGCTAAACATTTGAGACACTGGGTGGTTCTCAGTGAGTGAGCAGGGAGGAAGGGAAGTGTAGGGACTGTACAGGTTCTGTGAGCTGTATCTCTCTGTTGACTCTACAACTATAGCTCACTGATGACAGTTCATTGGGTTGAGCATCTCCAGTGACTTAAGTATCCTATACCCGATAAAGGTGGAGGTGCAGCCTGACCTGCTAGTGCAGGCTCTGGGTTAGTCTCTCTTGGCTTTGCTCTCCACAGGGCATGTCTGAAGTGTTATCTCAGGCCTCAGTCCTTCTTCGGTGAGGTGGCTCCCTGGGTTATGATGAGGTGTTTTTTGAGATGGGTCCCCCTGCTTACATTAGATAGAATCTACCAAACTGCTTTACCTTATCCACAGGAGCCCAATGATTTTGAACTGTAGGAAACAGAGCTAGATACCAGTCAGTGTTTAGAGGCTCCCTGTCCTGGTCCTATTCCAGAGGCTGATTCTGTTGCTCCATCTGTTTTTGAGCTGCATCAGCCCTAGGGAGAGAAGTAGGGCAATTGAATTCTGACTCTAGAATAGTGGGTTGCTGGATTGCTCAGAAATGCATGTGAATTAATCAAAATTAACCCCCTACCTTTGTTTCCTTAGCCCACTTTTCGCCTTGTAACAACCTCTAGCAGTACACCCTGGGGGTGCCAGAGGAGAACTTACTTTCAAGGTGGAAGACAAACGAGCTGTTTCCCACTGCACCCCGGACTGGCAGCCCTTCCCTTTGCAACGCTCGTCACCCTGCAGTGGCAGCAGCAATGCTAGGCCTGTAAGTGTAGTTGATTTATGTTAACTGTTGAAACAATAATGTTTAATCTGTAAAGTGCTAATCTATTTTTTATGTTGATTATGAATAGGCCAGCTGTGCCTACTTTCCTATTCATAGAGTTTAGTGAACAAGCCCATTTCACAGGCTTGGTTTGGAGGGTGATTTACATGAGAGAAGACACTGCTTTAAGGAGAGCAAGTCAGCGAGTTACACCGCTGAACCAGGGATCTGGCAGCCCAACAAGAAGATCTGGGGGCAAGGGAAAAAACTTGGAAGGAAGAGACAGATAATAAATAAACTGTAGAAGGAGCAGATGGATCAGAGCAGGGACATGAAAAGTAGGGGAAATATGGGCAGGAGAAGAAAGGAGAGGTTGATTTCAGAGGAGAGATTGACAAGAAAGAATCAGGAGATGATGTGGTTGGATTAGCATAGGACTTTTCTCTCTGGATCAGGGCAGAGAGCTCTGGGCTCCGGGGTTTGTATGACTGGTCGTTAGGGGACGCACAGAACCCCTTCCCCAGCATGGTGCCAGTGATGCTGTTGGCAGAGTTGGTTGTGGATTTAATTTGCCATGCAGCTGTCTCGAATGACTTTTCTGGATCTCTGTACATTTTTTCTGAGAGTAGGCTGCAAAGCATACAAACTCCAGGGTCCCATCCAGATCTCTTTGTAAGTTATTCTACCTTGATTTCCCTTTGCTCCCTGCACCTTGTTCTCTGTGGTGTGGGCTGCCGTAGAGCTGTGCCTCTCGCATTGACTGGCCTGCTAGGTGTGCCAGTGTTTCAGTATCCCATCAAGGCACAGTCAGCACAAGTAACTGGTTTATGAGCTTTACGACTTCAGCAGGTCTTTAGTACCTTTTTAGCATCTTTTTTCTAATGTAGTGACCTCATTATATCCCTTTCTTGATATGATTTCAATTCAGGCTGCCCACATCTGCCAGGCTACATGTACTTCCATGTCCGCCTCGGATCCTCACTCCTACTTCCCTGTCCTATTACTCTGGGGCAATGCTGTGCTTCAATAAAACTTTATCACGCTTGCATCAATGTAATGTAATTATGACCAAAGCCTGAGGAAGGGACATGGCTGGGCAGAATCTGGCTGCGACTGGGCTTTGCCCTCTGTGTGTTTTCTTTGTAGTATACTTCTGTTCACCTTGGTGACAGACTGCTGGATTGTGCAATGCTGCTTCTGTTATTCCTGCTCATTGTCCCAGGCCTAGAAACACTTTTTCCTCATCCCTTTCTGAGGAGACATAAAAGCATTCCACAAAGTACTCAAGGGAGTGTACCTCCATTTTAGGAGCTGGAGTAGAAGGGTCTGTCAGTGTAGCATATACTCACATCATATATGCGGTGCTGTCCTACCACATATGCAAGCTGCAATGCAGCTGTCCATTCCCACTGCACACCTTGCCTCTGCACACACACACAAACACCTGTCCTGACCCTCTTCTTCACTTGCCTCTTTGTGGATGGACGATTTTGGCTACCATTCCCTACAGAAGCTGTGCACACAAATGCACTGCCCTATGCCTTCTTAACTCTCGGTGCAAGCCCTGGCACAGCTTTACTTGCTGATCAGATGCTTGTAGCCCACCTCTTCCAAACATACACCCCCACGCGTCCCCTCACCACTCTCCGTGTAGTCATATAAACCTTCCCATAGATAATGCTCCTCCACCACCCCTTCTTTCACACACTTTGCAGATTCCACAGGCTTTCAAAGCTGAATCAGAGGCATTTGAAATGAGGCACAGGTGATGTGTGTTCCCGAAGGTCTCTATATATCCTCAGGCTCTGGCAGCTGGTTATTTCTCCCAGGACTGCTGCTGATGTGCAGACTTACTGCTGACAGGGCCTTTGGGGTATCTTGGCAAAGTCTCCCTCTGCCTGACTGTGTCTAAGGTGGAGCCTGTTTGTTGTGGGTCCATTGACCCTTTCCTACTCGGGTTTCAGCCAGTGGGTGGCAGGGATATGTTTATGCCTGGAGTCAAAATGGTCTTGGAAATTCATTTGCTTCTGGATACTTTCTTATATCTTACCTTGCTTAATGTGCCAACTGGCCCTGTCTCTGTGGCATTTTGGGAGAGGTTTCATCTTGATATAAGACAGAAATTTTTTACATTGAGAACTATCAATCATGGGAACAACCTCCACAAGAATGTGGTAGACTCACCATCACTGGAGGTTTTCAAGATGTGATAATCTCATCAAGGCTTCCTTTCCTGTGAAAAGTTGGACCAGATGATCTTTTGAGGTCACTTCCATCCAAGGCTGTTCTATGATTTGATGATTCTTTCTAAATGTGCTGTCTTTGCAGCAGGCTGTTGGCATCTGTAGGGGTGATATGTCATTTGGGAATATGTCTGCAGGACCTTGATCAAGGGGTTCTCAGTATGTTGGGGGCCCCCGCATGTTTTACTCTGTGTGTGGCTCAAGGGAAATGGGAGCTTTGGGGGAGACAGGGGGAGAACATTTGGATTGTTGTCACCTGTTACTTGTGAGCATTAGTACTCATTGTCTAGTACTAGATTCAGACCTGGCCTGGAAATGAGATCTGGAGGGAGGTCAATGTTGATGACAAGGCCAAGGCTGCAGGCATGCTTGACACAAAGTTGGTGACATTGTCTGTTGTGAAAGGAGACAAGAAAGATGGTTTGAGTGGGAAGATCAGGAACTGTGCTTTAGCTTTGTTGAATATGAACAGGGAGATGACTATCTGAAAGAAGATGTCTGAGAGACAGGCTGAAATTGTAGTTTGGCTAGAAGCAGGCTAATCTAGAATACAGAGGTAGAACTACAAGTCACCAGAAGGGAGGTGGGAATTTTATGTGAGCTATTATCCAGATGCAGTGGTGGGGTTAGGGCCTGTGAGCAGAGCTTTGTGGAACGTCTCTGGAAAGCTGGGAAAGGGATAAGGAAGCTGCTCAGTCGAGGAGCAGAAGGCTGAGGAAACTGCTCCCGTGCTTAGGAATTACAGGGGTGTTCCTGCTATGTTAGCACTTTCAGCTCTATTGCTTGGGAGCTGAAGAGTTGCAGAGAACGCAGGAAGCCTCAAAGATCTCAGTAGAAAGGTGCCACTGCTGCTCCTCCTGAACCATGGAATAAGAGTCCCTTTGGGCAGATGGGATGCAGAAGGAAGTTTACTGGTGACAGAGAGCTGTTTTCTGCCCTGCTCTCACTGCATGCTGGTATAACAAGTGAAAGCTTCCTTTATTAGCAGGGGTAGAAAGAGAAAAAAAAGAGAGAGTGATTTCAATTAAAACACAAAAAAGTGGCTGGGAGTGGAGAAGTGTGCTCTTGAAGGACTGTGATTCCAATCTGTCTGAACAATTAATAAGTGTGGCTCCATCCTCACAGACAGGAGAGATGTGGGTGAAGCAATATTCCTCCAAAAAGACAGAGAGAAAAGAGTGGATTTAATGAGCATTGTTCAAGTGGGAGACAGCTCAGGATGAAAGAGCAAATTAAGTAAAGGGAAGCATTTTTATGTGCAAGAGGAGAGCGGGGAACATGGGGCAGGTTGGAGCATCTGCCCCATAGCCTGCACTATTGGAGGGAATAGTAGCTCACAAGTCACTACTTTCTTTTTCAGCATGATGGAATGGGAGGACGTGAATAGGAATATATATGTATATACATGCCTCAGCTTTACTCTGCTTTGGTCTGTGCATTTAGCATAGACTGTAAGATGCTTATATCATGCAAAATAGAGTGCACAGTGACACTATTTAATGTGCACTTTGAGAGATTATAATTTTCCACCTTCTCTCTTCACACAAGCATAGTTGCTGGTGGACTCTGGCTTGACTCTCTGGATCAGGAAACACTAGCTGCTGTTGGAGGCCAGTCACAGGCAGACTGGGCTGTGGAAGTGGTTTAGGATAGCAGGAAGACGACTAGCTGAAAAAGGTGTTTATTCTGAGGTGGAATGAGTGGGATGCTGAACAAGTCAGGTCACTGTGCTGATTAACTGCATCTGGAAACTGGAAATGAGCATTTTCCCAATGGCCATATCAGGGTTAGAGGGACTGGTACTTTGTTATCACTCAGGGGGATCCTGAGGAAATAATTGATTTCAGTGGTGTAAGGTTCTTCTGCCTTTCAGCCTCTCTATAGGGAAGTGAACTGGACTTGCAGCTTAAAATTATGATGCAGCTTCCAATAGCAAAATCTTTCCTTTGCTACTGGACATTTTGGAAAGAAAGAGCTTCTTGGAATTTAATTCTGAGCATGGGATTACAGGCATGAGGGAAAGCTATTTGCATTGTCTGAAATGGAGTACTTTGACCAGGAGTAATGTTCACACTGGTGGGTGGGTTAGAGACTTGTTCTGAGACATCCCAGCTTTGCTGTTTCCTCTCTTTGGTTTGCTGTATGTCCTTGTGCTACCAAAGATGTTGTGCTAGCCCTGCAGGTAATATCTGGACTCTGCTTTCCCACTGTCCAGCTTAATACCTGCCTTATGTCAAAAGTCTAATGTGCAGTCTGTCCGCTTTCAAAGCGGTTTGTGAAACCAGCACTTGGACAAAGAACAGCTGAATGAAGCTAAGCATGGAAGAGGCTGTGGTGATGCTAGTGGAAAACCTGTAGAATGCCAACTGTTGAAAGCACTGACTCTCAGGGTGCTGAGGTAGTCTGTTAATCTTAGTACCCTGTGTCTCTGGAAGGTAGTAGGACACCCAATAGCTTAACTGATGAAAAACATTTATCTCCTTGTGCCAGTCAGGAGGATGTTCCTGAGTCAGTTAGGTTTCAGTCTGGCCATGACAATCCTTGCTTTTATTGGACTGAATATTGTTTGTTTGTGGGAGCCATGGGTAAGTGGCTCACCTTTCAGAATGATGGGAGATGAGGTCCACCTCACAGGTAGGGTAGGAGACGTACATCAGCTCTGTCTGCTCCTTGCTGTTACTGCCTGTTGTAGCTGTCACCACTGAGATTGGTTTTGATCCAGGATGAGTGATATTCTTAGACAGTTCTGCCTTGTCTTAAGGATCTGACTTTACTCAGGAAAATAAATGAAGCCACCGTGTGTGTCTGAGCACAGACTATTAAGCAGGAGTCATTAGAGATGGAATAAAAGGCGTGTTTCCTCAAAGTATGGGTCTGTAACAAAGCAAGTAGACTGATACTGTTGCTGTACAGCTCAGTGGATGTATGAGATGAAAGCAAGGGTGGCTTCATGTAGGCTTTGCCACTGCTTTTCTAGCCAGAAGAGACTACAGAAGGAGGATGGTAGGTGAGCAGAACAGCTAATAGCCAGGATCCTAGGTATCAGGCAGTGAATGAGCGAGCCAGCTTTGGTCTCGGGATGATGGGATCAAAGACTTTTCCTTTAGCAGAGTTTATTTGCTGTTAACATTCATGGCTTTGTGACTGGGAAATGCTGTTGGTAGGATCCCAGAGAAGATTCTCAGTGGTATAACTGATAGTGGGCTGCAGAGTACCAAAGTGGTACCAGGTAGAAATAACAGGAAAAGATGAGCTTCATATCCCAGCTGGCTCACAGCCCTTTCTCAGAAGAAAGGCTGATGGTTGATGGACAGCCCTGGTTTTGTGCTATTGTGGTGCAACGTTAGCAGTGAACAGCATGCCAGGAGCAAATGTATATACCCGTGGCAGATGAAGTTACATGTCTGTGACTGTGTGTGTAGTAACTGTTGTATATGTATTATACAGATAGGTTTTTAAAAAGATATTAAAGTTACATATTTGGTCCTGAGAAATTAAATAAGGGCAGATTTATAGCTGAGTGGACAGCCCTAATTCTGCTCATCCATGCATGAGCTCTGTGACATGGTGTGGCCCAGCATCACATGGGATATCAGGGGGAGCCAATGTTAGAGCTCAGCTCTTCCAAATTCTAGGCAGGCACCTTATGTACATGTCCTCTTGAAATGGACCACATTGCTTTGCCATCCTGTGCACTGAAAGATGTAGGGATTTTGTGTAATAAGCCATATGTAATTGTTTCAGTGCATCAGAATAAATACCTTTTAGCTGTATTAATCTGGATGCAGTGTATACCTCTATATACGTTCACACTTACATGTATATGTAATATGAACACCAGGGTAACCATTCAGAAGAAAACCACTATTCTGTATATATCTACAATATTATTAAAAATATTGAGTTAATAAATACATGTTCTTGACAGATGCATTTAGGAACCATCAATTAGGCCTGGCATTCATTAGGTGGGGAGAAGTCCAATCAGATTTCACTGACTCAACAAAGCCGCCTATAAATTGTGGGCTGTTTGTTCTGACATTTGATGAATTATTCTTCATAATCCACTGTCTGCTGTGATAAATCTAATCTTTCACTTTTTGCTGTCTTAATAATTCTTAGAGCAACACTGTGACATTTTGTTTTCATAGAGGGGATAGAAAGGCTGGGACAATGGAAAAAACCCTGATTTGCTGTCTGGGAAGTAGATCGCTCTACTCCAAGGTAACATTTTCTCATGGCTAGAACTCTGGTCTTGCAGACTTGTAGGGATCAGTGAGTCCTTCATGCCATGGACAGTTACATGAACATGATTTATGTTCTTAAAAAGATGACTAGCCAAGGATGAGGTTCACATGCCTTAAACCTAGTCCAGGAAAAGCATTCAGACTTCTGAGAGCAATAGGGTCCTAGTATCAATAAAGTGAATTCCAGAAGTTCTGGGGGTCACAAGCCTTAGAATGCTGTATCATAGAGCTGAGTAACTCTTCAGCTATTCTGCTACATGAAATAGAAGGGACATTGTACTAGCCAGTGTTAAGATGGCAGCTGCAGCCCCTAAAACTTCCCTGGGAAACTTGCTGTTTTCCCAGAGTGGTATTGTGTTGGTCTGTTTTCCAGCAAGCTCATGAATCCCATTATCCCAGTGCCCCGCATTGTCTCAGCTGGGAGGATGCAGACAGCATGATCCCTGTGTAAATCTCAGAAAGCTCCTACAGACTGAGCTCACCTTAGCAAATTGCCATCCATGGAACCATGATTAAGAGGGGACTGTTCAGTGCTGTCTCTGTCAGGAATGGAACAAAGAGATGAATTGAGTCACCTCATCAAGGGAGTTCCAGCTTGGAGAATCACAGCACAAGATGTGCAAAATTTACCTGCCTTAATCACTTTCTTGCTGTCAGCTGCCACCATGGACCTATCTCCCAACTGTATGATTCCCATTGTCTTGAATGGATTTATACCAGCTTCCCCATGTGCATCTTCCTGTGCTGCTGCATGGCATCAAAATGCTAGGAGACTGCAAGCTGCTCCTGGCCATCACAACACAATACTGTTGTTAATGGAACTCTGTTGTATCATGGCCTGCGATGAGTATCCTGGAGGCAAGAAGTTCAAGTTAATCCTATTGCCTAGTCAGCCCCTTCTGAAATAGCAGGACGTCTCACAGATTGCTATCTCCAAATACAAAATGCAAGACTCAGGAGCAGTTACAGTATGCTGTGATCAGAAGAGGAGATCTGCTGTGAAATTGTGGTTGAGGTTTTGAATGTTTCGGTTTGCATTGCTTTTTGGTGATAAAAGAATAGCATCATCCCTGTTGGGCCCCTTTTTGTGAAATGGCTGTGATTGGTGAAGCTGTGGAGCAAAGTGAAGTGTCTGGACATGGTCTCTGTCTGAGATGGTCTCAGCTCCTGCTGTGTGTTCCCCAGATGTGCCAGAGTCTGGCGGAGTCCCCTGACATGGGCATATTTACACTCAGTTCTGGCATATTTACCTTACTTTTGTAGCAGAAGCAACTTTATTGTCTGAAAGTTACATGACAGACATTTCATGAAGAAGCACTGTTACCAGAGCTTGGAGTTTACCCTGGAGTCTGGGCCACTTCCAGCTGTGGTTCCCCCATACCCTTTGCACTCAGAAACTTACAGGGTCTATCAGTAACTTTCTAGGCTGTCAAACAGTAACTGAGTCCCAGGCTAGCAGCAGGTGAAACAATTCCTCCGTTGTCCATCCTGCTGTTATTGAGACTGGTCGGACTGATGGGAAGAGCTTCTAAAGGACATAAGGATGACTGTACAGATCAGACTAAAAGCTGAAGCCCACCACTCTACCTCTAACTGTAGCCAGTGTTGGCTAAGATACAAAGGCTTTAAAAGCATGGCAGGCATACAGTTAAGCTTTACCTGGAATGATCTTCCTGAATCCTGTAATCTGAAGGTTAGAGATTTCCTCGGCCAGAGATTGTATCTTGGTGTTTAATAACTTGTGATGGATTTTCTTCATTGATTTATCAAACTACCTGGAGTTCTGGTATACATAACGTCCTGTGGCAATGAGTTCCACAGCTTCATTGGTATGGGGAAAAAATACTTCTTTTTGCTTGTTTTAATCCTGCCGTCTGGTAATCTTTTGTGCTAATCGACAATTTGCTGCTCCCAAGTTCTTCTATGGAGTGAACAAGCATTCCCAATCCCGTTCTCCATGACAGAAGTGATTTTACAGAGCTCTGTGACATTCCCTCCCCATTGTCTCTCTTTCCAGGCTGAAGAGTCCTTTGAATTCCTGGGAAGTATTTGAAGGCAGTTTTGAAATGCTTTGGTGAAGGACTCTCTTCCCCTGGGAAATGCTGAGCATTTGAAAGTCTCCTCACTGACACCACCTGTACTGGACTGGTTCAGCTCTGGCAGAGTTGACAAAAAGTTCTTTGTAAGTGGTTGTGGAAAACCAGAATTTTGCAAACTGTCTTGGACTCTGCTGGAAACCTCCTGGATAGGAATTGTAATGCAAAATATTCTTTCGTAGACCTCATAGTGGCCTCTTTCTGGCTGTACCACATACAGGGGTCTGGAGCACCATGCTGGAAGGGGTTCAGCCTGCCAGCTAAACAGGGCTGGGCTGTTGAGACACCTTCTGTTAGTGATCCTGCATCCCACTGCACCTTAAATTTGTCCTGAACAGACTGCTGACACATGGCCACTGTTCATCTGCTGTGGTCACTGTGGCAGAGCAGAGCAACCACATCCCACTCGGGATGATGTTACATAGTGCTGGGCCAGGAAGGGAGTCCATGATTTAGGCTCCTGCTCCAGGGTACCTTGTTAGCAGCCTTTCTGGAGAGGGAAGGGAGCGTACCTCTCTCTGGAGTGGGCAGGTTGAAACCAGGGGTAATATTTGATCATTTGCTGCAGCACATGGATATAAAAAGGTTAGGATTAAGAGGCATGTATTTAAAAAGAAATTAACTAGCAAGACACGCACATTTAACATTTATGGTTTGGAGATTAAGACCAGGCTGGAACTGGGGATATCTGGGTTAAATCCCAGCTCTGTCAAAGACTTCTCAGAACATGCTGGGCAAGTCCTGTAAAGTAATGCTTTCAGAAAGGACTCAGGATTTGGGAGCTTAAATCCAATTGATTTCCAGTAACTTCCTAAGTGTTTAAGGACAGGATTCACAAAAAATACTGAGGCATTCTGACGCTCAGCATTGTGGCATCAGGCGGTGTGTGCCACAGACCTCAGGCAGAGCAGTGTATGCTTTGGGAAGGCACTTCAGCATGTGAGGAGGCCTGTAAGTGACAACTGGGGACTCCTGGAAAGCGTGAGTTTGTACAGGGACTGCAGTGGCTGTGCACCTTGCACAATGGTATTCTGGGCTTAATGATGGTCTCTAGGTGCAACCTCAGCACAAATACATACTAATAAGTGTCTAAGTAGATAAATCCTGTAAGAGCTTTTTTATCAGCTCCCTGAGGTGTGAATACTAATACCAACAATCATGAAAAGATTTTGCATATTTAAAATTAAACGAGCTTCATTCTTCAGAATTAAACAGTCGGGGCTGTGTTTCCAGGCAGTGAAGTACAGTGACACATTCATTTGCTGGTTGAGCAGATGCCCAGTTGGGAGCTGGCTGTGCAGAAGGCTGGTGAGGGAAACCACTGCATGCAGGGTCACCAGTCACCTGTACAGCTGTAAACCAGGAGCTGGCTGTCCTGTTCCTTTGAAAGAGCAGCCCTGAAGTTCCATTTCTCTCTTTTAAACCTTTATTAAACCTGTCTGGAAACTATGCTTGTTTCATCTCCTGCCAGGATTACAGATGGTAACAGCCAGTTTGATAAGGCCCTTTGAAACTAGGTGTGGCCTGAAAGGAGAGTTCCTTAGGTACCATGTCAGTGGGCTCCGAGACCGTCCCAGACCTTTGCTTGCTAATTATCCATCCTGGAAATGATGGTTAGAATTTTTGTTAAGGGTGCTTATCAGCTGGGTGCTTGTGAGCAGTAAGAGCCTGCAGCCTGCTCCAGGAACTCCCTGCCTGCACACAATGGGTGCAGCCGCCTTCCCTTACGAAGGACCCTGTTCTCCGGCAGACAGTGTGGGAGCCTGGCTCGCCTCTTCTCTGCTTCTGTGTCATACAGCCTCTCGGGTGCTTTTGCCTGTCTGGGACACACAGCCTGCATCAGAGGCACTAGCTGCCTCCAGCAAGCTGCTAAAGGACAATGTCATAATGAATGAGGGTGATTTGCTAAGTGGGGGTCCTGGAGCCCAGCCGTAATTGTGCTGCTGCTTTATCTCAGCCTCACACCTGCTCATGTAATGGCCCGGCTGTGATCCGCTCCCTCCCCCATGTGCACACTCTACCCTTCTGCTCCTGGCGGAGCCATCAATTCTCTGGCCTCGTTGCCGTCCCTTGCCTGCAGCCTATGGGTGCTCACAGATTCCCCCTTGAATTGCAGCAGGGCCACTGGGCTGGCTGTAATGGACATGACTGCTAACCTGGCTTTCATGTCCTAAAGAACAAGTTTTTAAATGAAATCCTTCTGCCCAAAAGAACTCCCAGAGACAGCTTTCTTCAAATGATGTTTCGTTAGAAAACTTAGTCACACAAGAATATTGTATATATTATTCCTGCCAGAGGGAATATGTGCAGCTGTTTTTTTCCCCTGCATTCATTCAGTACTGGTGAAAATGTTTGGATTGACCATGTAGGCAATTAAAAGCTTTTGAAATCCAGAGCAGATGGAATTTTATCCAATTTATATGTGGTCTTACTATAAATGTACCTTACTGGATTCTCTTGAGACACGAATGTCAATAGCTTTGAATTATGGACCCGCTGTAATTAAAAAATGCATAACTAGTTGTTTTTAAATGCAGTTGTTTTACTTAATTGATTTTGCCGCCAGGACCAAAGGGAATTAAATAAATAAATAAAATGGACCTTCCTGGTGAATTACTGGAGGCAGCTGAGTCTCTGTTGGAATCTAATTGCTGCAAATGCTGCAGTTTGTTGCTAGCAATAGTTTTCTGTGGAAGGGGCTGGCAGAGAAGAGGTAGAGTGGTGTGTGGGGCGCTCATTCCCTGGCAGCTGCAGGAGGGAACAGGCTGCTCCTTGTATAGTATTTTTCTTCCTTGTCAGCAAAAAGAATATTCATTTAATGCTTTGCATGAAGACTTTGCTTAGAAGGTCTTTATTCATATTTAATTACTAGGTCGCTGCAGCTCCCATCTTTAATTACCTTTTAAAAAGCAGGTTATAAAAATGCACTGACATTCTTTTTTGTTACTGCATAAATTACAGGCTTCTTAACTGCTCACCTGAAATCAGTCCAGCCCGCGGGAAGGGTGGGACAGGTTCCTTTTGCTGACTTCTGGATACCTCAGAGCTTGTCTGCACCTTGCTCTACAGAGCAGGACAGAAACCCTCAACTAGCATTACATGAACTAGCTCCGTGCCTGAAGCCACATAACGATGTTGGCACTCCCTCTGAGCTAATTAACTGCACGGATGGGCCTGGCTGGTCAGCCAGGCTGATACCACACTGTCCTGGTTTCAGCTGGGATAGAGCTAACTGTCTTCCTAGTAGCTGGTACAGTGCTGTGTTTTGAGTTCAGTATGCAAAGAATGTTGATAACGCTGATGTTTTCAGTTGTTGCTCTGTAGTGTTTTAGACTATAGTCAAGGATTTTTCAGCTTCTCATGGCCAGCCAGGGCACAAGAAGTTGGCGCAGGACACAACCAAGGCACCTGACCCAAACTGGCCAACGGTGTATTCCATACCATGGGACGTCCCATCTAGTTTAGGAACTGGGAGGTGGGGGGGGGGGGGGGGGCGGGGAATCGCCGCTCGGGGACTGGCGGGGTGTTGGTCGGTGGGTGGTGAGCTATTGCCCTGCGCATCATTTGTACACTCCAATCCTTTTATTACTACTGTTGTCATTTTATTAGTGTTATCATTATCATTATTAGTTTCTTCTCTTCTGTTCTATTAAACCGTTCTTATCTCAACCCAGGAGTTTTACTTTTTTTCCCGATTTCCTCCCCCATCCCACTGGATGGGGGAAGTGAGTGAGCGGCTGCGTGGTGCTTAGTTGCTGGCTGGGGTTAAACCACGACACACACTACCATGGTAATAGAGTTTCCAGGGCCTGAGCTGCCCTGTGCTGCACTGGGGGTCTCTAGCAGGGTGCTTGCTGTGTTCTGCGGAGCAGACGGGCCTTTGCCCATGTCCCCTTGCCTCACCCATGTCTGTCTAGGTTTTTGCTTCCTGGACATCACCCTAGTAAATCTACTTCTTCATCTGCAACTGTCCATATAGTCTGCTCCTGAGTTTCACAGCCAGAGCTGCTAGTAATTTCCTCTCCTGCCCGCAAAGCACTTTGCTGGCCCCACCTGGTGCTTTTTCTGAGCTAAGAGCACTGATTATTTTTATTGGAGGTGTGAGAAAGTCCATCACATAAGACATGTTTTCAGGCCAAGTCATCAGAGGTGCAAACTGCAATTTTTGGCCCCCTGCCCTGAATCCAGACCTTACCACTGCTCCCAGTCATGTGCTGGCTTTCATCCAGTAAGCTAGCTGACGCAGGTGTAATGCATGGGAATATGCACTGTCAGGTTTCGGGGAGGGTGGTAGGTGATATTAAATAATCTGCAAGAGAAATATATGCAAAGGGACAGCTGTTGGCTTCTGCACCCAGTACCAACCAAGGATGCTGACCATAATTGCTCCAACCCATTTTCAGGACAGCCTGGAGGGGTCCCTCACATGCTACCTGGCCACTCCGTGTCCTAGCTGAAATGCACTGCTGGGGCTCTGCTACAGGCTTCCATAAGCAGAGTATCTCCAGGGCACCTCTGTGCTTGGCAGGCTTCACTGGGAGGCCAAGCAGTGACAAGGCTCAGGCAGGGGACAGAGGAAGGATGAAAGAGCTGAGCGTGCCCAGCTTTGGCACACACTGTCTCTGGCCTGTGGGGAGGGCTTTCCTTAGGGTAGTCTCTGGTACCCCAAGCTGATGTCTCTTTCTCTTCTCCTGCAGATAAAAGAGCTCTTCGTGAGTTTTGAGGACACTCCTTTGGGAGCCGCATCGCTAGCCCAGGTGCACAAGGCAGTGCTGCAGGATGGGAGAACGGTGGCAGTAAAAATCCAGCACCCAAAGGTCCAAGCTCAGAGCTCCAAGGATATTTTGCTCATGGAGGTAAAACTACCTGTTGACTTTGACTTACAGAGCAATTGCCATTGAAATGTGTGGGGGCCACATTCACTCATGGTGTAAGCAACTATAACACCACCATCTTGTAGCTTTGCAACCTCCACAGAGATAAATATTGTCTTACGGGAGTAATACAGAAAGTTGGTGAGGATTGCAGTGTAGGCGATTGCGTGGATGGAGAGGCTGAACAAGAGGGTAAGAGTGAAGGGGGGCAGCGGGAGAAGACAGGTAAACATGAATGACATCAGAATGAGATTTAAAACCTAGAGAGTGAGTCCTGAAGTGTCTCTTCAGCCTGCGTGCTTATTGAGGGATTTATTAAACTGGTCTCAGTTTCCCTTGCAGTCAGGTCTGTGTGGCCAAAGAAAAATCATTCCCCATGATTAGTGTGTTTTTCTTCAGTTAAATTCCAGTGTGGATTCAACAGTGTCTGAGGTTGCTGTGATTCAGTTCTGTTTCTTGATCAGCTCCTTAATGCTTAACTGATTCATGCTGGAAACAAAAACACTGAAATATGGAGTCACCTAATGGGCAGACACACAAATGAGGGATTCAGCTAGGAACAATGCCTGTCTCCTGTTCCTCTCCTGAATGGTGGGTACCACTTATGTTCCCAGTGCAATGCTGTAGCTTCTCCCAAACTTCTAATTCTAGCCCATTGAAGGGAGGACTGGAGAAAAGCTGTGGCACTGCACTGCATTGCAATACTCAAAGATGCCAGCGGTATGGTATGGAAGAGGAAATGGAGGTGGTGCTGAGGTGGAGGAGAAGGGAAGGATTAGGCCTGTAAATGGTAATATTTAAGCTTTTAGCTCTCCTAATAAGTATGTATCTGTATGTATAGTACAGTAATGTGCACATCCATTGGCAGACATGTCAGGCATTGGAACAGGCTGCCCAGAGAAGTGGTGGTGTCACAATCCCTGGAGGTATTCAAAAAGCGCGTAGACAAGGCACTTCAGGACATGGTTTAGTGGGCATGGTTGATGGTTGGACTCGATGATCTTAAAGGTCTTTTCCAACCTAAACAATTCTATGATTCTGTGTATGTCTATGGGACTAAACAGGAGAAGATTAAGCTGAGGGGATCTGATAAGTGTTTAGAGGGTACTGGTGATGCAATGACACACAGTTCTCCATCACAGGAGATCAGGAATCAAAGGTCCTGCCAGCACCCTCTCAGAGGAGCACATAACTAAAGCTTCTTTAGGCAGCTAAAACATCCTGCTTTGAACAATCCTGGCTAGTGTGCAAAGAGGCACAGCTGGTTCCATCTGGAGCACATCAGTTTGCAGCTGAATATTTGTTTTGAACTTGTAGTGAAAGAAATTTTTTGATTCAATGAAGACGTCCCAGTAAGATGGGACATGTCTGTTTCAGTGCTGGTTTGAGAACAGAGAACTCTGTGAACTGGTTTTGGGTCCAGCTGTAGATTTGGATTAGATTCAGGTCCTCTCCAGGACTGAATGCAGTGGTCTGCCCAATGAGTTTGCTTTTGTGAGTCATCACAGTCACAGCAGTTGTCAGGGGGCTTACGGCATCCTTCACTCCTGCCCAGGACATGACAGCAGAAACTAAGCAGTCAAGGAAGATGGATGAGCAGGTAATAAAAGACTGTGAAACCAGGGCAATAAGAGGATTGTGTATGAATGAGCCAAGACCTAGACCCACCTTGGGACATTTGCCCTTTTAACAGTGGGTATCACAGAAAAATTCCCCCCTCAGACTATGTTGCTGTGATTGCTGGTTAAACTGGTAAGAGACATTTAAACAAATAATTTTAGAATTATTTATGTCTTTTCTGTTTTCAGACTAATCCTCCTGGGAAACTTGAAACTAAAGCAGTGTATTTCCTTTCGGCAATTTAGTTTTGTCCTTCCTCTATAGACAGTCTATTTTGTCATCCTTGAGATCTGTTGTGTACACACAGCTATGGGAAAGTAGCTCACAAAATGGCACATGCAGTCTTTTTTTTAAAGGGTCACTTGTGCAGTGTTGGCTTACATGCATCATCATATTCTTGTGTGGGACTATTTCTGTGTAGGCTGCACTGAAAGCCAGATAATGTGCACTGAGGTTCTGGTCCTTTAAGAATCAGACAGACATTGCAGCTAGGTAGGATGTTGATTTAAATATTGATGGAGATGGTCTTATTTAGAGACTGATGGGAAAGAATCTGAATGGGCAAAGCTAGATGGAAAATTCCTAAATTCACTTGAGGTTTCATAGCATCAGTGCAGACTTTAAAAATCAGTACAGCATCTAATAAATCCAGAGAGAGATACCTCACTGCTCTTCTTATATCAATACTTATTTCAAGACAATATGTGAGACAGATGTCAGAAAAGGGACAGGCCAAATACTTGTTAAGTATGTCCCTGCTGATGGTCAAGTTGGCAAATTGATTAAAACCAGCATTTAAAGAAAGTAAAAAACAATGCATGAATTTTCTCACATCAGGCACCAATGAAATAATCCTGCAGCCCCTATAAAGTTTATGTACATGTTCATGAAGATTGCTGGTTACATTTCATTTGGGTGACATAAATTTGAAAGGATTTATGCCTCTAGATATAACAGTAGAAAAATCATTCAATAGTGTCTGGAACCTGGTGATTACATTTTTAAAGGAACATTGAGTTTGGAACTGACATTTAGATAAGAGAAGTAGAGACAGGGGTGGAGAACAAACGTTTTCACACAGCTGAACAGGAGCAGTGATGGTTCATAAATTTATTTTTTGTCATACATTTCAATGATAGCAGCTTTCTGTGTGAGCTTTAAATGTTTCTCCTGCAGTGCAGGAATTCCCACCTCAACAGTGGAGATCTAGAAAGGGAAACTGTCCAGGAGCACACACTGACAAGTCTGTTTTTGTTTTCAGATGGATGTACAGAACAAGTAAGATAAAGACAGCAAAGTGGATTGCATTTTTATGTTTTATTCTTGTTTCATGACTCAAGTAGTTTAAAAAGCCAAATGAATTCTTTTCCTTAAGATGTGGTCCAGATTGTCAGCTTGTGTAAATTTGTGATGCTGGTTGAGAAACTGGCCCTTCATTTGAACACAAAGCATGCTTGGCCACTGTGCAGCTTTGATTATTCCATCCAATTGCATAATCTTGATTTTCTTCAGGAAGGACTGCCCATCACTTGCCCCTTAAGTGTTGCTTTAAGCAAACATTTCCAGGAACTTTTCAGCTGGGCTTTCCAAAGCCCTGTGCAGCTGAATACCTTATCCCTTTAAGAAGAAGATGCCAGGTGGTGGATGTATGATACTTAGAAAACCCCACCTCAGCATTGCTGAGGATGGCTGTGACTGATGCTGAGGAGCAACTTGCCCTCTCACCCGCACCAGAAGTGTACTTTAAAAATCTGTAGGCTACTACCTGTATCCAAACTCAACTGTCTTCTCTGAACTGCCCAGTGGATTTTCTGTGCTAGCAAAATTCTTGCTCAGCAGTGGAAGAAGTAATATAGAGGTGTCAAGTCTTTAGATCTTCCTCTTCTGCATTATCTGTGGGCTATTTGAATGAAGCCAAAGAGTGACTTGTAGAATTATAGGACTCAGAAGAGAGTCACTCCTGGGCCATGCCCTTGGCAGGATCTGGCCATGTGGTCTCTTCTCCAGGGGTTTGTTCACTTATTTCTAGGCAGCAGGCAGCTGGGCTCCCTTTGGTGTCCGTGCCATCATTTAACTCCTAGATGTGCCTGTGTGAAACGCAGACTGAAATGTGTGTTGCACAACCAAGGCACGTGTTGTGTTATGATACTGCAGGAACCCTACAAGCACTTGGGGTGCAGGTTGGTTTTTTTTGTCTGTAAGTTACATGAAATGATCCTATCAAAACAGCACTGTGTGTAGCTGTGTGGCTTTGGAGCCAGGATACAGCTGATTGTCTGTTTCCTTGCTCTCAGGTTCTCCTCTTGGTTGTGAAGCAGATCTTTCCAGATTTTGAGTTCATGTGGCTGGTGGAAGAAGCTAAGAAGAATCTGCCCTTGGAGCTGGATTTCCTCAATGAAGGCAGAAATGCTGAGAAGGTTGCTCATATGCTCAAGAACTTTGACTTCCTGAAGGTGAGGGAACACATATTTCTATGTATGTATGTGTATTAATAGCCTCACTTTATGTGTCTTGTGCACTTCATTCACCACCTGGAGAAACCATACAGAGGGAGAAGGGAGTTCAGTCCCTCTGTGTTGTTCATCCTAGGCTGCTCTGCTGATACAGATCAGAAACTGCTCTGAGACATGCTTCCTCCTTGTCTGTTTCCTACTGTAGGCACCATATATTGGATGAGGAGTGGTGGCTTGAGGCCAGCAGTCTCTGGAGCCTGCTACTCATTTTCCCAAACACTGTTTCTGAACTTGTCCAGAGATCTATGAATTTGCCACTTTTCCTGGGCTTTATCTCAACTGAGGGCAAGAAATGGACATAAAACAGAAAAGCTAGACTGAAGCTGATGGTGTCAAGTAGGATTGGGGACACTGTGTATCTCAGGAGGAAGCATGTTCGCATGAATCCTTCCTCCGGATAAAAAGCACAGTCTCACTCTGGAATTGAGCATACATCCTTCATACACATGCGTGGCTAGTGCATTCATGTTACCTTCATATACAAACTCAACGGCAACCATATTTTGCTCTTCCCCACTGACACTCTTACCCCACCTCCCCTGCTGCACACTGACTAAGGTCACTGACAAATGTGTGAAATACAACCAGACATGTACATCTCTTTCTTGGAAAGAAATAAGCTCACATCTTCAAACTCACACATGCACAAATCTTTTGCTGACATACAAGAGGCCCAAACCTCCACTGTGTGCATTCTGGAAATACACAAGTATGGTCAAGGACACATAGTGCTGTGGGCACAGTCACTGATGTAACTCCATTTGCATATACACAAAGGCAGCAAAAAATGCACCCTCATTTCGACCCTCCTGCATACACATATCAAAATGAGGTTTTTACCTCCTATTTATGCAGAAGTCCCAAGATGGAAGTGACAGATGTCTGAAATGAGGTGAGTTTTTGTTAGACTTTACAGGCTGATGCATCCATTTTTTCCTTGCTTCCTCCATGCCAGGGCTATAATTCCTTGTCACCTGACTCCAGGTTCGGGGCAGTTCTTTTGGAGTGCAGTGGCAGCAGTGGCCTTCCCGTAGACACAGATAGCTAGAAGCCACCAGGTCTACAGAAGGCCAAAGGCCAATGATTTTGCTGAGTGGGCACTTATCAGAAGTGATGCACCTTGGAGAGCTGTATCCGTTGCAGCTGTAACTAGGATACTGTGAAGTAAATCCCCATGGAGACGGCCAATCACCTCCTCGCTGGGTTAAGGAGCTATCATGATATCACTATGTGTAACAATAACAAATGGCTTGAGATGGCTAAATAATGGATACTCCCATCTGACCTGCCAATTCAGAGATGTGTTCATCACCCAAAGGCAACAGAGGAACTGGGCTCCTGTATCATTAATTTTCCTAAGCACGGTAGAAAGCTGAGAAGTAGATTTTGTGCTGTGAACCTGTTTGAGCTTTTAAAGCCAAAGATAAATTGTTTCCATGCACTAGCATTACAGCCAAACATCTGTGAGTAATTAAAAAAATCACTGAAGAATTTGGCTGTGAGAGAGGCATCTCCAAGAGCATGGATAGTGCTTTACAAGCCCATGACTTGCCCCTGTAAATCTTGAGACAAGAATGAGTGTCCTCTGAAATGATTTAAAGCAGCAGGGATCAGTGAGCTAGATGGGCTGGGCAGCTGTTAGTTTTGGAGTTGGTTTGCTTTCTCACCAATCTAACTGCAAAGAATGGACATCCAGATAAGCTGGGAAGGCTGTGAGTAACTGAATCCCCCTTGTCCATAGTGGATCTCTGGCATCAAAGTCTACGCAAGGTTAACATGCAGAGTATGCCAGGAGTGTTGAATGGTGGGACTGAGAGATATTGGAATTGCTCAGCAAAAGAGTCTTTGATCTAAAGTGGCACACACATGGTAAGGTAGAAGTGGGTGACATTGGGAAAATGGTCTCTCTAGGACAGAAACAGTGGGGGAGGCAGATAGTTTGTGAGGGACTGAGTCACTGTCAGTAGTTACAAGCAGGATATAAAACAAATGCTGCTTGTTCAGGAGTTATGATGAACTACAGTGGCCTGGCTGGTTCCCCTGGCTTTGGTCGTGCTAGATGGACAACACACCTTACCTCTTCCTGTCCTGCCTCAAGGCACTGGACACTTGCAGTGTGCGAGTCCTGAGTCCACACCTGAGTCAGGCAGGTGAGGAAAGGGGGCTGCACAGCCAGCTGTCTTTACAGGATCCAAAATGTGTATCTGTATTGGGACACAGTAATGGGAATGGGTGGAGCTCCCTTATGTCTTTGGTAAAATGTACCTGTGTGGCTTCACCCACGTGCAAAGGCAAATCTGGACAGCTTGGGAGATTGGTCAGCACAGGGATGTTAGGAATATCAAAAGGGAACTTCAGCAAAAGGACTCTTGACACTAGGGACTTCAGCATGGAAAGAATTTGGCTGGAGAGAGAGGCTGGAAAAGGGGAAGCCAGACTAAGCGATGCCTGCGTCACTGCCTCCCTTGGTGACACCGGGCCTCTTACTGGTACCTCACTCAGCTTGATTTACTGCAGATTGAATGAAAAGTGCTTTGACATTTTAGACTTGTTACTGTGTCACATTGGCAATATGAGAGTTAAGGGTCTCCCAGGGTTTCTGTGACAAGCCCCTTATTTGTGATACTTGATTTTTCTCCCAGTTTAGTTGCAGATGGCCTAAGTATGCATGGTTTGTCAGCTCGAAGGCGTTTGTGTTCCAAGGGGCACTGCGGAGATACAATTTATGATGATGGCCTATCATTTTTAGAGCTGCATAAGTGGGCCCTGTGCGTAGCAAATGAGATGCAGTTCCTGTCTAAAGGAGCTGAGTGGATGATTCAGAAACTTGCAATAGGTAATAGTTAAACAGCCCAGCTAGAGGAGCTGCAGAGCAGGTAAGAAAGCTCTCACATGTCAGTGGTAGTGGGCGGTAGTCAAAATCTTGTAGAGCATGGCTAGAAATGTTGCATGAGGACAGATCCTGCTGCTGTTGAATTGGTGTGTTGTCCTTGCATGCATTGCTGCTGTCCTGGGGAAGAAGCTGGTGGATGGATTTACCTCCCTTGTGCTCAGGAAAAAAACAAATCCTCACTTCAGCCTCTTGGATTTTCACTTTTCTGGGTTACGTGTGATGCATTCTCCTTGCTTTCACAGCCTGTCATTTGACCTAATCCACCTGTTCCTTTTTCAGGTCCCCAGGATCTATTGGGAGCTCTCAACAAGGCGTGTCCTTCTGATGGAGTTTATGGAAGGGGGACAGGTGAATGACAGGGCCTACATGGAGAGGAATGGCATCAATGTCAATGAGGTAGCTTCTCAGCCATCTCTGAATTGGGCGTGGTGGGCAATGCCAAACTGATGATGATAGCAACTGATGATGCAATGTCAAACGGAGGCTGATGGGATGGGGAGGGCAGAAAAGGGAGCACATACAGATGTGAACAGAGTAATCAATCTGAGAGATCTCAGTTCTTGTGCTTCTGGGAAAAGTACATAACCCCTTGTGCAGAACACTTTCCTGTAGGCTACATGGCTAGAGAGATCTTCAAGGAGACAGTGAAGGATGACCATGCTCTTATATTACATACTGTCGTGGTTTCAGCCCAGCCAGTAACAAAGGACCACGCAGCCGCTCGCTCACTCCTCCGCCCCCCTCCGGTGGGATGGGGAGGAGACGGAGGAGAGAAAAAGAAAAAAAAAGAAACTGGAACCTCGAGGGTTGAGATAAAGGCAGTTTACTGGGACAAACACAAAGAGATTACAACAACAACAACGGCACTAATGAAAAAGTATACAAAAAGAGTGATGCACAGTGCAACTGCTCACCACCCGGGACCAGACGCTCCGCCACTTCCCCCACCGAAAACAGAGACCACCCCCCGGCCCGCTCCCCATTTATAAACTGAGCATGATGTCCCTTGGTATGGAATAGCTCCTTGGCTAGTCCAGGTTAGCTGCCCCGGCTATGCCCCCACCTCCCAGGTTCCTGTAAAAATTAACTCTATCCCAGCTGAACCCAGGACATTATCCACCCCTTATTCTATACCATCTACATCATGCCCAGATCTTACATTTTTTTTCCAATCAACCACTACTACTTTCCTTGTCATATATATAAGTATATGGACTCCACCCCTCGACCTCGCACACGCACACACATGGTGTTCCTTTAGCCTATGGGCTATCCCTCTAATGTGTTCATCGATTTTGGGGCTCTATCTGTTGTAACAGTTCTTCAGGATAAGAGAGAGATGGTGTGAGATGTTGGGTTGTTGTACGCTGCCTCTGGAACTTGTGGCTAGTACATTTGGTGCAACTCATGCCCTTGGTCTACAGGTCGAAGATGTTGATCTTGAGGAAATTGCTGGGTGCCAGTTCAATTTCTATCACTGTTGTACTTGGCTCAGTTTCAAAAGTCCATCCTGTACTCATTTGGATAATTCTCACAATAATACCCTTGATATGGCATATAGACACTATAGATACAATGACATGCATTGGCAGGTTATTTAGCAGTTAAATATCATACAGCCCAATTCACTGGCTATTCTCTCCCAAAATCAAATCTCCCTGAGGTACACATCGAACCTCCCCATCCTTCTGCATCACCCACCAGGTGTACCCAGGTCCTTGAGCAAAAACAGCCCCTTGAATGGGTTTGCCTCTGCTTTAGGGAGGACTAATCCAGATTGTCTTTCCTAACACACTCCTCATGTGCACTACAGGGACTTTATCCCCTTCTACAGTATGTGGAACTCTTGGTTGGGCGGGGCCAGCCCGATTGGCGGATCCTCTAGTATTAACTAATCAGGTGGCTTTTGTTAAATATGTATCCCAATGCTTGAAAGTTCCACCCCCCATCGCTCTCAATGTAGTTTTCAGCAGTCCATTGTATCGTTCAATTTTTCCGGAGGCCGGTGCGTGATAAGGGATGTGATACACCCACTCAATGCCATGTTCTTTGGCCCAGGTGTCTACGAGGTTGTTTTGGAAGTGAGTCCCGTTGTCTGACTCGATTCTTTCTGGGGTGCCGTGTTGCCATAAAATTTTCTCTTCAAGGCCCAGGATAGTGTTCTGGGCAGTGGCATGGGACACAGGGTATGTTTCCAGCCATCCAGTGGTTGCTTCCACCATTGTAAGCACATGGCACTTGCCTTGGCGTGTTCGTGGGAGTGTGATATAGTCAATCTGCCAGGCCTCCCACTGTTTATATTTCAGCCATCGCCCTCCATGCGACAGGGGTTTTTGCCGCTTGGCTTGCTTAATTGCAGCACATGTTTTACATTCATGGATGACCTGTGCGATAGTGTCCATGGTCAAGTCCACCCCTCGATCTCGAGCCCATCTATATGTTGCATCTCTTCCCTGATGGCCTGAGGTATTGTGGGCCCACTGAGCCATAAATAGCTCACCCCTACGTTGCCAGTCCAGGTCCACCTGAGCCACTTCAATCTTGGCGGCCTGATCCACCTGTTCGTTGTTTCGATGTTCCTCAGTGGCCCGACCCTTGGGTACGTGAGCATCTACGTGACGTACTTTTACAACCAGATTCTCTAGCCGGGACGCAATATCTTGCCAGAGTGCGGCAGCCCAAATGGGTTTACCTCTGCGCTGCCAGTTGCTCTGCTTCCATTGCTGTAGCCACCCCCACAGGGCATTTGCCACCATCCATGAGTCAGTATAGAGATAGAGCACTGGCCACTTTTCTCTTTCAGCAACGTCTAACGCTAGCTGGATGGCTTTCACCTCTGCAAACTGACTCGATTCACCTTGTCCTTCAGCAGTTTCTGCGACGAGTCGTGTAGGACTCCATACAGCAGCTTTCCACCTTCGATGTTTTCCCACAATGCGACAGGACCCATCAGTGAACAGGGCATATTGTCTCTCATTTTCTGGCAGTTTATTATACAGCGGGGCTTCTTCAGCCTGTGTCACCTCTTCCTCTGGTGACATTCCAGAATCTTTGCTTTCTGGCCAGTCCGTGATCACTTCTAACATTCCTGGGCGACTGGGGTTTCCTCCGCGAGCTCGCTGTGTGATCAGTGCGATCCACTTACTCCACGTGGCGTCAGTCGCGTGATGCGTAGAGGAAACTTTCCCTTTGAACATCCAGCCCAGCACTGGCAGTCGGGGTGCTAAGAAGAGCTGTGTTTCAGTACCAACCACTTCTGAGGCGGCTCGAACTCCTTCATATGCTGCCAAGATCTCTTTTTCAGTTGGAGTATAGCGAGCCTCGGGTCCTCGATATCCCCGACTCCAAAACCCCAGAGGTCGGCCACGGGTCTCCCCAGGTGCTTTCTGCCAAATGCTCCAGATAGCGCCATTCTCCCCAGCTGCAGTGTAGAGCATATTTTTAATATCTTGTCCTGTCCGGACTGGCCCAAGAGCTACTGCGTGAACAATCTCCTGCTTAATCTGTTCAAAGGCTTGTCGTTGCTCAGGCCCCCATTTAAAATCGTTCTTCTTCTGAGTAACTTGGTAGAGAGGGCTTACAATTTGACTGTAATTTGGAATATGCGTTCTCCAAAAACCCACAACACCTAAGAAAGCCTGTGTTTCCTTTTTATTAGTCGGTGAGGACATAGCTGCTATTTTGTTGATGACGTCCACAGGGATCTGACGACGCCCATCTTGCCATTTTACTCCTAAGAACTGGATCTCCTGCGCAGGTCCCTTGACCTTACTTTCTTTTATGGCAAAACCAGCCTTCAAAAGGATTTGGATTATTTTCTTCCCTTTCTCAAAAACTTCTTCTGCCGTGTTGCCCCATACGATGATGTCATCAATATATTGCAGGTGCTCTGGAGCTTCACCTTTTTCTAGTGCAGCCTGGATCAGTCCATGACAAATGGTGGGGCTGTGTTTCCACCCCTGGGGCAGTCGATTCCAGGTGTACTGGACGCCCCTCCAAGTGAAAGCAAACTGAGGCCTGCACTCCGCTGCCAAAGGAATGGAGAAAAATGCATTAGCAATGTCAGTTGTGGCATACCACTTAGCTGCCTTTGATTCCAGTTCATATTGAAGCTCTAACATATCTGGCACAGCAGCGCTCAGCGGTGGCGTGACTTCATTCAGCCCACGATAATCTACTGTTAGTTGCCATTCCCCATTAGATTTCTGCACGGGCCATATTAAAAGGTGAGTGAGTCTTGCTGATCACTCCTTGGCTCTCCAATTGGCAAATCAGCTTATGGATGGGGATCAGGGAGTCTTGGTTGGTGCGATATTGTCGCCAGTGCACCGTCGTGGTAGCAATTGGCACTTGTTCTTCAACCTTCAGCAACCCCACAACCGAAGGGTCTTGGGAGAGACCCGGCAGGGTAGACAGCTGTTCAATCTCCTCCGTCTCCAATGCAGCTATGCCAAAGGCCCAACGGTACCCTTTTGGGTCCTTGAAATATCCCCTCCTGAGATAATCTATACCAAGGATGCATGGGGCCTCTGGGCCAGTCGCAATGGGGTGTTTATGCCACTCATTCCCGGTTAGACTCATTTCAGCTTCCAATACGGTTAGCTCTTGGGATCCCCCTGTCACACCAGAGATACAGATGGGTTCTGCCCCTTTATAACTTGATGGCATTAGGGTACATTGTGCACCAGTGTCCACTAGAGCCTTATATTCCTGTGGGTCTGATGTGCCAGGCCATCGAATCCACACTGTCCAGTAGACTCGGTTGTCCCTCTTCTCCACCTGGCTGGAGGCAGGGCCCCTCTAATCCTGGTTAGAATATCCGTTACTCACTTTCTGCACACGTGAATCAGAAGTCCCTTCAAGGGGATCAGAAATGAGATCAGCCCATCTACTGCGTCTGGGGGACTGCTCACGGGAAACTGGAACAGCAGTTTTCCAAGAAGAATTCTCTTTTCTGGTTGCTTTTTCTCGCAACTCCTGTACCCGTGCACCCAAGACTGAAGTGGGTTTTCCATCCCACTTCCTCATGTCCTCTCCATGGTCATGCAGGTAAAACCACAGGTTAGCCCGTCGAGTGTACTTTCTCTCTCCTCTCTCTTGGGCAGAGGAACGCTTACTCCCAATAACTGCAATGCGGGCCTGTACAGGTGAGGAGGAGGACAGATCCACTTTGAATTGCTGGAACTCTCGGGACAACTCCTCTACAGCTGAGACACAGGCCCGTAGGGAGGAAGAGAGACTCCCTTCGTATTGCCGGAGTTGGACAGCCAATTCATCCACCGTTTGTCCATAGCCTTCTCTCCAGGACATTACTGCCAATGAGTTGGCATAGGTTGGTGGTGCACTTCGTAGAAACTTCCGCCACATGGGTTGTGTGCATTGGACTTCATCTGGATCTGTGGGTGACTGTGCATTTTCTGGATCATTATAAATCACCTCCAGCATGGCTAATTCTCTCAGGTACTGGATACCTCTCTCCATGGTGGTCCACTTGCCTTGGTGACATGTAACTTCATCCCTGAAGGGGTATCTTTCCTTTACACCTAACAGAAGTCGCCTCCAGAGGCTGAGGACTTGTGTTTTTCTCCCAATTGCCTTGTCGATGCCCCCTTCCCTAGACAGAGATCCCAACTGCTTGGCTTCCTTACCCTCTAATTCCACACTACTAGCCCTGCTATCCCAGCATCGGAGCAGCCAGGTAACAATGTGCTCACCTGGGTGGCGGCTAAAATCTTTTCGCATGTCACGCAACTCACTCATGGATAGAGATCGGGTAATTATTTCAGATTCTGCCTCTACCTCCTGTTCTCGCGATGACCCTGGTTCATCTTCATCTCTCACTAAGCGAACTGATTTCTTTGTGTGTTTCTTTTTCTGTACAGGGGCGACTGATACTGGCACAGGTTGGTTCTCTGGTTTAGCTGAAGTGTCTGTCACTGGGGTAGGGGTAGTCACGGTACCTGTTGTCGTGGTAGGTGCAGCCACGGTGCTTGTCGTCGGGGTAGGGGCAGCCACGGTGCTTGTTGTCGGGGTATAGAGGCAGCCACGGTGTCTGTTGTCGGGGTTGGGGTAGCCACGGTGCCTGTTGTCCTGTTTTCCATCTTTTCTCCCTGAGGGTGCTGCCTAGTATCAAGCAGTGTTTGGTAGATACTGGCCAGGGTCCAGCACAATGTAGTGAGTTGTGTGTCTCTGGGATAGCCACAGCATTTTTCTTTCAAATATTCTATCACTTCATGAGGGTTCTGTAGTTGTTCGGGAGTGAACTTCCAAGTCACTGGCGGTGAGAAGTTCTCTAGATACCTGCCCACATCCTCCCACATGCCGTGCCACCCATGAGTATCCAGCTTGGGGGGAGATCTCTGAGTGGTACTCTTAAAGAGCCTTTTTGTAGCCCTAAAGAAGACCTGAAACATATTCAGGAGGCATAGCACTAACAGCACACTGGCTTGCGCATCCCAAGGATATTCAAAATTCTCAAAAGCTGTTGTAATTAGTCGGAAGGAGAAAAGGGAGGTGAACGGACGGGGGGAGGTATCTCCCCCTAATTTCCCCATGGATTGGGTGTAATTACCAATAAAATCCGACAGAAGGTGCCCAAAGTATGGAAGTGATATCACTGCCTCATACAGATACCAGCTTAACCTCATGACCAGTGATGTAATCATTTCATAAGTCGACATTGCCCAGTACAGCAAAATGATAATCCCAATCACTCTCCCAGAGATGAGATACGCAACTACAGGCAATACATAGAGCATATAAGAGCTTACAAAACGCCACCATGTAAACAAATGAAACAACATTGTGACTAACATCTATTTATCTAAGAAATGCGTTTGGCAAATTTGTTTCAACACGCTCTGGCCAGATCTGTCGTTATCTCAACCCTTCTGCCCCACGTTGGGCGCCAAAAAGGACTGTCGTGGTTTCAGCCCGGCTGGTAACAAAGGACCACGCAGCCGCTCGCTCACTCCTCCGCCCCCCTCCAGTGGGATGGGGAGGAGACGGAGGAGAGAAAAAGAAAAAAAAAGAAACTGGAACCTCGAGGGTTGAGATAAAGGCGGTTTACTGGGACAAACACAAAGAGATTACAACAACAACAACAACGGCACTAATGAAAAAGTATACAAAAAGAGTGATGCACAGTGCAACTGCTCACCACCCGGGACCAGACGCTCTGCCACTTCCCCCACCGAAAACAGAGACCACCCCCCGGCCCGCTCCCCATTTATAAACTGAGCATGATGTCCCTTGGTATGGAATAGCTCCTTGGCTAGTCCAGGTTAGCTGCCCCGGCTATGCCCCCACCTCCCAGGTTCCTGTAAAAATTAACTCTATGCCAGCTGAACCCAGGACACATACACCCATGGTTTGTTTCAAGATGACGGTTCCCGTTACCCTAAAGGAACAACTTCAGCTTCTGATTATTTTTGTCTCTCTTCTTTCCCTGTCTTTCTTCTGCATTAACTTTCTCATGGGCAAATGCATGGGATGGAGCTTTTATATCCAAACAGCTATCACCTTATGCAGGAGATAGACATCATAGGTCTTATATGATCACAGTTATTAGAGCGCTGGAGCCTTGGCCATGGTGCTTTGCATAATATTCTGACATGCATTGTTGTCTTCTGCTTTCCAAAATCTCCCTTTTTGTCCAGATGCAACAGTTTTCTTCTTTGCTTCCTGGTTGTCATGGTTTAACCCCAGCCAGCAACTAAGCACCACGCAGCCGCTCACTCACTCCCCCCCATCCAGTGAGATGGGGGAGAAAATCAGGAAAAAAGAAGTAAAACTCCTGGGTTGAGATAAGAACGGTTTAATAGAACAGAAGAGAAGAAACTAATAATGATAATGATAACACTAATAAAATGACAACAGTAGTAATAAAAGGATTGGATGTACAAATGATGCGCAGGGCAATAGCTCACCACCCGCCGACCGACACCCCGCCAGTCCCTGAGCGGCGATTCCCTGCCCCCACCTCCCAGTTCCTAAACTAGATGGGACGTCCCATGGTATGGAATACACCGTTGGCCAGTTGGGGTCGGGTGCCCTGGTTGTGTCCTGTGCCAACTTCTTGTGCCCTGGCTGGGCATGAGAAGCTGGAAAATCCTTGACTATAGTCTAAACACTACTGAGCAACAACTGAAAACATCAGTGTTGTCAGCAGTCTTCTCATACTGAACTCAAAACATAGCACTGTACCAGCTACTAGGAAGACAGTTAACTCTATCCCAGCTGAAACCAGGACACTGGTCCTACATTACTGTGTAGTTTTGCAGTCCTTCATTAAACAGCTGCCAGATTTCATCCCTACAGAGAGGCTACATTTCCCCGATGAGTGAAATAATAGTTTGTGTGTGTGGCATGAAGTCAGGGAGAGCACTTTGGATTCTCTGTGGCTGAGAGATTCTTGAGGAAAAGAAGGTATTACTTCCCAGAAGGACAGAGGTGATGCCAGGGGAAAGGGGTTTCAGCCATTGGACAGTGTGTAAAGCCACCCCGCCCAGTCAGTGAGTGCTGATTGAGGCACTGCTGCTTGCCTTTCCCCCTGTGCCCTATCGAGAAGCCCCAAAGCTGCATGTGGTTGACTGGCTATCAAAGAGCTACGGCATAAAATCAATTGTACTTAATCTGTCCATCCACTTACTTCCAAAATCTGAACACTTTCACTCTGCTCTTCCTCCTCTCTGCTCCCTTTCTATCCATGGCAGTGTTCATGTGGCATCAGTTAGAAACATGCCGAAGACCTCTCAAGGGAGGGGAAATGCAAGTTTAGTATGCCCCATGAAGAGAGAACATTTAGTGTATCTTCTCAGCTGCCTCCCTAAGTCAGCATGCAACTCTTTCTCTGCCTAAAGAGCTCAGCCAAATTACAGGTGCAGGACTGAGTAACCTGCCTCTTTCTCTGCCTGTTTCTCTTCATCTCTCCCTCTGCTCTTGCACCCCACAGAAGTCAATGAGACTAGTAAACTCTTCAGGCAGAAAGGCAGGCTCCTTTTCATGTGTTTCTCCACTGAAGTACAGGAAAGGAAGGTCTAAGGTTAAAGTAGATTTTGAGACTGTCTTTCCATTGTAATAGTGATGAACAACCCAAGGTCAATGGGTAATAGTGAACAATGCTCTCTTCCCTGCAAGATGTCCGATACGTTTTCATTCAAGGGACTTAAATGAATACAACCTCACCCATAGATAGTGCAGTCTCTCTCTTTTCACATCTCCATCAGGAAGAATTTGGAGCATTTGGGTCACTGATTTTCTTCCTCCCTCTCATCAGGGCATCACAGATGTCATTGCCAGCTGATCAGAGGTAGACACAATTCCTTCTCTGTGTCTATTTTGTGCTGATGATCTTTCTTTGTATTTACCAAGGTAAGTGCCTCAGTGATGCATCTGGTCTGCAAAGAGCACCATAGTGTGACTCTTGAGAACATGGTAGCTTGTGGACTTTGCTATCAAGAGATTTTAAAAGCCTCATCCATGGCAGAACATGCAGTCAGCTCCATTCACCTGGACAAGTCAACTGGTCAAAAGCAAGAGAGTGATGCCTTTGAGTGAGTTTATCCTATCCTTTTCTACTGCTATAAAGGCAGAGGTCAAATCTAGCCCACAGCACTCAGATACAACAGTGATATTCCTCAAGCCTCGAAATAGTCAGAAAGGCTTGTTTTGATGCATTAGCAGGAGGACTCGAGCAATATGTACATTGAGATTTTGAGCTGGGCTTCCTCACAGTTCATGGACAACAGATCAAGGTAGCTAGCATAGGATAGCTCCTTGGGACTTTGGTTGCTTCTTTGAATTTTCTCAAACTGCTGGAGATTAGCAAAGCAGTTTGGAGAAGCCCAGGGAAGAATATTCTTTGCAATCTTCCATGGCTTTCTCCAGCCAGTCAGGGTGGAAAATTCAATGACTTCAGCCTTTCAGTGGGATATTTTGCTGCCAGTATGTGCCAAAATAAAGAGAGAAGCAGCTATTTTCAGTTTTTCTAACTTGCAGAGTCTTTTGCTTGCGATAGGAGACATTTAGGGTGAAAATTCAGCTAATTTTTTTGTTCATCCGTGCCTTTGGAAAGGTTGTTTTGTGACGTCTTGGCACAGTAGGTTCCATGCAGCAACGAAACCACATATTTTGCTGATTCTGAGCTAGTCTCTAAATGATGGCTAAGATGTAATTTTAAAAAAGTTGTCAACAGACTTCTACTACTGCAAAGTATAAGCCTCAGAGATTTCTGGCAATCTGTCAGGTATAGGATGTTACTCAGCTCAGGGGTAGGACTCAGTTTCCGTAAACTCTCTCAGTGTCTGCGCTGAGCTGTTCTTTCTTCCTTTTCTCTCCCCACTCCCTGAAATCAATGATTAACTTCTACTGATTGCACTAAAGCAACAGTAGAAAGGAGGGAATACTGAGCCTGTCAGAATCATGTGGTGGGGAACGAGGTCTGTTATTATGGCCACAGTAAGATGAGGTGGGAGCCCCACACACCCCGGACTACTTCTCTGGCAAGGTGCAGCAGATGGAGACAATTATGACCAAGGTCCATTATCAGCTGCTGCTGTTGATTCCCTGGCTAAAAAAATGCATGGCATGGTGGTGAAGTGAGCAAAATGCAGCAGACACTGAAAGGAGCATGAGGAGGGGGTGGCAACCCAGGTTTCAAAACTATGACATGGCTTATAATATACAGCAGTTCTGGCTTTCAAGAGGTACATTAGCTCCCTATAAATCACCTCAATCTATTTATGAACCTCTCTATCATCTTACTCCATTTTGTTTTACTGGGCGGAGGAAGAGGAGTCTTCACTAAGCAGTATTTCTATTGTGTGACAATGCAGCCTTGAAAAGCAAGCTGAGCCTCTCCCCTCCAAATGGAAAGGATCCCTGAGGTGAAAGCTCCCTTCAAACCAGGTTACTGACATTTACTTAATACCATCTGTAGCAGGATTATCATTAAAGCTGCCCAAAAGCACATTAATCTCTCTGGATCCGTCCAAGCGCTGGATTGTAATGGCATTTAATCAGAGAAGGCTTTGATTTCTAAAGACAAGTGCAAACACTGAAATATCTGCCTGTGGAACAGTTACTTATTCATGTGCAAGTGTAGCTGAGGATGAGCATGCAGCTAGGATATTGACAGTGGGAGGGAAGCCTGGAGAGGGGAGTTACTGAGAAATGAGTTGGCATGAATTTGGAGGGAAGACCAGGCCATGGCAGGGTTAAGAAGAGGGCCACCTGAAAACTGGGCTGTTCCTGTTTCAAGACACAAGATCATTTACAGTCTTGGCTGGGAAGATACATTTGGGAGAGGTGGGTAGAACAGGAAAGGGAGGAAAAATAGACTGAGGGGCTCTCAAGATGTTTGTAGCATACTGTATGCAGGAGGGAAGGAAGGATAGCAAGGCTACTTAGAGCATGGACTTTTAAAGAAGATCCCAAATGGCACAAATGCTCCTTTTGCACCCATTCTGATTTTACTTGATTCATTTATAGAGACTTTGTCTATATACAAATCTTAACATTATCTCTGATCTGCTGCATGGGTCCATCCTGTCCCTCCTTGTGGATGCTCTGCCCATCTCCGCAGAGGCTGCTGGATCAGCAGGCGATGGGAGCTATGGAGCTTACAGATGCACTTGTGGCATGTGCTGTATTGCCTCCAACTAAGGAGCCAGCTCAGGTAGCCAAGTGGAGAGTCCCCCATGATCACCCTGGTTTGGACTTGAGTCAGGGAAAGGAAATGATGCCATGTACTTCAGCTCACTAAGAGCCAGGTCATGAGTCATGGATGATACAGAAGTCAGGAAAGTGTTTTATCCAGCTAAGAAGTGAAAGCAAACAGCTAAGGTACTTAAGATGAGCTACTGTGCACAATTATTGCCATCTGTCACCCCATCCTACTGTGGCTTTTTGCTTCCTTCTGTTACTAAATGGGTTCTGCACTGGAATGGTATCTCATAGCTCGATAAAGAGCCCAGCTACCTTCTCATGGTTGACAGCTTTGCAGCTTGAAATATGCTTTCAGTACGGGATTTACCCTTCTGCGAAGAGACAGGAGCTGCTGCCATGTAGCTGCTAAAATTTAAGTGGGATTTCCCAGGATGGGATCCCTTTGTCAGCACAAGTGTAGAAACCTCTCATGTCTCAAGTATTTGTGCTTATAACGCTCAAGTTTTAGATTAAAGGGAGCATGGAGAAGAACACTGTTTCTGGGGAAAATGGCTATTCTTGCCCTTTGCACCTGCTGATTTAGTCTGGGGAGAAGTTTCCTTACAGATTCTCCTATATTCCCTCTCTTCTGAAGCTTAACGAAAATTCACAAGGCACTGGTAAGCAAGGATAGTGACTTCCAGCATTTCCATCTTCTGAACTGTGCAAAGACACTTGGTAAAAGAGTTAAATTACACATGAACCTGTTTCTTACTGACAGTCAGTCTCGAGAATCAGTGTCAATCAATTGCTTAAGTCTTACCAAGATGCTTAACATTCAATCCAAGGAAATATGACTACAATTAAAGCCAAGGGAAGATGATCCCCATGGTCATTTTGAGTCTGACAGAGATGCAAGAAACATTAATTAAAAATTAAATAAACAGCGACTGGTCTTCTCTACCTGTGTCCTTTTGAGAATCTGTAGAAACTTACCAAGTTAGTCCTCCAGTTCCCTGGGCAGATGAGTCAGAATATTTCTCCCCACTTAAATGCCATGGAAGATGGGGCATTGAGCAGGAAAATAATTTCCTCAGTCCCCAACAGAGAGTATGGGGCATTCTAGGGGTACACTCCAGGAGTCCTAAAAATTATTCCTGTATCTTATTGACATCGTGTGTGCCCAGACATCACCTTGCTGTGATGCTAGAAAAATGCATAGTGATAGTACTGCATTACAGAGCACTGTGTTTTGGTCCTCACAACTGCATCACAGAGGACAGAGTGTGAAATCAGATCTCTTGTGTGTGACCATCCTAATCTGCTATGGACAAGAGCCATTTCAAAGCAGAGACATAGAGCAGGCTCCAAATTGTGGTTATTCTCCATCCACACCCTTTGATAATTTGACACCAGTTTAATTGGGCAGGATTGCCCTAGCAGGATTAAGCAAACCCTTAGATGATGGCTGTAATAACAACGAAAGAAAGCAAAAACCCAATACACTCTTCAATCCAATTAACCTTCGATTAAGGTTCCAAAATCAATGCTATTATTTTGGCCTGAGGAGGTAATATTGAGCCCTGAGAAATGAGCTGCACAACGACCTTTACTTTTAATGAGATCAATAGAAGTTAGTGTCGCCATCTCTTAAAATAATTGGCAAATATTACAGCCAAATTAAGGCCAGAGACTAGTATCTGCTCCTGATCTAAAGAGACAGTCACAGATGGAGTTGGGACAGGAAGGGATGATGCCCTATCATGCGGTTTCATCTGGGACTTATCTGGGGCATGCGGTGTGATCAGCTCTTCAGGACTATGTCACAGGATTTTTTATTTTGCCTTTCTTCTTCATGTCAGTTGGAGGCATGGAGCCAGGACCACTCCAGCTTGCTCACAAGGCCAGGAAAGTATCAGTGACTTTCCTTGAATAACCCACGCTGGTTTGTTACATTACAGCTACCCATGAACATGATATATGTGCCATCTTTTTACTGTAGGAGTATTCATAGGCTCAAATTTGCAAGCATTCTTTCCTTTATGAGAAGTTTCTTGCTAACTATCGCATATTGGTGTTTGTAAAGATACTAATTTGTGATGGAGTTTCCAGTGTTTTGTTATTGGCAGGTTGCTCTGTCAGCTAGGTGTGCTGATTTGTTAAGAGGAGAATTGCATACAGGGGCTGGTGTGTGCCCAGGAGTTTGCTATTATGGGGCTGTATTCAAGGGAATATAGTATGAGTTCATCAAAAGTAGCTCCTAATGGATCATGCGTGGGTAACAGGTTGTCTAGGCTTTCAAAACTGATAGCTGCAACAGTTTGCAGGTGTTAACGTATACAAGAAGAAATATATCACTGCTGCTACCTATCCTACAGCTTGGGATCCTCTGAATTAGATGACAGAAATGCAGTACGTGTACTTGGTAAAATACTTTGTACACTGGAAAACTAGAAAAGGTGGGGATTAGTAGGGAAATTGCAAAGTAGTTAAGAAACTGATAGAGGCAATAGTGGAGAGAAATTACTGTAGTGGAGTTCTGTGAGGTTTGCTCTTCAAACAGATCTTATTTAATAAATTCAGTGATGACCTTGACACAAACAGAACTGTGAGAAGGAGGTTGTTGATGACACCAATTTGGGAGGTTGTGTCATTGTAGAGGAGGGCCAGAGTAGGAATAGCACTTGGTGGCCTTGAGGACTGAAGTGATAGAAAGGGATAGAAATGAGCAATACCAAGTGAAAAGCCATGCGCTTAAAAACTAATAAGAAGAGTTTCTTAAATAATCTGGGAGCTTATCAGAGGGAAGTGACATATTAGAATTAACTTTGGGATATTAGTCAATCGCAAGGTAAGTGTGTGTTTCCAGTGCAGAGCAAAAAAGGCAGGTTGACTCCTAGGACACATCAGATAAAGGAGCATCCTGTAGAAATTGATCAGTATTTATGCTGATAATTATCCTACTGGTGAACACACTGGAGTAGTAAATACTGGAGAGGGAAGGAACTAGTTAAAGTCTAGGGTTATGTTAGCTAAGGAAATGATTTAAACTGGACATCTTCAATTGAAGTTAGGCTGGGATTTAGGGGAAAGGTTCTGACCATCTAAAGAGTGAATTTTTGGAACAGCCTCTAAAGTCATGCTTTCTGTCTTATTTCCAATGAACTTGACCAGTTTATAGAGAGACTATGTGATACTGTACAATAACAATCTTTAATGTCTGCACTGCATTCTTATTTTCTTCTGTATTGGCTTGTAACTCATGTAGGATAGTTTGTGACATGTAGCATCCTTGCAATACGGAGTACATAAAATGAACTTCATGTGCTTACTTTGGTGAAGAGTTACTCCAAGTCTAGCTGTTATACATGTATCTGTCACTCCATTGTTTTTGCCCAGGCTGCTGACTCTCCATTTCATCATCTGCAATCTTCTTATTCCTCATCTACAGTTTTTTTCAAAATGAAAACATTGAGCTGAAAATGTGTGGTTTGCCTGACACATTGTCATGGTCATGTCACATAATGTGGCAACGGCACGTTGCTATTTGCATTGACTGGTGAGGCCACAGGCTCACTTGGTGACTGTAGTCATCATGTTCTGCTGCAGCACAGACAGACAAATTGAACTTCTAGGCAATAACACACCTTCTGGCAATAGGCAAGGACATGCCTCTGGCCACAGCCAGAGTCTGGTGTCATACTGACACATCAAGCTCAGCTCTGCTTGCTGACTAGCATAGATTTTTTTCTCATGTGTTATGCCTAAATTATGCCATTCTTGATTACACCCCTTCTGCCTTGTTGCCTTTCTTGTAGTATATTCAGTGCTACAAGTGCTTCTGCTTCCTTGCTATTCAAACCTTCTCAAATCAGTAGACTGCCCCTCCTCTGCCATTCCTTAGCCACCTTTGGAATCTTCAGCCCTTTTAATCTTTTTCCCAAGTAAATTACTCCTGCATCCTGCTAATCTATTTGCTTTCTCTGAACTCACTCTTTGTAGTCTGCATCTCTCTGTTAATGAGGTGTCTGGAAGTGAATGCAGGATTCCAAGTCTGATTATTATTTTTTTACGATGTGCAGTGCAACAATGCTGGGGGACCCTGGTAATGATAAGACCTCATTGTGTTGGATGATAAACAGGGAAAGGAATGATGACCTGGCCATGCCATAACAAAATGCCTGTGTGTTTACTTTGGTCTTTGCTTCTGTAAATCACTGCAACCTTTTGTCTAATTTGTGATGCACTTTCACCCTGAGGTCTTACACAGCCTAAACGCATGCTGAATTTCTCCCTTCTCCTGGGTACAGGTTATCACACATTTGTTTTCTCATCTCACATAACTGCATTCTTCCAAAGTGAATTCTGTATATGTTGTTTATCCAATGGCCTTCTCAATAAGGCTGAAATAAAGGCCCATAGTGATGGGGTACAGTACTGGAGAATTAATGTATATAAACGTTTCATGTTTTTTTCCTAACCTTTTTCTCTAGAAACAGGAACTCCTTTTGTCTGAATTACAATGATAGGTTGCTATTCACTTATTGCACTCTAAGCCCCAGAAATGTAACCCTCCTTTTTTGTTTGGAATTCGACAGTATTGGTGCTTTCTATCTTAATTTAATTTTTATCCTGTTTTAGAGGTCTATCAACAGACAAAAATATGCAAAAATACTTTAGTGTGCAGCACAGCTCCATCTTTTACACTGGGCAATTTTTTTCTTCCAAAAGTAAAGACTGTTTATATGCTTATATCATAAATCCCTGTAACATATATTCTGTATGCTAACTAAATTATACCGAATGTGTTCCTCTTTCTTAAAGAAGCCATAAAGTCTAGTTTCAATGAATTAACTACTGCAGATACTCAAGGTTGCATGCTGGGAAAGAGGTAAATAAAAGTACAGCAGGGAAGGGATAGATAGTATGGGGATCTTGCAGTAAAGATTGTCTTGTACCCATGACCCAGCCTATGGGTCTGAACAGGGCTGTGACCCCTCTGTTTTCATGGTAAGGTGAATCCCGAACTTCTTTTATGTTGCATCATGGTCTGCAAAAAACAATGACCACAGATCTGTAGTAACCTGTCTGCGGACACTGACTCAGGAGGGGAGACCTGCCCTGCACCTGGAGCCTACAGCCGTACCATAAGAAGCTGTTATGAGGGTGGTGTGGATAACTTGGTAAGAGGTGTTTTTGTAGGATTCTAGGATATTTGAGGTTGAAGGGACCTCAGGAGGTCTCCTACTGAACCTCCTGCTAAGGCAGGGTCAGCTATGAGGTCAGACCTCATAGCTTACTCAGGGTGTTATCCAGTCAGGTCTTTAAAACCTCAAAGGATGGAGATTGCACAACCTCTCTAAGCTACTTGTTCCACTGCTTGATTTTCCCAACCTATGCCATTACTGCAGCACAGAGGGAGAATCTGCTCTCTTTGAAGAAGCCCATACACCAGTGCCCCAAATTAATAGCTTTCCAGGCTTTAGCCGTGACCAACCAACAGGTTTGCAGAACTGCCAGCCCTTGTTTGGACTTGGGTTTAATGGGTGTGAGGCATCACATTGTGCCCTAGATTGTCCTCAAGTCCTCAATCTTCATTAATTCTGTGCTGGGGGCACATTGGCCATGCTGCCCCAAGTCCGTTCCTCCTGGTGTGCAGGTCCCTAGGAGGCTGTCTGAATGAGTAACTGCCTTAAAACAGACTATCTGGCACGTCCTTGGACTGTCAGCAAGTGCTACTCAGCTCTTCTAGGAGGTCACGGCACCTGGTACTTTAGTCCTATCCAATTTTAGAGCTTGTTGATCTAGGAAACCTATAAGGGTCACTTAATTGCTCCAGTGATCTCTGCTGATAATTCAGAAGGGAAACATCATTCCCCTCAGTCAGTACTTACAATAACACCTGTGTGGCATTAGGGGAGCTGCACTACAGGAGAATGCAGGGCTGTGCTGTGCCACCTGTGTGGGTGATTTGGCATGGGGGCAGCATTCTCCATGATGCAGCAGGTCCTGCTTGAGAGACCAAGGGTTGTCCCACCTGGTCTTACAGCTGCCCCTGTTATGTGCTGCAGGAAGGGTTCCTGTTCTTTCTCCTCATTTGTAGTTACTTGGGCGCTATTTGTAACAAATGCTCTCCTCAGAGGTGGCCACATTTTGGAGGTAGGTAAAGCAAGCTCTTCCCTGGCTGTCTGTTTTTTTTGCAGGACAAGCTGTTGTTAGTATCCCCGTTACCTCTTCTACCACTTCTGCTTATGGGGACAGATGCCTGTTTGCTGCTTATACTGTGTGTCTGGGGATGTGCTTGGAATAATTTATAACAATTGTCTTTTAATTGTTTGTTCAGCACTCCACTGTGGAGCACCTGTGATGGCAGGGAGGGCTGGTGGTGGGATGTTAGGGCAAGGCTGCTGTGTTAGTGCGTGGCAAGGGATTGATCCTGGGTCCTGGGGATGTTTGCTTGCTCCTAGGAGGTTTTTAACTTTAATAACATCTCTTGGTGATAAGGAGCAACATCATGGAGGGACATGGCAGTGACAGGATGATTTAAACAGCCTTTCTGTGCTGCTTCATCTTCACAGACATTGCAAATCACATTAGCATGGGTCTGAGGAAAGGAAGGGGAAAAGTGGGGGACAGTGTGATGGAGGGAGGGGAGGGGGGACCGATGTTCATTCTGGTAAGCAGATGGACAGGCTGAGTCTCCTCCCACCCCTTCTCTGCTGGGTCCTGCTGCCATCTGTGGATGGAAACACCTGAGTCTTCCTCCAAGCGGTCTCTCACCCACCCCAGTAGCTCTTTCCATGCCTTCCCTGTGAATGCCTGTCTGCCCCTATCTGCTGTCTCACTTTCCTTCTCATTACCAGAAACCCCATTCCTACCCACAGGTATTTTCTCTTTTTTATGCCAGGCAAGCATCCTTAAATAACCCCTGACCCCACAAACACCTTCGTGGTGCCCTGTGCCTGGATCCTTCCCTGAATGTCCTGGGTCACCCCGCCATAGATGCCAGCAGCCACCTTGTGCTTTTGTCAGTGTGAGGAGCTGCAAGAGCTCTGTATGGGGACGTGGGTACATACCAGAGCCTTGCTCCCTGCAGCGTTGGCATGTGGGGCTGCCCCCCCTCCCTGGCAGGCACCCTGCTGTGGGTGGCAATGTGTGACCATCTCCTGTCTCCTCACAGATCTCTCGCAACCTGGGGAAGCTCTACAGTGAAATGATCTTTGTGAACGGCTTTGTGCACTGTGACCCACACCCAGGCAACGTGCTAGTGAAGAAATGCCCAGCCTCTGGCAAGGCCCACATTATCCTCCTGGACCATGGGCTTTACCAGGTATGTAGCTATTGGGGGGCCTCCAGGGCCTTGTGAGGCTGCCTGTGGGCATCAGGCTGAAAGAGCATACCCGGCTGCACCCTTGCCCACCTAACCCTGTATTAATAAATTTTTCCTATTACTCCCGTAACCCTCCAAGGATATTTCCTGGCTCTGAAATGGGGGATAGGGCACAGCTAGAGGGTACAAGGCCTTCCCCCCAGTTCCCTGGCCTCCATGGACTTCTGGGGGCCGTGTTTCCCTCCCCAGGTGCTGAGCGAGTCATTCCGCATGGACTACTGCCACCTTTGGCAAGCCCTCATCAAGGCCGATATGAAGAGGGTGCAGAAGTACAGCCGGCGGCTTGGAGCAGGGGATTTGTACCCTCTCTTTGCCTGCATGCTGACCGCCAGATCCTGGGAGTCTGTCAACAGGGGTATTGACCGGTCACCAGTCTCAGCAAGCGAGGTAGGTCCTGTGTGCCCTTCCCTGCCGTGTGCCCTTCCTTCACCTCAGGTACCTTTCTTTGTTGTAACCGCTTGCACCACTGATATCACAGTGATGCTGGGCAACCCCTGGCAGCTCTGTAGCAAATTCTGCATTAATAGCTGAGCTAGAAAAAGCCAGGACTCATTCTGCAATGTGTTTTATAGTGGCTGAACTTAATTTCCCAGTTTCACTTGTCATGGGCTGCTTAAACTTTGTATAATATTTTAATGGCAAAGTGTTCACCAGTTCTGGCAGGGGAAACATTTGTAGATCAGCCTTTTCTTAAAAAAGTGTTGAATGCAGCTGTGCAGGGAACCATCAAGGAGGATAGGTTAAGGTAGAGGAGACATAAAGACTAAGTGGGAAGACATGAGAAGGATAATGCGTTATCACTATTCATGTAAATGACTATCAGCACTGATACAAACTCCTAAAAACCCTTGGAAATTACCACCCAATCAGAAACCCTATTAACTTGGAGTCAAGGTTGCTTAACTGCAGATCCTGTCAACTCAATCACTACAAATCTAGGAAATTGCCACTTACATTCTCCACCCTTTCCTATCCACAGGTGCTGGGATCCCTCTCACACCTCCTCCCACTCCTGACATGCACACACTGCCTTAAGAATAGTAGCAGCCCCTGCCAATTGTGCTGTTTTTAGAGATGAGCATAAAGTGATATGATTTCAGCCAGTGGACTAATGTCTGTAGGTAGAAATATGTTGTATCCTCTGGTTTGTTTTTACCTGCACGCATTTGTAGAACAGAGGATGAAATTCATTTAAGTAGCCTTATAATGCTGTCCTGTGAAATTCTCTTCTGGAAGTCTCTTCAGGTTGGGGTTTTATTTTGATGGATGTGGCGGAATTTGCTGCACTGGCTTGCCATTATCCATAGCAATGAGTAGGTCAGATACCCTGCATAATGGACACCCCTGCCCAGTAATTTGATTGCTTCCTCTCTGAGTTAATTTTCTACATATGAGAAATAATATAGTGACTGTCTAGGAGATCTGTGCTTGATCTGGTGAGTTCTGGAGCTAGTAGCTCCAGAAAAAAATGCAGAGACACCAAAGGGAATTGACACAGAACTGGCTTCAATACTACAAGGCCAGTGTTGAATCTGAGCTAATAAGCAATGTTTATCTTAAACTGGCTTGTGAAGGTTATGCCAGAGGTGTAACTGTAGTTGCATGGTGCCTTGTGTGGGCTGATGAACTTTGTCAATGAGTTGAATTGTGTGTACGGAGCCAGCTCTGTTGTCTTTGTCTACATGACACAATTAATGCTGAAACTGGATAATCCTGCAGGAGATAATGGGGAGCTGAGCAGATTTGCTGTGGCATTAGGAAGTGAGCTGCTGCTTGTCCTTAGTTTAGAGGTGAATTTGAAAGATTGTGCCAGTAGCAAGAGCCAAGCTATGTAGGCAGGTACCATCAGCACAGAGCTCCTGAGGATGTATCTACATAAGAGTAGCCTGTGAGACAAGGAAGCAACCCTCCTGAAACAAAATCTTATCTTCAGTGCTGTGCCCAGTCTGGGGCACTGCCTATCAAGAAGGGTTTGGTGAAACTGGGGCAAGTCCAGTAGGAAGCTACAAGGACTAGTGGTCAAGCAGATAACAACCCATGAGGTAAGTCTGGGAAAGTTAGGGCAGAAAAAGTCTAGAAAAGTGCAGGTCGAGAAGAGTTGTAGTAGTGATTCTCAAATCTGTTAAGGACTGCTGCAAACAGGACAAGAAGTAATGGGTTAAAATTCATCTAAGGACATTGGGGTGAAACATGAGAAAAGCCAGATCTAATGGCAAGGCCAGTGAAACACTGGTGTGGATGATCTGGGGAGGCTTTGAGTCACATCAATGGAGAGTTTTACGAGCAGGCTAAGCAAATGTGTGAGGATTGCCATAGGTGTAGTTGTTCCTGCCTTAAGCCAAGGCCAGGCAGCTGACTGTTCAGGATGGCTGCTAGCCTCATCTCATCTGATTTTTATGATTGTGTTTTGCTGCGTCCTGCAGTAGCCTCAGCAACTGCAGCCAAGGCGCTTTTCTCAGGTCCTGTGGCATAGCTTATTTCTTTCTCTGAGCACAGGCTTCGCCGTTGACAGAAAATGACAGTTCTGATGACAGATCATGTGGTTGTTTTGTGATGTGGACAAGCAGCTGGAGATAAAAATAAAAAGAAAAGAAATAGAAAATAAAACCTATGTGTGGAAAATAAAGTAGGCTCTGCAGTGATGCTGGCTAGGGTAAGGGATAAGAGATAATCAGGGATGAATTTTCTGCCAACAAATAATGGAACAAAACATTTAACGTTTAGGAGAGCTAAGCATCTTCTTGCTGAAGCTTTGTGTATTTGGTCAGTGACGGAGGCAGGAGGACACAAAGATTTATTTGTCAGCAGCAAAGCAGCCATGGTGGTATGTGAGCTGTATATGTCTCTGACCATCCCAACCTGCACGCTCTATTTGTGCAGGTCTGTTTCTTTCTAATAAGTCTGAAATTCACCAAGAGTATGATATCCTATATTGTGAAACAGCCATAGGCTGGCTGGCCCTGATTCCAGAGGAGAAAAGATTTTAGAGCTATCCTTTCCCTTTCCTACAAAGGAGTCTCCCTCCTGTAAAAAGTCATTTACTGTCCTCTGCATGTGTCCTGCTGGATTCTGGAGATTTCAGATGTTCCAGGAATTTGCTGATTCATGTAATGGCCTCTGTAGGAAGAGGTAGGGACACGGTATGCATATGGGATCAGCTCCACACCACACTGTGCTACATTTACTGGTATGGTGGGGGAACTCTCAGATCTAAAAAAAGGCAGAAGAGTGGGGGCTGGCTGTCTTGCATGCTATGGTGGGTCATGTTTGGAGGAGAGCCTATCTTAAGTGGCTCAGGCTGTAGCTCATCAGTTATCACTGTGATCTTTACCGTGGGCAGTATATTTGTTGGAAGCTGGGGACCAAGGAACATGAAGGACCATGCTGCGTCTGCCTTGGTCTTACACTCTTTCCTTAAGCATCTGCTGCCAGACAGGATATGGGACTAGATAGACCCTTAATCTGACAGATGGCAGTTTTTGATCTTTTGAGTTAGCATGACGCTTAACTGCATAATGCTTTCTCACCTCTGCTGAGTTGTGTTGACAACAGAGGACTTAACTAGGTCTTGTAAACAGCTTCATCAGTGTAGCATAAAGCCATCAGTTGCATAGGACAGCAAGACAAGGAGCAGCCTGGTTGTCCTTGCAGCACGCCTCCACCTTTATGGGCAGTCCTGTGCTACCTGCACCTCTGCCAGCTTTGGGGCTGGTAAGGTGAGACTTGGTCAGAAGACTGCAAGGGCAGTAAGTATGATTGCTGTGGGCTGCCTGGGGCCACGAACTGAGATAGCAGCGAGTGCCCTGTTTTCCTAAGAGGCTATTAATCCTGCCAGTGAGGGGACAGGGCCCCCATCTTACTGAGGGGCAGGTGGAATATGGCAAGAGTGATCTGTGACTGTGCTGTGAGTCCTTGGGACAGCCAGGTGTCTGCAGGAAAGCAGGACAAAGAGCTCTTTAGCTTCTGGCCTAGATTCATGGTCTGGAAAAACACCATCTCTTCCTGCCAAATGTCATCTGCATCTGGACTTGGGTTTCCCATGCACTCTCAGCTTCTCTCTCCTTTCTCCCTGACATGACCTGGCTGGCCGCAGGATGTGGAGATCCGGTCCAATGCTGCTGCTTACCTACCCCAGATCACCCAGCTCCTCAACAATGTGCCCCGCCAGATGCTGCTGCTGCTGAAGACCAACGACTTGTTAAGGGGGATTGAGTCAGCCCTGCACACGCGTGCCAGTGCCAGCTCCTTCCTCAACATGTCTCGCTGCTGCATCAGAGCCGTTTCCACGTGAGTCTCTTCTCCAGGCCCCAGAGGCCAGACATGGAGCAGCCAGGGCTGACTGTCCCTGGGGGCCAGGGGTTGAGGGGGGGGGGGGGGGCAGAATCCCACAGCCCGCAGGCCAGCCAGGGCCCAGTCCCACAGTAGCTGAGCAAGGTGAGCAGGACAGGCCCTGCGATGGCGGTCAGGTCCAACCGAAAGTCCTTATCACAGTGCAACATCCTGGTGACGGGGGAGGTCCAAGGTCAAACCAGAAACTCGATCTGTAGATCGTGTCTAGTGGCTGTCAGCCAGGTCCATGGTGACAAGACAGGGCTGAGGTCAAGCCAAGAGGTCAGTATGTGAGTTGAGGTCCAGGTCAAGGGGCTTCACAGCAGGGCGTGAGCTGGGGACCATTACTCCTCCAGTGTAGCTCGGGCAGGGACTGGAGGTGCAGGCCTGAGATTAACTGGAGCTCCTGGGCCTATGAGCAGAGGGTTGGGGGAGGTCTCAGGCTAGTCAGGGCTATTAAAGGCTTATTAGAGCCCCCCACTCAGGGCCCTGACAAGGCCTAACTTGACCTCTTGACCTCTTACTCTTAGTTGTGGACCTCTCCCCCTCATTAGCACATCGGCTGTGATCCTACCCCTGCTCAGTTACGCATCTCAGCCTCTGTCTGTGCTGTTCTCACGCCCATCAGCCTCTTCAGAGAAGAGGTCTGTCACCCTGGGGCTGGGGACAGGGATGGAGTTGGAGGCCTTAAGGTAAGGGTTTAGGGTTTGGCCCTGCCAGAGGAGGGGAAGGGGCTTCCTGCCTATTACAGGCATTACCACTGGGAAGTATTTGTGGGTAGGGGAGATCTGTGAGTTCACTGCTGCCAGTTTCTGCAGCCTGATTGAGGGGCTAAGGCTGACTGTGAAGATCAGGTTGATGTTTAAAAGCCAGGAACAGGAGTCATGCAAGTGATTTCCATCTGTGAGTCTTATGAGTCAATGCACTTCTGTCTCAGATACCTCCTCCTTGCAGAAGAAATAACAGTTATTTTTCGCTGGCTGATGAGGGACCTACGAAGCCCAGTTAACCTCTGCTTCTAAAGAAAAGTGGAGAATTATTTTTCCTGGAATCAGTGTGTCAGGATTGCTGGACTCTCATGACTGTGCTACCAGGAAAGGCCATAGGAGTGTGTACCTGTCCATGTCAGCTGAAGTGAAGCTGGGCGTAGAGGCAGAGGATGCCATGGCCCAAGGTCATGACATGGAGTGGGGAGAGAACTGGGGTCACAAGGGAGCAGGCTGTCTTTTCTGCCAGATTCATGCTGGGAAGGCAGTCCCCAGCTCCTCAGGAACATTACTTGGAGAAAATCCCTACTCCCAGGGGTCCCCACTGCTGTTCATTCTCCAGATGTGGGACGTTCCCCTCCCCTGGGGAGCGTCAGTTGTACTGAAGATATAGGACAGGCCTCCTTCCTGCTGGCCTATATCCTGCTGGATCTAATGTAGCTGTTTCTCTCATTCTAGGTACCAGAGGAGCAAGAGTCACTCGCTTTACAGGAGGGCCCAGATCTCACTCGCAGAAGCCCTGAGCCTGTGGCAGATCAACTTGTATGAACTCTTCCTGTGGCTGAAGGGGTCCCAGCTGGGGAACTGGGTCATTGCTCTCCTGAGCCGGATGCACCATTCCATGTATTGACATGAACGGGTGGGAGAGGCCCAGGTTCTCCTTCCCTCCCTTCTGCTCTCCACGGCACATTTGCCTTTCTGACTGTTTCTGTCTATTCTGTGGGCTATTTTTGGTTCTTGTTCCACGTTACATGCTGCACTGTCCTTGCCTGTTACAGCATTAGCTTTCTCTGTGGTGCTGAGAGGTGGAGTCGGTACTGGAGCTCTGCCATTTCATGGTTTAGGAAAAGGAGGTGCAGGATACTGTGTGTCTGGAAAGGCAGGGTACTTTCTTTCCCTATCTGAGTAGGGGAAATTCCACTCAGATTCCAGTGGGACTGCATTGGAAGCAAAAGCCTTTCCTTGGCTATTTCTTAAACAATCTTACAGAATTTGAGAGAATCCCAACCCTGCTTAGAATACCCCAAAACATTTCTCAGACCCTCAGAGAAAGGTGGTAAGTCCCTTTAAAATCCAATAGGGTTTATATTAGTTTTTGCAATCTCCTTAGTCTGATTTCTGTTCAGGTGGGCAGAGAGTTTCTCAGAGCAGTGAGTCCTTGTGGAAAGCTGACACTAGGGCTTCCTCTCCCAGCAGCAGGGAAAGGTGACCCTAATGGTGAGAGTGGTGGACTGGGAGTCTGGCTTTCTGAGGTTTGTCTCCAGTCCTGTCAGAAAGTGCCTCTGTGTTTTTGGACTTTTCCTGGCCTGTTTCCTTGCAGGTGAAATGGGGGGACAGTGGTCCTGCCTCTTTTCCGAAATTCAGGGAAGGCAGGAGGAATGACAACTCAGGGCTCTGAAACTGCTGGTAATGTATGTGTCCTGTACAGTACCGTCACACAGCAAAATAAATGTGTTGTATCAAAGACCTCTGCGGGATGGATGCCTGGCTGTGTACTCAGGGTGATGTTTGGGCCTCTAACTTCAGTCCTGTTTCCATTTCTCCACTGAGTGATGCCAGGCAGCATTTTTAACTCCTTGCAAGCCAAACGAAATGGCCTCTTGGTCTCTCCTCTTCCCAAGAGGTTTGTTCCACATCTGGTGCTGCATCACATGTGTGTTGGGATGGAGGAGTGGGCATTGTTCTGCTGGGAGGATGCACCACTTCTTGCCTCCCAGATCCACGCTGAGCCTGCCGCCTCTGTGCCTGTGGGAGCGAGCTGCAGCACGTCCGTGAGACATCACCATCCCTGTGCCATGCACTGAGCATTTCACCTCGTCACTGCCTGTGATGTTTCACTGCTCCTGCCTCAGCAAAAAAACCTGCCACTTGCTTGGTGGTGCAAGTGACGGGTCTGATGGCTCTGACTGTGCAGCTATGGGATGGCTACCAGGAGGTCTCACCCAGAGGCCTCCTTTATGTGAGATGTATCTGGGATCCTGGGAGACATCCCTGCTACTTGTGAGGATTCCTGTAGCCAGGAAAGGTGGATGGAGGTGACTGCTTAGATAATTTCAGCTTTCCCATAAACTGTCTTGGTGAAAGAGGACATGAAGGACAGGATGGGAATATCCCTCTACTGCCAGCAAGCTTGCTAAGCTGAGGGTCATTACTCAGACACCCGGGCTGTGCTTGAGAGCAAGCCACAATAAGACCATGCACTCTCCCAATTTGCATGCAGTTTTCCAGCTTGCATGGGTGCAAGACCCCACCTTGCAGTGAGTCCATTTGCATGGGAAGGGAAGCAGGGGGCAGAGTGTAGGTGACTGCATGCGTCAGTCCACAAGGAACCAATTCTCTTGATGGCTGTGTGGGAGAGGGAGGGGGTGTAATCCAGAAAAGGTATCTGACTGCAGGTATGCTTGGGCATGATGAGTTAGTGACTGCGGACATGTGGCTTATGACAGTGATTGTGTACATGCACAAGAGTGTAGGCACAGCTGGCTGGCTCAGGACTGTCAAGAAATGGTGTGTGATTGGCAGAGTTGAGGATGGGGAATTACTGAACTTGGGTTTTTGCTCTCCTGTGCAGTCAATTGCCTGACCCTGGCATTAGCTCTCTGAGCTCTTCCTACTACAGAGGCAGCAGCAGGAGTGATGTGCTTTCCCATCTTTGCTAAGAGCAAAAAAAAGAAAGCCCAGTAAGACTGAATGTCCTTGCAAAGCTTGTCCCCAACCTATGCAATGACAGGTCAGAGATTCCCCTGAATTCTGGGTTGTGTGATGGCATCAGGGAATGGAGTGGTGGTCATTGCAGTGACAAGACTCCTGAGTCAATAAGGAGTCATAGGGGCCCTGGAATATTGGTCCTGCAGCCTGTACATGAGTAATCTTTGCTTATGTGAGCAGCCTGGCTGAATCAGTACCTTGCTTAGGCACTTACAGCTTGTAGGCTGGCCAGCGTGGGTGGGCTGTCTTGTTCTCCTCACAAGTAGAGCTCCACTCAGAAAATTGGCCTTGTGTACCCAGTAAAGTCCAGGAGACCCTCTAGCAATGGTCACTGACTGCACATTCTCATCTTGTAGCTGCCCCTGCAAATGCTTTTGCCTAGCCATGTCTGGATATACCGACCAGAGCACTGTCTGGGTCTCGCTAACATCTGTGTGTGAAAGCTCATCCCACAATGAGACCCTGGTTGTATCCCTCATTTCCAGAGTATCCTGTGTTATGGACAGGCTCCCCGCAGCTGGTATTTGCATTGACTGCCAAGCCCCCAGCCCACTCTTGGCCCTGCCTGTTCATTCACGCCTCCAAAATCCCACCATGCGACTGCTGGTCCCACTGCCTGAGGAAGGTTCTGGCTCTAAAAGCAGTAGGGAACCAGCAGCCCCTCAGACTGTGGTTTTGGCAGCGTGCAGCAGGCAGAGAGCGGGTTGTATTTGGAAGAGCTTTGTCTATTGTCATTAGTCTCTGCCAGGAGGCTACGTGCTTCAGTCTTAGCAGTGGGACTCCTCTGTCAGTTGTGCTCAGCTCTCACCCTTCCCATGGTCAATCAATGAGGGTTTGCTTGCCTGAGGAAAGAACAAGCAAACACCCGGAGTTTGACCCTTTAACATTCCTGCCTTGTCTTTTTGCTGAAAGCTCTCAAAGATGAATGTGTTAAAAGGGGTTTGAAAAGACACTTTCTCATTCCAATTTGTGGTTGTCAAACATGGGTAACGTGGATCAGCTCAGTGCACTTGGCCTCTCCTTCCAACCTGCTTTTATTGATGTTTTCACCACCAGCAAACACAGCCTCTGCTGCTCTCCTTGCAGTTGGCACATGGGCTGCTTGCCTGCCCGGGTTCAGCTGTGAACGAACTGAAGTTTGGTGCAGGCACTAAACATTGGCCTTGCAGCAGACTCCTGAGCCTACCAACTCTTTCTTGGGACTGACAAGTCGGGGGTAAGAGCTGGGGCCAGATGTGCAAAACTGATGGGCAACTTTCAGCTCCTGTAATATGAAATACTCCTTGTAGCATTTCCCATCCTAAAAGCTCTCGGTGCTCTCTGAAGTGTTGGGGAGCTAACAGTCATTCATCTAGCATTTAAATGTACCATCATTAGGTTGGCTGGAGGTGGAAAATGGGGCAGTCAGGGTAAATGACGCTGCCGTGCAAAACTGCAAGAATTTAGGGTATGATGTGAATGCACTTTTCATATCCAGCTGACAAAAAAGCGAGAGAGCGCATTAGTCCGGGCTAAACACCATAGCCTTTACCTAGCACATCCAGTGAACTTTAATGATGACAAGTGGGTGGCATATAGATGTGCAGATCAAGGCTGCATGGTGCCCTCTGCCATCTCGCAGGGGTGTATGAACCTCATGCAGTTGCAGCGTAGATGCTTTCCAAATTAATCACTCCCTGCTTCCTAGAGCAAATGAACTGTGACCGGCACACAGCCTGGCTAGTGCCAAAGTCATTCCCCTCACTTCCACCACCACCACTGCATATCCCCGTGTCCCCCCAGCACCATTCACTCCCTCGTATCCTGAGTCCAAAGGGGTGCAGGCGGGCTGCTGGGTCCTGGAGCATGCAAGATGTCACAGCTGGTGGGGCTGTGCCAGGACACCGGGCCTTCAGGTGGGAGCAGAGAGAGGGATGTCCGGAGAGGCACAGCTCTCAGGGCAGCGAGTGCCTTCCCCCTTCATCCCCTGACAACCGGATGGCTAGAAAGGGGGGACAGACATTCCTTCCTCCTTGGATCCTCTCTAGAAGCAAGAGGCTGGGGCTGGCTTCTGCCCCTGTAGCCTGAGCTCTGGCCATCCTCATCTCACCCAGGGATGTGCTTGTCGTGGGTGATGGTGAGAAGTCTGTATTGCAGCTTTCAAATGGCACAGAACAAACAGCACGGAGATAAGGGGGGTGCAGGCTGGCGCCGTGCCCTGTATTGGGAGGGGGAATTTGCTGGCACTGCTGAGCTGGGAGGTGGGAGGGGTACTTCAGAGGCTCTCAGCCCTCAGTGTAAATCCGGGTCTGCTTGGTACTGCTGATCCTCTGACAACTTGAATAGAGGCGCTCTAAGGTGGAGCAGGGGGTGTAGGGAAGGAGCGACTGGAGCCCGTGAGTTTGCTCATCACCTCCCTCTTATGACCTCTGCTCTGCACCAAAGGGCCATCTTCTGCTTGCTGTCTGCAGGCTTAGCTGAAGGTCTCGATTGCTGTAGGAGTGCAGCAGCCCCCAGGGAATGCTGCTGTACCCTTGCTGCCCCCACTTCGGGCTCCCGGGCCATACAGCTCTGCAGCTTTGCAACTTGGGCAAGGCTGCAGCAGTGCTGGGGGCCAGGACCTCCAAAGCTCCCCAGGGGGGAGCACCCTGGGCAGTGAGGTGCCAGCAGCTGATGTCGCTGGGGGCAAGCCACTGCCACCACTCCATGCTTGCTGCCTTATGCTGTGCTGTGTGGAGTGAGTCTGCAATGCCCAAAGGCTTTCCGCTCCTTCCCATTGCCAGTCCTCACGTGCTGGTGGCCAGGGAATGATGATTACTGTCCTACCCCTGTTGTTTGTGAAATGACTTGGCCTCCACTGCTTCGCTGCAGCACGGCAATGGCACTTCAGCCAGGCAGCAAACTGCTCTTTGAAGAGCAGTGGGAGGATGTGCATGATTCTGTGTATTTGCAGCAATTAATTTTTGCTAGTGAGGGCTGGGAGTTTGGGGATGGGAGGGGAAGAGGGTTGAGGGAAGGGAAGGACAAAGGACAAAGGTGGGGTGTCCACCACCTTTTGGGAGTAAATACCATAAGCCAGCATGGCTCTTAACAGACTTATGAGCTCTAACTGCACTCTGCTTTTTGTTTCACAGGTCACCCAGACACTGTGGTAGGCGAGTTGCTGTCTCTGGCACAACAAAGGGTTCCCTCTTCCTCCGGCTGCCCTGTGCACCAGAGCAGCATGGGGCGATACGTGCTGAGGCACAGCAGTCTCTGCGAGGCGGTTCAGAGCCTTTTTTTGGCTCTGTCTCCGTGGAGCTCTCCTGGGGCTGTTTCCCTCCCTCCTCTGGGTGGGACTTGCAGGCTTTTCTAGGTTGTTGTTCCAGCTGGTCAGCCAGCAGCTGTCACTATGCTGGGGATGACTGGCTGGTGGATGCAAAGCCCCTGGTCAGGAGGCAGCCTGGGTCGGCACTCCACCAGGGTACCAGGGCCACCAGGCTCCTGCTGGCATGGGGCTGGCCCTCTGTCAGCCCCACCGAGGTGTCTGCAGGGTGGGGTCATCCTCCTTCCTCCAGCGTTGCTCAAGTGCTGCCCAGGACTGTAAAAGAGCTGGACAGCGAGAGATTGACATTTGTAATTAATAAATTACGCTTCTGAGAAAAATTATCCTTTCCAAGCATCATACAGGTGGTAGTGACATCCCATAACATCTTACTCCATGAGGTATCACTAGGACCTTTCAGCTGAGAAAACCTACTAGTGGAGTAGCAGCCCTGCTGAAAAGGTGCAGGAAAGGCTTATGGGGGACCCCAGGTAAACATGAGCTTGCAGTGGAAACCATGTCCTGGGCTACAACAGGAGGAGTGTGGCTGGCAAGGCTACTTGTTCTCCTCCTCTGCTTGGTGCTGCTGAGTCCACACCTGAAACAGTGTCCTCTTTTGGTTCTCTTAGTTGAAGAGGAATGTTGAAAAACTGGATTGGGTCTGGTGGAGGGCACGTGACATGGCCAGGACCTACTGCCCATAGCCTGTGAGGGAGATGGGCTTGTTTAGTCTGGCAAGGAAGAAGCAAAGGGTTGAGCTGATAATGGCCAGCGACCCTTTGAAAGGGAGTTAGAGAGGCAATAGAGCCAAACTCCTCCTGGCAGTGCCAGATGACTTAGCAAGGACGGATGGCCACAAGATACAGCTTGGATAGTTAGACTGGGCACAGGGATGAACTTTGTCACCAGGAGGGTGGTGCAGAGCTAGGACATGTCACCCAGAGATGGTCTCCATCCCGGGAGACTTTGAGGACCTGGCCAGCCAAAGCATGGCTTGGCTAGTCTTCTGTGGGTGAGAGTCTCCCTCAGAGCGGGAGGACAGACAGACACCCCATGGCCCCTTCCAGCCAGCCTGCCCGTGAAGCCATACAGCCATGGCATGGAGCAGGCAGGGGGCTGGCTCACATTGCCATTGAGTCAGTGCTGTGGGATGAGGTTGGATCTGGGTTTCATTCTTCCCAGCTCTCCCTCTGCATCAATGTCTGTGCTTGGACACGAGGTAACATCCCTGCCCAGGACTCGTCTTTGTGCTGAAGCCCAGGCCAGACCTTACCGGCTTTTTTTGTTTGGTTGAGTTGCAGAGCTGGGGCTGTAAGCCTGCCTGTCCTGGCAAATGCCAGCCTGGGTGGCTCACCTTGCAGTTTTAATTGACCAGCTGCCTCTTAGGTCCTTCTTGATCAAAACCCACATGTGTCAGTGCCTTCCTGAGAAGAGGCAGTGTGCACCTTCCCAGGATCCTTTAAACCAGGTTTTCAAACAGAAGTAAATTCCACTTAAATCCAGCTGGAGGCTTCCTGAGCAGGCTGGAGGGATGCTAAGTGACCTGTGCGTGATGGTAATCGGTCCCCATAGAGACAGTACTGACCGTTTCCCTGGCTGAGGGCATTCAGCACACAGGATAGTGGGAGTTACACCCAGCTGAGACATCTTCCCCATGCCAACTGGGAAAGCTGTCGCTGCTTCTCTGCAGGGTAGTGATCTGTGTCTGTCCCCTGCAGGGATCATTGCCATGTGTTTGCCTGCAGCTGTGTCTGAGGGAGCCCAGGGCAGGACCTGACTGTGCACTTACCCACATGCCTCCTGCCAACCCTGTGCAGCTCAAGGTGACCTTGTCAAAGGGTAACGGCCTTTCTGGGTTGGCTTGTGTGACCTAGAGAGCATCGCTTTGCTTGCCATCCTCCATTGCACTCCGGATCTGCCAGAGTGTCGGATCACTGGCTGCTCTTTGCACAGCTTCCCCCTTGAGCTGCTTGCTGTAACCCAGGTGCTTTGATTTCTGGTGGTCTGGTAAAAAACTGTCCACCCAGACTGCACAAGCAGTGTGGAGTAGGGAGGAGCTTTGGTATTTTACTAGTTTAGTTTAGTTTAATTTGATTCAGATTCTTTTTTGCTTAGACTACTTTTCCTTACTCTGAAACATATGAGCATAAGTAACACTCATAAAGCCTCTTCCTATAACTGGACTGCTGGAAAGAAGGGGACAAAACTTAGGTTTGACCTAGCAGGATGTGTCTGCATGTAAAATGCACATTAGCTGCTGGTGGTTTGCAGGCCTGCAGCTCCGGGCTCAGCATGGATGTAAGCAAACAAGCATCTCCCCAGGGTGGCTGCCCTGTGAGCCCCAGCTCGCCTCTCAGCCCACAGCCTAACAGTGCCTCTAACTTTAATAAAGCAAAGATGGAAGAGATTACTAAATGGTAGCTAATAAACAAAGTGATGTGCACAAAGCCTGGTAATATCACATTGCTCTTAAAGAAAATATGAAAAATAGTAATCATGGCCATTGTTATTACTATCTTGTACTTCACCATGGCTAAACTATCCATCATGCCGATAAGGCTGAATGGAAAACTCAGCGATATAAGATGCATATGTCACAGGGCAGCCAGTCCCACAGCCGCCTGTGCTGTACCCAGTTTGCATTGGGACTGCGGTTGCTCCTCTGCATCATGGGACCATCAGATCGATCAGAGCAGGGCAAGCCTGTCAGTGTAATGACTGGGAGCAGAAGGTCAGCATGAAAATAGCTGTTCTGCAACAGTCAGTGTGGAGACTTGAGCAATGAGGTGATGTGGGCTGGGGATTTAATTTGGAGTGTCAGCGCACCAAAAACACACTGGTGTGAGCCAGACAGAGCCCCAGAAGAAGACAGAGGGAAGAAAGCAGATTGACGTGGTGTGGGAAGTCAGCTAAAAGTGTGGTACCACTGCTAACTTTGCATGGGAGGCTGAACAGTCAGTTCTATGGGAGAAATTATACCTGACTGTTCAATTATGTGCCCAGAGGATGAGAATTACTGAAGTCAGGGAACAGGATGGAGAGCTGCCCAGGCTGTGCAAGACTGCCCTCACTGGCCAAGGGCTGTTCCCTGCAGTTTACTCTTCAGTCCTCATCCTGCCCGGGTTATGCAGTTCATGCAAGTCCTTTATTTTGGAGATTGTTCCATGGTCTTACTCTTGGGAGCTCCGTCCCAGGTCCTCGCCGCATAGTTTCTTTTAGTCACTGTGTTTGCAGTCTCTGCCAAACAGTGGCTGGACAAGAGATGAACCCTGGAGGAACCGCTGCAGGAGTGTATGGGCCTGCAAAGCTGCTTGGGTGCTCCTGTGCCATGTGCCCTGTCCCTGGCAGCACCTGCATTTTGCTACAGGAATGGGTGCTCCTATGGTCCCTTTCCTGGAGCCTTCCACTGAGGCTGGGCTGGGGAGTCCCACCCCGATGACGTGGGTGGCTCTGGGTGTGCTGCGTAAGCTCTGTCCACAGCCTGTCTTCTGCTGGGAGTGTGGAAGGATTATTTATTTGCCATATTGTGCTACTGGGGAAAAAAATCATGACTACACGTGTAGTGAGCAGGCGGCAGAGCACAGTGCTCACTTAGTATTGGCAGTTACCCCCTTCACTTGCTTAGGGGCCTACAGACGTCAGAGCATGGCTGCTGAAATGAAATGTTGTTAAACCTGGGACATAAATCATGGGCAGGTCACAGAGCACTGTGTGAAGGCTGCTCCTGTGGTTTAGCTTGGCCTTGTCATGCCAGCACCATCGCAGGGACATCTTCTGCCTGGGGACCCCGCTGGGCTGGGTCACACTCTGCGTCCCAGGCGGCCCCGTGCAAATGCGTTCTGTGGCAGCCAAGCAGAGCCCACGAAATGGCTCTCTGCTCTTTCCCTTCCCTGTCTCTTTCCCTCCGGTCTGGGCTTCCCTGCTGCCCTGCCATAGCTGCAGCCAGCCCCATCTCTGGCCATTGGGGGAGGTTTCAGGAGGAGACGGGGCACCTCCTGGGAGAGAGGTGTTTTGGACTGCAGTGGCACTTGTTGATAAAATGTAAGGAAAATGTAAAGAAAGGCCTCAAGAATGGCCCAAAGCAAACTGCTGTGTTGCGGCGCCCCTCAGACAGTGGCACAATGGTGCTGCATGACGCCGGGGTCATCCCTGGCTTACACCAGGACGATGCCCATCCCAGGGCATGGCCAGGGCACAGGGGTCAGGCGGGAGCACAATGTGACTGACCTGCTTTCCGACCTCTGAACCGGGGCGCGGGTATGGGGTGGCATGGGCAAGGGGAGAGGGGCTTGCCAGGCTGCCCAGCTCTGGCAGTCAGCGGTGCCGGTATCTCCGGGGCTGCCGGTCATGAAAAAGTAACCGTATGGAACAAATGCCAAAGGTTGGGGCTATCCTTGGACAGCTCAGGCCAGGTTGTTTGCTCACACTCCCTAGCCTTTGCATGTCTCTATGCCCTCCTTTCTTGCCTTGCTCCCATTCTTACAAGCTCCCAGCAGGCCAGCAGAGCCGCAGCTGCAGCAGATGTGGGGACCCTGCTGCCGTCTGCACAGCCCCGGGCCCCTCGCAGGTAGCTGCTGAGATGGGGAGCACTGGGACCTATGGGAGGTAGGTCTCCATCAGCTGCCACCAGCCAGCTCAGGCCATGCCTTTCTCTCCCATACAGCAGGTTTTCGGCATCGGCCTCCCCCAAGGAGACCCGGGCGGTCCTCCTCAGGCAGCGACAAAGGCAATTACCTTGCTGCCAAGCACAGTGGGCCCCACCAAGCTGCCCCAGCTGGCCGCCGAGTCACTTACCTGAAATTAGCTGTGGCCAGCACGTTGCAGAGGTGAACACGGTTGTGATTATGAATGCACTTCTTGTTTGTCTTTTCAGTGCCGAAATCCTGTCAGTGAGGAGAAGCGATAATAACATGCTATTAAGTTCTTTCTGGATAATGTAATTCAGGAGTCAGGAGGCAGTCTGGTCATTTATGCCTTTGAAAAGCTCAGAATAATTTTCAGTGTCATTATCTTCCATTTTAAAGAGCCAGTTTCAAACATCAATACCGAGAGTCCCTCTCCTCGCTGCCTCCCCCTTGCTTGTGTGGTTTTCTTCCACCTTTTTGTTCCTGGTTTCTCTTGAGTTTTCAGGGATTTGGGGGTTGTTTCCAGTCATTCATACACCCTGAAACACACACGGCACCCAGCCCTTTCTTGCTCCCTTCATCTTTTTATAGTGGCTTTGGGAACTTGCTGCTATTTTATTCATCATCTCTAAGCTGTGGTTGGTGAAACAGCTGCTTGCAAGGCTGGGAAGTGCTACTTAGACCTCGGCGGTGGCAGGAGGAGGGTGGACGTGATGTAGATTTGGGTCCAAAGGGAAGGAGCAGGACCGTGGGGGTTGGTGGCAGTGCATGTCCCTCCGGGGCCAGCTGGCAGGTGGGGAGAGCCGCCATGAAAGCCCAGCCACCCTCCTGAATGGGGGCTGCTTGGGGGCACTGCGCACGTTGGAGATTTGGGTTGCGTTGCGATGCCCCGGGAGAGAGCTGTGCTGCCCAGGCTATGGCACAGGCGTGGTGCTGGGGAGCCTGTGCAGCCCGGCCACCGCGGCACAAGTAGCTACCCTGCTCCGGACCACTGCTCCCTCCATCTCTCTGGGCACCGCCACAGCTGAGGAGTTACATGGGGAGCTTGATGCATCATTATGTCCTTTGCTCAAGCTTTTGTGTGCTTCAGTGTAAGCGGTTAATGGATATTTTTTTGCCCTGAAATAGCCCCCAGGATAGGGACCAGAGAGGCTCCTTAGCAGATGCAACTTCAACACCAGCTTACACTGCAGGCATGAAAACAGGCAGATGTCTCCAAGTGAATGCAGCAAAAATTATTATCCAGAACTGGGGCAGGAAAACAATCCGGCGACTCTCCTGCATGCACAGAGCATGGCTGAAGAGGAGAATTTTATTCATTAAGTTAATTGGCAATGATCCCTGAAATGTCAGCCTTGGCCTTAAACTTAAGGCCTTATACTTGGCCTTAAACTTAAGCTTTTCATTTCTAAGCTTGGAAAGCTTCGTCGCCCTTCTGTTTTCAAAAGAGGAAGGTATGTGGCTCCTTCAATTTTTTTATGTGCTGGCACTGCCAATGTTTCAGTGCAAATAGGAGAGATAATGCCCTTCCATTTGCTGCCTTCTTCCTTCAGAGGAGGAAATGGGATCTCCCAAGCAGAGTACAGAAAATCCGCAGGAAGCAGGCAAGAGTCTCATCCATCATTAAGCTGGGTTCATATTGTTCGGCAGCTTCTGAAGGAACTGGCGGGCACTCACGTGCCAGCAAAGTCAGCGGTAGAGTCAGGCTATGACCTGGCATGAGCTTATTTGCAGAGAGGGTGTGGGAAGACTTGCACAGAGGCCAGGCTCAATGGCCTCGCTCTGCCTAGAGGATGCAGGAGCATCAGTAGCACAGTGTGGCTTCATTACGGAGCTGGCCCAGCATCGTTAGCATAGAGGATACAATCTCCTTGGGACAGGTGTAAAGAGGGATGAGGATGCTCTTTCCTTCATGAGAAATGGAGAGCCCTTTAATACACAGTTGGCAGTCCCGGACATTAATGCGTAGTTCGGCGCTGGCCAATGATGCCAGGAAGGGGATCCACACGATAGCAGACTGGGTGCAACAGATGCATCTGCTCCCAGACAGCTGTGCCCTCTGTCTTCACAGAGGCCACAAGAACAGAGACCTGCCGCTGATCCAGCTGTGGCGGGCTGTGCCCGCCTCCATCGCCTGCTGACTCCCTGCTCCCTGTCCAAGTGCATTTCTGAGCGTGGAGGTGGAACAAATGTGTTTCCTGTGGCCTGGGGTATTTACATGTTTTCTCCCATGAAGGCTTTCTGGTGCTTGGTATTTTAGTTCACGCTGCAATCTCTCCCACCGTGGGGATGCTCAGAGAATCCTCTCTCCTCTGTCCACCTACCTATTTTCATTAAATCTAAAGGACTTTCATGATCTCTGGGATCTCTATGCCTCTCTCTTGCTTGAAACTGGAGAAGGATTTGAATAAATGCCTATCAGTAGGGAACTGGTAGAGGGTCAGACAGCCCAGTCCCTCCTCTCAGGGCAGCTTGATGGGATCAGCTGTCTGCTCTTAAAAACTAACAAGGGAAACATAAAGGAAAGAGGGGAAAGAAAAGGGAGTGGAAAGCAGAGGAAACTGGAATTCTTAAATGGCTTGTTATATCAGCCAGATCTCCATTCACTCCACCAGCAGCCTGGCCATCTTAGCTCCATTCCCAGCAAGGAGCCTGCATCTCGCTATTCAGCCTCTTTTCTTGCATATTTATCCCACTTGCAACTGGTTTCTCAGCCTGATTTTTTTCCCCAGTTTCTGCTGCACTGACAGCCCATGTGCTATCACCTCGTGGCACAGCTGGCCAGTGCTAGGGGCATGGCAAATGGGGTGCAGGGAGAGACCACCAGCTGGCAGGGGATATGCAGCTTCCCTTCCATCTGTGCTTTAGCCATGAGGCAGATAGTGCTGGTTTTGGCTGGGACAGAGCTAATTTCTTCATAGTAGCTACTATGGGGCTATGTTTTGGATTTGTGCTGAAAACAGTGTTGATAACACAGGGATGTTTTCATTACTGCCAAGCAGTGCTTACACAGAGTCAAGGCCTTTTCTGCTTCTCACACCACCCCACCAGCAAGAAGCTGGGAGGGAATACAGCTGGGACAACTGACCCAAGGGATATTCCAGACCATCTGATGTCATTGCTCAGCATATAAAGCTGGGGGAAGAGGGAGGAAGGGGGGGACATTCAGAGTTACGGTGTTTGTCTTCCCATGTACATGTGCTGGAGCCCTGCTTTCCTGGAGATGGCTGAACACCTGCCTGCCGATGCGCAGCGGTGAATGAATTCCTTGTTTTGCTTTGCTTGTGTGTGGGGCTTTTGCTCTAGCTATTAAACTGTCTGTATCTCAATCCATGTGTTTTCTCACTTTCACTCTTCTGATTCTCTCCCCCATCCTGGCACGGGGGGGGAGTGAGTGAGCAGCTGTGTGGGCCTTAGTTGCTGGCTGGGGTTAAACCACGACACAGATGCTGCCCCATCTCAGCTGTGTGAAGCTGGTAGGACCATGCCCAGCTGCCCAGAGCAGACTGCGTGGTGCATCCATGTGCTGAGCCATTTCCCTCTTGCTTTTCTTGCTAGACCCTGCCTTCAAAACCCACTCTGCAGTGATGTTTCTGGCACTCTTGGTTTGCCTCTCCAAGCATCTTGGTGGGCTGAAGGAGGCCTGGCTGCGTTTTGGGCCATATTGTAAAGATGCTGATGTTGCTTATTGGTGATCCTTATTACAGAAGGATGTTGACTGTGTTTAGATCTCTCCAAAGATCAATAGTTTGGTCTTAAATAGTGGCACAACTCAGACCTCAGCTCAGCTTGGGCAGGTGGTTGGGACAGACATAGTAGTTAGGTTGGAGGCATTTTGACAGGGGTATGTGGAGAGCCAGATCTGCAGAGGCATCACCAGGCCAGGAGGTGCCATCCCACACTTCATGAGAGGATGGCCTGGGCTCTGTATTCAGAAGGGCCATTAGCAGGGAAAAGGAGACGCTGTGCTAACCCCAGCAGGCTGAAGCCTGTCAGCCAGTCTGCAGGAACAACAGCTCTGGCAGGGAGGTCTGGCAGCACCGAAAGAACAGGGCTCAAGGCACCCGGTGCGCTCACGGCATGTGGGCTCAGCATGGGCATGATTGTTCAGCTTCAGTTCACTTCCTCATTTGCTTCAGATAATAACACTGTGCAGGGTCCGTAAGTCATCTGAAAACCCTACCCAAGTCTTGGTAAGGAAAGTTCCCCCCTTCTGATTTAAAAGGAGGCCTCTGCCATGTGAGAGCAGGAAAGATGTCTCCTGACGGCCAATTCATTTTTGGGCTCTTCTTCTGGCCTTCTCCTGAGATTTGAGGCTGTGGAGCTGCTCATATGAGCATGCATATGTGTGCTTATGTCGATGCATGCCCATGCTGGCTGGAATGCTGAACTCCAGCCCGTGCTGGTTTTGCTCCCGGTGCACTGCATTCTCCATGCTCCACTGGCTGTGCAGCTAGAGAGATCTTCCAGCATGAGTGCCAAAGGACTGCATCAGACCCCTGGGTGGCAGCTGGCCATTTGGTTGATGGATTATCCCCTCTGAACATGAGGCAGTAATCTTCAGAGAAACAGACCCAGAGAAAGCGGCAGAATTAATTGCTTTGAGTGTGGACAGTGGTCGGAGAGGGAGACGGTGGGCAGCTCTGAGAGAGAGCAGTGTGGTTTGGAGGGGAAGAGGAAGCAAAAGGGAAAATAAAAGCATAGAGCAAAAAAGTCAAGGGCTCTTGCTTGGCTAGGAGGGACAGAAGAGGACTGGGTATTTTACAGCATGATGGGACTCAGCCTCCACCAGCACCTTCATTTTGTCATTGATTTCTCACGTGTTTGATGGAAAACAGCTGCCCAGGATCTCTCCACAGTGGGACAATGCAGCCTCTGCAGAGAAATACATGCCACATGGTTACAAATGGGAGAAGCAGAAAGCAGAGAGTGCTGTTTAATCTATTGTCCCCACTGCGTTTATTAGGATGGCAATGAGAAGTGCTCAGGCAGGTATTTTATGCCTTACGGATTCAAATAACAGATTCTGCTGGAGGCTATACTTAGAAACAAGAGAATTTAACTTGCAAAGGCAGCTCTGTGTTACTACGGTTTTCACAGAAAGATGTTTTTGACCTCTACACTACATCCTCCAGGGAAGCCATTCTGGGCTTCACACCAAACCAACTGCATGTTGGACAGAGGGTTTTGTCACTTTTCTGTACATCTTCAACTGGGTCAATGAGTATGTTAGCCACTGCTACCAAATCTTAATGGGTTATTTCTAGGCTCCTACCAGCCTACGCAGTATCTCTCTTTCCACAGAAGTGCTTCGATATATATGGATTAAAAGTGTTACAGGTGCTGAGTATTAATGCCACAGTTAAAAAACGTATGACTAGTGTTTATATTGTTAAGGTATGTGTCAATGGATGATCCCACTACACATGGTCTTTCAAGTTATGGAAGGATGTGATGTGGCACAGGCATTTTGCAAGTTTTGGGGCAAAGCCAGGAGCCCTAAAAAGAGCCTTGTAAGCACTACTGTTCTGCTTTGGTCTTTATTAATGTTGGTTCAAGGGAAAATCCACACCGGTCCTGGGCTGAGGTCCCCAACAGAGCCCTTGTAGGCTCTTCATCCGCCTCTGCTCCAGGGCTGCACGTGTAGAGAAAATGTGTAGAATATTCCCAGGCACAAATCTCCTAGTTCTCCTTTGCTGGAAGGACAAACCACATGCCCTGAACATCTGGCATTACACAGACCGAAGGGAAATGTTGATGTCTGAATGGAAAAAAGTCATTAAAATATTAACACTAGTCATAATTAAAAGCTGCCATTTCTAACATTAAACTGGAATCTTAATGGCCAGATTAGACCAATGGTCCATCTAGTGCAGACTGCAGCCTCCAGAAGTAGTTCATCTTGGCTGGCCTAGAGAGAGGTGGAAAAGCCACACAAATGGACAACAGTTACGACTTGCCAACTGGAGAAGTTTCTTCCTACTCCATACTTCTGTTTATAGCAGGTCTAAACTTCTAACAAGAAAGTTTCTGTCTCTTCTGTTAACATACAAAAATGTATAGATGATGTATGTATTTACATATAATGCAACTGTGCCTGTTTTCAATAATTACTGAGTACCTTGAAACCTTTATCTTTATAACCAGTGCAGGGCACAGTGACTAACCAATTGACTGTGTCTATCTGGGCCCAGCCATTCCTTGTGACACAACAGTGGCAAAGACTGAGCCACAGTGTTCACCAGGGTGTCCCGTCCAAGCCCTCCTGGTCATATGAGTCACCTGGCTCTGTCACATCACCAGATCATCTTGGGCACTTGAGTTATGTGGGTTGGAGTTGAATCACCAAGACCACAAGACGCATCTCATTTCCCAAGATCAGTTCAGTTGCTCCAGTAAACTCCAAAGATGGCCTTTAAAAATACAGTAAAGGTATGCTCTATCTTTAATATTTAATGAGAGAAATTAGTGTTTGGGTTTGTTTTCTTCCACTCTGATGCTGCCTGTGACCATCGCATCAATTGTGTTATAAGGTAAGCTGGGCTTGGAGAACCTCTCCTGTCCCCTCCCACACGTTGGCCTGGTTTTGGGGCTGTAGAAAGGACTGTTGGGAAGCCAGAGAAAAGACATTGCTGGTCACTATGGAAGAAGGAATAGCTTGGTGAGAGGAACGCTGGCTGTCATGGCTTTTGAAAAGGGGTGAAGAATGAGGCCTGCAAGGGTTTTGGCTGAAGAATTTGGAGGAAGCAGAGTGTAGGGCCTTGAGGTAGAGAGAAATGGACAGGAGATGAAGGTGCAGGACTCTTCCATGATATAAAGTCTCAGACTTTTTATGTGGGGTGGAGAGGGGCTGAACCCTCCTATTGATCGCCATTGCCTGGTGGGCCTGCAGTGCTGGGGAAACATGGAGGCTGTGGAGGGGCAGCATCTTGTGGGGATGTCTGTGGTCCCGAGCTGAAAGAAGACAAAAAGCTCTTGATGTGATTCAGAGAGCAGCCTTGCAGATACACCACAAGCCTGCTCTGCAGGGATCCCCTTGGGATTACAGGAGATTCCCTATCCCGGGCCCTCTGCCCTCCTCCTGAAGCTGCTAGCACGGAGGACATCTGGGGGAAGTGTGGCAGTATCTGATCTGTATTTCTGCCTTGGGACACCCCAGCCCGGTGCTTACTGTGCAGTATTGACTGCATGCTCTTTGATAAATACATCTTTTGCAGTTTTCCTCTGCTTTTGAGATCATCCGACAGTACCCGTTGCTTGAGGGGCACATTTTTTTAATAGGTAAAATACAATGGAAAAAGCATCTTGGTTCCAAGCACTAGTTAAAGGCGCTTAAAACCCCCAACCACAGCAGTCTCTGGGGCGCAACGTGACTCAGTGTTTTTGGCTGGCGTCTTTGGCTGGCATCTTTGGTGACATTGCTGGTGACTAAAGGTTTTTCCTAAGCAGCAGAAAGCTTAACCCTTGATTTACAGCAAGGGCTGATATATATTCTCTTTTGCTGTTGCCAGGGTGCAGTACAGATTGGTGAAGAGTGACTGTACTTCTCCCTGCTGGGTGAAGGGGAAGAGATGCATGGGGATACTAGAAGCTGTTCTACCATTACAGATGGGACAAAATGGGAGGTTAGCTAGCTTCCACTCATAATAATCAGGAGCTTGTTAAGGATTCTAATCAGGCAGAATTATTTTCCTGTCAGCTCATTACAAGCTGTAACGAGGTTGTAGCTCTGGGTGGTGGCAGCTTTTCCTTGTGCTGGAAGTAACGAGTGCATCTGCTGAAGGCTTTGGTAGCTTGTTTGGTGTGATGCATGGGTGATGTGGAGAAGGAAGGGGAGAAAGGGGCAGGGAGCAGAACCAGGAGCATTGAGGTTGCCCCAAGGAGCAGGGTGTTTTGCCTGGTGACCTGGGGAAAGGCAAGCATTTCCCTGCTTCTCCGTCTGGGAAAAAGCCAAGGGAAGGCTGGCTAGGGAAGGTCCTGCTCCTGGAGGTGGTGGTGGCTTTTGAATGCATGATAGCGTATCTCTCCTTGGACTTCTTTGCAAGCCTGACAATGAGTACGTGAGGAGACCTTCATCCTGTCTTGTGTGTAGGTTGTGGGCCTGCAATGGTGTGTGACAGGAGCTGAGGACAGGTGGGAGAAAGTGTGAGAAAAAAAAAAAGCAGTGCTGAGGATTTTGGAGGGTGCTGTGTTCTCTGTGGAGGTCTCTACATGCCTGTTTTCCCTCCTCACCTGGTGTAACTGAGGGGAGTTTTGACTTTATGCATGAATGCATTGCTCACACAGGCTCAAAACATTGCTGCCTGCTGGCTCACCAGCATCTCTGTTTTGGTCCCTGGATGTTGAAGGGATTTGGCCACTTGAGGAGAACCTTGCAGTAGAAAAGTCTCTGGGAGATTCAGAACATAAACCATGTTTTACTAGAGCAGGAATTGACACTTTTGCTGAGGCTAATACTAGGTCTTATTTACTGACAAAAGCTACCAAGCTTATTGACCCTGAGAGGCTGCTCTTAAATATGGAGATCTGTGGCAGGCTGTATTTATTATGAAGATAACCCATGCTCTTGTTAATCCCCCCACACCCCGTGTCAGCTACTCAATAACCTCACAGATTCCTCTGGATCTGCAAAGCCATCTATCTGGTAAAACAAATGTCCTCCTTTCTTCCAATCGGTGGTAAAGGTCGTCATCAAGGTGAAAGCAGACAGCTTTTGTGAAGTGACAGAGATTTGTGGCAAAACTGTTTTGGGAGAGAGATGTAGTTGTGTGAATTCACCACCTGCTTCGCTGTCAAGAAGCTAAATAACAGCTTTTGCTTGTGCAGACCCTTCAAAGCAGTCTTGACTTTTTTCAGGTTCTTTAGAAAATCCATGCTGGGGCTCCTCCATGCCTGATGCTGTGTGGCCACTGGAGCTGGAGATGCTGTAACAAATGGGGCGGCTGTTTCTCTTAACTGCAATGACCCTCTAGAAACTTGAGCAATATCCAAGATGGAAGGAGCATAAGCAAGGCTAGGAAGCTGCTATCCAAGAAGTTTGTAAATAGAAAGGAAGTGTTGAAGCTAAACTAGAAAAGCACCCTTGGTCTCTATGGCTAGCTCTCTCTTCCTGCAGAGTCAGGAAATGCACCTGGGAAGCATCTTCTGGATGCTGTTAACCTATAGTGGTGTGACTCTCTGGGCTGTGTAACCCTCCCAGTAGCCTTTGTTGAAGGCCGGATAGCTGTAGTTGTGGACAGACAGCACTGAAGGCACATTCTCCACCTCTTGCACTATTTTTCTGTCTCTCTTCCCAGGCCACAACACGTAAGACAAAAGCCACATAGGAGTTAAAATAATGCTGTTCTGATACGGTATCTAGGTACGGGCTAGCAGGATGTCGCGGATGAAGTCACACTGCCACACCACACGGGAGAAGCTTTCAAGGAAAAAGACACTTGGAGTCTGTTTGTGCTGGGGCATTAAATTAGATTTACTTTAATTTGGACAGAAGAATGTTAAGTACAAAAATTAAAACACACAAGTAATTAGTATCTGAGGTTGCAGGAAGCAATTCATTTAGTAATTCCACAGTGAGCTTGCTGGGTTTAAGGTTCTTGGGTGTGTTCTTAGGGTTTTTTGCTTCTGGCAGTCTTCTAGCTGCTATCTCTATGCTACATTGCTTTACACCTGGATTGACCTGCCTTTATAATGTGTCCTTGACATGCAGTCAAGGTGGTTTTGAAGCAGAAACACTTCTATTAAAATGCTGGTGGGGAATCTGAGGCTCTCTTTCTAGTGCTAATAATAGTGAGCGAGCGTGTATCCTTCACTAATGTGGCTGTGTCTTTGTGCCCCTTCAGAGTCCCCGGATGTAGAGAGGAGGTAGAGAGCTTGCTGTGGTGACAATGGAAGCCTCGTGCGTGTTATGGGATTTTGCCAGGAAGGTCTCAGGTACTGGTATGAATTCCCCTCTGCCTGGTGTGGAGGGTACCCAAGGAGTCATGCGGCCAAGCCATGCTGAGATGGCTGCACGGTACAGCTCTTCCAGCAGGCAGGCTGCGCAGGCTGTGGTAATTATGAGCCGTGTTACAACACAGCTACACAGGGAGGTTTAAATGGCTCTTTCCAGCTACTGCCTGATTGCTAACGTGTTAACAGGGGCAAGGATCCTCTCTCGGCATTCAAACTCCCTCCCCACCTCCCCCCCTCACCACACTACAGCATTTGTAGCAGAGACTTAAGCTTTGAGCTAATTTTGCTGCTATTGCACTGTCATGTCTTTCTTCCTTTCCAAAACTCTGTTATGCCTCCTATCCATTCATCTATTGCAGCCCTTTGCCTCCTGCTCAGGATGTTGGCACTGGGGGATTAGAGGCAAGTGTGTTGCTTGGCTCGCTCAGTTTTTGTAGCAGCAGATACAACAAGAGAAAGCCATAGAACAGACACGTTGTGTCAGTTTCATTAATGCACTTGGCTTTAGGAAAGGTGAGACTTACCTTTCAGCAGTGGCCTAAATCAGGCTACAGAGGTGCTTCAAGTGCATGGAGATCTTCTGGCTTTCACGTTCAGAACAGCTGCTACTGCAGCTGGGTTTTTTTTTTTTTGTTTCTTTGTTTGTTTTTTTCCAGAATGCTTTAAGATTGTCCCCAAAAGGGATTTGAAGGAAAAACTAGGGCTTCACTTTGGACTATAACTGTCTCCCGCCAATATACTCTGTGTTTCGTTTCACTTCTATATCAGCTGGGAAAAAAATGGAGTAAGTTGGTAAGACAGCCTGACTTGGTTTCTACATCAAGATCCTCTGTTCTCTGAAGTATTATAGTAACCTTTTACAGCATAAGTCACTGACTGCCGGTAGTGCATGTCCACATAACAACCTGTGAGTGCTGTCCATTTCAATGTCCTCACCCATCAGCTGAGCCATGTAGTCAGCCTTCACTTCAGATATATAGCCTGTGGTTGGGGCCAGTAACCTGGAATTGACCTGCCTATCTGGAACTAGTTTCTAGACCTGGAAGGAAAGATGGGATTAATACTACAAGAAGTGAAAAAACAACCACTGAGTGATTAGCACAGAGCCTGGAGTTGAGGAGTGGGTTGGGAAGATGGAGGCAGGGAAGAATTGGTGTGGTTTTGGACTCGGTAAATCTATCTTAACCAAGTCTAAGAAAATGAAGTTGGGTTGGGATTTTTTTCTGGAGGACTAACAGAGAATGTGCAGCCTTGGAGAGGGCCAAGATCATACGGTGTGGAAGTAAACACTATTTTTGTTACAAAAAGGTTGAACAGTTCATCCCAGCCTTCTAGTCTCCTGGCAACAGTGAAGAACAGACCATACTGGGACCACTATTTTGATCAACCTAATTGCAGGTCCTTTCTCTCCTCCCCAGCAATCAGCCTGCTGGGAGATGGAAAAACCCTTCTGAGCACGTAATCTAAAGGACCTGGAGACTCTCTACTTTCTTAGATCTGTGCAGTACTCTTGTTTCATATTTCTTGCCTGGAAACAAGGCAGTATTTTGGGGGGATTTGCATATTAAAATCAATTTGTTCCTTTCACTTCACTAAAAACTTTCCAGTTGGGTATTGCCTCCGAATAGAAATGCTTTACAGTTCTGACCCACTTCCTTGACTACTTCTCTGCCTGCCCATGATGTTCAGAAGGCGTCTCTACCTCCTGCTCCTGTCCATTATCTACAAGTGCTTTCTTGCCTATGCAAACATGCAAAACAATAGATGTTTTGTGTGCAACATACGATGATAAGAAACATCTACTCTGATCATGAGAAATATCACTTATTTTCAGCCTTCTTAAAAAAAAAGTCTATTCTAGTAATAATTTATCAGGTGAATTAGTTTAATCCTCACCTCAAACTCCTGGACTTCTGCAGCCACCTGGGCTGCCTTTGCAGCATGGGCAATGAGAGAAATCAGCCCTAGTGCTGAGTGTTAAAACATTGCACAGCGAGAAATTCTGGTGTCCAGGCTGATATTGCAAACAAGCTCAGAAGTCTGTGGCTACACTTATGAACTGTTGTAATGGCTGCTGCGAGGGTGCTAAACTGCTGCACTTAGTGAAAAGGAACAAGGCCATCTCTTTGCCTCTTGCTCTCTTTCACTGTCTCTATCTGTTGGCAGTAAAAGACCAAAAAATAACAGGTTTTGTTCTTTTCTCCTCGAAACTGTATACACAGTACTGGGTGAACAAAACCCACTGCTCTATTTCACTCCCCTGTGGCAGTAATCTAACACTGGTCCCAGTGTCAGCTGGCAGGGCACATCGCAGGCTTCCTCTTCTTGCTTCTTCTACTTCAGAGACCTGAATACAGTTAGGAAGCCATTTCTGCCCTTTTTTTCTGGTTACATGTTTTGCCCCTCTTTGTTCAAAGGATTGACCTCAAATCTATCCTTATCAGACAGGCGACCTGAACTGCACGCTCACCTCTAGCAATGGCTCTTCCAGGGTCACTGCTGGAAAGCCTCCGCTCCCAGGCATGAAAAGAGGCTTCTGTTTCCGCAGCTGATACTCCAGCACCCCTTGCCCACAGGAAACCTGCCTGAGAAATGGGTAGGACCCACCGCGGAGAAGAGCGGTTGCTGGAGGTTTGTGGTGCCCTTATGGGCATTCTGCTGTGCTGGGAACACCGGGTGCCCAGGAAGCTCTCCTGCCCTTCTGCAAGTAAGCTCTGAAGCACCAGGCAGTATCTTGAGCTCTGCTGTGAGCCCTGATCGAGGCGGTTTGGCAGGCACTGGGGAACGCTGAGGCAATTCTTTCTTTTTTTTCCCCTGCTCTGGTCTAGTGCTGTAGACTGGCAAAAGCCTGTCTGTCAGAACCAGTAGCAGCATGCAGCCCTCGAAGGGGCACTAAATAAAACACCTGGTACTGCCCAATGGCTCCTCAATTCCCGTTGTATTGTTGTTGCAGTAATCTTACTTTCTTTCTTCATTTGTATCTTTGTCCTCCCTACCCCTTTTCTTTTAAAAAAAAAAAAAATCCACCGAGTGATTAGATTTGCAAATGAACGGGCAGGGAAGTGACAACAAAAGGGAGCTGGAGCTGAGGAGCCCAGGTATAATTACTGTAATTAACTCAAGCAGCAGGGGCACAGCCAGCGTTGGGAGCGTTGCTCAGAGATGCCGTGGGCGAGAGATGGGAGAGGAAGGATGGCCAGCCGCAGAGATCGTCCTCTGCCCCATGGGTGCCCGTTCGCGCTGCCTGAGAGCGCTGATAAGAAAAGCGTAGCTGTGCCCTGCCGCTGTGGCAGAGCCGCTCGGACAGGCTGCAGGGACCTGCATCTCCCCAGATGAGGTGCAGCAGGAGCTCATTCTGTCTCATACCAAAATTACTCCGTGCTCTGCTTGTGCAGCCCCTAAGGGGTTGCCCCGAGCCCTCATTTCCCATAAATTCCTGGGAGTGGTGGGCACCCAGTGCGCGGCAGCGCTAGCCCCTTGCCAGGCAGACAGAGCCCAAGTGCAGGGAGGAAAACCCTGCAGCAGCTGAGGCCTTGCAGGAGGATCTGGGACCACCAGAGCTGGCTGACAGCTTCTCTCAGAAGCCCTTTAGCATCAAAATATGTTACTTGTTGAATTTGCTAGGTGCTGTTCTATGACTTTATGGTCAATCTAAGAAATGGCATTGATTATCCTTATCACTGGCAGACTGAATAGGGAGAGTGATGTTTTCAATGTGGAGTCAGTTGCCATGGGTCCTTATGGACACACGTCTATGGCATGGGAGAGGGTGCCATAGCGTGAAGCACTCCTGATTGTCTTAAGACCAGAAAAGTTTTACGATCGCTTAAGAAGGAAGCAGTATGTCTTTGTCTGCCCTAATTCTGCTAGTTACAGTCCTATGGTCACTTCTTCTCCTCTTGGCAGTACACATGGCCATAATCTGTGTCCTGTTCATCTGGTAGCACTGTAGGGCATGGCATTCCCAGCATATGTTCCCTTCCCATTTCCATGGGTTTGCTCTGCCCTCCAGCAGAACAGTGTGGTGGCTGCCTCTGCAACGGATCCTGCAACAGCTCTAGCTCTTGGCAAAAGGGCTTCTCTTCTCATAAAGAGATGGGGGGCTGATTTCAAATACAGGCATTGCAAACATTAGTTGCCATTGGTCCTATGCTTGGAGTCTGATACTGGTTTTAGGGTTTTATGATGTTTTTAGACATGACCTTAGTTCATTAGGTGGGTGCATAAGATTTAATGTATAAGAAGTTTCCATAAGAAAACATCAAAAACCCAAACCAAAACAACCCCCCGAACCTCTTTATTTTTGGGACTACACAGATCAGTGAGCCTAGGATGTAAACACTTCCTAGCTGGGGCTACTGAGCGAGGAAGGCATGTGCAGGGAGCCGCAGGGCTGTGTGGCTCCGTAGGCATCCCTAGGAACAGTTACACAGGCTTGTTAGAAGAGGACTGTGTTTCTGTTGCTGAAAGATTAATGTCCCAAGCTCTGTTCCACATAGGGTTGAGAGCACCTATATGTGTGTCTGCCTTATTTAGAAAATAGCTTTGCTGAAGCTGGGTAGGAACTGGTGTGTGTGTTTTGCTGTACCGTGAAAACTTCAAAACTCTCCCTTTGTGGAAAATATCTGATAAGGGGGGGAATGCAGAGTTCTGTGAACAGCTTCTATTCAAACTTGCTACTACTGATCAAAAAAGCTATAGGAAACAGGATTGGAAGGGGCTTTGAGAGATCATCTAGTCCATCTCCTTGCCCCAGGCATATTCAGCTGCACCTCCTTTGCCTTTGACAGTATTTTGACTAAGCTCTGGGCAATCTATTCCAGTGCTTCCCTATTCTTAACAGATTAATCCAAATCTTCCATGCTGAAGTTGAATTTATTGCCTCTGATTCAGTATGGGCATGGAAAACAGATTATTCTTTTCCTTGTAACAGCTGTTCAGATATTTGAAAACTGTTACGGTGTCCTGCCCCAGTCATCTTCTTTATCTAGACATCATCTCTCTGTTCTGTCTGCTCTGGCTGGCCATGGATCCTTTGACCAAACCCCTTCTTCTTTCCTGGGCTCTCTCCAATTGGCCTGTCTCAGAGTGGGACACCCAACACAGGACATAATCCTTCAGGGAAAAACCTACATCACAGCTCTGTAAGACTAACATTAATGTCGCAGTATGATACTTGCTTGTCCTGTGGTGGTGAGACATGGTTTTTACTGCTTTTCAGCCTGTAATGTACAGTAACTTCCAGATTCCTTTTTGTAGAATTGCTACCTAGATGGCCATTCCTTTTTCTGTATTTATGAAGTTGATTATTTGTGCTAAAGTCTAATTACATGAATATGTCCTGGTTGAATTTCATCTTGTGTTCTCAGATCATTTGTCCAATTTGCTGTGATTGTCTCGTATTCTATTTCTGTCCTCCAGCATATTCAGTCCCTCCCAGCTTGATGTCATCTGCAGATTTAATAAGTACACTCTTTATTCTATTATGTAAGTCATTAATGGAAACATTGACTAGTGCTGGACCCTCCAACGAACACCTGTAGGATCCACTCAATACATCCTTCATCTGGCAATGAAATAATGATAACTATTTTCAAGAAATGTTTTTCTAACTAAATGTTATAATCCCACAGCAGGTTCACCTAGACAATCTTTTCTTGAATATCATGAGTCATGTCAAAATGTCAAAAGCTTCACTAGAGTCGAGACATAGCACCTGCTGCCTCCAAAGTCCTGTTACTCTGTTGGAAAAGGAAACTAGATCACTAGAGCTGCTCTTGCAAATCCATATTGGTTGTCATGCTTCTCTTTAAGAATAATTTCTAAGTTATGTTCAGGGCTGTCCTGTTAAAAGGATATGGCTCAGCACTTTAAACCAGTAGCTCTCAGCAGCTTCATGTATGCTCGTAAAATCCACTTTGTGCTTGGAGGTAGTTATCTACTAATAATATTATTTATACTGGAGGGAAGACTGAGTCCCAGGAAACCCTGATGCTCAGTCACACACAAAGAAGGTTGAACCTAAGAACTGACTCAAGGAAACTTGTCCCTAAGTCCTGGTCCAAAAATGTGACTTGAGTGAGCCAGCTTGCCTGCCCTAATGCATGTGGGCAGCATGATTCTGCAGCAGCAGCTTTCTTCACAGAGGCAGCCACCAAACAGGGCTGGTTGTGACAACCAAACCGTCCCAGGCTGAAGAGGCTCACAGCTCATGTCTTCAGCTCTCCAGCCACCTGTGCTGGGCAGTGGACTACTTAACTGACACCATGTAGGGGCAGTGCTTAAAAGAAACACAGTAAACATAGTCCCACATTGCCTAAAGAAATAATTTACATCCTAATCCAGGAACGAGGATCAGGTTGTGCATCCCCGCTGCTCAGAGTTGTCCTGGGCTGAGAGTTTGGGCAGGCACCTTGCTCCAGGCAATTCCTCCCTGTGCATGCCCTGCTGCTGGATTTTGTGGCCTGTGGCCCTTTCCATGCTGTTTTGCCCGAGGGGGATGTGGGCATCATCTCCCTGCCTCAGGTGGGGAGTGATACTTAACTCCAGACTCTGGCTTTCTGGGCTGAGCATCGGCACACCCAGGTATGCTGCCGAGCACCTCAGCTAATGTGCTAACCACAACGGTAGCCTGCTTAATTGGGTTCCTTGCCTTCTTCTGCAAACATGGGCATTTTACTGCTGTCCGTTGAGCAGACAACTGTCAGGGTATCTCAAATTGCAGTTGTCTACCTCTCTTGTTACTGGAATAATTGGATGGTAAAAAGCAGAAATACTGATTTCCCCACCCCACCAATAAGTGCATTTAGGTATTTTTAGCAAGCAAATGTGCCAAAATGCAGAAGCTACTAAATATAGAAAGTCTCAGCTCTTTTTTTGCCTTTTTTTTCTTTTCGTGAGCTCTTATTGATGAGAACTCTGCCTCATGTACTTACGAAAGAAATGAAGCAATCAACAGCAATATATAATTTTTTCCGGTTTGGGGAATATTTTTTGTTCTGACCCATTAATTCCCAGCTGTATTCCAACATCACACAGGGCTGTGGTAACGTGACTGAAGGGACTTGTTCTAAAGTTAAGGTTTTTAGTTTCTCAGCTCTGCCAAGGAAAGACTCACCTGTCACTGCACCATGTTGTGAGTGGGTAAGAGCTGGATGAAAAATTTAGGTGAAAGGGAAGAAAAAATAAAAAATAACAACAACCAACATGTAGAATGCTCTCTTAGTCATCCTGGGTTTTTTCCCCCTTTCTGCCTGTCCCTTTTCATATATGAAGTCCTGATGCTGAAGTCAAGCCTCTAGGTATACGTGTAGGATCAAGGGGCTCAGATTGGAGCTTTTCAGGGCAATGATTCCCTAATTAGATGCTTGACAAACTCATAGCACACTTTTAGAAATAATTAGAAAAATAAGGGTTGATGCAAATTTGTGATAAAATGGTGTGACTCATCAAAATGTCATCAAATTACATTAAAAAAATCTTATCCTGTTGCTTCTTAAAGTGACTTTAAGCCCAGTAAATATCCTGTAAGTCATGGGTGCTACTGGAGCATGTAGTAGTGCCAGCAGAATTGGGATGCATGCTTGCTGCTACAATAGATCAGGTGGCTAGAGTGGATCTAGTTTTCTTGTGGCTTATACTATTAGAAATTGGGGGTACTTGTGAAGAAGAAAACAGGTGTTCTGCTATAAAAAGGAAAGCATCTGGCCATGGATATCAAAGAACTGCTTCCTCATGACTTACAATTTTTCTCAGATGTTTCTGATGTTGGCAAGTTGCTTACTTTACCCAGAGTCCTTAAGGCAAGGCTGGAGAATGGTATTTGAAAAGCATGAAGTTTGCCCTTTTTGGAGCTACGTGAATGTAGAAGGAACTACTAGAGGTGCTTTAGCAGCTTTCCCAGCTCTCTAGGGAACAGGCTTTCCCAGCTCGCTAGGGAAGTGGGAGCTGGATGTGGGTATGAGCAATCGAGCCTTATTTCCATTCTGTACTGAAAAACTCTTCCCAGATGGCCATAGGCCTAGCAGCAGAAAACAGCAGATTAACTGGGAAATATGGAAAACAGTAGACCCCCCTCTCTTCCCTCTCTGGTGTGCAGCACCCTGGCCACACATGACCTCTTGGGCCATATCTCTGTCAGAGCAGCAGCAGGTTTCGTGCAATGCAAGACGATGCAGTAAAGGCCCTGCTGCCTGGGAAGCCCTGCGCAGATCTCTGTAGAGATCCTCCGTAGGATGCAGCCATCCTCTGGTTGTGTGTGGGGGGCTCAGTGGTTGCATGGCAGAGAGAGCTTCTTCAAAGATGATGATTGCTGAGCACTTGGGTTTACACTTGTTCTCAGCGGGTTCAGCTTGCTGCCATCTCTGATATATGCCTCAGAGGGGACATCTCTAGGGAATGGGCTCAAAAAAAACCAGAAGGAGAGCAGGCATCGGCATGGAACAGAGCCTGGGGGTCCAGCTTACTCAAATCATTGTGTTTTGCACAATTGCTGGCTGAAAAACTACTTTTCAGAGAGTTGAAGTTTGAACTTTGTTGTGACACTTACTCATTGAAGCACTGTCCTGTTTGTGTTCTCTGCTGGGTGATAATACTGTTGAATTGGCAATTCACATGTCGCTTCATAGAAACTTGGCTTTTCTCTGCTATCTGTTTGCCTGTTTTCATGAAACTTGTAAAAATATCATACCAGATGGAGATGTAGCCATGTCAAAGATTTAGCTGAAATTTGCCCACAAATTTAAAAGCTCTGGGGAGATGGGGAAGGCATGAGGAATGGCAGGCTGCTGCAGTTGCAAGCAGTACCTCTACGTGAGCCAGGCTTCCCGAGGAAGCAGGCTTTGCAAAGCCTTAGTGCATTTAGTAGAAAGTCCCAAGCAAGCTCTTCCTTGCTCTTGCTGTTAGTTCGCAGCGGGTGCTTACAGCTTGCCTGCTTGGGAGACCTTGGCGATGGAGTCTTCTCCTTTTCATGCTGTCAACTCTTTCAGGGACTCCTGTCTCAACATACTCCCCACGGCCTCCATATATCCCCCCTTTTCCTAGCCATCATGTACTCTTCCCTTCCCTGCATTGCTCTTCTCTCCTTCCAACAGCCCCTTTTTGTTCTTTCCCTCTCTACACCCTCTTGCCACTCCTTCTTCCCCTCTTACAAAAAGCTGGCTTGAGGATCAGCAGAGAGGGTTAAGACTGCAAGGTCTCACGGCTGCAGAAGCGTTAGTGGCCTCATGCATGGTAAAGTGCCTTTTTGGCATGCAGAGCTGTGAGCAGCCTCCCTCTCCCCCTTCTTCTCCTCAGGCTCTGCACCAGCGGGCAAGCATTTGCAAAGCAAAATTACAGAGCTCTCTGGGTAATGATCTGCCCGTTTCTGTACAGCAGGTGGCTGGAGGCTGAATCCACACCACTCCCTCTCAGCTCTATTCCCATGCATGTCAGGAAGAGACGGCTATTCCTCTCTTACAGCTGCTTCCAGCCGAGAGAGGCCAGGGAGTCACCCTCCCAGCAGAAGGATGCCATGGGGGGAATCTCTCTCTGCAGACAGCTGCAGTGGGCTCCGACCAGAAAGGCCAGATTCAAATGCCAGCCACGTGCATGGGCAGAGAGGAGATGGCATCTTCACTCTGACTCGTACAATATGGCTGTGCAAGCGAGCAGCAGCACTATTCTTCTCTGGGCATCAGGGGCAGAGAGGGGGAATTGGGATGCATCGGGCAGGTCACTTCTAAAACCTCTGTCAGTTAGATCCTGTGAGTCTTTGACTGTAAGGACCCACCAAACTCTGCTAGTATTGCTGGGGCGGAGTTTGGAGGCTGTCTTGACTTTCCTTGCAAAACTTCAGGATAGGCCACAGCGCTCAATTCTAATCATAACTGCTTAACCTGTTGCATTTATCTGTATTTTCTCTGCCATTTGCTTAACCAAAGAAAGGCTCAGCAGGTGTGTATGCAGCCGGCAGGCTCACCAGTGAACAGGCTAAGCCTAGCTGTAGTCCATCCCTGTAATTCCCCCTCTCCCCTTCCCTCTGTACTGCTGCTGATAGCTTCCTATACTGGTGCCATCCTGCTTCCCCCTCCCACCCTGCCAAACTCTTCTGTAGTAGCAACAATACAGCAGCCTGTGGGATCCCCTTTCACTGTTTTGGGAAGCATAGTCATTTAACACCAGTAGGAGGAACGGAGTGTCAGGCCCCAGGCAAATAAGAGGACAAAACCCTTAAGCATGTCAGATCCACTTTCTTTTGGCTGCTTGGATAAAATCTTTTATACTATTAGGAAGGATAGGTGCTGTATGCTGTTCTGGATAAGAATCCAACCTCGATCTCTATACCCATTTTATCCTCTGAGACTCTTGAAACTCTCTCCGCCCAGAAGGAATCCTGATAGGAGCCCCTTATCCACATTTATCTTGCAAAATAATTATTTAATAAACAAAGCTAAATACTGTTGAAGGGCATTCTGAGACAATAATTTGTTCCTCCAAGGAACAGAACAAAGCAAGCAACTTTGTTAGCAGTAATATATAATATAGTGCCTGAGTGTCTCCCTTTGGGTGGAAGAGCTGGGCTTGCTCAGGTAAGCCAGGGTCTCTGAGGACCAGGATGGACCAAATTCCACTCACAGGGATGGAGGCTTTCCTGTGGCACAAAAGTGAACCTCTCCTTGAGGGGGACTTCAGCCTGTTCCCTGCAGCAAGCCTGTGCGGCCACAGAAGCGACACACAAAGCTGGGAGAATCCCAATAGCCCAGTCTCAATCCTGAAGGCAGTCAGTGCATCTGAAGGAGAAAATGGGAATGCTGCTGTCCCGGTGTGGTTGCCTGTAGGACTCCATGTTACTTCTTATGCCTTCGACTTCTGCATGAAAACAAAGCTCAGTGAACAATAACTTCAGACCAGCAGATAGAGGAAGACAGGGTGAAATGGGGGATAACAGAAGTGTGTATTGTAGCAAAAGAGGAAACAAGGCGACAAGAGACCGTGTGGAGAATGAGTCTAGGGGACAAGAAATCTGTGAGGTATGCCCTCTTCCTAGTTTACCTACAGAGGTTTAGTTCTTTTTAATGCAGCGTGGGCCCTGTAAGAAATAATGTATGATAAAGCACATCTTTACATAAGATTGGTGCATTAAGTACTTTAAAATTTGTTATAATCTGATAAAATGTACATGTATTGCAATATTTTGCCTGCCTCTCATATCTTCTCCCCGGTGATCTTAAAGCACGTTGCAAGCTTTCCATTCATTAAGTTTCCCAGCATCGTTGTAGGTCAGGCTTATCTCTGGTTTACAGATAACAAAATTTAAACTGAAAGTTCAAATGGTTAAGCTGAGAAAATGACCCAGTATCCCATGCCTGTCCATCCAGGCAGTCACCTATACAGCTGTACAGGAAGAGCAGTGACTTGTGCAGAGCCCAGGGACAGAACTGAGGAAGAGGAGGCTCATGGTGCGCCCTGCTAGCGAACACTGCTACCTTGTATTTGCACCAGCACCTCATGGGAGAGCTTAATTCACTGGCGCAGGGCCGACTCCAGCAGAGATCCAGCCATGTGAACAGTCCCCAGAGGGAGTTGTTAAGCTTTTAGGACGTGACCACTTTGGGCTTTGAAGTCTGCGGCTGTGCTCAGGGCAGGTCCCTCATTGCTGAGGCCACCCGAAGTGGCTCAGGCTCCTCCAGCCCTTCTCCAGTCCATTTGTTCCTGTCATCTCTGCATCGCTCAGCCCAGAAATGCTGCTGCCAGGGAGCAGGGTGCCTGTGCATGCTGCCTTGTCAGTGGCAGCAAGGCAAGGGGGCCTTGGCCGGTGCTCATTTTGCTCTTAGCACTATTACCCTGCGGAGAAAAAATTGCAGCACTTGTGTGGAGAGGTTGGTCTCCCTTGGCACGTGACGTACCTCTGGCAGATGAAAATTTGGTACTTTCAACACAAGAGAATGCAAAGCTGGGGATGGGTAATTGAGTCCCATTGGACACCTCCCATACCTCCATTTCTTTCTTGAGAGCAGTGGCTTGTGTGCCTCTGCTGCTGCACAGCCCTGTCACAGCCTGTTAAATCAGTGGCATCTTGCAGCACTGCCCTGGCGCTCCCTGTGCTCCTTTGTGCTGGCAGACTGTGTGCATGTGTGCTGGAAAAGGGCTGAAGCTACTTGGGCCAGATGCCTGTCTTGGGAGACTATTCCTGTGTAGCTTGGCCAGTCGGGGCCAACAGAGGTGGTTTGGTGGTGAGCCCTGTCGGCAATGAGTGGGTTGTTCGCAGTCCTGCTCCTGGGTCATCTCATCTCAGAGACTGCTATTTAGATCCCCCTCAACTCTTGCCTGAACTGCTCCTCTCATTGCTAGGCTACAAGTAAAGAGCAGCAATGTGGGGCTTGCTGCAGAAGTCGCTCTTGTGGTCCAAGATCAGGCAGGCTTCCTGCACTCAGGGAGCTCCTACTGCTGCCTGGGGGGTTGGATCTTTTCTGTGCCCAGAGAAAGAAGGCAGGATCGGATTTGGAACCCAGAGACAGCTGCACTGAGCCAGAACCATTGGTCTTTGGAAAACCAGAGCTGGCACAGGTCCTTAGGCTATCAAAGCAATGCAATTTCACCAATATCAAATTCTCCTCAAAACTAAAGATGTTCCCACCCCCTCAGAGGATGCACTGCAGAGCCAAGTCAGTCTGGCTTGGAAATGTGTACTCAGTCCGGGTCCTGGTCCTCTCCTCCGACTGATCTGCAGCACGCTCTCCTGAAAATGATTCTTCTCAGTCTCCTGCACATGTGCCACTGAATAAGGAACAGGAGATGCTGCCAGAGTTCACACTGAGTGCCACAGGGATCTAGAATAAATACTGCCATGTAATAGATTTTTATCCACTGCCTTGCCGTAATCCCCATCTGAATCCCTTCCAAATTGCAGTCAAGCAGCTGTTTGTACAAGTCAAACATTGATTCAGCTGCTCTCGAAAGGGATTGGGGGAGCACAGGCTGGAGGGAGCGCTAGCCAGGGAGCTGGAATAATGGGATTTATTTGTTAAGTGCTGAAGGGTTAAACTCTTTTCACAGCACCCAGCACCAGAGTATCTCCCCTTTCCACACACGAGGAGAAGGTATTCACAGAAAGGATAACTGCTTAAGCAGTGAGCCTGGCACCTCGAGGAGCTCTGGTGTCCCTGCTCAGCAGGGCTGCAGAGGGCAGGATTGTGGCTGGCTTGCAGGGGCTGTGGGCTGGGAAACTTCCTTGCAGTGCTGGGTAATCACCTTCTCCTCTGGGGTCAGAGCAAACCGCGGTTTCCTCAGCATCCTGGACAGCATATATGGGACTTTGCCTCCTGAGTTGTACCTGGAACTTCAAATATTCCCTGTCAAGGCCCTTGGCTAGGATTTCTCTTCTTCCTAGGGGAGGCAGGGGCATGGCCTGGTGCCCAGCACATGGGGCCTCTCCCAGGTTTCTTCAGCCCATTTCAGAGTGCCTGTGTGAAGGGGAGGAATCCAGAAAAAGTCCTGGAGTCCTGGGCAGCAGCTACCAGCACTGTTCTGCTTTTGTTATCTGCTTTTCTTAGCATCTGCAAGGATTTTTCTCAGAGACAGACCTTTCAGCCCTTCACTGTGTTTTATTTCTACTTCATTTCCTGCCTCCTCAATGGGCTTTGGTATCATGCTCCTCTCTTTGCCCACCACTTGCCTGTTAAAGGCAGGGTCAAAGCACAGCGCTCTCACAGACATGGGAAGCCTTGGCCCTTGGGACTGAGATGGTTTCAGGGGTACACGTGCTCTGGTACAGGTCGGCTCCTCACACCAGCCTCCCAGCTGCCAGAATGATGGAGAGCCACAGTGAACGCCAAGCAGCCAGGACCAGGACAGTTTTGCTCTACCAGAGGTGACTTCTGCAGGGCTCAGCCTCTCGCACACTGCTTCCATCCCATGCCATGCTTGAGCACAAGGGAGGAAATCCAGTAAAGCAGGTTGAGTAAGCATATCGCACTTCCATAGACTGAGACAGGCTGGAAAGAAAAGCTGTGGTGGATTACAGGTCAGCGGGGTAGAGACCAGTTCTTGGCCTGTGCTTTGTACAGCACTGAGCCCAGAGTTTAGACATTAGTAATTTTACAAATCCTCTTTCCTTTTTCCTTGCTCCAGATGGCCATGCCTGCCACTTACAAGGGTCCTGCTGGTGCTGGATTAGCTATGCAGCATCTCGAGCAGGTAGAGAGCTCAGTGGAGGTGTTCTACATGGTCCCCATGGTTCATACATGATTTGTGAGCACAAATTGCTTGGGGACCACGCTGTATGGTCTTAGGCCCTAGTCCTAGGCACTGCAGCCTCAAGTCAGCAGCCACTGCTGCTGCCTGGAGTAGAGCAAAATGAACAAAGCAGAAGGTAAGCAGAAGAGAAGGATGCAAATTCCCTGAATGACTGCTGAACATTGTTTTAGAGGTGGTGGCTAGATAACTGGCAATCATGGTCTGCTGGAGCAGGGGAAAGAAATTTCCCTGGCTGGTAATCACTGACAGACAAATCAGAGAGGTTCAGTGTAACCAAAGCCAGATCTGAGCAAAACCACAAGTTCAGCCAATGAGGACTGTTGAGCTATCAGTAAAATGGTTAAAGAGTTTGTGTGGGGTATTTAGGCTTATTTTCACAGCTGCAGCAAACAAGGGGGTTTACGGTGCCAGGCAGAGCAGCTGCAGCTCAGGGGCTGGGGCAGCCGTGTGTAAGGGAGCAAGGGGCATGCTGGCAGTGTTTGGCTCCTGGGTGGCTTGAACTTTGCCCGTCAAATCAAAATTCATTGAGGGAGAGGAAACAAATTAATCACCTGATTCACGGTGAATCCTGCCACAACCAGACTTGCCGCAGACTCAGGGTCATCTCAGGATGGGGAGGCAGAGGAATGGGGCTGTCCACTCTCCAGGAGAGTGAGAGCAAGAGGCTTAAGGCTCCTCACTGCTAGAGAAAGTAACAGAGTGCCCTGGAGCTCACAGCCCTGCTTGAAAATGATGGAGGCTGACAGATCTGGGATTAATCTAAAGGTTTCAGCTCTTTGAGCACCGAGTGGAAATTCGCCTGGAAACCACAGCACAGGAGCTCAGCATGACGAAAGCACTAACTGGAAGGGGGGGAGGCGGAGGCACGTGTGGGTCAGATAGCTTGCCCCGCCTGATTATGCACAAAGGCTAGAGCCCTTGTCTCCTGCTCTCCCAGCCGTGTGTCTGGGTAGGGAAGGCATTCAGTACTAATAAGAGCATTAAAAAATAGGCCACTTTTTTTTTGTACATTAGGCATACTCTGCTGCGGGTGCAACTTTGCATTGCTAATCAGATGTAAAGGCAAAGCTACACCCACAATGCTCAGCACTCCTGATTGCACCTGGTCACGCTCTTGGAGCAGCCACGTGTTTGACTGTGTTGAGCAGCCTGCACAAATACCACAGGCTGCGGTTTTGCCTATGTGGGTATTTGTACGTGCCGGACTGCTTGTGTGGGATGGGAGGGAAGAGTGGGAGACTGGCTAAGGGCTGGAGCCAAGGTGTGCTCTGCTGATGCGGACTTGGACTTCTCTTGTTCAGCTTGTCTAGCTGTATCAGGGAAAGGCTACCTCCTGCTGTGCCTATAGCTTTCCTGTGAGGCTAGGTTGCTGACCGGTTGCTCAGTCCTGAATGTTGAAGACCAGGGGACTCCTTTTCATCTGACTCGGCATCCATTAAAACTGCTGCTTTAGCCCGCAGGGTTACGGGGACATACCAACCTTCATACTACAACCAGGTACAGTCTGCAAGGAAGGATGTTATATGGATATCCATATGCCCCCCCCCCCCCCGCCCTCAGACACCAATAGCCTTCAGCTGAGGCTGGTGAAAGTCTTTTCTCAGTGCAAGAAAACCACAAATTCTCATACATCCTGCACTACGTGAGTCTCTGAGTATGAGCACGGCTCAGCCAAGTCTGCATGTTCATGCCTTTATATCTGATTCCAATATACCACCATCACCCCTGTTGCTCACATCAAAGGACTGAATGCATCACAGTGCACAGTCTTAACTCCTTTCAGTTAGCTTGCTCTATGAATACATAACCCAGAGTGAGAGAGCATGTGTAATACATACCTGTGTACGGTTCTGCTAAGCACTGTGGATGGGATTGCTGATCTGATTATTTTAATGTCACTGGGCTACATCTTCTGCGGTAGATATTAATTGGTGCAGCATAGTGGTGTTGCCAGTTTATGCTAGGTGAGGCCTATAATGTTAACCTATAATAGAAAGTTGTTTGTGTTTCTGAAAAGTGGAGATATTTTGAGTGTGCAATCAAATTGGCTTTCTTATCCAGGCTTCTACATGGTATAATTGTAATTTCAGGATTATAATTGTTATTAAATTATTAAATAATGTAGCAGTGGAAGGTTAGTTTAAGGTTGTGGTGTGATTTTTATCTCTTTGATGTGATATTGTCTAACTGAAATGAGCATGGTGATATGACCCAGAGCACAAACTGGATATGTAGCAGAGATGAATGAATACAGGCACGGTTTCAGACCAACCAGCCAAATCTGAACACATATCCTCTTCTAAGAAAGGAGTTTAAGAGAAATAATTTTCAGCTCCATGATCTGCACACCCAGTCATTATCACAGACATTACGATGGTCTCTCCCTGCTTGTATTTTAGAAAAGCTCAAAGGCTGAATTGCAATACAGTCGTTGCTAATACAGAGTAAGTGGGCGACACTGCAGCTGGTGTCTGTTTGCCCATCTGATATATGAATACCAATCGATTTGGATTTTTTCTCTAAACATGATGTGATATTGAGTATGAGATCATTGCCAAGTCTCCATGAAGAATTATGCTTGGTTTCACTAAAAGACCAATACAGCTTGGTCACCCTATTAATGGGTGAAGCATACAGTCCCCTCCAGCATCGGTAGTTGTTTCGCCATGGACATCTTCCTCTATTTAGCTTCAGAAACTATAACAACAAGTAGCAAATAAAGGAAATAAGTGCTCCAGTTCTGATTCCTGTACTAGATGAATTTCCAATAAATGTATGCTAATATTCATCCTAGGTTTATTTTATGACCTTTTTGTTCTTTTCCATTTAGATTTACCCTCCTATAACACCTTATCTCTTCTTCAGAGAGTCTCCCAAGATTTGGAGGTGATTGTCTTTTTATTCTGCTATCATCTGGATCTTACGTGTAATGTATGGTTAGTTAATGGTGGTAATATTAATTGCTGTCACAAACATCTTGAAGCATGGGTACATCAACTGAGCTTTACAGCTATTTCAAGCTCATTTTATTTTAACTTATAAATCAGCTCCTTCAGTCCCATCATCATTGATTGCTCTTTTCTGAAGTCTGTTCTAAACTGTTAATCTCATTCTGGGACTGAGGTATGGGGACAAGCCCTTTTCACGATCAAGTTGACAGCAAGTCTGCTGCCTTGAGATCTAAGGAGACAAAGCACCACGTAAGTGCTACATACTGTTGGGAACATCAGAGAAGTAACTCTGTGAAACAGCACTGTGGTTTGTGTTTATTCTTCCTTGGTGATGTCTGCATTAAAGCACTTCCTTTACAAGTGATGACAAAGTTGTTCTCTGCTGCAAGCTGAGCCTGAAGGCAGGAGGCCACTGTGTGATGGAAAAGATGGAGTGTCTCAGAGCAATACATTGCCTTTGCTTTCTCACAGCACACAGTTTTGAGGAGGAAATTCTTTGGCTTGATGTTTAAGTACTGGAGACAGGGTCAGTGATGCTGGGAAGAATTCAGGGGTGGGAGAGAGGTAAATGGGCTTGGATGAATCAATAACAAACTTGAATCTTTGAATCTGCCTCCTTCCCCTCCCTGCTGTTGTCTGTGCTAGTCTTGGATGAAGCTTGGGGAAGTTGGGGAGTTAACAAATCTTTTTTAGAAAGTGGCTTTGTGTTTCTATGCTATCCCCACATATGGTGATATATTGTGCCAGTCCCTAGGACAATGTGACATGACAAGTGAAGAGACAAAAGATCTCTAAACCTCATGCAAGACACCATGTGCAATTTCTGTCTTTCTTTCCCAGCGTGTGTGGAGTGAGCTGTACTGCAGACAGGCTCTCTGGCAGGGGAACAGCAGAGCTCAGGTTTGGTTGGATCCTGTTTTCTTCTGTGCCTGCTGCACATTAGGTTGGAAGAAAGCTGGGCTGCCAAGACCCAAGTTTTGGTGCTTTCCTTCAGCCCACTGCAGCTGTTTCAATACTGGCCATACTTGCTTAGCTTCTTCTGTGTCTCCCACTGTGGGTGGTTAGAGACCAACACTGCTTCCCTTCCCTCTGCCAAACCTGATGCTCCGCAGCAGGACTTCTGGTGCTGCCTCTTCCAGGTGGAACTGGAGACACCTGCCAGGGACACAAAGGCAGCACTTAGAGCAAATGTTTGCTTTTGCAATACATGAAGCTCTGAAAAGTTGGGATGGTACTCTGGAGAAAAGCAGTAATGTGCTTTGGAAGCAAAAAGGGCTGTTACCTCAGACCCTTGGCCTGCTGGATGTCTGCTTGCTGGCACGCCGTCACTGTTGAATTTTGAAGACGTAGTTTTCCACACAGATTTTTGAGAGCTGCTATAATGCTCTAGCCTCAGAGTTTTGGCATTGTGCTAATGGTGCTATGATTTTGCATCATCAATGTGGTAGCAATGAATTTGTGACATTGCAATGCGTTTAAAAATAGAGAAGAAAGTGGATGTGATTAAGCCGCAGTGTACCTGACTTTTGAAAGCAGGCTTTAATTCCTGGAAGGCTGGGCTTCCAGTGGAAGCTCCCCTGGGCTTACACCTATCTCTGAGGCAAAGTCTGGAAAATATTCCAATGAGGTACTGAAAATAGCAGCAGTTTATAAAGCGCTTGGGAAAGGTTTTCCAGCTATGGAAATGCCCTGGTGTTTGCAGTCAAAAATCTGATGACTGTAACCGCTGACAAAAACAGGCTGAGATTGGATCCCCAGGTCTAATAGTATACCCTGAAGAAGTTTGAATCTAGCTTTATTTTGGCCCCAGGAGAAGTTACCTGCAGGATGCCTCTGAGCCCATGCTGTGGCCCCAGTCACTCCTTTCTGTGGGTGCACACTGAGCAAAGAAGTCATTTTCACAGTCCTGCTTGTACCTTGGTTCCCTGTTCTGCCACCACCATTGTTCCTGTCTGGGCATCACTGGTGTGAGCCTGTAGTAGACTTTTGTTGATTGATTGGAGGTGAGAAAAAATACTCCATGCCTGGCTGTGTGAGTGCATGAGAGCACCCAGCTGTCACCAGACGTACAGACAATAAATCACCTGCATTTACTCCCTGGATGAGTCTGTAAAGCTGGAAGTGCAACAGCAAGCCGTGTCAGTGATGGAGAGTCTCCCACAAATATGGATGTAATGGGAGCATACCATGCCAAAGTTTCTCCTTGAGCTGTAGTAACATCCAAGCCAATGTGTGGAAAGGTGGTAATGGGGAGGAGAAGCTATCATAGTCGTGGCTGAGGCAGCTGGTGTCTCTGAAATAGGGGATGTGCTGGAGTTACCTGTAGCTAAGTTTCTCCAGAGTTTGAGATGTTTGGCAGGTCTGAGTTTGCATCTGTACTTGCAAAGCCCAGCAGAGGTGGCAGTGGTGCAGACTGCAGGAACCACTGCTTACACGCCTGCATTCTCAAGACCCTTTGCAATTGAAGCCAATGAGCTAAGCATCATATGAAAAAGGATAATAACTAGGACTTTTCATCTTCATAGCAGTTCAGAAATATTACCCAAATAAATTGCCCTACATTGTTGGACTCCATGCTTTCCCCTGCTGTCAAATGGGTATTTCCCCTCTGTGCATGCCCTAGTTTCCCTATTTGTCCAGTGGTGAGACTAAGACACTGTCTATTAGCATGAAGGACTTGGAAAGCCCTATATTAAATGCTTAGCATTATTGTTATTTATTGAGTGAGAGTCTTCTGATGATAGGCAGGGATGAAAATTAAGAGGATAAATACGACAATAAATGAGAAAAATTAAAACCCAGCCAACATTTTCACTTGATTAGGTCATGATACCTATTATGCAAGGAAAAGCAGTCTCTCCAAAGTCCATTCACTTTCCTGATATGTTGTAATACAGTCATACCCAGGATGAAATCAGCTCCTTCTTTGGCTGATGTCTCATGTCAGGCCTTTCTGGAAATAAATTTGTTGTCATTTATATTAATTTGGATAGTAAAATCAGCCTTTTGTGTTTGATAGAATTTAACCAATTTGAGCATCTCTATTTAACCAATGAGCATTGTTTCTCCTATTTATTTGGTGGGGAAATGGAGGCACAAAGTGGAAAAATGAGGTGCCCAGCATTACCCACTGAGTCATTGCCACTGCTCTGATCAGCTCTGTGGATTCTTCACCTTCCAAGTCATCAGAAAATTAATTCTTATTTTATACTCCAGGCCAGTTTTGAGTTAGTGACGTTCAGCTGTTTAGCGATCAAAGAATTGACCAAGAATTTAGTACAACACTGAAAGGTGTTAGTTGCCTAACTGGATAATGGAAATATTCCTGTGTTTTCTTTAATGCAGAGGTGCTGCCTATAAAATGGACCTCTCCAACACGTAATACGTTGTCATGATTTTTGGTCACTCTGCATGCTAGTCTTTGAAGCTTACAGTCTCATATTAAAGATAAGAATGCTCGTTTCTGGTCCATTTTATACCATTATGTGCTGTCATGAGCCTGGTTTCCAGCCTTGCAATGGTAGAAGTATAGTTGGTTATGCCTTGGGGCAGGACTATACAACCCTTGCAGCCTCCCTTCCAGACTTATTTTCTGCGATTGCAATGCACATGCACTTTGGAGGAGTAAGTGACCTGCAGCTCCACGGCACTCTCTCCACCAACCCTTCCCTTGGTGCCTCCTTTCTAGATGCAAAGCCCTCATCCATTCTCTCCCCTTTTCTGCAGCTGTCTACTTCTCCATAAGTGGCTGCAATCCCACTGCCTCGGAATAACTGCTTGCCTGTTCACATGGCAGCAGTGTAGCTATATCCCCTGCCCCATGATGGGAAACCCTGCAGCCAGATGGAAGATGCTCCAGAAGCAGTGTCAGCTTTTTTTCTGCCACTGAGCTGTGTTCCAGCCCCCCCTTCCCTGATTGCTGCTGGTGAGGTAGCAATTATGCTCCCATCGATCCCTCCTCTCCAGGAATCACCCCATGCACACCGTCACAATCAATAGCCCAACCCTCGTGCAGAAACGGCGAGTGGGCAAAAGAGGCGATTTGCTCACTGGACAGGTTACAATGAAATAATATTGTGTCAGGAGGTGAAGCAGCAGAGTGGCTGGCACTAAAGATTTCCCTCTGTGGCCACAGGGAAAGCTAGGGCTGGATGAGATTTAAAGTCAGGCTCGATAGCTGCTGCTTAGATCCTGCTGGAGCTAAAGTGTAACTGAAAGAATGTGGGGAAAAAAATTGTTTAGGAAACAAAAAGTGATGTGGGCCTTTAAAACCATCACTTCAAAATAGTTCTGACTGGGAAGGAAACGAGGAGATAAAATACCTGTCATTTTTGACCTCCAGCTGATAGGTATTAAATACATACAGGGTTCACTGTGGACAAAACTCATGGTTTCCAACAGCCAAGCTCAATCAATTAGCTTATTAGTAAAAGACAAATACTGCTTTCAAAGAAAGGAGTCACTCGCCTTGACAGTCACTGCTGTCATCCTGTGTTAGAGGCATATTACAAATTAGGCAATCAAAGGTACCACTTAGATTTTCCGCCAATTTTTGACAGACAAGGCAAGGGGAGTTTCAAGACTTCTCTGAAATGTTTTTGTCTTGTTTTGAGTAACCTCTTGACGTTGTATCTTAAATGAAATGACTAAATAGCTTTATGCCTGTTACTCCCTGATGCAAAGCTCATGCTTGATATGTGATAGTCATCTCTTCCATGTAAAGTATATTACAGTCTTCAGCTTTGCTGAGCATAAGCAGAGGGCACTGTGGGTGCTGCTTAGCTGAAGGGCCTTGGTGTCCGTACTACCCGTTTGCACCCACTGCCCTCTTCCCCACATATATCAAATACTTAGAAATATATACAATTGCTTAGAAACATGATACTGATCTCTAGCATGGAATCTATGTTAATATATTTACACAGAATTAAAACAGAGGTTAGTGTAAACATGAAAACCACTGATAACAAGGTCTTCAGTCAAAGGTGGCTTCACAGGAAAAGAAGGCTTAGTGGTTAGATCTGGGAAACTGCCTGGAGACTGCTACACCTCGCACACACTTTACCACCCCAGGAACATCATTTAGGCCAGATTTTTCAAAAGTGCCCAGTTATTTGGAGTGCCTCGTTAGTGATAACCCAAGTATGGAGCACCTGCAGATGCCCTTCCATCAGCAAAACCCAGCAAGGCTCTACATATCTGCTGATCCAAGTCAGCTTGCAGTTAGGCATCTCGCAGTTATAATGGAGGCTTTCTGCTTTCAGCGCCTCTCAGTTTCCACCTCTGTGAAACTGAGGCAACACTGTAGGAGATGAACAAGTTAGTGGGAAGCCTCCAGGCCAGAATATCCTCTTCATACTACGTGGCAGCAGGGAAACCGTGGGTGACTTGGTACTCCTAAGGAAATCTGGGCCTTAGGCCCTGTCACAGGTTCCTCACCCCAGCTGTGCGGCTAAGCCCTTGTGGTTTCCTGCAGCCTCCAGCCATCCCATGGTTTCTCTGGGGCAATGTTGTCAGGCTCAGCACAACACAGGGATGGATGCCAGTATTGCCATTGAGAAGGTCCCTGGGTGTTGGAAAGCAGTCTGTGGCCAGTCCAAATCCAGGCTGCCCACAGGGCCCCTGGATGCCTTCTGCTGGCTCTATGGCTTCCAGATTAATAGTGCTCCACAGTCATCCTGTGCAAATACGACACAGGGCTGCTTGCCCCTTTGTGAATAAATGGGGGCAGCATGTTTGAGCTGGGCCCAGCAATGCAGGGAGAAATTACTTGGCAAGCAGAGAGCACCGGGCTTCCCCTGGCTCTGCAGAGGGAGAGGGCAAAGCATGATCCACCCTCTCCACGCTGTACAGCTCCCATCTCCGCCAGTCTAATGGTGCTTATTTGTCACCATGGAAAGGAAAATCCAGCCACGTGCAAGCGTAACATCTGCTCGGCGGGCTGCCTCTGCTTGGCACTTGCCAGCATGAAGCATGACACTGTTTGCTGGACCCCCCCCCCCGCCACTCGCCCTGGGTGCTTTGCAGCAGCACTGGCTGCAGTGCGATAAGGGTCAGGGGTGCGTGTGCCTCCCTCCCACCAGTGGGCTCAGAACTGCTGCATCCGAGCCTAAAGCAAAGCCTCTGGGTGGCTTCCTAGGGATGTGAGCAGGGACTGGCAAGCTGAGCCCAGTGGGATCTGCTGGGAGACCTCTCCTCCCTGTCTATAGGGGTTAGGAGGATTTGGGTAGAGTAGGCTGGTAGCTGATGGGCATTTGGCTGCATTTCCAAGGGTGTGCTACGAGAATTTGGATGATGCCTCTCTCTTTCTGTGGGGTAGTTCCTACCTGGAAATGCATTTAACAAGGCATTTGAAGATTTCTTAATTATTGTCCTGCTTCCTAGTGCAAATGGATCTGACTCAAATCCCCAAATGCCTACACTTTCTGGGTACATATTTAGCTCTGGGTGTGACACTAATGTCTCCCCCTCTCCAAAATACTGTGGTTACGTTAAGCCATAGCATAGCCCTGCCTGGAGGCAAGGGGCAAAAGGAATGGGTTCCTGTGCGAGGCAGGAGACCTCTACCCCAAGCATGGGGCACCATCAGCCCTTGTGAGGGAGTGTGTCAGCGGGGAGCAGGTCTCCCCTGTCTGATCCCACACCTCTTATCTGCATTTGTGCAGTGATGAGGGCTTTCCACTAGAGAGAGACATGAGTACACACAGAAAACCTGTTTGCTATTTGTATCACACAGTCCACCTGTCCAACATGGTGCAAAAGGGAATGGCTGGAGCTGATCATGAAATGAACTTTTTCCCATTCTAAAATTTTCACTTATCTCTTCTGACTGACACTTGTCTTCAAGACTTTTGGGTTTTGACAAAGAAAATCCTCTTTTCTTTTTTTTTTTATTCTTGCTTAACCCCCCCCATTTTATTGTTTTTATTTCTTTCAGTAGCCACCAAAATATATAAAAATATTGGACAATCTTACAAATAACCAAGAAACTTGTAGAAAATATTTCTATCAGAAATATATTTCTTGAGAATTTTTTTAGCTGTTTGCTATTTGTCTGACAGGGAAGTGGATATTACCCAGGCAAAAATTAGCAATTCTCATGCACCTTTTTGTGTCTATAGACAAAAACCTGATTCAGTGACCTCTGAAATATGAACATCTGTGGGACGACCATGGCAACTATTGAGCAGAACATGTTTTAGAAGCAGAATAGAAGAACTTTCTTAATTGAAAATCCCAGGGAAACAGAAATGTGGCCAAGACCAGTGGTGTTAATATTACTACATTTATATATCATGCCTTAATCCTTGCAGGCAGCCAGGCCTGTGCTTTGCACACCAGAGGGAGCTGGTCCTCTCAGTTGGTTCTTACCAGAAGACCTGGGGCAGTCAACAGAACCAAACCTTCTTAGCTTGGAGGTGGAGCAGCACCCATTTAGAGGTAAGAGTGCTGTTGATTGAAATGCCTTTAGCATGTATTGTTGTATGTATATAGTGTAGCCTTTTCCTTTGGGTCACTTGCAGCTATGAGTGCAGAGGGTGTGTAGTACCTAATGCTGCTTTGCCTGGCGTTTTTGGTGAGCATACAACTCAGGGTGGCAGGGCTGTGAATCACACAATTTCTTCTATTTCAGGTCTTGCTTTTGAATGCTTTCCCCTGTGGTACATGGGTGACTGAAGGAAACACACTCATGCACGCTTCACATACTGCAAATAGAAAATCTGCATTTAAAGGCCTCCTATTGCTTTCTTGCAGACCCTGCCAAGCTTCAATCTGCTAGTTTTAGTAAATATGCTCTCCTGGGGTGTTGCTCACTGGGAACAGATGGTCCCATGGGGGACAGATGGTCCCAGAGCTGGGAACTTCCAGGGGCTTTTGGTGGGAGAAGGGATCCCATCCTTTACCTCAAAAGCCTATCCTAAAGGCACAGTGAAAACATTCTCCTTTAGTAAGTTTTTATCCCAATAAAAATCCCTCTTCATTGCCATCAGGTGTTAGTGGGTGGGTTAACAACTTCACCAATGCTGAAGCAGTGGGTTCCAACACATAGGCAGTGTCTTCCTTTCTGCTGGATGTAGAAAAAAAATCTGAGGAATGAAGAGACAAATAGGTAAAACACATAGACTTGAAGACAATGAAATAAGGGCCTTTTTCTTTGGTACCTTCAAAATGGCTTCTTGCCCCCCAAATATGCCTCCTGCACTATCCAGGGTAAGAACATAGCAGATCTCCATCATGACTAGAGACTGGGGTGTAAATCCATGGCTTCAAGAGTCTGTTGTGAGTCATCATGTATCTGAACAAGTCTCTTTTCAGCATTTGCTCTTAAGTGACAGTCCTGGCTTTGCTCTGTCTTATCATCTTGGGGAACAGAGGTGCAGGACTGAACTGATCCCTTTACCATCAGCAGCCATGCCTGGATTGCTGAATGACCGCTTTTGAGATTGTTTCCTGGATGCTTTCCATAGAAAGTTTGGTATCTCAAAGAGATGTCTTTTCTGTTTATCTGTACTGGAGCTATTACGATCATAGTAGCTGCTGGATTCACAAAACCAGGGGCAGAAAGCCTGGCTGCACCCTGCCCAAGGCACCCCCTCTCCTCCTGTATGCTGGTTTTCCTGTAGCCTTTTCTTGAGGAGTATGGCCTAGACCCAACAAGGTTGTTAAGCTCCCTGTTCCTATTTGTTCTTAATTTTCCCTTTGAAAACCAGCCCCGAAGGTTTCAAAACCCACAATCCTTTGTTATAAGAAGTTTTGTATGCTCCATCTTAAGGCCCAGCCTTCCCATGGGGAGATAATACCACACAGAGGGAACTAACCATTGAGAGGTAATATAGTTGGGAATTTTTACCTCAGAGTCATGTTTTATTGTAGATCACTTTCTCTCTTTGTAATACCCCTCTGGGCCTCCTAATAAACTCCTCTCTCCACTTGTTTATGGACTTTCATTCTGTTTCAGAAATCTGGTAAATGCAGAAGCCTTTAGACAGAAAACGTAGACTAAAAGCTGTTGTAAACCCATGTTTCTTCCCTCTTCTTTGTAAGCCTGGTGCACATTAAATGAAACTTATATGCTTCTTGAAGCTGCCTGTGTTATTATTGGAACTGATGCACATTCACTCCAACCAATCTATTTTTATTTGAACCACTTATGCTGTATGAAACCAAGCATAATAACTACAGTCAATATAGATGTATTTGTTTTTATTTAAACTCCTAAGTGTGCTAAAAGCAATAAATGCTTTTCCCCCTGAAAACCAATACATACGTATAATGGGCAGAAAATGTATGTATCAGTCAAAGCAGGAGTGACCGGCGGCCCAGGGGGGCTGCTCCTGAAATCCATCGTGCCGCCCCCCACGCAGGCGGCTGCGGGGGGCCAGGGGGCTGCAGATGCCCGAGGGGGAAGGCGGGGAGCGGGCCTGCCGGGGCTGGCGGCTCCCTGCCGGGGTGCCCAGCTCGGCGGGAAGGGGAAGGGCAGCGACGCCGGTCGCTAAGAGCTCGGCACACCGGCCGGCGGCACCGGCGCCTCCAGGCTACGGCCTGCAAGCCTCTGCAGGCGGTCGTGTGGCGGAGCTGCAGGGCGCCCCCTGTAGGTGGAGGCCGGCCCTGCCCCGTACCGGTCCCAGCCGTTCCCAGCCGGCTGCGCGGCGGCCCCAGGGCGGGAGGCGGCAGCGCCCACAGGGGAGGCGGCAGGCCAGACGGGGGAGCTTGTGGCACCTCTGTGGAAGTGTATTTTAGAAAGGGACGTAAGGGTTGTGCTCAGGAAACGATATGGCCAGAGCAGGAGGGGAGAGGAGGCTGAAGGAGAGAGAAAGACCGCGCAGGAGCAGGCGGGGAGAGGAAAGCAGCAGCCGAGGCCGTGGGGCCGGGAGGTACGGCTCTGAGGGGGCTGCTGATGCTGTTGGAGGACGCACAAGGCACTGACCCCATTTTCCTGTGTTGCCCCTGGGCTTAGGGGCAGCCCCTGACAAGGGACAGCGTGTAATGTCTAGGGAGGGGATTGGGGAGCAGAAGGTGGGGAGGAGAGGTTTAGCAGAGCGAGGAGTGTTTTCTCTGTGTGCCTGTTCGTTTGTTTTCACTACCAGAATCACTACTTAGAACTTTGTTTGTTGGCAGTACATTAAATTGATTGAAAATCCCCCCAAATCAGTGAACTGTTTTTGTCTGTGACACCAGTATGCCTCTATAGCTGGATAGAAATTAACCACTTTGGGGACGGGTTTTTACCCTCAAGACATGGTAGACAAGCAGGTAACAGGCATCCTCTTTCTGCTCTGATGGGATCTCCTTTTTTGCTTTTGTTTGTCAGGCAGCTTGTCACTTTTCATCAGCAAGATGTTAATATGTAGGTGAAAGAGAACTTCCAGAATGATCAAAATGGCTGATCAAGGTTGGAGGGACTACTCAAGGTGGTCTGTGTCTGTCCTGGTTGCTTTTGAAATGCAAGGTCACATCTTCTAGCCTGACCACATACGTCATCAGTTAATACTTGTGCAAAGTACAAGCAATTGCTTTTTATATCCTTCCTCCACAACTGTATAGTGTGTCTAAGCTAAGAAATGCTGTGATCTGGTGAGTAACCATGGCTAGGGCTTCTGTGTTCTGCAACTCCTCCTAGAGCTCACAGACCATCACCTGTCTTACCCTACACTCACGTGTGTCTTTTTTGTTAGTCGTCCCCTCTTCTTGTAACAGCTTTGTTACACCTACTCTCCTACAAAGAAGATTCAAAATCACCAGTTTAGTTGTTCTGTTACCATGCCCCTAGGCAGCATCAGTGCTCATTACTAGGCACTCATTAAACACATTGAATTGTGAACAGCATGTTTCCAATTGTGTGGCCTTTGTTGGGCTTTTAAATAGTTGTTGTAACAAGAAAGCTTTTGGGGCATTTCAGTTAGCCAACAGCTGTGGTGTGTCTCTATCCCGAATGCCACATGTTTTTGGTTTGTTATGTGACTTCTGTATTACTTGGAACTGCTTTCCTTACATCCAGTGGGCCAGTCCAGGCAAGCGCGTATGGATGGTTCACACTAGTTGGTCTGTGGCATCAAGTCATGCACCAACAGTTTTCATTCAATGCAGTTTCTAGCTTTTTTAGCATGTACCAGTCTTTCAGAGACAAATGTGCATATTCAGCTGCTGGAAGAAAGCAAGCAAGTTCAGTGTTACTGGGTGAGCCTCCAGATAGCATTCATGAGCTGTATTACTGTAAGCACTGAATTTACAGTTCGCGTGCTTCACCCATGCGTTAGAAGACAATATGCTGTCACTCCCAGTGGTTTGGGTTCCTGGAGTGGGTGGCTTGTGCCACATTCTGGCTTACAGAAAGTTGTGTACTAGCTTAAAGAGTAAGAAACTCACACACATGCTAGAGAGATTGGTGCATAATTAGTGTTCAGTAGTAATCAAAGACCTAGAGAGCATCAATATTAATGTAGCTTTGGTTTGGATGAAGTCTTTTATTTAGAGAGAAGGTTTGTTTAGATAGAAGTACCTATGCTGGCCTTGTACTTAATCTTTGACCCTTTGTATAGCTGTTAAGCAGTATAAGTGGAAGTATACTTCCTTGTAGCGGGCTGTTTTATTCTCTGTCATTAACCACCTCCTTTTGTGTGGTTTGAGGCAAAATTGTTTTCTGCTAGGGCTGATAGCATCATGTGTGAGCACTTGGAGTGTGGAATATGTCACCAGCCACAGTAGGCATCTGGGTATCTGACTTATCATCATGGTGCTGAGCAAACCAGTGACACGATTCTCTTCACTTTCCCTGAAAAGCTGAATTTCTGTTCTGTCACTCACCTTAGCACAGAGTGAGACACTATGTTTAATCTAGTGGCTCTGGTGAGCGTTTGCATCCTTAGTATGTCTCCACAAGAAATAGGGTGGCATGTGCCAAGGCAAGCCTTGGTCCAGTTGTTATTGTAGACTCCATCAGAATGACTGACTGGTTCAGGAGTCAGCTGATTTAGTGGTGTCTCCTCCTGTTTCCAGTGTGTCAAAGCCCTTATAACTGTAGTGCATTGTGGTAACTTACGTGTCCAAATTAGCAAAGGTCAAGAGCTGAATAGGCCTTGCTGCTCATTCTGGAGGGTTTCCATTGCCATGAAGAAAATTTAGATGGTCTTTCCCATAATGCTGTTGGTCTATAGAGAAGGCTTCAAGTAGCAGAGGTCATCCCACTGCCCATCTTTGGGCCTGGAATCAAAATGCCTCCCCTGCCTCTGCTGTTTGCTGCTAGTCTGTGTGGGGCATCTTTGAGGACAGTTCTCTACTATCCAGGGTGTAGGGCACAGAGCCACCAAAAGGACTGCTGTCCTGTGCTGCCTGGTCTGGGGCAGAGAAGAGCTCTGTGGAGAGCGTGGCAGCTGTTCAGCAGCAGGGCACTGCAGGCCAGCTCATAAGCCCTCCCAGCCAGCTGGACATATAAACCTGTGCTCAGTGCCAGTTTGGACACAGAGTTTTCTGGCTGTGCAAGGTGCTGTGATATAGGGATGCCTTCATCTCTCTCTGCCTCAGGTGTCTCAGCTTTACAATGAACTAGATACTGAAGTAAATGGTGTAATATAGATGGATAATGTGACAATGACAGCAACTGACAGGATGTTTGGAGGCTAAATTCATGTCTGGAAAATGTCCTGTAAGGACCTAAAAATGTAAGAGCATTATTGCTATTATTGATATTGCAGTAACATCTCAGAGGTCTCCTTTTGGGACCTGAGTGCCACTGTGCTAAGCTCTCTGTATGCACATAAGTGAAAGATAGTCTCTGCCCCAGCCCCTTTCAAGAGAACAATATGACAGTTCCCAACATGTGGCTATTAACCAGAAAATGGGGGAGAGGACAAGGTAAAAGTGAGATGATAAAATTTGGCATAATAATCTGCAGTCATGACACACCCACTCCCTTGCCATTGCCATGTGTTAAAATCCTGCAGTGGTTCATAATGTTACCGAGTAACTAGCTCCCTCTTACAGACCCGATGTTCTTCTCCCCTTCTGCCTTTAATGAAAGGAAAGGGTTGTACTCAGAATGCTACTCGACCTGTGCTGAACCCCCAGAAAGATTGGGAGGAACTCAAACCATTAGTGTTGGTACGCAGAGCTGATTGATCCAGGAGCATCTATTCAGGCAGGATTCAGACCGCAGTACCTCCCAGTTAATCCATTTAGCATTGTGTTTGCATGTTTGCTGAGGTATTCAAAGGGGCCTGATGAAAAGGAGGATTTCTCCATAATGAACGGAAACAAACAAGATAAAAAGGCAGAGATAAGCAGACAGACAGGATTTCAATCCTAACCTGCATTTAAACTGAGTGGCTGTCAATACTAATAACATAAAAGCAGCAGTGAAGTGTGGCTGACACACGCCAGGTAGAGAATGCTCAGAGACATCTGAAAATCCCATCAGAAATTGCAAGGGCAAACATAATCAGCATGTCAGGAATTGTCTTAATTCATTGGTTTTATATTGTCTTGAGAAGCTGGCAGGGATCCTCTGCACATAGCTTGTGCAGGCACAACTTTGTCCTTTTCCAGTCCTCTTAACGGCTTCTTGGTACTTTAGAGGTAGAGGGTGATGCTAACACAATGTATTCCTGCCCATGGCTGTAAGCGTAAGGCACTTTCTCAGTGTATTCAGAATTCAGGACTTGTTGAAATCACAGACCCTACATGTCAGTCCTGCATGCTAGAAGAATTCGGTCTTGATCTGACTAAACGTGATGTGATGCAGGTCGGGGGACAGAAGCATTATGAGAGTGGTGTGGAGGCCTGTGGCTGGGCTGGCTGGTGGCAATGTAGGCTGGGAGAGCAGAGCTGTGTGGGGGGACACAGCAGAGAGGCAAGTGATGCTGTTAGTCAAAACCAAGGGTGGTTGAAATGACTGTGGGTTAGCAGTGCCTCTGTAGGACCATGCCCAAATGTAGAATACAGCACAGTGAGGAGTGGAAAACCAACAGGTAGGAGGGCAGATCTGAGAAATCAGTTACAAAGGAAATGCAGGAGCTCAAAATACAGTTTAGTATATCCACAAGTACACATTTCACAGGCAGTGGTTGATGACAACATAGGGATTTGGGGGCTCCACAGTAAATTTCCAAAGCCATTTGCACAGTAGATTAGTGCGTGACCCAGGAAATCAATAGCCAAAAGGTATTTTATGCTGAAGCTGGCAAACAGGTACAAAATCACAGTAAATGGATGCAGAATGACTATGCTCTCATGTTTGTATAAATGCATCTGGTGGAACTGTGGGAGAGCTACGGTGCACTCGGGCACATTTTTCTGATGGGACTTTGGCAACGAAGGGAGAGCTTCTGCTGGAATATTTGGCAGGATTTGAAGTAGTGGTGGTAGGAGTACCCTGTGAGCTCAGGGTGCAGAGCAGGCTGCTTCCAGTGTCAGTCAGGGTCCTGGCCCTATACAGGGAGGATCAGCACCACAAAATATCAGCTGTAAGGAGACATGATTTGATTTAATGAACTCATCCATGGAACTATGGGGCCAATAGGATTCCTAAAATACAAACACTACAGGGAAATCTATTAACAGTGACTAAAATAAAAGCTTAGCTGGGAGTGAATCACAGGGTAGTGGTTCCTGGCTGCTAACCCATGAGCACAGTATGCAGCACTCGAGTGAATGGGCATTGCTAACCCAGAGACCCTCTGACTAGTTCTGGAGAACATCTATTTCCAGTCAGGTTTACTAGCTCAGTGTCAGTGTTGGCACTGCTGACACTACCTCCCTCCAGAGCTGGTAAAGAGGAGGCAGCACTACAAAACCAAGCTAGGTAGAGAAACAAGGTAGGTGAATAGCACAGGTTGGAGTGGAAGGGAGAAGACAGCTGTGACAATAGCTGAAGTAGAATAAAAGGGCTGAGGAGGTCAACCAAACAGATGCAGAACATTGCTTGATTTGTAAATGAAACTCAGCTGCAGAATGATATTCTTGAGCAAATGGGCTGCAGCTGTAGGCTGTATTCACAGGCAAGGAAGGCTGGTGAGAGTAGTGGGCAAAACCGGATTTGCTATGAAATACCTGGGTGGAGCTGAAGACAAGCCCTGGGTGAGCAAGGCCAAAAAGAAAGAGGCTGGAATAAGGAAGAGAAAATGGGATGCTGGCAAGAGACCATAGACTATCTTTCCAGATAATTTCTAGACCTGCATTATCCATGGCCACACTGGCACTGCAGTATCAAGTGAACTGCTGATCTTGCTTCCCTGGGGAATGGCCAGAGCTGGAATAACTCAGCAGCCCTGCGCTGGTGGGTTTGTTTTCATTTCAAACAATGATGATAATATTTCCCTCCTCCTGCTGCCCTTTTTTCTCAAGTGTTTAGAATTGGTATTTCTGCTATAACTAGGTCAGGGAGCCTAAGTAGGTCACGGTGACTCTAAACGTGGCAGATCTAGAAGCAAAGCTGGGGAGTGAAGACCTGACTGTATGTAAACAAAAGGCGGCAAGCTGGGCATAGTGGAAGGAATGATTCCAGAGTGAAGTGGGGAGAGGCTGAGAAACACCTGCATGGGAACTGAGGAGGGAAAGTGAGGTGTGGGGCAGGGAACAGGGGCTGAGGGAACAAGAGGGTTGGGGAATGGAGTACAGCTGAGGGGAGGAAGCAGAGGGGGGCAGAGAATGGAATTATAGCTGTAGGTGTGAGGAGACCAGAGAAAGTTGTTAGGGCTAAAGGGATAGAAAGAGAGGAGTTAAGGCTGAGGAGGGGGAGAGCACTGAGAAAGGCTGGGAATGGGCTTGCATATAGGGCAAAAGGTGGCAAAAGGTAGGGAAAAGGCTGAGACAGTGAAGAGCATCTGAGAGGGAAAGATGGGGAGGGTAGAAGAGGGATGATTTTTACCCAGAGGGTGGAAAGTGGGAGATCAGGGAGAGAGGAGGGTGATACTCATGTAGGATGAAGCTGCTAATCCCAACAAAGCCATGGTGAAGCCATCTCTGTGTGCCTTCCCTCCTCTCTGAGAAGCTTGAGCATGTTGAAGGCAAAATTACAAAAGAAAAGCGTGCTGTGACTGTGCTTGTGCTTCTCAGTTGTACCTCATTTTACAGGGGCATTGCTCACTCTAGTTTCAAAGCTCTGACTCCCATCCAAAGTTTGGTGCTCTTCTAGTGGAATCATCTAGTGGAATCATCTAGTGGAATCTGCTTCCCTCAAAAGCAAAGAATAATGAAGCTGCAGGAACAGGAAGAGCTGTTTACACCAAAGAGAGAAACCCCCAGGATTTGAAAGTTAATAATTTTTATGTGCCTAATTTGGGGTCTTTGTCACACAATGCCTTGCACATTTGGGGCTGGCAGGTTGAAAATGATGCATACTCCTCATGCTACCCTGCGGGACCCCTCAAACTAATGTGCCATGGATATGTGGAGACTTTGCTTCCCTATCTGCAGCATCTCCATCCTTTTATCACAGTGCAAGTGTGTTCATGGGGTCAAAATCAGTGCATCCATGCAGGCTGCATCCTCTGTGCAGTGGCATTCTGTGTCTGTCACACGCTTGGGAACATGTCTTTCTGAACTGAGCAGGACACTGCATTGTGTTGTATCTGGTGGTCTCTCAGGCAGTGTATGCCTGCATTCAGCCTGGCTCCCATAGCTCCTCTTTTGGTAATGTTTATGCTCTCCCATTATGGTATGCGTACTGTTGCTCAGAGGACAGTTAAAGTAGCAGCCTGCAGGGAGGGATGTCCCATTTTAATATTATTGTCAGTCATGGCTGTAAGATCCACTGGGGTATTATCTGCAGTGGGGCAACCAGAGCTGTCATTTGTGGCTTGTGCACAGAGATCTGCTGTACCTCAGCCCTTGCCAGCAGTCCTTACTATCATAGTTGCCCTACCAGTACTGAAAGTACTTTAGTTTTCTTTTTCCGTGGAGGTTATTAGTCCTGACCTAGCTGGTGATCAAATCTTACTGGGTTTAGCTTTTCATGTTTGTTTTGGATAGCTGTTACATGGAATCCTGTAGAAATTTGTCTCTTAGGGCTAAGAGCAGTTGATTTAGAGGAGAAGGAAGAAGGACAAAAAGGAAATATTTGTTAAGGAGGGGGTGTGTTCCCTAGTGATACCAGCCTGGTGAGCCTTTCTTCCCTTTCTGATTAGAAGAGATATTGCTGTGAAGGGAGTATGCAGCTTTGATTCTAGCAGCAAAGTCCACTGATCACCTTTGGGCCATAGGTAGTTCTTGTCTGTAAGATCTATAAATTTATCTGTGTATAGGCCCTGTAAACAGATGTAATCAGTTGGAGTCAGTACGCAGTGGTTACGTAGAAGTGATAGGGGTACAGTGCTGTACTGCTGAGATATTAATAAAAATGTCTGAAATTATCCTCATGTATGAGCATATACATCCTCCAAGAACAGGGCAAGAAAAGCTTTAGGGATATTGACTTTGTTTATGTTCTTTTTAACCAAAATCCCTATGTGAATGCATGAGCAAGGCAAGGCAGCAGCATGTACTCTTCACTGGCAGTAAAGCAGAGATTTGTCTATGGATGCTCTGCAGTATTCACACAAGAATAGAAGGCAAATTCGGGTTCTTACACAGAACAGTCGGATGTCTGATCTGGGGATGCTCTTTGGGATGAATTAAGCCTTTGGGATGATCCTAACTTGATTATATTTCCAGAGCTGTAATTTGATGACACCCTCTAGTGACCGGGTTAAGAGTATTCGGCAACAGTTTGAAAAAAAAAGTCTAGGAACATAGAAATTTGGGGTTTTTCAGTTATTTCAGAGCAATAAATGCATTGTTTCAGGGTGAAGATTTTCTTCAATACTTTAATTTACTAGGAAAATTGAACTACAGTTGTTAAAATCCTCTTTGGGCTATAATTTATAGCCATTCGATCTCTTTCTTTACTTCAGATACTTCTCCTGACCATGAATATTTATATTGCTTTAAAAACCCCAAACAAATACCCACTTATTTTGATGGTGGAGTGTGTCTGGAACAAAAATATTATAGTTGGAATTTTTTCCAAATATTTTCTTTGATGAAACACCATGAAATTATGTGGAAACTGGGTGGTAATACGAAAAGCTGAGCTGTCCAGGTGAAGCTGGGAATTAATGTCACAACTTTGTGATTTGAGCTTTTTTGAATTCAAACACAAATTTTGTGAAATCAGTAGAAATTTGCCAGAACTGTGATGACAGCATTTGATTAATTATTACCCCAACTATTACTGATAGTGCCAGAGTAAGCTTTACCCATCTGCTTTCTTCTGTGCACACCTTAAGAACAAGGGCCACTCTGGGACTTCACAGCAGAGTTCAGGCAGCAGCAAAGCAGTGTAGCTACATGCATTAGACATGAGGAAGATTCACCACTGAGATAAGGCAGACACCTGGGATTAGTGATGGGCAGGGCCACTAAAATCCATCACGGTACTGATACCTCTCGCATAGCAGCACCAACAGTCAAGGAATTTGTCGTGGTTTAACCCCAGCCAGCAACTAAGCACCACGCAGCCGCTCGCTTGCTCCCCCCCACCCAGTGGGATGGGGGAGAAAATCGGGAAAAGCAGTAAAACTCGTGGGTTGAGATAAGAACAGTTTAATAGAACAGAAAAGAAGAAACTAATAATGATAATGATAACACTAATAAAATGACAACAGCAATAATGAAAGGATTGGAATGTTCAAATGGTGCGCAGTGCAACTGCTCACCACCCGCCGATCGACACCCAATTAGTCCCCAAGCGGCGATCCCCTACCCCCACTCTCCCCAGTTCCTAAACTAGATGGGACGTCCCATGGTATGGAATACCCCTTTGGCCAGTTTGGGTCAGCTGTCCTGGCTGTGTCCTGTGCCAAGTTCTTGTGTCCCTCCAGCTCTCTCGCTGGCTGGGCATGAGAAGCTGAAAAATCCTTTACTTTAGTCTAAAAACTACTTAGCAACAACTGAAAACATCAGTGTTATCAACATTCTTCTCATACTGAACTCAAAACATAGCACTGTACCAGCTACTAGGAAGACAGTTAGCTCTATCCCAGCTGAAACCAGGACAGAATTACAGAATACTGTTTGCTTTGCCTGTTTTTTCTGAAATCGGAGATGGGTCTGGGACCCAGCTGGTACAGGTCTCCACCTGGATGAGTTCCTTCCTTCCTCTCCCAGCTCTCTACTGTTTCTTTTACCTGATCCCCTTTTGGCGCCTTCAAAAGCACCTCCCCCCTGCCCAGTGCCACTTTTGTAGCAGCTGAGCCCTGTGCTGCTGCCTGGCCATCTTCCTGACAACCTGTTGTTTTCCTAAGGAGACTTTATGTGTTACAGTGCCCCTACATTTTCCTTCCAGTTCTGTGGAGACAGTGGGAATATGTGTTGTGTCACTCCTAGCTTCAAAAACCATAAGAAGGAGGACCCACATAACTACTGGCAAAGATGATTGTTTGCTTTTGAAAGCCTTAGGGTAGAAAGCTTTTTAGGGAGAGACACGAAGGAAACATGTTACGTGCATGTAAAGGGATAAATCTGATCATATGTATCAGTGGGAAGCATCTGCAAATGAAAGAAGAGAAGGAAGGTTAGAAGAGGGTACTTAGCAGGAGTTTGCATAGCAAGCAAGAAGACAGGAAGGTGCAGACACATAGTTATTAAACTGTAACCCTGACACAATCTGTAGCACTACTAAAATCTTTCATCTATTAACAAGCCTTATGTTAAATTGGAAAGATAACTCCATGGCAGCATTTTGTGACTTCTGCATACTGAACAGAGCGTTGATGTCAGATCCTCCCCTGGATTAGTAGTATGTCCAATAGAAGAAGCCTGATATGGGCATCTTTGCCTTATGCAAGATGTTGAAAAGGCATTTCGTAGCTCTTCAGGTAGATTCTGTGTTGCTTTCCTGTTTCCTTGATCTCTGATGTTTACCTCATTCTTTGAAATTTATCCAATTCTTCCTACAGATAAACTGCACACAAGAAGTTCAGTTCATTTCGTGTAATACACACATTCCTACAGAGTGCCTTATGATATGCTGGGAGTCTGATCTCCACTGTGCCAGTAGGGCAGAAAGATTTTGTGTTCTGGGCCTTGACCTGCAGCTCTGGAGATCTGCATTTAATTTTCAGCTCTGCCACATACTTCCCAAGTGACCTTGTGCAAGTCATTTATTCTCTCAGCATTTAATTATCACCCTTTTGCAGATGAGAAGTTGACACTTTCCTGCCTCCCAGAGAGTAATGTGAGGATAAATTCATCAACCTTCATGTTCTGCTGTGAACAATGGGAGCTCACTGAGGCAAAGCGAAGTCCAACAAGGAGAGATGAGACAACATAGGGAAACAAAGCAAGGATGGAGCCCATTTTAGCTAGTTAGAGAGCTATCCTGTATGAACAGGGTGTATGATGTCTTGCAGGTTTTTACATCAATCGTCTGAGCATGCAGTGCTATGACTTTATTATCCTAGTCTTCTGTATAGTACAGTGACAAAACTGGGGGGTGGGGGGGATCACAAGGTTCCTTGTTCTCTTTTAGTAAGCAGTCATCAGATGGCTCATTCACTTATGTCACTTCTTTATGTAGCTCCTGCCTTTTCATTTCTGTAGCTAGTCTGAGTCAAGCATGGAAAATGGTCATTTACTGACATTATGGAATGGGGGTTGTATTGCAAATAGGAAAAAAAGGTGCAAAGCAGAACAATGCTCTCTTGGAGAGAGAATGTTCCATGTCAGTCTCTGTTGTCATTGTGCTTTATTGTTCTAGAACAGCTAAGCATTTTTACTCTTACTGCCAAAGGACTTCAGCTGTGTGGGACATCTCCAATGTTTCCTAGGGAGATGGCTTTCATTTTTACAGGTGACAACGGTGGGTCTGGGTTGCGTGAACAGGCATCTTGACCTGGCGGTGAAGTTATTAAAAAATGGGTGCAATTCAGAGGAGTAGGACGTAGTGCTGAGATGTTGGAGTCAGCTGCCTATGTTATTTCCTGAATCACTGTGGTTAGTCACAAGCAGTATACGTCTTCCAGTCACTAAATGCACACCATAGACACTTAACAGTCCAGATAGTGCCTCCCTTGACTGGTTTCAGTTGGAGACTTCCAAGAGCCACAGAAGACTAGCTGCCCCTTCTTCCTTCATAGCTGTTCCTGCAAGTAAGAAATTCAAACATGCTGATTGGTCTTTTGCAGCTGTTTCTCTGCCTGTGTTCAAAAGGGTGGATTTCAAGTGGCTTTTTCATCTGGCTCCTTCAAGAGCAGGTGAGCATCCTTCTGTGTAGCTAGTGCATGAGCTTAAGCTTGAAGTCATTTGGGATGCCAAGTTACATATGGCAGTTGGCTGCTTTTCAGGTATGGATGAAGGCGATTACTTGCCCCCAGTATAGCAAATACTATATCAGACAGCTCTGGTCTAATTTTTGTTTTGTTGCCCACAGCTTTTATTAAAGCTAAATGGAGCTGCAGGGTTTCAGCACTTTGGAATGTCACATTACAAGACACACCTCTCTTCTGTTAATGGAGGTTACTGACTGTGTGGATGGAAAACATTTATAAGAACTAGACTTTGTTATTTTTATTATTTTTTCAGGTAGTGAAAAGCTACCTTTCCCACTTGCTGCTTAATATTAGATAAAAAAAAAAAAAAAAAAAAAAGGCCTTGGTAATTGATTTAGCTTCAGAATGAAGTTCTCTTGCTTTGCAGCTTCCAGGAAATACAAGTAGTCTGTTTGGATGTGTGCATTTTGGGATCTTTTGGAAGCCTTCTGCTTGTGAGTCTCAGGATTTTATAAGGTGATATTGTATCTTGGCTAGCAGAGTCCAGGATGTCAAGTGAAAAAGGGAATAGAGACTTTGGGGCCCAGATTTTCTGTATTCAGCTGGCTAACGGTAATCTGTTTCAGTTTGAATAAGGTACCTGTATACCCTTAAGATTTGAGATCTAGTTGGGGGAAGCAAGTTTGTTCTTTATTCTCCACCCCCCCACCCCCCCCCCACCCCCCTCCAGTGGCATTTTAAAACCTCATGGATTAAGGATTCTCTGCTCCTGGATTCCTGATCTGAGCAGACCCTAACCACCAATTGCCTTCCCAGCATTTCTAAGGTTAGGATGCATTCCAGGAAAATCAAGCAGCCTGTGAGAAGTAGATGCTGTCCTTGCTTAGTCTTCATCCTGCCTTCGAAGGGGTATAAAACATATTTCTTGTTAGGAGAAAATGTGCTTTAAAGAAGGAAGCCTAAGTAAATATACAATAAAGAGATGTATAAAAGTATCTGTGAGAGACAATTCATGGCTCTCTTAGTATCACAAGGAGATTTTTGTCTTGGGTTTCTGTAGGCCCTTGCTGTAGTTCAGGGAGTGACTGTGATGCTAAACTTTACCTTTAGACCCTATGCTGAAAACAAATAGCCAACATATTCTCAGCCTATTCAGCATCTCTGTTAAGTAAGGGAATATAAAGAGATGTGCTATGGATATTAGAGGTTTCGCACACTCATGGTATTGTTGTTACCAGGAAAGGGTATTTATAAAACGTGCTATGGAGCAAATACGGTATTGCTGCTAACAGTGAAACAGCCCTACCAAAATGCCTTTGGAAGTCATGTGAGGTATGAAAATGCAACAAGAACTTTAATCAAAAGATTTGAGAGTGGGGGGTGAACAAAACCTTCCTCTTCCTGCAGTGCGAATCAGGTCACATGGGTGGATACAGCTGATACTTGGGCACACGTAACAAAACTTGGCAACAGGAAGTGAAGGAAAGTCACATGCTTAGCAGAAACTTCAAGGGCACACTCAGGAGACAGAATGTAATTACTCAGTTTGGATTTTAGCCATGACACTGAGTTAACCCTCAGAGCAAGTGTGATTTTATTTATCTCTCTTCCCCATCCTGAGAGTTCCCAAGATTAGAGGTAGGCACTGAGGACCCTGTATTTAATTTTCATGATAAGCTTTTTGTATGACTGGCATTCTTGTAATATCTGAGCCTTACAAACATGAATGAATTTACTCTAATATCACCTCTGTGAGAAGGGGAAGTACTTTCCCAGCTGCCTTTTCATGCCTAGAAGTGGTCACTGAGAGAAGTACAAGATTTGAGAGTTTGGTTTGTTCCTTGCACTGGGGATTACGGTTTTAGTTGCTGTCCTTTTCCACAAGGAAAGGACATAAATATCCAGGTTAAGAAACAATTGGTAATTCAATGAGCCTCAAAAGACTTGGTGGGAAACAGAGCATTTCCCCTCACTGCTGTCCTTGCTCATGGTGGAGTGTAGCGATCGGGCAGAACAAGGGGCCAATCATTGTATATTTCATGAATGAAATATCAAGTTGGTTCTTGTATAGGGTATTGTATGTTAGGCAGCTGGCCTGTCCCCTCTTCCTCCTGGCTGACACTAGCATTCTCTGATCAGGTAGGTTTTCCTGTTATGTGAGCCCTACCTGTGGAGTGCACATCTTAGAATCATAGAATAGTTTAGGTTGGATAAGACCTTTAAGATCATCGAGTCCAACCATCAACGCACCACCACCATGTCCACTAAACCATGTCCTGAAGTGCCTCGTCTACGTGCTTTTTGAACGCCTCCAGGGATGGTGACACCACCACTTCCCTGGACAGCCTGTTCCAATGCCTGACAACCCTTTCAGTAAAGAAATTTTTCCTAATATCCAATCTAAACCTCTCCTGGCACAACTTGAGGCCATGGAAAGCCTGTGCTTATTTTAACCCAAGTGTTGCTTTTTGATGAAAGAAATGAGATGTATTTTCCCCCTGTTTTTCAGACTATTTCCTGCAGAACAGCTGCATAGATTCTCTGAGGCCTGCTGCTGGCCCAAGCCCCTGTGATCATAAAAATAACTAGAGAGGTGGTGACCCAGAATAAAAAGAAAAGGCAGGTAAGCTGGGGACAATGGGGACAAAGAGATCCCTCTCTGTTTCCACCCTTCCAAGTAAAAAAAAACACAACAATTTTTTTTTTTTTTTGCAATCCAGAGTACACAGTTATTCCTCTTGCCTTTCCCTGCCATAGGAATGGACAATGAGTAAGGCTTTAAGTAAGGCCACACTTCAGGGTGCATAAAGCTGTGTTCAAAGTGCTCCACAGCAGACTTCCATATGCAGAAAGATTTGGACCCACACAGGCACAGAACTCCCCGTGACTTAAGTGGAAGGAACAGATGCCCATACTGTGAAGTCTGGTGAGATTACAGATCAGTTATGACCTGAGCCGCCTCTCTCATCGGGGAGTGATCAGGCCAGTGAGGGAGGGCAGGCCAGGATACGCTATCAAGGAATAGAACCTAGACTTGTAGCTCAGGTTTGCCTGGTGAAATGATCCAGCCAGACTCTGCAGAGTTATTTGCGGCACCCCTGAGATGCAGCCCAGCCAGCATCTAACGTGGAGTAAATTCCAGTTACAGAGAGGGTACTGATGGGAGCCTGGCCCTGAAGGCGGAGCCGTGGAGAATGGCAGCAAGAAGGGACCCGCGGGGCGGTGACGGGCGCGGCAGGGAGCCTGGCTGAATTCAGCACCACGGAGAGGGGCACTGAGCGCCCGGCGGAGCCGGCAGTGCGCAGCCTTCGTTCAGCCTTATGCGCCACCGCGGAATAACATGCGACTTACTTGAAGTCACTTGGTGCTTTTATAAACTCTTCGTATGCCAGGGCTTGCCAAACACCCACCTGTTTTAAGAGAGTTGGAAGAAAAGTTCTTTACATGGGCACGCAGGAAAATGGCAAGTTTAACAGTCAGTACTCGGGCAGCGCTTTTAATGCAAGGATCCCCAAGCACTTTATGAATATTAATGAAGACAGCTGCAAACCCAGTCATCCCTTTATAATATAGGTAGGTTTCATTATCCTTTTCTAGCTGAGGAAACTGAGGCAGATAAAGAGAATGTGGTTTGCCTCTGCCTGTTCAGTCAGGCAGTATCGGACCCAGGAAATAAAGACCATGACCTTTATGCTCTCTAATACAAAGCCATTCAGTTCCTATAGCTCTGCCCATTTTGGTTTTGAGAGATGTATTTCCTTCTCTAAACTACCATTCACTTAACTGATCTAGGTTGGCAAGCTTATGGCAAAAGATTTTTCAGTTAGCCTAATTATAGCAATTCTCACCTACTGCCCTTCTGTATCCTGAGGATTGGTGCTGTTTTCAAAAAGATAAGAGAGTCACTAGCCTTATTTCAAATGCACATCAGTACATGTGTGGTGCTGGGTTTGTTATTCTTATTCTTGAAAACATTAATTTGCAGCAACAACTTACTCCCTTAATGCTTAGAAATATATAAATATAAGTGCTATTTTGCACTCAGTTGTCAGGCATGTCCCATGCCATTTTGTTGTTCCCCTGGACAGGTGGAGACAGAGCAGTTAGGCACTGACGGCTTCTGTCTGGTGAGCTGGCTCTTGATTGACTGATTAGCTTCTTTGTATGGCAGGTGCTTCTCTCGGCTCCATCATTAAAGATGCATCATAACCCCTCACAAGAGCCTTTTTTTTCTGAGACAGAGGGAGAGAGAAGGAGTCATTCTGAATGTTTTACAGTAGGGAAACTTTTTTTAATATGGGAGGTCTCTAGAGATGGAGTGTAGCCAAGTTTCTAACTCTGAAACTGCCAAAGAGCCCACAACATGTAAAACTAGTGCATGTATCTGCAAGTAACTTCTTTTTCAAAGAAAACTGAAAAAAATTGACAGGGTAGTAACTCGTATGTCTCTTCAAAAGATTTTTCACTTAGAGCGTTCCATTAATTTTTGTTTGTAGAAGCTAGCTTTAGTATTAAATAGTTAACCTCTGTAAAATACCTGGGAAGGTGTTGGAGAGGTGTTCTTCATTTTACAGTTGGATAAGATGAGGTACAGAGAAGGAGACTGGCTTATAGTCATGGTTGCAGGTGTCTGGACTGTCAAGTTCTAGCTCTCAGTCATTTCAGCTTGACACCAAACCACGCTTTCCTTCCAGAGATAGGAGACAAGTCCCAGGAGATGACCCCAATTCTCTGTCAGTGCTGGTATCTGATGTAGCTTCTTTCCATTTTGCTGTTGATAATGCTGTGAAAGTCCCTTATCTAATACATTGTCTGCCTGGAGAAGTGATGCTTGTGTGCATAAGTGTGAACTTAAGTTGATATGCTAGTATAACTTCATTGCTTCTTTATAAGGTAACTTTTCACAGGTCAGCTTGCATCACTTTGGAAGGAGCTTAAGCTAAGGAAAACAAAAAAGCAGCTCGTAGTCTGCAACAAGCATCTACACAGGGAATTATAGCACTTGTTTAACAAGATTTCTGAAGTTATACTGATAAGCCCAGTAAAACTCTGTTTCAGACAAAACATAGAATAATTTACTTGTGATGCAGCACTTTCTGCATCATCCTTGCAGATATTGTGATGAACTTAGAGATGACATGGCTGCTTCTGCAGTGGTGATCAGTAGTGGCACAGGGAGATTGAGCTATAGTCCTAGGATTGTGCCTGGCAAAAAGGGACAAGATAATCACTGTCTTCTCTCTGCAGGTCATTATCTTAAGTCAGCTGTGGTTTGTAGCTGGATGGGGGAAGGATGGAGTCTTCTATTGTTAGGAATTTGCCTGTGCACGGGGTGATCGTAAGCATGCTTTATGTGATCACTGTGACTCCTTGCATAGAGTCGAGCACAGTATGTTCAAGACACCGCAGTTCAGCTGTGACTGACACTTGCCTAGCTGTGTCCGGGTTGTAATAGTCCCCTTGACTTAACCCCTGGGGGCTCTTGCTGAGACAGTGACAGGCTAGGCAGAACTTTATTAATTATAGCCTGATGGAAACCTTCTCTTTTATTAGGATGGCAATATGAAGCGTAGCAACTGCAGACCTGGTGGGTCTTCTGACTCTATTTCTGCCCTTTAGTTGAAGGATCAGTTCCTATAGGAGGATTCTGACTTCTGTTTACGCAAGAGGCCAATGCTGAGAGGCACCGCTGCATCATTTAAGCATTGTTTTATTGCAGTTTACATCCTGATCCTAGATCTGAAGAATGGAAAGTTTCAGAGCCTCCAACACTAAGTCTGGGCATCCAAACAGCATTTTGCCTATTAGAAATCTGCTCGTTACAGAATGATTGTTAAATTTCTGTATTAAGCCTGCATAAGGATTCACATATCTTTCTGCGTGATGGCAATCAGGTCTATGCAGGCATTTAGACATCAGCATATGGAGCGTTGTTGGGTTCTATATGTGGTCTAAATCTAAGAGATCTGTAGGTCTGTGAAGTTGTGTTTTAAAATCTTAAAAGAAATCCTGTCATTTCAGAGACCTGCAGAGCTCTCCATTGAGGACTAGACATAGTATAGATCCATCCTGGGATGTAGCATTGTGTCTGGTTTAGTAGAAGTGTGGAGAGCTGAGAGATAACAATAATTCAAAGGAGCTTAACATTGGCTCCTTTTTAATTATAAGCCATGTTGATTGGATTCTAAGAATGTTTTATTAAGTCATCTTCAGTCAGGGGAATATTGATGGCAATGGACTGTTATGGAGCTGTATTTGTGGTGGTGTGAGAGGTGCACTGTGGGAGGGCTGTGAAGGCTACTCTATTTTTGGTATATAAAATTGCAGTGCAAGGAGGAATGGATGGCACCTTGCTGTGAAATAATATAATTCAGTCCCATTTCTTTACAGTATTGCCCTTTGAATGGGCAGTGACATGGCAGCCTTGTCTAAAGGCAGCTGCCAAACCTTTGCTCATCCATGTTCAGTGCAGAGTTTCAGCTCTGTTAGGGATCGTTTGCATGCAGCAGAACTCATTCTCTCTGAGTTGCATTGGTGCAGTGCCAGTCAGCTTGGGGAGGAAAGGCAAACCTGCTAACTGGAGCTTTTGCTTGTTTACTGTATATTTTTATCTCCCCTTCAATCTTTTTCCTTTTTTTTTTATTTAAATATTTTATGTCAGTTCATTTATTTTTATGACAAATGATTTTTTCATTCCAGAAACAGAAAGCAATAGATATGCCAGCATCATGGGGGCATCTGTTCTCTACTTCTAATTAGTCCTTTTCCCCCACTCACTTCTAGCCCATACACAGAGATGCATGGCTTTTTTTTTTTTTTTTTAAACTACCTGTTTCATCCAATGCAATGGTACCTATCTGAATGTTATGCCAAAGACAGACCATCTATGACGTCCTAAGCACTGCTAAAGGATAAATAAAAGCCTTTGCATGCAGTTGATTCCCCAGGGTCAAAGTCTGTGTTCAGTGAGGTGTGCCCTCAGGGAAGATTGTTGCCTTTTCCTTTAAGTGCCAAATACCATCACACAGATTAATCATGAATCTGTTACTTTGGTTGCTAGATTACACCTCCAACACTTTGTTTTATGTCATGAAATTCCATGTCCCCTCCCCCTGTGCTTTTTTTTTTTCTTACTAAGACCTGATGTTGTTCTATCTTTCACCCTCAATGCCTTAACACAGGTTCATGTCTGAGACTTCGAAGGGATCTAGGAGTACTCAGTACATTCCAGGATTGACGGAGTCATTTATTTATTCTGGATGTGATGGATTGTGTCTATCCTGGATGCCTTTATGCTTACTACTATAAGTTCAGGGCTGAATTGGTTGATAGAATGAAGGAAGGAATCCACTGGGACCTGTAGTCAGTAGTCACAGCTGGTTTTTGATAGGAGCCTTACAACGATTTCAAGGAAAGGAAGAATGAAAAACCTACAGCAGGAAAAGGAAGCATGAAAGTTGGGCCATTAAACCATAACAGGGTATCATGAGTTTAATTTGAGCAGGGGAATATATAGATGTAATGGTCCTTAGTTTATGCCAATGGTGAAATTTATGAGGCTCTGAAAGGGCATCAGAAGGGGGGACGTGGTGAGTGTTGTATTGCATGGGAGATGTTAAGTGAGGCAGCAATGGCACCAACAAATAGATCATGGGGAATAATCCTGGTCTGATTGTGCATGGAATGGATGAACTATCACCTTAGCTGATCTTTCTCACCTGTAACTCTCATGTGGATGAGACACTTTGAAGCGCTGAGAATTTCCATCAATATCTGCAATAACTAAAGGCATGGATCATTCTGCAGCTAGTAGTATTGCTTCTGTAGGCTTGAAGCATCTATCTCTGTTCTCTGCCTTGGACACAGCTCACTTTTCTGCATGTTTCAGCACTCCACATGTTTTGCTTGCCTCACTCTCTGCTTCACAGCTGCTGTATTAAATCCATCTGTGGACGCTTAAAAGATGCTATGGAAATGTATTGCTTGCCTTCAGCAATAGCGGTGGTTGGCCAGTTGCATTGCTCCCCTAGCCCATCAGCCTCAGCATTGTGGTGCTTGTGTTTGCTGGACTGTTCCTTCTGAGTGTATGGAGGTGAACACATGTTCCGTATTAATCTTCATTTCAATGAAGTTGTTTTAGTTCATGCTTTATTGCAGCGCTTTGTAATAATGCATCTGTAATGGCAGCCCTTGGGGCAGCAGTTGCATGTGGCAGGCTGAGTGCCTGAACTGCTCCTGAGAATGACTCCAATCATACAGAATGAGGCACTCCCTGGTGCACCATCTGAATTTATAATACCAATTTATATGGTGCCCTAAAGCAAGCTTTGTATTTGCTCTGGGACACAGGGGCCAGGCTATAGAAGGGGAGCTGCTCTCCATTTTTTTTCTGTCCCTTTTTAAAATATATATGCATTTGTCTAGCTTTCCAACTTGCCTGTCTTAAAGCCTAGACTGAGCTGACGAAATGCAAGAATATGCCTTGATACGCAGTGGTGGGTGCAGAATCTGTAACTGGGCAAAACAGGCCTGCCACCAGTCTCATGGCATCAGTCAAAGCCTTTCACTAGGTGCACAGGGGAGACATGTAGGAGGACACAGTCCTGCAAGCAGTGTAGGGCAGAGTCCTGGCTGCCAGTTCATTATGGTCAGGCTTGTGTGGTTGGGAGTCCATATTGGCTTAACCTCCTTTGAGAAAACAGGTGATGAGATCCAAGCCACTTAGGGTTGGGTTTTCAATACTCAGTTAGGGGTTTTTTTTCCCCCCCGAGATAGGTACCCAGTAGGATTTTCAGAAAGTACTTAAATAGCATGGATATCTAATGCCTATTAACTTTGAAAAAGGAGCATATAGTGCTTTAAAGGTCAAAAGCAATGCTTTAAGCTTGCCCTGGAGATACACCGCACCTATCGTTAAACACAGACTAAAAGTTTTTTGTCAAAAATAGTGTTCACCAAGAGGAAAGAAGGTATGTTTTGCTCTTTTAGGCTCCCTGGAGGATTTTGCTTATGCTAGAAAATTCCCACCCCCAGTGTTTATAGCAGCAGGAAGACAATCTTCCCTCCTCACCCCAGTTTTATTGGACTCCTGTTTGGGGTTCCTCATCTCACCTTAAATCTTCAAGTTATAGGCTCATGCAAAACAAAGACGTTTATTGCCATCTGATTGTGAATGAGAATTACTTCCTCCCATGGACAGAACAATCTTTGGCACTGTATTTGTCTGGCATGTGAGTAGGGAAAATAACAGATTGTTTCATTTTATCTTGTTTATCCAAACTGGTGGATAAGGTTTTAAAATGAGATAGCCCAACCATTAGAAGGGCACTGGCTGCAGCAGTTGTTCCTTAACCTGAGAGCTTCCCAACTGATCAGTTAGTTACAAAAAATGCCTGCGAGCATTTTTGAGGAGCTCATGGGATAAAAGAAATTCTGCTGGGGAAACCTACACTTCAGTGACTGTGAAGCAGATCTGAGCTTAGTCATGAGACGGGTGCTGTAGTGTGTATGAGGGGGCTGCTTTTTGAGAGAAGGAGAGGGCAACCTGTGTTGTCCTGCACTGATGCTGTTGTTCTGCACTGATATCCTTATTCCACCTGCTCTTCTTGGCTGGGGAGGGTTTCTGTCCTGTGTGGATAAGCAGCCAGCTACAGGTAAGTGTTTGACGTGAGATTGCTAGGGGTTGATCCTGAAAAATGAACACAAGACTAGATACAAAACCCCAAACTGCCTGTGTTTTCTACATTGTTAGAAGTGTTATCTAGTGGTTACAGCAGGAAATGTTCCTATCTTGTACCACTGGTCTTGAGGAATCAAGGTGTCTGTACTTCAGGGTCGCTGAAGGGATCAAGGGCAAAGTGGAAATAATATTTAATCTTACTTGAGTTGCTGGAGCTCTTCAAGGAGTAGCTCCTGTGAATGCATTATCTGAGCATTTTATTAAACAAACGTTGTATCTTTCACTCGTGTTAAATCCAGCTTCTCTGATTGCATGTCTTTCCATGCTCTTGCTCTTTTAGTACTCATCAATTCCTATTCTTACCCAAACCTGCTGATGGACAAGCAGTTATGACATGGTATTTGTTGCCAGGGAAGCACACTGTGATGTCATTGGTTCATTTTCATGGCTCCATCTGAGGATTCAGAAACAAGAAGAGGAGGCAGAGTTCAAGTGGAGGAGGTAGTAAAGAATAAGGATCTGCTGAGTCTTACTGCAGAGGGGGCTGATGACATCTCAGAAACTGGAGTGATCCTGTGGAATTAGAAGACTCAAGAAACAAGAAAGGATGGAGTTCAAAACTGGTGGAAGTACTTGGAATGTTTGTGTGTTAACTCCGAACTGTGGCTTTGGTTTTGACTATTTCACTGGATGCTACTTGCAGAAATGGTTCTCTTCCTTTTGGGCCAGCACTGAGTCAGGATCACAGTGGGATTGTTGACAATGAGAGATAGTGATGGATGTTTTTCTGTCTTAGACTGTCTGTCTTAGAATGAGGTATAGGTAAGTGTCTAGTATCTGGTAGTGGAGGTCATAAAGCCAATGTGACAACCATCGAATTTTATATTGCTGGATGAAAGAATGTACAGCTCTCTTTTTTTCTTCCCTTGCACACTTAAGTGTGCGTGCACATCTGTCTCATCTGTTGTTGTTATGCTTATGTATTCCTAACTATAAATACACACGAACAAGACACCCTTTCACAATGATGCTCTTAAAGATAGAGGAAAACACTGTATGAGACTTGGAGAAGGGCTTGCTTCATTTTTTTCCCAAATGTATTAGCTGATAAAATGAAACATACTCTCTTTCCCTACATGCCTTGCCCTGAATGTGCTCCTGCAGCATTTGCACACACACCACTCTTAAGTCCTCTTATGCACTCTTCCTACAAGAAATCCTGTCATCTGAATGGGTTCACCCTTACACGCCTGGGTACACACATCAGGTTTTTTGGCACGTGCTCTCCCATTCATACACTGCCACACACTCAAATGTGAGTCTATATAGTTTCTGTCCCCTGTACACTCAACTAAACAAACCAGTGCTCAGAAAATTGCTCCTGTATACCCTATGTAGAGTTTCTCTGTAGCTATTAAATAAATGCAACGGAACATTCTAGGAGGAAGAAAAGGTCTATGAATCAAGAATAAACAGATATGGCCTGCAAGTGGCCAGAATAACTTTGGGGGTTGAACCTCCCACTGGAGTGAAAAATAACGTTTGCAGGAGAAGGGCTTAGAACTAATCCTCTGAAATGATGGTGAAGGGAGTTCTGACCAGGTGCTGTCATGATTATTCTTTTTCCATCTCTGTTATTTCTTATTATTGTAATGAGTTTTGTTCTCTCAAGTAGGATAAGGTCACCAGTGAGATAAGATCAGCTTCGTTTGGCACAACCAAGATGATCTGATCACAGTTTGGACTGCAGTTTCTAAATTCACCTTGGGTATTAACTTCTGGGCAAAAAGACACTGAAAGTGCTAACATGGCAAAAAAAAAAAAAAAAAAAAAAAAAAAAAAAAAAAAAAAGCCAGAGAGATAAATTGCATTCTTGCCTTGTTGCACAGACTTCCCTGCCACTGTTTCAATGGCAAATTCCCCTTGAGCCTCATTTCTATTAAATGAGTACCATACAAATGCTTGATTTCAAGAATTTGGTGAATGCCATTCAGAGAAACTAAGGAAAAAGCCCAGGAGATATTACTCTCTGGGAGAGTATTACAGTGCAGCGTCTTTTCTCATCCCCTGCTGCCATACTTGGGGTATTAGTTTAGATGGAATCTTCTGGATCTTGCGTTACAGCATTTGGACATCCTGGCATGATGGATGATGCCTCTAACTCCTGCCTGTTCTGTCTTCTGAGCCTTTCCCAGGCTCTGATCCGTCTTCTCATCACCCCTGCTAAACAGAAAAGGGGGGAACCAGGAACTGATAATAATGGCATGTGCAGTTTCCACTGCCATCAGGGAGTTAGGTAGCTCCTGTGAGCCAGCTTGCTTCTCTAGCAAGATGTAAGCAAAAGCTGTGTTTTGTGGGTACTACAGCTGCTGCCCTGAATTAGGAAGCTCAGATTTTGGAGCAGAAATACCACCTTGAAAATGAACAGTTCCACGTAGCAACTTACTGAAAATTGCACCAACTGAATTGCCCCTGTTTATCGACAGCACCATGTCTTTTAGTTAAAACAAGCACATGAGCTTGGTAAAAAGTTTTGGAAATTTATTCTAAAGGGAGCAAGCAAAAGAAGATAACATGTTGTCTATGCCTATGCATTCTTGCCTTTGCCTCTTCTCTCCGGTGGTGGGAGCAGAGACCTCAGTGCCTATGTCAGGAGGGAGTGGCCAGGTACCCAGGTGTATAAATCTGTGCCACTGCTAATTTACGAGGACTGATGGAAAGAGAACTGGCTGTTTTCTTAATGAAGACACCAGAAAAGGCTGGTGCATCTACTGATAATCTTATAGATGGGGACAAAATACTTTTATCTAGAGCATGTCATACATTTTTAGAAGTCTCACTGTAATGCAGTGGCATAGGCCAGGAAGGGGAGCAGTATTAGAGGGGGCAGGTGCCGAACCTCATTGGGGTAATGATTTTTCTTCCTTCCTCTCCTTACAACTTGTTTGCAAACTGCAGGGTTAGAGCTAGAGATGTGAAAGAAAGAATTGGAGGAATTAGTAAAAAAAATGTACTCCCCTATTGAGCAATTAGAGTATTGCTTGCTGGACAAAGAACTTCTCCTTGTACTGCTCTGCTTTCTTCTTGCCTCTGTTTTGGTCCATACCCTGGCAAAGATGTGCCTTGCAACCTTAAAGAAACTTCCCTACTCTTTTAATATTTTCTCAGTGCTCTCTACCTATTTATAAAATGATGTCTGCTATTTTGGTGCCTAACTGTAACAGTTTTTCAGAATTAGAGTTCCATGTGTCCGAGTTATGCGCAGTAAGATTTTTTCAAAGTAGTTATCTTCCTTGGTTCATATACAGCACTCTGAATAGAAGCTGCTGACTTAGATGAAGTCTTCCATCCCTCTTTCTGATTTATCAACATTTCATATGTGAGGGTCCTAGGTTCTTCTTTTTCGAGTTGAAAGATTAGTGTGTGCATGAAAACTAGCTTGTTTTCCCCAAATCTTCTTGGGCTCACTTTACCCTTCATGATTAAGCTGGCTACAAGCTCCCATTGATAGTTTGTTTTTTCTCTCAGGGTATGTGCTGTGTTCTGTCTGCCAAACGACAGAGGTTTAGGTTGGAACTAGAAGTGGAGACTGTGCTGTTGTTGCTGATTTTATGGAAGATGCTCGGGTGATAGGCAGCCAGATCAAAACGTTATGCAAGTACGTATGTGGTCTTAGAAGACCTCGGAGAGTGAAGGGCCAGAGGTGGTACGGTTTCAGATGACTACCTCATCAAATCATTACTTTGATAAACTGCAAGCTACAAAATGCTAGATTGCCAGAACTATCAGCAGGGGAAGAAAGGTACTAGAAGCCAGATTTTATTGCCAGTTGCACGTTTTAAATTGGGAGTTAACTACTGAAGTAAATGAAGTAATACCTGATTTTCTTCACAGTAACTGAGACCAGGATCTAATCCCATGCCCTGAGGAGGGATTGATAGTTCTCACTGCTGTTATATTGTCCATATAAAACAGGAAGCTTAACAATGTCTGCCTTTGTGCAGACATTTAAAGGGATAAATTCTTGTTCTTGGGATGCTGATTTTGAGTCAGGAAGATGCCTCTTTGCTGGACCGTTGTCACCTTGTTGAAATAGGTCTCCATTATCTTCTCTGTGCATGTATCTGAATTTGTTAGGGGATGTGAAGGACTGTGTTTCCCAGAGAAACTTCCCAGGGGGCTCCTAATACTACTTGAAACTATTATTTAGTGTTTCTGTGTGGCTATTATCCACCTCAGACACAGCTGCATTTTGATAGTGGGCAAAGTGATCAATGCATACTGTATAAAATAATTATTATTTATTATTTATTGAGTGCTGTGAGTAGGCTGTCTGCTATGCAAAATGCAGAAAAAGACAAAAAACCTTTGAATACATGATCAGAAGGGGAAGGAAAGGCAAATAGCTTTACAGTCTGTCCCTAGGGCAAATGCATTTCTAAGTGTCTGGCATTGCAGTATGAGCATCATCCACAAATTTTACAAGATCATAGGGTCTGGAGAGGGGGACGAGAAGGTTTGATTTCTCACTTTTGGTTTTGCGTGCACTTCGTGTGCATAATGTTCCTGCCTGCTCGTCGTCTTTGAGGTGGACTTCCAGCATGATAACACATTGAAAACCTTCACATAGACGTTCCCCACAGAAGGCGCTCTGAATTATGTTGTTTACTGTGCCAAGTGCTAATGGTGATAAAATGATAAATATCAATATTTAGGATATACACTCTGAATGCAGTGCTGATCCCAGCGCAGTCGATGGTGTCTGTCAGTGCCTCTACTTTTACAAGTGAGGAAACAAGTGGATAAAAAGTTTGAGAGATTTGTGCAAGGTAACAAGGAAACGTAGTGGCTGGTTTAAAGGAAATGGGCAGTGTATCAACTGAGTCGAAATACCCAGTAGGTTTGGGTGAAACTCTGAGCTAGAAGGGAAGAATCTTTGTGAACTTTTAAGAGTTTTGGGGGGATCACGGAGGTGATCGTCTGAGGAAGGCGTTACCTCCTGCTCAGATGGCAGGTGCCTGCTGGCTTGGGTAGCGTCGGCAAACGCTGGAAGGTAAAAACGAGCCGTATCTCCCCCCTCTCCTTGCTGGGACCAGAGGCGCAAAAATACCCCCTCGCTCTGCCGGCCCGCTGAGGCAGCGCTCGAGGAACGAGACGCTGACGGGGCCGGAGGCAGAAGGAAAGCCTCCAACCGTTCCCGGGAGCGGGCGGCGGCCCCGCCGCAAGCGCGGGAGGAGAAGCCCGGCGGAGCGTTGCTGCCCCTGCCCGGGGCCGTGCCCTCTGCCGCGGCCGGGCGGACCGTGTCGGGGGGCCGGGGGCGCGGGCCCGCGGTCTCTTTAAAAGCCGGGGCCGGGCCGGGCGGGCGCGGCGGCAGGGGGCGGCGGCGGCGGCGTGCGCGGGGCTCGGGCTGCTCCGGCACCGCGGCGCGCTCAGCCCTGCGCAGCTCCGCCCGCGGCCGCCCGCGGCTGGCTCGGCTCGGCTCGGCACGGCACGGCTCGGCGCGGCCAGCCCAGCCCAGCCTTCCCGGGACCCCCGCGAGCCTCCGCGGCTGGGGCCACGCTGGAGCCCCCTGCCCCGCAGCGGAGGCGAGCCGCGAGTTGGCGCGGCGGCCGGCGGCCGCCCGGCTGCGGAGGTGAGAGGGGGCGGCGGGCGGGGGGCGGCACGACACGGCACGGATCGGCGGGGACTGCCCGCCCGGCGGGCGCTGGGCGCCGCCGCTCCCGAGCTCCGCGGGTGGGTTTCTCCTGACCCCCCTCGCGACAACTGTCTCGGATCGTTTTATTCCGTCTCCCCGTTCCCCGCTGCCCCGGCGGGGCTGGGCGCGCACCGAGCCCCGGCGACGCACTGGCCCCGGCTCTTTTTGCCCGACTTTTTGGGAAATCACAATTCCCACGGCAGGGCTTTTCGGAGTGGAAAATAGGGGGGGCCTTGCGAAAAAGAAGACGACGCTACGCTGAGTTACGGCAGGGAGACGCTTAGAGAGAGCCTACTGTTTGACTGAAGCTTAAGGATTTCTTTTTAAAAAAATTATTAATGAGGAAAGAAGAGAGGCTGAAGATGAAAGTTTTTTTTCCTTTAATATTTTTTTCCTCTTCCAAGTCTTCGGATCTATTACAGTAGCGCCTTTCTTCCCCGCCTTCCATTTGTTTGTATTAATGATTTAGTAGCCGTCTTGCCTGAAAACTTCCACCGTGAGCGACTGCTGTGGGTTTTCAGGCAGTCAGTGACCTTAAAGGTTGGTTCAATGCTTTCTTCGTGCAAGATATATGTGAAATAACCACTGTGGTGTTGGGGTTTGTTTTTTTTTTTTCTTTTTCTGTCAAAAAAAAAATCCACCTGCTTTATAATTTAAAAGAAAACATCATTCAGACAGGGAGTGATGTAATTCTCCTACCTAAGGGCACTGACTCTGGTGCTTTGCAGGTGACTTGTCTTTTGCTTACTCTTTAAATTTATTTTAATTGCAGTCTTTTGCAGCTAGGAAGTAACATATTTACCCATTGCTCTTTGAGGATGCATTTTGTTAAAATTGAAATCTTTTTCTTTCAAAAATTTTTTTTTTCCTGATCTATCCCTCCCCAAAGAAAACAATAAAAAAGATTAGGCATGAGATCAGCAGCAGAAAAACCAAAGGATCGGGGAGGCAGAACCCAGGCTAAAAACACTGAATCGTTTATAAAAAGGACACTTTCAGCCTTTCGCTTTTCCATGCTCTCTTTCCACCTTTCTGTGGTCAAACTGTTCAACACTTCGTTGCAAACAGTTTTAAGAAATTATTTCTGTTTTTCCTAATTATTAATTGTTCCTTCTGTATTTTTTACTGCACGCAATTATTCCACGATAAGCACACAGCCCTCCTAAAAAGGTGAATATTAAGCGACCGCTCACCAATACCTGCTTATTGCATATTTTGAGGGGCTATTTTTTGAGGGATGAACTCTGAACTAGACCTGCGAAAAGTCTAAGAGGGATGTAGAGTAGGTGGAGGAAAAATTGATCACAAAAGGTTTTGTTTGCCGTGATAATACAGTCAGTTATTAATTGTAACATGAACCAGAAGGGTGTTACGTCTGTCACTGGTTTAAGTTAAAATGGTCATCGGTGTTAAGTTGGGCAAGTTTATCTAAGGGTTAGTAGTATTTTGGGGGGAGGAGGCTGCAGAGATTATTGCTCTTGGTTTTGGGACTGGACGCACTTTCAGCTGAACGAACTAGATTATTGTATAGACGTAATTTTCCATTTCTCTATTCCTTTTTGGTCTTTGGCAGTTTCTTAAACATTGGTCTCTAATAAAGAATCTGGGTTTTAGGAGTAGGGAGGTGCAGCTGGGGACATTGGAAGTTTGGGGATAATGCGAGCAACAGGACTATTTATTTATTAAAAAAAAAAAAAGTTAGGAGGTGAGGATTCTCTTTCTGGAGCATTCGGGCACCTTCCGGTGGGGTTTGTCTCTAGGCTTTTAATTATTTATTTTACTTTTGTCCTTTAAAAAATGAAGTAGAGCAAAACCAAAATGAAACGAAATAAAATTAGAGTAAGCGTTAAAAAATAAATAAATAAAGGAAGGGAACGACTGAAAGCCCAATACTCGATTTCATCATCCTGGTGGTGATGGCTTCTCGATAGAAGTGATATCTGCCGATATCACCCCTGTTCCATGGCTGTAGCCTGGCCTCATTTTACGCTGCGTTTCCACTGAACATGTTGACGTGCTGCTGCTTATATAAGGGGAAGAACAAATTCAAGCGGATTAGTGCTTGGGATTTTGAGATCGGCTACCCAGATCGTGTTGTGGGTTTTTTCCTTACCTTGGGGGAGCTAATGTGGAAAGGCTGGAGAATGATGGGAGGGGGTGAAATCGGGATTGGGGGAAGATGGGGGTGATGCGGGGAGCAGCTTATTCGCATAATGTCTGCGCTGCGTCCCTTTTTCTTTTCTTTTTATAAAACCCATTATCTCTAAAAACACATTATTCTTCAGCCTGGTCTAAAAAAAAAAAATAGTGGGAGGGGTTAAAATAGCGAGGGGGTTTGGTATGGGAGTCATTAGACCCACTGCTGCAAAACCAAGATACAGAAATCCATCTGCACCAACATTTCGGGGGGAGGGAGGGCATAGAGAGGGGGGGAAGGGATGGATTGTCTATCTTGGATTAGCGAAGTGGAGCTTTGTATTCTTCGTTTTCCTCCCCATTTTCTGCCATTTCCCTCCATCCCCCCCATCCGCACACCCGCTTTCCTCCTCCCAGCCCCCACCCCCCCGAAGGTTTCTCGTCCCTTGACGAGAAAATTCTGTGTTACATCCTGATGGCTCTGCGGCTTTTTTTTAGTGCATCACAACAGTGGCACGATGACCTTTGCTTCATGCCACACAGATTCGGGTTCCCGATAGGACTCTGACCGCGGCTTAGGCACACATGCACACACTCATACACCCGTAGTCATGTACCTAGGACAGGCCGTGATTTAATTCTGATTTTTGCATGTGCGTCTTTTGTGTGTGTCTGATAAACATTGGCAGAGGGTAGGAAACGCAGTAAACGCCAAAGGCACGTCCATACATTTCGCCAGCCCCTCTTGCCGCTCTCTTTTCCTGGACATTGTGTCACACATCACGAGATTTTGTATTGGGGAGGGGTGTGCCCTGTGTGGATGGCAGGGGCCTGGGGGTTAGAGGGAGCGTATGTGTACTGGGGAGGGAGGAATTGCGGGGTGGAAATGGACCTGACGATGCTAATAACATTATTTTGGTCAAATGAACGTCTGGTGATAATGATTCAGTGTAACCATCCGTGAAATACATGCTTGCGACACACTGGAATAAAGGTTACTCCAGGGAGCTCCGGCAGAGTCAGGCATGCTTGGGGGAGTGAGCTGTCCCCTTGATGGGGGAAACAAAATTCATAAGCACCCCTGGCCCCCTCCCTTCCTGATGCCTCTTTGCATGTCCGAGCTGGAGGGCATTGAAATGGAGAGAGGGGGTGGGCTACACTGGAGCCAGGACCAAACAAAGCCTTCCCGCCCCGTCCTCCTGTGCCATCCTCCCTTGCCCTCTTTGAGCTTATCCGTGCCGTTGATCCAGACGATACAGGAATATCGCCATTTCCATGCAGTCCCTGCCGGAGGCTGGAGGGTGGTGAATCGAGAGGGGGCGGGAAAGCTCCTTGTGTTTCTGTTGTAGGATGTGCAGCAGATCCATGGCTTTTTGGGTCTGAGTAGAGCAGGGAAAAGGCCTGGGGGGATGGGAAGCAAAGGAAGAAGAGAGTCTCTTCCTCTCTCCCTCCATCCCTCCCTTCTTTCACCCACCTAGAACATAGGGAAGGGCCAGGCAAGCCTCAGCAGGTGGCTGCAGGTAGCTGGTGTGCAGGGGTGGGGGAGCTGAGGCAGTGAGAGGAAGGCTTTTCCTGGGTTTCAGGCAGGCCAGGACCCTCTCCAAGGCTTGCAGACCTGCTCAGCACCCTCCTTCTCTGGGTGCCAAGGACCTCACTGCTTGGTCACAGGCTGCTCACACCCAAGTGGAGGGGAGCTGGGGAAGAAAGGTGCTCTTGCAGTTCCACCAGCCACTGCTTCTCATCTCCTGCATGTAGTTGTGCCTGCTCCAAGGTCTCCATGTTTCTGGATCTTTCCATGTCATGGAGCAATAGCAAAAGCTGAATAAATAGATCTGTCCAGGGCTATTGTTGTTTGCCTTTTGCTTTTCTCCTTTTTCTCTGACCTTGAGGTGCAATGGTAGATTACAGCCAGGAAGATGAAGCAGGGGCATGTCCGGAGCCCCACACTTTTAGTGTGGGTGATGCCTGGAAAGATACCAGTTTCCCCTACTCCCCTGCTTTGTGCTTACCAGAGCAAATCTTGCCTCAGCCGCCCAGATTCACCAGCTTTTTGATCTCTCCCTGCCCTCCCCTTTACCCCAGTCACTTCAAATACGGATGTTGTGCTGCAGCTCTTGTGCCTGTAGGCCAGCCATGGCTGCTGTTGAAGATAAAGCAGTGGCCAGCTGAGCAACAGGCAGAGGGTGCTGCAGGGCCCACATGCCTGCTCCCCCCTGGAGACTCCCTCCCTGGTACCCTGCAGGGCGAAGGTGGGCCCTGGTCTTATGGTTCTTCCATTTCCCCAGTGATTAAGGTACTAGTGTGTTCTTGTGGCACAGTGAGCCTCCGTTTATGAATTATTTGTTAGTAGGAATAGGAAGGGTTGGAAAAAACCATTATTGTAGGTAAACTTCAATGATTGCAATGTGAGTTTTGTAGCTCAGCAGTCCCTGACTGTGGTGGTTTGTGCTTCCTTGAGCTTGCACAGCCAACGGAGCAGAGTGAATTTCACATAGCGCTGGAATTTACTCCTGACCCTGCATGATTTGCATCCTTGAAGGGAGAGGGGAACTCAGTTCCTGCAAAGCATTCAGAGGGTGGGAGGTGGTGCCGGGGTAATTTGTGGTAGCAATGATGGTGGATTTTAAGACCTGTCCTGTGCAAGTCCCTGTGCAAAAAGGAAATAAGTATGCCTCCTCCCTCCCTTACTTTCCTCCCTTTTCAAGCAAGGGGTGCTTGCTTGAAACCACCAAGCCATCAGGTGCAGGCAACTCTTACTCTTTTTTGTGTTAGGATTGAATTTAAACCCTTAACCTAGAGGACACCTTCAAACTGTAGAAGATCTTCTGGGTCTTGTCTGGCATATTCCTGGGAAGGGAGAATTTAGTCCCTTTCTTGTTGTAGCAGCAGTGGTATTTTGGTAGATCTACTGAACTACTTGCTTTTGTTTTCTGCAACATCCTCCAGGGCTCTTGAGTTTACCTATCTTGAGAAGTGGAGTGTATTTTTCCCCCTTGATCTGTTTTCCTTTGCCCTCTCCTCAGCTCTGTGCTCTGGGCATGTGCAGGTGGATGTCTGGATACTGGCTGAGCTGTGATATGCTGTATCAAGGATAAGGACACACAGTGATCTGGCCAAGAACAAACTGAAGGAGCCAGACACTTTGTGATGACCATAGCCAGGTTAAGAAATGGCCTTTTACAATGATTCAAGAGACATGGTGTTTAATTTAAAACCAAAATGCATCTAACTTTATCTGCCCTTGCCCCCACCAGCATGAAGAGGAGACAGGCTTTATTTTGGGACTATTACCAATGCAACTGGAGCTAGAAATTACCAAAATTTTGGTTTAGCTTTAGAAATTTTTATCAGCTGTCTTCTCCCCCTCATTCCCCTCTTCTTGTTAATAGCAGAGTCTGTCAATCTAGCAGAGTTGGCTCTTAATTCATACAGCAAGTGGTGAGGAAGATATTTTGCATTTCAGAAACCAAGATGCTAGAGGGGTTCATAGCTTCTTGAAACCAGCACACCACATAATCTTGGGTCAGGTCATTTGCTTTTTCTTTTCTTTGGTTTCTCCTCACATGGGCATAGACAAAAGCAATTCATGTGTGTAAAGGACTCTGAGAATCAAAGATGATGTTTTGACCTCTCACCACCAATCCAAACAGCCAGACCAAGACACATTTGTAGAAAGGCAGCATGGGAGAAGTTTGTTCTGCCTTTCTCGTTGTGGAGTGGATGGCAGTGGATAGCATTTTTAGTGCTCTGCATTTGTACCTTTTTTGGGGGGGGCATGGAAAAATCATGACTTTAGGTTGGGCTAGCCCAAGTATTGTTTTACTGAGGTCTGGTAGGGATGAAGTGCAGTGTCCCTGTACTGGTGCGTTTGAAAAATTGAGCAATAAGACTCCTAGTGGAAATATGCAAGTGGTGTTGGAAGATCCTGTGTCCTTCCTTAAGGGAAGGTGGGGATGCAATTTCTTTTGTTGCCATTCACAGAAAAAGGTGCTCTCTGAGCACTATTTACAGCTTTTGGGATCTGTATACCACGCAGCCAGCTTGGCAGTCCTCTGTCTGGGCTAAAGCCTGCAGCCTCTTGGGACTCAGGGCTGCTGCAGGCATCACTGTGTGGCTTTGCAGAGGATGATGGAGGTTCGTCCACAGCCATCAGAAGTTCAGCTCTGTCTGAAATGTGTCCCCTTGCCACAGAGTGGACTAGCCCTTCATCTGCCTTGCTTCCTCATGTCTCTTAGAGCTTTCCCCTTGTCTCTCACAGCCATGTTCCTGAATTCTCTCCCAGGCGTGCTCCCCTGCCTGTTTCTTGTCTGCTGGCAGCAGGAGTCGGCCAGGGTGTTGGGAAGGGGATGTCAGGGATGAGGGGGGCTCTGTCAGCATACCTGTCGTCTCTCAGCAGTGTGCTCAGCTCCTGTCCTTTCCAAATTCCTTTCCTCTGCCCTTGATGGTGAGGGACGGCTTATTTTGAACACAGTCTGCTTGTGTCATTCCTGGCCCTGCCGCTTGTCATCCATCACATCACGGCAACTAATTAACACTAGTAGCTTTGGATCCTAGGAATGACAGTGCTGGGATAGTAGACTCTTTCAAAGATCCTGATGTTGCTCTTCATAACTAGGGCAGCCCAGTCCAGGAGTTCATGGACTCTGTTGTCTCTTGCCTGCTGCACCAACTGTGTAGTGAGTGTGCCTGTGTGTTTAGCAGGGAGGGCGCCCAAGGCCTAGGCCTGCCTCATAATGCCCTTGACGGTGCTGCAGCATCCCCTGCATCCAAGTACCTCCCAGCAGCCGGATGAGAGCCAAGGAATGGGATAGAATAATAATTGATGAGGATGGGGGGAGGTATGATGTAAACCTTTTGAAGCTGCCGGTAGCTTCTCCACTGCCTTTGGGTACGTATAGCTGTGTGTAGTCCCAGAATCTGTTTGTGAGTTTGACCCTGGGAGCATCCTTTGCTCATGGCAAAGCATACTGTCCTCTTTCCACTGCACTGCTAATCTTACTGCTGTGTTGATGGGGGGTGTCATCAGGGGAATCAGCGTGCTGGTCCCATGGCGATGGCAGGCTTAAAGGTGAGGCATTGGTCACACTGTGAGGCTACCCAGAGAGCACTTGCTCCCATTCTCCCTCTACTTGCTGTCTTTTCTGCTGTTGTGAACCACTTCTAAGGAGGGGAAGAGTCCCATGGGGATGGAAAAGAAGATAACTGGGCAAGAGGATGATGTTTGCTGGCAGCTGAAGGGAGATGAGGAGCGGAAGAACTCTCCAGTGGGGTAACTGTCTGATGGGACTAGCTGCATCTGCAGAGCAGGGAGGTGCTGGCTTCATTTCAGTCTGCTGTTGCAGTCCATTTTTTTTTTCCAATAATGTGTTAATTAAACATTGATTTCAGGGGAGAAAGGAATCTGCTTGGACTGCAGAAACTAAATGGAGTGTGGAGGAATGGGATCTGGTGAGGAATATGTGGAAGGACCTTCTGTCAGCTGTCTTCCTGACCAGTCATGGAGGGAAGCAAGGAAAGGGCTGGAGAAAAATCTGTTCACCTTAAGCTTAGAGTCTTTCACTCATTTTAAGGGGGAATCTTGTTCTTTCTGTAACTGCACAGTTTTCAACTGATGCATGCTGAGGAATTACCGGGTGGCCAACTGTATTTTCTTATAAAATATAAGTAATGAAATACTTCATTTTTATTAAAAAGCAAAATGGAAAAGAGATTATTTCAAGGTACGTTAGTGTTCAAGGGGTTTTCTGTTCAGTTTGGCACTCTCCTGATTTTCTACTCTTGTAGTTACTGTGGTATCTATAAATTAATTAAGCTGTGGTGCAAGTTAAGGCACCAGTCATAATGGCGTAGTTGCTCTCATTACTTGCAGATATCTAGTAGCTCAACTGACCTTCATTTACTGCATGTGGATAAGTCAGTCACTGAACATGGGCATGACTGTGATGTGCACATTTAACATTTTCTCTTCTGGTCCTCAGAGCACTGGAAGGTGAGACAAGATTGTGATATCTCCCTCCCTTGTTCAGTTGAACTCTCTGCTGTTCATTAGACTGGAAGAGCCAGTGGGAGGCCATGCTGCCCTCCTTTTGTGCTTCCAGGTGTTAGGGACGCATAGGGAAGATAAGAGTCCTTGCTTTTAGTCTGAGATCTTATCTGGAATAAACCTCTCTGCTGATGTGAGCAATATATTCTTACGGCATTAAACAGTTTGATTTGAATTATTTTGACCACTGTGCTTTCTGTCTTCACTAGTTCTGGGAAATAATGGGGAGGAGGGAATAACCTGTCTGACCTTTCTGAGCATTGCGTAAGTCTGAAAGTGATCTTGCAAAGATCTCAGTCAGTTCATGGCAATAAGCAAAATGGCAGCGTTGTCCTGAGAAGGAACCCATCTTGCCTGCTAAATTCCTTTTTGCACCATCTGCAATATCAGACTACAGAAGGATCTGCTGTAGCAACAGGATGCATTTGAAGAGGAACGGATTAAGCCATGGAGCAACTATTTCCCAGGAAGATTTTTGACCTGTTGATGGCTGGTGAAACCCACAGAATCACAGAATGGTTGAGTTTGGAACGGACCTCTGGAGGTCATCTGATCCAACTCCTTGCTCAAGCAGGTCCACCTGGAAAAGGTGACCATGTCCAGACAGCTTTTGAATATCTTCAAGGAGGGAGACTCCACAATTTCTGTGGGCAGCCTGTGCCAGGGCTTGGTCACCCTCACAATAGAAGAGTGTTTCCTGATGTTCAGACAAGACCTCCTGTGTTTCAGTTTGTGCTTGTTGCCTCTGGTCCTGTCACTGGGTGCCACTGAAAAGAGCCTGGCTCTGTCACCTTTACACCCTCCCTTCAGGTGTTTATATACATTGATAAGATCGCCCATGAGTCTTTTCTTCTCCAGGCTGAACAGTCCCAGCTCTCCCAGCCTTTCGTCATATGAGACATGCTCTTAATCCTCTTTGTGGCCCTTTGTTGGACTCTCCCCATGATGTCCATCTCTTGTACTGGGAGGCCCAGAACTGCACGCAGTACTCCAGGTTTGACCTCACCAGTGCCAAGTAGAGAGGAAGGATAAATTATGAGTTCTGTGAAGGGAAAGCTGCATGTATCTGAGAATAGGATGGAATAGTTCCAGTTGGAAGGCATCTACAATGATCATCTAGTCCAACTGCCTGACCATTTCATGGCAGAACAAAAGTTAAAGGATATTAAGGGCATTGTGCAAATGCCTCTGACAGGCATGGGGCATCGACCACCACTTTGAGAAGCCTGTTCCAGTGTTTGGTCACCCTCTCTGTAAAGGATTGTGTCCTAGTGTCTGGTTTGAACCTCCTGATCCATCTTTGAACCATTTCTACACATCCGGTCACTGAATAGCAGGGAGAAGAGATCAGCACCTCCCTCTCCACCTCCCCTCCTCAGGAAGTTGTAGAGAGCAATGATGTTGCCTCTCAGCTTCCTTTTCTCCAAACTAGACAAACACAGAGTCCTCAGCTGCTCTCCACAGGACCTGCCTTCCAGCCTGTTCACCAGCTTTGTTGCCCTCCTCTGGATGCATTCAAGTACCTTGACATCTTTCTTAATTTGTGGGAGAGATTCCAGTTTCTTTAATTGTTCTCTTACTATGGCTAGTTACACACTGCAATCTTTTTGTGAACCATGAAGAAAAGAAATTTTAAATTATTGACTGTTTTGACTTTTTTGGGGGACAGAGATGGGGAATGCAGGAATCCTGTGATGGGACCAAGGCCAACCTTCTCATGGGACTCTGTTTGCCTGATGTTGCATTGAAGTCCTGGAATCAGCTGGCTTGTCTGGTCAGCGTATGCAGCACTTTGAAAGAGGGTATGATACAACATAATTTCAGGTGTATGCATTTAAAATACCTGCTACATATCTGGGAATCAAAAGTTAAGTGCTTTATGGGGAAAATACAAGGAAACAAATTGATCTTTGATGTGATTTCATATAAGTAATTACTCAAATACTTATTGAGGGTGTGTCTAACAACAGTGGGCCAAAAGACATAGTTTTGTTGAGCCAAGTCTTAAGGATTTAGCTCAATATAATTAATTTTTTAAATGTGTCCCTTGTCTTCCATGTTGGTTGATATGACCTAGTTAATGAGTTGCTAGCAGCTCTGTTTGGTACTAGCTGGGGTCATAGAGTGATGTGGTGCCTGGGATGTTTCAGTACTTTTTTGGCAGTGGATTGTAATTTCATTGAGTGAATGTGTTTTATGAGGCTAGAGTGAGCTACTGTTTTCTTACTAAGATCACAGTGTATCAGATTGAAATGCAGAGTGAGAAGGGAGTAACAAATTGATAGGCTTTTGATAAGACAGTAACTCTTTTTAAGAAGTTTGCCTGAACACAGCAGTTCTTCCTTCCATGCTGTCTTTGCTGCTGATGTGTAATATGAGGCAGGAAGTTGATCTGCTTTCTTGGCACAACATAGGTCATATACCTATTAAACTGGAAAATGGTGTGAATTCGATAAGAAGAAATTTAATAAAGACAAATGAAAAGTACTGCACTTGGGAAGGTGAAATCAAATGTCTACATGTAAAATGGGGGATAACAAGCCAGGCAACAGAACTGCAGAAAAGGATCTGGGAGGCACTACAGTGAGTCAGAGACTAAATGTGAGTCAACAGTGTGGTGACGTTGCAAAAAAGCAAATCTCATTTTAGGGTGTATTTAACAGGAATGTCACATGTAGCACACAGGCAGTAGTTTTTCTACTCTAGCAGCTGCTGCTGAAGCCACAGCAGAGCACTGCTTCCAGCGTGAGCAGCAAAACCAGAAACGGTGGAAGGAGATGAGGAGAGGACAGCCAGAGTGGCAAGCACCACCTGCGAGGAGAGGCTCCAAGAACCAGGTTGGTTTAGTCTAGAGAGAAGATTGATGAGGGACGTGAGAAGTCTTCCAATATTTAAAAGCTTGTTTTAAGACGACAGTGATTAATTGTTCTCTGTGTCCACTGGGGATAGGACAAGAACTAATCAGCTTAATTTGTAGCAAGGAAGATGTGGAGATAGGTGCTAGGAAAAGCTTTATGAGTATTTGGATAGTTAAGCGTGCAAACAGCTTCCTGAGGGAGGTTGTAGTGCCCTCATCACAGGAAGTTTTAAGAGCAGATGAGACAGACACCAAATTTTATCTAGGTTGTTTTATTATAGTTTTGACTGGATCAGAAGGGGAATGGGCTGCCTGAACTCCTGATGTCTGGTCCTAACATCTCTTGCACTCACTGAAAGGCAAGCTTCTACCCTTACTGGCTGTTATGGTGGGTGTGTGGGGAGGCAGGGCCAGGGCGAAACACATCCTCTGCAAATGCCCCTGCAGTACCTTCCATGCCCCTGGCATGATCCAGTTTTCCAGTGCATGTCCCAAAAAGGCCTGAGGGAGCTTGTGCATTCGGCAGTATCGCATTAGCATCCAGCACTATAAGCCTTTCTATTTCTGCAGATAACAAAGAAGCAGAGGGCTGGTCCAGCTTTTTGCATCCTTGTAACTAGGAAATGGAAGTTATTCAAGGCTCTTATCCTGCTTACTGATTAACTGACACTGGGAAGATTTGGAGTTGGAAAAGAAGACTTACACTTCTGCTTTCACCTCTTAAAAACCACTTCAGGTTTGTATGGTGTGTCACAGTTACTACAAGAACATTTTTTCTGTGCTCTTCCAACAAATGTAGTGGATGAGGGCAAAGGATTTTCCTTACTGCAATACCTTTTCTTCCAGTTACCTAAAGCAGAGTAGTGTGTATTAGGCATTGCAAGGGGGCACGTTACCACCCAGTGGATTTGAGAAGAGGGAGCCTAACACCTGATTCAGTAAGGACATATACTTCAGTACTTGTGCAAGGGGCTCATGGTACTTCCAGAGAGGAGGATGGTACTCGAGGAATGGGGCTCTTCTTCCTGAGTGTTCAGCAAAACTTTTCATTGGCTACTAGAAACTAATCCAAGACATACTATGTGATGTGTTACTTCTATCTTTTCCTGAATCTTAGATTTACATGAACAGCCTGTCTGGAGCCAGTCAGGCCTGTTTCTGAGATGCCATTTCTGAGCATCTCCAGTGCAGAGAGCTGGTTCCCCTAACAAACCTCAAAGAAGGAAGTTTCTTCCTTTTCATTTAGCAGAACATCCAGGAATATATGCTTGTTGAACTTGGACAATGTTGGGCTTGGCCACTATGTGTGTGCACAGTTTATAATGTAACCATTATAATGTAACCATTTTCCACCTTCTTACATAAACTTGTAACTTCAGGCTCTTGCCGTTTTTCAGAGCGAGTGGAGGATGAAGATGATATCTTCTACTTCTTGGTACTACAAGTGAGTCAGGGTTGACACACAAAAGTAGGAGGCAACAGTTTGTGTGTAGGAAGCTTGTTCTGTCCAAGGGAAATCTAAGGGTTATATGCAGGGTGTTAGTCCTGCTGCACTGCAAGGCTGGTTATCTTCTTCTGGAGCTGAGTTCACACACACTCACCATTTGGAGCATATGAAGAGTTCAGCAGATTCAGGCCTCAAGGGATGACTGGTGAAATGGTCGAAGGTATGTTGGGGTGTAATTATTTGTTTATGAGGCCCCATATTGCACCAAGTAAAAATGTTTATGAACACTGCTGTAAAGTCAGGAGGGAAACATTCGAACCCAAGGAGATAGTAAGATATAACCTAATTATCGTTGTTATTATTATCCCTGCCTATTGTGGTAGCACCTACACAATCCTGGTTCAAATGCAGGGCGTAAAATGTTCCCTGCCCCAAAGAGCTAGCAAGCTAAGGATGAGACAGGAGACAACAGATGGACACAGATAACTGGGGGAGTACAGAAAAACAAAGATTGGTCAGCAGGATGGGTGGTATGATAGCATGTTGACAGCTTAGCTGTTGTCAGGCTTTCTGTAGGCATGTGGCAAAGGATTACAACAATAATTCAAGCTGCGGCCTTTGCTTTGGTGTTTTTGTGTATGCATCTTCCATCTGCTTTATTTAAACAGCTTAATTCTCACTTGAGGTTTTTCTGGCCCAAAACTTCCCATCATTCATCTGATGTAGGTAGGGAGACACACTGGTCCAGCAATGAAGTGTCCACTGCAGTTTTTAAGGGAAGCTGTAGTTTTTTATTACACACAAAGAGTGAGACAGTAAGCACAGGATTTTGATGCTGTGTGTTTAAAAGGATGCTGGGAAAAGACTGACTGATCTCAGCAGGATGAATATCCAAAGTGGCACATTGCAAGAGGTTTGTTAGTCAAAGTGGTGTCTTACCAAGGTAAGGCAAAAGCTGTGTAATGCCATTTGTAGGCAACAATTCTGTGCATATAGGTTATGTCCTTGGTGCTGTATATTAGTGAGTGCAAGAGTGCCTGAAAGTGTGGAGGGCTCTGATTCAGCTGCACAGCGAGCAGTCATTCCAGACGTGTAGCTGTACCACACTGCTGGGTAACTTGGGCATGCTTTGCCTTAGGGGCTCTGCCTATGCTAGTGGCTGCATTCACACGTGTGTCTTGTTTTGGGTGTTACCTGGAGAGGGCCACAAAATGCAGGGTGGACATCAAGTAATTTTAGGGTGTCCTTCTTTCTGAATTTGAATTACATCAACTAACTTTTTGTGGTGCTGTGATGTCCTCTCTCTTTTACTGTGTGGTTTGTTATCATGACACAGTATCACACATCAGGCATGTTATAAATGTGTCTCCTATTAAACCTTATGTTGCCAACACCCATCTCCCACTTTGGCCTTCCATGTCATTTATTGTTCAGCAGCCCAGAAGTGACTGTGTGACATTAGATGCAGCTACATGTTGTATATCATGTGTATAATGCGAGTAGTTAAAACGGTCTAAAACTTAAAGCTTGAACTGTCCAGTCAAGTCTTATTTAAGCTATTCTGGGTGAAGTGGTTGCCAGGAATCCTCCAACACAGGCAAACTGCAGAATTATGGGACTATTAGTACTAGAACACATTTCTGGGGCAAGTTTTTATGGAAAAGGGATTTGGGTGTTTTGGGGTTTATTCCTGGCTCTACTACAGAATTCTGTGTACTTTTGGAAACAAGTAATTAAAAGTACTGTGTTTTTTGGCTCATGTCTCCATGCTTCAGTTTGTCCTTTATGGATGGTGAGATTTCATAGCTGCTTGTAGAGTTTTTTTGGTTCGAAGCTGAAGAGTGTGGAGAACGAGGACCAAATATTCAGCTCTTCTGAGCTGAACATACCCAGCTCTCCCAGCTTCTTTGCATATCATGTTCTAGCCCCTAACCATCAGGATGGTTCTTGCATTGGTGAAAGCTAATCATATACTGAACTGTGTTGGCAAAAGCATAGACAGCAGGTCAAGGGATGGGACTACTTCCCCATGCTCAGCACTTGTGGGATCAAGTCTGCCTACTGTGCCCAGTTCTGGGCTGACCAGTGCAAGAAAGACGATGACAAAATGCAGCAAGTCCAGCAAAGAACTGCTGAGGAACATTGTTAGTAACTGGCTGCCATTAGGTTGTTGTACCACTGACGACTAGCCTTTGAGTGCAGTGGTCCAGTCAGTTTTCCATGTGCTTTGCAGTACACCTGTCTGGTTCTAGCTGCCTATAAATCATCAAATCATAGAATATCTTTAGTTGGAAGGGACCCATATGGATCATCGAGTCCAACTCCCTGCTCCTCACAGGATTACCTAAAATTAAACCATATGACTAAGAGTGTCATCCAGATGCTTCTTGAACTCTGACAAGCTTGACACCCTGACCACTTCCCTGGGGAGCTGTTCCAGTGAAGGACTACCCTCTCAGTGAAGAACCTTTTCCTAATGTCCAATCTGAACTTCCACTGATGAAGCTACATACCATTGTTAGTATATTTAGTATTGGAGTATTATTATAGTATTGGAGACTCTTTCAAAATCTGTGCTCTCCTTTTTTTCATTGGGCCTGTCATCTCACCACAGAAGGTAATCTGGCTGACTTTTTTCCCTTGGTAAATCCATGCTGGCTGTTCCCAATCACCTTCTGGTCATTTGTGTGCCTGGAAATGGGTTCCAGGAGGATTTGCTGTATAACCTGCCTTGGGAGAGTTGTTAGGCTGACCGGTCTATAATTCCCTGAATCTTCCTTCTTGCCCTTTCCGAAGACAGGTGTGACATTTACCTGTTTCCAGTCATCAGGAGCCTCCTCCAATCACTGTGACCTTTCCAACGTGACCGAGAGTGACCTTACAGTGTCATCAGCCATTGTTGCATCCCTCAGTGCTGTTAGGGCATCTTGTCTGGTCCCAGGATTTTGAGTATGCCCAGTTTGCTTAAATAGTCCCTAACTCAGTTGTCTTCTGCTGTGGGTAGTTTTTCAGTCCCCTGGATTCTTCCACCAGGCACATGGAACAGGAAGGCTGAGAAGCGTCCTTGCCAGTGAAGACCAAGGCAAAAAAGACATTGAGGACCTAAGTGTTTTCCTTTTACCACTAGTCCCCTGTCCCATTCAGCTTTGGGCCCACAGTTTCCTTAGTCATCCTCTTACTACCAGTGTGCATTTAGAAGTCCTTCTTGCTTCTTTTCACATTTTGTGGATTTTCATGTAATTTCAAGCCTTTCTAATTTTCATCCTGACGTGCCAAGGCAGAGTTTCAGTATTCCTCCTGGGGAGCACACCCTCCCTTTCACCTTCCATTCGCTTCCTTTTGTGTTTGAGCTCTGTCAGGAGTTTCCCATTGAGCCACCTGCATCTTTCCACACCCATTTGGCTTCCCACACATTGAATTGGACTGTTCTTGTGCTTTGAGGAATTTGTTCTTTAAGATCAGCCAGGTCTCCTGGGCCCCTTTGCTAGATTATCCCATGTAAGTACTCAGTGAATGATTTCTTAAAGCTCTCCAGTGATTATTCTGTCATCATAATTGTGCTGGGAAAATGGTTCTGTTTGTAAACTGATTTATATGTCATTTCAGATTTGGTTGTTGTTCTCTGTAAGTTTTGTCTTTCTCCATGTTAAACACATTATACCTCTTCACTCTATTTCCATGTAAGTCTTTTCTGTCTGCTTTATAGCCTCTTTTTGCCGGACTCTGTCCAGATGTTTTCATGTGCTTTATTTGATTTTTTTTTTAATTGTCTTTTTTTCCTTTTTTTTTTCCTGACACCTTCCTTCTTTATACTCTCAGAGGTAAATAATCAAATGGAAAGGGCAGGAGTCACAAACTTTTTTTTTTCATTCTGCCATTGAGTTATTTCATGACAAAAGCAAATTGCTATTTCTATTTCTTATCTCTAAAATGGGTCTCAAATTCAATAGAAGGAGTTTAAATTCTTTTTGTTGAAGATCATAGGCAACAGACTGATTTATTTAATCACATTTAGTACACACCTCATCTTAGGATTGGTTTGAGATTCTGTCCCAAACTGTTCTCTCAGTTAATGGTTGTCAAACTTAGCAGCAGATGCTGCCAACCTTCAAAATTCTCTGCTGTGCACCATGTAGCTTTATCCTCAGACTTTTAATAACATTGCTGTTGAAAATCCACCTGAAATGATACTGTGGACTAACTATAGATTAATTGCCAAGACCCTGATGACTGCCACATATTTAGAAACTGAACTAATCAAGTTACATATTCTGTGTAACAGTGTCATGAGCCCTTCATGGAGATTCTGTGCCATTGCTCAAAAGAGTAAAGACACAGGGTCCTTGTTTCAACCCCTTCCCCCACAACCCTCCTGTGATTAAAAGAATGGGCATCTATCAATACTCTAGTCCTCCAGACTCTATGGAGAAAAATCAAACTTTATATTGTAATTATATGGAGAGGAGACTAGTTTTAGTGACTATTAATCTATTTAATTATATACTGTATTCCCCAGTCATACACAAGAATCTTGTTGTGTGTGGTGCTGTCCAAATGTAGAACAAAAGGTTTTCATTCTAAGTGATTTGTGTCTCTAAAGCGTGCCCCTCTGTGGCCTCTAATAAAGATATCTTTCTATAATTGATTGAGCTTCAAGTACTGCACCCAGACAGAATGTCCCCGAAGACTGTAACCTGCAGGAATAAGTGAGTGAGTTGAGTACTTGTTGGTATACTAGCAGCGAACTGTATGATAGCAAATTCCTGTGTGCCTTCCCAGTTCAGGTATGCATTGCAAGGGGCAGCGAGCTTAATTTAGAAAAGTTTCTAGATCAGAAAATTACTTGTACATTCAGACAAGTCTTTTCTGGAACGGATATGGTTGGAGAGGGGTATTCTGAGTGCTGTGGAAAGTTGCGATGACAAGGAGTTCACAGGTGGTATCTGGGCATACACACAATAGTAAAATACCGGTTAAACCTCTTAGTTCATCTTGTCAGTATACGAGGCTTTCCCTTGTACTAACTTTCCTGTGCTCGATGGTTATGGTGAATAGTGGCAGAATATTGTGTGCACCTCTATGTCTGTAAGATCTGGTTTTATTGTAGGCTTGCAAAGAGGGAAGGCAAGACAGGCGAGACAGCCTTTGCTTTACATCTCTGCTGAAGTCAACCACACAGTACTTATTCTAATGCCATTGGTGTTGTGTCTGATCTCAAACGTGAGCAGACATAGGGCTTAGTAAATTGATGACCTCACTGTCTTCCCATCTTTCTCTTCTGATAACTAGATGGCTAAGAGGCTCAGGCAGGGATAAAGCTGGAAAATGCAAGCTCACCTAAATAAAGCTTGCATTTTGGGTGGCTTAGTATGATTAATTTTTTCCCTGAAGTCCTGGCTTCAGATCCTGGTGAGACCATGAGTGAAAATGGTATGTGAAGGTCTTCAGTTATTCCCTGCTTGGTGTTTATTTCTATGGCAGAAGTAGCCCAGGAAATTTGGTGTATGGCAGGCCTAGGAGAATCAAGAGGATTGTGAGTAAGGGTTGTGGGAGAAGATGGGTCACAGGCTGTTTGGCACACAGCTCTCCCATACATTCCCAAAAGCCAAGCAGGCATGTGCTCAAACACTTGCAAAGTTTGTATGTTTGCACACTCTGGTTGAGCACACTCTGGTTGAGCACCCTCCCTGAACTCTCTGCCCATGTGCCAAGATGGCACTTGCTGGCTCCTGCTGTGGTAATATCTGCTGGCTTCTGCCTGTACCCAGCACAAATGAAGCGCTTGGTGGAGCTGAGGCTCATGCTGGCTGTGACAGTGTTTTCATAAGGCTCAAACTTTTATTCTCCACCTCGTTCCTTTGAACTCTGCCCACTGCTCTGTGAATACTAACACCAGCCTATAAATTATCCAGCAGGGCTCTGGCACTTTAGCAGCCTGTGTTTTCAGTGGCGTGCATGCATAATCGATCTGGGAGACTGCCTCTGCTTTTAACTTGGGCGTTTGCAAAGACCTTAGACTTTCAGAGTTTCAATCACAGCTGCCTGTGTGTTCATTCACTTCTCTGCCTGCCTTCTCCTCTGCCACCCACACCCCCCCCTTTGCATCTGGCAGGGTAGCATGTCATGTCACAGTGTAACCTGCCATAAGTTTGGGGGGTCATGCTATAGGCAACCTTCCTATGATGTGCGGGAGCAACAGGGCCCTGCAAGCAACTTTGCTGTAGACTATCATGCATCAGACTTTGAAAAGTTCCGTCCTGACTCCCTACTTGGGGGTGTGTGTGTCTTTGTCCCCTGGTGTGCCTTATTGGTCAGCTTACTGAGCAGGTGCTACTCTCCTTTTCTTCTCTCATTTTTCAGGTGAAACTCTTAGCATCATAAATACTGCCCCTGTGACTCATTGCTCTTAGCTTCTTTAAGTCGCTGGAAAGTTGCCTTACACAGTTGCCTGCTGACTGTCTGTAGAGTTTGAAGAGGTGAATGACTACTCCGGTATTTGGCTGCTGGAGTTGACTCCTCTTGCCTTGGAACTTGGTGTTCTTACCTAGCTCTGTCCATAGCCAAAATGTCTCAGCTGAATCTTTTTTCTTTTCTGTTTCTAGGGATAAGTTGCCCCAGAAAAGTCAGCCCAAACCTTTGTCTGAACTTCAAATGGAGTCAGACTTGATTATCAAGGCTTCACTTATCTCTTCCAATCAGTTCTTAGTAAGCCACCCTCTTAACACTGGCACATCATCATGCACCCCTGTGTAAAGGTTTGGTAATTGTTTTCTGTATGAGCAGTCAGTTCCCAGTGAAAGATTGTGCTATTTGAGAGGAGGAGGAGACAGGGTATGGTGTTTGTGTGATTGGGAACCAGCAATGCTAGGACTCAAAGGAGCAAATGGGGAAAATAAAAGGAGTCTAATAAATGATTTAACTGTAGAGGTACTGGAGACGTGGTTGGGGCTAACAGCATAGATGACAGTCTGGTAGCAAAAGAAGCGGGTGGAGAATAGGTAAGAAAAGGGAAGTTTTAAGAGTAAGAGAGAGAAAAACATGAAGAAAATTACCAAGCTTTCGGTGAGGCAAAAGGATGTAGGGAAGTAGGAGAGGCTGGAAGGGAGAGGGACTAGAGAAAAAGTTTTCGACTGAAGAGAGTGAACAAAGAGAGCAGAAAGCAGCTTTCTGATTTATGAAATGTACATGTAACAGAGCTTCGTGTGTGTGCTGACCCCACCAACATCTGCACAAACTGCACAGGAGCCTGGCCAACTTAGCACAGAAAGGGAGAGGGGAGAGCCAGGAGGCATCACTGGAGGTGGTGTCTGGAAGGAGCAAGGTGGGAAAGACGACGATCTCTGGGAAGGGAGAGAATGCCAGACAGTGGGTTGGACGTGGGGGAAGTGTGGGGAAATGTGGAAGGGAAAAACTAAGTGACGAGAGACTCCTTTTGAGGAGGAACAAAATCCCCAAAGAAATGCAATGCTTTTAGTATTTTTATTCTTTTATGTAAAAACAACCCCCAAAACATTCAACATGCCTTCCCCCTAGGTGTGTGATTGGAGAGGTAGATTGCAGGATGAATCATAGATGTCTCATGTTTCTAGGGTAGAGTGTGAAAGAGCAGATCGCATACTTTACTGAAGTAAGAAAAAAGAGACCGTAGCCAGTATTGACACTGTGTGTTGAATATGTGTTTGTGCCTGATGGGAAATGTGTGTTTATTTGAGGCAGAGGATTTTCAGTGCACGTGTGTTGTTTAAGGAGTGCCCAGCAGCTTCATTTTACTTAGCTGAAAAAAGAAGTGCTTTCCTTGGGCTCACTTGCCAATATTTGAGTTTCCATATATATTTTCCTTCCCTATTTGTATGGGTCTAATCCAGCTCAACTAACAGGGGATCTGACTGCTTACAAGAGAAACTTACAGTAAAACTGACTTGACACAAAATGCTGTCGAATGGAATAAGCATTTAGGTGAAAGGCATTTTCCCTTCTAATCCTTCAGTTCTATTAATTTGAGGTGTTGCTTGTAACAATAGCAAATAAAAAAGTATTCTAATAAAATAATGATTTTTTTAAATTAGTAGTATCCTTTAATGGAATATAATTTGCCAATGGCAACTTTAGGATCCAAGACAAATAGCAAGAAAGCTTTGTAGGTTTTTGTTGTTAATTTTAAATGTGCTTAAAATGAGTGTAAGATCTGTTAAAAAACAAGTGCAAGTTTCTAAATTTTAAAGCCTGCTAGGGAAGAAGATACCAATTTTTTATTCAGTTATTATCAACTGCCTTGATCCCACTCATGTCTGTGGTGTGGTTTTGGGGTTTTTTTTTTGTGTGTGTGTGTATGTTTTTTGTTGTTGTTTTATTTAATATCAAAGTCTGAGTCTATGGTGAAAAGGTTTGAGGAATCATATCATTTTGGACCACTTAAATTATTGTACAGGCTACTAATTCATAGTGAGGAGAAACACATGGTTCGGCTACATAGAGGATTGCAGGAAATGAAGGACATGGAAAGGCATTGTGAAGAAATGAGGAGGGTGCAGGTTAGTATGGGATAAGGGAATAATGTTCCTTCTTTCATCTCATCTATTCTTCAGATATTATAGTCTGATGAAGTTCCTGGGAAGAGCTTGACGTGCAGCTTCCAACTGGAAGGACAGATCATGGATGTATGGAGTAGGGAGGGAGGTTATTGTGGGCACAGCCCCAGGTATGGACTCCAGATAGCATTATTATGGTGTTACTCCTTCATTTCCCACTGTGGGTCTCTGCAGCTCTCTTGTGGAATGTCTGTTGCAGCCAGTTTTGCCCCTCTTTCCTGGGGCTGGCTGCATCTGGTCTTGGTTCATTTCCTTCTCTGGGGGAAACTGTGGAGTTGGCAAGAAGATTCATGCTGGTCCTTGCCCCTTTTCTTCCAGATGCTGCTGCTTTTCAAAGTCCCTAGTTACATTTTCTTTGGTTAAAACTAGGAATGAAAACCACACCTTCGATCAAATGACCAGCCTGAGGCTAGAATCTGTAATTGTGTATCCCCATCCCTCCCTGGCTTCTCTGGATGGAGAGAGAGAGGCTTGTGCTTACCCTTGGAAGAGCACAGCTTTCTCTGCTTGTTGCAATAGTGGAAAGTCTCTTGAGCTGACGTTGGCTGGTAATGCCTGCTGGCTGAGATGAGGCAGTAGAAGCTTGCTTTTTGGGAGTTGGTATGGGAGTGGGAAAGGAGTGAGGCCCATCAATTCTGCTGAGGATAATAGGGAAGCATCGAATTGGAATGACTTGGAAATAGTGTGTATGATGCAATTTCTTAGTCTGTGCAACAATTCTGTAAATTTAAAATATAAGATCTACCTGTGATTCCTCCCCTGTCTTCTCTGATGAGGGAGGAGAGGAAGTTGAGTATGCAAGGGGACACTGTACATGCAGATTGAGACCTTGAGGACACCAGTGAGCATGTAAGTATGTTGAAAGAAATGAGGCCTACAAGACCAAGAAACATGTTCTTGAAGCAAGGCTATGGGAAGACTTGAGAGCGTACTACCTTCTTCAGCTGAGAGAGCTTTGTTGTACATGGTGGGATTTTTCTGTGCAAAGTAGTTGGTGAGGCTCCCCAACCTCTCCCTAACAATTGAGATCTGTTTTGTTGATAATAATTAGCTCTCTGCTGTCTTATTCCTCTGAATTAATGGGCATGGTTTGTTTTCCTCCCCTTCCTATCCGTTTCTTCCATATTGCCCTTCCTTCTGCATGAACAAAAAACAACGTGAAGCGATGAGGGCAATAACAGTCTCTCTTCTGGAGATAGCAGGCGTTCACTGTATTCCGACAGGGAAGGCTCATGCACACATGACATGCACTCATGTCAGTTCACACATTGAACTGGTGGCTTAAAGAATTAACAGCTGACCATCCCAGAGGAGAAGGAACAGGGCATGCCTTTTTGCCAGCAGTGCAGCTGCTTTTGCATTGGTAGTGGCTAGATGAGGTGGACTTCAGCTGAGCATGTATCCTGTTTCTTTGAGAGAGAGGGGAGATACTTTGGATTTGTCTGAGCTCTCCTTGGGTGTCAGCTGTTGAAATATGTGGTGGTGAATTATACACATGCAAGATGTATGAAGTGAAGTTGAACTAGAAACTTGTCATATTGTTCTCTGGTTTCCATGTTTCTCTAGCCAAATGTTTCCTTTTGCTGAGGGTTGCCCTGCCTGTAGCATGTTGTTCTTCTCATCTGAGGCTCAAATGACACTTGCTTTCTTGGCACTGCACCAAGACAAAGACATTTTGCTTCACTAGGGACTATGGTGCAACATTTACTGGGGCTAATGAAGTCAGACTGTGTGAGAAGAAAACATATGATCCTCCCTTCGGTTCCTGTGAGATATATCGTCTAAAGAAGTATAAGGAGAAGCCAGCAGAGCCTTCATAGTAAAAGCCACGCTAGAGCGTGCCACCCTCAAAAGCAGAAGAAGCTTCTTCCCTGCCATCTGCTGGGTTTTTTTTGCGTTCCTGTGTCATGCTTGCAGTCTTTCATCTGTTCAAGGTTTTAAAAACTTCTTCCACCTGGTCTTTCTGCTGTGGGCACAGTGCCAAAGGGCAGACCTGTTTAGTGTACAGGGTCACCCCAGGAGACCTAGGTTAAGACTGAACCCAAGTCTCAGGCACAGCACATTTGATGAGCTGTGCTTTTCCCTAAGGGGCTTTTTTTCCCCTTCTCACAAAACAGCTCTTGCAGATTGGTGTGACTGATGATGTCCACTCAGGAGAAGCAAATGGTTTGAAGTCAAACAGGTTGGCATGGATAGATGCAGAAGTGTTTTGGGATGGAGCCAGACAGTGAAATAGAAAGGCTTCAGGTTGTGTCTGCCATCAGTTAAGGGCCTGGGAGCTGTGGGTCAGCACAGCTTCTTTTTGAATTGTAGACCTTGATTTTCACTGTGGTGCTGTGGCTAATCTATTTACGTTGTTATGGCCATGTTGTGTGTCACCTGATCTGCCTTCACTGGGTATCCCTCATTTCCCAGCCTTTTTAATCACATTGAGAGTTGCCTTCTTTCTCAGACTGACCTGCTAGTGTTTATGTACAACAAATAGAGGAGGACGGAGTAGTGATGGTGAAATTGGGCAGCATGAACCAACCCTCTAAGTAGAGGGGAAGAGTGTGTTTCCTTGGGCTGAGCTTCTGTTTTGCCTTTTCTCCTACTGGTCACTCCTTCACTGACAGTCCTCTGTGGTGTTGTCTCCTTTAATCCTTGTGCAGCAAAGGTTGATGTTAATGCTGTGTGTGAGTGAAGGAGTCCCTGCTGGCACAGGAAAAGAATAATTTAATAAAAAAGTAATCATTGATCAGTGGCTCCAATCTGTCAAAGGTCGCTTATTGATCCATCTGTCATTGTGAGTCAGGCCCTGTGTTTTAATGACCTAATTCCCAGGTAAGTTTTTCTGTTATTTGGTGAAAGTAGTGCTAGGAAACCCTGTCTCTTACAGGAATGTCACTCTTGGCATGTCATGCCAGGGAAAAAAATCCTTGCAGTAGTCTCAGCTATCCATGCTTTAAAGTCCTCCTAGTCCTGCTTGTTTTGTACGTTTGCTATCTCAAGAAAACCAAAAGTTGCAAGGATCATGGAGGTTATATGTTCTTTTGCTGCTGGGGAAGTCTCTTCAGGCCAGAACTGAAGTACAGTAACAAGGGGTAATGCAGAGGAAGGTAAGACATTTGTGAAGCTGTAATTGTTCCTTGTGCCCTAATTTAGTTTGAAAGAAGTAAGGACAAATATGAGAAGGCTCCAGATCATCAAATTCTGTTAAAAGAATCAAATTTTGTTAAAAGTGTCTGGCAGGCATTCCTCTTCATTCTGGCCCTCTAATATGAGCTGTAGGAGAGCACACAATGAGATATAAAGATGTCACATTTTTGAGTGGTTACAGAGGAATTCAAGAGCAGCATGTAATCTGCTCACTGCAAGGGATAGCATTCACCAGCACTTCTAATATGATATCCCATTGGAAACCTCCTGAGTTGTAAAAATCCTATGGGCTCAACTAGCTGTGGTGCTTGTAGGAAGATAAGTTTTACAGCATTCTCTGCAAATCCTACCCCGATGCTGGTTGCCAAAGGCTGCTGCACGTGGATGGGAGCATTCCCACTTGCCATGTCTCTCACTTGTACCCTGTTCCCATACAGCACAAAAATGCATAATCCAGTCTTTTGCATAGAGTCTTTTTATAGGCATACTAAAAGTGGCATTAAAAATATAGGTCTTAATATATCCTTTGCTGCAAATGCTGCTACATGTAATATTCATATTGTTCTAGAGTGCATGTGTGCAGGTAAGGTGGGTAGCTCAAAAAGGCTGCAGCCTGCGGTGCGCATCAAAATGGAAGGAGCAAGAGGAATCCAGGCCAGAAGGGCTGTAGCATAAATTGACGGCAGTGGAATCTGACATGACATTTCATGACATGATGTTGTAATGTTAATAAACAGGCTTTATGTCTTTATCTACAATCACAGTTCCTGAAACAGGACGCAGAGGGTTGTTCTGAACCAGAACAGGAGGATGCTGGACTGGAGATGAAAAGTGTGAGTTTCTGTGGCAGTTTGCATCTGCTGTGGTGTAGGCATCCTTGAGGCTTTGTCCTGTGCTCCAGATCCCAGCAGAACACAGAGGAAGTTCACATGTCTTTCGGAAATGCCCAGGTTAAACTTCAGGAAAAAAGAGCAGCTCAAAATTCCATCTTCAGGGCTTGGTGGTGTCTTTGATTATAAAATATCCCCTGCCTTAAGCATCTAAAAAGAAAATTCAGGCAAAAAAAAAGTATTTTCTAGCATTACTGAAGTCAATGAAAATTGCTTCTGACTTCAGTAGAGCTGAATATTACTCTATTTCCCCTAATTCTTTGGATAACATTAATCACCTTCTTCCGCCAACAAAATAAAGACTCTCTACACTAGAACTGTGTGCATCTGAGAAGAACAACAGTAATTGAGGGAGGATCTATCATCTGCTGTAACCGTGACTTCTGGCCTTTCCTGTTGTCTTGATGGAGTAATGAACATCTCTGCTTTGTTTCTTTGCACCCTCTTGGCTGCTTTGCTCTTAGAGGCTGATATTTAGCTCCTGAAGCATTTCTCCTTGAATGTCATACACCTCACTGGAATTTCCCAAGATATGTTGTGCAATAAATATATTGATACCCTCTGCAGGCAGGTATGGTTTGTAGAGTTGTATTTTACCATGTGCCATGAGTAAGTGGAGGTCACTGATTTTCTACTTGTCTCTTGTGGGAGCAGGTGTGTGTGGCAGCTCTCTGATATTCCACAGGGACCAAGCTCTCAAACATCTGGTAGTCTGTGACGGGTGCCTGTGTGTGTGTGTCTGTTTGGGGTCTCTTTGAGCAGACATGTAGAGTTACAGAAAGGCTATAAAATTTCTCTGGGGATTTCATTGCAAGCTGCTGGAGCGATTAATGAATAGCAGCAGGGTGCTATGTGGGTGTTTGCTCCAAGGCTGTCTCTGATTATACAGGACAGGGACTTGCACTTTTTCATACAGAAGAAAAATGGAACAGTAGTATTTTTCTTGGGGATTTTTTTTTTTCTCTTTTAGAGTGAACATGCTGACTTATGGAAGAGGAGTGCTGCTCCTCACTGGTGTGTGGGTGTCAGCTGAAGCCTCAGCCTCAGTGCTGTGGTTCACCACAGACTACATAGGTAAAGAAAGATTTTGGAGAAAGAGGTTCTGCTCTGCCCTCTCTCGGGGTATGTTATTTTCTGTGGTTATTGATGGTCTTGTAACTCTTAAGTGGCAGAGTGGAATGGAGTCCTTAAGTGAGTTATGAAAGGCCATCAATAACTGTTGGAAATAACGTACCAGGAGCTGGTCCCTCTTAAACCCAATTAAAAGCAAAACCTGTTTTTAGTCTTTGACTTGACAGAGTTTGTGTTTTGGTTAGGTTTTCACTTAAGGCCCTGGAGTGGCCAGGGTCACTGGCTATGCCATGGAAAAAAACTGCTTTGGAAGATGGCAGAGGGGCAGGCCTGGGAGTGGAAAAGGAAATGAATTCTTTTTATTCTGACAGTTGAGGGGAGGAGGAAAGAGCAAATGAATTCCATGGCCTACAGCACAGAAAGCACAGAAATGTGGATATAAGGTGGTTTGTGGGGTGTGTGACATGAAGGAACACTTATGCTATTTCCTGATGGTACCCAGCTCTGGGGTTCAGGGTCTCTGCCAGTGGTGGAGGATAATGTTCATCCTCACAGCATCTGATGCAGGCCAATAAGTAATACTTGTGGAGCTGCCTTAGCAGTACCATCAGCTATCAACACTATAATACATGCTTCTGCAATGATACCCTGGCAGGCCAGGGAAAGAGGAAACAACTGCAACCTTTTTCTTTTTTAAATTAAAAGATATAGCAGATAGTTTGTAGCTACACAATATAACCATTGGCAAAGCAAGTGGGGAGTAGGATCCACTACTTCAGCTCTGGACAGCTTTTGATTGCTGAATTACTGTTACCTATAGAGAACCTATGACACAGTTCAGCATTGCCAAATTGGATAGAATTAAGGAGTGGCACCACACATTCTGTCCAGTTTATTTTGAAAGATAGTTGTTGCCATTAAACTAAGTAGAACATCCCACTGATGACATACATTTTAAAATTTTGTGTTGTATTTTTAAAGCTTTTTATAGGCATTAAAAAAAGCCCCCAAACTAATCACAGGACATCTTTAAAATGTCCTGGCCTGTATCATGACCTGTGATCATGGAAGTGTCAGCCTTAATAGCTTTATCCATTCCCCTTCTGTAAAACTGAACTGGTGTTGTTTTAGCCCCCTTCCTGAAGTTGAGGAGTTAAATTTTGTGACGCACAGTCAATTGCTTTAGATCAGTGTATGAGGCATCACTTCGTCTGATGGTCACCATCCTTGTGGATGCTATTAGCTTATGATGAATATGAGGTAACCTCATTTGGCTTAAGCCTTTCTTGTTATGAGCTGAATTAAATTGGGTTTTTTGCTGTTGACCAACATCATAGACCCATGAACCCCTCAGTTGATGGGTTGATGGGTGCTGTCTCGGTAAGCCACAGTGCCTTAACTGTGTGTCTGTGGCCCTAGTATGTTACCCAGACCTCATACTCCTCCATCCAGCACTGCCTGTTCTCCAGTATTTTTCCTAGGTTATAGTAGGAGATTTTTGCATCAGAGACTTAGTACAAACAAGCTGTGATTGACCTTTTAAACCAAACAAGCTTGCATGTTTCCAATATGAAGAGACAGCAGACAAGCCTCTGGCTCGAGGCAGAAGATGGAGAAGAAAGGGAGGGATAAATATCAAGAGGAGTAGGAATAAAGAACATGGCCTTGCTATTCAGAGCTGAGAAAAAAACCCAAACTTCTGCTTGCTTTGTCAATATGTCTGACATGTTGCAAGACACTTTGTAGTGGGAGTCTCTGCTCTGTGGAGAGAGGAGGAGGAATGTGCCTGTGTGTATTTATAGACCATAAATATTTGTTTTGTGCAGGTTTTAGATACTCTCTCTCATCTGAAGATCCCCAGAGTTCTTCTCAGACTTGGCATCTGTTCAGCCACGTAGAGGACTTGTGTGCATGTAAGTCTGCTGTAGGAGTCAGCTCTCCCTTGGGGTAAATGCGCTCTCTTTGGTAACTCCTAAGCAAGGAAGGTTTGAATTTCATCTGGGAGTTCAAAAAGATACACTGAATTAATGTCATGTGTGTGCTCTGGCCCTTGCCCATCCTGATTGTTTTGCCCACTTCATCCACATTAGAGACTGCACTTCTCTGAGGGTATCTTCTAGAGGAAGCTCAATGATCACTGTAGTCTTGTTTTTTAAGGGATTCAATGTATTTTGTTCCTGGACTTGGGCAGCAGGGCTGGCTGGCTGAAGAGCGTGCTGGCTGCACGTGCAGAGGGCAGTTGGTAAGATGGAGCATAGCTGCAGGAAGTGAAATGTGGGTAAAGCAGAGATTGTGTCTTGCCTGTTCCTATGGAAGGGCTTCTAAAAGTCATAATTATGATTTTGCTTTCAAAGTTGTCTTGAAAGACTGCAACTACACAGTCTGTTCATGGTTTCTTAGGATAAATGCTTTTTGTCCCTTATCCTCATGTTAAACTATGTTTACTATATTTACTTTGTACCTTTGACTTCTAGTGGTGGTATGGTGGGTTGACTGTGGCTGGATGCCAGCTGCCCACCAAAGCCGCTTTATCACCACCCCTCCTCAACTGGACAGGGGAAAGAAAATATAACAAAAGGCTCATGGGTCGACACAAGGACAGGGAGGGATCACTCACCAGTTGTGGTCATGGGCAAAACCCAGACTCAGCTTGGGGAAAAATACCAAAATCAATTTAATTTGTTACCAATCAAATCAAAACAGGATAATGAGAAGTAAAACCAAATCTTAAAAACACTTTCCCCCCCACTTCTCCCTTCTTCCTGGGCTTAACTTTACTCCCAATTTTCTCTACCTTCTCCCTGCCAGCAGCCCAGGGAGATAGGGAAAGGGCATTGTGGTCAGTTCATCACATGTTGTTTCTGCTGCTCCTTCCTCCTCAGGGGCAGGACTCCTCACACTCTTCCCCTGCTCCAGCGTGGGGTCCCTTCCATGGGAGTTAGTCCTCCACGAACTTCTCCAATGCAAGTCCTTCCCATGGGCTGCAGTCCTTCACAAACTGCTCCAGCATGGGTCCCTTCCATGGGGTGTGGTCCTTCAGGAACAGACTGCTCCAGCGTGGGTCCCCCACAGGGTCACAAGTCCTGCCAGCAAACCTGCTCCAGCGTGGGCTCCTCTCTCCATGGGTCCACAGGTCCTGCCAGGTACATTCTCCAGCGTGGGCTTCGCACAGGGTCACATCCTCCTTTGGGTGCATCCACCTGCTCTGGCATGGGGTCCTCCCCGGGTTGCAGGTGGATATCTGCTCCACTGTTAATCTCTGTGGGCTGCAGGGGACAGCCTGCCTCACCATGGTCTTCACGCCAGGCTGCAGGGGAATCTCTGCTCCGGCACCTGGAGCACCTCCTCCCCCTCCTTCTTCACTGACCTTGGTGTCTGCAGGGATGTTCCTCTTACATGTTCTCACTCATCTCTCCGGCTGCAAAATGCTCAGGTTTTTGTCCCCCTTCTTAAAAATGTTATCACAGAGGCACTACCACCATTGCTGATATGCTTGGCCTTGGCCGGCGATGGGTCTGTCTTGGAGCCGGCTGGCATTGGCTCTGTTGGACACAGGGGAAGCTTCTAGCAGCTTCTCACAGAAGCCTGTAGCCCCCACCCCGCTACCAAAACCTTGCCACGCAAACCTAATACAGGTGTATTCTTTTATCTAGGGACTGATGTTTCTCCAGATCGTGTTAAATGATGACAAAGAAATGCAAAACTGAGTGCTGTGAAGGTGTCCCTGGGCTCTTACCAAATACAGATCAGACGTTTTAGAGTTTACATTTCACCTTTGTGTGACCCCTAGGTCAGGCTGTGTTTCCTGGCTAGGAAAATATTTGAGATCTGAATCAACTGTCAGGTTCTAAGTGCTGAGTGAATGGGACTAGAATTTCAGGTTTTCTGTTGATGCTTGTATCATTTTTACCTTGCTCTGTGATCCATGGATTGTAAGGCCAAAAGTGGCCATTATAATGATCTACTCCAATTGCCTGTGTAATGGGGGAAGCTGTATGACCTGCAGCATATGCTCATATACAGTGAAGCTGTTTTGAGACTTAAAGCATTTTTGGGAACAGTACACAGGGGAGAGCTTCTCTCCCCCACCATCCTTCTGCTTCGTCTTAAAACCTTTCTAATACTTATTGGAGCTTCGGGGCTCAGACTGTGCCTTCTTGTGTGTTTTTTACAGTATTTACCTTGATCAGGGTAGGAACACAAGGACTGCAGAGGACTTCCTGAGTCCTATGACATGTAGCTGTATATCTTCTAATGAAAATAAACCCCATTAGTTCTGTGATGCCTGCTCCTTTTCTGGATGGATGGCTATTTCAGAACTTCAGTCTGCTGATTGTTAGAAATGCTATTTTAATTCCCAATATACACTTACTTATAACCAGTTTATACACCTTTGTTCTGATGCCAGTCTTGCTCTTCAGCTTAAATGTCTCTTCTTCCCTTGTCCCCAAAGTATTTATAGACTGTATATAGACAGACATCTGTCCTGGCCTTTGTCTTGTTAGGCTAAAAGTACCATGTTGTCTTAGTCTCTTCTCATGAAATAGGCTCTGGGTTGTTTGGCTCATTCTTGGAGGCTTTCTTAAAACTTGCTTAGTCTGGCTTCTTCCTTCACAAGCACAGGAGATCAGAATAGCATGTGCTGTTTCAGATCAGATCTAACTAGTGTCTGACATGAAGGCTGGAGGAAAGCCTCAGATGTGTTAGGGCCTCTGGGTACTCCTGTAGGACAACTCATTACCAGGTTTGTGCGCAAATCCACCTGTCAGGAGTCAGCACAGAACCCTCACGTTTTAAATCTCTGCAGAAACATGGCATGGATGATGGATGTTGGTCCTTGTGGCAACATGGACTCAACTCCTGCTCTAGCGGCATTGTTGGGATTTCTTTAGCACGATAGGTTGGGGATAAGGTGTAACTGGGCAAGTCGGATTTAATTCAGAAGCCAGCATGCTGCTGTTTCCTATTAGTGCATCTGTGTTAAGCATCTACCTATTATAATTGCATGGCAAAATTGATTTATGAGGTCAAATAATCAGATAGACAATACACTTAGTACAAAATAGGTCCTCCTTTGGCATAATTGAGGGTAACGCTTTTTTTGATAGTATATGGATCTGAACATATCTGCTTTTTGAGAACACCGTATAGTTGTATGTAATACTTCACATATGAACCTGAACATGCCTTAAATAAGGATAGATGTGAAATGGTTACATATAAATGCCCTTCTAATGTGACATTACATATAAAACTATTTGAATCTTATGTTGATAATGAAGAATGAATATAATGAGAATGAAGCCACCATAATCCAAGGGGAAATGGTTAGTGACTTGCTACACTGCTTAGACACACACGTCTATGGGGCCGGATGGGATCCACCCAAGGGTACTGAGGGAGCTGGCGGAAGTGCCCACCAAGCCACTTTCCATCATTTATCACCAGTCCTGGCTAACCGATGAGGTCCCAGTTGACTGGAGGTTAGCAAGTGAGACACCCACCTACAAGAAGGGCCAGAAGGAGGATCCAGGGAACTACAGGCCCATCAGCCTGACCTCAGTGCTGGAGAAGGTTATGGAGCAGATCATCGTGAGTGCCATCCCATGGCATGTACAGAACAACCAGGTGATCAGGCCCAGTCAGCGTGGGTTTATGGAAGGCAAGTCCTGCTTGACTAACCTGATCTCCTTCTATGACAAGGTGACCCGCTTAGTGGGTAAGGGAAAGGCTGTGGATGCTGTCTACCTAGACTTTAGCAAAGCCTTTGACACCATTTCCTGTAGCATTCTCCTGGAGAAACTGGCTGCTTACAGCTTGGATGAGCATACTCGTTGCTGGGTATAAAACTGTCGGGATGGCTGGGCCCAAAGAGTTGTGGTGAATGGAGTTAAAATCCAGTTGGCTGGTCACAAGTGGTGTTCCCCAGGGCTCAGTTTTGGGGCCAGGTCTGTTTAATATCTTTGTCAATGATCTGGACGAGGGGATCGAGTGCACCCTCAGTAAGTTTGCAGATGACACCAAGTTGGGTGGGAGCATTGATTTGCTCGAGGGTAGGAAGGCTCTACAGAGGGATCTGGACAGGCTGGATTGATGGGCCAAGACCAATTGCATGAGGTTCGACAATGCTCACAACACTTGGGTCACAACAACCCCATGCGATGGTACAGGCTTGGGGAAGAGTGGCTGGAAAGCTGCCCGACGGAAAAAGACCTGGGGGTGTTGTTTGACAGCCGGCTGAATGTGAGCCGGCAGTGTGCCCAGGTGGCCACGAAAGCCAACGGCATCCTGGCCTGTATCAGAAATAGTGTGGCCAGCAGGAGCAGGGAGGTGATTGTCTCCCTGTACTTGGCACTGGTGAGGCCACACCTCGAATACTGTGTTTGGTTTTGGGCCCCTCACTACAGGAAAGACACTGAGGTGCTGAATTGTGTCCAGAGAAGGGCAGCCAAGCTGGTGGAGGGTCTAGAGCACAAGTCTTAGAAGGAGCGACTGAGGGAACTGGAGTTGTTCTGCCTCGAGAAAAGGAGGCTGAGGGGAGACCTTATCACTCTACGACTACCTGAAAGGAGGTTGTAGCGAGGTGGGTGTCAGTCTCTTCTCCAAGTAGCAAGTGCTAGGATGAGTGGAAACACCCTCAAGTTGTGGCAGGGGAGGTTTAGACTGGATATTAGGAAAAATTTCTTCACTGAAAGGGTTGTCAAGCATTGGAACAAGCTGCCCAGGGAAGTGGTTGAGTCACCATCCCTGGAGGTATTTAAAAGATGTGTAGATTTGGTGCTTAGGGACATGGTTTAGCAGTGGACTTGGTGGTGTTAGGTTTATGGTTGGACTGGATGATTTTAAAGGTCCTTTCCAACTTAAATGATTCTATGAATCTATGATTCTATAGTCCTGTTGTGTGTGCATACCACCCTATAGTGTGATAATATAACAGAGAATTTAAGCACCCAAAGTCAGGAAATTGAGAGTTTCTGTTCTTGTAACACTACTAAAAGCTCTTCTCCATATGGTGTGTTTAAGCCATAATTATGATAAAATCCACAGGAAAACACAAAATCTTACATCTGTACTTGGGGCTAAATCATGGTTATAGTGGGAACTGGATGTTCCTAGTCTCTGAGTTTCACACAGTTAAATACTGAACATAATAAATACGTTTGCATTGTATATGGTACAACTGTAAAAGAAGAGGCCTGCAAGGAAAATGTTATTATTTATAGCATGCTGTTGTTGCATCTCTTAGTATTGTGTTTTAATGGTTTCCTTGTTCGAGTTTGAAACTGATGAATGAAGAGATGCCAGGACACTACAATATGAGTCTCATCTCTCAGCAAATGTGTGTTGTATATTGTCTTTTATCCTTAAGAGCGGAAGAGAGGCTTTTACAAAAGAGGCTTCTCCAGTTGAGCAGACAAAGGTGTATAACAAGATCAAGTGGTTAGAAGCTAAAATAGACAAATTTGGACTACAAATAAGGTGCCCGTCTTTAATAACTATAATAATTAGGCCCTGAAAAAACGTTCTAGGAATTGTTATGAACTCTCCGTTAATAGAAATCTTTAAGACAGGATTGGATTTTCTTTTTGCCCCTGCTTCAACCAGAAATTAATTCAGAGAAATTCTCAGGCCAGATGACCCCCAGGGATGTTCTCTGGCTTCGTAATTTGTGAATCCTCCATGAGTCATATTCCAACCTTGGTTATACAAAAAAGATGATCTTTGTGGTTGAGAGAAACAGAAAAGTGTTTCCTCCCCAGAGTCCCTGTGTGACACTGGGAATCACAAAAATTGTATGTGGCTGCATTCCTATCTATAAAATGGATGTAGTATATTTTTCCTCATATGGATGTAGAGAATCGAGATGCTTCTGTGCAGAGAAGCTTGGGATCTATAGGGCTGTGTCCATCTGAGTCATGCTGGGTGGGTTTTTTCCCTTAGATGTTTGCAAGTAGGATTCAGAGACACTCATCTCTCTGGTGTTGAATAGTAACGGATCATCTGCCAGAATGTGGTAGGGCAGAGGTAGATTGGATCACTGCATCTTTTGATTGCCCACATTTCTGGCATGTGTATGTGGAGCCAAGTGAGAGGATGACCCTGACCGACAGAACTGCTCTTTGATGCTTACTTTGCCTGCCGAGGCTCATGTTCAGCAATGCCAGGCTGACTGCAAACAGAAATGAGTGTGGGGGGAAGAATCCCTCTGTTTCTGGATGTATTTTTCTAGATGATTTAAGCTCCTTAATTGCCAGTTCTTTGTCAGTCTATTGTATCTGGGGGTATAATGGAAACCAAGGATTGAAGTGGCGGGAATGCTGGAGATGGTAGGATAATAAATGAGCCTAAAAGCTATCTATATTATCTGACCAGTGTTTGAGATCATCTTCACTCCTGCCCTCTCTCTGGGAAGATGACACAGACATTGGAAGTCACCATGGCCCCTTAAAATGTGTGCACAAAGAATTAATGATCATTAGTCCTGTGATATGGGCAGTGAAAAACTTCCACCAGAACATGGTAGGGCAGGGCTAGTTTACATTTCTGCCACTCACAGACATTCGATTCCCCTTTGTTCCTTTTCCTGCCTGCTGCATGTGTGAGGAAAGTTCTTAGTCTGTTTTGGCCCTGGGGTTGCCCTTCCCAGCTGCATACTGCATAGCACGCTCAGCCTTCCACTGTGCATCATCAGCTTTTCAGGAGCTAATTGGATAAACCCTACTCTGGAGCCCATTGAACTTGCCTGTAACAGTGCTTAATTAAAGTGCAGAAAGTTTGAAGAGATAGCAAGTTAAGGCTTAATGCAATAACGAAATGGTACTATTCCACCATCTGCTTTCTTCAAGACGTTAATTGCTTCCTCATATTTGTTTGTTTTAATGAGGAAAGAACCTTGATTAAAATGGAATGAGGAGGGGTAAGGGTAGAGGAATGAAAGGCTGGGAGGAGAGGAAGAGAGGAATGCAGGAGAGGGAGAAAGGAATGGAAGATGGTTTGACCATGCTGCTGCGTGCTGATCAGCAGCTCTAGAATAGCCAACTAGGAATACATACTTTGGCACCTGTGGATACAGCATGGCCAAGCAACATAGTGTTGTGTCACTGAGAAACTCAGGCATGAAAGATGAAAGGAACAAGTGGAAAAAAAGCAAAAGCATTTTTCATGGAGCAGTCTTTGTTATAACTGCTTCTTATCCACTTCTGCAGAATCTTCTCTGATTGTGCACTGTGACTGCAGCGCTTTGTTTTTTCAGTCTTGAGTCATCACCCCCATGGATGAAAAGGTAACCAGACTTTCCCCATGTTCACTTTTTTCCTTTCCCTTGAGTTACCATCCATCTGCATTAAGTTCATCTTGGAAAGACTTCAATTTCTTATAGGCAGCTCCAGATAAAAGCATTTTCTAATGATTGAAAACCATGTCTGCTTGAAGAATAATTCAGCAATTTTCTGAATAGATGACTGATAAAAGAAAATTTAAAAAATAATTAAAAAACACACTCACTCATATTCCTAAGTAGTGGCTTTGACTGAAACTTCAGGAATAGGAGCTTAGAAACTTTTAATTGGATTCATCTGCCTTACCTTTTTCTCTCCTTTCTTTGTTTCTTTTTCTCTGTGTCTTTTTTTCCCCTTTCCTTTCCCCTTTTTAGTCCTCTTGAGAGTGAAGTCTGATTTCCCAAGCAAGTATAAATGTAATTAAAGTCAAACACAGCTCTTAAAAAGGGGAAGCAACTAATTTCTTTTCTGGGCCATTGGTATTGTGGACAGATCTTGATAATGGAAAAGCACCAACCCGGGAGCATGAAACAGGGATATTGGAGTCACTGAGATAATAAAACACTTAATAGCATTATGAGTAAAAATGCTTGTTTTACAGGAGACTATAGGCCTCATGTTTCTGTTCCCACCTCTTCTTCCCCATCCTGCTCTCTGATAGAGGCTGTAGCTTTGATGTACCCAAACCTACTGTCCCAGGGACTCTTAGTCTTTTTTCATTTGCCACTTAGGACTTTTGAAAAAATCTCTTTCACTAGTGGAGACTAGTTCCATTCCCCTGTAGCAAGCTGAAGAAAGCTTGTGGTCAAAGAAAAATCTTAAACTTACTTAATCTCTTCCCTAAAAATAGAAAAAAAGAATTTCCGAACCAAAACCCTCATCTGGTCACCTTAAGTGGATTGGTGAGTGTTTTCTTTGATAACTGTGGAAAATGTGTATGCTTTACATTGCAGGCCCATCCCCTTAGCTTAGCTCCCACCTGTAGCACTGGCTACTTCAGGTTTTGCTGTTCTTGAGACTTCATCATTATGACCAGTCACCTTTGTAGCAGACTAGCAATATATTTAAAAAAATATTATACAATATATATGGACAAATATTTTGTGGCTGGGAGGTTTAGTACAAGGATGGAAGCATGGCTTTTCACCTGTGGATCTCTGGTTCAAAATCAACTGATTTAATTACAGTGTAATTGTTCCCTTGGGGCAGGATAGGAGACTCACTGGATCAATTCTAATCACATTGCTTAGTGTTATGCCCTTGAATACCTCTGAGATGTAAGCTATAAAAGAACCAAAGGAGAACCCAGGTTAGTAGGGACTGCAGATTAGACTGAGTGGTATGCTGGGGTACCTTGGGTTTTCTTTGGACATTCCTAAATTAATTGGGCTTCTTTCTGCATTATAAAACCCATCAAGATCCAACTCAATATGATACAATTACTAGTTCCATGCAGTTCTGGTCATTCAATGTAGAAGAAGTATGGAAGAAGTTCACCAGACCCTCAGTGATATCTCTGTGAAGAGACATTGAAGGGCTGGGACTCAGCTTCTGTGAAGAGGGCTGGGAGTGCTGTAAAAGCCATGATGGTCTGGAGAAGGGGGATGTGGCCTTCAGTTCTTGTGTTATAGCCAAGACTGAAGAGGAGAGGGGTGGCTTTACTAAAAGTGTGTGAGTGTGTGTTTAGGTGTTGAGAAGCAGGATGTAAAATGACTGAGCAAGAGGCAGAGTTCCACTCTGGCAACAGGCAGTATGAGATGGAATTGAAAAGAATCTAGTGAGGAGGAAAGGAGGGAGCACACACCAGCCCTTCTTGATGCAAAGTTACTGCAATAAAGACAGGCTGATTTCAATGTGCAAGGTCTTGTGTTTTGAGTATGAAAGTGCTGAAAGAGGATGTGCACTGGATGGGGTAGCTAGAGGCATCAGTATCTAGCTGGTGTCTTGGGAAAAACCTTCAACAGGAGAGTTTTCTCAGCCTTATGTTGTGGAGTCTGTTGGGGATGAACGTCTGGAGATGATGTCCCTGTGGGTTTTGGGATTCTTAGCTTTTACAGGTGTGAAGATTAAGTGAGGTTTGTTCTTGAAATCTGTGAAATCAATTGAATCAGTGTGATGCTTTTTCTGGTGTGGTTGGTTTTTTTGTTTGTTTGTTTGTTTTCCCAGGAGTGCTGCTTAAATAATTTTTCTGACTTCATTTCTATTACCTACCTAAATAGCAAATACTCTGCTGAACGCTACTGTTGCCTTCCTCCTCTGCTCAATCACACAGTCTTGCCTCTATGGTACTGTTATCTTAGTCTTATTTTCATCATCATGAAACAGCCGGCAGTCCTGTGGTTTAAAATCAACTAGTTGTGTATTGAACAGCAGGTGTAGTTGGTACAGTTGCAATCTTAATTTCTCCCACTAGTTGGAAAAAGCTATTGGGAATGGATATTTTAGGAGATATACTTTGAATGCCTCTAATTCTGCTGCCCTGGACAAGCAGTGTTTGTCTTAGTGAAGCTGTACAGGATTCTTTTGGGAGACATCTAACAGAAAGCCAACAGTGAGCTGTAGTCCAAGACAACAGACTGGCTCAGTGTTGCAGTGTAACTGTATACCTTTTATTGACATGTATTTTTTAACAGGTGACTACTTCTAGCCTGTATTTGTGAGGTAATTGGAAGACCACAATAGACTGATGGGTTTTCCATATCCTTTCCCCTTTTCATTTAATTCTGTAGGAAATCCTGCGTTAGGGATTCTGTAAAGCAGTTTACAGTGATGTATGTCTTTCCTCTCCTGTAAACTGTGAAGGCAGTTTTACTTTTTGCAGAAGTAGACATTGCACATGTTTGAAAACCAGCTGCTTTGAAAGCAGCTTTTCATTTTTTCTAAAACAATGTAATGAAATGTAGCTAAAGCCTTGTATTTTCTCATAAGGCTAACTTAAATATACAGGCATGTGCTTTGTAGCTTTTTTCTTTTATTTAGATCTTAATTAAATGCATAGAGGGATTTTCTCCTGTTAGATGCATGTCTTTTTAACTTGCCTTTATTTTTGACTTTTAAAAGCCCCAGGAAAGTGGATATGCAAGAGTCTATAAAGCAAGCTTAAATAGTTGTACTTAGCTGATTCTTAGCGCTGGGCAGTGCTGCATACAAGAAGCCTGCCTGACTTTACCCCTTTCCCTTCCTCTGAGCCTTTCAGGTGTTTTAGATGACAACTGGTGAAAAATGTAGTTAAACGTACCCACTTTTTTCCCCACATGGTTGACTGCCTTCTTTTGGAGCCCCAAAGATGAGTTCTGCCTTAGGGAGGGAGGTTTGGGGCAAAAAGAGGGGTTGCAGATCTCCTGACTGAGCAGTGCATAAACCATCGGCTGTGATTCCCATTTAAAACACAGAGTGGCCACTGTACAGATTCACTTGATTTGTATTTAAATGGGGAAGGTGCGTGCCCCAGTTTTGCGTGTTGTATCACCGGAGGGAGGTATCATATGGCTAGGCATGGCATTCCCCGGGGAGGTGCAGACCATGTCAGCTCTCCATGGGAGAACCTGTTGTGCTGTGAAAAGCTGTCTGGTGCTGCTGGAGTAAGAGGGCAGCTGGAGGTGGGTCAGGAGTTGAGGCAGATGAAGGCTTCCCCTCTCCCCGCCATTGCTCTGCCTTCCTCCCTGCCTGCTGAGTAAACCTGCGCTTCTTTGGGGCTGAGCCATCAGGAGTAACGAAAGAAAATCTGCTGTGTTTTATAGATGCATCTTCCTTTGCTTAATTTGAAAGGAGACTATTAATGTCATAAAGGAAAATAGGTTGCTCTTACGTTAACTTGTCTTTTTAGTGGGTCGAGCACTTTACAATCACTAATTAAACTTTACAGTGTGGCTGCTGTAGTCCTAGCTATATCCCCTGAAAGAGCACTTTGCCTAAGGCCACACAAACAGGTCATGAACCGCCTTCTTTTGACTCGTGCATGTACCCTGACTGCTAGAACATGAATCTTATTGCATGATGAACTACTGAGCAGCAAAATATTGGCAGCTGATAACTAGGTACTGTAGATAAGATGAGTTAAATTAATGTGTGATGAAGTTACACGGGGGAGAAGTTTGGCCTAGAATCTGGCAACTGGCAGGTTGCAGGAGCCATCTGTTGCCTGTGGTACCAAGGAATCATTTTCCTTAGTTACTTCTAAATCTCAGTTACTCAACACAATTTGGAAACAGAAGTTCTGCCAGGTTATTACAAGCACTTCAGGTATCCTCCTTTTAAGTGTTGATTAGAAAAGCTTTTACCTCTGTTTCTCCCAGGCTTATTTTTGTACTCATGACAGGTGTGGGGTGGGAGACTGGAGTGCTCAGTCTACCCAGGAATGAGTGCTCTCACTAATGAATTTTTTTTCCACCCACATGTTTTAGGCATCCACATCCTAGGCAGAGTGTCTTCTTAGGTGTAGACAAGAGTTTTACTGTTTGTTTGTTCCTTGCTTGCCTTGCTGGTGGACAGTAGAAGAATCATTGTTGCTCCTGGTGAGGGGGTTTGTGGTGTTTAATTTAGAAACTGGGACTAATCTTCCAGCATTTCCCATTGGCTTACAGTTTGCTATCGGCTAGCAAAAGCTTTATGTGGAAGGAGATGAAAACTGGTGCCAAAGAGGACCAAGACCCATCACTATCTCATCACCACTCTCTGGAGCTATGCAGAACTTCCCAGGCAAACACTGAGCTGAGCACAGGGCTTGGTATGAAGGGAAAAAAGTGGGTGCTGTTAGCAAGAACTGCTCATAATGTTTTTATCAAAATAATGGCTTTTCAGACTGTAAAAACAATGTTAGCAGAAAGGATGTATTATTCAGAATGTTCAGATTTTTTTGTTGAAAGGGAGGAAATACATTTAAAATTGATTTGAAATGAAAAGTTACGCAATTGCTAGGGAAGAAGCTATTTATATAGCAGGCTCAGTTTTCCCACTTTTCCTATTCCATGCTTCTTTCCCAGAAGAAATAAAAAGAAACAACAAATAATGACTGGAAGTTACTATAACCAAAGCCAGGTAAATTAGAATGTTTCATTTTTTAATTAAAATCAGAAAATTAAATGAAAATGCCCCAATGTAATAAATGTTTTTTCATTTTCACTAGTGGCTTTCATAAGAAACAGTTGCCCTTTGTCAGCTGTATTGCTAAGCGTATGGAGATTCATAATTAGTAAGGCAGAGCACAAAGTATGTCTTGTGGAACACAGATACTACCCTAACCCACTATTGCATCTGTACTCTGAGAGATTCTGTCCTGGGGAGTTGCAGGAATTCAAGTCTTTTCCCCACTCTCTCTTTTTTTCTTTTTTTTTCTTTCCTATTTTTAAAATATGTGAGTTTGAATCCTGACTTGAGCAGTTCGAATTGGGATTTTGAATTCGCAGCCCAGTCACTCAGAATGTCAATTGTCTTCCAGGGCACTGCACTGTGAGTCCCAAGGCTGGAAGCTGTTTAAAAGACCATCTGACTTTTAAAGGAACACTTGCAGGAGAATATGTATCTTTTAGGTCTTTCTAAATCTACCAAGTGTGATTGATTTATCAATATGTAGCAAATAATGCTTAAATAGAGAGACATGTCTTCTCCAGTGGTGTTAAAGCGCTCCATTAGAAAATTTAAAATAATTTCTAAAGACATTAATTTCCATAATGCTACTAGTTAGTTTTTTTTTCCCCCTGGGCTCACAAGAGGTACTAAGCTGACTGAGGCTTTGCTTCCTGGGTCTGTGGCCCTGGCGCATTGCTGCCTGGTTTGGGGTTTTCAGCAATGAGTTTTATTACAGGGAGAGAATAGAAGAGTGCTGGTGCAGTGCTCCCAGTCTGTTTCTCAGGTGGTGAAAGGTTATTCCCTGTTACACTTATTTCCTAGTGTTTTTATCCAGGTTCATTTTAAAATGTATCAGGCAATTGTGCTCTCCCCCAGTCTTCCTGCAGACATGCCCAAATATTTCTGACAGCCCAGGATGTGCTCTCTGGACTTCTTGTTTTAGCTAACGTCTGCCTCTTTGTCCCCCTATGTGTACGATGATTCCTCTTGTGTTTTGCCACATGTACTCATTCCCTGCCTTTTTGACCACTTGTGTTTTTCTTACGCTGGGAAGTGTCATTACCTCATCATTAGGTGGTTCCTCTGGAATAAACAGATGAATCCTTTATACTTTAATTTTGTAAAAATCCTTTTGTTTTGCACATCTTAATGTTTGTTTCTACATTTCACAGTAGCAAGTCTCTGAGGAAAAGGCATAACTAGCGAGAAGACTCATAGGGCAAAATAGTGTGAAGTACAGAAATACAATCCAGGAAGATGTACCTGAATTAAAAAACAATAATGAAACCCCTGTCCTGTGTGTAACTCCTCCCACTCTCTGGGCTCTTGGGCTTACAGGGCTCTTAAGCCTAAATTTGTCTGATGAATAGCCTTCCTTTCAAAAGAGATTCTGCCATAAGCACTGTATTTGTGCTTTGAGGGTTCCTAGGGCTTGGGAGCCTAGGTAGCCTTTACCAGAGCTGTCTCGGTCCTTGGTTGTGAGGCCACTGCTGCGGCAGAGCGGCAGGTTTGTTATTGCAGTCTTACCAGCAGGCTGTCTGGGATAGGCAGAGGATTGTTTGGTGCACACTGACAGGTCACCATGTAGTGCTGCAAGCGCAGGCCAGGCTGAAATGAATCCTCGCAAGTACAGCGTGCCTAGTGTATTTCTTCCCTGTCCCATAACTGCTGGTTAGTTTAGAAACTGGCCCCTATCATACAAAGCCACAAGCCATTTCCTTGATGGTCTGGAAAGTTTTCAATATCCTGAGCCATTTAAAGTATTATCCTTTTCCAGCCAAGACACGCTTAAAGATTTTTGTTAGCAGTCTATCTTGGCACAGATTTCCACTTCCATTCCGCAGCACGCTAGAAGTGAGAAACCTATCTATGCATAACTTCTTGTCACGTCCCCCCAATAAATCTTAGATAGAAGTGGGGAGGAGAGTGGGGCGGGGTGAATTTTGGCAGGAATTTTGTATATCAGAAGGTGAAAAGAGCAGAGAGCTGGAAGAATGCAGTGATTTCCCATGGCACGGGATTCCCAGCCTGCTGTTGCGTATATACCCACAAAAAGCAGCATGTTTCTGGAGCTAGTGGTAAGGGAGCAATGTAGTTCAGAAAGCAGACACGTAATCTCACAGTGGCTGTAGACTTTTAGAGTGCTTACCAGATCATCAGTGTCTTTGCTCCCTCGTGCTGGTCAGCTTCAGTCACTGCGAGAGCTGTGTGAACATCGATCCCTCACACTTCAGTTCCGATGTTTAACTGGGCTCCCTGAAAAGCGTTCCCATTTGATCTGTAAACAGAGCATCAGCTATTTAAGGAGCTTAGGCACTGAGCTGAGTGTTCCCTGCTCTGTAGACGGCTTATCACACCTGTTTGCTAGGTCTGGGTGTTCATGTTTGCTTTGTGGGAAGCTGAGTAGAAATTTTTGCATGAGATTATGAAGTTGCAATGAAACGTAGAGTGCTACATCTTACATAATGGGAAAATCCGTGGTAACTTCCAGATGTTCATGGGCCCTTTATTTCCTTTTTAAGTGGATGCTGCTTATTCCCATGAGCCAGCAGACTGTAGGGAATGACCTAAATGAATTACTGGCCATACTAATGACAGGGAAGTCTGGCCAGGTGCAGTGTCCCTCTCTATGCATGTTACGTTTTTAGTAAAATAACCCAACTGATTGCATCTGTCTCCCCTCTCTGTAATATACTATCATGACATTTAAAAAAATGAAAACTTCTTTGACTTACTGGAAATCAGGTTCAGGAATGTAAAACTGTGTTGAACAAAGTGCAAATTGACTGTGATCTAGAAGTAAAGGAAAGAATGAGTTTAACCTTTGTTCTTATTCTAGTCTTTCTGATAGTCCTTTTATGCTTTTTTTCTTCCTTTTTAAATTATTTTTTTAAAGTAACTACTGTATGCCAACTGGAATGTAGAGGTATTTTAATGCTAGCTGAAGTACAGAAAATCATTATTAATGCGTACAGGAGCAGTGCCTGGGACCTCCATTCTTGACTGTGTTCTGCTAGATTATGTCAAACAGAAAAGAAACTGTTCTTGCTTATGAAGAACTTAAAAAATGCATATAAAGGAAGAAGCAGATGGATAGACAGACAGCTAGGAAGAGCAAGGTGTTACTGGTTGGTGTGCCAGCCATTACTTTTATTTTGTTGTTGCTTTATATGCTCTGTACCTTTTCCTAATGCTAAGTAGCTGATAAAGCAGTACAACAGTGACTTTTTTCCTCTTGTTGCTTCAAAGTTGGGAGCCCCCCCCACTGCAACTGTGTCTCTCAGTTGAGGAGTGTCTAATACTTAGCCTGTCTCTGCAGTATGAAATATGTTTTTGGGGAAAAATAAACCCATTCTAGACTGTTAGTCTTAGGAAAATCTCCTTGGAAGCAGCCTCTTTTTCAGGCATTGATGACATACTGAAACTTCAATTTTCAGTAACAATAAGCACATTTTTTAAAAGACTTGATTTTTCTTAAAAGAAAATAGAAATACAATGTACTTGTCAGATATGGGTTCTGGAAGCAGTTTTGCCATTTATCAGTAATGCCAGCACTGTGAATTCACAGAATTCCCTGCTAACATTCCTTGCTGTGATGTGTGCAGCTCCTGGCTTTGCATTTGATATGTTAGGATCTGGTAGAATAAACAACACTACAAATCTGTCCTGGCTTCTTGGTGGCAGAAGGGAGAGGATGCGGGGGACGGAGACGGACTTACTACAGAAGGAGTAAAATAAATGATAATGATTCAAAGCTTTCCAACAGTTGAGTTTCAAAGTCTTTAGAAAAGCAGGTATTCTTTGTTCTCTTTTAACGATGGTGAAATTGAGGGAAGGCCAGTGTTCCCAGCACAGCTGCCATGGGAATTACAATAAAAGCTTGTTGAGTTTTGCAGAAATCGCTCTCCTGGTTAGTACCAGCTCAGAGATGGGGGAGTCTGGTTTCTCCAGTGTGGCAGTACAGAGCAGTAACTGCTCAGCTGCTGCCAATGCTTCCTTTTAGCTAGTCCTTGTTAGTGGAGAGTTTGTGGTAATGGGAGTAATTAACACACTGGGAGTAATTTCTGTGTCCTGGAAGGGAACAGAAAGCCATCAGAGCAGCCCCAGACATGATTGCTCTGCAGGGTTATTTTATCTCTCTCTTTCTTTCTTTTCCATTGTGCTTGGGTTTTGATTTTTCTTCTTTGTGTTAAGAAAGCTGAGAGCTGAAATGGTCTGTAAATTGTGTTCATGCTGAGCTTGGGCTAGGTAGGCTAGTTAAAGGTCACTCTCATGGACTACATGGCCTCCTCTGGTGGGGTGCAAAGAGTGTTTAAGAAGGGAGTCGCACTGTCCTTTGTGGCTTTTTTAACCCTTCTTCTTCCAGCATAGATTTGAAGAACCCTGGTTCTGAATTAAGTTTGTTTAAATAGGGCCAGGAGGTGAGAACCTTGAAGGGTGATTATGATAAAATATTAACTCTTCCAGCAGCCAGATGGCTTCCCAGCCTAATAGCTCTGAAGTGTGAGCTGTGCTGCCATGGTCCCGTGCTTGTTGTTGAACTGAGCACATTATTAGCTTGCTCATATCCCTTCTGAGGTCACTGGTGGCATTTAAGCTGTGTGTCTTGCGAGTGCGTGTGACCTCAGCTTCCCCATGCATAGGTACCTAGTTTGGGTGTTATACAGTGTTTCTGAAGGTCAGCTCTAAGAGTAGACTTGTCATAAACAGTAATTCTTGCCCTCCCCAGGTGAGAACTGGGGACAGGGAGAAGAAGGGCAATGGGCTTAACATGTCTGATTGCAAACCATATGCCCAGGTACCAGGAAACCAACCAACCACCTACCTACAGATCACAACTGACAGTGTATGCATGTGTATATCCTAATCCACTACAGGGGAGCAAAGGCAAAGTAGTTCTAGCTTTTTATCTAGTCTAACTAGATTTTAGTCTAACTTTCTTTTTTATTGAAGAGGACGCTGCTGGATTGCAACCCTAGTCCTCCTTTTCTTGCTTTTTGCTTTGATACAGGTTTTTTGCCACTCTCTCCTAGGGAGGTCTGTGCTGAATTCAGATAAGGAGAACTGAGCAACTCCATATTCACTTTCAAGAATGGAAAAGCTAAGCCTGCAAGACATATCAGTGGTGGGAAGAACCAACGAACATAGGAGAATGTGTCTTCTGCTTGGGGTAGGGCAAAGGCACATGTGGTTCTCACAGTGATGTTAGAGACTGGCATGAACACTATAACCCTGGAAACCATCCAGAAGAGTTCACCAAGTGCTCTGTGTCACCCCCAAACCCCAACTTTAAGATGCTGGCGTTCATGCCCACTTGTGTATCTACATCCAAGATAAAGCCCTAAATCTGTTTCCTCTTCCACTTCTCTCCTGGCAGCCAGTCATGTAAGATGCTGCATCCCATGAAGTTCTGCCAAATTCAGTTCAGCAGGACCTGGGTGTGTTCAGCTCTTTGCAAGGCAGAGCCCCCATTTTCAATTGCACTTCTGGCCTCTTCACTAAGGAGAGCCCATCTTGCCTTACTCTCACCCCTGTGAGCAATGTAGTGCCACCAAACTCTCCGTGGGTAAAAGAATCATAGAATAGCTGTCCACTTCTGTCTTCAGCCTAGTTCTTTCAGCTCAGCTCCACTGGCACCATCCCAGAGTCCTCTCCGTCCCAGCAAGGGGATGATGCCAGCATCCAGATTTATAGCTGAGATGCAAATGCAGCTAGAGGAATTAAAACTGAATTAATCCATGTGGTTGTATTGGGTCTGGCTGAGATGGAGTTAATACTCCCCATAGCAGCTCTCATAGCACTGTGCTCTGCATCAGTGCAGAGCTCTGCAATTACAAATCAACCAGAGCAAGGTAATGAGAAATAAAACGAAATCTCAGAACACCTTCCCACCACCCCTCCCTTCTTCCCGGGCACAACTTCACTCCCGGATTTCACCACCAAGCCCCCCCAGCGGCACAGGGGGACAGGGATGGGGTTTATGGTCATCACACGTTATTTTCTGCCGCTTCACCTCCTCAGGGCGAGGGCTGATCACACTCTTCCCCTGCTCCAGCGTGGGGTCCCACCTACGGGAGACAGTCCTCCACGAACTTCTCCAACGTGGGCCATTCCCACGGGCTGCAGTTCTTCACAAACTGCTCCAGCATGGGTCCTTTCCATGGTGTGCAGTCCTTCAGGAGCACACTGCTCCAGAGTGGGTCCCCCATGGGGTCACAAGTCCTGCCAGAAAACCTGCTCCGTGGGCTCCTCTCTCCACAGATCCACAGGTCGTGCCAGGAGCCTGCTCCAGCGCGAGGTTCCCACGGGGTCACAGAGTCCTTCGGGAACCCACCTGCTCCACTATGGGGTCCTCCAGGGGCTGCAGGTGGATATCTGCTCCACCGTGGACCTCCCTGGACTGCAGGGGGACAGCCTGCCTCACCAGGGTCTTCACCACGGGCTGCAGGGGAATCTCTGCTCCGGCACCTGGAGCACCTCCTCCCCCTCCTTCTTCACTGACCTTGGTGTCTGCAGGGCTGTTGCTCTTACATGTTCTCACTCCTCACTCCGGTGGCTGTTTCTCCCTGTCCCAACGTTTTTTTTCCTTCTTAAAAATGTTATCACAGAGGCGTTACCACTATCACTGATTGGCTCGGCCTTGGCCAGCGGCGGGTCCGTCTCAGAGCCGGCTGGTAAGGGCTCGCTCTCTCTCGAACACAGGGGAAGCTTCCAGCAGCTTCTTACAGAAGCCACCCCTGTAACCTCCCCCCGCTACCAAAACCTTGCCACACAAAGCCAATACAGTGGTTTTCTCTAGTCTCTTGAATTTCAAAGCTTCCATGTCCCCTCTCAGTTCTCTGTAAACATCTAACTGTGCATCCTTGCTGAGGAGGCTGTGTGATGGGACGACTTTTGTGTTCTTTTGTCTTCCCCAGTGACAGTATCAGCTCAGTTTTCACATCTGCATTTTTCATCAGAAGGGTTTGTTTTTTTGTTTTTTTTTATTTCCCCCCCTTCTTTTTTAGCCACAATTCAGCTGGGGATAGACCAGGCAGAAAGATTCCTGCTTAAGAGATAGGAGTCTCTGTGGAGACCCACACTCAAGGCATGAGCCAAAAGGAGCCCATTGCTCACTGAAGAACTGGATAAGTGAAGACAGACTGAATAAATACTATTAATTCACCATTTCTCTGCCTCTGGCAAGCTTGGATTTTAATACCAATTATTGATTGTGAATCTCACTGGAACATTTCGAGCAACATATGTCATAAAGCTGTAATGATCTGATTGCTGTGCTTCAGGCTGACTGCGGGAACACATATGGACGCAGAGCCAAATTAGGGTCCTGTTTACCCTTCCTAAAACTCCTCTGCTTCATTAGGGTCTGGGGAATAAAGCAAACCATTGGATTTTGCTTTTTTTACAGTGAAGGCAAGGACAGGGGTGAGTTCACATGGGGTATAAATACATGGAACCTAGGTGATCAATGTATGTTTTTCCCTCCACACGAAGTATGGCATAATGAATAGTTTTGATTGTGAAGGGTGGTGGCAGACTGGGGGGACTGTAAACCCCTCCCATCAGAGTGTCAGTAGGATTTTGTCCAGCATCCTTAAGTGGAGTAAAAAGGACTTACACAGGCTTGCACTGGGCTGCAGTGGCAGGGTTTTGTGAGGGAAGCCAGCCTATCCCTGGCTTCATCTAACTCTGTTATTTTTTCTGCACTAGGAATTGCTGAAAATTACACTTTGAAATACAAAAAAGCCGTCCCAAGCAATTACTAGCCAGAGAGGGAGGTAGTGGAGGAGGGAGGGCAGGGAGTGACAAACCTGTCTCCTGCAACCTTTCTGTGTGGTTGGGTAAATAAGCTGTGGAGCAGCACTGTGCCCAGCTTCTCACCCTCTTTCCTAAGCAGGTGCGTTTGCAAAGATATTAACCCTGCATACAGAGTGTGCCATTCAGTAATTATGGAAATTAGCTGGCAATTAGATAATGTCACTCAGTCTCTGCATACAGCTGATAAGCAGTTGAGAGCCACTCCAAAGCGAGGGCGAGACCCTCTCCATGGGCTGCGGAGCAGATGGCTCTGACCTGGCATTAATAGGCTGCTCTCAAGTTTGGGAAGATGTGTGGTGGTTGGGTAGCACTTGGCCACAGCACTGTGGTGGGGCTGCCTCCCTTCCCCAGCTTGGGAAGTTGCGCAGCTGTATCAGCCCTGTGAGCGAGATGTTTCGATAGTGCAAGTGGGTGTGTTTCCTACAGCAGGTTTTGTGTGTGCGAGATACTGAGCCGTCTGTTCAGTGTGCAGGTTCCTCATGGTCTCAGCTCTCTGGCAGGCCAGGGAGGCAGTACAGGCTGCTGGAGGTGCCGTGGAGATAACTTGCTGGGCCTCTCATTCCTTAAGGGTAGCAAGTATTTAAAATGCTCTGCAAAGACCTCGCCTAGTGGTTTGCCAAAGGGCTGATAACATCAGACTGTCTGTCTTGTTTCGTGCTGCTAAATCCCATTAAGCCAAAAATATGACATGTAAAATATTTGTATGCTTTTCCATGTGAGCAATAGGTGGAATTGGAACAGGGGTGTTGCTATTCGTGACTGGGAGAGGTGGTGTCCATCATGAACTCTTTTTTTTGTCTGATGTGATTGTGCTGTGACAAAGTTTGAGATTTCTCAGAGATAAAATATATCAGAAAATACTATGAGATTCTATAGTTATTGTCCCAAACTGTAATATATTGCTATGGTAGCAGCATGCTGTATGAGGCTGCTAGGGTAGCACTTATGCTAAAAATAAAATGATAAGAGCAGAAAATCATTTGTTCTCAGTGTGTCTTGGAGGATCATTGTGGGAAATAGGTGAGGCACAGATTTGTTGTGTCAGGATTTACTTTCTCAAGGTTGGGATTCAGATCCTGGCCACTGCTAAAAAGGACATTGGGTCTTCTGAGTTTTTCTTGAATACCCTCTTGTGTGGTGAGGTTTGCTCTCACAGGTTGAACTGCATGAGACACAAAACTGGAATAGTGGAACGTGCCATGGGTCAGGACTGACAGGTGCTGCAGAACTCTGGAGGAGCCTGAGATGGCCCCAGCCTGCTAGTGGCTGGGTGCGGGCAGCCTTCCCAAAACCTGAGCTGCAGTATCTAAATGGCAATGAAGCACCTAGAAGTGACACCTGTATTTCATGGTTTTTGTGTCTTCTTCCTGTTCTGAAACAGAACTGGCACTGTTTTCTTTCATAACAGCTAGAAGAGGATTACCTTGGCTTCCCTCAATCAAAACAGATAGAGAGAGATTGCCTTGGCTCCCTTCAGTCAAAAATGCTATTCCTGTTTAACCATAAACCTGCCTGGTTTCTCTTGTTAACTGTGGCCTTTGTCCTTTCCTAATGAACATGTATCGATGTTACAGTAATCTGTGCCACAGAGGTAGCCTGCTCCCTTTACTGTGCCTTTGAAATATCCCAAAGATTGAAGTGACCCACAGAGACTGAGATTCCTTTGTGCGTGTAAAACAGTGTTTCAGCAGCCTGGGTTTGGGAGAGATTGGTAGGCTTTTTGGACAGTTGTTTGGGCTGTACATGGACGTATGCATCTCATCCATTGTTATCTATGGAGAGTGTTCACATGTGCTGCTGTGATTTACAGCATCTTTCACTGGTTCTCAAAGAGTTAGTCTTCTAAAACAGGAAGAGAAGAGTAGTAGGGCTGAGGGCTACATCTGATGCAGATGGTGCAACCTACCATGCCCAGGAGAATCGAAAGCTTTGGTGAGAGCCCCTCTGCATTGGGGTCTCTGTGGGCACTTGGTGCCATGCTGGGCTTGCCTCCCTCCCCAGCTCAGGTTGAGCACAGAACTGTCTGATGGAGCAGTGAATTTTTCTACAGTGGTGGTAAATGTTCCAGGGAACTGTGAGCTGTTCAGAACACATCACTGGCTAATTTACACACATTATTATATTCCTATTCCCATCTCATCAATAATTCCAGGCTTGGGTCATCACTTTCTCTCTTACCTCCCTCTCACTCTATTCTCCTTCTCCATAAATCATGGGCTATTTTAGTGGAGCCACTAGGGATCACAGAGGAGAAAGGTAAATGGACAAGAGCCGTATAATTTTTTTTTTTCCAATTGATTTTCAAAGCCCCCCAAAACCCCATGAACTGAGCCAACATTGTGATTATTGGGAAGACAGATGATTTGAGCGTTTGGATCTGCATTTTTTTCCACCTTATACCTCTCCTAACACCTCCTTTTTCCTCCCTCCATTCTCATGAGCCAAGCTGTTAACAATTAAAAGGAATTATCTGCCCTCTGGTTTTGACTTGATTTTATCTGTGTTCATAGCAGTTTAGCTAAGACACACTCCACTCTGGCAGCTGCAGGGAGCAAGCCTAATTTCCACTGGGCACTGAAAGCTCATGTTTCTCTCCAACTTGTGGGTTTTCTTTCAATTGAACCCTTTTGTTTTCTAAGTGACTTGTTTTTCGTGCTAGCTAAATTTGTCAGACTGACAGCCTTGGAGACTTATAGCTAGGGACCCATAGGTCCCTGGGGCAGGTAGGGTAGAGGCTGTGACTATGTGAGCTCTCCCCTTTGTTGCCTAGTGATTCTCCTCCAGCTCAACCTCTGCCCTTTCCAAACAGAAAGTTTTCTGCACTGCCTGTTTCTGCAGTGTCTGTGAGCCTCCTCCTTTGGAGCAAGGTGGCCTGTGGCATTGAAAGGCATCTGCTGGGAGCAACAGCAGCCCCAGTCACTCTTATTGTCCACAGCACAAAATGCTTTTCCCAACCAGATACTGTCTCACAATATTTGTGGTCCAATTTGTGAAATCTGTGTTCATGCTGGGTTCTGGGAGGTTGAAGGCCATGAATCTCATCACCTCCTTTCCTGCTTTGTATCTGTGCTAATGTTAGCCGTTCCCAGAGCTGTTCTCGTGCCCATCGCATCTCTGTGAACAAGCACCTGTGTTAATGGAAAACTTACTTTCTTTTTAAGCAGGATTTTCAAAGAGTGAGCCTAGCTTTGTGCTGTCTTTACTTGTCATCTTAAAACATCCTCCTACCCTAGGCATACAGTCACCCACATGCAAATAGGGAGAAGTGAATTAAATCCCGGTGTTAAGAGTTGTAACTCCTGCTCACTGAAGGCAGTTGGAATTTCTTGCTGTTAGCTAGGGGTGAATTTGGCCTTTTTGCCAAACCACTAGACCAGGGTAAGTGGTTAAGTGCTTAGGCAGTTCTTATCATCTAAGCTACAAGTTTCCTATCATCTAAGCTGCAGGTTGCCATATATAATTTGCATAGCACATGTTTCCAGGTTGCAAAGGTCCCTGTTAGAGTCTCTGAAGTGTGCAAGACATGTGAAGTAAAAGCTATTGCATGACAGGCTGACAGCAGGGTTGTCTTCTCTAATGCTTGCTTGGTGTGCTAGAAAGCATAATGAAAGCAGTGGAATGGGAAGTTCGGATAACATCATCTTTTGCCCTGTATCAACTTTTAAACTCTAAGGAACTCTGGTCTTTGCCCTAAGCATTTTCATTGAGAGGTAACTGTTACTGAGGAAGCTTCAGCACCATTTCTCTCAGTAAAGTCAATGAGATTGCACCCATCAAAGGTGTTAAATAATCTGGTGTATTTCTATGTTGCTCAGCATTGTGGTGTGTGCAGATCACTTCATGAGTTCTCTATTTGCTTCTCGTAGTTTTGAGGACATAGATGTCCTTGCTGCTTTGGAGGACTGTATAGCCAAATGCAGGCATGAAGAAGAGGCCAGAGTATCAAGAAATGTATATAAGTTACTGGACAGATGTTAATAAGCTTAATGGTAAAGATATGGTGAGTAGCAGGACTAACTTCTTCCTTTCTTTTCTTCTCTTGACCGCACAGGTCCTGCAAGCTCCGTAAGTGCCAAGCAGTGAATTATGGGCTGGGTAGCCACCAGTGCATCATGAAGATTGACTTTATTTTTGCCCTCTTGAGGATCACGTGCTTTATGAATTCACTTTCTCCTCCATCACACTGCCACATCTGTCAATATTGTCATCGCTTCTAGGAAACCAGAATTTGAGGCTTGGGCTTCAGCTCTGCCTTTCCTTCCTCCCTGGAACAACCAGTGTTCTATGAAAACAAATCACTGTGGCTAATTTTGCCCTTCACAGAAGTACACCAACTGGAGAAGTCACTTCATATACCCTGTACGTCTGAGATGATAAAAGGCTCTGGATCGTAAGGGATAATTGGGATCTTTCCTTGGGGAGGAGACATTTCCTCTTGGTCACGCCCACTTGCTATCTCACCTTCCACTTACTCTCCCTTTCTCTCTCTCCCTCTCTGTGCTCTCCTCCTCTTCCTGTTGGATTTAACATTTGGTGTTGACTGTTGGCGTTCTCCTCCTGGTAGTGTGGCTTTTGTTTTTCTCCTAGGGAATAGCAGATTCTTGAAACAATGGGCTTCACTCTCCACTCCGTCTACTTCACCTTGAAGGTGAGTTTGCTGCTGGGCTCCTTGCTGGGTCTCTGTTTGGGTCTGGAGTTCATGGGCATCCCCAACCAGTGGGCCCGCTACCTCCGCTGGGATGCCAGCACTAGGAGCGAACTCAGCTTCCAGTTCAAGACCAACGTCTCTGCTGGGCTGCTCCTCTACTTTGATGATGGTGGTGTCTGTGACTTCCTCTGTCTGTCCCTTGTTGACGGGCGCATCCAGCTCCGGTTTAGTGTGGACTGTGCGGAGACTACAGTTATCACAGACAAACAGGTCAACGACAGCAACTGGCACTTCCTGATGGTCAGCCGCAATCACCTTCGGACAGTGCTAGTGCTGGATGGTGAAGCCAAGCCGGGTGAGGTGCGTCCACAACGCCAGTATATGAATATCGTCAGTGACCTTTTTGTTGGTGGAGTCCCACTGGACATCCGTCCTGCTGCCTTGACCCTTGACGGTGTTCTGGGTGAGCCTCCATTTCAAGGATTTATCCTGGATCTGAAATATGGCAACTCTGAGCCGCAGCTCCTGGGTAGTCAAGGGGTCCGACTGGAAATGGAAGGGCTTTGTGCAGAAAACCCCTGTGAAAATGGTGGCACTTGCTTCCTTCTGGATGGTGAGCCACACTGTGACTGCTCAGCCACTGGATATGCTGGCAAGCTGTGTTCTGAAGGTAATAGAATACTTCCCTGCTTCCTATTGATCTTTACATAATCCAAAGAGTTAATTTGTCGCTTAGCAGGGCTATGACTGAGCTCTTATCCCTGCTGGTGGCTATCAGAGGAAAGAAAGTTCCACTGTTCTTTTTCCAGCTGGAAGTAATGAAATGGGAGTAAATAGAGAGCATGAGCAAAATGTGCCTTTCTGAAAGGATGCTGCATTTGTAGCATGGGCAGATTTTCATCAGCAACTTATTAATAAGGGTAGAGAACATAAATTGGTAAATACAGAAGTACCCTAAGTTGGTGTTGCTAAAAGCAGTGGTAAGAAGTTATCTTAGCTGTCTGGGTGAATTCCACTACCCTGTGTCCCTGAAAACTGAGTGAAGTGTTGGTAAACAGGAGCCATGTATGTATGGCTAACATAACTGATTGACAGAACATTGCAAAAGTTAGGCCATCTTTGATGTTAGCTGTTGCTAGTGTGTGGAAGCCCCATACTCCCCCTCAATTGCTTGCATACTAATCACTGAATGGCACCTTGATTGTTTTAGCATCCTTGATTAAATTGCTTTGGGACCTGCTGAACAATCTTACTTAGTATTGCAAAAGGAAGATGGATTTGAGTGTTTCTACATTGTTTCATACTGTCTTCTAAAATTTGAGTCCAGAAGGTTGAAGTCATGCCAACCACATGATGAAGTGTATTTCAGGGTTTTTTCCTTGGTCTTTAGCAGTGTGATGGTAATTAACTCTGTATGTGCAAGAGACTTAAGTAAGTCAACTGGAAGTGCCATTGTGAATTTAAGAATCTCATCACAGCATTTTTTATGACATCTGAGTTTAAACACACAGTTTGAGCTTAAGCCAAAGATGAAACAAGGGCAAGAAGTGTCCAATCTCAAGGAAAAAAAAAACCCTGAAATTTTGTCAAAATGGAAATACTTGCAATAAGTATCTTATCACAACTAGCATTTGTTTACTTCTTTTGGCAATGAAAATAGATTAACCGGAATTTAGTATGTAGAATGTGAGAACTACTGAAAAGAAAGTCCCTGTACTGTTGATATGTAAGCAAAAAGCCCTACAGAAATACTGTGTAAATACAGCTCTACGTTCACAGTATAGATGGATAAGCAAACATGTTTTTACAGAAAGGGAAGGTTTGGAAAATAAACATGATATCCATATGTGCATTCATTTTAAGGTGTTTTTAATGATAACAGAAAATTTGGCTTTATATCCAAATATTACATTAACAGTACATGACCATTAGATAGGAGGTATGAGCCTGTATTGGGTCTGGCTGAGATGGAGTTAATACCTCCCACAGCAGCCCTCATAGCACTATGCTCTGCATCAGTAGCTAGAAAGGTGTTGATAGCACACCAGTGTTTTGGCTACTGCTGAGCAGTGCTGGCACAGCATCAAGGCTGTCTCTCCAACATTTTTGCCCTCCCCTCAATGGCAGGCTGGGGCAGGGCAAGATCTTGGGACGGGACATAACCAGGACAGCTGACCTAAACTAACCAAACAGATATTCCATACCATATGACGTCAGCTCAGATGTAAAAGCTAAGTGAAGGGAGATGGAAGGGGGGGGCATTTTTGTCTTCCGGAGCAACTACTACGCGTACTGAAGCCCTGCTTCCCGGGAAGTGGCCAGACATCGCCTGCTGATGGGAAGTAGAGAGTAACATCATTTGTTTTTTCTTTGCTTTCGCGCGCAACCTTTGCTATCATTTTATTAAACTGCCCTTATCTTGACCCACGAGCCTTTTGTTATATTTTCTCTCCCCCGTCCAGCTGAGGAGGGGGAGTGATAGAGCGGCTTTGGTGGGCACCTGGCGTCCAACCAGGTTCAACCCACCACAGAGCCTCTGAAGTGCTGAACACCAGGATTCTTCCTGGCTATTTGCTCTGCACCGATCAGGTCCAAATGAATAACGAGCCAGAACTATTTTCTGTGCTTGAACCATGAATTATGTGGAGCTGGAGAGACTGCTGGGTCTGACCAGGCACTTCAATAGCTGGGTTGCTGGGCCTGATCCTCATACACTTACAGAATAAATACACCTCATGTCTAAATGCCAGTTTTGGATGACAGAAGATTGCAAGAGCCACACAGGTATGTGGACCCTGAAACGTAAAGATAGAAGCCTCTTCTGCTACTGGGCTAATGGATCCAGACTCAATGGGGAGCTGCTCAAGATATCAACAACATATGGTTTTCAGGGAATGTCTTGAGAAAATACTGTACATGAGCGAGGCTTTCATGTACCTCTGGGGCAATTGTGAAAGCTCTAACTACGGCTCGGGTGGCGGAATTTCTGAATTTCCTGGGTGGGTGGGGCAATATGAAATCCATCGTCTAACAAATCCAGGGATATTTCTGTTGTAGACATCATGGATCAAGCAGTGCTATTGTTACCTTTTGAAGCCACACGTCACCATTGCTGTTTGTTTCCTATAGTGATTCATCAGTTTCCAGCCCAACCTATTAAGGGTGAGCAGAGAAGTTTGTCACCATCTACCTTTTTTAGTAAACATTTTTAACTCACTGTTAGGTGTGCTCTGTTCACTCACACAGAAGATGCTGTGCAGAGAACTTTTCCAGTGGAACAAATGTAGAGGTTTCCACAAACAGTCATTAACTTGTCTGGTCCTTCCGTTTTCTCTTGTATTACTTCATTATGTATATTTGGTTTATGTTAGAATTTTATGATCAGCCTTGTTTTCTGCCTCCTTTATGCCGCAGCAGTGGTGATTTCTGTGTGCTAAATGCTGTCACCCAAAAATGTTACAGTGTTTGTGAAGATTGTGAAAAGAAGGGGAAAAACAGAGGAAAAGCTGTTCAGTAAGTGGAAAGAAGCAGACAAAGAAAAGTGGCAAGGAAACAAAACAGGAACCAAGTTAAGTATAGCTACTTTTTAATCTGACTTTGAAAAATGTAGCAAACTCCGAAGATGCTCTCTTTCAATTCCGTGAGTGTGGCAGAACCTCCACTGATGAACAGTAGGATGTGGTAGGAACGTCAGAACTGGATGCAAGCTCTTTCTCCCTGTGGCTTGATTGGCCATTAACCAACTTCTGTTTTCTTTGTTTGCTTTTTTTCCAAGAGATGATGTTTGTTGTCTGAACTGTTCCCTTTTGTTTTGTTTCCTTATCCTGCCTCTGAATATTTGCAGAAGTAACATGGTTATTTTATTCCCAGTCTCGTTTTTGGAAAAGGCATGCTCTTTCAACTGGATATCAGCAACTCCCTTTTGGGGGGATCCTTAACTCCATTACAGTATTTACTAGTCTGTAGTCTGTGTGCGTATTTTCATTTTGTCACCGGAGTTGGCTCTTTTACTGGGAACTGATGGGATCCAATCAATAACAACTTCTGTTTGAACAGCTAAATGCAATATGTACCTTTTTAATGATGAGTTCTCTTGACAGTGTCCAGGCCATTACTTGCCTATTGACTGATACCTATGTCTGCAGATGGTAAAACCACAGCAAACTCATTTATTCTGTGGCCAGAGAAATAAGAAATAAATAGAGACTGGAACCTGCTGAATCTGTACTGTGAGGGAATGAAGTTCCATTTACAGTATTAGGGGTTACTGTAACGCAAAGTGCAGTTCCAGTTATGGTGAACCTCAGCAGAGAACTACCATTCCATACTGAGACAAAACTGTAAATCCTGTCCAGAATGCGACCCCAATGTGCAGAAAGATTTTTGGCACTTAACGTGCACCCAGAGTTATCAGGATTGTGTGTGCCATAGTAGCTACATGCCCAGATGGGTAGCTCAGCAGGTCATTGCTGGTGAATGAGAAGTATGATTTCTATGTCTGAGTGTGTACAGTGGGAGTGCAAATGCGTGCACACTTTGGAAGGTTTGGCTGTTTTCAATCAAATGTGATACTATTTTTATTGCAGTTGGAGTATACTGGTTCATTTAATCTGACAGCTCTATAGGGTACAAAGGGTGGCTGATCTGAGTAGCAATTAATTTGTATGTTTCTGGGCAATGGTGGCATTAGACATGAAAGCTGAAGCAGAGACACCTTTCCCTCTAAGAAACCTCATCACTCTATGGGATCAAGCTGCTGTCAAGAGAATGAGGCTCCTGTAGAGTTTGAGCAGCACAGATATACATTCATGTAGCTGGGAAAAAAATCCCCAAGAAGACCTTTCCCATGCACATTTTGAAAAATGTGCTGCTGTAGCAGCCAGATGAGCATGTTCATATCTGCTCATTCAGGATCATGCTGTCTTCCTTAGTCTGCAAGAAATTCTCTGTTCCTCCAACATTCCCATGTAGAGAGTGAGTTCACTAATGGGGACAATGTGAGCGCAACATTGTATGTACAAAAGCATTTTGGCCCAAGACCTCACCCCTCTCCCTAGCCCCCTTCTGGACTTTGTGAGGAAAGATGAACAGAAGATGTGCATAGAAATGACATTAACTCTGCTTCTAGTTGCAGAACCAAGAAGCCGATGTGATCACTAGCTTCACAAAGCACCATGCTGAAGCCTTTGTGTTGCCTGCAGGGGCTGTTTCTAAATGAACCTTGAATAGGGGCTTGATTGCACCTCTTCCCTTGATTACAGAGCAAGATTTCCTGGGGATGCTGCCTGCTGAATGACAGAGGAGCCCGTTGCTCTGTAATTATCACACTTCTAACTGCAGCAGGAACAGACTTTTCTATAGACCCTCAGCTTCATTTAAAGCAACAACTTACTTTAGAATTTATCCTCCACCTGCCCCTTTGGAGCAGCCCAGTTTTGGCTGCATCTAAAGGGACTGCCTAACCTCACTTGCAATCACTGTATCTGCCTGTGAGCCACCCCAAACTTTGTAGTACTAAGTACATGGCACTTTGCCATGAGCCTGATGGGTGCACTTAATTTGCATATACATTTACATACATTTTGTAATCAGAAACAAATGAACATGACCATAATATTTGCTTCTACTTGCATATTCCCTGATAGATGAATATAAATTGGTTGTTGTTGAATTCACCAGCAATAAACAGCTGCAGACCCTTCATTTGGTCTTGTGCTCTGCTGTTCTAGAGGGCAGTAGGCAGTTCTGGGACACACTTTGGGGGGCCCAGGTCTTCACTCACCAGTGCAAAACTCTAGAATTGATGGTCTCCAAGGGCTATAGAGTAAATATTGCGAGGGGAAAATCTTCTGGTTTATGCCACTTCTTATGCCTGAGCTCTGGCCATTGTGCAGAAAGCTGGTAAGAACTCTGCTCATGACTTAGATTTGCACCAGTTTGTTTTTCCCCATATCTTTCTCTTGCTCATTCTTCCTAGTTTAAGTTCCTTTGGTTGTATTTAAAATAGTAGTCTTTTTCCAGTCTGGTTGTAATTTTTTGATGCATTGCCAGATGAGCACCAGAGAAGCATGATATGTTAAGATATTAATTAATGTTTATAAAGTGCTTTGAAACTCCAAAGTGCAGTTTAAGCACCATTTGTTGTTCTTAATAGTAAATATTAAAACTGAGCAGGAGCAGCAGAATTTCAATTTAGATCCTACATACCCCTTCAGAGAAATGGCCTAGGACCCATTTCCCCTCACTAAGCATGGACTGCCTGCAGCTCCAGACCTAGCTGGATTTGTTTTGTACCCTCCCCTGCTTTTAATGCAAGGGAGCCACAGGGAGATTATAGGCCCCTGTATGGAGTGTTCCATTGATTCAAACAGTCTAGCTGCAGTACATGCTGACAGCTATATTCTTCTTGTTTCACTTTTCTGTATTATAGATCACCATGGGGCTACAATCCTTTTCTGCTTGATTGCAGATCAGCTGTAGACCTCAGGCAACAGACAAGTTATAGTCCTCAGTTAGGCAAAGCTTGGACATCCCCTCTGCTGAAATGAAGCAAATTGTAGTTGGGTGCAAAGGAGATTGCAATTTGATGTGAGGTGGAACTGGTGAAGAGTGAGAACAATTTGTAGGCAAGAAGGAGGTGGGACCTGGGGGAAAAAAAACCAGGATCAAAATGTTACTTTATAAAAGAGTAAGCCATACTTCACATAGGCTGTTTACAGCAGCTGTTCTGTCTTGGTTTTACCTGCCTGATAGTATAAGAGAACAGTTCTTGGCTATCACAAAGAGTAGATTTGAATGGGCTGGGTGAGCTGCTGGAGGACTGAATCTAGCTAGAGTCTGGATATCAGCTTCCTGTCAGCCCATAAACCAGCCTGCTGGCTCCTGCTCTGTCCCAGAGTGTGCACAGCTAGGATCTAAAATGGAATTTTAGGGCATTACTAAATAAAGGTTTAAATAAAAGTAAATAATAATAATTATGAAAGTGAGCAGAGCCAGAAATTTCTCTTTCCAACTTACGGTCAGGAGGTAATTTGATTTCAGAAGGAAGGTTTATTTTCCTTTGGTTTTGCCCTAAAAAAAAAAAAAAGGGGGGGGGGAACAAACATAAAAAAGAGTTGATGCATTATTACTGTCCAGGCTTCTGCTGAGCTAGGCAGCCTGTCATGGAGGTCAATCAGCAGTAAATGTAGCCCCAAGCAAGACAGCACATGCTGTAGCCTTGCTTTCATCCATATTCCAGGATGGAGGTGTGCAGTTCATTTCCCACAGGGTAATTTTTGTTAAGTTTTGTTGCAAGATGGAGGGAGATAATCCTCCCAGATACCTTGAGGATGCTGGAAATGGCACGACAAAGCTACAATGAAAGAAGCGGAGGAGGAGCACGTCTGTCCGGGAAACTCTGGCATTACTAAGAGAAGATGAGCCTCTGCTCGCCGACCTCAGCACCAAGTGCTCCTGGGTGCAGGAGAAGGTGGTAATCCATGTGATGACATGGTAGAGCGGCCACCTGTTCTGGGCCAACTTCTGGTTTCACTTTACCTCTTGTTCCTTTGCTGAGCCACTTTGAACTTGATGGGTAGTAAAGCTGCTTTCTCTTCCTATAGAAAGCAAGGCAACTGCCATGTTATTGCTCTCCAGAGACAGCAATGTGACTTTGGGGGGTGTGTGTGTGTGTGTTCCTCCCACAATCCTTCATTGCAGACAGGCTCACTGCTGTTGTAAACCTAACCTGCAGAGCAAAGCATTTGCTCTTCTTCCATCTGTGAACAGGTCCAGGAGCTGTCAGCTGGGTGCAAAACAGCCCAAGGGCTAAGGGAGGTAGGGGAGGTCAGGAGGACTGTGGATGTCACGGACTACTCAAAGCAGAACTGGTTTGTGTTTGAATGTGTTTGCTCTGAAGAGGGGCTGGGACACTGCATTCACATTCTGTGTTGCTGACAGCGTTGCCAGTCATGCTGTGTCAGCTGTCCAGGCTCTGCCTGCGTGTACACTAGCTCACCTCATTATCCTGAGAGAAAAAGGTAAAATGTGTAAAGGAAGTGGACTGGGGCAGCAAAACTTGGATGGTCCGGTCATAAGAGTGTTGGCACCTAAGAGACTAATTTCCTTTTCTGCCATGGACTTCTTGCATCCCTGGGGTGATTTGCTGGCAGACTAAAGTACTCAAGATTGAATCAACTGACCTTTCTTTGCAGGGGATATGTACCTGGTTACCGTCTGTGTCTTAGTCTCCATATCTGAAATATGTAGCCAGTGCAGCTTCCTGTACTCTAGGTATTAAGAATCTCATATGCTGCTGTATGGTAGTGATAGAGACGTATAAATATATCTTAGCAAGACAGGTAAATGATGATAATTCATGCACACCCAGTGAGATGACCTGGTTTGATTGTCAGTTTTCCAGCTAGGCTTGCAGTTAGAGATTAAGGTTGTCTTTCCTTGTTAAGTGGCCATCTTTGAGGAATGTTCCTCATCTTTCTTTTCAACTGAAATCTCCCAGTTTCCTGCTGCTTTGTGCAGTGTCACACTGTGAGCACTCAGTCACTTCCCAGGCCAGGCTGCAGTTGTGCTGGTAAAGAGAGAGCCCGAGCAGCAGGGTAGCCTCTTCCCAGTCAGGTGACATGGAGCAGATGCTGCACTGCAGGGTGCCAATAGAAGCAATGAGAGAAGGAGAGCTTTTCATTCTTTTTTTGTCTGTCCCATGTGCCCCACTGACTTCCCCCAAATGCCCTCTGTCATGAACCTCAGATGCTGATCAGATGCTTTTCCTTGTGTGGTGACCCACCTCTGCCTACCTCTCTGCACTGGCACTCTCCCTGCTGTGGCTGCTGATTCCAGCCAGCTCCTTGTACCCTCCATGCTCAAGACTCACCTCGACCTTGTGCTGTCAGGGAAAGCAAAAAGGGTATAAAAGGCTACCAGAGCAGAATAGCAGAACTTGCACTTCCTCTGTTTCTGCAGGAATCATTGCATAAAAAGCAGGACAACAGAGAAGAAAGCCTGTTGGGTTGTTTTTGAGTGTTTAATGAGCCCAAAGCTGGGAAGTGTTTTGTGGTTCTAAGGCACTTAAAGGGTAAGTGAAATCTTCTTTCCTTTCCTGCTAACTCTTGTCAACACAACTCTGTTTATTAGCTACAACAGGTGTATTTGTAGCTGGTCTGCAGTTTGCAATGTAGGCCAAGGAGGAAAGGGATACTTGGCGCTCAGGATTTTACTCTGAAGTGTCATCTTCCTCCTCTCACTCATGGAATTTGACCAGTAAAGTAACCTGAGTGAATACAATGGACTGGGTTTGGCTCTGAGTATTTGACAGAGACATTTATCAGAAAGGAAGCAGCAGTTCATTGGTAGATGTGGAAATTTGAGCTGTAGGTTAAAACTGGGCTTCAATCTCTAATGCTGCTGGCAGGCCCCAGAGTTTGCTTGGCTGCTGCATTTATTCAGAAGCCTTTCTCAGAATCTGTAGTCTCTTGGGTGGATTTTTATTTCTTCTCGGTTTGTTGCCTTAGTACTTGAGAAAAATGACACTGTCTGAGTTTCCAAACCTCTGGTGTGTCTCCGCAGGCATGTGTTTGATTTTCTGGTCTTCCCTGTTGCCTCCATCCTGCCAGCTTGTCTTTCAGAGTCAGAGTGCCTCTCAGTACCTTTCTTTTCAAGGTAATATAGGAGAAATCCTTGGAGCTAAAGGTGAGTTTGTCTACGGAGGCTGGTCAGAAACCGCAGTTGAGGCACAGATGGCTAAGCAGAGATGAGAGCGGCTTGTGTTCTGATCTGCAAATTTCATAGCTCAGTGGCGTTTGCAGCTAAATTCCTTAAGCTCCTTTCTGTATGTGGCTGAAAATATATTGCTTATGTTCCCCAAAGAATTTTTTAAAATGGGGAAGTATATGGAATCATTCCTTAATAAATTGCTGTTAAAAAAAAGGGAAGAAAGAAAAAGGTGAGGTTTGTGAAAAGGAAAGGAGATTACATTGCTTATCTAGGACTACCTAAAAGAAAAAGCTGCAAATGTAGCCAGATTTTCTGTGCTGCTTCTTCTCTCTTTTGGCTTTTCCTCTGTGGCTCCTGTGAGAGCTGCCCTGGGACTCGGTGCAGTAGGAGGCAGGGGGCTGCGCAAAGTGGCCACCCTGCAAGATGCCTACCAGACCTCTGGTGTAATTGGAGATCTGTGTAGGTCCTTGTTATTCACGTAGCTTTGACTTTTAAGAAGATAACAGGAGATCAATGAACATAAAAAAATATGGATTGGATATATTGCCATCACGAAGCAGTAGTGTTGTTACATCTCTCAGGATAATGGGAGCTAGAGGTATGTTTACATTAGTGTCAAAGATGAGGCACAACTCATACGGGCATATCTAGCTGAAAATTTGCCAGCTTAGGTACTGGTAGCTGTGTGATCACAGCAGCTTGGGAGGTAGTCATATGATGATAGTTGTATGGCTATAAGTTTATCATAGGGTGGAAGACCCTCTGAGAAAACACTGGATGCTGCAGAAAATGGCAAAATCCTTTTTCTTCAGAGTTCCTGTAGTGGGCACTGTGCTGTTGGAGATCTGGGGTTTTTTTTTGCCTTCACTGAAAATAAAAAAAATAATTGGGGCTCCGATGATCAAATTGTAATTTAGGTTACTGGCTTGGCTGTCTCCTCCTAAACTCTCTATTTTCCTTCATTACTTAAGCTGAAATGCTCAGCTGTGTCTCAGCTGCAGCAACAAACACATCTACAACAAATTCCCAAACCTGCTGGTTTTGAACAGGTGTAAGACCTATATACCTATACACTTTATCTCTACTTCGCATCTTACACGTAATTGTATCTGTAAGGCAGTCTGTTTTCTGACTGCCCTATCTTGTGGCATGTTCAAATGAAAGACGTGGGAAGCAACATTTTGACCAACTAAGACACATCATAATAAGACAGCTTGGAAATATTTTCCTCGTGAGAAATAGTAGTTTCATTCAAATCAAAATAGTTAGAAAAACAATACTGATTTTGATGACAGTCTGCAGAAAAAGCAATGTCTTTTTATTTTGTAGAATTTCTGGATTCTGACTTCGTTTAAAATGTAATCTATATCAATTGCACATATAGTTCTAGCTTACTTTGTAACTTACTGACATTATTGTCCCTAATATGGAGCTACTACTGATGAGCTGCAATATATCACAAAAATGTTGAAGTGTTTTAAGGAAGGGGCATATGCTCCCACACTGACTAAAAAGCTCTAATGAAAACCTGTGGACTCAACCCCACTGTGCTACAACTGCGGGAACTGATAGGCTCAGAAGTGGACGCAAAAGGAGACCTAAGCATAGGTTAGACTCAAGCAGAGAGGAGAACAGATTTCCAGCTCTCAGACAGCAAGTGGAGCCTGGAGCACAGGTAGGGTGATGAGTCAGATCGATGCCCTTTGAAACCTCCCAGGAGGGAAGAGTGGCGTGAAACGCTGTTATTTAAGTTCATTGGAAGTGACAGATCTGTAGGTACTGCTCTTTGTCAAGAGCTCCACTAAAGGAAGGGCCCAAGGAATGATCTTGAGTGGACAGGACTTGGGTGGGTTATTCCCCATTTAACTTCTCAGATGTGCCAGTATCATTGAACAGTGCAGTCTCTGAACAGTGACAGTGAAGGCAGCAAGGCTGCATATATTAAAGAAGAACCATAGCTGCTGATTTGAGAGGTTGGGATTGTCAGCAGTTTGGTCTTTAGCTTTTTAGTGTGTGGGATTGAACCTAAGTAGTTTGCAGTGTAGCTGGACCCGAGGACTGGGCAGCGGGCATTCCCAAAGAAGAGTATAACAAATACCTCTCCGTGCAAGAAATGCTCTTTGAAATGCAGACAGCCCAAGCTGAGATTTGGGCTGGATAAACGAGGCTCTGCCTATGAAAATCACTTGGGAACTGCACTAGTATGGCATGACAGCCATTCTTGAGCTCTGGGATGTTTTCCCTGTCATTGCTGCTGCCAGTGTGGTGACTCCCAGTTTGCCTGAGGCAAAAGATAGCTAAACCAAAGTACTAAGTAGCAGATCCTCTATCTCTGGAGAACAATTGGCTGTGATTTCAGACCTCATTTGTCAATGGTGTTTAATTATAGCCCTGCTACCACTTACAGTGGAGGTCACTGCTGTGTTGTAGGTCTATTTAATGCTCCCTCTGGCCTTAAAAATCTATGAATCTATATCCCATTATTTTGGGGCTTTTATAGCAGTCTCCACTGGTTTCTTTCAGAGCTGAAATTGCTTAAGTTTCCTTTTGGTTACTTGGCAAAATGTTGTTCTTGGAAAGCTTACTAAAACAATTTAAGCCACTTTTCAGGTCTGTGAGTGAAACAAAATGTAGGTTTCATCTTTTTTAGATTCTATCCCTACACTTGCCCAGTTGTTTTCTCCTAGTGAACGGCTGGCTGACTGTGCTGCTGTGTGGGTACATGAACTATCTGAACTTGCAGATACCATGTCATTAATGAGCTGCTCTGTAGAAAATACATCAAATGTACAGATCACTGTATAAAATGTTTTCTTGCACATCTGGTCACGTAAATAGTATTCAACTTAAAATTAACCTCACACACCAAGTGCTCTTTAGTCAGGTAAAGCCTTCATTCATACTGAAGAAAGATGTGCTTAGCTAAGAACTAAACCCAAATCTATTTAAATTTGTTGATCTTGTCAGTTTAAAAAATTACTACTTTTAAGTCCCATTTTGGAAAGTGATTCAGGCATCCTGGAGCCCCATGACTGGTTTGGGTTTCTAAATAGTAGTTTTGATCATTTAACCTTCATATTGTATTTATTTCCATCCTTTTTCACCTCTAAAGATTTGGGCCAGAGAGCACATTTCTCTTGGAGATTCTTTCCTTGTCTGTGTTTATCTTTAATAATATCAATGATCTGATACTGATCTAAAACCAAGGCCATTCAAATGTTCTTTTTCTAAAACTGAGTGAGGAAGGAAAATTAATTGCAAAAATCCTGCTTTAATGTGATGTTAAAGTTATGAATTTCCAAATTAAATGGTAGTACCTGCTACAATCAAAATGCCACATTCAAATGTGCTTCGGGCATCCTGCACTTGAATTGTGTGCAAGGCAGGAAAATAAAAGAGCTAAAATGCTGTCAGGTTAATAATAAATTGTGCATACATGTGGCACATTTCATCAGAGTATTCCTAAGCATCTCACAACTACTGATAAATCAGTCAGCCTTCACATCACTCTAGCACACTGTGAAATGCATGTTATCTCCATTTTACTGATGGCAAAACTGAGAGGCAAGCAGAATGTGAATTATTGGAGGGTATCAAGTCAGAAGCTGCCAGAGGTGAGATTGGAATCCAGAATGCTGAATCCTAAGTATTAAACAATATAGTAGTTTATCTAGTTTTATCCAAGTATGCTAGAAAAGCCGCAAAATTCTGTGTTTTACATTGAATGTGAAACTAAAAACGGGGCTTTGGGTTTTAGGGAATCTTGTAAAATTTCAATTGATTGAAATTCAAAGAAAGGTGTCTTTTTATTCTTTCTGGTGGAATAGATTGTCCATATCCAAGAAGTTCTGCCCTTTGTGGCTGTTGCATAACTTTGTCAGCTGAAACCATCTTGAGCAGCTTGTTCCCTACCTCTTGCCAGTGTGCTGCACTGTTTGGGCTATGCTTTATGGATTCCTCTGTTTAGTGTTGGTTTATAGTCAGTAATGAGGAAAAATAGATTTGTAGCGGTAAAAGTTTTAGCTGGTTTTGCACATCTGTGGTTTATGTGCTCTTCACTGTAACTTTTCAAAACAGGGAAGAGAAGATCCGGTTCCTTTAAATGTTTTCTGTAGAGAGAGGCTTATGATTTCACAAAAAATATCAAAATAAAACACTAATTCCAAGTCTTTGAATGCTTTACTGAATATCCCCTTGGATGGAAGGTGACAGGAGAAAGTGTAATGATGTCTCACATTTCCCCTCCCCTCTGCATTTCTGCAAACTTGCCAAGGTGATGGTCTCCTGTAACCTTACCTTCCTGCCTAGTGTTCACTGTCAATATAGACAGAGAGTTTTACTGGAAACTTTGCTCCAGCGTGCAGTGACTCCAATGAACCACTGAAGGCAGGACTCTTATGTGCTGGGTTTCCAGCTGAGGGGTAGATATGACTTTATAGAAGGCTGTTCATATATGATGGAGACAGAAGAGTTTTTGATTAGACTTTTTTTTGTTTTGTTTGCTTATTTTGAGAGAAGATCACATGGAAAAATGAATTCCTGAAAAGACCTGGGCTTTTTACCTTATCTCTCTTTGAGCAGCTTAAAAAGAACATTTTTGAAGAGTTCTTTCTTCTGTGTTTGTTGCCCCAGAGTCTTTTCTTTAGACACTGAAAATGGTTCCAGTATGTCCCAAATCTAGTGTTACCCTTGAAAACAAAGTTGCCTGGCAAACAACAGGCACCCAAATGAGCAGAAAGTTCTGTGTGGAATGAAGATAGTAGCAGATGGGACATGATGACCTTGTGCTTATTCTGGAAATGATAACATAATGAGAAGACTTGAGTAGAGTCTCTTTAGCCCAAAAGTGCTCTCTTATTTTCTGTGTAATCATTACATACTGCATTTAACCATACTGTTCTCCAACAGATACTCTGTTTTACTGCATAGCATGCAGGAGTGTGAGTAGGACTCCTCCTCTCAGGGTAACTAACATTTCTGACCTGGCATTTATTACAGAAGCTGTTTAAATTAAATTATGAGAAGCTGTAAGCATTACTTATGGATTATTTTAGTGCAGTGCACAACAGAATTTAATTGTTGGTACTGTGAAAAAGCACATCACTGGAATTCCTTCAGGTCTGTAATAAAACTCATCAGCAGAACTAGGCCAGAAGGAAACAGATCTAAACTAACAGGCAATGCCAGGATCAGGAGTGACATTTGTTGGTAGTGCTGTCAAAGTGGATCCCAAGATACTTGCAGAAAAGAGAGTGGCCAGTCCAGACTGAGATAGGTTGCTAGGGCTGTTAGCTCCATGATAGATGGTTGGAGAGCGGTGCCCAGACCTGTGACTGCGTGGATCTTTTCCTTAAATCTTGCTGGCAGTCTTTTCTTAATCCAAACCACACCTAAATATCAACACTCCAGCTGTTCCTTCCTTGGATCAGAAGTACGATGAGTTGATTTTTGTAGCTGCCTGTGGCTCTGCTGCTTTTCACTGCTTTTTCTGCAGCCTAATTGTCCCATCCAGGCTTGTCCCTGGCTCTGTTGGGCTTATCACTCTGTCGGGAGTAGGAAGGAAGCAAATAGCAGTCTGACTTTGGCACTGATCCTCATTCCTCTTGCCCCCAACCCTAACGTGGTAGATGGAGGAGGCTGATTTCAGGAAGGGGAGGTGGAGTGAGAGAGATGACAGATGATGTAAGCAGAAAGCAGAACTGTCAAGATGATCATGGCTGGCAGGGGAAGAGCCTCCCAGTTGTGACTGGCCATGCTGGCACTGGGAGGCAAAGCAGTCTCTCTGAGGCAAAGCTATGGGAGGCTGGGGGTTGGGCTCTGCAACTGGAGAAAAAGAAAGCGAGTCAGCAAGGGAGAACCCAGTTGTGCTGTGTGTTTGAGGCGGGAAGGTTGCCCAAGCATGGAAAACTGATCAGCCTTCAAGGCACCCAGTTGGAAGGTAAAGGTACATTCACATTTGCATCCTAGTCTTCAGCTAAGTGAAGTATCAACATCTCTTGAGGATCTGTTCCATGAGCATCTGCTGGGAGGGCTCTACATCTCCCTCCTTTTGATGTTTGATTCCCTTGCTGGAATTGGGCGTCTGATACTAGAGACACGCTCCTCACACCTTCCTAGCCCTCATCAAATGTGTCCCAAGAACCTTGCCAGGTATAAGAATAATGCAGCGATGCATGAATCTCTTTTTTCCTACAACTTCTACATCTTTTTTTCTCATTCCTCTGCTCTTGGCTTTGGAGACCGAAGTCTTCTAGGTCTTCAGATGTCACTACGGATCCTGTTGGGCCCACACATTCCACATAAATGAAATTAAGAGGAGTCATCAGAGCTTTGAGTCTCCCTTTCCTTTAATAAGATGACGTAAAGGTGCTGTGACCTTCTTTCTTTTCCCTCCAGGCCTTATGACAGAGAACTGGATAGTGGAACATGGCTAACACACTCAAGCTAAACTAATTTCTGAGAAAATACTCATCTTCATTATCCCCCAGACCATTTGCTATGAACTGCTCCCATCTATCTGAACTGACTCTTCCTGACCCCTCTGCGATTCAAAGCCCTGCCAGCTTTAAGCGCTCTATATTTTCCAAGGTTAATCATTATATGGGATGGACACAACAGGCATCTCTTCTGTGTGTGGGAATCTCAGAAAGGAGCAGATGCCCGATTGTCATTCTCCACAAGAATGTGTAAATTGCAAGACATGAGGTAAAAGCTCCATCTGCTGGAACAGTCTTTGAAGGCCCTGTTGGAGACAAGCTCCAGCCTTCTGCTCTCAAATGAGGTGGCTTCATTCAGGGCCTCCTATAGCAGACAGGAAAGCAAAGACTAGTGTGGAAAAGATAGCAGGCGGAAAACAGCCAGAGCTGATGTTACTCATGTGCTGAGGCAGCAGCACCAAGGCTGTCTTGACCGTCATTGGTATTGGAGCCAGGTCCTGTATGTTCTAAGGTGATTGCCAAGGTCCTGCCTCAAACCTTGTCAGGAATAGCCCAAAGTTGGCCAGTATCCAGCAAACCAACAATAAACTGTATGCCATGAGACTGCACACTGCTGAGGGATCTAGAGTCAGTAACAAGGTGGTCTGCACTTCATTTGAGACGATGGAAAATGTCTTTCCCTATTGGTATAGAGAAAGACTGTGAAGAGTAAGATCTAGTGGCAAAGCAGTACTAATGCTCACTACCAAAAGACCTGTTATATCCTTGTCATCTGGTGTAGTATCATGCAACCTGGGGCATATTAAGGTGCTGTTAAGTGCTCAGAAGTTGTTCTTAAGAGTTTCGGAGACTCTGGAGATCAAGATATCAAGTATAGCTTACAGGATGTCAGATGGTCCAACCAAAATGACTGTAATAAATAGGCCTCTTTGACCCATGCCAGAGCTCTTTGCCAGCATCAGTTGAATAATACCCAGTGCAAAATGAGTGGAGAAGGGATTCCATTTCCTCCTGTGGAACTGGATATGTCTATTATCATTACTTCTGGCAGCATATGATTTCTTTATATAAGCGTCATGCATTTCCTGAAGGAGATGCTGTAGGGCATAAAATTATAAGGAACAGTCAAAACCAAATGTGACTCTGAAGAACTACTGAAAGGTGGCAGCATGGCATTTACATTTTTAGCAGAGATGTGTTTAGACATTATTAAAGAGGGGATTGGCCAAGGTGGTCTTTGCGGATGGCACTAGACATCCCAAACACTGTGGCTATGTCTGCCATGGTGACAGGGTGCTATCATGGAATACTAGACATTAGACATTAGATGTCTAGGTTCAAAGAGGTTCAGACCAAACACAAATGTTTTCACTTGAGACTTTATAGCTGTAATGCAGGACAGAACTGCATGTTCTGAAGTACCAGTAGGCCCACCTTGTGCTTTTTAGAGTTTTGCATTTTGTCATCAATTGCAGTGAATAAAATTCTCAGATTGATAGATTTTACTTTCTTAGCAACCCAAATATCATGCCAAGAAGTTCAGTGAGATACTGGAGGATAACAGTAGTCTTCTTCCCTAATAATACAGTCTACACATGTTATACACCTGCAAATTTGCAGTGGTGATTAGGAGCACTTTCAGGGTTTAGTGAATAAATCTTTGGAGACAGCCTCATCCTCTTTTGTAAATCACGGTATGGCTGTAGCTATCTGACCAGTTTAATAATTTATATCTTTTTTCCCCATTCTTTTTCAGGCTGTCACTCATAAGAAAGCTTGCCCCCAATAGAAGTGGGTGTTGCTTTCTCTGGGAGTCATACAAGAGACTATGTAGGAGTGAAGAAGCAGCTTTTCCTAATGCTACATTACACAAAATAATAAGGGAGGTTGTTTCCCTGTTCTAGGTCTGAAGGAACCTAGCAGATGCATACGTATTGTCTTCTGTCTGAAGTTTAGGACAGTAAAGTGGACCTTTAGCCACAGACATCTCCAAGCTCAAGACTGGCTCACAGTTCTTGTGTACCATCACCCAGTCTGTAGGATGTACCTTGGAGTGCTGCTGTTGACCTCAGCGTTCCTAACACAAGGCCTGGTTTTTTTTGTTACTCTTCGTGTTATTGTGGGGGCATCATCAAACATTCAGCATTTGGAGTAGAAGTGTTCTACTTCCCCAAGTAGATAAAAACTACAACAGTTACTCTGTCACCCATAACAAGCAATTAAGTTCACAGACATTATGACTGATAGGCAATATCCTCCTCTTGGATAGTTTCTTTTTCTCTAGTTATTTAAAAGTGGGGATTAAACTGTATTACACTGGTAAGAAGGAATCGGTGCCTCGCAAATGGTGGTGTGCAGAACTGATATTATTTGTTAGGCTTCACCTCTGGCCTTCTGGAGCATGGCTGAGGTGAATATATTCTGTCTAGGCACTATATAAAAGCAAGGGGATCACACGTTTCCACCTCAATTTTTATGGCTAATCCTGGAGAAAAAGAATGTTCCTTATTGTCCTCCCCACAATGACAATAGTCATGACAATTCCAGGGCAATATCACTATAAGGCTGAGTGGTGAGTCGTGCTCTCGGAAGGAAATGAAGCTACAGTCATGTCCTGGAACAGAAAGTTGTCAGGCTGGTCTGTGTAGTATTTCTGCTTCTACAGAGTTCTGTTGTGGCGTGGCTGATAAGCAATATGTCCATATAATGTATGGACATATTGCTTGATGTACAGTTGAGATGTACTCAATTGTTCTCTCACTGGGAAATCATCAGGATCTGGATATAGTGTTATTAACCCTGTTGCTCTACGACTCCAAGCTGGCAAGCTTTCACACCAGACTTGAAATCCAGCAACTGGTGGCTGCTGAAAAAGTCCTTATAAATGTTCTTCTGTACATTCTGCTAATACAGATATTTCATGACAGACTTATTTACAAGGGAAGATACCATGTGCTCCATGTGCTGCTCTATATACTGCCTTTGCTAGGTTTCTATTGGCTTAATTTTGTAATTGTGTAGTTTTCTATTACTTCCCCATGTACGCTGCCTAATATCCAGGATTAAGTGGTACAAGGATGTGATTTTCCTGATCACCTTTTGCCAAATGACAGTGTTTGGGTTGTCATACCTGTCTAGATGTCCAGTGGGCCCCCATCCTTCTTCTGTCTTACGTGGATGTATACCAGAATGACCTACAGATAATGTTCCTAGTTGAGTGGCTGCTGTGCATGACAGATGGGAGGTGAGCGGCTGAATATGACTACGAGTTTGCTTCTTACAGGTTTGGAAGATGTTCATACAAGCCAACAAGTTCTCATCCAGGATGAGTTACTTCTCACAGTATGAGTTTTAAATAGGAGCTGCTTAAAGCTATCTGAACCTGTGCAAGTCCCTGGTAAAAAGATGGCTCCTACATGCTGTTCTTGCAACATGCTGGATTAATATTCAATTCTTGGGGTTCACCTTGCAATAATATCAGCATATCACATACTATGCAGTTACATCCAATCATGTATTTTGTTTTAAATTCAGTATTACCAGTATTAGTAATCCTTCAGGATCTACCTTATACTGACTTTTTTTCATTAGAGACTTAACTTCTACCTGAAGCCTCAATGTCTGCTTTCTAAAGTTTGCTTTGAAGCAGCATTAGACTGTACTATATTTGCATGCTTCTTCTTGTGGATGTCCCCTAATACAAAGACCCATCTTCAGCTCCTCTTCAGCTGTATCATGCAGCATTCAATTGCAAAAAAAGGGTACTGAAACTCCAACTTAATTTCTACCATGTCCTTGGGGTCCTCTGCAAATCATTATCTGTGCTGTTCTTCTCAAACTTGCATTCTTCTGTGGAGGGGAAAGGACTACGTCTCTTGGACCACCTCCCTGTGTATTTATGGCTATATCCAGCCCATCAAAGGTACACCTTTCTGAACCACTTAGAGGTTATATCCAGCTCTCTTTCAATGAGTGGGGTGTTTTGCATATCCAGGCAGACTTCACCAACTGTTGCGTAGTCTTCCATCCTTGAAGACAGTAAAAACCTGGGTAGTGAAAGTCCTGAGCAATCTGCTCTAGTTTAACCCTGAGGGAGTTGGGGGGGGAGGGGTGTGTGTCAGAATAGATGGTCTCGAGAGGTCCCTTCAAACCTCAACTACTTTGTGATCCTGTGGTTCTGTGAACTCAGAAGCAGATGTTAGTGCCTGATTTTGCAACACGTTGTGACGTGGCAATACAGAATAATCAATTTTCTATATTGTTAAACATTATGGCTTTGAAAAGGCAGCTAGGTCAGATGCCAGTTCACGAGTACCGTCCTTCAGTATATACTCCTTGATATAGCTGAAATAAATACTTTTCTCCTATAGTCCTGGAAAGCTTTCCAGTGGGATCCACACTGACATATTCCTGAAGAAGAGAGAACAGGTATTACCCTTCCAGTAATTTGAAGGCATAGAAAAGAAGGTACAGTCCCTCTTCCAAATCCTTCAGCAATAGTGCTTATGACCATCGCTGAAATGCAAAGATGAACTGCATCTCTGCTCCCTAATGGTTATTGTTTTGTTTCAGGGCTGTGTCTCCCTAGTGAAGGAAGTTTTTATTAGCTCTTTAAGTATGGGACTGATTACTCACCTGGTAGTGAATGAGGCTCTGTAAGATGTAATTGGAATAAGCAGAACAGCTTTCCCTGGTTTGTGCTGCAGTTATGGGCCCTGAATTGTTTGGGGAATAAGAGAGGGCTGTGGTTCTCCATGACCTCATCACAGACATGGAGGTACAAACACCCTGGGGTAGCCTGATGTATGCTGCTAGTCCTAACACCTTCCTTTTCCATGCTTTTGGTGCATGAACGCTTAGAGCTGGATCCTGGCTGATGAGGAATAACAGTTCCCAGAGGAGAAGTACTTGCTTTTACTCACGCAACAAGCATCTGGTGGAAGTTTTCTGCAGAGAGATTGCATTTAGAAATAAGAGACTAAATTGTGTTCTTTCTGTGCTTAAGACCCAGGTGAGGTATCACTTGGTGCTAGTGTTTGACTGTGTTTGGCAGTCGTCTTGGGGGTGTGTGGTGTGTGTGTGCTTTCTCAGTTTATACAGTGCTCAACATGTTTGTGTACTGTTGGAAGCCAATTATTATGATGGTGGCTTTTCTGGATTCTGACATCAGCCAGGATATGAACTGAGGGCTCCACTCATCTGCTTTCACTTAGGTCATGGAAGGACTGCTAGATGGGAATAACTTTGAATCTTTATTGACATACAGTGGATTTGAACTGGTAGCTTGGAGGTGAAAAGCTTCATACTGCTCAGCAGTGTCTTTTGTATAACAGATGTGAGAAAAGGAGCATGGAAGCTATTTATTGCACATGCTTCTTTTCACAGATTTAAGAGAGTAGAAATTGTAAAATGTTTTTTTCAATACCAAGAAGATTTACAGCTCTTCTTCCTACACCTTCTCTGGCTGTTTTCTGTTGTTCTGGAAATAAGCTTATGTGTATTATGTTAACACATTAATCAAAAGTGTTTTGGACTGTGTATAGAAAAAACAAACCCCAAATTCTTCTGCATGCAAGTGCTGGTAATTTTAGGGGCCTGATCCTAGTCCATTCAGTAAAGAGAGACATCTGCTGAATTCAGTGGGTACGAGGTCCTGCCCTGCCCTGTGATTATGCACTTGGATCTGCATCTGCATGGATCCCGCTGCAGGCTGGAGGTCTACATTTAGACATTCACACAAGAAAATTTAGCGTTTTGAAAGATGCAGAATGCAGCTGTTTCCCATCATTATGTTTCACATTTACTTAAGTCAGCAGTTACTCTTTTCCAAGCAGCGCCTTTCAACAATAAACAAGGCAAATGCTTCCAATAGAACCTCTTGATGACTTCTATTTAATTTAAATATATATATTGCAGCAGCAAATACAGCAATAACATGGAATATAAAACCCACTAACACATACTCTAAAAATGATATGTAAGTGTAGGAGGGAGAGCAAAAGAAGACGCATTTCTTCTGATTACTCACGCTGTATTTAGAGTGATTATTCTAAGTTGGAGGAACATGCACTATATATTTTTATGTGTAATAAATAGAGTTCTCACTTTACAGGCACACTGGATCTCCATCCTAATTGGAATTGGAGTGAATGAATCAATAATTAGTTGATACTTACTTATACCAAACCCAGAGGCATGCTAAGTGCATTATAGATACCAAGTAAATTTCAAGATGATGGTCTTTATTTTCAAATCAGTAGGCAATTCAGGGAGATGAGTGTTTAGAACAGGAGACTGCGAGTGGTTCCTTGGCCAGAGAGACCTACTAAAGCATAAATCTTAGCACGTGATGGCACCAGGTAGCTAACCAGCCCTGTGGCAGCCTTTTCCGAGGAGTCTTTCCCTTAGAGCTGTTGCGCACTGGGGAGCGGGTGGGTGAGAGAGAGAGCAAGAGACAGTGTGCAGGGATTTTTCTGGAGGCTCAGCAGCAAATGGTGTAATAAAATAGATATTTTAATACAATATAATCAAAAGAGAAATATAGATAGCGAGTAGATCTTGTATCACTTCAGAGGCTGGGAACCCTGCTTTCACGCAGCATCAGATGGACCTTGGATGGATTTTCCTCCTCCTTCCCATGCTGTAGTGCCTTTTATTTTGTGTAGCAAACAGAATCATGTATCTTCTCCTGATGGGTTGCAATGTTATTTCTGCCATAACACCCACCAGCACACAGCAGAGGCTAGCACAGGGCACTCCAGCAGGTTCCCACATGGTGGCTACTCCTGCTAACATACGGGCTGCTCAGGCCCTAAGGTCAAGGCCCAACAGAGCAGACATGGCCTGCTCAAGATCACTAACTCCTTGAATACAGTGTCTTCTGCAAGGCTTCCAATACAGAACTGAGTTACAAATTAATCCAATCTGAATCTTGTAATAAACCTAGATTTGATTCTGTATTAGCTATGCTCAGTATTGAGAAAGAACGTGCAAATTTTATTTCCCCATCCCCCCTTTTTTTCAGGAAGAGTTGTATAATCTCGGGAATCTTAGGGAGGTATGTAACATTGCGTGAGTTGGATTCAGTGGTGAAATGCTAATAATTCACTTAGATCTTCCAACAAAGAGGTACCATGATACTGAAGATCCGATATCTGGGCTACTGGGTGGAGCCTGTCAGAGGTCCCTTTTAATGTGGAAAATGCCATCTCCTGATTTCTACGGGCCATATGTGTGCCTTGCAGATGGATGTACTATGCCATTTCTGTATTGGGACACTGCGATGCAGCACAAGGAGTGTTGGCATATGGCGCTAGTAATTGCCAGGCGTAACTGGGCAAAGGAGCATTCGTCGCCCTCTGAGGCTGCACAAGCCGCTCCTTCTTCAGAGCTGAGGTGGTGGTCTCTGAGGCCAGTGGTACGGGATGTCCTCCTGGCTGTGGCCTGGCACCCAGGTCTTGCTGTGGGCAGGGGAGGGCTCAGGTAGCACAGAGCTCAACCACTGGAGCAACATCTGTCTTCCTGCCTCATGTTAAGATTAGGTTGGCAGCAGAAGTGGGGATTGGGAGTTTTCCTCTTTGCAGGTTTCCCCCTTGTTCTGCAGCATCTGACCCTTTCCAGAGCAGGCTGGGTAGGAGTAAGCAGTGCTGACAATGAGAGTCAGGCGGGTTTGGAGTAAGGGTCCCCCTTCCTCTCCCTCTGCCCTTGTCTGACTAGGCTACTGACAGCCTTCTGTGGCTCCAGCCCTGCTTCTTGAGATTGCTCTGAGGGGAATATTAACATCCTGTAATAACTCTGTCAGACTTATTGAGGGATTTGTTTTATTAATTCCAAGACTGGGTACAGCAAATAGATTATAGGTTGGGCCACTTCATAGGCTTAATGAGCCCTTTCTCTGCTTACTTACTTTCCAAATCTCCTTGTGCTAACTTTTTTCTGTTCTTTGTGTTACTATTTATTGAATATCCTCAGTGCTGTATATGTCACAGGGAATATGCCCGAAGTTCATTTCTGTCCATCATTTTTTGGATGATAGGAGAGGAATAGTGGCAGCACAGTTTTGGATTTGGGGGTAGTAAATGCATTTGGTAGCTCCCATGATGATGTTCTGAGAACAAGACAAAGCTGAAAATATTCAGCATGCGTGCAGGTTCTTGCTCAACAAGAGAGGTACTGTCTGTGGCATGTGGTGGGTAGTACCCTGGTTTCCAGTCTCTGTGTCAGTCTTGCAGGTGATGCAGACAAAGGTGAAATACCACTTGCCTGATTTCAATACTTTGAGCAGATAGCAGAGTGCCTGCAATGAAACTAGTTTTTAGCTTCTTGGGTCATATGGCTAGTTCACTTTAGCGTAAGCCACAAGACTGCTCAAAACTAGTTAATTTTTGTGGTGGTCAGCACGGGAAAGTCCACTGTTGTGCATCATCATCACCAAGCTCCTTGTTGTCTTTATGTCCTGATAACCTTCTAGCATTATTGCCTTTGCCAGATCTGAGAGATCTGAGAAGTAGCAGCTATGTTGGTGAATCCAGGGAAGGCATTCCTGGTGGGGAGGGTATTTCATTTACGGGAATCCATCCAGTTACCATCCCTTCCTGATGCCTAAATCAATTAAAATAGGAAGGCTATTGGAGAGAAACCATCTCCTGTATCCCTAAGATCTGTTGTGTGAGTCACCTCCAGCTTACAAGAACATCTCTTGCTATGATATGATGCAGCCACTGAAGTGTCACATTGGTTGATTTAGTTCTTGTTAAAGTCAAGAGAATATTGGGCTTGTAATGGGAAGCTAGTTTCAACTGTAATTAGAACATGAGGAAGCAACTGTCCATGGGAATGTAACTCTCTTGCAAGTAGCTTTTGAAAGGCTTTGCAAAGCATAAGGCTCTCTCATCTTGAAGGGAAAACTGAATTAGGATAGGAGTTTCCAGCTGTAAATGTTTGCATGGAAGCAGGTACAGAGATACCTAGGTAATCTTACAGAATTGTGAAAAAACAGGCAGAAGTATAAGCAATGTATGCTTTTAGAAGGTCAAAGGTTCTTGTTTCATCTGAGCTGGGAGGGAAAGAGAAATCATCTTCCTCTTTTTACCACTGAAGATGACCTATGAAAACACAAAAACAACTTTCTATGTAACGCTGCCACTGCTCCCAGTATATGAATGGCTTATAAATAGTGGTCCCAAATATTGTAGCTAAAGGCAGGAAAGTCATTTAGTCCCCTTTTTTTCTGTGAGTGGCCACTTGGGTGGAAAGAGCTTTGGCACTTCTAGTATGTAACATGATATGAACCATATGGCAGCTTTTGCCATTTGCATGAAACATTGAATGACAAATAGTAGTGTTTGTGGAGGAGACTGTGTACTGTACTTGTGTAACTTGGGAACACACTATCAGAGTGTCCTAGTTTTTCTGTGATATGCTTTGTTTGTTCTCTGGTATCTATTCCTCCTTCACAGGAGCTATAGCTTGTTCTTGGCCCAAGTGTTGCAAGTGATCTCTAGGGCAGATGAGTGCTCTTTACAGGGCTGCGTGTGTGATACTGCTAATCAGAGAAGAGGGGGTCTGGATCTGCACCAGGCCCTGGTGAGGAACAAGGATCTCCAGAGAGGTAGAGTGCTCTTAGGCTGATTTGTTCAAACACAGTCTGTATTTCTTATTCATAAACTTGTCAGCCTGTGTTTCTGACAAGAATAATAGCTTTGTTCTCATTGGATTTTTGGCCAGATTGTGTAGTACTGTATGCCCTAGGGGAGGGACAGGCTTCAGATGGGTTTTGACCTGTGCTAAAATATACTAGTTACACAGATGGCCCAGTACGAGTAGCTCAAGGATAACATTCAAAACTGGTCCTGCTGTAGATAACTTAGATGTCTTTTCCGTGTAGGCACAGGATGGCTGCCATATGCAGAGGATCTTGATGGTCCAGCACTCTTCAGTTTAGAAAAGTGGCTAAAGTAGGATGTAAGGTAGATAGTTATAATTAAGAGTGCTGTGGTGATGCTGAATAGAGCATGCTTATTCATAGTATTTTATGAAGCAACAGGTAGGGGATGCTCAGTGTGATGTATCCAGCTGCAGGTTTTAAGAAGGGAAAAGTCCATCAAGGACTGTTAAACATTTTGGTCATGATGCAACCTCTACCAGTCTGTCATTGCTGGAAGCTGTTAATAAGGGTACTATGAATTTTCTCATTTCCTTTGACTCTTTCCTGAGTACCTGTGCTTGGCTGCTGTCAGGGGCTCAGCCATAGTGTCTGCCCTGCTCCATTACCGAAGCTCTTAGCTTGTGATGCCTGGCAGCTGTTACTGACAGGATTGTCTGGGGAGAGTGAGTTTTGAATTAGAATAATAAAATCATAGAAAATGGGATTGGAAAAGGTCTCAAGGGCCAACTAGTCTTTCCAAGACAAAATCAGGTGTATCTGAAAAATTAATGAGAAATACTTGTCTAGTCTTTCCTTAATAGTCTCTGAGGCTGGTGGCTAACTCCCAGTAGCCAAGCTATTCCAGAGCCTCACTACTCTGTTGCTACCAAATTTTTCTAACATTAAACCAAAACTTCCCTTTCTGCATCATAAGTTTCTTCTCATTCTATCCATGGTGAATATGGAAGGCACTTTGTTTTTTTTTCCTTGCACCTGCCCTTCAGAAGTTATACAGTTATATATCTTTGTGTGCTCCACAAGACTGTGAACACAACTGGCTGAGTGGAGATGTACAGAGGTGCTGTGCATAACATCAAGGAGCAAATCCTCTATTTCCTCCAGCACCCAGGCACCTAGGATGAAAAAGAAAGAAGCTTCATCTTGGAGTGCTCAGGCAATGTATCTAGGCAGTTTAAGTGAAGATCAACAGACTGTTTGGAGGGCACCAAGTAATTAAATTCCAGTTGGATTTTTGCTAGTAGTAGGCTACAGAACTGTTGACTTTTTCCCCAGCAATGTAGCCAGGGCCCCAAGGAATGTACATGAGCATATTTGTTGGGATGTGTGGGAGAGGATGGTACTTTCACTGAAAGCCGTGAAATCAGCAAGCAGCTTTATCTAAGAATAGTAATGATACAGAGTTAATTAGAGGGATTATTATGAATTCATTTCTTTAAGATTTTTTGTTGTTGTTTTTTACTCTTACTGGAGCTAAGTAACTCTGTGCATTGGTTTCTGAAAGCAGCAGGCATACTTAATCTGTCTATACCATGTTGATATGAAAGTACTTCTCTAAATGGCCAGGCAATTGTAGCAAAACCATAGTGGCTTGCAAATGTGTCCCCAGCCAGCTATAGCGCACACTCTGCCTGAGTGTCTTCACTGCCTGAGAGGAGAAAGCTTGGTCCCTTGTGGTAAAGGGTCTGTTTTCTTTAGTAGACATAGGATCCACTCAAACTTCATAGGCTTTAGAAGGTGACATACTCAGGCACGTGTCAGTCAACCTCACATTTGATGCTGTGGAGAGGGCAGGCTGCCCACGACATTAATGCAGACAGTATGGAGAAGAGCATTGGAGAAATCAAATCACTGTTAATCACTCAGATAAGATTTGAAATCAAATCCCTTCAACTCATTTAAATCAGGAGTGCTTTAAAATCACATGGCACTTTTAGTAGAATCAGCCAAGTTTCATTCTGCCTCTTTAAGTAGTTCTGGTTGTTCTAACTCTGACATGCTAAACTGCTGTGTGGTGTTCCTATAAGCTGTTAAACATCTGTCTCTTTCACTTCAGAGCTGGCTGCATTTCAGTATTGGATGAATGATTCCTATATTCACAGCTAGTAAGTGCTTTGGGATCCCAAGAATTAGCTGTGCAAAGGCACAGTACCACAAATGTCTGCAATTCTATGCAATGTATCAAGTGAGTACTATTCCTGAGAGACTGAAGCCTAAGCGATCCCATAGGACAAAGGACACAGAGAAATGTAATTGATTGTAATGAACTTGTTTGTGTATGTGTCACCACTTGTCTCTACTGAATAAAATCAGAAGTGTTGAACACTCCATTAACACAAATTACAGGGTCCTATTCTTTTGGAGCGAGACAATAAGGCCTACACCTGCTAGTACTTTGAATTTCTTCCTGACCCCAGTGTGCAGCTCAGTGACAGACATCATAGGCTCAAGTGGTCTTGGATTTGTTTCAGTGTCCTGAACATTTAGCAAATTAAATAGAATTTACTTCTGTGGCAATTCCATTGGAATCAGTGGAAGGGTACTGGGGATGGAGCCTACTACCAGAGTAAGACAAAAGATGTTGAGTAAATATGAGGGATGAAATCATGACACTATCACAGTAACTGTCAAGTCTTTTATGAATTTAATGGAGCCAAGATTTTAAGCTGGTTAACCATTAATACAACAATCTTCAAAGTGCCTATCTCCTGTCTGAGCATGGGCACTACAGGGATGTTGTGCTAATGCTTGGAATTGATCTCATTACAGAGCCTGACTTTACCCAAGCAAATTGTTGTTAGAAGCTGTTTATACAATGTAAATACTATTTCTTTTTATGTCACTGTAACACTCCCAGGTGGCTTTGAACCACTGTGTCCTGAGAGAAAGATAAGGAATCTGTACAGTTTTGCAGCAACAGCACAGGTCCCTAACAGCTTGGCATAGGAGGTGAAGTAGGACCATATGTTTACCTTTACCTTAAGAGACCAGGTTAGGATGGAATGAGACCACTTGCCAAATCAGCATCTGGAATTAACACTTTGTTTGATAAAGTATCAAATTAATGAAGACTTTGCAATTTGAGGGGTTTCCAGCTCAGCCGAAATGCAGCTCTTCATTATATTGTTAAAATGTTGCATCAGAGCTCAGTTAAGAGGAAATCACCTGCTTCTGAGTCACCAGCATCTCTTACTACCACACCACAGGAGTCCAGGCTGGCTCGTCACGTATCTTTTGAATCATTTCACAGGCTGCCATAAATGCATCAGTCTATGGTCTCTGAACTGTTTTCATATGTATCAGTAAGTCAAAGTAAGTGACTGAGAGTTCCCAACCGGTCATGCTTCTGCCAGTGAAATTGTACCTATATGCATTTTCTGTATTTGCAGCATGATGAGAGCCAAATCTGCTTTAGAAAAGCTTTTTTTAGGTGTTGGTAACTGAATGAGCTTCAGCATAAGGTCATTTTCCTGTCTATAGGCAGGATCTCCTCTTATTTGGGAGTGGGTCTCCAATGACAAAAAGATGCCTCTAAGTGTTTTAACGTTTGCCCTCCTCCTCTCCCTGGTTTCTGCCTGCTCCCCAGTCATTTCCACACAGTGGCATTCAGGGATAGGGTAACTAGAGAGCCCTGGAGGAGGATGCCAGAGAGCTTGAGGGACTTGTAGCACAAGAGAGTGCCATTCACTTCAAGGTGCTTATTTCCACTTAGCCTAGCATGCTTCTGCCCAACAGCTGGTTTGGGATGTGTGAATTCCGTCAGTGGGTCTCAGTTTAGCTGGCAGAAAATGGGTGTCCACAGCCCATCAAAGCAGGGTACAAGATTGAATGGACCACGGAGATGGGAGTCGAAAGCAGGTCTCTTCAGGTCAAGGTGATGTGTACTGGTAGGGCTGGTGTGCACAGAAAGTCTGTGATGTCCTTGTCTCCAGTTGGAGAGAGAAGTGTACTCTCATCAGACCTTCCCTTATTGCTAAACTTCTTGTTAAAAATGTTAGAGTTAAAAATACCTCAGATGTTTCCTCTACAGGCACGGGAAGGACCTGAGCTATAATAATGTTTGCTTTGTTCCTCCTGCTCCCCTTCATCCTTCTCCTTCCCCTTCCACCCCACCCAGATGGCTGGGGCTGCACCAGACAAAAGCAGCAGCCCCGCTGATCCCTCTTTCAACCCAGCTATTAACATCAAAGAATGAAAGCAAACAGCACCGGCTTGCGGCTCAGCCCTTTACAAAGGAGCAATAAATGGACTCTTGTGTATAGGATAAAGCAAACTCTGCCTTGTCTTTTGTTAAGAGGCAGACCTTTGTGTGTTTGAAGTGCTCTGAGCTGGAGAAAGTGGAGAAACCCCCTTCTGCATGGCAGTAAGTTGCATGGTCACTGGGCTTTTTGTTAGCCATGGGTTCTGCACACTCCCTGTTTAATCGGGGAATGCTGTACCTCCTCAGTCCCTGTGGCAGGTAGGAGGTCCCTGTGGGGGAGGAAGGTAGTGCTGATGGAAGGGAGAGTAGGAACTTGTTTTAAACAGTCCTTTTGAAGACAAACCAGAAAAACATGAAGAGAATTTGAGAGAACATCTCAGATGATAGGGACTGAAGGAGAGTCAACTCAGCTCCCAAAATCTGGTCGCTCTGCTGATTTGCCATCTCTATCTTCAATCTTTCTTGAGGCATTAGATTTCTTCTAATTGTGGAGCCACCAGCCATAAGGTACTGCATCAGAAGTTTCTTATTAAGGGTACCCTTTGTCAATATATGCAACCACAGTTTTAATTGTGCACCACAATGGAGTGGCACACCACACTGCAGAGGTGTTTCAGGGTTTCCCATGAGGACTTGCATGGCAGTTTCAGTTGCGTGCCACAGTGGTATTTATTGTAGGGTCTTTTGTGAGGACTGACTGGCTATATGCCATTTTTGTCTTCACAAAGAAAACGGTGCTTTCTCATTTGTGTTTTAAAATAAAAAATAAGTACTTTCACCACTTGAAAATCAGCATTTGCTAGCAGATACCACATGGGGGGGTGTCTGCAGTACAAGAAACTCCTTTGTATTTAGTATGGGAAGTAACACTAATCACCTGGGCTGCTGCATAGGTTACTGCAAAAGTGTCACAGAGGTGCAAACAGTGACTTCTCTGATGCAACTAGTGTATACAGAAATTGTGTTGGGTGGAGTCTTTCCAAAAAAGATACAGCAAAAAGAAAGCTAAGAGTAAAACCACTGAGCGTTGAGGATGCCTGCTCTTAGGGACATTGGACAAAAAAAAATACGGGTAAAAGGAAATCCCCTTGCTGTCTGCCCTTTCTTACTTGCCACTGAGAAACTACATTTTAGAGAAGCTTGTGTAGCTCTTAACACTTCATTGTTCCCCTGTTTAACAGCTTCATGACCTGTTTAATTCATGCACAGTTAAATAAGTATTATTTCAGGCAGTGTATCAGTTACAGCCCACTGCCTCTTCTCTCATTTGCTTAATGTGTTTATCCCTTGCTCACCCTTGGTTAGCTCTTTCCTTTGCCCTTTCTGTCTGCTGATCTTTTTTATTCCCTAAACATCCCACAGGTTTTCTCCTGGAGCACAGACACTCTGGTGAGGGTGCATGCTGCTCCTGGGTGCCCGAGGTAGCTGGGGCTGCAGCTGTGCCCACTCCTTTGTCAGGCATGCAGGGAGGCTGAGAGGACAACATGGGTCTAGAGCTTTGTACCTGCTTAGCATAGGCTTTGGGGCAGCTGCTGGGTTATCAGAAACATTTGCAGTACTTTATGGTACTCCCTTCTTCCTCTTCTGAAATGTGTGATTGTCTCTGACTGCCACTGATTTTCCCAAGCAACATCTCAAGTCCTCGCTGTGGACTTGTAAATTCTTTGGCATAGTGCTCATGTTCTACAGTGGTGTTTAAGGGTCTGCTCCTTCCTTCTGCCCCTGCTTTCACCTCCTTTTGCCTTCCATCCTCATTGCATGCATCACTGCCTGACAACTGTTTTCTTTTTCTACCTAAAAATAATTACTTTCAGGCAAACTTTCAGTGCTAAGTGTCTTTCCAGGCTTGCATGCCAAGACTCCAGTTCTTAGATACAATTGTGTGTTAAAACAGGAAAGGCAACAAATAACACTCATCAGATATGACATATATGTTTAGTAGAAGCTACGGAAATTAAATGAGTTGATGCAACAGTCCCTCCCCTCTTTGTGCATTGTTTTATTTGCGTTATTACCTCCTTAGGGAAGGATGGCTTGATATATGTGTGATGTACCACAGGGACTTCTCCTCAAATTATTCTGGAGCCATTACAAAGTGATAAACAAAAAGCAACAGAAGGTGATAAACCAAAAGCAACGTGCACAGGAATCACTCACCACTGAAATTGGAGGGGATATCTGGGGAAGGAGAATGCATTCTTAGACCTTGGTGTGTAGCAAAAGCACCCAGCATGTCATGCTCCTAGACTTGTGGCAGAAGTGGGACAGGACCTGTAGTAGTCCAAATCATTAACGTATTGCTTTGAAGTCTTACTGGAAAGATGATACCTGCAGCAGCACAACTTCTGGGCAAGGTGCAAGCCTTCAGGAAAGAATGCTACGTAGGGACCTGGCCCCACTGTTTCCTCAAGCAAGTTGATTTTTTTATTTTGGAGGGCTGCCTTGGAAGGAAAATACTGATCTAGTCTAATCCCGTGAGATTTCAGGGGTTCCTCCCTCATAGTGTTACGATATGTGTAGCTATTCAGAGCAAGACTAAACTTGGGATGCTAAAAAAATTGAGAGGCATTTTTTTAAAGCACATTCTCTGGGATTGGTGGGCTCTGCCCAAAACAGGCGCTACATTCACAGGTATGCCTTTTCTGTGATTGATACTATCAGTTACATAGTCTTGCTCCTCTCTTTTTTAGATGACTAATTTATTCTGGGATTTATGTGATTGATTCTGAAAAGCGGTCTTATGTCACAAATAGAAAAAAATACTGACTGACGTTTGGTCTGAATTCAGCATCTTGTGGAAAGACAACATGTGGGACATGCAAGCCTCTGGCACTTCTCCCCCACCCCTTCTGCTGTCTGCAATGAAGGATGTTGGTTTGGGAATGATGGGCAGGAAGAATGAAAAGGAATGGGCTCTCTTCTAGACTTGGGACTATGCTGAGTGTCTTGCACCTGGTCATAAATTCACATGGCCCCTCACAAAAGGGGAGCAGGTTCTTTTCTTTTTTCTGAAAACTTGCTTGAATTTATGTGCAACAGAAACCTACTGCAGGCAGGTTGGTTTTTGTTTCTTTCTTTTGCATTTGTGTGTGAAAAACAGTAGAATATTTTAACCAATATTCTTACAGGAACTGACGTGGCTTGGTTCTATCTGATTCCATGAACTCTCTCTCCGGACAGATATGATGGTGGATTTACTTTTACATGCACAGTGGAGAGGGAGCCAGTGCCTCCTCCCTTGCATGGCTGGGTGCTTGGCTGCAGATGGGTGGCCTTCAAACAAACCTAATTACTTCTGGTTTTGCATGAAATTGATTTCCATGCAAGGATACTGAGTTGCTGTGTGCATCTCTAATGGCTTTTTTATCTTCTCTCTCTCTCTTTTCCTTTTCTCCCTTCTGCTTGCCATGAAAACACCTCGACAGATGTCAATCATATTCCAGGTAAGTGTTGCTTTTGCTGAGCTGAAAGGCTGTTCTTTAAAGAGTGGTGGTGAGCAGTTACTAGGGGCAGAAATTTCATCCTGCTTCTTGAGAGTGTACAGAAGAAGCCTTCATACTGGACATCACAGGGTCTGGATTGCAAAGTCTTTGCTAAAAGGAGGGCTTCATAGTAGCTAAGGTCACAAACTTCCCTTTTCAGAGATTACATTGTGTTGGTCAGTTAAAGGGATGTTTTCTGAATAAAAATTACATTGAACATTGCATTATATACAGTTTATTTCTGATATATAAGTGTGTAGTCTGGCATACAAATCTAGTTTGGTCATTTTCCTTCTGCTGCTGCAGTCTACTCCATTTGCTAGTCTCACTGATTACCTGTTGAGTTTCATTTCCACTAACAAAGGGTTGTTTTAGGTTTTAAAACCCAGTGAGTGCCTTTCTGTCTGAATGTGAATGTGTGATCCTATTTAGGTATCAAAACTTTAATTCCTGACAGGGCACAAGTGACTAATTTAAAAGGAAGAAAGAACGTGTACTTTATGTGCTTGTTTATTTGGGGACTTCTTCCCCAAGGAAGTATTTTACCATGGATAACTCCAAACCTCCCTTCTCAGATTGCTCCCTCATTGCCAGAAGGATCGGAGTCCCCCAACTTCAGCTACAAGGGTTAATCGAACCAGAGCACCTTACGCTGTAGTCCACATCCTGTTGCAACTGAAGCTTAAGAAACTAATTTTTACCTTGCGCTCAGGCAGCTCCTCCTGGTTTATCATTATGTGAAATGAAAGTGGGAGCCCAGGGAAGCGGCTGGCATTGCCCTGGCTGGAGTGGGATGATGGGAACATCAAGACTCTTTTCCTACTCAACGTTCTCTATAATTCTTGCTAAACCTGACCTGGACCTGGAATGAGTTCTCAGTTCAATTTGCTTCTTTTCTACACTTGGATAATCAGATTTTGTGAAACACTTCGGAGAGGCGCAGTGAGGGCCAGCCGCTTGGGTAATTTCCCTGCATATTTAGCCTTTTGGCTTCTCTCGTCAGTCCCCTTTTTGTTCTGCTGAGGTCCCCTGCATTCTGTGTGCATCTCAGCTGGCAACAATGGAGATGGAAGTGGCCAAATGGTAAATGTTGTCTGGCATGCCTTGGAAAGAAAGGCTCTGTCAACCATAACATTGAATCTTTTCAGTGACCCACGGGGCTGAACATGTACCTTCTCTGCCCCAGTCTGAGGTGTTCAGGAACTCCTGTCTCTTCTCATCTTGGCAGGATCTGACAGGACATGCACCAAGGGCTCAGGGTCACAAGTCTCTTCACCACATCCTGAAGCTCTTGGTGTCTGTAGCAGAGGAGGATGGTTGAATTGGGAATGCCTGGCCTTGCTATGCTCTACCAGTAGGACTCATGATATTATGCTATAAATGAGTGTTGCCTCTAACAATATCAGGGCCATCTCTAAGGCCTGCACAGTGTGCAGAGGATGACAGCATGACTAGTAGGGGCCCAAGCAGAGGTGGCACAACCAGTACAGGACCATGCTGCTGTTACTGTGGGCACCCTGAAGTGGTTCATCCTTCTGCTCTCTGAATGGGCTCTTCTGCCCCACTGCCCTCCTATTCTCATAATTTATATGCTTGGATGTACATTTTTTTGTTCTTCCATCGCTCATACACATGTGTTCTTGTTCTCAGGACTGCTGTATGCTTTCTCACATGGATTTCTACTCATATGTGAATGTTCTTTTCCATGTGCTCTCACATCTCAATCTGTATGTTTTCAGTCTGACAATTACCCACACCTCATTATTGGACTCTGTAACTGTTTACTCCTGCGCAGTCTAATCCGTCTGCTCAGCTGGGTCACTGACTCGCTGTCTCATGTAGAGGAGAAATAACTTACCTTTCAGTACTTCAGTACTCACCTCACCTTCACAATGTGCTTAGAGATCTTGGGCTGAACATTATGGAGGTTAAGAGCCTTATTATAGAGGTTAAGTGCCTTGGCTGGGGAGTGGTGTGCAGCACACGCCAGAATGGATGCCTCTGCCACCTCTGCACAATATCTGCCCCTTTCTTTGCACCTTCTACTCTTTGCCAGTGGTCTAGGTTCTGAAAGAAAAATTGTTGGGAAAAGACCAGTAGATCAAGGAGCAAGTGATATTCTTCTGTCTCACTTACTTTGGGTTTTTTTTAGTGGAAGAATATATGCAAGAGAAAGAACTAAATATGGGTCCTTGATATTATGGTGACTGGTAGTGATACCTGGGGGGTGTTGAAGTTTAAATAGTGCTTTTCCTATTCATGCTACGCTTATCCCCTTTGTGGGAGAGATCTTCAGATGTTCATGGGGAGGAGGCTAAGAGATGAAGTTCTAGGCATTTTGCTGTTATGATTTTACTGCTGACTAGAGTTTGCACGTAACTGAATGGACACAACCCAGTAGAAATGACCTAGTTAGTTGGGGCCCCGAGGAAAAATTAGTCCTTGTTTGCCTGAACAACTCCTTCATAAGGATCCAGAGATCCTGGAAGGCACAAGCATACTAGCTCTTTTTTCATTGGTCTTTAATCTTTCAAATTCCATCTTTTAATGCTTCTTTGCCTTCTTCATCTCAGTGCTGCTGTTGTAGTCTGTCTCCCTAACTCCATGTCATAGGGTCATTTAAGCAGTACCTGTATGCTGGCTTCTGCTTCCTTGAAGCTGAACTCTGCTTTTTGGGCATGACAATGTGTGAATTGTGTTTCAGCCCATTTGAAGTTTCCTATTTGCAGAAATTTCTAGGTTAGAGTAAGAATGCACCCATGCCGTATCTTCAGTGCCACTCTCACAGGTGTTTGAAACCAGTTTGTACAGACTTATGTTCTTCTTCATAGGTGCCACTGTTGTTTTCATTCTTGAATACCCTTTGCACAGGCACTCTCCCCTAAATCCGATCTGAAATGTGAATGTTTTTCAGCTCCATGCACACCCATTTGCAAAAACATGGCAGTAGTGATCACTGTGGTCAGAGCAAGAATTCATCTAGCCCAGAAGTGTCTCTTTACGAAAGCAGATGCTTTGGAAGAAGTTTAAGAAACTACATTAGCATTTGTCTTGTCCTGATATACCTTTGTGGTTTCTGGTAGTCACTGTTTTTAAGAACTTTCTGACCTGATATTGCATCCAGATCGTGATGTTGTACAGTCACTGATGGACATATTTTCTCTGGATGTGTCCAGTTTTTGTTTTCTTAATCCACTTATATTTTTTAACTCCACAGTATCCTGTGATAATAAGTCCCATTGTTTAACCATTCAAATATGGAAAGTACTTTCTTTCACTTGTTTTTACACCTGTTCCTTGAGAATTTCATTCAGTGACTCCTACTTGTGTTCCGACAAATAGGGAAAAAAAAATAATTCCCTGTTCACCTGCTCTGTATTATTTGGGATTTTACCTCTTCCATATATATTGTCAGAGTTGTCTTTTTCAAGCTGAAGAATTCTATTCTGTGCCTAACAGTTCTTTTCCCAACTGTGCACCTACCTGATCAGGTGCTCTGATTTGTAGTGATACACATCTTCTTATGGGTCAGCCATAAAGTGCATTCACCCTCAAGTCTTGCTACCTGTACGTGTTCCCTTGTGTGTGTGGCCATCTTTGTGAACACTTGCATGTTTATTTTCATGCTTTCAAAAGCCACCATGTTTGTAGCCCTCCCTTTGTGAATACTTCTAGGAATAAGCCACATGCAATGTCAGAATACTGTTTCTGCCATGGGAGAAAGAAGATAGTATGGTTTGGTCACTATTTCTGCCCATAGATATTGGGGCAAATGACTTTCTCTTTGGCTTCTACCTCATGCTCTTATTCCTTTGATCACTCAGAGTAGGTGCCACTCTCCCTGACTCACTGCTCCCGATAATGACAAAACCTATCCTGGAATTACATAGCAGAGGAAGCAAAGGGGATGGAAAAGAGGAGGTAGCACAGCTGTTGTGTGTAATTGGATTGGAAGTGGGCCTCCGGCTACAATAACAGAACTGCACTCCCGGCTGGCCTCACTGCTGGGGCCTGCGAGGAGCCCCTTGGCTGTTGTGCATCATGGTTGAATCAAACAAAAATGACTGCTCCCCAGCCTGTGCTACTGCTTTGCCCAGTTAGAAAAAAACAGGCACCATGTATGCCAGCAGCCAAGGAATCAGGTCATTGTCTTGGCAAAGCTGACCTGTCTAGCAACTAAAAGGTCTGAACTAGGCCTCAGAATGATTTTTCCTCTTCATCCATTCTTCACATCTCTCAAGACAAGGGTTTTGCTTCTTCCTCTGAGTCCCATCCTTTGGCCCGGCTGGAATGCCCTCTTTTTGGTACATGGGGAGTCTTCCTTGGTCTTTGGGTTTTAGAAAACCTCAAGGTGCCTATTTTAAGAGGGACCACATGGGAGGCAAGGGACTTGTCAGCTCTCCTGCCTAACTAGAAAAGAGAACTGCTGATGGAACTGAGGAAGGAGGCTCAGAGGAGAAAACCAGCCTATTTTTTAAGGAATGACTGGTTTTAGGAAATTAGGAAAGGAGGTGTAAACAACAGGCTCCATCACTCATCAGAGTGCTCTTCTCTATAGTAGATGTCATTTTATTTTTGGAAGAATCCCTGGTTTTCATGATTTCTTTCTTCAGCTCTGCCGTAAAGGATTTGCATGTATATCCTGGACCAGAGGGCACGATGCCCTGCCTCAGACATACACTGCAGCTGGCCCTGTTATTGTTTGAAAGCGTCATGGAGTCTGATACCCAGGGAAGCATCCTCTGTGGGCAAGCCTGCCCCTGGGGAGAGTTGGGCTGCTGCTGCAGCCTGGCAGTCTCTCTTCCTATTCATTAAGAGCTTTTGGGCTAATCATCTGGCGGCATCATTAAAAGGGAAATACTGAGGCTGCCCGCCTTAACAGAGCAATTCAGCAGCACATGCACCCCCCCACACACGTGCACCCCACCTCCCCCCACCCCCCCGGAGCATGGGCCCAGTAACATGGGACAAGCTATAATTAACTAGATGAAGGAGTCCATCTTCCTTTGTTGCTGCAATCAGTTGTCACTCTGAGCTATGTTTTGTGCTCTCCCCACCTTCTTAGTTTTTGTGGCTTTATTTTTCCATTTTAAATGCTAAGTACCCAAATGTGATGCTGGGGGTGGGGACAGTGGGGGCAAGGTTCAAACTGCTTCCAAGGTTTCCTTCATTTTCTCTTCCACCCTGAAAATTGCCCCTAGTAAATCCTTAAAGATGAGGACTGCTGTTTAACTACATTGCTCTTTCCTGTCATTGTACTCTGAAGCTACTTTTAAAGATGTCCTTCTGGCTTCAGAAGAATCCAGTGTTGGCCCTTGATACTTTGTACAATTAGAGCCACTTAATTTTACTATTTTGATATAGAAAGCAGATGGTTCACAATTTAAAAAAAAAAAAAAAAAGTAGTTCTTTGAAATGTTACTTTGAGATCAAGGAAGATTAATATTAACCTTTAAGAAAATAATACTGATTTGGCAGTAGGTTAAAGAAATACCAAAAAACCTTCCAGACCTAAATAGGAAGAGTCAGTTGTGGCAGGCATAAATCATGGCCAGAGAGCAGAGTTTATAAGTCTGTCTGCCCTCAGCAATGGACATATTATTTTAATAACAAACCAATGGTCTGAAGAAGCAGGCCACTTTCTCTTCACATTACTGATGAAACTCTGAAGAAGCTGGGGGTCCAAAGGCTGAGCACAAGCAGATGCTTATAATTATCTAAGGAACCTGTTGAGAGTCTTCTTCCAAAGCCACGTGCTTGTCCTTACTGTCACTCATGTTTGAAGTTCAGGAATAGCAAGTCACCAGATTCCTGACTTTGATATAAAATTTCTTTGCAGGCAGATAAGGGGTTTTCCTAAACCTTTCCTGGAGTACTTGCTATCCACCATTTTTGTTCGGCTGTGGTTGTGCCCAGCCAGTAGGTTATTATAAAAATGACTAGACTGGTTTAGAAAAAGCACACAACCCCTTGACCCTTGTGGCTCATGCAGGTTTGTGTCAACCTTTTCCCAGTTCTACACTGACTGGGTTTGGAGCCCTGAGGTTTTAAGCTGGGTTTCTTGTTGAACAAATCTAAGATTAAAAGGAAAGCATGTTTCACCTGGATTTAGGTGGAAACTCAGATTTTCTTACAGGATTCCCCTGGAATGGGATGGCTGTTGGCAAAAACAGTGGTTGTGTATGTGGATAACGTGCTTTGGGGCCTGATGAGTTCATTTAGCATCCTGCTCAAAGCTTTGCTGGCCTTTATGGTTGATGCCCAAATAGCATGGTGATAGGTGTCCCCCCTGTTCTGACAAAATCTGGTCTAGTTTGCAGGTCTGAACAATACCCACACCTCTTGCATTGGTTTGTTGGATGCCCTATTAGTTTGTTGTTGTCCAATAGCAAGTGCTGCCCCATGCCACCCTGAGATGACTGACTTTTATCATTTGAGAATTGTGTCAGTGTCTTGTCATGTCTTGAAACTGATGTAAAGGTGAGACAATGATGTCAGTTCACGTTTTCCGTATTGATTTTAGTGTGACTAATTTGGGGCCTTTGTTACACATGCTGCAAATGTCACAGATTTTAGATCTCGGTGGTTGAAGGTTTTGGTTGTTAATGAAATTTTGTTGGAGATAAATACACTAATTTTCACTCCTACTTTAAATTGCAAGGGAGGAAAATTTTCAGATGAGAAAAGCTGATATGTTATTTCATTATTTATATTATTCTATCTAATAATGAATCTGGAATTCTGTTGGTGTTCTCTTTGTTAAAATAAGGATCTGTGTTGATGGACAACTTAAGAGATAATATTGGGTTTTTGCTGTATCTCCAAGTCCACCCCCCTTTTTCTTCCTGTTTGAAAAAGGAAAAAGTAGTTGGGTGAGGGAGGGACATTATTTTTCACTAATCTCCCTACTTCCATTGTTCATTTGGGACTAGAAGATCAAGAGGTACATACAATACCACAGCTGCTCTTGTATTTCAAATTTGTCAAGAAGCAGAAAGAGTCAGAACATTTCTTAGGGAGACTCTTCTTCGCAGGCATTTGAACGAGGGCCAACCTGGGGGCCAGAATGGTGGGTACATTTGGGGGGGTGTTCTCACTCCTGGACTGCAGGCAAAGGGCTCTGGGCTGCACCTGGCTGATGCGCCTGACAGATAGGGCACACAGCATTGGCCTTCCTGGAATACGGACAAAAGAGGTGTTGACATTCCTGACATTTTGAGATTTCTGTGGTTCCTTTGTGGCTGGTGGAGAGAGAAGGGGTCCTCTTATGGTGTGATTCAGAGTGTTTAATGCAGGCTCTTACTTTGAAACCTCTCTGGAGGTTTCTCTTTGTCAGTGTCCCACCTCCCCAAGTGGACAAGGTCCCTGCCATTCCCAGCAGCTGCGCCTGTTGGTGCTGTGCCTCTTAGCCATGGCTTTCCTTCCCTGTGGTGTACAAGGCCTGAGGGCTTGGGACCTCTCTATCTCTGCTCTGGGTCTGATGTCCCCTCCCTGTTCGGCCAGCTTCAGCTGCATGTCATACTGCCACCTTCTTGCTCTTTCTCCTTTTTCACCATTGCTACAGGGTCTCTGTGCTTTTTAGGTCCTAACAATTACACTTTTGTCTTCTTGACTTCTACAGTGCCTTTTACAGTGACTTCCAGCTGCCCATTTGGACAGACCTAAGATTTGCCTATCAAGAATGATGGGGTCAGTGGCCATAAATAGAGACACAAATTCAACCCACTCTACTAGCAGAGCAAAACAATTCAGTGAAATTATATCTTGTAATTTAGACCAGAAATATGTCCTACAGTCTCAAATCTGCTATGTTTATTTATAGCTAAAAAACCTAAAAAAATCTAAACCTATGTTGTGTTTCTGATTATTTTTCTAAATCCACAATAATCTTCAAGAACATTAAGATATTTGCATTCCTTAGACTGTACAATTATTAATCCCCTTATCTGGCTTGGAGTTCTCTGTGGGTGAACACATTCTTGGGATGATCTGGATTTTAGATTTCTCCAGCAGACACAGAGGAAAAATATAAAAGTGAGAGAAATGAACTAATTCAAACTCAGCATGATGCTTTTTGAAAATTCTCATTCCAATAAATTCATTTGACCTCTCAGACTCTGTGAAATTAAAAAAGTCACAGCCCTGTTTGATTAATAAACTCACTTAAGATAGGGTGTGTGAGTGGGGTGTGTATGCATGGATCAAAATCCCTGCCATACTAAGTGCTGTGAGTGGTAGGAGATGTGGAGGAGGAATCAAGCTAAGGGAAGAAGGTCAGGAAACCAAGTATGAAAGGGGTCACGCATGGCTTGGGTGGGTAGGACTTGGTTTTTGTTATGTTAGTTCTGTGATATCATGTGTCACAAAATTAACAAATGGGTTAATTGATGATTAATGGATTGGGCATGAATATATATATACACAATAGTATTTAAACAATACTTGTAGGAATACAGTTATACAGTAAACATAGTTGAAAATTTGGGCTAGAAGTGGATTTTAATTGAAACAAAAAAGGTTTATGCCAGAAAGAGTTATTGGACAGAGACTGGAGCAGCCCAGGTGACCACCACAGCCCTATCTATAGAGCTGACAGTGACTGTCACTGCTGAGGGGAGCTGTGCTGCTTTCTGGCTTTACCTTGAATTATGAAACCAAAGAGTAGCTTTAGCTACAGAGCCATAAAGTAACACACTACCCTTAGAAGTTTTAATCTCCAGTTCTTCCCAGAAAGGAAATGGCGTAGGATTAAAAATAGGTTACAGGTAAATTTTTTAGTGCTTGCCAGGTCTGGTGTACTAGTGTATAGTTAGTAAGTGTGAGCGGTGTTGATTGACCTCTAAAAATACATGTTGAAGCCACCACGTTCAGGAATGAGGATAGCTTTGTGTGTGCGTGTGTGTGCATGCATTTAGCCCGGATATTTTGTCTGAAGCAGATCTGGTGGGATTGTGGCCTCCCTTTCACTGACCACTGCAGCCTTGAATTTCAATCTTTAGTTGAGGAGAAGTTATTTCTATAGCTCACCAGAGGAGCGAATGCTCCCTGCAGAGCCCCACTGCAGACCTTGGCTTCCCTAGCCCCATTTAGCCATACTGGTGTGCAGTGCCTCTGGAATCACTCCCCAAGAGGTATGATGAACCTCAAACACAGTTCTGCAACTACCAGCAGGTTTTTTCTACCTGTGACAGATGCTTTCCTGCTCAGTGTGGAAAGCAGCGCCTGCATATGTGTGTGCGCTGTCTGCTACACCCATACTTGGTCTAGTTCAAGTATGTGAGCTCCAATCCTGAGAGGTATTGGACCAGTGCGCATGGATATTGCTGCTTCTTTTTCTGTTTTGTTCTTTTTTTCTTACTCCCTCTCTCTCTCTCTCTCTCTCTTTCAAAGGCCTCTCACACCTGATGATGGGTGAACAAGGTAAGTCCTTCAACTTTCTCTTTGTTTCAGTCACCGATCATGAAAGAACTTTGTCCCTGCTGCTTTTCTGAGCTGAGCTTTGCATGACAAAAGCAACTAAGCCTACTGGGTGCCAGTCAAGCCATTTGCATTTTTGACTCTGTGTCCCCTGAGCCATGGCTACTTGTCAGCCTGGGACTCAGGTGCCCAGGAGGGAGCATGAAATGATTCCATGGACAGTAATGAGGTATGCTTCCCCCTTCCATGCAGCCCATCAACTATTTTATCTTGCTATTTCTTTCTTGTTGTGCCAGCTGTAATGACTCCCACTTCTGCCTGGTAAATGTAGACCTCAATGTTGGTCTTTATTTTTAAGAGTGCAATTATTACAAAAAAAACGTTAATAGCCCTCATGGCATGATCCTAACTCATTATGAATCCTGAGGAAAATTGCATATAATGGCCTGTATGTCCTGTGTCTGCAATTTAAAATATTCAAATATGCACAGTGCAAAATGGTTTAGAAAAAGAACAGGGCTAACCCCAGGTTGGGCTACAAATGGGATCTAGGCCTGTATCAGAGTTACGTTTTAATATCTCAGCCTGGATTGCGTTAACAGATCTATTGGCTGTGACACGATGGGATCATTAGTCCCATTTTGCACTATGGGGGTGTGGAGCAAGAAGCTGGTGAGGTGAGGTGAGGAGAGGGGTGATTCTGTTTTCCTCTGACAGTGTTAGCGTCTTGCTGACATGGGAGCACAGGGAGGACTTAGCAGCACTGGTGATGCATTCTAGTCTTGTGAATGCAGGAGTGAAAATGTTGGAGACTTAATGCAAGGTGTGTGCACTAGGTGTACTAGGAAGACCACACCAACTCTTTGTCTACGGGGAGTGTCATCGTTTAACCCCAGCCAGCAACTAAGCACCATGCAGCTGCTAGCTCCCTTCCCCCCACCCAGTGGGATGGGGGAGAGAATCAGGAAAGATAAAGTAAAACTCGTGGGTTGAGATAAAGACAGTTTAATAGGACAGAAAGGAAGAAAATAATAATAATAAAAGGATTGGAATATACAAAACAAGTGATGCACAATGCAGTTGCTGACCACTTGCTGACCAATGCTCAGTTAGTTCCTGAGCAGTGCTCCCCCCCACAGGCCAACTCCCCCCAGTTCATATAGTAAGCATGACGTCCCATGGTATGGAATACCCCTTTGGCCAGTTTGGGTCAGCTGCCCTGGCTGTGTCCCCTCCCAACTTCTTGTGCCCCTCCAGCCTTCTTGCTGGTTGGGCACGAGAAGCTGAAAAATCCTTGACTTAGTCTAAACACTACTTAGCAACAACTGAAAATATCAGTGTGTTATCAACATTATTCTCATGCTAAATCAAAAACATAGCACTATACCAGCTACTAGAAAGAAAATTAACTCTATCCCAGCTAAAACCAGGACAGGGAGAAAATGTGAGTTCTGACTCTAAAGGCTGATGAGGCTTTCCTAGACTAGATGTACACAATAGTGTTTTTGCCATTAAGTGAACATGTATCTGAGGTTAGACAGTCCAAAGAGTTAGTAAGATGGAATGTAGTACCTGTGAAGGATCAACAGTAATTAGGTACTTGAATAAAAGAGGCATATTCTCTATGTATTTCAGTGAAATGTAGAGAGGCTTGGGACATAATCAGTTTTTATTCTGTAGTTCAAGGCAGATGTCTGCTCTGAGGTCATGAGAGCTTAGGAAACAATCAGAAGTAAAGTTGGGGTTCACTCTTCAGTTTCTGTACTGCTTAGCATCCCTATGTGGTGGGAAAAGTAGGAAGACAGGCCTTTTTATGCGGGCATGTCAAGACCATGGTATTTGGCATGTGGAGCACCTGGCTAAGCTCTGGGAAGCATTGAGCTCCTTCTCTATCCTCACTTACTCTTCAGCTGGGCTTGTTGAAGGAGCATCCAGCAGACAGGTCCCTTCAGTATGTCCTAGTTGCTCAGGATGCAGCTGAGCATGGCAAGCCGTTGGCAAAGGAAGGATGATGGCATGTTGGGAGTGATCAGGACAGTGAACTTTCATGGCCACTTTCAATCTCAGTGACACTGAACATATCTTTGTAGCAGTCTGTGATTTAGGACTGGATTATATAAACAGATGCACTTGGCCATTTAAATTACAAGTTGCAACCCAGCTGGCTCATGAAGACTTGCATGACCTATTCAGGCCTGTATGATTGTCATCAGCCCTTTCTATGGTCCCTTGCCTGGCAAAAAAATGTGAAAACTATTGGCTTCTGGCAACTTTAGCCATCCTTGTTTATCCATGATGCATCAGGGAACAGTGGCTTCTCTTTTCTTGCCAAGCAACTCGCAGATATTCCCTTCTGATAAATATTTATTCTCTATAAAAATATTATGGATATAAATATGTAAATGTATATGTGTGAGTAAATATGCAATGTCAACATTATATACAAATACATTAGCTCTGGTAGGTGAAATGTGTTTAGCAAATATATTACCATGGGATTTATTTTTTTTCTGTCCTACTCTGTTGTTTCCCTTGCTGTTTTGAATTTGACGTGGAATGAGGCATATCAATGGCATGCTATTGCATGAGGGGTTTGCATTTCTCAGTAGAAAAATCAAATTAAAGCCAAAGGGCTTAACCAGGCAGTTGCTGGTTGTGCTGTCAGTTGTTTAAGCCTTGCTTTGTGCTTTAGTTGTGGTGTGTCTTTTGTTTTTCCCTTGAAGTTGTGTTTTGTTGGGTTTGGCTGCTAGATAAACACACTCATTTTCTTGTTTTTATAAGTATGGCCAGTGACATAATTTTCTGTTTTTTATGCTTCCTCCTTCTCTTCTCTTTTGCCTCCTCCATGACGGACATCCCTCTTGTTCCTCCTCTTAACTGGACGCACACCTTCCTGTCTGTAGGTAGAAGTAAAGGTAGAGATTGCATTCTTTCTAAGACTTCGTTGCTTGTAAAATGTTTGTTTGTCAATGGGCAAATTGTGTTTTTATGAGTGTGGTTCATATTGGAACTTAATGCCTTTACTTTTAAAAGTCTCTTAATTTTTTTTTTATATTGAATTATGGAAGAAATATTTATTAAGATGAATGCTTTGAGGCCTTCTTAACAGATGTTATTTTCTTCCCTGTTCACACTAAGTACCAGCTGCACAGTGTCAGGCTGTCCATAACTGGTGACGCTGTGGTGCAAAGGAACCATCAGTTCAGTCAAAGACAGAGCCAGAGGCCAGTGAGCTGGTGCTGGTGACTCTCTTGCACTGAAGTGATGCCAGTCCTGGGGATTTTGGCACTGGTGTTGGTGGAAGCAGGACCCTTCAATGATGGAGGTCCTTTGAGCTGTCATTTCTCCCCCCAGCTCTGTTTCCCATCCTCTCTGTTAGTGAAAAGGTATTTTTCAAAGAGAAATTGAGTTGCAAAAAACTGCAGAGGAAACAGAAGTGATCAGCACTGCTAAACAGCGAGGTCCATTTCCTTTGCAGCTCACTAAAGCACAGTTCACACCTGTCTTTAGCGTGCAGAAGGCAGTCATCCATCCCTAATCAAAACTGTCAAAAAGGCAAAGTGCTGCAAACCTGCTGTGGGTCTCCAGTTGGAATGGAGGGAAGGGTGAAGATTAATTGATAAATTATAAGCACTGCTCGAGGAAAATCCATTTCTTTGTCCTATTTTTCCAATGAGAGAGAGAGATCAAAAGGTTTTATTATGCTGAGGCTTACTCCTTTTCAACAAATACACTGCTGAAGAATCTGATCTATTGATCAGCGTGATTTGAACACACTGGAGGATGTTGGGTGTGTCCGTGCCAATAAGACATTTGGGGATGAAATGACTAATTGTACTACTATGAATTTGGGAGGATACGAGAGCTCAGAAGATTTGTTCGTAATAACTTTCCTTTGAGGCACAAGCAGTCTCTGCCCAGTGATCACTCCTCCTGTAATACCTGAATTCTGGGGAGCACAGTGGCATATTAAACACTTTCTCTTCATATGATTCCTCTTTCTGATGCCCTTCCTTCTTCTAACAAGGTTGTATTGTTGGATTCTCTGTGATAGAGTGCATCATGTAATCAATATTATTTGTTCTGTTTTGAGGTTGAAAGAATATTCCAATAATTAATTTCATAGCTTTTCTATTCTATCCAAAGTTGGGCAGTGGAGGATAATACATAAGCTGTACTCAGAGCTATCTTCTTAGCAAGAGGTGAACATCAGAACATAATAATCATATACACTGTAAAAAATGTGAGAACCTAAAGCTCTAAGCACACCATACAAAATATTACTGTGCCTCAACACAGCTGCCAATAATTGAGTTAGCTGATGTATGGCTTAGTGTGATTTAAGGGTCAGTGTAGATCAGGGTGAGTCTTGTATGGCGTGATGTTAGCTCATGTTGCTCCCTTCTTTTCTCGGGAGTCATTTGTGCTGCAGGCCTGTCTGTGCAGGACTAAACTGAAAGTCTTTTCTGAAGCAAAACTCCCAGCTGAGCCTGTAGGAATGAGGATTATAATATATAGTGCACAATTAATTCATATGCACTGAAACTTAATTTATTGTGTCATTGAGTGAAAATACTGTTTCACTTCCCAACTATGTGTAGTTTTTAGCTCTAATTATAGCAAGTGACTTGATCGGAGAACCATCATTCTCTATGAAAAATGGTATTACCTTCAGAGGACTCCAGCGGTGTAATTTTGAACCCACACATGGCCTTCGGCTCACGGAGAAGGTGGTACCAGATGCCTTAGTGATTGGACCTGGAAGGTTCATATTTTTTGGCATTCTTGTAGTTTGTAGTGAAAACTGGCAGCCACTCTGTCTCATGCCACATATGTAGCCAAAGTATATGATGTATTTGATTTCATAAAACCTCTTCACAACGTATAGCAGTCTGTGACCTTGCATTCATCATTTGAAACAAGTCTTTCATTAGTTGCTTCTACTGTAGTAAATAGGCTTCTTCTGCATCTATCCTTTTTAAAAAGTTCAGGAGATTATTTTTTTTAAGTTCCTGGAAAGCTGAAGAAGATGATGTATAGTTGTTCTGGGGTGGTGGCTGGACTAGTTGAGACACAGAAAAGCGCCTGAGTACCACTTGCATTTTAACCTGAACTGAGTATATATGCATTGTTTGTGTTTTTATTAGGTGTATGCAATTGGTCATGGAGATGAGGTAAACGTATGATGAGAAGGGAGGACTTTTATTTAGTTTGGCATGAATTGCTGAATACGACTTCTCTTCTGGAGTGGAATTGACAATTAAGGAACAATTATATTGAGTTTATTTCCCTAACACTCCCCCAAAAGTAAATGATACCAAAGGAGATCATAAATATACAACTCTAATTTGCTATTGAACTGGAGTTAATGTGTAGTCACGTTCTTCCATATCATTTGTTCTCTTGACAGCCTTTGTTAAGGAAATGATAATTTCCTTATTGCTACCTTTCAGCATTCTCTTATATATGTAGTGAGTTTTGTTTTACCATCACTTTTGGTTTGGATCTGGCTTCTACTGAAGTTCATGCCTCCAGAGGAAATTGGCTGTATTCCTGGTGGGACTCTGCTATTTTCAGTGAATGAAGCCCTGTGTCTTCTTGAAGACAATAGCAAAATTCACATTGAATTTAGTGGGCCAGGATTCACCCAAAGAGCTGAAAAGTCCCAAACGTCCCCTCTGACACACAGAATGACAGTGAGGTGTGGCTGGTTTCTGGGTGTGCACAGGACACCTCTGTAGCACCTGTGCAGTCTGTAGACTGCTGCTTCTCCTCTAAGGCACTGGGCTCCTTCCCTCCATCCGTAGCTGTGCTCAGGACGAAAAACTGCACAGCTGCACATGCATTTTCAACACGAAGCAGATTTCTTCTCCATTCTCAGAGAGAAATGAAAGACTGTTCACATATTTCATGGGTGGGACATTTTTAATGCATGTCGTGTAGACCAAAGTCTACTGGCAAATTCCCCGTGTAGTTCTCAGCATTGCAAGATCAGATTATCTCCCTTGGTCCTAACTGCTCTTAACCCAAGTAGGTCTTTTAACTCTTGTAATGTTCAGCATTGCTCTCAGTGAGCAGTGTGAGGTTGTTATTTCTTTGAATTGTTCAATAATATTGATCAGGAGGTAATGGCACAGAAAAAACGAAATAGCATTTGTGGACTCAGATAGAAAGAAATGACTGGACCTTACTGATCTGGAAAATAATTTTGAGTTGGCCTTCCCCAGTAATACCATTAGGATTTCAGAGTGATGTGAATAAGTCCATCTGAGTGGCCAAGAGTTTATGCAAATGTTGAAGTGAAACATCAGTAACAAATTAACTTATTTGTGCTCTAGAAATATCTAATTATAGAAGGGAAAAACCAACACTACATTCATCTTGCCAGCCTTGACAGTGGTTTTTAAGCTCTGCTTTGCCCTGTAAAATATCTTAATATTTGGGTTTTAAATGTGCATATTGTTTGTTTTGGGTTTCTGCACTGACAGTCCTTTCGTTAATACTTTTAAAATGTGTGTGGTATTGGATTGGGGAAAAAATCCTGCATTATTATAAGGATGGTGACTTTCAGTTTTAACTTCCCTCTTAATGACCGTTTAAAAAATAAAGCATTGCCTTTTATGATTAGCAAATTCCCAATCTGTGAAACCTCTTTGATAGTATCAAGGCCCCTTGAATGTAGGTGTCACTCTTCTGGAATCATTTTTTGTAAGCGAATTTTTGCTGCTGGTTTCATATTTTATTTTGAAAAGAAACAAATATTTTAATGTAATTCTTATAAGCCTAATTACAGATGATTGATAGTTGATGAATTTAAAATGTAAGATATTGGGGGACATTTCTGCAGGGTGTTTATCCTATTTCTTTATATTCCAGAGGTGATGACGTTTTCCAAACTTTGGTGAATGAAGTCACTTAAATGTTGAGTATCAGCTAATGCAAAGGAATAGATGTCTAGTAAACAGTCTTCTTTTTACACCTCTTTGTAATATATTTATGAAGGCAGACAAATGAGACATTAAATAGGACATTTCTGGTAAATTTTTTTTGTTTGTGCATATGAGCATGTGTGTTTACAAATAATGTGTATGCATAAAATATTTAATAATGTGTTAAGTATTTCATCGTTTATAGGTAATTTATTTTTTTCTTACATGCTTTCTTTCTGCCTTATTGTAAAACTGTGACTTTCTAACATGTGAATGTTAGAGTAAACACCTGATTCTTCGTTTGCTTTCGTTTTTATTACGAAGAATGATTCCTCTTAGAGTTAAAGGCATTGTGGTCATGTTGTGTGTAAACACAAGCTAAAATATTGTCCTCTTATGCTGTATTGTAGTCTTCTGTTTTCAATGAGGCTCAGGTTTTACTCTGCCCAAAGAGAATATTTAATTGATATCATTGAAAGGTTTTTTTTTTTTTCTTCTTCTGTTTTCCTCATTTAAGGCATTCAGTGGTGTGTAGAGATGCAGAGGTAGCAAAACAGGCCATATGCTTTGCAAAAGGCAGACTAATAGCACTTTTGATGGACGTCTGATTTTTAAAGTGCTGTATCTTTCATTAAAATTTACATGTAAAGTAAGGGCAAGCAGAGTGACATGAAAGCTAATGCAAGTTGCACATCTTGACATAATAACAATCACAAGAAACTGGAGATCCCAGATGGCAGCTTGGCCTTTGCCATCCTTTTAATAAGCTACTAACTGCTAATTATTGCACTCTTATGGGCAAGTTAATTTACTGTTGACTCTTAAAGAGACATTGTGCCTTTTTCTGGCATTTAGGTTTTTCAGTTAAAATTTGAGAGTGTTTTTTCCCACAGATTGGAGTCCTTCCAATGGACAGTAACAAAGAGGCAAAGAAGCAGAGAGGGAAATGGAACATAATAAGCAATGTTTTCTTTGATAATAGCAGAATATAGGGTTGTGGGTTTTTTCTAGGACATGGGTTTAGAGCTGAAAGGAACACCGGCATGTATATTAGATCCAGGATTTAGGTTTTGTATTTAAAAGAAAGCCCTTAATGCAGAGTTAGTATTATCGTTAAAAATAAACAGAATGTCTTTCCCTTAAATAATTGAAGCTTGAGATTCTGAAAATGAGATAAACTAGAAATAGAAAAATCAAAATTACAGGTGCATTTCTGTTGCCAGAGATGATTTTAAGGCAAAATTTCAACTCACAATTCTGAAAGCTAAATCGTCCGCTGTATTTTTGGAAAAATGCTTCATTTTAATGTTACTTTCCTGGTTGTCATAATACAGGGAAGACTGTTATCTGTAAAACATACAATTTTTTAAAGTGATCTTTTTCTTCTTCCAGTTGAAAGAGACATCTGGTAATAAGACCAGTCAGGGAGAAGTTTTGATCTAAGAACCTATTTAGGAATGAAGTAACAGCTGCAGTTTAAATGGACTCTAATTCTCACAGTTAATGCTGTTTTGTGAATGCATGATTCTGTGTGATAACATTTGGGAGGAGTGATGGTAGGTAATAGCTTATTTCCTGGGCTTTATGGTAATGCAGCAAGTGGTGATAATGTCATCAGGAACTGAAATAGACCCCTGTCACACACATCAGACAGCCCTGCAAAAATATGAAACCCAGTGAAAGAGGGGAGTTTCCTGTTTTAAGGCTCATTGTGGCCTTTTGTGGACTAGAGTGATAACATTTGGTATTGAACTGTTTAGAAAATATGTGCTGTGTAAGCTGGATCTTATGCATTAAGAGTAAGCGCTTAGAGACAGCAGTCTTATTTGCAGTGCTTTACCAGATAGTAAATATTTTGACTAGAGATTAGTGGATAACATGCCATACAAATGGTTGTAAAACTATTACTGTGAAGAAGGTCATGCTTTCTCAAATCATCTGATATAACTCACCCAGTATCGTCCGTGTCAGTTATTAAGTCATGTCTATTGGTGTGTGATTTCCCCCACATCAGTATTCTGGGTTTTGATTCTGATTTTGGCAATGCACCATTGCTAGTTGCTACTCTTCCTGTGACACCAACCACCTTTCATTTATTTGGCCATACTCACCTCTTTCATGGAGCTAGAGCTCCTTCTCATGCTGGCTTTCATTTCCACATTTGTTTCAAGAGCCTTGATAGTTCTGAGTGCACATATCCAAATAGAGATCATTACTGATAGGCTATGAAATAAGGGAAGATAATAGAAAATACCACCACAGAGAGCAAGGAATCAGGTGTGAATCCAGCACTCACAGGTTGTAGCATATTCATTTGTTTTGGAAGCTTTTTTATTTTGAAATTTTTGTTACAGATGAGCTATCCTGCAAGTTGCTGTGCTTAAGGTACTGTGTTCCTTAACAGCCAGTGAAACCCATTAAAAAGTAAAAGTCTTTTGCACCTGGGAATGTGTTGTGTACCTGCAAGGATAAAGTCCCCAAATTCTGTTTCAGCAGCATTTTCTGTGAGGTGTTGATCTTGTACTAGATTTGCTTTATATACCAAGAGGTTTGATGTAATGGTATTAAGAGCCATATTCTTCAGTGCACTGCAAGGATTTTATTGTGGTATAACTGATACCAAAGCAGAGGAAATGCGCTGATGTAAAAGAAATAGTGCAGGGAAGAATCTGGCTCTGAGACTGTTCCAACACTAACCTGAGGGATTCTGGATCATTCTCACCATTCTCACTAAATGATGGCCTTGGCTCTCCTCTCGATAAAGTAAAAGACTGCAAAGCATTTAATAGAAACAGTCCTTTACCAGCACTGCTTTGTGGAGAAAGGCTTTAAACAGAACTGGTACTTTGAGAATTTGTGTACACAGTTGTCACCATTAAAAAAGTCAGTAGCATTTGCCGAGCAGTACCACACCGTGGTGCCTGAGATATCGCTTTCTCTCCTACAGTAGAGCAAGAAGAATGTATGTAGTGTATGTAGGTAAGTGTTTACGATTTGATTCTGTCAATTGCATGCATTTTAATCGAGTTTTTCTCTCAAATCACGGTTTGATTGAGGAACTGCTTATGGGTCAGGTTATTTCTAAAGCAAAACATGGTTCCTTTTAATTGACCAATTTTAATGGAAGACTCTAAAAAAACATTTCAGTATTTGTTCTAAAATGACATGGCTCTGTGATTGTTAGTTGTTAGTAGTGGTAATAAAAATGTATAATTTGAATGTTAAAATAATTGCATTTTAAAAGGAGCTGTGGTCTTATTAGGTACGGTGGAATTGTATTAAGCCAGCGTTATAAAGCACACACCTTTATTCCCCCTAATTACTGGTATATTAATAATGACCAGGTTGATGATGAATGTGCTGATCACCAGCTGGGACCAGACAATTACATTTGATTATGTAAAGAGTTAGTTGCTATAAGCCTTGAAATATTAAAACTTGGCTAGAATAAATATCACTGAAGAACCTTTGTCTTTTACATGTGTATTCAGCTGCCAGTTCTCTGAGCAATTCTTGGTTCAGTCAGTAATGTTGGGAATCAAACTGTGAACAGTTATTTTCCAGCTCTGTGCATGTTGATAAAAGGATCTTGCATAGCTGTTGGCTTGTCCTGCGAGGGGAGAGCACATTGCTGCATCGCAGCACAGGGATTACAGGCTCTCGCTTAGCTCTGCATTAAAGATGTTGCAAGCTTTTATAAAACCCAGGGCAGCACCTAGCATTGCCGTGCATTTGCATTTCCCGGCTCTGACGAAGGGCACACGTTTCAGGCACCAGTGCCTTGCAGGACTGGCCAACTCTGTCATGCAAATAATACGTTTATCTGACCATTTTCAACTACACATTTATTTTGGATAGTCTTACTCTGCAGACAGTCTCAATATTAAGTCTGTAGGCATTTGGGGCAAGCTGCTCTCTACATCTGTTATTTTTATCCCCGAGTTTACCAAATTATTTTTTTCCCCAGAATTTGTTCAGGTCCTAAATATCCACTGATTTATCTTTCCGGAGTTGTTAAATTGCTGAAAAGACACATAACTTTCATTATTTGTCTCCTGGAATACTGTCATAAAGAACACCTTCTGACATTGATCATCTGCAGTTTGAACAGACTATCGTTTTTGCCACAGTGTGACAGACCATTTATGCCAGACTGTGGAAAAATTCTTTTCCTGAAGTTGGAAAAATCAGAATGTAAGGCTCTCTTTAAAAATGCCTTGCTATACTTCAGGTACTCAATTCCAGGCTTAGCATTTCAATTTCTCAGTCAATTTTATATTACTAGATATGATACTAGAGACATCATTAGTAATTTTTCTTTGCTACATTCTTGTACTTTATTTGTTCTATCTATTGACTCCATCTTTAAAACAGATGTATTTTAAGAGAACTCTGTGGACACTTAATTTCCTGCCATGCTGCACTGTATGTCCATAATGGAATGAATGTATTATGTGGTGGATGCGCTTATTGTATTGTCAGCCAAAAGTATGACGTTTTTCTGTTAGTGCCAGCTCCCTTTGATTTCCCAAATACTGATTTATTTTTTTTTTTTTTTTTTATTTTTTTAATTTGGTGGGGCGGAGAGAAGAGTGGAGAGCTAATCTCTGATTTTGTTTCTTTTTGTTTCCTAAGGTACTCCTATTTAAACCAGGGTAGTTTTCTTACTAATTTTCTCCTTCAGGTATTTGCTATCAATCTTCTGGGTTAAACTTTGTGCTGTTACGCCAGGCAAGTTTGGTAAATGTTGATCAGTGCATGAAATCAGTTCTTAAATGGTTGCAAAATTGCCTTCCTTCAGACTGTTTTGATCACAAGGGCTTTCAAGTGTCAAAGTCATTTGGAGAACTAGATAGATAAAATGCATGAGCACTAAGCTTTTTCCAGGACAGAATAAATAAATGTGTTTTCTACTGTGTGTTCTGCCTTTGATAGTGATTTGTTAAAAGGGAAAAAAAGAAAGGCAATGATATTAAATATTTACAAGAGTGATTTAGTTGTGTAATCTTGTGCTATGCATCCCTGCTTAATAGTGAAATCAGCTACTGCTGAAGTAAATGCCATTAAACTGGTAGTGCTGTGAAGGTCACTGCCTATACAATGTCAAAGCAATTTATAGAGAATAATGAATTTTGTCGGCTTTCCAATGTACCAACCTCCCTCTTTTTTGTCTCCTTTTCCAAAAATAACCAAAAAGAAATTTATTTCAGGAATCACTTTCTCTCTGACTCTTCTCCCATCTGACTGATTCGGGAGCTTGAAACCTCTACAAGTTTTTGTATTGATGTGCTCAGTGGATAGACACTGATTCCCTTCTTTCTGGCCTTGAGCTCGTTACAGCTCTATTTGCTGGGATTTCCAGTTGGCCATTTCTCAGCAGTTTGTTTTAAGAGATGCTGAATTATGACCTGCGCTTTTATGAGTGGTTGCTTTTCTTCCCTGTGCTATTTCTAGCCCTATCTGTCGGTGATTCTTCTGAAAAATACTTTTTTGTGTGCTGATTGTTTGTCATCAGCACTGTGCCTGTAGCGTGTTGACATCCCACCAACCTCCTGTCCTGGTAAGTGTCTTATAAATGCTTAGAGTACATTCCTAAATAGTGTTGTGCTTAATGGAGAGGCCTCAGAAGTGAGAGGTGTGTTCTTTGCTCTGCAGCTGGCTTTCCCTGCAAATTGTTGGGGCCTTTGTGTCTCTGCAGCAGTGGAGTGGGGACAAAAGCCCTTCAGCACCGCACAAGGAGGCTGCTGCATTGACGCTTATGGAGTGTCCTGAAAACAGTACACAATGAGTACAAAGCATTATCATTCAGCTTCACATCCGTCCAGTAAGAAGGTTAATTATTTGTTTTCCTTGTTTTACAGTTGAATAGGCAGAAGCACAGAGAGATGGAGAGAGATGGAGGAGAACAGGCAATAAATGCCAGAGTTCTCTTGTCCATTCCTGTTTCTGTAAGCACCAGTGTGATCTGTCTTATAAACCACCAAATAACTTGCTTGTTCTACCAAGGACTCTCCCAATTAAATTCCACTTGCTAAAGCAATTCTCTAAGAAGATTAAAACAGTATTTATCTATTGATAAACATGTACATGACCATAGAAGTAGAAATCATATTTTACAAAGGGAACAACACATATTCTCTGTGACAAAAATCTACAGAATGAAAAAACCCATAATGCAGAGGTGCCCTAAGTGTACTGTGTGAGGGGTTTGCTGTGAAAGTACATATGAGTGCACAGAGACAATGTGAGTTTCTCCTTGAAGGCATGTATTTTAAGGACAAGTGGAAAAGTAAGAGGCTACTTTAATAGTCAGTGAGTGGAAATGTTTTTTTCAGTTATGAGGAAAAAGAATGGATGTACAGCACCAGCAGTGGAAAGAGGGGACAAATGGAATAATGGGAAGGAAAGCAGAGGGAAGGGTAGTAGAAACATATGTACTCCTATCTAGAAGGAGTGTCCCAGATAAAGTGGTGGGAGAGGATTCTGCCATGAACACTGGTCTTCTGGACAGAATGAGGTGGGAAGATATCCCTAAAGATTTTTTTTTTCTGTATATTAGGCAGCTAGGTATTACTACTGGTAGATTATTTTGGTTCTTTGATTTTTGTGGCATCTCATTCCACAATGCACACAGGAGAAGACTAGAGCCTTCATTGACTGACATGGCTTTTCATGGCCTTCTCCTCCAGGCCCATTAGTGGATTTTTTTCTGTTGTGAAAGAAGCTAGTTCAGCAGGGTGTCTGGAATGGATGTGTATGTGTATGGTTAATTCAGGCCTTGTGATTGCCTTCAGTCTGTTTTATCTGGTTCTTTGTCTCTTTTTATGCAAGTCTTATGATTAGTATTGAGTTCTTCCCAGAATGCTGGCAATTATCTCACAGGTGAAAGGATTAAGAAAGAGCAGTGAGAATTACACTGGGATTAAATAAGACTGCCTTTGGAGTGTGTTTGTGGATGTGTTTTTTTTTTTTTTTTTCTCTAAGCAAAGAGAAAGAAGAGAGAAGCCAGATCAGCCTTCAGGTCTCTCTAGGGAGGAGAGTAATACCCTTGAATATGGAAAAGTAGCATCTCAGCTTGGGAGGAGGTCGTGCTGAGAAAGGAAAGGTAATGTTAAGGCATAAGATTCAGATCCTTCAGTTCAGTTCTTGGTTGCTCTGATTTTGCTTCAGGCTGTTCTGATTGCCCACAGCGAACCTCAGCTTGTCCATGTGTGAAATGAAAGCAGTGATAACTTTCCTGTCTTATGTTGCATGAAACGAAATTAATTACTCTGTAAGTGTGTTAGGTTTTTTTGGGTAGTAAGTACAAAAGAAGAGGATAGGGTATTCTTCTCATGCCCCATGCTGTGGTCACACATCCAACCACGGGATGTCAGATGTGGTTAGTGGTGGGTTATTTTTGTTCCTCTATTATCTCTCCCTCTGTGTAATGAGTGGGGCAGAAACAGTGCTGGTAGAAATGGGGGGCTCAGCCCCCTTTTGGGATGAGGAATTGCCCCATGGGACTGGCAGGCCATATATCCCAGACTCTGGAGGGGCAACACAGCTTGCAGGCTGGGCCGTGCCACACCTTATCTACCAACTGGCCTGGAGACTGGCTTGTGCTTGTATAAGGCCTGACAGATGTCACTGATGATGGGAGCCTGGACTTTGGACTGCAGCCCTGGGCAAAGAGATATGTTCACCTTTAGCCCTGCTCTTGACCTCTCCTGACTCTGGCACCACTTGTGTTTGCAGTGCAGCACTGCCTGAAGACCCTGAGAGAAGTTGTGCTTTGTGCTGAGAAAGCAAATAGTGCCAGGAAACAGGAGAGGGGTGATGGGAATGGGCAAAAGCTCCATCAGGTGTCCTGCTGAGTCTGTGCGTGACAGGAACAGTGGCACGCAGGGTCCATGCTAACCTCAGTATTGCTGGAGAGGCTCGGGTGTTTCTCAGTAAGATATAGCAGCCCTGCTTTCAAGTGAAATTGAGCTTTTACCCTGAGGGCAGTTTATTTTTCATAGATCATAGAATAGTTTGGATTGGAAGGGACCTTTAAAGGTCATCTAGTCCAACTTCCCTGCAATGTGGAGGGACATCTTCAACTAGATCAGGTTGTTCAGAGCCCCGTCCAATCTGACCTTGAACGTTTCCAGGGTTGGGGCATCTACCACCTCTGTGGGCAACCTGTGCCAGTGTTTCACCAGCCTCATCAATTTCTCCCTTATATCTAGTCTGAATCTACCCTCCTTTAGTTTAAAACCATTACGGCCTGTCCTACCACTACAGGCCCTACTAAAATGTCTGTTCCCAAGACTAATTAGTTGCAGCTTATAGTAGTCAAAGGAACAGACTGGAAGGATGTTCTCTTTTCCTACACAGGGTAGCTGAAGCCAGAGACAGGTAGGTTACCTTTTGGGATGCTGGCTTCCCAAAAGCTCTACCAGTGTGTCTTGTTTCTAGCTCTGCTGTCCCATCAAACTCTACTTGCTGAAGGTCCAGAGTGATGTGCACTAACTTAACTCTGAGTCCCAGCGGTGGGATGGCATCAATACCCTAGATCAGGGTGCCTCACCTCTGAACCCACTGCCTGCTCTCCACTGTGCAGCTTCCAGCTCCTGGGAGTCACTACTGGCTGCTCCCCAGGCAGCAGCCACGGCAGCAGCAACTGACGGACACCTAACGTATCTTGCCCTGGTGTGACAACCTCCTCAGGGAAGTGACAAGGGCAGAAACTTTTCTTGTCCTGCTCTTGCTACTGCTCTCACTTTGTGTTTTCCCACTATACATGCTGTCCCCATTCACTCAAGCCTTTCAGCGCTGTCCTTGGGAGAATATGAAGACAGCAGTGTCTATGGCTGTATGGTCTTTACCCTCTATGTTGCATGTACCAAGAAAGGGACAATTAGTGTTTGTTGTCATTGCTTTTGTGATAAGTATCAGGCATACCCTGACTTTGCCTATTTTACTGTGGTTCTAAGTTGGAGTATTTTTCCCCTTCCGTCAGTTAAGAGTCAGGCATCAGTAAGATGAGGTGTAAGTGGAAATGGGGAGATTGTGCCCTGTTAAGTCCACACAGAGAATGTGGATGGAGTTACTGCATGGGCATTCCTGCATGCTTTTTTGAGCTCTCCGATACATGTTCTTTACCCCTTCACATAATTCAGTTAACACTAATCTATTCCTCTTATAATGCAGATTTGTTGGCTTTGATTGGAGTGTATTTGGCTGATGGGACACCTTGGGGGCAGGAGCAGAGTTCTCAGAGCTTTGGTCATGTAGAATATGAACTTGCAGGTTATAAATAACTTTTCCATGAGAATTCCAATATCCTAATACTACTGCTCCATAATGATTGCCTAAGCCTCTGTTCCCTTTCCATCCAGTGATCGTTATTTCTGTTGTATTTTTTATTTTGATTTTATTCTTATTATGTCTGATTGTTTTACCTTGTTTGTATTGATGGATAGCTGTGAATCAAAAATGTATTTTGTTCCAAGTATATTCTTATCAGAATAACCCTCAGCATCTTTCCATCTCAAATATCTATGCCAAACACATTTTTAAGGGTCTCCCTATGTTACCCTGCCTGAGTGACTAGATTTGGAGCTGTAGTACAGCTGGTTTGTCTTGCCCACAGCTCCACCACACAAACCTTGATTTTGACTTGCTTTGACTTGCCATGCCCAATAATGCAGTATGGGGTCCCTCTGGTACCCTGATCTAGGGTATTGATGCCATCCCACTGCTGGGACTCAGAGTTAGGTTACTGCACATCACTCTGGACCTTCAGCAAGTAGAGTTTGATGGGACAGCAGAGCTAAAAACAAGACACACCGGTAGAGCTGTGAACAGGAGGTACTGTGTAGTCACTCAGAGCACGAAGTATTTCCCACTTAAGACAGTGAAGGACAGAGACTACCTGATTTTCCACAGAGAAACACCGGGAACAGAGCCCAGGGCCTTAGATTCCTGTCAGTGCAGAGCTATTGAGCTGAGCATGCTTTCAGTTGAACACACTAGGTACAGCAAGTCACATCAAAGCCATATTTAAAAGCAGGCCTAAGCAATAATATTATTCTTAGACAACGTAGAATTTGCTTCTGCTGTTTTTCCTTAGTCTTTCACAGGCAAATAATATTAATTAAAAAGTCCCTACTGCATCTGAGACGCTGGCTTGCCAAGAAATGGGGAGATTAACTTTCATCGTACATGTAGATTTCACTTTGTTAACACAGTGCTTTAGAGAAAGGGGGGAAGCACTGGAAGAACAAGGCTGATTCAAGAGTCTCTTATTACAAGATTATCTGTCTTTTTACTGAGCTGCGTATTTATTACATGGCAAGGCTCTAGTTACAGGCCAGTGATTGCTTATGTTCAGGTGTTTACCTGGCGGCTTCTGGGATGCTACATAAACAGCTGTAAAGGGAGCCAGTTATTCAATCCACTCATAAAGAGGTTTGATTGTAGGTCTTCAGTCTTCCCGGGGTACAATGCCCAAGCCAAAGCAGGCAGCAGGCTGTCCTGCCAGCTGACAGAGCTCTCTGCTGGTGTTATTACTGCTGCCACTGCTGGAAACATTTAGAAATGTTAATATGAATTTTTAACAGGGGCAAAACAAAAGGGTCTGGGGGCAGTTGGCACAGCGGGGATGGGGCAGGGCAAGTCAAGTCTCCTTTTTTATCCATTCATGGTACCCCTTGCTGTGAAGCGTTGGCACAGTGGGCTGCTCAGGGAGGGCAAGTGCCAATTCCCTTTGTTGTGACACAAGGCTCTGGGTGTTCACATTCCCCCCTTTCTCACCCTTTCCCCTCACCTTGCTGGCATTACTTCAAAAAAAGAGCTTTAAGTACACCTTTCCTATTATAATTTCTATTGTGTGAGACCCTGAAGTCCACAAGATATCTTTGTGCTGTAAAGGATGATAATGAAATACATAAAAATCAGCCAAAGCCACAGGCAGTGGGATCATCAGTCTTTTATTCCGTGAGGCTGTCAAATCTTTCTGGATTTGTCTAGTAGTTATGGTGCATTGTGTGTATGTCTCAACTATATTATCAATAATATACGCGTCATAACATAACCTCTAGTCCTTGTATGCTCCTGTTTCTTCTGGTCCTGTATATTATGCTTAAGGAAATAAAAAGCTATGGCAGCTTTTCAACAGTTAGATCTGTGTGTAGCTAAATTCTAGTCCTTCCCCAAACACTTCCATGAATTAACTTTCCAACTGTTTCTTGAAAGCCTTATCAGCCTCTAATAAAATAATGGAAGCAATATTAAGAGTAATGAATCCGTAACTATACAGAGCAACAGAACCATGAGCAATCATCATCAGCATTTAATAAACAAAACTCATAGAAGACATTTGATTACTTTTGGACTGAGTTACAAAATTAATGGATGAAAGGAAGGCAGTGGTTGTGATATATCTAGACTTCAATGTGTTATTTGACAAAAAAGTCCTATATAATCTTACTTGAAAAAAACAATTAAAATTTGGCTTTAACATGAAGAGTTTTCTAAAATAAATTAGCAATACAGAATGCAAGAGCATTTTCATGAACTGGGAAGGCTAGACAAATTGGAAGTTACTGTCATTTCTGTCTAGCACTTTTCTCAGTGATCACAAAGAGGGGAAGAAATGACATATTAATGAAATGTGTAGATTTGACTAGAATGGGAAGAATTGCAATCATCAGTGTGGATAGAAAACAGCATAAATGTCGCATAAGTGCCGTGACATCTTTCATAAAGCAGTAGGTGGATAATTCATCTCTAAAGAGATCTGATAAGCTGCACCTAGACTAAATTGTTAAGGGCCTTAAATACTGTAAGGTGGAGATATGTCAAACAATTTGTAGGAATTTTGAAAGGGCTTGATGATTAAGATCGCGCGTGGCTTGATTATGAGGGAACAGTGAAAGACGTAGTACATATAGCTAAACTTCATGCTGAGTAAGTTGCAAGATAGGAAATGAAAACCATCTCCAAGCATATACAGAGCATAAATGCACAGAAGAAAAAAGAATTATCCTGGTGGTGTCTCACAGGAATTACCTAGAAGGGGTGCCACTCAATCGTACAAAGGTGTTCTAGGTCCAGCATCAAGAGGGAACATCTTAACAGTGAGAACTATAATATTAGCTTAGAGAATACTTTACCGAGTGAAAAGATGGGAGCCACTGAGTTTTGGCAATTGTATTGAAAATAAAACAAATGAAGTTCCTATTCTTGGGAGCCAGTCTTTCTCTCCCACACCTAGTGGACATGATATGGCAACTTAGAGGAGGATAACTTAAGTCGTTTCCCTTCCTCAAAGCTCAAATGTGCCATAATTTAGATATATAGATATCCTTCATTTTCCAGAGGGTCTTTATCTGCTCCACATTGAAATCCTGTGTGTGTTGCTCTAGTTGATGTCTGTATCTCTGAGGGAGCAATAATCTGTTGTTGTATCAGCTGGCAATATAAAAATAGTCCACCAAATGCAAACAAAGTGTTTCCATACAGGAAACTGGATGGTTTGCCATAACTACATTAGTGCTAATGCACTACCAGGTCTCTTTTTTTCTTTATCCATGTGTTAATTTTGTTCTTCAGTCTCACCATCTCTTCTAGCTTAATTACCCTCCCCAGACTAGAGGCTGCTGCTGCCTTTTGGCTTCATTACCAGCTTTCATTTTCATTAAGAACCTTGCGCTAATGGACTGTTATAAAACACAGTCATCACTGGCAGGTGTTGCCAAATGACTCTCAGCATGATGGCATTTCTGTGCAATGGAGCAAACAGTCTGGACATTGGATTTGTGGAGTATCCAAGGGCTTGGGATAGAAGGTGAAGAGGAAGAAGTTTGGCAGATCGGTACAAAGAAGCTCTCAAATGTTCAAATGAACAACGATGGAAAAAGAGCAGTATGAGCAGTGGGCTCGTTCTGAGACCTCCAATAGTACCAGCATCTTCTCAGGTTGCAAATATCACAGAACAACTTCCCAAACAGCTCTGTAGTAGTGGTGGAGCCTATATCACAAAATACTAATCCTTATAAGCTTCCAGTTTAATAGGCAATGAAAATGTGAATACCACCTCACTGACTAAGTGAAATCATATTTCAAAATAAACTTTGTGGCTCATGTCATCCAACATTAGTAATGGGAATGCATATTTCTGCTGCAGAGATACTGGTCATAGTTGCCTTTGTGTGCCCTCTGAACCATTTAGTGATGTTGGGAACAAATATTCATCAGGAAAGAGCAAGGCCTTCCTGTATTGTCCTTCAAGGAGCTGATTGTCCCAGTTAAAATAACTAGAGGCATGTTCCAGAAGAAATACTGTCAGATTTTGTCTCTTAAGAGGGGAATAAGAGTGTTTCAGCACTGAGGAACTGCGATAAAGAGTCATTATTCTGTGTTGATCTAAAGTCCCTTACACTTCTGTTATTGTCTCCAAAAGACCATAAAAGCTCCCCATTCATGTATCAAAGCAAGTACTGAGCAGAGTGACATGATGGCTCCACTTGCAGATAAGCAAATGGTCCGTTTTGCATATTCTTTTCTGGCTTCTTTTGGATTTGGTTATGCTTCCTATTTGTCCTTTTATTTTCTTTCTTACCAAATGCAAGTTTCATGTCAGCTAAGTGATCTATCTATGCCTTAACAGAGAGTGACACCATGGTATTACTTGCTGGGAAGAAGTGACTTTCTTTTATCAGTTCTTTTTTGTCCTTTCTCAAGGCACTGCTCCTATGCAGTAGAAAGTCTTTTTTGCAGATGGGCCAATCTCATAGAGTAGGCAAGGAACTCTTGATCTGACTGGCTGCAGGATATGCATTTTGGCTGAGTGTAAGAAGGTGTGCTTTCCTCTAATTCTTGACCTTTTAGCAGTCCTTGGGCCACTTCTCAGAAAGAATGTCTTTTCACAGGCCAGTGCAGTTAGTCTGCAGCTGTAACTGGAAGAGAGTAGTGTCCATACTGACATGCAGTACACTGCCAAATCCAGTAGCTCTTCCTTAAGCAGAACTTCTAATGATTGTGTGTCAGATTACTGCTTACTATGCCACATCATTCTCTCCTTCAGGGGATGAGCTCAGACAAGACCTTTCAGAACGAGGGAAAATGTGTTTCACTGGGGGGCCTGGATCCTGTGGTGGAGGGAGATGACCTTCTGGAGTGTGCAGTGGAGCTAGCAGAAGATGACTTAAGTAGGCAGGGGCTTTGCAGCACAACATGGCCATGGGAGAATACTGGCAGGAATAAGCAAAGACCCGGATGATAGGGGTGGTGGAAGGATAGACTTTTTCCCAGGGACCCTGTTAGGACTCTGCACCGTGTTCTGCAACCCAGAATATTATGAAACTGCATGTTGGAAGTGGCAAGTGGGGGGAAGAAAAGGCCCCCAGCAAAGGCAAGGCAGGTAACTTTAAACCTCTTTTTTTCTAGTCTGCCCTATGTCCTTGCTTTTCATTTTCTCCATCTTAAAAATACAGTTGGCTTAGTTCTGAGTATAAAGGATGTGTAGTCCTGCTCACTGCATGCACAAGCCTTGGCTGATCTACCTTTAAGCTCTGATCACATCAGAATCCCATAACAACTTGAAGGAGACTTTTGGAGCGAGTACAGTGTGCGTATGCTGGCACGTGATCACCCGAGTGCTACCCCTGCGGGTGAGAATATTTGACCATAGGCTCTGCGGGTCTTGTGTGTCTCTTGCTCTTTGCAGCACTGAATAATGACAGAAACTTTCTGGTTGCCTGAGCTCCCCTGTGGAAGTACAGTTGCTGGACTTCCCTTCTGCTTTTAACCCTGTGTGACATTATCCCTGTGTTGTCATTTTCTAGGCTGAAGTGGCTGCAGCCAGAGGCTCATTTTCCATCTTTTATTTAGGCAAACCTCATAGGAAATGTCAGTGTTTTAGAATAAGGGGAAATTGCTTCTGGTTAGAAGCAAGGATGATGTAAATAGGTATAAATCTCTCCCTCCTTTGCTCCAGTAATTCTGTCTAGGTCACATTGTAGAGCTTTGCCAATACATGCTTAACTGTGACCCTGTGTTTCTTCTATGTCTTTTCCTTGTACTTGCATAGATGTTGTGTATGCCTGGAGGATTCCACTTGTAAGTGATCAAAGTTAAACGTGTGCAGAAACTGGAGCTCAAATCACTTCAAAGTGGATTAGGCTAAATAATGAGAATACATCGCTGGAGAATAATCTTATAGTGAACAGCAGGCAGTTTGGGGCAGAACATAAGTTGCCATAACCTGATAAGACAGAGGGAAAGGTGTTAGTGTTCTAGTGGCAAATACTATTTATTAACACTGTTGCTTTTTTGACACTGTCCCTTCTGTCATTTTTCCTGCTTTTTTGTTCTTCTGTAAGGCTTCTTAGTGGTAGGAAGAATTTTGTGCTAGGAAATTTCTCAGTACAGATGAGTTCTTTTTCCTGATCTTGGCTCTTCTATTATGTTTGAATTGGAATAGTAGAAAAGTGAGAGGTCAGTATGCCTTACTCTTTCACTGGCACTTCCCATCTGTGAGTCAGATTTCTTTGCCGGTGTTGATTTGTGTTCCCATAATCACTGTGTGGGCTAGGGGATGATTAGTGTCTTATCTTCCAAGGGGAGGAGGATGAAGAGGGTCCCTTAGGGAATTAGTAGCATAGGAGGGAATAAACTCGAGATATTCTTGGCTATTTTGGGGCATTAATACCATATGTACTGTAAACATGAGATTGATCAAGAATAGGGTAGAGTTTGGTCTGATAGGTTTAAAAAAGCCCTATGATGGGCAGAGCCATTATCTTCCTCCAGAAGGTGATTTACTTGTTATTGCTGGGCTGTGACTCAGGCCTTTCCTTCTGAAGGGATAAATCATTCCTAGCAGAGTAAATGTCACACAGAGATGTATTGGTGACTCCAGAAAAAGTTGCCCTTTAACAGCTTCATGGTAACATTTCCCTTGCAGGCCTTGGGTAAATGCAATGACAAAATAAAGGGAGCATCTATCCCCTTCTTCTGCCCCTCTTCATCACAGCCTGTCAGTCCCACCTCTGGGCCATCGCATCTTAAAGGGAATGACTCAGACCACTGGCAGAGCAGATAATGCCAAGCCAAAAGGAGGCTGGGCAGCATATAAATCTCGGGCCTTGGGACAGGAGCCGACTGGGGCCTCACTGCGTAATCACAGAGGCCACGCTCTGTGGTGAAGTACGTCAAGACAACTTTCTTGTAGTTCAGGGGACTAACGAGAATTAATGCCAAAGAAGAATCTTCTTGTCAGATGAATGGAGTAGGGAGCAGGTAGTGCAGGGAAAGTGTGAAGGCCACAAGTACCGATGAACCTTATGCTTAAGTTTATGGTTGTGAGCCAATAGAGAAATTATCTGTCTCAATATTCTTGCATGTACCATCCTCATCACTGTAATAATGTCTGATTCTTTCATGGCAGCGGACTTATATGGAAGGATCTGGCTAGACCAGAGAATTGAAAATGGGATCTTTAAACTTTCTCATGCAGGCCATCACTATGAATATAGTTATCTTGGCTGGCAATGACTGATTACTCTTTCCTTCTGACAGCAAAATGAAGTGGCGGATTTTAGTCCTGCTGTGAACAGGAAGGGATGGGTGTTTTCATTACAAGGCCTTGCCTCCTTTCCTGCAGTTACTTCAGAAAGGCTCAGGCACTGCATGGCTGATGGTTTCTCCTTTTTTTTTTTCAGGTCTCTGAGAAGGCAAGGGTAGGCCTATTAAATACAGTCAAGTTCCAGCTTGGGAAAGCCAATATTTTTCCTCTGAAATCTGCAAAAATGAGCAGCCAAAGGCATATAATTAAGAATGAACACCTGTAGATGTGTTGTGTAAATATGGGACTAGGTACTATGGTGACAGACGTTGCTGCAGAACTCCAAAGTTGATCTGTATGCTTTGGTATGTCTTTCAAGGTGCAGACCAAAACTGGGCCATGTGAAGCTTTAGAGTAAAGTAAATATGTTAAGGCCAAATATAGTGGAGGTGTTAGCGTAGTAACATGCTTAATGAAATTGATCATCAGTGGGATTTTGCACGGAGAAGGGAGAAAGGAGGGTTCAGAGTTGTGAGAAAATGTTGCTGAATTGCTATCCAGAGAAGAGAGACCTTCTTGATTTACTGTCTGGAGAAAAAAAGCTTCCCATGGGTGCGAGTGCTGCCACACAGCTCTTCAGATGACAGAACTGTTGTAAGAGAATGAAAGTAGTTACAGGAGTTTATTGTCTGACTGTACTTTAGTTTCCAAAAATGGAACAAATTTCTAGTTGTAATATGAAACACCTTTCCTAACAGCAAACGGAGTTTACTGCCAAAATGTTGCAGGCATAGCAACTAGGAAAATAACTTGAATGCGGAGATGTTTTACACAGTTGCATGCCCCAAAGTAGACCTTTTTTGAGCACTGCAAGGCAAACCCTACAAGAAATGGAAGAGTAAATCTGGACACTCTCCCTACAAAATGTTCTCTCCTTGGATCTAAATGGTGGCTTTTAGATTTGTGCAGCTCTAGTGATTTCAGCTGAGTAACTTCTGGAATTGACTATTGCGCCTCTATTTTCAGAATTCCTCAAAGTTTTGATACTGGGGACTAGCAGCAGAAATCAGTGGAAGAGGAGAGTGAGTGATTTTTCTCAGGAACCTTGAATAATAGTCCTTTAAAGTAGTGTTATTGCTGCAGTAAATTCCTGAGGTTCAGAATTTCTCTCATCTTTCAAACTCTTCATGATTTCCCAGCTGAATTAGTAAGGCCTGTATCTTCCTGTTTCCTCTGCTGTTACAGCTTAGATGTTCCCCTCCTTTGCTTCCCCCAGTCCTGGAACTGCTCACACAAGAGCATTTCCCTGACGAGCTCCTGTGCTTGGAACAGCCTTAAGTGTTTCAATTTCCTTGCAGCACTCTTTAACTCTAGCTGTTGTATTTTATTACTCAAAACTTTTCTTCAAAGTAGAGGTGGTATGAAAGAGAGGACAGAAAGTTTTGTTGCATTGATAAAATCTTAGACATATTCTCCTCTTCTTGCTCTCTTTGGTAAGAATCCAGGAAAAAGCAGAACTGTTTAATAAGTAAGCTCGATACTGAAATAAGTTTGTAAAGACAAATGTGAATCATAGGAGTTAAGGATCTGTGAAAGCACCTCATCCATCTCCCTGCCAGTACACTACTGCTTTGTATGGCATAAAGTGAAAATACCAGTGTCCTTATAATACCCTTTCTTCTGGTGTAGGTATCACGTGAGGAAGAAATGCTTGTTTGTGTGTGCGCATGCACACGCACATGCGCACATGTGTGGGCAGCTGGCTCATTTGGTTCTTAAGTATTAATTGGCAATTGCTGTCATTGTTCCTTATTTTATTAGCTTTTGCCAAGTAGTTCCACTTTACTAAGGGCAGCAGGGTTTACGGCAGCGATATTTCTCACAGTGTCAGAGATAAAATATCAGGTTAATAACAGACCTCTGGTAATGTAAATCGCAAAGGGGAAGCAATCTTGTTTTGAAGAAGTCCTGCTTGGGAACGTTAAGTCTCCTGTTGGAGAAGCAGCCTGTGGAATTTGGTACACTTCGTGCTCTCTAGGAAGAGAAATGATTTGTCTTAAGTGATGCAGGTGGAGAGGGGGGAGGGATCTAATTTTAGTTACTGTTTTCCTTGCTAGATAATAACTCAGACTCTCTCATACCTAGGGCCTCATCCTAAGAGGAGTTAAGCACCCAGGACTCCACTGGTGTCAGAAAGAGCTTGGGTTTGAGATGTTTGGTCTCCTACTGAATGAAAGACCTGCAAACAAATGCTTTCCAAACAGGGTTTCTCTTGTGGAAGGGGGAAGTAGGGAAAGGAAACAAAGACAAAATTGTTCTCCCTAGTCCACTTCCTTTCCCTTTTTGTTATCTCTAAAAAGTTTTATTTGCAAGATGAAGGAAATCTCCTCCCTTTGGCCTCATGCAGGGCAGGATCTCCCACAGTGAAGCGAAGGGGAAGGGGTGGTGATATATTTGTTTTCTGGGGGAAAAGGCATTGAATCTACCCTAAAGTTAGGTATGTCCCCCAGTATTGGAGTTAGACTGCAGAACAAAATCTGTTTTGAGGAGTGGAGGTCTAGGCTCATTTCTGCTAGGACACCTGTGTGTCACACCTTACACCTTGTCTCGGTTGTTCCAAGGTCTTATAACTTGATTATTCAGAAGACTTCCCTAGGATAACACATACATCTATAGAATAACATATAAATACATAGCATACAGTATCTAGCATGTGCTTTGTGTGTATGCATATTCTGAGGCAGTTGGAGGAGCTGCTGCCAGTTATACTGCTGTCAGGATCAGATTAATGTAGAATCTGAAATTTGGTCTTGCATGAAAAGCAGGGCCTGAACACAAAAAAATAAAAGGCAGAGCATCTTATAGTAGCACAGAAGTAATTACAAGCTGATGGGCTGGGCACCTTCATGTGGAAGCAATGTCGAGTTTGAGAGGGAGGAGAACATAAAATCCATTGCAGAAGGCAATCTGAAGAGCAGTCTGTCTCATCTTGGCAGGAGTATGGGCCCTGAGTTTTTAGAACATTAAAACAAGGATGAAATTAGGCCACAGATTCTACTAATTCAGCCCTGATCAGCTTCCCCACTTCTAGTAACAATTAAATGCTTATCTCGTCCTTTCAAGTGCATTAAATTAGTCAACCATGAGCTAAAAGTAATACAGTGCTTAGGCTGAGACCCACCACATTTTCCTTGTAGCTTGGACCTCTGCTGGTTCAGTACATGTGCAGAGGACTGTGAATATCTGTGAAAAAGCCAGTATAGCATTTCTTACAACAAATGTAACACTATAGTACTCAATTGTGCCACTTCAGTGAGAGGTTACTAGGGGAGAGAGGATGTTGTGGTACAATATTCAGCTAGGGAAATTGTGATGATGTATGTAATAGGTAAGCAGTGCTTACCTATTAAGCTAGGTACTATTCATCTGCTCAGTAAGAGACAATCCTTGAACTGAAGACTGTAAAGCCACAGAGCGAATATGGGTTGGAAGAGGATAAAGGCAGGCCAGTAGGAGATACAGAAAAGGAAGGAGGTACAACTTGTCTGTCCCAGTGTGTATCCCAACCACTTGATGAGGTTGTGTCTCAGGACTGCTAAAAAAAACATCTGCAGAAGTCAAATAGATTTGAGGGTAAATGTGTTTCAGGACTAAGGTTTTCTAAGGTGTAGCTGTATGTTCTGGTGGAGGCAATCATATGGCCACTCACTTCATAATGTGAGTCATCCAGATGTGAGGATTTTCTTCAGTGTTTTAGGATGGTACCAAATAGGACTTGATACTTGAAGCGCAGGAGTTGCATTTGACTTTTTAGTGTAGTACCACACCTGAGTTAAGGTGGCCACACTGTTTCTTGGCCAGAACTGGCTCACATCTAGCCAGCTCAGAGCATGGACAGAGCCACCTTACATTGCCTGTTGATGACCAGGTCGATGTGTCCTCAGTTTCTAATGGCTTTGTCCCTCCTTGTGAGGCCACATGCACAGTTTGAGAGACAGCTAAGATGCCTTTTCGGTGTACTTGTTAGATCCGGACTTTCCAGAGTTATCATAGTACCAGATCTGTCACTTTTACATTTTATATAGCTTTGGGCATGTCTCACAACCACCCCCTTGTTTTTTGCTTTTTTTGGCAATAAGGTTGAACTAATACATGCACTCTGGGATGCTTTGAGGATTAGTTTGCTTCCAGAAAACCACTATGCACAGCTGTGAAGATCTGTACATAAAAAGAATGGTAAATTATTTTCTTGATGAAGGACCTTGGTACTTCAAAACTTCAAAACACCAAGGTGTTTTGAAGCACCTTGTTAGTTTTAAATTACAGTATTTGTTATCATTACTTGTCATCCTTTTCCTAAAGAAGAGCCAGCACTGGAAATTCAGGAGGTGAACTGTTGTAATTAAGATGTATCGAAATCCTGTTGTGACATCCAAGCCTGGAAGCTGCAGGTCAGATCACAGAGCCTCTGTAGAGATAATCGTGGGACTCAAAAGTAGAGCTGAAAGAGGCCATGCCCAAAAAGGCCCACCATTATATTTACTGTGTCTTTACACTGCACACAGACTTCTGCCACATGTCTGAGTCAGGCTTGGATTTTCCTTACCCCAAGACAGCCTCTTCTTAATGTTAGTGTAGTCTATCTCATTTGAAAGGTTTTGGAAAGTCTTCAGAGTACATACGGTCGTACGTATCTTAGGAACCAACCTACCATAACTTTGGATGCTGTAAAATTAATGATGAAGATAAAAATAATTTGCTACAAGTAAGTGTTGAAGTGTACTACGTAGGAGTGTGGGTAAGGGAAGCTTACGCAGCTTTGTCTGCCTCTGTGATATTATCCTTTCCATTTTAGGTACTTTAAAACTACTGTAAAGGAGTAGTTTTAATTAGTGCTTTTTCCTACTGACTGGAAAGAACACTACTACCTCCTTCAAAGTATGTTGCTGTTTGCGCTTCCAGACCAGGGAAGCAGTCTGCCATGATTTACATCTGTGAAATACACAGTAAAGCTGATGGAGCAGCTGTTTAAATGAGACGAAACTTGGCCTCTGAGTGTTCCAGGGGAGAAAAAAGTGGCAATAATGCTGTTTTCCACATGAAGCATACACAGGTCTGTTGGAAACGCCTGCTGAAGAGCTGATTTGTATGCAATGGACTGAGCTGGGTTTGAGGATAAGAGAAATTCCAAATGATGAATGCAGGGTAGTCAGTCGGGGTTGCAGGGTGTCAGTTAAGGTTTGGCACAAAACCCCATGTCTTAACGGTACCCTGGCTGCCGTCTTCGGGCAAGAACAAGGACTTTACTGGTAGGCAGGGGTGACGAATGGCCCCAGGGAGTACATGTAGCATAAGTAGTAATGTGATATAGGGTGCACATTACAAGCAATTACAATTTGAATAGGTTATCAATGGAAGGAGGTAGAGGACTGGAAAGCAGCATTATTAACCCCCTGAAGTTGTGTTCACAGCATTTTGAAAAAGTTTATGTATTGCTGTGAATTACAATCATGGTGACAAATGCCATGTCTAGCAGGCAGTGCTTTACCGGAACAATTCAGAGCAACAATCCATATATACTTAAAATAAAAGGAATAGGGAAGATGAAGCATAAAACCCTCAACAAGGACAAACCTTGTGATAAATCCTGCCTCAGGTTTTCTTATGTGTTCTCTGGCTTTGCTGTCTCATGAAACGAACATTCCTGGTGCTATCTATCCCATCTTGTGCTGTGATATGGTCATTTAATTCCAGCTAAGCTGAATGCACAGGTGTAAAATCTGGGGGAAAAGCTTAGTGACAAAATATTGGTCCAAATCAGCATTACATCTCCAGGAGGAGCAACAGGGAAGGCACCAACCACTAAGTGAAACATTAATGATGGCTTTGCACGACCTTTGTGCCTCCAGGTTCTGGAACATCTTGGGCAAGGATGAGTGCAAGACTGCCTCGTGTAACACGTATCTATCAGCTTGCAGCTGCTCACTTTGGGTGGTCTGTTGATTGTGGTTCAACCTAGGAGCCATGTCATCCCTTTTCATCTGCGTCTCCTTTGGTGTATCGCTTGCTACAGCTTGTGAAAGGGCAGCAGAGCAGTATGTGCAGTATTTATATCCTCCAGGGTTCTGACTCTCCCCCTTTTTCTCTTTGTGTCATAGGAAGTCCATAGTGGGGCTAAAGTAGAGATGATAAAAATTTTCTGCAAAACATATTTTCGACAAATTTCTTTAATGAAAATCAGTTTCTCTCAAGGGGAGGGAAGTGAACCTGAAAAATATTCTATTAGCAGTCTAAATTTAAATGCTTAATTTTGTTTTTCTAGTAGCTGCCTGCAAAGCCACCCGATATATTTCAGTGATCAAAACATTTCTCTGAAGTTTTGACATTTTTCAAAATTTCAAACAATAAAATAAAGCCAGAAAAATCACTGTGTTTATGACAAGATCTGCTTTAAAACAGACAGCAAAATGTGTCCTGGTGATTTCATGGAATCACAGAATAGCCCAACTTGGAAGGCACCTTGAAAGATATCTGATCTTTGTTAGGCTTTTTCCTTCTCCGAGTTTACTCAGAACTAATGCCCAGCATCACTGCTAAATGAACCATTACTGGTGGTTAAATATTTCAAAGGAGGCCTTTCTTACCTATAATCATTAAAAATCCAGTGATATTTTTTCTAGAAGTCTTGGAGTTTTCACCCCAGAGTCTTAATTAATTTCCAGCTTAGGTGACTCAATTGCCGTCTGCATTTCCCCTACTGTTTCAATTGATTACAATTTAGTCTGTACACCTGTCTTAAATATTCTGCAGCGTGCATTTATGCAGCCTCTATGCTGTAACAGAAGTAGCTGTATGTCAGTGATGGGAACAGTGATTTAATAGTTTGTAAATAAGATGCTTGGAGATCCCTGGCATGAAAGTTGATAGGTAAACACAGTGCTGTGTAATTATTGTTTAGTAGCAAAAACCTTATTAAGTTTATCTAAGTTTAGACTTAGATAATCTCAAGATTTGTTTATCTCTGCCTGTTTCCTGAATCTCTGGTTCTCTCTTTGGCATCCTAAACTGTTACACTTGCAGAGAGTGTGGCTGAGAACCTTAACGATACGTTATTTAATTTGTAAAATAGTATATTTATATTGATTTGGAATCCATTTTTTTTTTCTTGCTGTCTAAAGGGAGAAGCTAAGGAAGTAACTCCTTCATCTTCCTTTTTTTTCTTTCGCAATCAACTCCCGGGAATCACTGCACGAAGTGTGCCTGGGGGAGAAAGTGAGGCCTGTTTTCATACCAACATAGGAAGAATTTTCTCTGGGTTATTACCTGTGGAATAATAATTTCTATCTTGGCATGGACAGACTATATCTGAATTTGCCCTTCTGTAAAAGAGATATGGCAATAGCTACCTTATGGGGATATTTATATTTGTTATTATTTATTGTTTCCACGACACTGCAGGTGTGTAGTCTGCTTTCTTGCAATTAGAAAACAAAATCCGTGACTTGAAGAGTTGTCATCGAACCACCATACTGACAAATCCGTGGATATGACTTACAGGAAAGATATTTTACTTGTTTTCATTGAGATTAAGCGGTATGTGTCCGTGTGTGTAAAACTTCATTTTTGCCATTTATAAAGAGATCGGTGTGGATTTGTGAGGGGTAGGCTCAGACATTGACCCCTGGGCTGTGCGGAACCAGAGCTGCTGATGCAACGCCCATAGGGCTCTCGCAGCCCATCTCTGCAGCCCTGTGCTCAGAGGCATCAGCTGCCCCCCCAAGAGACACCCCTGCTGCGGGGCATCACTTGCGAGTACAGCGTTGCATGGATGGCTGTAGATTCGTGATACTAAGTTAGAAAGCACTGAGTAACGCTCTTTTTCTGAAAACGGTTTGTAAGGCCTCTGAGATTCTCGACCACAGGTGCTACAGGGAAGAGGAGGTTTGTTCTCCTGGTGGGCTTGGTCTAGCAGAGTCACTTGGTGAAGAAGCCGGCTCTGGTCCTGCAGCATGAGATGAGGAGCCGATGCAATGAAGCCGGCTTTATGTGCGGTCAGCATGCAGAGGGCAAACCAGCAGCCGATGCATTAACCGAGAACAAGTTCATTCAGATTAAAAAAACATTAATGAGCACTTTTGAAACACTGAGAGCCTATGAGGGACCACCTGCCTGGAATGAGCATTTACCATATGGTGCCTTTGGAAGCTAATATTGATTCTCATTATTTTAAACGATTACAAACATTGCAGGTGTTTTGTAATAATCTCTATTGTCTAATTAGAACACTCTCAAAACTAGCTCATTCTGCCTGCTAATGAATATTGATTTGAACAGCAGAGTTTGCCTTGTATGAGTGATGGGGTTGTGCTAGCTGACACTTCATAGTCTCTTTTGCTGATTGATTAATCCAGGAAGAAGGGGCTAGGGCTGGGTGAGTAGATGTCCCGATTCATCCAGGGGTCTGATTGGCCTTGCCAGGAGGACCTACAGCTTGCACCAGAATTTTCCAGTTAAGGAAAGCATTGATATAATCATGATTTTTTTTTTTTTTTTTTTTTTTTTGTCTAGTCGGGATTGAAAAAGAGAAGGAAAAAACAATAGTGGAAGGCATTGCAGAAAAGCTAAGCCATCACAGAAATATTTATATAGGAATGGGATACTTGAGTTTGCACATTTCTGTCACTCCTGACACAGAATCATTATTTATGTCATTGCTGATGCACAGTCATTTCTTGGAAAGTACTGGAGAAACCCCATGAGCAAATAACCTGGTGAAGGCCACTAACAGAGGTAATGGAAGTGCTTTTCTTCCATTCTCTCTTGCGTTGATATTGCTTCTGACAACGTAGATACAAATGATCAACGTAAACTAAAAGAAAGGCTTAAAGGCTACTAGAGAAACTGGACTTTATTAAATTTCTGGGGGGTGAAGTTTAAGTGGGTAAATGTGGCAAAGATATTGGAGTAACTTGAAAAGACTCCTTTATCTATTTTCCCTTATGTAAGTTTGCTGTGTTAATGTGGGCAGTTTCCTTCCATGAATAAGATTATACCTGAATTTCCAGCAGGGAGAGGATGCATGTACTGTCAGCCCTTTGACTTTTTGGCCTCCGTAGTTCATAAAGAATTAGAAATGCAGATTTTTTTACAGCTTAAAAAGATTTCTGATGAAGGTGGATGTAGATGACAGTGTTTGTAGGCTTCTGAAACTTCAGCATGAAAACTGAAACCTTAAGTGTCAGGGATGAGTAGATATGGAGGCATCTAAAAGATAAGAGGGCAGGGACATCATTTGGTTATGACCTCTCTTTCTCTACAGTTTTATGTATTTCACTGATTATTATAGTATCAGAAAGCAGTGTAGGCTGTTAAGTTCTTGCTTTTTGAGGTCTCTGAGTGTGTATACATACTCTCCCCCACATCTGCTTTGAGAGGCTCATCTTCGCAGAGTGATAGAAACATACACCAAAAAATGATTGATGTTCATATTTTCAGAGCTGCCAAGTGTTGTTCATATGCCCGCTGTGATACATGCATTTTTGATGGGTCTTTCATAGTTGCCTCTGTGTCAGAGAAGATGTCAAGAGGAAAAATGAGTAAGGTACTGCTCCGTAAATTAGCATGTAGCCTAGGGTTTCGGTATTGTCCAGTCTCATCTATACTGCTTTTCTCATCTGATTTTAATAACCATTTCTGAGTGCCTGGTAAACACTATTGTATTTATGGAGGGGTGGGTATTCCAGAGGGAAAAACTAAGTGCAAGGCATCCTAATATCAAGTGAAACAGAATATGGAAGAGAATCTTGCTTTCTGCTAAAAACTGACTAGCAGTTCATTTACTTTGCCAATTTCCAGTTTGCTTCTCAGGGAATGAAAGCCTAGAGGGTCACCTGTGTACCGGGACATGTAATGTCTCTAGCTGTTAGACAGAAGGGTGCACTGAGAGCCAAGAATCTATTTGCTGCCCAGGGCTTACTTGCCAAAAGTAAGAAAAAAAAGTGGGGACCTGGCACCAAATTGTTGATGTCTTCCATGTTTTACACAGTTCAGTAGTAACTGAAGTAGTTGCAGTGAAAGAGAGATGTAAATCTCAGAGATGTGGGTTTAAATCTAATAGTGCTACCTGATAAGGAAGAAAAGGAAATAATTATTTCCTTCTTCGTTAGTTTTTAGTTGCATTTTTGGTGGTTTTCATTAATGGAACAGGGTTAGGCAGTTGGTTTGAGGAAGTTTGAAGGACCTGAAGAATGAGGAAGATTTTGTCTCAGTCCTAGAGAGCGGAAGAACCTTGCCTAAACTCCCAAAAGGTTGAAACTCAATTTAATAAACTTACCTTTCTGTACTAACAGCCTTATTCCCCAGGTGTGTGATGCTGGCATGCCTAACAGACCATGTGCTGCAGGACATTGCTAACATGTAACGGTGCCTTTCATCTCTGGGCATTTGTTTCAATCCAGACTAGCTCAATAGGAAATAGGGGATGGTTCTTGTGAAGGGATGTTTGGTAACATCCTTTAGGTTAGTGATCAGTTTGCAGAGTTTCAGTTCTTATTTTGGGGCTGCAAATTCATTACTGTTTTTCAGGCTGCTAGGCAAACCCAGCAGAAGGGCCAAGATCAGCATGAGAAAACACTGAACTCTTCATGCTTTTCTGAAAGTAAATCACTTTTGCTTCTACTGCTGTAAAGACTTTTGAGAGGATGGAGTGTGTATGAAACTTGCTTGGTTGCCTACTATACCACTCAATTTACTGCCTTGGCTAAATCCCTGCATATTTTTTAATTTGAAGTTTATAATTACATCCAGCTTGTTAATGAATTCATTTATACAATGCAAATTTCTTAATATTGTGTATGGAGCTGCACAGAAATTAATAGCTATACCTGCTCTAGAAGTTTTGTATTCTGTCACTTTTGCATCTTATTGCAGGAAGGATGGCAAATCCTGCTGTTCTGAAAAACAACCAACCAACCAAATCAGAACTTCAGCTTGAAATTTGGTTCAGATTTGTCCTGAGGCTGGGAAAGCGTGAATGCTCTTCTTCTGTTATCCATGTGTGGATCTTAGCCAAAAAGGCTTTTCATTTGGTATTTTTTAATTGACTTCATATAGCAAGTTCAGGGAATTTCCTCTCTGTTTTAATCAGGACTGTTCTTAGGAAATTCCCAGCCTGATTTTTGCACAGTATTGAGGATGTCAGCTGCATAAGTGGAAAAAATGATCTCTTCTTCTCTCTTCTTTTGTGGCTTCAGAATCGTCAGTTTCATTACAGACAGGGAAATTGATAAAGCTGAAACCTGGTTATTCCCTGCATTGTTTTAATAACTGTCATGATTCTCCTGTTAATTAAAAGCATTGTAGTTGAAAGCTCCAAATTTGACTCTATCACAAAGTCCTAAAAGATAGCTACTTCACTAAGATACATGTGATATTATGTAGGTGAAAAAGTCAGGCAGTGTTTTACGCCCTGGACTGGCATTGAGAATATGACTGATAGAGAGCCAGGGACTGCTGCTGTTTTCTCTTGGGAGTGACAGTGATGCTAGGTTTTTCTTGTTTTGGGAGCTGAAGGACAGTGAAAATCATTGTGTAGGTGTACCTAGAAGGGGAAATGTGAAAGAGCCAGATTTTATTGTCCTCTGTGGATTCCATTGATAAAATCTGATATGATACAGTATATTTTTAGCTTTTACTCAGGGTTTGAAACCCTGAAAGCTAAGAACCCAGATGGTCAAGAGCACTTTTTAAGCTGCTATTTGGAGTTAGATGCAAAACCACAGAAGGCAATTTGAGCTGGTGGCTTCATAGAGGCAAAGGCATTTCCAGATCCATGCTCTGGTCAGGAGTCACTGCAAGGTGAAGCTGATAGTGACCCTTGTGGAGGGAGATCCTCAGACCAAAAAACCTGCAGTACAAATGCACCATTTTGTATTTCTATGTGCCAGGCAAGAGGGGTGGAAACAACAGCTTTTGCTGTGGGTGATGGCTTTATTCAAAAACTATGTAAGAAATGTGAGAAATCTGGAGAAAATGATTGCCCATGGGCCACCACCTTCACTCCTCCAAGACAAAACCTGACTGCAGAAGTGACCGGCACTGTAAAATGTAGCTTTCCTCCCAGCAGCACTGCTTAGGAGTATTCTTTTGCCCAGGACAACATGTAAACGTGGGACAGCATCCAGTGGAAAGATGTGGGCATACACTGATGCTGTTGCTTGTGGGTGTGTAATATACTTTCATTTGGCTTTAGCTTCTGAGGTACAATCGTCCTCATCTGCTTGTCAGCCTTCTCCATCTTCCTTTATCTTCCTTTGTTGTTTAACTAAAAACTAGAAGACAATGTCAGTAAAAATAAGCTCCCAATCAGAAAAAGCTGTAAGTTAATGCCTCTCATACCTATCCCTCAAATCCCAAGTTAGGGGAGCCCTGTCTGTCTTTGGCTCAGATTAGGTTTCAGTTCTGGACATGTGATAAACCCCTGTCATGGTGTTTGTTGTGGTGTGAGACCTTGCTACGGAAGAACGTGTTTGAAATTTGTTCCAAGAAGAGGGAGATGAATGGCCTTATTTTGGGTGAGAGGCAGAAAGGGCTTTGATGGAGCGGGGCTGTTGCAGGGAGGTCCTGCCAGAGGTGCCAGTGTAGCAGCCGGGCCATGTGAGGGCTCCTAGCGTGGGTGTGGGGGCCAGCTTGCCCTGGCAGTATGACCGGGGGCAAGCTTGGCTCCACACATCTGTGGCTCCACTTTGGTGCTGCTTTGATAACCACAGACTTTTACAAAACACTCAGCTCAAAGGGGGAAATTAGTGTCATGGGGACTGTTTTCTTTATGGGAAAAGACTCGGTCGGATGGAACAGCCAATAAAGATGTTAATGTATTTTCTCAGTGCATAACCCACATATTTCAGCTCCCTGGATGGGGTCTTTATTTCTGAGGTGAATGACTGAGGAATGCTTAACTCATAGTTTCCAGGGGATTGGGAAAGTGCAAGGTTTTCTGGAAGGTGACATGTTCCATTTTTAAGATGTAATGTTAACTTTTTGGGGTGTGACTCTGGCTGGGTGAATAAAAAAGCATTACATTCACAGACAGGAAGATTTCACCCTGCCTGAGCTGCTGAGACTATTGATAAAGCACTCAGTTATATTTCTGTCAAGGCTTATGTTTACTCTCACCATTGTAACTTGTCCATCATTACTTTGACCTTGGAATTCAACTTTTTTTTTTTATTACATTATTTTTATTACTTTTATGTGAATTAGGCACTGGTAACTGGTCTGTGGTGAACTGAACTGGAGATGGATTGTAACCTCTCTGTCTAGACCTGATCAGGAGTGTAGCCTCTGTCTCCTGCTGATCCCATCCTTTCCCTCCTATGAGGAGCGCAAGTTCCACCCCTATTGCTAAGAGTGCAGGCTGATGTCCAATTCTCCAGATATTACATATGCCTTGCTTACTATTGGAGAAAATGAAATGTCAGCCTGTAAGATTATCCTGTAGTTTTCCCCTGCCTTCCCTATGTACTTGTCATATTTGTTGCAAGTGATTTCTAAAAGGTTGAGCATCTGTCTTACTGTTTGAGCCTACCTAGAGTAGAAGAGATCTGTCTGAGCTGGACACAGTTAGGGTGGGAGGAGAAATGAGCTGAATTTGGCTTACCCACAGCAGCTTCAACTGTTTCTTCCCTGCCATCAGTTTGGCCCTCATGCTGTTAGCAGTACTTGAACATTTATCTGCACATATGCAGTCTCCCAGGGAAACTATTGAGAAGATCTTATTTACTGCTATGGGGACTGAAAGCACATTGAATGCATCACTGGCCTTTGCTGCTCATTTAATGGGAGGCAGCAGCTGCTTTTTGCCCATCTCTTACTGCTCTTTTATGCGCACTGATGGCTGAGAGGGCTTGCCTGAGGAACAGAAAGGTCTAATCCCAAGTTTGTCCCCGGATCTCCCATTGTTTCCTCCTGGCTGCTGGTTAGTGGGAAGCAAGGTCATGGATATGGAGGGAAAGACTGGTATAGCTCCCATGTTAAAAGAAGTTATACTAAACATGTAACTCTTCTAATCAACTGGAAGCAGCTGCTCTAACCAGGGGGCTCCACTGGAAACACTGTTTTTCTCTGCTTCTATTTACTCTGGCTAGTGCTATATAGTTGCTGCAGTAGTGGCCCTTTTTTGGGGGTGTGAAATGTTTCTGAGGGTCGATCCTTGAGCTTGCTGGTGTCCTACTCTGCTGCTGTTCTTGCAGAAATGCCTCTCTCTCTCTCATGACCCATGTCTGTACACAACGCTCACAGGAAACTTACTTGTAAATGTGTCCTCTGTACGGTGGCAATAAGCCTTCATGTTCAGGTAGGACTGGCTTGGTACCACTGATTTTCCTGACTTACCACTGACCAGATCTGTTGTATGCAGTGTGCTTGCACTTAAATAATCGTCTTGCCTAAGCTTAGCTTTTGGTTTTCTTGTACTAGATAGATTGTTGTGATGGCAGCCTGGTGCCATTTCAGCTCCAGAAAGACAAGTCTAGATATAACTTGCATCCTGAATGAAATGAATATGGTGTGTATCAATCTAACTCCTAGTTCTTGTTGTTGTTTATTCTTTGTTCCAAGCTATTATCTCTTTGTTTACAAGCACAGTAACTATACAACCTGTGTGACTCTCTGCCATTAGATATAATTATGGACAACATGCTAAACACTTGGCTATAAATTGCCATTGTGTAACTAGATCTCTGGAATAAATTCCCAGAGTATAGTTCAGTTGCTATAGAAATACTTAGTTTCTGTTCATTTCAACCTACTCCTAGATATCTTGTTGATAATACTTTCCCTCCAGTCTATTTTGTAGTCTTTCTAGAGCTGACATGGGTCACAATCTTGGACAAGCAGCAGCAAAATTCTCCCTAGTAAAAAGACTTGATTGTTTCCTCAGTGGGATTTGTAGTAGTTGAGGACTCAAAGCCCAGTAGTCATGGGTAATCAACGTGAAGGGAAAGCAGACAAGGAGTTACTTATGTTTTTTAGAAATGTTGCCTTTCTGAAAGGTGTGTGTGAGCAGACTGTGTATCACCCAAATTTTAAATTCAGCAGTGAACTTCTCTTTTCAGAGAGGGACAGAATTATTTGGTTACCTTTTAATGCACAGAATGAGACAGCAAGAATAGTTAATGGAGAAAGAGCCTACATTGTGCTTCCTCTTGGAAGATCATTCAAGATAAATACTATTCATTTGGCAATCCAGTTTTGAAAGAATTGCAGTGCAAGAGAATGGGAGAAAGAATGTGCAGGGAATCTGAAAATGAGATAGTCCCCAACTCTGGCAGAACTGGCTGAATAGGAGTGATAAGAGAAAGGAATGGGCTACCTGCCTGTATTGAACTGCCTACGTGAAAAACTAAAGAAAGCAAGCTAGCTGTCCTTGATAATATCAAGATTGGCAGCTTATAGAGCCAGGATAATGCTTGTTGCTTAATGTTTCTAGCTTAACAAAACTCAATAGATTTTTGAAATATGCCTGCATTTAAAGTTTGGGTTTGCTTTTTTGTTTGTTTTGTTATTTCTGAATGAAATGGAATTAAGTAGTGAAAACTTTTAAAGTGGTGACAGCTACAGAAGCATTGCAGCAGGGACCTGTAGAGCTGGAAGGACTTCCCTGAGCATCTGCCTTCTTCCAGCAACTTGTAATTCAATCATGGCTGAAGTTCAGAGAGTTTGGGATCTTTAACTTAAGTGTGTTGTTCTTGGGCCAGGAAAACGGGCATGGAAGTCTCCTGAGAAGTATTTTTGAGAGCTTCTTGGACAGATTCTTAGGAAAGTCTTGTACAAATCTAAGCATTCTTTCCTTTCTTTTTTAATCTGGTCTTACATTTCCATCACAGTACTGAATTGAAATTTAGTTTCCTAGTCATAGAGTCTTGGTAAACTTCTCAGGCTTTGAGTGAGGCATGAGGTTGTAGGGAATGATGGTTGAGTATAAGCAAGTAGGAAAAGCTGGCATAAAGAGAGGTTTAGTGAAGTGGCTAGGGATAGATTTAGAAGTGAGAAAAGAGAAATGAAGTGGTAAGGTGAGAGAATAAAGAAGACACTGCAACAAATGCATGGAAAGATGCACTGCATTTTGCAGCAAAGTCAGAGTGAAGTGGAGACAGAAATAAAACAAAAGCAGGAGCAACTGTATATTTAGTAACTGGAAAGCTGAATGATATTACAATTGTGTATAGTTATGGTTTGTTTCACTTTAATTAGAATAGTGATTTAGGGTGAGTAGGGCTAGGCCTTGTCACATAGGAATTAATCTGAACTAGTTTTCTTAGCCCTGGATTATAGTTTAGTGTATGAAGAAGAGAGGAAGATTCTTGGCTCTTCCACCCCTTTAAGGAAATGCAATTCAATGAGTACAACTAGGACTGTGGGGTGTCAGTGGCCCTTCTGGAGGTGGGAATCAGAAGCGTGGGGGGATTAAAGACAGATGTCAAAAGTAGCTGCAAACCTGCGTTTTAATTGTGACATGACCAATGGAGATTTTTTGGGAGCGTTTGGTGCAGTGACTGAGCAATCACACTTCCAGCCTCAGTTGCTGGATCATGTGGATAATTAATATCTCTAAGCTTCAGGGCTAATATGGTTCAAATCAGAAACACAAAATGAAGCCATTTGAAAGCAGTAAAAATTTAAATATTGGGCTTAGTGACTTGCCTGCTGTAACTAAACAACTATGACAGAATTTGGAGCAGAGCACAGAAATCTTAACTCCTTTTACTTTGCTTTGGCTGCTTACATGCATTTTGATCTGCTTGTGTTACTCCAAGAAGGAAGGTCTTGTGACCAGGAGAACTGGGGATGTTAATGGACTTGGATGCCTACAATCCTACCTTAATTATCCTTGGACAGGGAAGGTTTGTACAGTTCTTTGTGGTAAAGAAGTGTGCAAACAACCCTCTTCCCTGTCTTGGTTGTTTTGGGATCAAAAAGAAAAAATGAGTGAGTTGAGTAGAAGAGAATGCAGTCACATTCCAGTCAAAATAATAGCACTGTAAGTTAACAAATAGATATTTAGTTCCTGGTAACTTTGAATATTCCAGTTGCCATAACAACACACTGAGACTGTGGCATATTTTACTTCGCATACTTTTAAAGAACTTTGAGCCATGACCAGAAAATTCCATCAGGATTAAAAGCAAACAAAACTGAAAACACACAGTTATTAGGTTCCTAGCAGACCACAGCTTATGTAAAACCTAGGAAATGGAGGGTATGTGTTCTGTGCTCAGATGGAAGTGGCCACACTGAAAAGCACACGAAGGGTATTTTGTTGTGCTGGTAATGCTGTTGCCCATAGAAGCAGAAAGACTTTGGGGGCTCCGTGCTAGAGGAAAACCACCCCATTTATGGGAACCCTTGTCTCCCTGTCCTGGCTCACAAAAAGAACTGGGAAAAAATGTTGGTGACTGCCTAAATCTGAGTGATTTTGGGGGGCTTTCATCCCATTGAAATTCAGTTGGTTTGGGTTTAGAGCTTGAGCAGGACCTCTGACCATCCTGCCAGCTGGACCAGACTGAAAGCTTCATGTGCTGGTTGTTGGGTTGGAAGGGCAGCTACCACTGTGGAGAGGTGGAACATATCAGAACAGCAATGTAGAGATTGTGTGTCCCATACCTTGAATGCAGAATTTGTGCTCTTGCACTAGCAAAACTGCCTTGCTCCTCATCTTATGTGAATTGGTATAACTCAGTGTGCATTGATTCCACCAGCTGAAAATTTAGCTGATGTTTTTCTAGATCTTCTGTTAGAGATGGTGACCTTAAAAACACTACTTGAAAAGAACCAACAAAATGATGCCTGCCTGTGCCTGCAGCCTGGCTGAAAGAGCCATTTTCAGAAGAATGGGACTGCCTGGCTCATGTGACCAATGGCTGAACTTAAACTGATTCAGTTCAGTGGTCAGCACTGTTTGCCTTCCCACTGCTGACCACTTTAGCAGAAAGACCGGCTCTGAAGCAGCATATCCCACAGTCTGAAATTGCCGCCTTGTCTCCTCACTGCCAAGAGATGTTATCATGTTCTACTCAGTTGCCAAAGCATAGTTTGCTTCTTCTCAGTTTCTTTAGACGTGCTTAGTGTCAGTTCAGAAGTCTGTGACACTTGGAAAATATTTGGACAGCACAGAAGAGTGGTTTTTATACCAAAATAAATAGCACAGAATAGTTGTTGTGTCATCTGCATGTGTGGGCTCTTTCTGAAAAAGGAATTTCTTCTTAAAACTTCTGTGACATGATCAATCACATTTTGAGTGCAGTTGTATTTAGAATTTTCTTATTAGAAAGCAGTGTATTTATTTTGAAGTTTTCTTGGGGTTTTAAATTTTGTTCTGAAGTATATAGGTAAGTTAAATTACTCTGAATTTTTATTTAATTTCCTTTAGAAAGGAATATATTTAAAGTTGTGTTCAAGTACTGTGAAGACCAAGGCAAGATTTGATTTAGGACTGGTTTGTTTAAGTGAATATACATATAATTCAGTGCCCGCTACCATCATTAACTTCACTAGGCTTTGGGCTGGGCTCTTAAGACACACAGCAAAAAATCTTTAGAGAATATAGTTCTTCCTGTATCCAAATAATCCAACAGGCAAGATTAGCAAGAAAAAATGTGCCCTGACCTGTTAGGGGTATGCAGTGGTCTGAGAGATATTTCCCACCTTAGCGGTAAAAAGTACAGCATATTATGAGTAAATTTTCAGTCAGAGCCATTTGCAGTGTTACAGATTTCTTATGTTTGTTGGTTCATGGATCTGGCACTTCCTACTATGCAACTTTCTAACATAAACATTTTACGAGCTGAGACTGTTTAATTTTGGTCTGTCTTAGACTGAAGACCTTCTTGGGGTATGTAGACAGCTCACTGAAATCTTTTAAATTAAGAGTACGTAGCTGTACAGTACATCATCTATGGAGTTCTCAAGTGCTATATGAACCCTGGATTTTTTTGGTGGATGTTTTTGGACAAGCTAAAACATTACGAATAGGGTGAACGCTTTTCAATTGCAAAAATTGTTATCAATTATGTGTTGAATTTGGGCAGTTCCTTTCATCAAGACAGTGCTTTTACCAGATAAATTGCTTGCTTATCTCTTTTTCTGCTTGGCTTCACAAATGAATACTATTGCCAGTTGAATTGATAAGGCGTGGGGTGGGCAGGGAAAGGAACCCATCTACAGGCACATAGGAATAATATTTCCTGCTCTTACTTTGAATGTGTTGGTGGGTCAGATGTATTCCTAACACAAATAAACACAAATAAATGGTGTGAGTGCTGTTGTAAAGAAGTGCTAGGGTTGTCCTGCTTTGCTGCCTCTGGCTTGTCTAGCCAGTGCCCACTGTGTTGGTTCTGCTGTGACCTTCATGCTCCTACTGCTGCTAGCACAGGAGAACTTGAAAGATTTTTTTTATTTTTTTTGTTAAGAACCAGGCACTTTGGCAGAAATATTGTTTAGTATTGCAGGTGTAGCTGAAGGTGTCAGGCATGGATGAGGGCTCAGTGCTGTACGCAGCAGGAATGAGAAGCTGATCCACAAATAAGGAGCTGACAGTGGGAACTGGAAATAAACCTGACGCCCAGAGGATGAATCTAGGGATGGGATATATGCTGTTTGGATGGAGGTGTGGCTGTGCTTCTCTTGTCTTTCCCTTTCTGATGGAAACCACCCAGCTCTTTTCTTTTGGTATTGGTCAGGATGCAACTCCCACTTTTACTGGTGATGGACAAGTGAAGATGCTGCTTCACATGCTTGTCAATGGTAAAGCAAACAGAAGCAGGGAAGAAGCCAGTATGGGATAGGCAGCCAGGTCTTGGTAACAGACTATTACATGTAATGCCATGCAATTTCTTATCCCCTTCATCCACATCTTGTTGCTGCCATCTTTGCCACAAAGTCCATGACTGTTACAATTTGGTCCTTCCTTTTCTGATACATCATCTACATCAGTGCAGTCTCCGAGATGCCAAGGCCTGACTTGCCAAGCCTTGAAGTATGCAGAAGTCTGGGACTAGCTTTTCCGTAGCCATCAGGAGGTCAACATGCAGCATATTGCTGGCACAACACAAGACACAGTCAAACCCTACGTTTGGACAAATAACTTCATGGCTTCCCATTCCTTCAATAATTCATTTTAGGGTTCTGTGGTTTTTGTTTTAAAATTCTCAGCTATTGCTTTCTCTAAGTAACAGAACAGCTGCAGAGCTTTCATGTAACCTGGTCATTGTATGAGCAAAAGCCAAACAGGATCTCTGTTTTATGTGAAACAATTTTCCTGTATAACACAAACTTCCCTTGTGCAATGAAAATATCTCCTGATATCAGCTCTTTTTTAGATTTCTTTCCCTGTCTTGTTAGTATGCAGCCCTGTAATTGCATCTTGAGATCTAGAGAGACTTTCAAGATGTAGAATTTAAGAAACTACAGAATTGTGACGTGTATATTGCCCATATACCCTTAATTACCCGAGAGGAGCATAAGAAGTGATGGATCAATAATTCAGAATAATTTTGGAATCAATTTAAAATTAACTTTTTCTTCTTTCCTATGCTAAAATTATAAAAAATAGAAGAGAAGCAAAAGAAAGAGCAAAAAAAGCAATTTTCAGGCAAAGTATTCTGTTCTGAAAATAAAACATAATATGGTGGCAGTGGATTTGTGGGGTTATGGCCACCATGTCTGTCTCCTTCCACTGTGCTTTCCAACCATTATCCAGCTGCCTTTCTTTAAAGGAGCCATTCTTTATTAGAAAGGGAGATTTTTGTGTCTGGAATAAAAATATAATTATCCTACTTTCTCCTGTCTAGATCAAAGGAGTAGAGAAATTGTAAGGATGGGAGGTAGAGACCATGTTATGCTGTTTCATGTAAAAAATTTTAAAGAGAGAAAGGAAAGTGTTATGGTTACAGTAACAAGAAAACTGTGAATCAAATGCAAGCCCTTTCACTTTCAGGGCTCAAATTGACTTCAGTCCAGCTCTTGTCTGATGGAACTGAACAGCTCTGGGGTGCTGGTGACAGAGAGATATGCAGCTTTGTATCTTCCAGCCTGACCCTTGTTTAAGCACCTGGCTGGCTGTGAGGAATTAGGGTATGGTTTATAAGCTCTTGGAGTTAGGGAGTCCAATTTAAAACAAGGCCCAAAGCAGCTCTGTGGTCACAAAATTATCATCTAATGATTTTTGCCTCTTAAGAAATGGATTGTGTGTGTATGTGTGCACATAGGTGTTGAATGGGCTCTTTGGTTTATTGGTTATTGTGCAAGCTCCTTGCTGAGTTTTTTTCCCACGGTATCAGACCCCAGGCTGACATCTGGGTGAGACAATGATATTTGTGGATGACCAGCAGACCTGACCTAGGAACATTGCTCTGAGGAAAATTATTGCCATTCAGTGGGCAAGGTGATGGACTGGGAAGAGGGATGTTATCTTCCATCCATCATGTGAATTGGGTGACTCTTGAGATCTTTGGCTTGAAGCTTCCTGTAATTATATGTTCTATCAAGTACTTGATTTAAAAGCTTGCTCATAACTGGTTTATTATCTGCTGGTTTGACCACCTCTTTGGCTGCTGCTGAATCCTCCCACTGTTATTTCCTTTTCCAGAGCATTAGTCCATAGCCTGTCAAAGCTCTGGGATCAGTCTGTCTGTTGCACTTGCATTTAAAAAGTGAGGAACTGCCTTTTTTGTTTTGGTTATTTGGGTTTCCCTCCAAGTGACTTAGTCTTCTCATCTCAAGTTTCCCTACTACTAAGATTTTTGTTAAGCAATTGTCTGGCTGATATATAAAAACAGCTTTACTAAATGGTGCCTCTGGGTGGATGCTGCAGGGGTGCACTTTCAGTGTGCTGTAGCTGCACAGCAAAGGAGATGCTTGTTGGGTGTGTTAGTTTGTGAGATAAGACTGGTGTCTTGTTCTGTCCTTCTTAAATTGATTTGTATTCTGGAGGACTGGTAAGAGTGCGTGCCAGTGTACCAAATCAGTAAGTCCTGTGTGGATTTCTTCTCCCTCCCCCATATCCAGGCTTTCAACTTCTAGGAACATTTGCTCTTACATGAATGGAATCAAGGTCATCGTAGGAAAAAGTAACCACGTGTCTGATTCTACTTGGTGTTGTGGTATGACTCATTGACTTAATTTGATTACAGTGTGTTTCTCAAGATGGTTTTCTATGCAAAAAAGATTCCTCCCTCCACTGTGGTGCTTGGGGGAAGACAGATGCTTCATACCGCTGTAGATATGAACAGAAGACACTTAGTAAAGCTGAGCTTGCCATTTACCCAGTTACGCCTATCCTGTAAGGGGGCTTGCTGATCTTATCTTGGGTGACTCAAGCAATGGAATTAGCACCATATTCTGTAGGAAGGCTTCTCATTACGGTAGGTCTTTCTGTAGCAGAGGTATCCTTATTTTGAAACTCAGGGTTTTGTTTATTTTTTTCTCTGCTTGTAGAAAAACTAGTTACAGATAACATAGCAAAACCCCAATTATGTAGCCTTGTTATGAGTTTTGTGGAAGAGCTGGACACAGCCTGTTTGTTTTGACTTTTAAGATGACTTGTTTGTTTATAATGGAAGTGTGGAGGTTTGGTCGTGATTGCAGGGCTTGAACCATGTAAGGCTTTACCTGTGTAACAAAACCAAGTTAAAAAAGGAGCATTACTGTATTAAAAAATCAGTATGTTTGGCATGTAACTAATATATATATCTCTTCAAAAAAAAATCCTTCATAACACTAAGAAAATAAACCACAGACTCTTAAGTTGTCAAATGAGGAACAAACTACATATAGTTTAGGCCTCCACGAGGGATTTTTTTTGTGTGCATGTCAGACAAAGATGTTTTAAACTGAGAGGTTTTAGAAGACTTTTGAATGGGTTTCTAGCATGCTTTCTAAGAAGTTTTACTTGTAGCCTTCCTTCTGGCTCTTGAGAAATTTGAACAAATTTAACATAGTACTATGGTTGGTTGTTTTTCTTTTGTGGCTCTAGCTGGGTGAATTTAAAATCTATGTGATCAAACAGTTGTGTAGTACTGCTGCTCAGAGTGTTCACATTTAATCTTTTTCCTTTAGAAATATGTCCAGTGGCATAATGATGCTCTCTGTTTTGGCAGAGATCCTTTTCTAATAATTTCTAACATTTGCTTTGAACACCACCCCCCCCACACACCCCCCCCACACCCCACCCCCCGCCTCCTTACCCCTTGTGGGCATTTAATCTCTAAACCTGGAAGCACTTTCCAGCTTTCAGATCTGGATGTGACCATGGGGTGCTTGCTGACTGTGTGCTGGGCTGAGGCCAGCCCTTCTCTCCGTGTGGTTTGATTTCCAACAAGCAGAAACTCATAGGCATATAGAGGGCTGGGAATGTTGTGTGCTTCAGTAAGGCACTAGGGCTGTCTGTGTGCGTAATGCGTGGTACCTCCCCTGTGGCTAGAGCTATGGTCCTGTGAAGACTGGTGGTCCTAGCTGCTCCCTCCTGCTGTTTTTTCATTCTCATTGTGATCAATACGAAATCAATATGGAAGGGGGTGTGAGTGTGTGTATATTTATGTAGGTATACGTAAAAATACATAGTAATTCCTTGATGAGTTCTCAAGTGTGGTGGGTTTTCATACACGCACTTGCATAGAGAAAGATGTATGTGTATATTTAAATACACATATATGTATATACACACAAAAGCTGATGCTTTTCTCTGTTTTCCTTCTCAGATCAAGTATGGCTCTTCAGCAACATAGGATCATCCACAAGAAGGGAGGCTTAAAGAAACAGAAAATAGAAAGGGCCAGGGGAAGGAAAAGGATAGAGGGGGAAAAAATAGTCAAGCGCTTGGAGAGAACATAGATATATCTTGTCTCTTTGACTTGAAAAGAAATGGGAGCTAAATTCAAACCAGCCCTTTTGTGGCTTGGAATTACATGGGTATAGCCTTTCCAATGTGTTTTGGCGTATTGCTTGCTTTCAGTCCATGGACCCCCTGTTCATAAAAATGCAACTAATCTCATCTCTGGGTTGGTGTGTTTAGTTACGTATAAAAGAGTGTCAGTAGGTATAACTCCTACATTAGGGGAATAGAGTGAAGACTTGTGCAAGAAAAGTAGTGGATAAAAAGTTGTTGAAAGTTTAAGTTAACAGAATAATTGAGATTAATCTCCTCTGAAGGTAGCTATTATCTTTTTCCTTCCATACCCAACCCCTGGTGGTTAGTGGTGTCCTGGGTACACAGGCTATGCAATGTTGTCTCCTCCATTTCAGGATTAGGGAGGGCATCAGCTTCAAGACTTGATCCTGGGTCTTGCAGTTTTCTGGGTGTATTTTTTATTTTTTTACTCTTCTTCTTTCCCCCTCTTTTCCTCAGGGCTGGACTGATGAAGGTATTTTAGGATGTTTTAGACATTTAGATAAGTGAGGTAAAATCTATTCTATGGATTTTATTCATATTGAGTTAGCTCAGTGGCTTTTTATGAAAGCAAGAGAATTTTGTGCTGTGTATTTCCTCATTGACCCCTCTTTATCCCTCCCAGCAAGAAGCAGTGCTGGAGGTCCTCACGGTATTTCACTGCTTCACCTCCCCATTCCTCTCTTATTTTGGTAGTTACCTTTATGGAGGAGAAAGCAGACAGGTAGCTACAAATTGTCGATGCAGGCAGCAGAAGTCAATAAGAAGGCAGGCAGGGAGTGAGATTGAGGAAGGCAGCTATAGATTTCTTTGCTTGTTTCTTGTGAGTTTTTCAGAACTTGTGTGATTCACTCTTGTCAGATACTATTTTGAGCCAAGCAGAGATGAACACATTCCCATAGTGAACATAAAAGGCTGTCTGCATTCTTGCTTTTTTCCTTGAAACTCTTGAGTGTTCATTTTTAGCAGATCCTTTAGTGATAAGGTATGAATGGGAGATGGCGGAGGTGGGAGAGATCATCTCTGCTCTTCCTACAATGAAGTGCCCCACTGAAAGCCTGTAAAATGGGGACAGGCAAACAGGCATCCTAAAAAGTGCATAAACCGGAGAAGAAAATTGTTTTGTTGTTGCAACTGCAAGTGAAGTATTGGTAACGGGAGTGTCTGGACAAAGAGGAATTCATCTGAATATCAGTGAGAATGGTCTTAATTGTTAAACTGATTGAATCCAAATGCATCATGGAAGGGAACTGGCAAAAGTTCAGTTGTCTGATGCCTTTAAAATCAAGCCTAGAGAAAAGCGCTGGTCAGTAACTTGTATGGACCAATCCTGTCCTAGCCCTGACATGAACTGGATTAACCTTATGGACATTTTCTGTCCTCAGTTCCCAACCATCTAATATTATGACCTGTTTTAACTTTCTAAAGAGTATGTGAGAATTTGTTTTCCTGGAAGTGTTTGACTTGGATCTGGTTTGTTTCTTCTGTCTATAAGCTTTTTTGATCTGTCTGGTCTGATGTGCTGTGGGGAGAGAGCAATTTTTTTATGTTGATTTTCTTTACAGAAAGTGAGGAGGAGATGAAGAAAATTGAGGTTTCATTTTTGCTTTCTCAATGTTGAAATCTTGAAAAATGACAAAAGTTGGCCTTTTATGTCATACTTACAGAAGCAATAAGGTAAGTTGGAGGTGGAGAAGGTCTCTTCAGCCATCCTCAGGGCAGGAAGCCCGAAAGCTTTTCTTGGAGCACTGGGCCTTTAGGGACAGGCAGTGCCAAAGAGCAGTAGGGTAACACAGTTGTGCAGGAGAATTGGCTCATTGCTTTGCTCCTGCCCAATTGGATTACCTGCTTACTCATCCGTTCTCCTGAGCAGATGTCAGAGCAAGGAGGTGACAGAGGAATTCATTAATACTACAGGAGGTCAGTAAGCTTGGATGGGAGAAGCCAAAAGGAATAAGAGATCCTCTGTGTGAGTATGCACAGACACGTGTCTGTGTCTGCCCTCCCCTGGACCCAGTGGAATTTCCTTTTAGAGCCAATTACAGCAAGCCTGCTCTCTCTATGGAGAGCACAGGCATTGCTCCCTCCTCTGCTGTGGGATTGTGTGGCTGACAGCTTGCATCACCCCAAGAGCTTGACAAGAGTGCAGGGAACCAGAGGCAATGTGTATCCTGTAGGCACCTCAAAGGTGCTTATTTTAGAGTTGCAAGACAAGCAGTTGCTTGTAGAGAGCACAAGTGTTAATCCTCCCAATGGGGAGGGAGAAAGCTGTATTCCTGTAGGGACTGAAGTCTGCTACAGCTAATGCAAAGAGGCACCTGCTACAAGGAGGAACAGTCCTCCTCTGCTGTTCCATCTCTGAGCAGCAAGGATGAGAATGCTCTGTACAGCTAGGCAAAATTTGAGTTTTAGAGAGAGCTGATGTGGGGGTTTGGGATCGAGTGTTCGTCTCTCTGTGGCTACCCAAACTTGGTTCATTTTAACCACTCGTGAGATGAATTGGGTTATGACCTGGCTGCGAGACTGAATGTGTTGCCTTTTCCTTTTTTTTCTGTCTCCCTGTGGCATGGTCTGTGGGAAGAAGACAGCATCATTAATTCAGTTGAGTCCTTTATGTGCTACTGCCAGTTTCTTATTTACAGTGGCAACAGATTGAGAAATCTGTTTTGACTGTCTTCCAGTGGATTTCAGCCCAGAAGTTTACAAGTGAGCCATCTCCTCTTTCTGGGGGAAGAGATATGAATAGAGAGGGTATATATTATACTCCTCCAGGAATTGGCTTCTCTTAGCCAGATCACCAGAGGATATGGAGCTGCTAGATACTGTGGGCAAAGAAGGGGACTATTTGTGGGAGACCTTTTAAGGAAATTCTAAATACTACAAAAAGATGTTTCTGTGAAGTTGCTGAAGGCTTGGAAGGATGTAATGAGATGTAATAATATGAGACTGAGTACAGCAATACGTATTTAAATACCAAAAATCCCTTTGCAAGCCATGACACCTGTTACGTTACTAAGGAGTTGGTTGCTTAATCCATCTGAAACTGGGATGAGATAACCAGCAAAGCCAATGGGAGTCGGCCAGAAGAGCTGGTACTGACAGTATCGGATAAGTGGTCAAATAAGTTTTCTCTGAGTGTTTGCATGGGTCTAGTGGTTGTGTGAAGTGCTCCACTGAATTACCCATAGCGTTCTTAATTTACAAGTCAGTGTTGACTCCAGTGCTCAGGTAGGATGGGAAGCAAACGGGTTCTGATGCTCTGTTGAGAGCATCAGTTGACTCAGTGAATGTGTATGTCATGTCAGGGGGCAAAGGTCAGATAGAGGAGCAAACAGTGAACAAACTAGTTGAGGACCTGAAGGCAATGTAAGCCACATCCATGGAACGTTGCCCCTCCAAAGAGCCAGCCAACTGAGTTCAAAACAGATTTAGCTCAGGTGGAAGACTACAGCAACGCTGCAATCTATTTCCAGTCTCAGCTTGGTATCTCCACAAGATGTCATGCTGTGTAATGCAGAAGTCCCATGCAGAAGTCCCATTCTGTTCAGAGATAACTTAGGACTCTCTCTACTGTATTCCAGTGCATGCAGTAGCTATGCCTGGTAATGTCACACCAGGAAGAACCCAGGTAAAGAATAAACAGCTGTATATTGTGATCATCTGCCCATGTGCACATGCATGGAGCCAGAGCATGTTTTGCAGAGGTGGGCTAGCTGCCCATTCAGTTCTGCGTTTTTGAGAGTCTCATGCAAGAGAATGCAAGATTGGAGAGAGGGAACTGAAGTTTGGATGCTACTTTTATAGTAGCCAACTAGCAAAATTTGTGTAAGTTTAAGCTATATGTTGAGGAATGGGGCATCTAGACCACCTTTTGAAGCATCAGTAGCTCAACCAGGCAAAACATTGTTCAGGAGCTGTCAGGGGGATGCTTTAGCCCCTCTTCTCCCCCCCACCACTAACACTAATTTCCCATTTCCCCTGTGTATGGAATTCAGATAGCAGGGTGAGTCACACTCCATCAACACTTTTAAATCACTTAAAATATGTATTAGAAGTGAAAATGTTGTATTTTATTGCTGAATTACCATTTTCCAGTAGTCACTAATATATGTGCTTGATTTTGATTGCCTTGGTGCAGCTTGATGGCACATAGATATCTGTACCTAAGCCTGGGACTGCTGCCTAGGTGTACCCATCCTGTAGGTTCTTAAAGGCCTTGTGTTTCCCAAGAATGAGGTGTCATGCCAATGCAATGCCTGCAAAATAAAGTCAAGATGGGAGCCTTTCTTTACACTGCCTAGGGGACCAGATGGAGCAACTGATGAGACAAGTTTAAATGGCTAAGTACGTGCAGCTTGGCTAAGCATTGACTGAGGGTGGCTATGTGAACTCTGCCAGTTACTTTAATGGCACTCGCACCAACGAGTCTGTCATGCTTCTTGGGCAAGGCTCCTTGTCAGGAAGCAGGGTTGGTGCCTCCTGGGGAACTGGGAAAGCATGAGATGTGCTGTTGCCTATGTGCCCTTTAGGAACACAGCCCATCTGTTTGGAGCACCCCAGCAGATCTCCTGGCGTTTGAGTGAATGGGACAGAAAGAGCTTATCAACATAGCAGGTCTTCACTGATTTTTTTTTTTTTTTTTTTACTTTTTTTTTTTGTGATGCTTGTGCCATAGTGGTTAGGCCATTACTAGTGCTTGCCTACACAGGCAAAATCAGCCACTGCTGCTTTCTGTGAGGTTGAAGTGGTTTGCGCATTTAAAAGTGGGGGTAATATTGTGCCCACCACCTACACACAAAGCTGCCCAGCAGTTTCCCTGTCTCTTGCAAAATTTTTATGGACAGAGAGGACTTTTTCCAAGGAAAGGATGATATATTCAGTGGGTTATAAGAGGATGAATGAGAGACCAGTAAGAGAGGGGGAAATAATGAAAAAAACCCCACAACCTACCCACAACCACCACTTTGTAGTGCCTCTTCCCTGCAGCAATGCTTGTGTTGTAGTACTGATGAAGGCTGGATTGCCAATATCCTGAAGTACTCATCTTGGGCTTCAAGTGTCGTTCCCTTATACTCAGTGTAACTTCCTTTCTTGGTGTTCAATGCCCTTCAGACCGCAAACTTGCAGAGTGGAGTGGCACTGCTGAGGCCAGGCACAGCCATGATGCATGTGAGTGAAGTCTGCAGTCCCTCCTGCAGCAGGTGACAGGTCACTGGTCTACGTGGCAGCTGGCTCTGACATACATGGTTTTCTTAGGTGTCTCACAGCCTGTGCAACAGGCTGTATTGGAGAACAGTGCACCTTGTCTAGTACAAATATCAGTGACTCCTTTCATGCCTACAAGCTGTGCCTGGAACATGCTTCTCTCCCTGCAGGACTCTTCTGGCTCCCTGTGCATCTCCTTTGCAGGGTAGGGTGCATGCTGCTGCAAGGTGTGCCCAAAATGAGAGGTGTCCCCTGTGAAAGTGCCATTTGTGGGAATCTGAGGTTAAGGACCAGGAGGGAAGAAAGCCCAGAAAAATTACTATATTATGAAGCTCTGAGGAAAGGATTGGGACGGAGGTTGCTATTGTACAGATTAAATGAGGAGAAAAAATTTCCCTCCACTGCTGTATTTGGACTCCTTTATGCTTCTGAGTTCTTTCTTGTGTTGAAATAAGGTGGGTGTGATAATGCTATTTTCTTTCGTTGTATGTTGGTTACCAACTTACTACTGTATCATAGCTATTAGATTAACCTCCACTCACCAGTGGAGACCTGAGAATCGCTCTTTAGACCCCCAAGATGTTAGAAGAAATAAGTGACTTCTAGAGCTGAACTAGGGGAGAACAGTCTTGGGACTCCACCAGTTAAGCAGACGTTACAAAGATAGACCATTGAACCAAATGCTAAAATGTTAAAGTCTGATCCTTAGACAACTTGTGTGCCTGGGAGCTGAGCACCAAGGGTGCTTTTATCTTGCTGCTACACCGAGAAAGGAAGTCGGAGACCAGCCCTGGCACAAGGGAAGAATCCGCTCCAGGGAAGAAATAAATGTACTATTGAATAAATTAAAAGATTGCAGTACTCATTGCAACTATGCTTTAATGGACACACCACAATCCTTCATATTGAAGGATCCCAAAGTGCTTTCAGAATTGTGTGGACAGGAGGATTTATTTAGCTTGCAACTGATGTTTTGTCATTTAACAGCACACTAATTCAACTTCTGCAGTTAAAGGCAGGGATAAAGAAAAATTTCCCATCTGATTGAAACTTCAAAGGAAATAATTACTGATGTTGGAAAGCAGCCAGGATATCTGAACTAACTTTGCTCATGAGATCTTTAAAAAATGCTTTGGGAAAGCCCTTACTTTTTGTCTGTTACAGGGGTGTCCTCTCCAGTGACACTTCAGCCTCTAGTAATTGCAATCAATACAGGTTAAGGTTAGAGAACTGACTGATACCAGGTTACTCTGTTTGCTTACTGCAACAGGTTGTTTCCATGCAAAGGTATTGCTTTATTACTGATTCAGAGGGGAAACATCTAGAAGTTTTCAGCTCTTCATACAGAAACCTGAGCTCTGGAGGTTACCCATCCAAGAACAATGTTAACATCTGTAACTGTAGCCAGTATTTCCAGCACTGTTTTGAAAGGAATTGGATGAAGCAAGGCATTTTCCTGTTCTGTTCTAAGTGTTATCCTATGTTTCACTTAAGTCTGTGTAACTTGAATGGGAGAAATAATCTGTGTCTAAATTCAGTCAACAACAAAACCTAGAACACCGAAAAGAGATGGCATTTGTTGCATATAAATCTGGTAAGTATGGTAGTTGGTAGAAAGATCCGATGCAGATGGCCTTCAGAGGGAGAGGTTCCCACTGACTAACTGTTTATGAGGAGAGATTTGTTAATGATTTGGAACCACTGAAGTGGTGTTGAGATTTATAGCTGAAGCTTGAGGGCTGAGCAATTGGCCTATGGTCCCATGGAGAGTCTGTATTTGAAGCCACCCTGTCCTCTCTGGCTGATCAGACTTCTACTCTGGAACATTGACAGTGGCTCCCAAATTAGTATCTTTCAGTCTGGTGCATATGGCACATTTGTAGTTTAGTGTTTAAAAAAAAACAAAAAAATCAAGATGAAACAAAAATCCTTCATCAGCAACTTTTCCGGATTTCACTAGGAGGAACTGCATTGTTCTGAACTTTGATGGCGACTGCAGCTTTATTTTTGAGACGTGCTAAACATCTCTGCCAATCACATGGTAATTTGGTCAGATCCAGCAGCAGCACTCAACCAGAAGCTTGTCAGATAATCTTCTTTAAAGCAGTACCTGCCTGTGATGGGGTCTCCAGTTTGTTCTATTTCATTCGTCTCATAATAAAAACTGGCATTCTGGAGGCACTTGTGCCATGCTCAAGATCCAATTGTTTTTTCTATAATGTTAAAATGCAATAATCCCTAATCTGCATATTATATTAAAATATGGAAAGACAACAAACAAGTTGCCAGGAGGTTTCTGGGATTTCTTCCATCCTCAAACTGACAGGGCTTGTTTAAATTGGATCTGTAATGGCAACAAACATGGGTTTGCATAGACACATTTTGCTCTCCTAAGGAATAGCAAATGGGCAGCAGTGTCATATGTGCAGATTCCAACAGGGAGCTTTCAAGGTTAACCTCCAGGGCTCCCTTACCTGTGGTTGATGAAGTTGTTGGGGTTTCTCAGGGGAGACAGCCTCACAGTTGCTTATCTGGGGGAGAGATACCACCAGCCAGGATGCAGGAAGCTGCCTTGGAGTTTGTTTTGGATCATTCTCATGTGGGAGCCTACGTAATCAGCCCTTTGTCAGTGTGCATCTCCTGCATTCCTCCTGTCTTCCCTTCAGTCTTCCTCTTCTGTCCTGTCATTTTACTTTTCTATGGGATTGTGAAATAACCTGACTGTTGAGCCATGATGTGACCCAAATGATCTTATATAATCAGATTGCTGGCTGGCCAGTGGAACTTAGCTACAGAATCATGAGATCCAGATCATTGTAACCTGCCCTCACAAACACTTCATGCAGAATGTAAAGAATACACACTGAGTTTAACTGGACTGCCTGAATTTTATTTATAGGAAGAACTTTTGTCCCAAGTAGCAATCGAAGTGCTGTGTGACACTTCCAGAAGTTGGTGTCAACATGTGCATCTGTTCCACGGTTTCCTTAAACAGTATTCCACCAATGGCCAGAAAGCTCTGTAAAGGCTGGTCCTGTGCCACTGCTTACCATAGAGAGAGAGAGAAGCAGAGGTGGAGACCCATACCCCTAGTACCTTATAATGAACAACCAGATTCATGAATATGCAGGAAAGTGCAAAATAAATGATGAGGAAGGATGAAGCAAACCAATTAAGGTTGTTTGTGCTAGCGTAAACCATCTATATTAATAGCTCCTTTGTATGGTGCCTATTTGGTGTATAAAATATAATGATAAATAGCTCATGTAACTTTCTCTATCAGTGTGGTGGGTTGACCTTGGCTGGATGTCAGGTGCCTGCCAAGCTGCTCTATCACTCCTGTCCTCAGCAGTATGGGGGGGGGGGAGACGGAGAAAATAAGGTGGAAAAACCCTCATGCGTCAAGGTAAAGGCAGTTTAATAAAGCAAAAGCCATGTCTGGAAGCAAATGAAAACAAAAGATTTATTCTCTACTTCCCATTGGCAGGCAATGTCCAGCCACTTCCCAGGAAGTAGGGCTTCAATACATGTAGTGGTTGCTCTGAAAGATAAATATTTTAATAACAAATGCCACCCCACCCACCCCCTTCTCCTTTCTCTCAACTTTTATTGCTGAGCAGATGTCATATGGTATGGAATATCCCTTTGGTCAGTTTGGGTCAGCTGTCCTGGCTATGTCCCCTCCCAGAATCTTACCCAGCCCCTGCAGGGTGAGGCAAGGGAAATGTTGGAGAGACAGCCTTGATGCTGTGTAAGTACTGCTCAGCAGTAGCCAAAACACTGGTGTGTTATCAACAACTTTTCTAGCTACCACTACAAAGCACAGCACTATGAGGGCTACTATGGGGAGAATTTAACTACAGCTCAGCCAGACCCAATATAATCAGAGGTGAAATTCTGGCCCCATTGACCTCGGTGGGAATTTGGCGCTCAAAGCAGTGGCCCTAGCTAAGTCATTCCAGTTCACTTGCTTGTAAGAGGTAAAATCTCGAGCATTCAGTTTACCTGCCTGCTGATGCATGATGTAGAAATACAAAAAACCCCAGCATCCTAGAAAGAAACGTATGTAGGTTCTGCAGAAGCCACTGATGTAGGCATTCTTCAGTTGCAAAAGCAGTTCTGCTGGTTCAGCCTGCAGTCTCAGGCAAGTCACTTGACTCCTGCATGTAACATGGGAGTCATGACAACAAGATGTCATATTTCATAAATATGTTGCAAGGTCTAATGTAATGTAGTATGCAGAGCAGTCTGAGAGGAAATATGGAGGGCAGGAAGGTGCAAATCACGGCTGCATTAAACAAATGATTTGCAACTTATGTCATCTACCTATTCAAAGTACTCAACAAACCTTGCAATCCATGTAGAGGAATCAGTGTAATCAATTGTGTGTATTAGTTTGAGGTTCATTTTATATAGCTTACTACATGTAATAAAGAAGAAAAAACATCTATATATTTGCCATGTTACAGAAAAATCTGTTGTAGCTAAACCATTATTATTTGAACTGAAATGTGGTTACAATATCAGAGTTATATTTAGGGTTTTATAAATAAGCAATGGCTCTTTAAAGTAAACTCTCTTCTTCTATGGGTGTAGAGTTCTTCTAATCTGTTGGTTATAAGAAATGTTATGAGTGTGAGCAAAAATAACTTTGGGGTTTTTGTGATAATTTAAAGCACTGAGAAGTGTCATGGTTTGGATAAGCTCTGAGGAAGGATATCTTCTGTATTCCTGACTATCTGCTCCGTGGCCATCTCAGCTGGCCGTGTTCTAAGATGACTTTTGACCAAAAAAAAAGTCTCGCTTCCAAGGCCAAATTGGGGAATGAATCCTAAGGAGTTTGCAAAGAAAGTGAGAGAAGTCCTTTGATTATTGCTATGACTTGTTTCTGCAGGAAATGGATTTCTGAAGGCATTTGTCAAGGGTAGGGGACATTACCAGTCATTTGCCATTTATAGAAATAGGCTGGCTAGTCTCTCTGCTGTTGAAACTTTTCCACGGATGAGACAAATCTTCTTTTCCTCCTTGCAAACAGTTACTTCAGCCATAAAGAAGCACTGTACTTTATTTCCAGGATGATATTTACTCTGCAGAAGGAATAAATGTAAGAGAAAAATTGAGAATAGGATGATATATAGTAGGTGCACCCAACAATGTTGTGAAAAAAAGAACATCTTAGCATTGAGATCAAGATGTGGTTGCAGGAAGAGTCATAATTTTGAAATCCTTTGCTTGGGTGTGATTAAAATCTTGACAATAATTAACGTTATGTTGGGGCTCTTTTTCCCCATTTTCCTTTGTACTTTGTTTTAGAGGAAATTTGGATCATGCTTTTCTAAGTTGCCTGTTCTCGCTTCTGATGAAAGTTTCAGTTAAGTGGATACTAAAGGCTCTCAACAATACTGCTCTGCCTTTATCTCATGGTTTATTGTATGAGAAAGTGGATGCTATATGACTGTTTCAGGTTAGGACTTTTAAAACAGTGCACTGTTACCACTGTTAGCAAAGATAACATGAGCTCAAGACAGCCTGACATATGCATGCTCTAGTGACTAAACGGAGTGGTGGCATATATTTTGTAAATATTCATAGGTACATGGATTCTGTTTAAGAGTTGTGCCTCATTTTTGCGTTAAAAAAACATCCAAAAATGTTTTCACTCATTTTATACTTAAAAACCCCACATTGGATGATTACTCAAAAGCAATTTTTCCCTAGAGAGTTACAAGCATATGAAAAATAGAAACTTCTCCACAATAGGTATTATTTCATTTCTTTAGAGGGTTTAGAGGGATTCTGCATGAAATTATGCAGAGGAGAACTTGAAAGAAAATTTTTCACTTTACCAAAATTTTTGCACTTTGATAAACTTTTCCAAGGGAAGAGAGAGAAATCCCATTGCTATTGCTTTCTAAAGCGAGTCTTGACAAGGTAGTAGTATAGCAAGTATTTGTGAGGATAGAGTCCTCTGCTTGGAAACTGGAGCTGAGTGATCTTTTCCATGGTTGTTTCTGCACCTTTTGATCTAAATGCTTACTTGAGAATCTCTCTTCTTCCTGTCCATGTGTTTATCTGGCAGACTTACAGGATCCAAAACTATTCTTGCCAAGTGAAGTGACACCTCCTTATCCTCACCACACTGGCAGGCTAAAGTATCACACAAAAAACTTTCTAAGCCTGCCTCCTGAAGAAAAGAAAGTGTGAAAAGCAAGTACTTTACACCATGACCTTCTGTCACAGCCAGGGCTTAGGGATATGTGCAGCCAGAAATAAGCAAAATAAGCAGATGGCTTCAGCAGAAATGCTGCTTACGTACTATTATGACCATAGTTTACTGTGAGCCTGGACCTTGTTTAGTTGTTCAGTGTAGAAGAGCATGATACATACCCAGGTATCTTACAACAATGGAAGCAGCAGGGTGAGATCCCTAGTTGTGTCTTCGCTGCACTGGTAGTGTAGGGTGGGGAGATTTTTTTCTCTATTGTGCCAGGGGTTTTCGTCTCCAGTATGAATCATCGATGTCCAAAGTGGGTGCCAGTGTTGAGGCAGTGAGACACTGCTTTCCAGACGGGTCAGGTGGTAGCAGTGGTAGTGGGAAAGGTAAAGCAAGCAACTCCTTTGGGTGGGTATTTTGGAGAGCCTTGCGGAGGGGGAATTTTTTTTTAATTGATCTAGTAGATGTGACTTGGAGTCCAGAGACCTGGGGGGTTTGTTCACACCTCTATAAGTTGCAGTGCATCTTGACAGAGGTTTTTCCTGCATCTTTCTGTTTCTGTATCCTTTCCCCTAGAACACCGATGACAGTTGTATAAGACACTTAGGCCATTCAGTTTTGCAATCACATCACTGATTTTCCACTAGTGCAACTGCTAAAAGCATTAGACTTATGCTAGCATCAGAGTGAAGTAATGCTCTGATGATTCAGGCCATTAAGGTTTTAAGCTTTCCAATAAAAACACGAAGTATGGTGATTATCTGGGGCTTGGATCTAGACACAGAATAAAATGCAAATGCAACGTCCGGGCAGTATTGCTGGATGTTTCCTTCAGAGAAGGAGGAGCCAGACAGGGGGCTGCAGGGACAGTTGTTGTGATTTGGTTTTTAGCCTTGTAATGCCTCCCTGAGCCCACTTAGCAGAAACTTCTTAAAAATGGTCCTCTGTTCATTGCTACTCTTGCTCATTTTCAGTTATGTTATTGCACATTCATGTAGCTTGGTGTACCAAATCGATCATCTGGATCTTCTGAATGCTGTAAACATCATGGCTTTATCAGTATCTAGGACAGAATTTTGGTCCTCTGTCCAGGATGCTGCATTAGATACTTAATTACATATCTATACACTTCTAGAAATAGCTGTGTGCAGTGTGCTGAGAAGCACATTACCATGTGAAGACAGTCACTGGGTCTTTGTTTAGGAGAGGAACAAGGCACCAAGATGGAACAGGGCTTCCTGTGTGCCCAGTGATGTAGTGGTTCAGTCTATGGCCATAAATTGTGTTTTAAATTAATTTATCTTAAAATCCTTTCTCTGAATAATAATTTCGAGGATATTTAGCCATAAGATTAAAAGGGGCACCCTTCAGATGCAGGAGGATGTTATCTCATTTCTGCACAGGCTTCAGGAGGTGGTGTGGCTCAGGAGATAAAAGCCGCAGGCTATTCCCCTGAGGCCCGTGCTGTTTGGGCTCCCTTGTTTCAGAGTGCTGGGGGTTAAGAGCCTGACAGTGAGGCGCCTGGGGCTGGAGGATGGCAATGCTGTGAAAAGAAATCAGCTCCTGGGGGCCTCGAGAGGAGGGGGCAGGAGCGGATCAGAAATCTGCACAAGCAAGTGCCAGGGAGAGCTGTTGCTGTCTGAGGGGCCTGACACACTTTCCCAGCGCTGCTCCAGAAAGGGCTTACGTCTCGTTCATTACATAGTGTCGGCTTCCCTCTGTTACGCTGTTGGTGGTTTTGGTAAATCACGCGAAATGCAGGGTGTGTGTCAATTAACGAACTAAAGCTTTTCAAGTTCAGGGAGGATAAATGCACGTGTAGGCTGTATCCCTGTTTAGGTACCATTTCCCACCTGCAGGAGGCTCGGGGTGGAAGAAGAGGGCTTCCTTTGAAACACCTATCCCTTTGTAACCTGATTAATGGTATATTTAATGACTCCTGGGAAGAGAAGTCCTCTAGTGGAGGCTGTCAGAAAAGCTAGGTTATGTACATCAAGTCTTAAATCTTTTACAGAGCTAAAAAAAATAATTAAAAAATAGCGGTGCTTCCTCTGATGTGTGGGTGGCAGAGGTATGTACTTTTGGAGAAGATCCTGAATTCTCCTCCCTGCTGTTTCTGTGAAGTCTTAGCTGACCATGTTACATGGTGTTGAAACAGCCAGCAAGTCTGAATTGATGGTGCAATTGCTGATACTTTTAAAAAAATTTATTTAATCTCCATTTCCTTAGCAGAAGTTACAATATTTGCTGCCCCTTGAAACTCCTTTTGCATTTACTCCATTGTGTTGAATTATTTTGTCTTATACACTGCAGCAGGAATAACCAGTGGACATGTTGCTGGCTGTGGGTGCTTTGCAGTTTGTGGAGACCTGTGTCAGCACTGAGCAGTGAAAAGGGTTTCTAGTGCTTTGCAGTCAGTAGATCTATGCTCGAGCCTATAAAGGGACTTTGCTGGTCCAGTTGTCTAGGGAGGACAGGGAATGTTTTCCACCTTTGTGCAAATGGGCTCCTGGCTGTTAATTTTTCATCTTTCTCTGGAGCAGCGCAGATTAGATCCAGTTAGAGATAGCCCGTAGGCTGCACCAGGCCTATCGGTGCTCCCATTTTCATTGCATTATCCCAGATGCCTGATTTCATGTCCCCTTCACAATGTCAAGATTAAAGCAATTACCAAATTTGGGGAGAGACAATTCAATTTCTTCTGCTCAGATTGTCAGGCTTTCTTTTTTTAGTCATCTTCCACTGTGGAAACGGGCATGGTTTGTTTCAGATGATTATAGGAGGCTTCTCTAACATACTCCCTGCCTGAGAGGGGTGCGGCAGTGGTGGTGTCCTCAGCCTTCACTGTTCTTGCCTATTACAGTGGCAGGCTGCAGTTTTCTGGAAGCGGTTTGCTGTAAGGTGTTGGAAGCATTCTGGGATGTTTAGGCATGAGTGGAATAGGTGTCCTGGGAAGCCTGAGCTACACGCTTGTTGAAATGTACAGCTGGGTGCATTGCAGAACCTGGACTCAGTGACCCTGGGTGAAAGCTTCCAAACCTATGCTCCAGTATTCCTGAAACAATAAGAAGGATTGTTCACGTCTGTCTTAATCTTAACTTGTTTTAGAGTTACTAGTTCCAGGTTTGTCTCTTGTCATTTTTCAATGTCCTGAACCAAGGAAAATGTTAGTTAACAATTCTTCCTGCTGGAATGTGCAGTGGGAGTTAACCTTTTCCTTTTGCTGTGTTCACAATGCAATGGTATCTGAGCTAGTTTGAGGTGGTTCAAAGCCTAGCTTTACCTTCTACTTTCCATCCCTCTCACTTGCCCTGGGGAAGCTGCCTGAAATTATATTTTTCCTTGGCCTTTGTCTGAAATGGATGCTGGGGCTGGTGCTGGGGCTGTATGTGTGCGTATGTACACTCGTGTGTATATGTTGGCATGTGGGCTTGGGGGAGAGGGTGAAGCCCAGTAGCAGCTTGGGGTGACAGGGTATGTGGAGTCTGGCTGCACTACCTTTGTAGTCCCATGTTGTTGACCTCTGATAATGATGCAGCCATTAGCCCTCTCTGCATGAAGTCACACATAGGCATTGAATAATATTTTTGCTTTCAGTAGTCACCCTCCTAAAGTTTTTCTAAGCTTGAATGTTTGGATTAACTGTTTAAAGGTGATTTTCTACAAGATTATGTATGCTGTCAATGGCATAAAACATTCAACAGTGGGTGTCTGTTGCTTTTGAATGACAAGGCACTAGTGGGACAGGATTTCTATAGAAGTGGAGAGCAACAGATACACTGATCAGGGCAGTACTGGTCACTGCGGGTTTGGGCAACAGCCTTGTAGACACTTGGGCACACGTGTTGACTGAAGGTGCCTGTGGGGCATAATTCTGTGGGGTGTAGGCAGTGGTGAATTTTGGGACAATCCTTTGGAGGCAGGTATATATGCCTTACAAGACTGTTTGTATACTCCGTGCCTGAGGGCCTTGCTCAGGAGGCTTAAAGCTTTGTCAGGCCTTGGAGATGGCACTTCTCCTTGGACCTGGAGAGATAGGACTGATGTATGCAGTAGGACTCAGCCTGTGGAAACTTGTCACTGCCACAGTATCTGATATGCATCATTAGTTACAGGAAATCTGTTGTCTGTCTGTGATGTGAAAGCTCAGGAATGTGGAGAGGGGCTGGCAGAGTTTAGTACCTGAGCCCACTGACCTCCACCTGACAGCACGTGCCCAAGTGCATGGTGCTCTTTCTGCTGCGGCTTTATGTAACACATTTGCAGGACTTCATTTTCCACTAGATTGAAAGCAAAGCTACTGTTGATTTTCTCCAAAAAGATCTATTTGAAAGCGCAATTGCCTGGAATTACATGGTGGCAGTGAGAGGCCAGACCTTGCTGTAAATAACTTTCTTCTCAGCCAAACACATTGAGGTCTACCGTCTACTGCTTTTACTCTTTAAGTGATTTCAATTGAAGGGAGGGTTTTTTGGTATTTTTCTTTTATGCTTTGTTTATTCTTGTCAGGAGCTGATTCTCATTTTCCTAGCTTTCCTACTCTTGCCAAATGATGTGATTATGGTGGACAGGGCAGCTCTCTGTTCACAGTAAAATTTCTGTGTGTTTTTATAGCACAAGGCTATATTAGGACTGATGTACCTTTGCCAGTGAATGTACCTTCACTGCTGCCCTGTATGTGCTGGTGCTTTGTCTGTCACTACCATGCCAGTGGGCAATGGCAACATACAGGTTTTGGTGGTGATTAGCATCTTCATGCTAGTGAGTGATGGCATCATAGCAATGTGTGCTTGTGTTATTAAATAAGAGCATAATACCATTCACACCACTCTCCAGCATCAGTTTTTCAGTTTAATCTGAGCTGTGAGATGGCCTCCTGTCTGTGGAACATTTTCTCCATAGCCCTAACGCATCTTTATATTAAACCTCATATTCCTTACTGAAGACCCCAGTCTTCATCTTTGAAGCCATTAGTCTCCAACAGGGGATCTTTAGCCTGGATCAGGTGGTCCTATGTTCTCCCTGTTCTGGTGGCTGAAGGGGAGCAGAAGATGTTTTGGCTGTTGGCACCTGTACAGTAGAGCACAGAGTCAATTTTGGCTTTTTAAAAAGGGTATTTTTATGGGAAAAGTAGACTCCAGTAATGGAGAGCTTAATTTCTAACCTGTACTGGAGATCCGTATTGCAACGAAAGAGGGGAACAAGTGTGTGAAGCAAGGAAAGGGGCACAGGTAGGGCTGAGTATTGCTGTATGGGGTAAGGGAAACATGACTCAGTGGCAGTGTGTGGCAGCAGGGAAGACTGTGCCTGTAGGGATGGGACAGAAATAGGTGTGAAAGACTGAGAGTGGGGGGTTATTTGCAAGGGAGTATCATGATATTGGTAAACTGAAGTTTTTAAGTATCTGATTGTTTTGTTTCTCCTTGTAGCAATGGAGCGTAGCCTTTCTGGTTCAATGTTCCTTTTCCCTACAAATGTACACATCCATCACATCCCCTCAACTTCACTGTTTGCTTTTTTGTTTTGTTTTTAAGCTAGCTGATTCTTAATACTTACTAATTCTTTATTCCTGCAATTTCCTGATTTTTCCCAGCATTTTTCTTTCTTACCCCTTAAGTTATGGTGTCCAGAATTAGAGTGTTTGAGATAGGAGTTGCCATAGATTGATATTGGGAGGGGCTTTTGTGTGCCTTGGTCATTTATGTATGCATCACACGTTGGCTTTTGCTTTCTACTTTACTGCACTACAGGTTCCTCTTCACTTTTCTCCTTCCTAGACCTTCTGTTACCCTTGAGTGTCTGTTACTCAGTGGGAAGCAAGCAGGTAGACTGTGAACCTGATACATGGCCCCTCTGAAACTTGGTGTTAGCATTCCTTGCTCACACAGAAATGCTGCTGGTGCTGGGCAAGTGGTGCGCAGACGTGGCTGGCTTACCCGAGTGCGGAGCAAAAGGGTTCAAGCAAATTCCAGCTCCTAGCCTTTGCTGTACAAAAAAAGGGTCAGGGCCCAGAGCCAACTAGACTTGGTTTCATTAGGAAGGTGAGTCATCTAGTTTCCAAGAATAGCAGGAGAAAAGGAGGAGAGACACAGCTGCAGGCAAGTTGGGAGGAGGCGGTGGTGCTTCCAATATGTTAATGAACTTCTATCTGTGTGTGCAAATTCAGTCCACCTGTGCTGTGCTTGCACTTTCCTTTCCCCATGAACCAGCTTGATCTCCACCTGCTGCTGTACCAGCCTTGGGAGCCCCAAAGGACCAGGGTTCATTCAGAGGAATAAATGATAGGAAACTGTGTGATTTCTTGGCCTGAATGGTGCCCCAGCCTCCTGAGCATTTCTCCCTTGGGAGTCCCTTGCCGGTGGTGCTCAGAAGTCTGGCAGTGACACCATCTGGCATCACACAAAGCAAGAGTTGTAGTTATAATTTTTTTATTTTTTTTTTTGTACACAGCCAGTTTAATAAAATTTCCAAATCACCTGCAACAGAAAAAGCGTCCTCCTTGAGACCTTGCTCAGTAAAAGGTGGAGCCAGTTTTTCCTCTATGCCTGTGCAAGTGGTGTTAGGGGCAGGTATGCAGATGGTTTTGCAGCTCCCTGTTAAAGGAGGTTGAGGACTATCCTAGTCTGTATTGCAGCTAAATGTCCCTCTCAAACAGCCAAGAACATCTGTCTTTAAGAATACCTGCTCCATTTTCCTTCCTGTCACAACCCTTGTCTCTCTGTATGGCTTTTGTTGGAAATGGCATTATTACCTGCAACCTCCTGGGCTTTCATGTTAGGAAGTTCCTTTGTGCATTGCTATGGCAATTTCCCAGCTCTTGTCTACCTGAAAGGCCAAATATGCTCAAGTAATCAGATTTCCCAGCTCTCCCTCAGTGCTTGAGAAGACTGATGCTAAGTCTCATGATGAGGCATTTTTGTCACAGGCCTACAGAGAGGATCTGTTATGTGGAGGGCCTGTGGCACTAGGCTGCAAGGGAGGAATATGTTTGCCAGTAGCATGGCACTCAGTAGTGCGGTCCTTGCTAACAGGTCAGTGTTGTGGCCTTGCTGGCCTCATGTGCTGGTGGGTGATATGCTGGCTGGCAGGTCTGTTGAGCTAGCCCAGCTGCTTCTGGCTTGTGAATAAAGTGGGAAGAGGAATAGGAATACTTGATATTTGTCTTCTAAAATACCTTTCTGTGCGTATTTAAAAAAAAAAATAATCCTCTCCCAGACTGCACATTTACTTGCACAAGGATGTAGTGAAGTGAAGTAGGGCCTAGTTCAGACAGTTTTGCTGTGGTGGATCCAGGTTTGTTCCAAGCTCCATCGCTGAAAATTATCTCAGGCAAGCTGCTTAACCAAAATTTTGAATGCCTGCTTTAACACTTTGGACTAATATCTGTTCCCTCTCTATTAGCCCCTTCTGATGCAGCATAGTCCCATTCTCTTTCTGTTCCCTCCTGTACACTTTCAGTAGGTGCCTTAATCATGTGTCAATGACAAGCAACCAAGAGTGAATGTCAAAATGAAGCTCTTAGTGAGCACTCTGGAAAATACCAGCCATCAGGTGTTCAAACTGTACTTTCCCTACGTGCAAAAGGGGTGAGTTTTGCCATTCTTGTAGCTCACCTGCCTCCAGCTGAGCTAAGGGCAAAGAAATAGACCACGCAGCATGGATTCTGGAAAGTGAAGTTGATTATATGGGGTTTTTAAAAATCTCTTATTCTTTATAATCTGCCATGTTACTAATAACATGGGCTGATTTTTGTTTTTAATATCTGATTTCTATCTTGACTGCATTCCCTTAACCTTTCCTTCAGAGATTTTATTTTCTAAACCTTTGATGGATTTTGCTGCCCTCCTGCTGATGTTTTTCATTTTTTGGAGGAGAATAAAATAATAATTATAATAATAAAACCCAGTGTTTTGCTGGAGGCAATTCACTGGTTGAGGTTTTTATGTGAACCCAGCCCTCTTAATCCTAGCAAACAGGATTCTCCTCCTAATCTCTAATCCCCGAGTACTTTAGCTATTAATCTTGAGAAGCGTTTTCCCCTCCCCATCTGAGATTAACCTGAGAGTGGTTACCCATGGTTCCTGGCCCCCCCTTTTTTTTTTCTCTTGCTTTCCCGTGAGGTTTGGAGACTCAGGGAGATGAGTGCTGAATTCTGGGCCTTTCATCTTGGTGCAATTGGTTTCTGGGCCTTTGGACACTTCCTTTCATCTGACTAGTTTGATGGATCCTTGTTCAGCAGGAAGAATATAGCCAACACACCATTGCTTGGCACCTTCCACCCCATCACAGACAAGATCATCCGAATCTCTGTTTTTCTTTCAGTGGAATAGGGAGATGGACCTTATTTTGGCTTCACAAAAGAGAAATTAAAAAAAAAAGGTTGTGTGAAATGAAGGAACCCTTAAGGTGTTCTGCTACCTTCAGTCCTTCTCCTTTAGACAACAGTTTTCTTCCCCTACATTTGCTTTTTGGGAATTGTAGTGTGAAATTCTGTTTTGTGCTACAATTTTTTTTCCTTCTGAATGTGTCAGGTTGTTAATTTATTTTCTGCATATTATTTACAAGCTTTGAGTGCTCCTTGCTGGCTTGCTCTTGGGGCTCTGCTTGTGGAGCTGGCCTGTCAGCTTGGGATTCCTATTGCAGCTTGGGACTCCTATTTCTGTTCTCCTGCATAGGTTGGGTCACACATACTACTCCCAGATTGGTATTTCTGGAGATGTTGGGTGGACTGCCCACTGCTAACTAATCTACAGGTGTTTGTGTGCTGAGCTGCATGCTATGGGTTGTTATCATAGAGCTGTATTCCTGTTATTGTGGATCCAGAAGGATTTGGTCTGGTGGATCTTCTCCCCTATCAAATTCATACACTCTGCCCGCGCCTGACTGTTCCTTACACTGTATTTTGGGGGGAGCCATTTCTGAATATTCTTATTCTCCTAAATGTGAGCTCAAAGCTGCTCTTGAGACCAAACTTGCTTGCTCTGCCAGAAAGCGGTTTCATGAGCAAACCGCCAAGTGTGTTTTCCTGAGAGCCTCCTAGGTGTTGGCACGGTTGCAGGCAGCTTTCGTGAGGACCATTGGCACTTGTCAGGGCAGCACACTGGGGTGGGAGTTAGGGTGTGCTATGACTGACTGCTGGTGGGGCTGCTGAACTGCATGAAATCTCCTAAGTGAGAGGGGCACAAGCTATTAACTGAGGACACTGGTCTGTAGTTCTGTAGCCCTCGCCACTGATAAACATTGCCTGACTTTTTTCCAGTTTGCGTGTTTTTTTCCTGTGCTGAGATTTATCTAATAATTTGTGGTTTTACTTTCTTTAACTGTTAATTCACAATGTAACAGAAGTCTTTGGTTCCTGAGTCCTAGTTTGCCCTTCTGATTAATACAGCTGCTGAACAGAGGAGTTAGTACAGCTGCTTCTGAAAGCTTTGTGGGGAATTTCTGTTGCTGTATGCTGCCAGAAGAGAAAAGGGAAGTCCCGGCTTTGTGCTAGCCATACAGGAAAGCAAAGGGGAGCGTGAATGCAGGAGAAAGGGGCAACTTGGGAGGAAAACCCTAGCTTTCACATCACAGGTTGCTGTGAAGTTGTGGGGAAAATGCAAGAGATTAGAAAAGATCAGGGTATTTCTTCATTACAGGGATAGGGCAAAGTTTTAAACTCATTACTGTTCTGGTTTTGGTGATCTGACTTAGAAAGGCTGGGCGAAGTAAGTGTACATTTCCCCCAGGTTCTTGTGCCCCTTCTTATCTCCTTGTCCCAGGTAAACTTATCAAATTCACTGCATATTTTAAAGCAAGAATTCAAGATTGTAATAATTTATTCCTCTATGGTGCACACAGTTCTAAAGTGTTTTACAAGGCATTTATGCAGGAGTCATCTTTTCATACCTGAAAGACCGTCACCACCAAGTGGAAAGAACACACTGTGCACTACAGTGGTATGGAGGGAGAAGAAGCTTTTGTTCATTGTAAATGCTTGAGGACCTTTGTGTTTAAACAGAAGTGCAGAACCCGCCTCCTGTAACATCACGGTGCTCTCTAGCACTGTGTGGAGGTGATTTGTGGCACCTTCTCAGAAGGAGGGGTGCCTCTCCTGAGTCACCTGAGTCTTGTCCTGCTGATACATACACTATCTTTAGAGCTCTCCTGTTTGACTCACCCTTTGTCCCCTGAAAATTTTTATTCTGTTAAAAGGTAATGACGAAATAGTCTTTCCTAATTTTAAGGATGCTTGTAATTTGTTTTCAGGGATCAATGATTGGGAATGATGATGGAATTGATCTTAGTTTGAGTGAGCAGGTTTTGTCTCATGGTCATCTTCCTGAAGATGGACAGACTGTCATGTCATGTTTCCCCCAATTCTGTTGTTGCTGCTTTTCTCCTCTTTGGTGGTCTGGAACAGGAAACTTCTCTGTTCAGCTTGTTGCTTACTGCCAGAGCGTGTGCATGTATTTCCTGGTGTGATAAGAATACAGAACCGTAGCAATCTTGTGTAACTGTCAGATGGGTAGGTGAAGGTTGGAAAGCAATATGGGAGCCCCCTATGAGCTGCTTTGTACTTCGCTATGTGGGAAGTCAGGTGCCAACCAAAGGCCCAGAAGATGACGGGGCTTCTTTTACATCCTCTCTGACAAGAACCTGTGCAGACCAATGCTCTCCAGTACAGCAGGGCACTGGGACAGAGCATGGAGGTATCATCTGTGCTGGGGCAGGTGCGTGATGTAAAAGCTGTAACTCGAGCTTGCTAGCAGGCAGAAGAGGAACAATGTAAGCTGCCCAAAGATGTAAAACTGGTTTGAGTCAAAACTGAGTAGTTTCCTATTTTTTAATCGACTCTACTTTCTAGTTCTAAGTGGTGTTCCTGAAGAAAATGCATTGTTGACTGTGGTGGGACTGTTTTCTGCTGCTTCATTTCACTGCCATGCAGTGTCTCTGCCCAGCTGTGTCTCTTGAAAGATCCTCTGATCATGAAGAAGCATTAGGAAAAATAGAACAGGGATATGACTTAACAAAAATGCTGTTCCTTGGCATCAATCTTGCATCAGACGCACCCAGATTACTTCAACTGTCTCTCCTTGTTTTTTTTGCATTGGCTAACAGAATTTATTTGCCTTAAGAAAAAAATGAAGTAGTAAAAATAAAAGCATATTTATTCCATTTTAACTTTGCAGTTTTACAAGGCAATATGAATAAGAAGAATCAAAAGAATGAAATCAACCTTCTCATATATCCATTCCCTCTTAAGTCAGTGGCCTTCCTCATGAAACAGGTGTAACTGAGCTACATCTTTTGAGGACTGCAGCCAAACTGCAGTCCAGGGGGAGTTGGAGAAAGTTTTTGTAATTTACTTTGCTGATGGTTAAGCAGTTTTAGCATTTGGGCCAGTGTATTTGTCTGGTGCTTGGCTACATTTAGGGACATACAAAGCTGGGATGGAAATCTCAAGGGAACTTGCTTTTCCCCCTCATGCTGCTGTTCTAAATAATTTCAGGGTTTTTTCAGAAATGTGTGTGAGAATACATTTGAAGATGTTAGGTATGGCATACCCCATATATATCATTTTGGTGTGTGTATATATATATATATATAGCAGCACAGCTGAGCCCTGTCCGCATCACGTGTGGACGTGCCAGGCGTGGAAGGGTTAGGCCTGGGAGAGGAGCAGAGCACTTCCATTGCAGAAAAGATATAAAGATGCTTGGCTGCCCCTGCCTCCAGCTGGGAGCTGAGGTAGGTCTCAATGGCAGGGACTCACGGGGCTTCCCCAGTGCCACCTTCACCCAGAGGCCAGGCATTACAAACACTCGCTCTTCCAGATTGTGGTGTCCAGGTGACAACCATCCATGAAGATCGATTCTGAAAGCTTTATTTGTCTTTGCTTTCTCTCCTGCCTCGGGTGTCTTTGGCTGGCAGGCTCAGGTAGCTTACCTTTATGACATTGTGGGACCAAACAGATTGTAGCAGGAGCTGCGTGTGACGCTCCAGTGAGCTGTCAGTGTTTAACAGTGATTAGCTTTTTTAAGGACCCTTTTTTTTTCTGCTGGGGATTTTAATTTTTCCCTCTTGTTGCTTTGCTTCTTATTGATTTAAAGGGAAAAAAAAAGGAGCTAAAGCCCTGTTTGGTAATAGAATATTGATGAGAAGGCTGGGGAAAGAGAGAGAGGTGGTGGAAGTCTTTGTTCCTGTTCGACAAAAGATGGAGAACATGGGGGAAGAAATGTGAATGTGTATGGGGAGGAGGGAGGGGGGAGAGAAGAAAGAGTTATTTAAAATCACAGCTAGGAAATCACTCTTCCAGTCTATGTGGCCGCAGCAAGATCAATTTTCAATTTCAGTTTCCCTGCCTTTTGTGTTTTGAGACACTTGCATGCCACTGGAGATGGGGGATCTGCCAGCAACTGTTTGTTTAAAACAAATTGTCGGTTGGTATTTTTTTCAGATGAACTGTTTCCTGGATCAATTTAACATGCTGTAAGGAGAAGGAGGGGAGAGCCACGAGGCCCTGCTCTCCTCAAGAGTTGCATTTACACCAGCGCAACTCTGGCCACGTCAGTGGTTTTACTTCTCGGCTCAGTGAAGTGTGAGGAGTGAATTGAGCAGGCCCTTGTTTCATAGATCCATTTAGTGTCACATGAGGTGTTGAGTGTAAAAGAGTAAATGCGCCAGATGCAGTTGAACGGCATGATTTTAAGCAACCATGTAGCGTCAGTGCTTTATATCTCTGTAGGATCTTGGATTAACAATAGACCAGCTCTTTTATCTGTAGTCTAGCGTATGGCAATAGACGATTAACTGCTATTGATAATCAAACCTATGGACCAAAGTCTCTGCTGTGTAAATCAGTGTTGTTCATTTCATCGAGCACATATAGATGAAGATTTGGCTCAGAAAGTTTAAATCTTTGCTTGACACAAATGTTATTATCTTTGCTGCTTCTTCAAACCAATGATGTATTTGAAAAGCAAAAAAGGTCCCTTTCCCACTCTGATAAATTTCTACAGAAACTTTGCTATTAAAAAAAAAAAAAAAATCAGTTGTGTTGAAATTTGGAGAATAAGGGATAACCATTTGCCCTCCTGACCAATGAAATCTATTTGTGTTGTTTCTTTAAACTGATACAAATCTGAAACCCACAGGAAAAAGAAAAAAAAAAAAAAAGGAAAAACTGCAATTTGCCCAACGCAATATGGAGAGGTACATTTGAAGGAGGCTGAGTTTACAACACAAAATTATAAATTCTAACATTTTATTCCTTTCAGTACCTTTAATGGAGACTGTACTTGAAACTAATTGGTTGGGGATGTTGTCTTGCAATAAAATGACTGAATATTTTTAGGTCAATATTCAGATTTTCGTGCACAGGGTGGGCAAGTAGTTCCTCCTAATAGTCATGGTAATTGCCAGCACAATTCACTTCTAAGCTATCGGACTGCCTTTTGCACATGGAGCTATAATAATTCTGCAGGGGCAATTCTGAAAACGTGGGTCTGTAATTTCAGACACGAAAGTCAGAGTTGTACCCTGAAAAAAACTATTGCTATTGGTTTATGTAATCCCATTTTCAAGATAAATTTAAGCAAGTAGCAATAAAAACACCTCATGATTAATGTTCCTATAAATTAGTCCCTTCAGCCTATTCATCCTTCGCATCTCTCATCTCTGAACTCTCGCTTTTGACATCAGATTATCTAATTGGCACATACTTAATGATTGTATTGTACGCGTGCGAAACTCGTGACTGTGTACGGAGGGCTGCCTGTGTCCTGCAGGGCTGCCGTGTTTGTGGACGCAGAGTAGGACTGAGTCTTCAGCTGGTGTGAGAGCTCCCCTGGGGCAGGGGGTGCTGGAGGCAGCACAGCAGCTCTGTGTCCCCTGGCAGTGCCTGGGAATGCCAGGCTGGCCACTGCTGGGGCTGGATTCGGTGCACATGGGGAGACTAAGTGAGCTACTGCCACAACAGGCTGGCCCTTGTCTGGCAGCCATGAGAGCAGCAGGCTGTCTTCGCAGGGCTCGCGCCTGTCTCTTCATCCTTTCCCTTGCGCCGTTGGGCAGGAACTGCTCAACTCCTTTGAATTTCCATTTTCTCTGTAGTGGTAAGAAGACTTAGGCTGGTTCCTGTTGCCACTCTCCGTGGGTCGCAGGAAGATTGATCAGTCTTTTTGTGCCTATTATCAGAAACAGATCAGATGTCCCAAAAACATTACTGAGAGCCTAAGCTGTCTGGGAGAAAAGACCATCTTTTTGTTCCTCTTTGACTGGTGCCTAGCCTGACAGGGTACAGGCCCAAAAGTGTGATAAATGACATGTTTTCCCCATCCTTTTGTTCTTAATTTCCAGGAGATGTGGGTGAATTCTTGATGAAAATTCATTTAGCATCTGCCACGGGCCAGGTACAGGTTCTGCAAATCCAATTATTTGCATCTCTGTCAACATATGTCAGTCTTTATTTATACCTCCTCCTGATGTTTTGAGTTCAGTGGTACGTGTGTTCCTGGCAGTGTGACGCTACCCTAAGCATTCCCTTTCTGCTCTAGTCTGAGGTGCCCACAGAGCTCTGCTGGTGTGCTTGTCAGTGCTATGCAAGAGTAAAAGGAGAAAGAAATACAGTTCATGTCAGTTATAGACAGATAACAAAAGAAGGTGGAATACTTTGCATGGAGTTTAGGGAGGTGATAATAGACAGGATAGTAAGAAACTTCTAAAGATGCTAGGAGTCTTACCTCCACTGACCTCAATAATAAAAATTTCTCTGATTTCACTAGTTTGGGGATTTTATCCAACCAGTGTGAAAGGACATAGGTGAAGTACTCAAGACTTGCATTTTGGAGTTTAGTTTTTGACATGTTTGTGATAAATGTGATGGGAATTTACTGTTTCGAAGTGATGGAGAGAGGATCTGTAGTTCTGTGAAGGCCACCTTTCTTTCTATAATATGTGATGAACTTGGCCAAAGATGCCAAAATACCTGCAGCTGTTTTAACTGCTTTGGTGTCTTAACCTTCTGCTATCTCTGAGCTGCTTTTGGCTGTGTGCCTTCTCCCCAGCCAGTGAGGGGGTATTCTTGTCTGATTAGGGAGAAAAGATGTTTGACATGGTTGAATTACTCCTTGTTTGAGATTGTCCTTTGTCCATGATAACTTGCAAACTCTGGCTGCCCCCTGTTCATTTCTTTCTCTCCCCTTTTCTTACATTCTTCTCTCTCTCTTGTGTTAACTTCCTTAGGATAAAGTGACTCCAGTGCTGCATTTGAGGGCAAAGTTTTGCCAGGGCAGCTGCTCAACTAGTTAAAACTCGGGTATGAGCTTAGGCAGTATATGGTTTGCTGTTGGGATCTTTTCAGGTCTTTGTGCTGAGGAGCAATGCATTTTTGGTCAGCAGCTAGATAAAGAACCTCTGAGAAGAGATGATGATTCAGGAGAATGGTTTGAGTTACTTCATGCCAGAAATTTGCTAGAAATCAGTGATAGTTTGGGGAGTTAATAATTCCGGACTTGCTCGGCCACCTGTGAGAAATCACTGAGGTTTGGATTATAGAGGAGCTCACAAGGTCTGAGCTCCAAAACATTCTTTGAAATTGACAAAATGATGAGATATGAAAGTTTCACTGGGACATACAGCCTGTTACATTGCATCAGAGACAGCATGGATGGTAAAGATGCAGCTGAGACTGAGCTCATGTATCCCACCACTGGTTCTACTATTGGCTTGGAGCTTTGGATGGGTCACTTCAGGCAATGTTTCCAGTAGCAGTCACTGATTGCATTTGGGCATGTTGTGGTTTTGGCCTTCAGCTCAAGACATATTTGGCACTGTTCCCTGCACATTGCCCCCCCCGGCCCCCCCCCCCCCCCCCCCATATATTGAGCAGCAGCAGTTGTCAGTGAAGTGGACAGAACACAACAAATTGGCATCAGAAATTGCCTGAGCGAGTAGGGATATGCCTGACAGCAGTAGGCATTGTACCTACATGGAGGAGCCGTGTAAACCATTTGCAAGGGAGTATCATTTTAAGAGTAAATCTGAGAGCAGAGGAGATAATCACATTGCCAGTGAGTTTTATTGTTATTTCAGTTGGTTACTGTTCATAATGAGGATGAATTAATGAAGGGAAAACAAGCCACTGTACAGAAAATGCATCATGCTGGTATGCACTGTCTTCTCTGTGTGTATTTCTGCAGCATCCTGCTTTATTTTTTGGTTACATGTTCTTTGGAACAAGGACTGTCTTTACATGTTGTTTGTGCAATGCCTGGCTTGTAGCTGTGTGCCTTGGTAATGCCAAAAATAGGAAAGGTGGCTGAGTATACACTGCCACCATGGACACAGCCAGGTGTGTATCGGCTGTACAGTGTGAGCATCTCTGTAGTCAGAGTGGTCAGGTTTTGTCTAAATAATGGGGTAAAGGCTCTGGGAGGGGAAAGACCTGAGCTGACAGGGTCCTCTCTTTTACCACGTTGTTTCTTTAGGGACATGAGGCACTTAAGTGAGAAATTTAGCACGTAGTTGGTCTGCTGTTCCCATGTCTCGTTCTCACTGTCAGCATGGTGCTGGCTGAGAGCCTGGCTGTTCCTCTCACCTTATTTTTTTTTTCTCCTTGCTGAGCTTACTCATTCTCTTGGTCCTATTTTAAGGACGTAGTGGCTTGCAGGGAACATTGGTCCCTCACTCAGAGACTTTCGCTTTGTGACACCAGTGACAGCTCCAAGTTGGCAGGCAGAGGGGAGGGCTTCTCTGCTATGACCTTCAAAATGGCCAGCTGCAGCGGGTATGATATATTTCTCCCCTTCCAGTGGCCGCTTACCTCCCTCCTGTGCTCTCCCTTAACCTACTGTGGTTTGAGAGGTGAGAGCCGAGGCTGCTCCTTGCTGTGGGAGTCTCTGGAGAGCAGCGCTGAGGCGGAACCGCCGAGCCTGAGCTGGGAAGAAAATGAAGTGAGGGAGTGGAGTTACAGCCTGCAAAGCAGGTGCCACTGCCGCCGTTCGCTTGCTGGAAAGTAAATAAAGGAGAAAAACAAGGGCAATTGCTTTATGAGAGAGGATGGGAGTGAGAGGGACAGACAGAGAAAATAAAGAATGGGCAGAGAAGGTGAAACTGAGATAGGGTGGGAGGGCAGAGAAAAGGTGAAGAAAATGGGAATGAAAGGGAGCATTGGCTCCTTTCTAAGAGACAAGAAACAAGGAAATTTTCAAGAGCTCTTGCAATGGCTATCAGGGCAAATCTGTTGTCCTATTTATTCAGTAGCCATTTTTCTCTCTCCCAAAGATGCCTTTTTGATCCTGCATACCTGGGATAAATCCACGCTAGCAGCTGCTTAAGATCTCTTACCAGCATGGGCTGCTACTGCAGTACAGTAGGTTCTGTAGAAAACTTGATGATGATTATAAGATCCAGTTATGAGAGTCAGCAACTGATGTTCTGATTTGACTAAGTGGGAAAAGTGTGGCAATTTTGTGTCATCACGGTTCAGCCTTTTCTTGATGGCTATTTTCTAGGAAGCATCAGGGAGTTCTGTCTTAAGTCAGCTCCTGCCTTTAGTCCTTGCATTATCACCATTTGCTCTACAGACAAGAAGTACATTTTCCTTAGAACTGGACTGTGGAGCTAAAAGACTGGTCAGCTAAAAGCATTTTCATCTCATGCATCTTGTAGCAGAAAAAGGGCAGATGAATGCACATGGGTCAGCTATTCTGTGTGATGGACCCCAGAACAGGGCCATAAATTTTCTCTTGACTATCATGTGCTATCCAGCTGGCTTTGTATTTCTATGTGCGTGGCTCAGCTGGACATATTTAACCTCTGTGCTCCTTTTTTGGATGAACAGTTACTTATGTTCTGATTCCCACTTCCCTGCTTCTGTGCTTGTGAGAAGGTGGATTATTGTATCTTAAACTGTTGACTGATGAATTCTGTTTCTTCATAAAATGGTCAAATATAAATTGCACAGTAAGTTCACACCTACAATGTCATTTTGACAGGTTAAATCCCATAGACATTGCTGTGTTATTTCAAAATGTTGGGCGGAGTGCAGGAAATGGTAGGTGTCCTAAGAAAATGGATGGTCTTTGTAGATCAGTCATTAATGAGGACTTGAGCACTCTTGAACTGTGTTCCTAGTTTCTCCACAGACTTGCTGTCAGGCCTCAGACCAGAAATAGTCCATGACTTTGAATATTTAGTTTGGGCTTGATCTTTGGTTCCTGCATGACTAATTCTTTTTTGATTGTTGAGAGTGCTGTGAAAATTGGGTCCCAGGTGTCTTACATTGGCCAATTCTAAAACAAAGCATCTAAAGTAAGCCTTACATGGGAAAATTTGGTTGAAGGCACTGTGCTTAGTTTCCTTATTTGTTCAGTGAAAAGAAGGGCTTTCAGCTGAATTAATTGTTTTTCAGATGTCTTAAGAAGCCTAGTTAGATTGGGATAGACATAGCTGTTTACTGTTACAACTGGATGCATTGCTTAGTGTGACAAGAAATCTGGACGTGGCTCATGGAGTGGAGGTAAGGCTTTACTCTCACAAGATGGCAGTGAGACTGCAAAAGATCATTGAAGAGTGAAAAAGGCATAGATTCACTGGTATATAAAGGTCAAGCAAGTGGAGAATAATGTGTCTAAAAACCAACGCAAGCAGCACCACCTCTTCCTCCGACAGAAAGGGACCTGTGCAAACTAGTGCCTGATAGGAGGTGGGAAATAGACTTGGTTCCTGGTTTTTTTTGGATTGTGAGCCTTCATGTGCATGTCTGTTTCCTTGGGAATGGCAGCAGAAAGTACATGTCAGCAAACCTGTTTCTTTGCTCTCCATGAGAATTGCAAGTTAAAGTATCTATTATTTTTTAGTTATGCGTCTCATCTGCTGACAATCAAGGAATCATGGTGTTGTCTTGGGACTTTTCAGATATTTATTTTCTACCTGAGTGATTCTACGTAGAGCAGCAGTGCTTGATGGCATAGTGAAAATTGTGTTAACGTTTTTTTAAATCTCTCATTGTTTGTCTTGTTGTTTCTTGTTGAATTTGTATGATATATAACTTCCACTTTGGCTTTTTTTTTGTGAAGATGAGCTTTAATCAGGTAATGGTGACTTCAGCTCTGTAGTAGCATCAACTGGATTTCAACTGCTGACTTAGTTCTGTGATCCTCTGTTGCCATCACTGGTGTTCTGTATTATGGTTACTTCTCTCTTCCACCTTGATACTGAGACATACTGGAGACTTAAAAATAGACTTACCAAATTTCATAAAAGAATACTGACTTAGAGAACAGACCATCATAATACAGACCTAGAATGGTAACAGAGCAGTAGTTGGCAGAAGGCATGAGAGCAAGTGAGCAAAAAGTGGATTTCAGAGAAAAAATATTATTCTTTCTGATGAAAGGAAGTATTTTAAAGTGGGATCAATTGCCTGGTATTTTCTCCCCCCCCCCCCACCCCCCACCCCCCTTTTTTTTTTATTTCCTGGCACTGCTGCTGTGGGTAAAACTGTCACTGAGCAAAGGAGAGCAGGAGGGTAGAGTGTGGAGTCTGTGCTTCTCTGAGTGACTTGCTAAGCCTCTTAATGCATTTATTCCTCACCTCATGGTCATTAATGGATTCATTATTTGGACAGGGGGATAGGTGCCCAGACATTCCTCTAGTCAGTTATTCCTTTTTTATCTGGAAGAAAGCATTTTGTTAAAAACCATTCTCTGGTGTAGGGGGAGGCCTGGGAGAAGCAAGAGACCTGAGCTGGGGCAAGGGGTGCAAGGTGAGGAGAGGAGGATAAGAAAGGCATCCATCGCCCAGCAGATGCACCGATTAGCTTTTCTTTGCTAAGAAGGAAGGCAACCTCTGATAGCTGCCCTGTATTCTTCTTGTGAGAATGGACTTTTTTTCATGACTTGCTTGTCAGATAAAATGAACGTGTACGTGTGTGTGGGGAGAGGCTGAAATTAATTACTCTCAGTAAATGAAGCATATGGAAGCTTGTCTTGATGTTACAGTGGTTGTGAATTAGTGCAGAAAAAACAGTGGAAAAGCAAACAGCGGAACACTGTTTGGATCAGAGCTAGCTGTGTACTGGCTTGTTAATGCCCCCCACACCCAAACCTACTTTCTCAGGTATATCGAGGGTCTCCTAATTACACTTGCATTTTCTCTTTGCTCCCCTTGGGATTCATAAGATAAAGATAGGTTATCACAGTCCAGATCATCATTGCTGTTTCCACTGGTAGTCTCCCAGTTGGCTGAGAGGTGCCCCAACAAAAATGCCACAATAGAGAATTTAGGGTAGATGCTCAGCTTCACAGCTGTGCAGAAAGAAAAAATTGCCAGCAATGTTGATGACATTGTTATTGTAACATACACTTACTAAAATCATCTCAGCATCTCTTCTGTCTCAAAAGGGAGCAGGAGTTAAATACAGGACAGTAAAAGCTTAGCTTTTTCCTGTTGGAGCAAATGTCAGAGCTGTCAGTGATTTCAGGGAAGTAGAATGGGGGCTAATGGGATAAAGATTATTACAGTTCATTTCTGAGAGCTCCTTGGCAGCTGTGGGCCACCTGAAATCCTTGTCTACTTTAATTCAAGTTGTATAGTCTTAGCACAACTGAGGGCTTGAATGTTGCACCTGGAGCAACTGTTTGTCCCAATTAGAAAGACTCTTAACTGATGTAAGTCTGCTGAGGTCTTGACTTAACATTATGCATTGGCAGGTCTTAGCAAAATTTCCTTAACAGAAGCATTTTGTCCCCACTCAGCAGAATTAATGTCTCTGTTAAACAGTAGTTATTGCCATTAAGTGTTGCTGGCTTAAATAAGTTCCTTGTGGAATCTGGTAGGTAAACATGCTTCCTTGGGGAAGCATGTCCCAGTTAAGTGGATTACAGAGCAAATTATATCCAGTCTAATGTAGCCGTGAACCTGAAGTAGCTTCTGCTGATGTGTTTACAGGGTTTCAGCATCATGTCTTCTGAACCAAAAAGTCACGAGCTACACTGATACAGTGGAGACTGTTTTAGTCAAAGGTGTCAGCAGTTGTGAAGCAGTCACACAAGTAAACTTTGGTACGTGGATTGTTAAAACAAATCCTGATGCATCTCTTGGATTTTGTGTAATCTAAGGCCATACCCTGTTCTGATCATAAATTTTGACATTCCAGAATCGAGGGCTTTGTTGTTACCGAGTCTTGAAAAATGCATCTGTCAAAAGCCAAGGCAAAACCAATTTTCACATACAACATCCAGTAAGGTACTGGAGGCAGGAAGTCTTCGGATACTTGCTTTCAGCCTGGATGTAAAACTGAGCTCTTTGACTTAAACGTCACTGCATCTTTAATGGAAATTATTTGCTCTTCTGTCCTGGCCAAAACTGCATGTTTAGCACCTCCCTGTCGCAGTGCTTCTCTGCCCTTGTTCTCCAATCTATGCAGAACCCTTCTCCGCTGTGCTCTGAGCTCTTACATACTGTAGCTGAGCAGCTCCTGTGTCTCACAGCAGGTGGAAAACGTATTCAGTCATATCAAAGCTTTATACCAGTTTGAAAATGCCTCAGAATCCACCAGAGTAGAAGGAGCTACAGAAGTACAAATCGTCATTTTTCCTCAGCATCTGTGTTAGATTGAGCAGAACGTACCATTCACAGCTTCTAGAGTTCAGAGTGTACATTTGGGCTCTAAAGGCTAAAGAGTCAATGTCACCTCATTGAGTGCCTGCAGGATGATCCTGCATTCAAACTTCATCACCTTCCTTCCTTTACTAATATATTTTTGGGTGGAAGGGATGGAATGGCAAGTTCCTCAAAACACTCACTGTCTTATGGCTTTACTTTGACTTTGCTTCTGACCACGGGGGGAAATCATGTGTGAACCTCTGAAACATCCAAACTTCTGCTATGGGAAAATGTAAGGGAAATGTGCGTGTGTTGTGGGGAGGAAATGGAGGAGAGAAGCTGAGCTTCTCAAACTTCAAAACTGGCCAAATTTCTTGTCTTGGAATCCCAGGTGGTGGGAATGAGGTTGTAAAGTGTGTTGGGGGAGGAGGCTGGCTCTGCAGGTTTACAGATCTTCTGTGAATAGGATGCCTTTCAGTAAGCCAGTATGAGGAACCTATATATTAGGCTAAGGGCCACTCCTTTTTAAAAACAAGGTACTCAGTCCCGGTCTCTTGCAGTATAATTTACATGCCATCCAGTACAGGGAGCCCTGGCTTCAGCAAGTGGTTTTTCATGGCATTGCTGCCTCTGCACACACAACTGTCCAGATGCGATGGCAAGGCTGTCCTGGCTGCATGGAGTGGTATCCTGCGGGGCATTGGTGATTCATTTCCTGGGGTGCAGACAGAGTGGTATTTCTTGTCATTCAAGCACATTACCTTTGGGGAAAAAGTTCCTTCTTTGTGATGGTGTTTAAAATTGCAAGCTCCCAGTGTGTATAGAGGGAGTTTTGTAGGTGGCAATAGAAACACTAACCTGGGTTGTCTAGTTCCTTATCACCTGGTTACCAGCTCTGCCACTGCTAGAGGAAGAGATGCTTCTCTGCTCTGTGACTAAGGTTCCTCATCTCTGCAATGGGCATAATAATACTGGCTGACCTGCCACAGGAGGCGGGAGAATCTATACCAGATTTTGAAGCAAGTAAGTGTGAAACATTGCGACTTGTCTGGAAATACTCCATTTGATTCAAGACGTACAACATCGAGCTGCATATCTTTAGATGATGACTGCTCAGAAATTAAATGGAGTGTGATACACTGCTGTGAGATGATAAATGCCAGGAATTCAGCCCTGAGTAGGTGAGGACAGGTGGATGAAAGTGGGATAAAGTTGCTGATAAAAGCTATGTTATCTCTGGAAGCCTTGGTGGGCAAGGTTATCAGAGGAATATGAGTGAATATATTAATCTGTAGCTGGAGGACAACAACAGGGGCAAGGGAGGGGAACGGGTCTCCCACTTAGAGGAAGCTAAAATACACCATATTCTAGAATAAACTGGTGGATAACCGGTTCCTGATCTACTTGAAACTGGTGTGGGAAGGGGCCACTCCTGCAGCGCTGGAATTGCTTAGTGTCCCAGCTGCTGTCTCAAGCTCTGCACATGATTCCTTCCGCAAAGTCCCAGCCCCTTTGTGAAAGCCCTGGTTATGCAGCATTGGTTTCAGCTGTAAATTCCTATAGCATGAATACCTTCTTGTACTATGCTCATGTAAGTTTATAAACATATTCATAAAATACCTTTCCTAGAGTCTTTACTGCCTTTCCTAGAATCTTTCTGCATTAGCAACCTTTAGTCTGGGAATCCTCTCCATGTTGCTTTAAGGATGCAGTTTTTTAATAATGCTTGCTGGCCTTTGATGGTTTATTTGATTTATGGGTTCTGAGTATTTGTTCTGCCTTAAAATCTCCAATAAGCTGAACTCTGTAGTTAATTGACTTAACCGTTCATGTTCCAGACTAACCTTACAGGCTAAAATCCACATGTTACATAAATGGTAGTGAAAACTACTAACTTGAGCGATGCTTCCCAGAATGTACTTTTTCGGGTGATGTACTTTGAGGAAAAATGGACAAAAACATCTTATAGAGCAAGTCTTGCAACGGGAAGTGCAGGATGAACAGTGTCTGCAACTTGATCTGAACATGCTTTGAGCATCCCAAGTGCTTGGGTCTCAAGCTTAGCTCAGTGTAAATCCAAAAATCCTTTTTCTCCGCAAAGAGCTTGAGCCAGACTTCCCCTGGGGGACAGATATTCTGAACGCAACGTTTCAATACTTCCTTTCCTAGTAGGACACCTGAGGTAGAGACTTGACATGAGGAAAGGGGTGTTAATGATACTTTTCTTAATCTCTCGAAAGCATTGCTTTTGGTTTTCCTTCACTCCTGGACTGGCATGCAGCCCCCTCTTTTCCTATCTGCTTCAGCAGACCTGAGGAGCAGCCTGCTCAGGTACTGTATCTCTCTTTGAGATGTTTGCAAACAAACCCCAAATCATATGATCATCACCTAGTTTCACAATTTGTTGTGCTTTTTCAGTGGGTGGTTGTCTGAATTCAGAAGTGTTTTCTGGGCACTTGGCCTGACTCTCGGGTTTGCAGCCAAATTGGGTGGAATTCGCAGCCCCTTTGTTCTGGTGTGAAACTTGGCTGGTGCAGCCGAATTTTGCTGTGAGTTCTGGAGCCCATGTTGTGTTTTGACTGGAAGGAATTAGTCTGATTAAGCTGATTCTTTATTCATGCAAACACACAAAATTGCCACAGCTCCTACCAATCAATTACCAGTTTGTTTGTCTGCCCATCACCACTGTGTTAGTGTGCAAGTGATACAGGCTTTGGTCTTTCCCCCCTTGTGTGTCGCTGCCTACAGCAGTGCCCCACTCCTCGGCTTCTACCCCTGCTTTGCGCAGGTAAAAATGACAGTCAAGGGAGAGTGGAGCTTCTCTTCTTCGCTTTGCTTTTCTTGCTTGCTCTCCCTCTAGCGTGTGCAGGCATGTATAACAACACATCCTTGCTACCATGCCATTAATTCTGCAGCAGCCACTGGTTTGACCCAGCAAACTTTGTCTTGGAGGCCGTGACCCCCCTTGAGATGCTGAGTGGAAAGCAGTACCAAGTCTCCCAGGGTGTGTTGGAAAACGGGTACAGCCTTGGAAACCAGCAGCAAAGGCTTTCTCCATTCCCAGCAACGTTTCACCTCCCTTCCTCCCCACAGCAAACAAATTGTATTGACAGACAAAAGCAGGATTATGGTGAGGAGATTTGCAAGACAACAGGATTATGGAAGCTAAAACAAGCAAACATTGGGATTATGTTCAGGAGTGGGCAGGATGGGGTTGGGGGAGGAAGGGGACAGCTCGGGAGCAGTAACTTTGCTGTGGTGCTGGTCTGACAGTGGTGGTGAGGCAGCAGGAAAGAAGATTTAAGGTAATTTAGGACAAAAGCAAGCAAAGTCACTTCTCCCTGTAAACTCCTGTGGGTGGAAAACTAGTAGATTTGCATTACGGTTGTAATTTTGCTTTTTGGGAGTCTGGGAACAAAGAGGTAGAGTGGAGAGAGAAGGGGATGCTGGCCTAAACCTCTAAGTCCTGAAACCCCCCTGCTTGCTAGGGCAGGATAGGCACCAGCTGTCAGCTGATTCGAGCTGAGATCAGCTGTGACCTAATTATTGGCCTCTTAAACCTGCATTATTCCTTTCATTTTCCAGCTCATTGACGTTGTATAGAGAGAGGGTGAAAGAAGGTAGAAAAAAGAGTTATTGATAATCCACTTCCTATGTGTCTGCCACTCAGCCAGGGTCATGGCTGGATGGCCTCCATCAAGGAAAATGAGAGTGGGCTTTTAACCCCTTCTGCTCCCCTGTGAGAGGAAGACAGCTTTGTGCATTTGGGGGAATGGAAGCTTAAAACAATTTGAAATCAAACATCGGTGTGCTTTGGGTCAGAAAGACTTTGTAGTTATTGTTGCTCTGAGGAGAGAGGAAGTGAGCAGTTGGTAACCTATGAAAGGAAAGAATGAACAGAAAATACTCATTGCCCCCATTAGCACATGGGCAGGTAGAGGCATGCCTAATGGGTTTATAATCCCATTGGTTGGGAAGGCAATACGTGTGTGCATTTTGCAGTAATCAGTAGACAAAGCACTTGCACCATAGACATGTTTTGACCTTTTTGAGGTTGATATGGGTGTATGAGAATGCTTTGCTTGGGCAGGAGGAAGGTACCAACCCAGTTAGAGTGACCTTGGATACAAATAACATACCATCTCACAACCTTTCAGCATATCTGGCTGCTGGTGAGAGCAGCTCAGCAGCCTTGCTTTAGTCATCTAGGATGTGATGCCCACTGTTACTACCTGCCTTGTGAGTAGTTAAAACAATCAGTTGGAAGAACTGGAAAAGATCCAGTACTGGTGGCTAAGACGGTATCAAGCTTGGTGTGTGGCACAGTATGGTGGGAGCTGAAGAACAGCAAGGCTCTGCTTTCTGACTATGGCAGCAGGGTCTGGGGAAGGCAAATGTTGTGGCTCCAGCAGGTCAGTGCAGAAGGAAAGAGGCAGATAGTGAGGGATGAACAGATTGTGCAAAACTATCAATTTTTCCATACAAATCCACTTTCCAACTGCCAAATCTCTGTGCATCTTCCTCCAATAACTGATAATACCCACCAATCAAATGACCTTCTTGGTGATTAAAGCGTCCATCTCCTGTTCACTGATTTGTCACCAACCCAATCTTTCAGGCTTTTAAACCCTCCTGCCATGCTTGCTAGTTAGCATATGTTCTCTAAGTCTGTACTTGCCAAGATCCACTGACAAATGCCTGTTGCTGCTTTATTCAGCAGTATAGGTGCCCTGCACTTTCTGCCATTTCTGACATTCAAACCTGCTGATAAAGAAGGAAGGGTTGGGAGACTGAGCGAGGAGAACTCCCCTATTGTATTATACTCTCTAATCAAGCCAAATTGTTGAGACTGGCTGTAAATCGCTGGGATAATTGACCTTCAGTCTTTTGAAATACACTTCTGGGAGTGAAATACATTTTACTTTCATTTTTTTTCTTCATGTTTGAAGCCTCTTGCAGCCTTTCCAAAGCATCTTCTGACAAATTTTAATCAATAACCTAGTCAGTGGTAAGCCTGAGTCTATCACATCTATTACCTTGATGGCAGTGGTATTTGGAAGCCCTTATTCCTTCACTTTCGACATCAAAGTTAGCAGCATGGAAGGAAAGAAAAAAAACAAACCAGAGAGATTAGAGTTAAAGTTAAATTGGGATGGTTTTAAAAAGTAAGCACTTTCAAGCCCAATCCAATCTATTACGGTTATTTATTATTGACCAAGTACTCATTGCATGTTTAGGGCTGTATGATAGGCACAGCAGCTACAGCCACTACGTCTGGAGCCTCAGCTTTTAGCTCAGAGTTACACACGAAGTCAGGAGTGTGCAGTGTGTGCTCAAGCTGCAAATGTCAGGTGCTAACCGCCAGGGAGGAAGCCCATGGCATCAGCATTTTTTTTCTGTCAAAATATATGCACCATTCTTTACTGTGGCCCTTTTGTGGTATTTCTGTTGTGACTGTTCCTTATTGCTCTTGCCTTAATGAAAGGTGTAAATCTCTTGGTAAAGTAGCCTGTATACCTAGGATTTCCTAACAGAAATGATTTAGAAAAACAAAAATAATGAAAGGCCCTTGCATATGGTATGTGTTGGGAGATGTATGGTCTCATCGCTTATGTATTGAACAGGAATTAGAGCAGTTAGTATCTGTTCCTGAGCTTTTTATTATTAACTAGCATTTTTTGTTTGTAACAGCAAAGGCAACAGTGGTGTTGCTTATCTTCCTTGGGGTGTTCGTAAACTAATGATTCTGACACTAAATGGTTGTAGGACCTTAGCCAAGTTAGTTGCCATCCCTGTGCCTCATTTTCATGGATAATGGTTTATAAAACTGGATTAAGCTTATAGTGATTAAGTGCTGCGAGATCTTTGGAGTATGCACCTTGTTAATTCTTCTTGGCTGTAAGATATGTTGAGGAATAATCTAGTAGATCCAGACTGTGGAGCAACTGAAGAGTATTTTCCCCATTCCCATTTTGTGATTTACACTTTTTTGGACTTATGTGAATTATTTCCTTACATGAAGAAAGGAAAGTGAGGATAATGATGCTGCTAAAAAGCATTCTGAGATTCCTAAATGAAAGATGCAGCGTAAGTGCCAGATGGTAGTGTTGTTGTAACACATGCTGGAGAAATGGGCAGCCCTGAGTGAGTTTATCATGTCTTGCTGGGTAAACCAATACGCTGTGATACGGTGAACAGTGTTGCACAGTTGGAAATACTTGCATGGCCCTCATGGAGCCAGCCAGCCAGCCAGACTGGTAATGTGTGAGATGGACCCCCTCAAGAAGGAGACTGGCCTGTGAATGCAGACTGAAATGAGATTTGGCCATGATAGCCTCAACCTACAGCATGAGCCTATAGATATTCCTGGTGGTACCCCAGGGTGAGGAGAAGGCTTTGAAGCAGGGTGTAGTAGTTACAGCTTGTAAGGCTGCAGTGCATGGTCCTGGTCCTAAAGCAGTGCAGTGCCCTAAAGGGTAAGCTGTTTGCATAACAAGTCGTCTCCTGAGTCTGTTGCATTGGAGGTGCTATTTACCACCCCTAGCTGCAAGCAGCAACCACCTCTGATGATGCCTCAGGCCAATCTATACATTTATAAGCTCATTAATAAATCATCATAAAAATAAAACACACTTATTGCCATTAAAAATTTACACGGAACATTTGTCATCTGTAAGCCCCTTTCTGTCCTCCTCCTTATCCTCTCATCACCACTGACATGGATAAGACGCCAGAGATATGGATCTGGGAGAAAGGGGATGTAGAACAGGTACGGACTACAGGGATCAGTTCAGGCAGTAGCCCAGACCGATGCCCCAGTTTGCCAGTTCATCCATGTGATAGGCATGGGATAGTTGATTACTAGCATCTTGTGGTCAGGGACCCTGCACACATCCCAGGGGTTTGTGAAAGCCAGAGGGGATGGCCCAGGGCACCACCACCCCCGTGTTTCCATTTTAGAGGGTACTGGGACAGAGGCAGGTAATGAGACTGTTGTGGCTGCCCTGGGGAGAAGGTGGGGCAGCTGAAATGCTGCAGCATTTCTGCTTCTGAGCTACTGCAAAGACTGTGCCTGCCAAGCTGCAGGGTTAGCTTAGCAGAGGATGATGCAGGCCTGCTTCTGGGTGGGCCTGCCACCTTGAGAGCAGGATGACATTTGGCTGGTAGGGTTGCTCAGCCACACAGCTGTGCTTTCAGGTCTTTTGCCACAGCCTGCATGCTGTCACGTTCACGCCAGGACCTGCAGGGCTGCCATTTGCTGTGATAACTCCCTCAGCAGCCCTGGGTTGCTGCGTTGGGTGCAGGCAGTCTCAGCATGCTGTCTAGGTGCGTGATGCTGCAGGGACTGGGTGTTTCTGAAGTGCTGTGTGACCTTTGATAGGCACTGGATTGCTTTCTGGGTTGCTGGACTCTTAAAACTGCAGGCCTAGAGAGAGGTCAGAGACCATGTCTGAGGTGTGACTTCCCACTCGTCTGGAAAAGAAGGCAAGAGAGCTTGTTGCCTGACGTTTCCAGCTGGATTTTTAGCTGGTTCTGAGCCTGGTAACTTTAATGGTTCCTTCTTAGCTTTTGAGGCTGCAACTGGCATAGCAAAGGTTTAGCACTGGCTTTAACAGCAGTCTCTCATTTGTTTCCTCATACTGTTGTTGTTTTATGAGGGAAGCCGACTGGGAGTTACAAGTCTCCCAAAGAGTCCAGCTGTGATTTATGAATTGGCCATCAACAGTTATTATGCCAGCCACTGCATGAATCCATTCTAATAAATTTCCTGCATCTTCCTTAGCAGCTTGTTTGACTCCCGTTTATTGATACCATGGTCTTAACAAAAGCAGCACATCAATTACAGTAATTGTATTCAATGCTGCTGGAGATGTGGTCTGAGGACAGGTTGTGGAGCCTGGGTGGGGGATTAAGGGCTATTGAGAGGAGCTAGGGAAAGGAGAGCAGAGATGAAGTTGATGCCCAGGTAGATTTCCCTTAATGCTTTGTATTCCTTTAATTTGAACGTCTTTCTGAGAAAGAGAAGGAGGTGAGATCATTGCAAATGTGGCCCAAATCAACCTTGCTTGCTGGGCTATATAAGTTGCATATTATTTTCAAATATGAGCTATTAATCAGGGCTTTTTACAATTTCTAATTGCCTTTTTTCCTATTTTGTTTTAAAAAGGTTTTTAGTGATTGAAGCAGTGAATATGGATTTGATGGACAGACTATTCAATGGATAAGGAACTGGCTGGATGACCACATCCAAAGACTTGCAGTCAATGTCTCAATGTCCAAATGGAGATCAGTAACAAGTGGTGTCCCTCAGGGGTCTGTATTGGGACTGGTACTGTTCAATAGCTTTATTAATGATGTAGCCAATTTGCAGATAACACCAAGCTGAGTGGTGCAGTTGATTTGCTAGAGGGAAAGGAATGCCATCCGGAGGGACTTTGATAGGCTTGAGGAATGGGCCCATGTGAACCTCATGAGGTTCAGCAAGGCCAAGTGCAAGCTCCTGCATCTGGGTCAAGGCACTCCCCAGTGTCAGTACAGACTGGGGGGGGTGAATGGACTGACAGCAGCCCTGCAGAGAAGGACTTGGGGATATTAGTAGATGAAAAATTGGACATGAGCCAGCAATGTGCGCCTGCAGCCCAGAAAGTCAATCTTATCCCAGGCTGCATAAAGAGAAGTGTGGCCAGAAGGTCGAGGGAGGTGATTCTCCTCAGCAATTCTGCTCTTGTGAGACCACACCTGGAGTACTGTGTTCAGCTCTGGGGTCCCCAGTACAAGAGAGACATAGATCTGTTAGATCTGGACCATTTTCAGGTCCAGAGGAGAGCCATGAAAATGGTCAGAAGGCTGGAACACCTCTCCTATGAAGAAAGGGTGAGAGAGTTGGGGTTCTTCATCTTGGAGAAAAGAAGGAGACCTTACTGTGGCCTTTCAAATACTCAAAAAGGAGGCTTATAAGAAAGATGGAGAGAGAATTTTTACCAGGGCCTGTAGTGACAGGACAAGGGGTAACAGTTTTAAACTATAAGAGGCTAGATTTAGATTAGATATAAGGAAGAAATTTTTTGCAATGAAGGTGGTGAGATATTGGAACAGGTTGCCCAGAGAAGTTGTGGATGCCCCATCATTGGAAGTGTTCAAGGCCAGGTTGGATGGGGCTTGGAGCAACCTGGTCTAGTGGAAGATCATAGAATCGTTTAGGTTGGAAAAGACCTTTAAGATCATCGAGTCCAACCATGAACCCACCACCACCATGCCCACTAAACCACGTCCTGAAGTGCCTCATCTACGCGCTTTTTGAACACCTCCAGGGATGGTGACTCCACCACTTCCCTGGGCAGCCAGTTCCAATGCCTCACAAAGATGTCCCTGCCCACGGCAGAGGGGTTTGCCTAGCTGATCTTTAAAGGTCCCTTCCAACACAAACCTTTCTATCATTCTATGATAATTGAGGAGCAGGTCACCTGGCTTTCTATTTCTGGTTCAGGAAAGGATTTTGTGCATTCGTGTTTAAAGCACAGGATTTGGACACACAGCTGCTGGTTCTGCCACTGGGTCACTTTGATCTCAAAGCAAGTCCCTTAACCTATTGCTCAGTTTCCTCACATGTAAGTGGGGTACAGCTGGCATTCATCAACTTCATAGAGCCTATTGAGATGTCTTGGTTGATGGTGATGAAATTCTAGTCTCTATGCTACCTAATTTTTCAAACAGGATAAAGTTTTCTGAAACATGTCTTTCTGTATGACATCTCTAGGTGGAACGGCTAAAATGTCCATATCCTGTATCGCTGGTGTGGAATGACTGTTAGGATTTGTGTGTCCCTATCTGGCATTTGATAACATATTTTCAGAAGATAGTTGTGTGTCTACATTAGGGAATTTTTTCAGATGAAGAAGTGTATATAACTATTTATACATAGATGATTATGTATTGCTCTGTCTTCTCTACAGTCCAAATGGAGTTTTATTTGCCTTCCTAAAGTAGAAGCTTTGCTTCATGTATGAGAGTTATTTCTTACTTATTTCTTTTAATGGTAGATGCTACAGGATTCTTTCCAGAAAGATATGGCTGTGCTGATGGGCTTGCCACCCTGTACTTTATGTTTCATCCAGTTTGCTGCTTGATCAGAAGTGTTGCAGATATAATTTGTGATGTATCGGCATGTTTTTTGCTACTGGGCTCTCTGTCTTCTGAACCAGACGTCTTGTCCTATTGAAGTTGCTTTTAACTATAGACGTGATTCCAGGTTGGATTTGTCACTTCTTTCTTTCATTAGTCATTATGGCAAATCACAAACATATCAGCACAGGACTGTTCACACGTTGATGTCAAGCTGTGCATTTAGGATTCCAGCTTGTATGTCTATGAGCTTGGTTTTACTTTATACTTTTTCTGTGCTGCCTTATATTACTGCCTTCCCTTGTATACACTGTAGTAGTTTCCGTGTGCTTTCTTGTTGGTTATTTATCTTCTGTCACTCATCTGTCATGCGTTTCTTCATTACTTTATCCATGTGCTAAGCATGCACAAATGCTCCAGTTAGCTTTGCATGTTTGGTTTATGTATTAAGCAGTTTCTTCAAAGGCCATATCTGAACACTTTCTAGTCTGCATATCCTTACTGTATGACAGCCTTATGTTGGCTGACAGAAGCCAGACTGCTGCAGTTCCTGTTTCCTTAGCCCTGAACTGTTGCTCATTTCAGTCACAACTTCCAGCATCGCATCTTTCAGTCACAACTTCTAGCATCCCATCTTTCATCTGTAAGAGCTAACTGCTTTTCCCAGATCCCTGTGCATATTACCTATCACTCAGTTATATCAAAGGTAGATTACAGCTGAGATAAGTTTGCTGTAGCACTGAGTGTAGTGTTGCACAGTCCCTCTGGTAGATCTGTGTGCAGAAGTCAAGCATGGAGTAACAGAAGGCCGCAAACAGGATTCTGGTTCTCTAGCAGAGATGTGAGAAGGTGGAGGACTATAGAAGCATGAGATGCTATGGGAAGTTAAAAACGTTACACATATATATACTTATTTATGACTACATGTATGTGCATACAAAATTCTTGTTGATACTAAGATTGTGAAAACCTTTGTTCTGGATTAGCCCTGCTATAAAGTGAGTCTAAATACTCTTTGTTTTGCAGTGATACTGTTATTCCTCCAGGTGACTGAATTAATAGTGCTCACCATAATATTCCTTTGTGGATTAGGCCCCCAGCACTACAACCACAGCCGTTCTACTTTTATTCTTTATTCCTGGATTTATTCCCAGTTTTGTCTATGAAATGATCATTTAGTACATGAGCAATATGCTGATTTCCCCTTACGGTTATTGCATTTTCTGTTCATAAATCAGGAATTAATTTGTCTTTTTTGGGTCCCTTGGTGCCTTTCTGCTTAATAGCCAAGTATATTTGGTCTGTGTAATCTAATGAAAAATAAGAATAGTAGATAGTGAAAAATGATGTCCCCAGCAACCTCTCATCCCCTTCAGAACCTGGGGGATCCTCTTTTTCTCCTTTTTCCATCCTGGAGACCCACTTGCATCTGTCACTTGCTGATAAGGGACTCCTGTGCTGTTTGGTAGTTAAGAGATAGGCCAGGGCTGGAGGGGAGGAGGAGGGGTTAGTTGTCAGTCACCTGGGATCCATCTGCAGCCCTGCCACTAAATTGTTCTGTGACCTTCACCACCTTGCATAGCAGAATAATTGAAATCAGATATAAAATAACTCTAACTAATGGAGTCAGTCCATTTCACTGCCAGTTCAATTCCACATTGCTGCACTGTAATGCATATGCATTTTGCTTTGTTAAGTTGGAAATGTCTTAAGTGCTTTTCTTTTTGTGGAGCCTAGTAGAAGACTCTGTTGGGAAGATTACAGCAAACGTGTACTGCAAGAGCAGTGTAAAGGGCATGGTTCTTTCATCTCCAGTACTGTTTGTTTTGGAGACTACCAGCCAGAGATGCTCCTGCTGCATGAAGCACATTCTTTTCTCTCCCTTGAGCAAAGCAACTCTCCGTGCCGCATTTGCGTCCCTGGCTGATCCAGGGCACAGAAAGCTAGTGGCTAGATGCTGAGCTTATTTTCATGGGTCTTGCTCCTTTACCCTCACTGTTGTTACTTTAGAGAGAAGAATTCAGCCCCAGAACTGTAAATCCTGGATGGTCTCCAGCAAGGTAGGGCAGAGAAAAAAAATTCTGAAGTTTGAAGCTTCTCAGGGGGGCAGTTCTCTTCAGGAAGCTGAAGGAAAGTACGTAGCTGCACAAGGAGGGAATGCATCCAGCACTAGGTTGCTCAGGAATGGTGACGGTAAGTGTGGTTTGGGACGCAAATGCTGGAATTGCTGGCAGGTAAATCCCCAAGCACAGCTACTGAAGGCAACAGCTCTGTGAAAAAGTCATTGCTGTTGTCCTCACTTTTGCAAGGGTTTTCCCTCCTCTTGAAAATATTCAGTCCTTTGGAGAAATATTTTTTTTGCAGGAGGGTGAAACATGGGGAGAGACCTCCTGACTCTTTCCTGCTGGGTTCCTGTGCTGATACACAAGCCCTGGCAGATGAAAGGCCAGCAGGGATGCTTTTTGTGTGTGAGGCTGTGTTTGCCAGAGAACATTTAGTGCTGGGAATGCAGGGCTGCTTTCTGTGTTTTTGGGGCATGTTTGACATTTGTCTCTTGCTGTGTCACTCCAGTCCCTTTTAGAGGGCTTTGAATTTGCCAGTTCGTAGAGTGCCTGGTGGGCTACAGTAGCCTAATGGTTAACCCTGCAGTGGTCTGGGTTGTCCTTGCTAGCTAGAGGGGAAGAAAAAACAATAGCCTAAAACGTTGGGAAACAGTTGTGAAATTCCCATTCAAGCAGGCTTCCCCCTGTGTCTCTGAGCCTCTCTAAACCCTCAGAAGTCATGTCTCACGCACTGACTGCTTTCCCCCAGAACAGGCAGCTGTTGCAGTCTTGTCTGTACTGTGTTGGGGACTGGGGAGGGGGTGAAGGGAGAAGACGGCACAAGAACAGAGCCATGTTTTCCCCTCTTGCTGGAGGGCATTATTGTCTAATAGGCAGTTTAGTCAGATGTTTGCTAGATGAGAATCAGGGGACCTTGCCATCTTTAGGGAGAATTCATGCAAAGCTGGAGACTATAAAAATGCCCCTGAGCAAGTGAGTTTCTAGAGATAACACTGTCACTTCTACTGGGAAATTAAAAATTAAAAGGGAGGTAAATCATGCTTCTTAAATATACTCTGCTATTTGTCCCTCTCAGCCTTATAGGCAATTTAAAGAGAAAATACTAAAATACAAAAGCTACCCAAAGAGCCATTCACAACATTTGTTTCAAGGTCTCTGTTTCACTAGTTGTGGACACCTGTCCTTTGTTCCTGGTTCATTCAGTTGTTGATCTATTTTCTGTAGTAGTTCAAGATACTGTTTTTGCCTTAGCATGAAAGTATAAGGCAATATATCCAGCACTTGTATTACTTATATCCATGTTGGGGGCTAAACATAGTTGTTTCTTTAATAGAAACTCAGTGCTATCCTTTCAGTGTGGAAGCTGGAATAAGTGGACAGAATGATATACCTCCACAATTTTAGATGTATTCTACACTTTAAACTCAGAACGTTATTTTGGAACTAATATTTATAGTTAGCATTAGGTAGCCCTGGTAAGCCCCAGCTACCTGGCAACTTGTGAATCTGAACTTCTGAAATGCAAGTCTGATTAAGTTAGTCTTTGCATTAGGTTTTGCACATGTAGGTTGCAAGTTGCATGATCTGTCTTGAAGCAATGAAGCTCAGAGCAGTTTTCAAACTAGTACATATTTGGAAATTATTAAACATGCATATATTATGTACAGGAAAGGCCTCAGTACATTTAAGGAGACAAGAGAACTGGAAACTGATTGGGTTTAAAAATACAGTAGTATTCATTTAGGAAATATTCATAGGTTTGTAAGTGTCCTGGACAGCAAGGAAATGCCCCATACAGAGAAAAAAAAGTAACGATCATATTGTATGAGTGAGTTGTTGGTAGAAATGCACTGTTGTAATAGAGCCCTCAAGTTTCCCTGCTGCAGCAGATGTCCTGAATGAAGTCCCCTTTGCTGGTGGGACATGCTGGATGGGAGGCTGGCTTGGGCTGCCTTAGGTGTGATGGCCCAGGCCAGGGGAGTAGGGAGGGGGATGTTGAGTGCTGCGGGGTGGTCAGATTGCTGGGGGGAGTACTGGGTGGGTCATCTGAGGTGTGCTGGCTGGGCTGGGGGTGGGGGGAAGGGGGAAGCTCCAAGACTGTAGACCAGGGTCAGAGTGCCTGAACTGTGTGGGGATGCAGCACTGCGATGGTGGGCGACTGCTTCATTTCTAGGATCCATGCCAAATGAAGGAAGGGTGTCTGTGCCCTGCATGGGGTTGGTTGATGGCCTCTGTGCTTAAATCAAGACGCATTTGCTGAGCTGCATGCAGGAAGCATCCTGACTGCTTATTGCCTGCAATCACCTTACTTAATGTTAGGAGTTGCTTGGTTTTGTGAGTGATTTAGAAGCTCCCCCATATACACTGTGTGATGTTTTCCAGGTCTCAGACTGAGCCTCTTTTCCAACTTACAACTGTTTCTCAGGCATTAACAATTTTATGCTGCAGGAGTATGACAATGAGGATAATCCCAGTTGGGCACCATCTCATGTGGTGACAGTGACCAAGCATGTCAGCTAGGACAGGATCGGGGAGACACAGAGCTGTTCCTCTCACTCCAGCTCAGCTCCCTGTCCTCTTTCAGCAGTGAATGGGCTGCTGCTGTCTCACAGCCTCTCTTACACAGGACAACACAATTATCTCATGCTTACAGCCTTACTCACAGGATCTTTAATTTGCTGGCAGAGAAGGTGCTGATGCTACAGGTTGATTATCTTCTATGTGGCAGAAGGAAAATACCTTATTTAAATAAGCAACTATTTTTGTTATAAACAAACCTGTTGCACTCAAACAAGTAATGCTGTCACTAAATACCTGCACTAGTTACCTGCTAGAGGCAAAGTGTTGGCCACAGGCATAGGGTGGCAGGATTCAGGGGTACTAGTGGGTGAGAAAATTTTCCAGCATTTTAAGTGGTAATGCCTTAAAGTATCTTGTGTCCAACCTTAAAAGAATTTAGCTTAACTGGCTTAGTGGTTTCTTCTGACTCCAACAGCTATACATCCTGTCCTTGCTGCACTCTGACAACATAAGGTTATGTCACCAGTAATGAACTGGAGTACTTCAAAGTCTGAGTGTCACTGCTAGAGAAGGCAGTTATGTCATTATCCCCATTTTGAAAGTACAACATAAGAATTGAGATGACATGGCGAGGGTTTTGGGGTAGCTGTGAGACATGGGACACAGTCCAGACCTCCTTGTTCCCAGGCATTTAGGGTCTTTTTTTTTTTCTTTTTTTTTTTTTTTTGTGTGTGTGTGTGTGCGTGTGCTCTTCTGATGATAACTTAAAAATCATCCATGGCAGCAGGTGGCAAAATTGTTCTTTTTCAGTCTTGATGCAAGGAGGATTGGTGAATAGGCTGTCACTGTTGTATGACTGGGAGGTGCAATAACTCTGTGTACAACAGGCTCTAAGTTGTGAGTGTGTGTTCTATGAGGTGTATGACTATACCTAACCCTATGTCTAAATTAATTTCTCTTTTCTGCCTTAGAAGAAAGTTGTTACCGTAAACATGATCATAGCTAGCTTGAAAAATCACCATTACACAGAGTAGATAGAGAGTTCACACTTCTGATGGTGCTGTGTGGAACTGGCCCTACCTGGCTGCAAGGGAGAGGGAGGAAGAAGTAAGGCTCATATCCATGAAGTAATGTGTCATCTTACTGCTCCCACGTGTTGGAAGTCCCAAAGAGGCCCATGACAGCTAGGTGCCTAAGCATCTATGTAGAAATTTGGGCCAAGATCTGCAAATTCCCTAGGTGCAAAAGTTGTGTTTCTTTCTGTTTTTAGCAGCCCTTTCTACACTGATTTTGGTGGATTACTCTCAGCTAGCACTGAACTGTGTGTAATATGCTATTTTTTAATGATAAGATCAGTCATGGTGGGACTTGGCTTGCCTAATACTTATGGAGAAGATTATTTGTTTTTAAAAAAAGTTTGGAAAGATCGTCCTGGGTGGTTTTGTTTAAGAGAAAGGAAAAATAAATAGAATGAACAAAACGTTAGAAAATATCTTATCTTGTTTATAAGCAAATAAACGTAATAGCAGAACACTGTGAGTAGAAAAGTAGTTTCTTTCCATCTCCCAGCTCCATAATCTGAGGACAATGGAGGACTTCAGAGAAGAAACAAAAGCATCTTGTGCTAGTAAACATGAATAGCAGTATGGTAAATGGTTAAAATACAAGACTGGAGCTAGAGAAAAAGTTCTCATCTTTGTTCCATTGCAGATATACGGTATGACCTTGGGGAAACCCACTGTCACGTCATGTGCCTCAATTTACCAGACTCTAAAGAAGGGTGTTTGCTTGAATGGAACAAAAGCAAAACTTTGTGACACTTTACTCATTTACGTTTGTAAATTATTTTGAAGTAATGGGATGGAAAGCTTATGAAAGCAGAGAGTTTTATTTATAAAATAAGGGGGGAAAGTATTTTAAAAAAATATGTGGAGTTAACCTGTGTAACTCATTATGGAAGGATGCTATAGACCACAATTTGTTACAGAACTGTCACAAACTTTAGCAGTGTGTGGTGACTATGTGCGTACATGGCAGCTTTGGTCGTAGAAAGTTAATTTTAGGTCCTGACAAGCATGAGGCAGTTCCATTACATTTACGATTAAATCCGGTACGTTTTATTTCTGTGTTTGTAAGAAATGGTCAATATCAAACAGGTTAGTCAGGGGAGAATGATGAAGTATTGATCTTTTGGGCCTTATCAGATATGCAGACTAAAGTTGGGTGGGATGGAAGGGTTTCTTTATTGATGAACAACAACAAAGGTTTGTCTGTATGTCTGCTATGACCAAGACAGACCAACTGTTCTCTGTTCGAATCAGAAAGGTAAAAATCTTACCTGAAACAAGCATCTGAAAATATAGTGCGGGGCAATCTTCCACTAAATGGGGTCACACTGGGGAAGGATTTTGATGGAAGGACCACGTGGACTATCCAAGTGCTTTGTTCTGTGCTCAGTGCTGCTAGATCAGGGCCTTTAATGTCTTTGCTTGTTTATTTTAGTGTATGAAACGCTAAACGTTCCTTTCCTATGTTAGTATTGCCCTCTAATGGATGAAATCAAAACTGCCCGCCTGTGTTGCAAACCTGAGGTTGCTAGCAGGTAAGGCATCATCTCCTTTCACTCCTCTTTCGGCCCTTGGGCTGACAGAGCAGGGAGATCAGAAGCCAACCCCACCATTGACCGGAGTGATGGCTGGCCAGGGTATCCAGATTTGAGCTCCTAAATGGCTGCACGTTTGTTGCTGTACAACCAACACATTTCCTGAGTGTTGGCAGCTCAGGCAATGTGAGGAGTTGTACTTGTTTCTCAAGGGTAACATTCTGTTGTGCAGTGAGGAGAGCAACTTACAGCTGGTTAGAGCAAGATTTGGCAAGTGGGGTTGCTTGGGCTTAGTCAGAGGCTTAGAATGAAACAGGTCCTCAGTGGCCAAGTTTGAAAAATGAGAGCTGCTGAGAGCAGTGCAAACTGATGAGTCTCCTGAACGTTATCTTCTACAGCAGCCTTGCTTTTGGGACCTTGTCAGAGACTTTAGGGTGAGATGTCTCAATCCCTTGGAAGAGCTAACACTAGGCTTACGTAGCTTAAATGTGAGTTGCTGCATGGATGATCGCTCCTAACTCATCACTAGCCTAGTGCAAGATCTGAAACCCCCCCACATCTCTAGTGCTGGGATGAGCCAGTTTTGCATGCAGACCAAACCCAAATGTTGCAGTCCACAGTGTGGAAGCAACAAACTCATTCTGGCCTGAGGGGCTTGGAGCTTCCAGAAAAGAAAGGAGACACAGGGGAGCAGCACCTCCACAGAGTTCAACCTAGAAAGCTGTCCAAGATTAACCACAACCTGCAGGTAGAAGTCTGTATTCCCAAATTCTAGGATATACATTTTTGCAAACATGCACATTTGGTATTTTATCTCTTGGAAATCTGCCTTGTAGGTGTCCACTGGGCCTGATGGCTTGCTTTGCTTGTCACAGCCCAGAGCTGTAAGGGTTGAGGAACAAGGGAGAAGTCCAGAGAAAGAGACAGGGGCTGAGTGTATTCAGTGAAAAGCACAGTGACATACATCTCTGTACATGGTGAAAGCTCATCATGGTCCCTTAGTGAATGTACTTGCTGTGGCCAAGTTGCTATTTCTGATGTTTCAGTTGTAGGAGCCTCAGTACTCAGACCTATGTGCTGTGCAGGCTGTTTGGTTTTGCTACAGAAAATAGTACAGAAAAGCTTTGCATCACTGTGTGCTGGCGTTTGTGCGAGGAATCTGTACAGAGTTTCTCAGAGTGCCTCTGTGGGCAGCATCCATAATATCTATGTTTAGCAAACTGCTCTGTCTGCTCACTGCTGGCCAAACACCAGCACCTGGTAGTGACATGCAAGCTTTTACAGACCCCTGGGTAGGGAATACCCTTGGTTTAACAAAGGTGCAGAGGGCTTACCTGTATTAGTTTAGGAGAATGCAGTATTTAATTTTACAAGTCATCAAATTACCAGAACATCAAGACAATATACATTCATATTTTAATTTTAGTTTTCTGTCACTTTGATGTCTGGAAACCTGAAGATTTGGGTAATGTGTGTTACCAGTGCCCCCTCCTGGATGAGACCAGGCTTGTTCACGGCTTCCTGGCCCTTCCAGCACTTTTCCTGAAGCACAGCCATGCCGAGCCATTGCTTGTGGAAAAGCTCAGCTTCTGCTTTCTCTGCCTGTTGCCAGGTGACCTACCACACAGTGACAGGAATGATGCTTGATCGTTTTGATCAAGAGAGAATTTTTGTAAATGTGAGTTCTTTAATTTGTCCTCCTGTATAGAGGAGGCAAGCCACGTGTCTGCTGCATTTATTCTGCTTTTGCTGCTCACAAGCTAGGTGATAAAAAGGCCAAACAGAGCCTCGTGTGATATGAAAACCTGGAAGTGTCATAATTCTTAACTCTCTAAGGAAAAGAGACTTACTTTCCTATGATAGAAAATGCTTCATAAAATGTGCTGTGTCTGCTCTCCAAGCAGTGAGACTGAGGCATGGGGACAGGAACTGGCTTAGCCAGATCTACCAGCAGATCGGCAGGAACAGACCTGAGTTCCTGTTTTCCCCCTCTGTGCCCTATTGACTGAATCCTGCTGCTTCAGTTTAGCAAAAACTACCAAATAGAATGTTAATAGAGACTGTGGAATCCGGTTGGGATTTTGTCAAAGGTTTCAGTTTGTCAGATCCTATTCTCATACCCAAATACATGTAATTTTCAGCCTGTTACAGGTCTGTCTTCGCCCACGCCAAATGAATACTTGTCTCTATGTGCTTCTCCTGTCCTTCTTTCTCTCCTGTTCCCTCTGTGTAGGATTTTTTTTTATTTATTTATTTTTTTATTAGCATTTGGTTGCCTTTCATTGGCAGTAACAACTCCCATCCTGGTGTGACAGCTGTTGAGCTGAAGTCTTTGTTTCCATTGATAGGTGCCCAGATTGGGTCGTTTGCTGTTTGTTGTGTTTGGACAAATTTTATTTCTTGCATGTCTTACTGTTCAATAAATTGCAGCCACAGATTTCTGTCTTTAACAGGGCAATAAAGAATCCTTCACTCTCTGCAAGCCTATCTCCCATCATGGTCTCCTGTGGAAAATCTTTAGAGCTTATATGTGCATCATGCCTCAGAGGGAGCTATCAAACAAGACTTGGGGCTGTACTGTGAAGGGGTTTATTAACCTGACTGATGTGAACAAAGGCTGCAGGATACTAAGGGACTTAACTACTGAGGGTGGAGAGGCTCTGTAGATAAGAACTGCTTATGGAAGGACAGTTCAGCAACAGGCTGATAAAGTTGCAACCATTTCATTCCCCTGTGAGTAATGGAACAACAAAAAATTGCTGTAGGAAGGTACAGTTATTATTATGGCCTAGGTTTCAGGAGTAGATTCTGGGGGTCCTGCTTCAGGAGGGTGGTTTATGGTTCACTAAGTTTAGAGCTGTTCATTGAAGTTCTCCCCTTGAACTGTAAATAAGCCCTCCATCTGACAACTGTAAAGGAATAGTAGTGGGGACATGAGAATTTGCTGGGGAATCCCTAGCATGCTTGCCAGCCTTAGATGAGATGTGTGTATATAATACCCACATATATAACTTTCTCCTAATAATGGAGACTGCGTTTTTTTCAATGTGTCTTCTGTGGTGTCTGATCTACCAGCAGATGGGAGTCTGTCAGCGCAGGTCCTGCCACAGTAGTTAAAAGCAGATGAGTTCACATGGGTCTCAGGGATACTTCCCTTTCATCATAGCAGGTCATAGGAGACAACATTCTTATCATCAAAGTGGCTGGTTGTTTTCCTGTGTTTGCTGTCTTGTTTTCTGTTCTACATTAGTGGAGTTCAGGAACCATATGCCCCCCTGTCCAATGCATTGTTCTTTTTCTATTTTTCTATTTTCTTTTTTTCTCTGCTTTCTTTCTTTTTCTTTCTTTTTCTTTCTTTTTCTTTCTTTTTCTTTCTTTTTCTTTCTTTTTCTTTCTTTTTCTTTCTTTTTCTTTCTTTTTCTTTCTTTTTCTTTCTTTTTCTTTTTCTTTCCCTTCCTTCCTTCCACCCCCCACTGCATCCAGAAAAAGAAAAGCTCCCTGGAGAATATAAAGCAGATTATTAGTGGAGATGTAGTTAAGCTAGTGCACTACTTCATCTCTGAGGTGCTGGGCTTCACAGGCTATGTTAATTCATTAAATGCAAACTTGCATTTCTGATGTTTTGTGCATTGCTATGTAGTTCAGCAGTTGGCAGACGCTCAGGTTTCAGGTGCCTGAACTGCACTAATACCAGGGATGGTTAAGTTCAAGACTGAAGGGTGTAGGGGAGAGCTTAATTGTCAAAGGCTCAAAGAGTGGGTCAGGTTTGGGTGCATTGGCAAAGCACTTTCCAGAGTTCTAAGTTCAAAATGAAATGGCCTTCTGCTGTGCTGATCTCAGTTACTTTCCTCTAATTTGTCCCCCATCAGCTGCCCTGCCAAAACATATCTTCAGAAATTCTGCTTACGTTGACTATTGTAGTTTTATATTGAGAGCATTGCGGCATCCCTGCCTTGTAAAATGCTGCTGCTTGCCTCTGCTTTTAACATAGATTTCATTCTTAAAGGAAAGATGCTGCTAATTTATATTTTTCCATCAGAAGGAATAACTTCTTGAGTAGTCAGGGGGAACTATTGCATGCCCCCATGTGAGAGCTGAATTTACTTCCACTGCATCCAGCTATTTTTGCTGCTGTATCTGCTTCTAGTTTATTTTCTGCTGTCTTTGTTTCCCCCTATTTCCCTGTTTTGTACCTTTTCCATCAGAATGAGAGGTTGGGACAAGGCTGCAGTGGCTACTTGTATCCGCTACATCCAATTGCTGTAGGAGTTAGAGCAGAGGACTCTTCCCTGTTGTCAGTCTCTGATTTGCAGGAGTAACACTGCTGCTTTGTCCAGCCCTCAGAGTGCTGTACTGGTTGTGCTGGTGTGCGTGGCAGTGCGATGGCTAGTGAGGAAACTTGGGTCATCTTGGGGAGGGGGCACATACATGCACACCAGTAGCAGGGGCTGGGTCTTCTCCTTTCTCAGCGTGTTGGAAGAGAAGCGTGTGTCTGGCTGAGGGCTCTAATTGTAATGGGCAGGTTTTCTCCTGCCCCCAGACAGGTGTCCAGCCTGGCAAATTCACTGTGGGCTGGTGTGAAGGGTTGGAGGGGAAAGCCAGCCAGGGTTTGCAGGCATGCAGCCACACAACCCCACTGCTGGGACTCAAAAGAACACCCAGCAGGCCACTGGGGCTGATCAAAGACAACCATGGCACCTGGTTATTCTTCATTCTGTGGGGAAAGGCCAAACAGCAGCAGGCTATAGTGAAGAAGTGAGTAAGCAGAGGCGACGTGCAGAGCTGAGGTGATATATGTATATTTTGAATCGTTGCGGCAAACAGTTGAGTTCCTTTCTATAAGGAATGGGCCTGGGCCAAACCTGCTGATTGTAGAGACCTTCTGATGTGTGTTTTACCTCCAGAGTCAAGCAAGTGTATTAATAACCCATTTCTCTAACGTCAGCCTTAGTTCCTCTAGTCGGCGTAGATGCAGTCTGTGGAGAAACCTGGAAAAGGGCAGATGGGAAAGTCCCTAAGCAGCTGGCTCCTTAGGGCAGAGGCTTTTCTGGGAGTAATGGTGGCTGCCCTGTGCTTTCCCCTGTGCCGCTTCTTTAGGGTCCTTGGCTGTTGCAGCTTGTCACTCCATACCACAAACATTACTGTTACAAAGTAGGGGTGAAAGGAGTATATGTGTGTGGAGAAATAACTGAGGTTCTGACCTTGGAGCAGGAAGAGAAGAGAAGGAACTGAGAAGCTAAAGGATTGAATACCAAAGTTAATCTCCTTCCTTTCTAATAGCTTTGCACAGTGCCTGTCACCAGGCCCAACTGAGATTTATAGCTTCCCTTGCATTATTGGTTTACTTTGCTATTTAAAGTCTAAACAAGGCAGGGGAAGGTACATGGCACTTTTCGCTATTGCTGGCAAACTTGTATCAATCAATTTAATTGAAGTTCTTGATAGAATCATTTATGTCAGGCAGAGTTTCCCCTTCCTTTCTTACCTCCTCCTCCTCACAGCCTGATACTTGGATTTCATTTACTGGGAGTAATAATTTATGTTCTCAGTGTCAATTTGGTGAGACTAAATCTGGGGATGGAACCTACAGGCAGTTCTGGGGTTCGGTGGCCGTTGCTGCTGATCCTGGGCAAAGTCACTTTTTGCATTTGGCACTTAAGTGCTCTATCCACAGAAGAAAGGTTTGGTGGTGATTTATGATTTTAGCTAAACTGTAGCCTCTACACTGAACATGCGAAGATCTGCTTGTATTTGCTTTTAAACACAAAGCACAAAAAGCAGGCTTTAGGAGAGAAGGTGGAGAGACAGTGTCCCAGAAGGTACACCATCAGGAATACCATACGTGACCTGAACTGCAGATCAGTTTGGAAAGGATAAGGAGGTGTCATGAGAAGTTTAGATGCGATACCCAGAGCTAAGTATGGTGTGTCTAAGCCCAAGTGCCCTCCAGAAGATGGAAACGTCCCCTTCCAGAGCTTATGGCTTAGCATGTAGGAGGTCTGTCACCTGTGGCATTAGCTAGGGGAGTATGCCATCCATGTGCATGTGCCTGTTTACATTTATTGAGTCAATGTAGGTTGACTTTATGGTTCATTTCAACAGCCAGCGCTTCTATCCTGTTTTTTTTTTTTTTTTGTGGGCGCTGTAAAACTGATGGTAGAATCATTTACTCTGAGTGGAATTGGGTGCATTGTTATATAGTGCATCAAATTATTTGATTAATTCAGCCATTTTTACAGCACGTGAATGACATACAAACTTTGTCTGTTATGAGTTGATTCATAATTGTTTGGTAAAATACCATGTTTAAGTTTATTTCAGCTTATAGGATATGCACAGTTGTTCACTTAAACTCTGTGTTATCCATAATATGGCTGGTGCTATGAATAGCATAACGTTTCATGCTGTAATTTTGGATGCCTGTGGGTTTGTATTGATAAGTTAAATGCCAAACATGCATACTTTGTGGATACATTTCATAGCTTCCCAGTGCTAGTGCTCAGTATATATTGATCTTTTCCCTACACTTACAGCTGTAAACCCACTTAGAAGACTATTGGAAAAATCCTGTGTGTAAGTGCTTTCAGTATGTAAGGACAGTATAGTCCAACTGGACAGATCAAGGAAGGGGAGTGAAGAAGAGTATTGTATAACTTAATGAGAGTTCTTCAGTGGATGCTAGTGGGCTCTTCAGCCATCTCTAAATGACTTGAAGGAGAGGTGAAGGGAGCGTAACAAACAGGTGAAACTGTCATGGGAACAGGTTTTTGGACAGTAGCATGCTTGGAAAAACAGTTACGTTTCTGTTCTTGGCAGTAGCCTCATCCATTTGGGACCTGCATTCTCCCTGGCATCTGGCATTCCTGCTTGTCACCCACCTGAGTGCAGCTTCTATCAGGAATTGAGGTTTTTGGTATGTCCTTGTCCAGCTTCATAGTCCTCCTTTTTCTAGCCTAAGACGACCCTGCCACATTTCTAGAAACTTCCCCTACTTGGCTTCATGCAGGTCCATCACATGACATTAATCACCTCTTGGGAACATAAAATGGTTGAGAGAGAAATACTGAGAAAGGGAAGAGAAGGGAGGGAGGAAATAAGGACGTGGAGTATTGGCAGTAGGGAGGGGCAGTTGGGATACTTGTTCCTGATTATGTTTAAAGAGGAATCGTGAGTCTGATGATCTTTGCATTCTTAAGGCTTCTAATCCGCTTGCTTTAATCCTCTTACAGCATCTGTTCTATTGGACTTTTATCTGATCTCTCTGTTTCTCAAACAATCTGTTGAAGCTTCCCATGTTGGAGTCACTTTTGCCCCTTCCTTAGAGAGCTATCTGGTATCCTCTTGCCCAAATGGGGTTAGTGGATTCTGCTTATTCTGGGGTCCTTGAGTCTAGTCTGAAGTCATTTAAGACATGCCTTGGCTACTACCTTGAGTCATCTGGATTTGGTGCAGCACTGGCAGTGGGAGTTGTGGCACTCTTAGTTGCCCCTGCAATACAACAAAATTTACATTTGTGGTAAGCCAAATATTGGAGATTTGAAACTGTGAAGAATGAGCTGTAAGTGTGATGGATCATTAGGGGTTTGATTCCACCACCAGCCTGCCCCTCCCACCCCCCTGCCACTCTCGCTCCTGCAGTGGTGACTAGAACTAAAATAACAGCTTTGGAGAGAATTGGTTTGTTTTAGGCTTTTCTGTTTATTAAACCATGTGATGTAACTAGAGTGGTTGAACTACCCTATTTCCAAACTCAAATTCTCTTGCAGAGAGAATCATCAATGACTAGTAAAACATAGTATCATCATGTAAAAAACATAACTTCTCTGTTTTGAGCTAGAGAGCTTTTTAGGGGAAACTCCAACAGCATCTGTACTGAACCCCTCCAAAGAGAACAGGGACATGTCATAACTTTTAGGAACTGTATGCCTCCTAGTTGTGTGGAGTAAAGAGTTATTAGCAGACTCCTGGAGATATTAGGCTGTAATTATCATATCCTATAAGGTGTTTACAACTCGGTCTCAGTTACAGGGTAAGATCAGGCCAGGTAGAAACAGCTGAGACAAACCTGCAGTTTGAATAGAAACAAGAGTTTCTCTTTGATCTTTGAGCATCAGAGAACATGTCCCATGATTTTGCATGGGAGAGGCTAATTCCATGCCACAAACAGAATGGAGTCTCTTATGCCTCCCATAAAGCCCACTTCCCCAGGCAGGGGGGCATGGAAGACCAAACACGTTCTTTCTGCGAAGTGTAGATGAGAAGCATTTTAATTGTATGCTTTTCTCGACAGTTGGTGATCCTGGAGGAAAGCAGTCAGCACCTTCTGGGAATGGTTTAACTCTTTAGAGTTGTGTGAGGACCAAAGCCATTGTCAGTAGACTGATCTGTATATGTCTCCACTGCACAAAATGGGGTAGGCTACAGCAGCAAGCTATTTGGGGTAGTCAAATGTTCCAGGACTTTGTGTTTGTGTTTTGGTTTCTGGGTTTCTTTTAACTGAGCTTTGCATGCAATGAGGCAGACGTTTTGTGGTTTGTCAAAGAATACAAAACCCACTCAGATATTGTGATTTTTGAGGACAAAAGCCTCACATGCCCAACATATACACAAACTGCGGGACATAGATCCCGCTGGCTCTCAATAGCTTCTCCTTCTGGTCCCGCTGCCTCTCTGCCGGAATGCCAATCCACTGACTTAATGAAGGCTAACAGTATAATTAATCACACGCACCCGCAGCACAGCAGTTCATGAGACCTGAGTAAATGTGACAGCTGCTCTGAGGGAGAAAGGGGGGGAAAAGCCCACAATGATGACAAGAAGGAAAACAAGATCTTTGGTGAAAAGAAACAGTCAAAGCAAAAAGGAGACATCAGCAAAGAGATGGGCTGGGAGCCTTTATGAGCAAGGCAGAAAGCAGTTTCCCCCTGCTGTACTGTTGTAAAGGGTGTGAGATCCAGAAATCCACCCTGTCTCCAGAAGTTTCTGTTCTTAAATTCTCCTCCCTTTTCTGCTTCTCTTTCTACCCTTGGCCTCTTTCTTCTAATTATGCTTGAGAGGTTTTCCTAATTTCTTTTTCTCTTGGATTCCTTCTTTTTTATTTTGTTCCCTCTCTTTTTATCATGGTTGTGCTGTTTGGTAGTTCTCCAGGTGGTGCCTGGTCCTCTGGACCTTTTAGGTCTGATGGACAGTGTAGAAAGGCTTTGGTAACAAGTGCTAGTTATACTTTGGGGGGAATTTGAGAGTAGCTAGTTTAGTTTGGAGCTGATCAAAAGGCTATCTTTTGTTTCCTAACATACGTGGACAGTGGAAGAATGCTGAACTTTGTTCTTGTCCCTGAATCTTATTCTCCCAATATTTTCTTTATTACTTGTGCTTGAAGTCTTTCTTTTGTCTTTTGTATCCTCCGTGTACCTTGATTCTTTTCTGAGGATGATGGTATAGGAAAATTCCTTCTCTGCCCTCTTATACAGCACAGAGGCCTGTGGTGTGGTCCAAGTAGCATTTTGAGATCTGATGTGGTGGATGCGTTATTTGCTGGCGCCATGGAAATAGCCGCAAGCGCTAGAGGTGGAGTTAGAAGGGAAGATCTGAAGTAACTGGTATCATAAGTAAAAATTTGCAAGGCTTTATTTTTTCCCTCCTTCTCCCCACAGGGTAGTTTTGTACCTTCTTGAATTAAAACTGTAGGGGTTAAGAAATTTTGTGCACAACTAAGATGTTACTTGTGGCACATCAGCATCCATGGCAAGTACATGGTCCAGATATTTTTTTGCACTCAAGATGCAGATAGGTATTTTGGGTCAGAAAAATGCGGGAGGGAAGATGAAAGAAGAGATTGTCTCTGATTGACAGAACAGGGGTTGAAAGATATTAGCTGTATTCCTGATTTCGCCTGTAACCGTCTCTATGAATTTGAGCATATCACTTCATTTCAGCTGGGGGTAAAGGAGCAAGCCTCTCTATTGCAGGTTAGCCTTACACAAAGTGCTGTTCTGGGAATTCCCTGTGATGCTGTATCAAGGGACTACTTCTCTCAACCCCAGGGTGAGAGCAAGAGAGACACAAGAAGGTGTAATGCATTGTACTGTGGAGGACTTGGGCACTGGCACAAGTTGTATGTATTCTTGCTTTACATTAAGGGGTGTCTGGAATCTTGGGTACAAAAAATTCCATACATGCCTCTGTTTGGAGATACATCCAGGAGTTCCTACATAGTCTTATAAAATTATTTGGGAGCTTTGTGATAAACATCAGCAAATAAGATGTTGATCTATATCCACAAAAGAAAATTATGTGACCTGGTGCCATCTAACTGCCTCTCAGGTGCTCAAATCCTCAATAGATCTTCCAAGACCTTTTGTTGTTGGGGTTTTTGGGTTTTTGTTGTTAGGTCCAGTGTCCCGTCCCCCCCCCCCCGCCCCGTCTGATGCTGGAGGTCATTAGGCTGCTGTGTTTTCTGTTTCCTGAAGTGTCTAAAGCACCAGTGTCTAGCTTGTGTCTGTTGGGATCCATAATCTTGGCACTTAAGATAATAGTGATTCTCAGGAGTACAGTACCAGACTACACATGGAAACAATGGGAGCCTCCCTTTTTGTCTGGCATCCCCGTGGCTGCAGCACATGTCCTGCCTGTGGGAGCCACTGGTTATGTAGCATTTCTCAGTCTGCTGTAGCCAGCAGATAATTTTGCAATGGAAGGTATAACTCTTTCTGCCCATTACTGAAGACTTTCTTCTCTGCTTAAAGTAATTAAATATGCATGATATTTGGGAGAAGAGTGAGAGCAAGCAAGCATACAAGTGTAAACATGGCGCTACAGTTTAGTGTTTAGGACAGTCACTGGGCAGGACTTGGGAACCTGGTTTTCTCCCCACAGTGAAGAATCTAATAATGTCCAAATGCAGCAGATCCACCCTTTGACACTCAACTCTTTCTGTACATCCATGGGAGGGTTAGTGCCTATCTCAGGGTTGCAGTTTCAAGTAGATGGCAGAGAGTTGCAGAGTGAGGGTTTGCAACGCTGAGCTGCCCAGATCGGTCACTCCCACTTGGGATAGAACTGCCTGTTCGGAGGGATGGTTGGAAGAGAGATTTGATTGCAGATACTGAATATAACTAGAAATTCCTTGATTTATCAGAGATTGCACAGTGATCCTGTTTCAGCAGCTCCCAGAGAAAGTAGGAACTGGACGGGGGGGTGCTCTGTAAAGATGAATGCTGCTCTCGGATATTTACCTGGTGACACCTATGCTGGGAAGGATGCTTGAACACTTATTTTACTTTCTTTTCCTTGCAAGGTATTATTAATTCTATTTGTTGCTTGGTTTTTTTCCCTGACTTTCCTTTTTCTTTTTAAATGAAGCCGCAGTTGTGTCAGTAATTAACTACAAATTTTGCAGTGATAACAAAGAATAAGAGGGTTCAGGGGAAGGAGGTAGGTTGCTGATCTCCCCAGCACATCTGCAGGCCTGTTAATTTAATTAGAGCTGAGCTGTATAAATATTGAACTCATTTTAATTTCTTTTGCAGTTCCTTTGGTTTTCAAAGAGCTCCCAGCTCCAGATTATCCTTTTTGGTCTTCTATATATTTGAGAAAGAGGGGAATTAAAAAAAAAAAAAAAAGTCCTTGTCTCCAAAATGTAATCAAATGGAAGAACCATTGTTTCTTCCCTTCCTGCCTACCCTCTTCTTCAGATTAGTTTCTCTCAGGCCCTCTGTCATGATACGAAATGAGGACTGTCTCTGTGGTTACAGGGTTGCCTCTTCCCATTCTGCTCCCTTTGAATTCTGATGCTGGCGAGAATCAGCATGGGGCAGGACTGCATGGAGGACGAGCAGAGTGCTGTCTGAAGCTGCTTAGAGAAGCAGGAGGAATGCCTTTGCCTGTGGATGGCATGCAGAAGTACAATAGGAGGCCTCTGTGACACACAGGCCAGAGGAAGGATGCTCAGAAACAAAGAAGGTTGTTCTAACAAGGAGGTGTAGTGTGCGCAAAAATAAATACAGGTCAGGTACCAGAGACATTATTGGAGCTGCTGTTTGACAAATCACCCATTGAAGAGAGATTTCTGACTAAAGCACTGATGTGTGATGTGTGTGGTCAGAGTGAGAGAAGGGGCTGTTTCTGTCCAGGTACCTTTTTTTTTTTTTTTTTTCCTTGCTGTAGGTGATCACTTATTGAACCATTGCCTCAGTTCCCCCAGGTGTGTAACATGGTGACAGTAGCTCATGGTGCCTGCTCTTGGTACTGGAGGGTTTAAGAGTTCAGTGGTGCATAGGCAAAGAAGATAACTATTTCTTGCGCAGTGCCCTCAATGCTGGGTTGTCTCATCGGGGCTATGCTGTACCTGGCTGGGCTGGTGTGGCTCCTGAAGGACTGATGTTGTGGGCCTTCATGGGTTCCCCAGCCCAAGGCCTGCCTGATAGCCTGCAGCGCTGAGCTCCCATGGTCCTTCTGTCCTTGTGCGTTATCAGGCTCTCCAGTTCACCCAGCAGACCCCTGTCACTTCGTCTGCTCTGGGGGTGACACCCTACCACCTGGTCCATGGCCATGGGCTCCAGCATCCTGGTCTGCAGGGACAGCATGGAAGTGAGGTGATGGACTTGGGAGTTGTCAGGATTTGGGGACCAGCCAGCATAACTGGGAAACTATCCTGGACTTCTCCATCCTTAATGTAATGCAGCTCTTTGGCACCTGCATTCCTCCAGTGGTTTGGAGGTGGTGAGACTGGTACCATCCCCTTGGTGCAGGGGGAGATGGAAGGGCCTGGTGCTGACTGACACTTGTCAGAGGAGCACTGAGAACATTTTCTTCTCTGAGACTGGTCACCAGGAAGGAGCTAGCAGAAAAAGCACAAACTCTGTCTGAATGGCAAAAGAAATGAAGCCTTTTTTGGGGTGATCATAAGCTTTTGATTACAGTGTCTGCTATCAGAGGCTTCTTTATCTGTGCCCCTATAAAACAAGGGGAAGAAAAAGCACCCAGCTTCACTGTGGTAGATTGATGTGACTTCTGTGGAACTTGTAAAGGGAAACTTGCTTGGTCTTTATTTCTTCTTCAGCATAGTTATGTTTTCAGCTATGAAGGCATGATGAAGCTACAGGTTTTGGGGTGAACTTGCTACAGAAACTGCCAATTTTAGCATGTTGGAAAGCCTGGAGATACTCCAGTGGCAGGTATCCTCGCTGATGGCCAGAGAGAACTTTAGTGTCTAGGGGACGGTGGCTGTGGAGGGAATACAGCCTGCCAGGCTTGTCTGGAGAACTGTTGTTGCTGCTGACAAGATATCTAGAAGGGATGTGGCTATGGTATTTCATTGTCAAAAAGTAGCACAGTATTACATTGCATGCCATTTCTGTTATTCCAGTCCTGAATGATCCAGCCCATGCTTATGATATTCTGGTCCTCCTTTGTATTAACAGTACCTCCTACCTGAATGTCAGTAAATTTGTTTAGCATATTCCTGTCCTGTGCCTAGTCAGATTAATGTAAGTATTAAGTGAGATGTGCTCTAAAGCTGAATCCTGAGCAATGTTCTTATTGACTCCTTCCAACCCAAGAGCTCTCCTGCAAGCCAGTCTGTTGTCATCACTGTTTTAACAAGGTTCCTACTTCGCTTTGGTTCTTCTGCAGATTTCTGTCTTTTCTGAGTTAATTAAGAATGACTATGATTATAAGAGAATACATGTATTTGAATATCTTTTTAACAGCTGTGCTCATTGCTTTCTCAGTGTTTGGCATTGCCTTTTGGTTCATTTCAGGACATACACAGAGTGGCTGAAATTTGCACAGTGGCTGTAGCTCAGAAGGATCTTTAGGGATGTGTATGGAAATTGCATGTGCCTGTGCCTGTTTGGCTGAGGAAAAAGAGAAGGGAAGTGGCAGAATTAGTGTTTGAGGGCATGTCTCCATCACTGCTTGTGTAAATTTGAGTTGGGGTTTGTGATGTGGAAGTGAAGTTTTGTGCAAATGTGAGAGTAAACCTGTCAATGTGTGGATGGGTGATTTCATGATAAGTCTGCAGGAATGTGCAGCTGTTTGTGGAAGAATGTGTTTGTCAGCACATGCAGGTATATGTGCTTATGACAGGAGACTTAGAGGGGTGTTATTTCATGCATTTTTGTGTTATTCATAAGCTTAAATTCCTGCATAGACAGGAAAGAATTTCTTTTGGTTTGCTTTTGTATGTCAGTTTTTGTAACCACCTGGAACAGCCACGAAAGCAGTGGTTGGCCAGACTGAGTATTTACACAGCTTAATGAGAATGGCTGAAACAAGACCACCCACCTTAAAATGCTGTTTAATGGAGATAGAAAGTAGAGAGCTGGAGAGCAAAGATCTCTGCTACTTTGAGGCTAAGGGAATGAGGAAGTGCTGCCTGCCCAGTTACAGGAGCATTGTGTTTCCTTCAATGTGACAAATGGTACAGTGCCCCACACTGAACTGATAGGAACTGAAGATGCTCATAGAATTCCCAAACACTTGCTGGATTTTCCTGCAATACTGAAGTCATCGTCTGTTTTCAGCCTCAGGCTCTTACAGAGATAGTGTTGTAATGTTCCTGTCACAGTTTACCAGAAAAGCCAGGATCAATATTTCAGTCATTTCAGTGGCCCAGGTCAGATCAAGGAGAGTTGCAGTGCGCCCATTTGTGCTTGCTGCAGACTCACTGTCAGGTGAGGAATTGCATCAGGCTTTCCTAAAAGAGGAAAGAAGTTGATGGCAGCTGCCAATCATGAGATGAACATGAGTGGCCATACTGGCTCAGAACAAGTATCCAATCTCCAACAGCACCTAAAAGTGGATGTCTGTGGGAGAGTATAAAACCAAGGCAGGCTATATTACACTTTCTAGTATACTTTTTGTCCAACACTCCTGGCCTCCAGCCAAGTGTTGGAGGGAGGAGGTCAAGTATTGATCTCCTTCCTCAGCACAGGGGGGTCCTGGGGACTCGATATCAGCAGAATCTCTTCTCTGCTCCTTCGTGCTTGCTCTTCTAAAAGCCTCTGGCACTTTGCTGAGGAAAGGAAAGGACACTGTTGCTGAAGAAATGTTTGTCATACAGCCCTGCGTGGTGTTGCTGTCTGAGGGACTCTTCACAAGGGGCAAAAATGGGAGACAAAACATGAACATTATCTGTAAATTGTTATAGCCTTGTGTCGTGGTTTCAGCCCGGCCGGTAACAAAGGACCACGCAGCCGCTCGCTCACTCCTCCGCCCCCCTCCGGTGGGATGGGGAGAAGACGGAGCAGAGAAAAGAAAAAGAAACTGGAACCTCGGGGGTTGAGATAAAGGCAGTTTACTGGGACAAACACAAAGAGATTACAACAACAACAACGGCACTAATGAAAAAGTATACAAAAAGAGTGATGCACAGTGCAACTGCTCACCACCCGGGACCAGACGCTCCGCCACTTCCCCCACCGAAAACCGAGACCACTCCCCGGCCCGCTCCCCATTTATATACTGAGCGTGATGGCACATGGTATGGAATAGCTCCTTGGCTAGTCCAGGTCAGCTGCCCCGGCTATGCCCCCACCTCCCAGGTTCCTGTAAAAATTAACTCTATCCCAGCTGAACCCAGGACACCTTGGTTGCCCCCGGCATGTGTCAGGAGCAGGAGAAACCCATGAACAGAGGTTGTTTTGTGAAAGCCATGCATGTGAGCTGAAGCACTGGTCCCAGGAGTGAATCTGGATCTCCAGAGAGCAGCCTTAGGAAGTCCTTCAGTCTGTGGCTGATGCGAAGGAATTAAGTCTTACATTGTAGAGCTGCGTGTGCATGTGGCAGTGGTGGAAGCTTGGAAGCTGACTATTCAGAATACTTCAGGTGGTGAACAAGGGAGGGGTCAGCTCAGAATTCTGGTCTTTGGGCTAGGTACTCTGGGGCAAGGGTATGTAGGAAGGTTGATGGGCTAAAGAAGGGCTATTTGTTTCTGCCTTGTGAAGTCAGTCACCCTCGCTTACCTTTCTTACAGCTTTGAAAATACAGAGAGTGCTCAAACTGATTTATAGCTCTACATCTAGTGATAATATAGTGAGGCCTGTGAGAAGTCTGAACTAATCTTCATGACCTGCTATGCAATTTGGTTCTTGCAAAAGCTGCTGCGACTCACTGCTGTAACTAATACATTGATAGGTTTGACAACACAGTCTCTTTTGACAGCCTTGTGTGTTCCAATTTGGGAAGCAGCTTGAGGTATTTCTTGTGACAAACCTAATGGGACCAAAACTAACCAAACAGAAGGCAGTAAAGGATAAATCAGTTTTACTAGGTCTTTTATTCAATGAAGAGCTACCCATCATGAATGGGGAGGGACTGCAGGTCAGATCAGTGGGAACTGAATGCTGTTTTACTGCTGAGGGGATAAGTTAATGTGAATAACAGAGGATTCAAAACTCTTACAGGATTTTCTTTTTTGGATATACACTCTGCTGTATTTGGTCACTCTCTCTTGCCTCACAAGAAAGTGAGGAAGAGCCTAGGAGAACTTCAGACATGTTAGCAGTGGACTTAAGGGACCACAAACAAGAAAGGATGAGATTGTTGTAATTTTTTCTGGATGTTATTCTGTTTACTAAGATGACAGAGCAGTCTTACAGATGCAAAATTTTATAGTGCAACAACAACAGTAGTTTACTATTTTGTATTATGTCAGATTTCCCAAGATTTAATGTAAGCTTAGGGAGCTGGATGTTATTTCAAAGTGGAATTCTTCTCTGGAAATGATTCTCATACACCTTAGATTAACTTGAAATGAGATTGAGAGTCCTCCTTAGCATGTACTTCATAATGTGAAACTATCAAAGCCTTTATTGCTGGAAAACATTGCTTGGGTCGTATGGTCATCTCTCCTATCTATTTCTAAAATTGAAATAGTCATTTCATGTGAATTACCACTCAAAAATATTCACTAGGTCAACTTAGCCCTCAATTTATTCCTCTGAGAAGACAGGCAACTGTTACTGCAAGCCCAGAAAGTGGAGACATTGGTATCTGATGGGCTCAAAGAGTCTTCATCAGAAGACATCTTGCCGCAGTTCCTTGACGAACCACGTTTCAAAACATGGTTTTGAAAGAGTAAGTCTTTCTGAATGTGTCAACTAACAGCAGGCGCTGAAACTTTTATCTTTCAAAATGTGTACCTTTCCAGGATTGTTTTATGTTAAATACTTATTCTAATTCTTTTAAGAGGAAAACTCTAAAGGAGAGGAAAGTGCTTTAGTTGTAAGTAAACCATGGCAACACTTACACAGCAGCTGTTTTCAAGGTGACTGAACAAAAGCTGTGAACAGATCAGTGCAAGATCTTGAATTCTTAGTGTACCACAGTTAGAGAAAGCATGTGGCAATTCTTAAAACAAAGGGTTGGTACACTGTAGAGGCCTTGAGGCTCTTCGAGTGCAGGCAGTAATATGGGATGCTGTTAAGATGGGTAACAAGCAGTGTGCAGGATATAAACAAACAGCTCTGCCTTACACAGACACCTGATGTTGTCTAAGTCAACACTGGCTTTTCTAAACTAGTCAGACATTCATAGTCCTTCCTGCCTTTCTTTTTCCAGCAGGACTGGGGAATGTTTAATTCAAGCAAGTTAAAAACAAAGACAAAGGGTTTCCAAAGAAGTGTGGAGAAGGTGGTGGGCTGGAAGGAGAGGGAATTTTGGAGTGTGTTGTTGTCGTGAGGGATCAGTGGCACAGGTAATGAAGAAGCACTTCAGAGTCACACCTTGGCTTACCCTGTCTGTGTCTTGCTGAGCTTATCAGCAGGCTTTTCTTAAAGGGGTTTCTTTGGATCTGAGGTGAATGAAAAATGGGGGACACATCCTTTAATGGATTGATCACTGATGCCAGTGCTACTTTCTCCTCACTGCTGAGGTTCATGGCATTTGGTATCAGATGGATAGCAGAGGCTAATGACCTGCTTTCTAGGTTATATTTAGGTGGTGGAAAGGGAGCTCTGATTTGAAAATTACCTTCCCAAATTCGGTTTGGTATTCCAAAGGAGTCCCTCCTTCCTTTCACGCTTGGGCCTTTCTGCTATGTGCACTTTCTTCTGTTTCTCCTTTCTTATTGCAAAACAACCCACAGGGGAGAGGACTGCCTGCTGGAAGCCTCGCTGCTCTGCAGGGGAATTCTGGAGTGATCGGGGTGTTGAATAAACTGCAATGGCTCGTACTGCCCTAATTAAACAGTGCTTGCTCTGAACTCGTTACACTTTCCTGCCCTGTTTGCAAGAAAGTTCTTACGGCTGCTCTGTGGAAAACCCTAGCTTCAGTTTATAATGGATACCTGCCTGTAAGTGCCAGTGCTTATGTCTTGGTGAACTAGCTGGGGCCGGGAGAAATGTGCACAGCGATGGGGCAGAGCAGGGAGTGCTGTTTATGCATTTGTTTCATATCAGTAGTTTCCATGGTTTAATTTGGGCACAAGCATACGTTGACTAGATGGGGTGAGGAGTGTCCATGCATGTTGGTTGGAAAGGTGAAGTGTCAGAGAAGAAATGTTTTATAAAATTATTAATTTAAAACCACAAAGGGCTTATGAGATAATTCCAGCCTCTGGCCCTCTGTATATCATGAGCTGTAGATTTTTACTGACTTATCCTTGAATTGAGTCAAACCACCCCTGTGCATTTAACACATTTGTTCCCATTTTGATTTAAAAACGAGCCTTGTGTGTCTTATAATAATTACAGGTGGTTTATCTGGTGAGATATTTTTTGCTAGTTCTTGATTAAAAAGGGAAGCCTTATTTTTTTAATTGAAAGCCTTATATATAAAGGATCGTAGCCACAGAAAGTTGTTGTGGTTGGAGTGGTTCTGCTGGAAACTGGCATGTGGTGAGGGATGTTACCAGCACTGTGTGGTGGAAGATTAGCAGAGAGGTGCTCATACCCCATTCTGCCTGCGTTTGCTTTCTGCATGAGTATTACAGAGCGATGGCCTAGCTTGGCAGGAGGGGGAGGGTGCCTGTTGGGCTCGAGTGCTGCAGATGCTTTGTAACATTTCAGCTCTTTGTTCTGTCTGAATAGAGCAAATAAGGCAGTCAGGCTAATTTGAAAAGATGCTCGATTAGGCGTGGAGTGTTTAATATTCTCCTTCAGTCCCTAGCTGCCCTAGAGCCTCCATTTTGCCTTCCCAGAGCTCCAAATGAAGCCTGCTGCTTTCCCTCTGCAGAAGTCCTGGGCTAGATGTGATATTTGATGACAGACAGGCTGAAACAGTGAAGTTACACAAGCAGGTTCTCTGGTGAATCCTCCTGCAAAGTGCTGTCTCCCCAGGACAGCCTGTGAGCTGCAGCAGGGTGTTGTGTCGATGGCTAGTGGTCAGCCAAGGAGCCTGTGAGGGCCGTCAGCATCTGACAGCAAGCAAGCCAGAGGCAATGGTTTGTCAATTAATGTGTCAGTTAATTGTGGTGAGCCCTTGGTGTGTTACCCCTTCCAGTTAAGTGGCCTTGCTGAATAAACAAGGATTATCACAGTCTGAGTTGTCAGCAATCTCTGCAGTTTTTGCAGTAGGTGAATAGCTTGCTTAATTTGGTGCATGTTGGTGTTGGGGCTTCAAAATGCCAGGCCAGTTGCCTCCTCTGACAGCTAGACAGCCCTGCTTCCAGCCGCAGTGGCTGTTGGTCTTCCTGCACTGTCTGTCCCCCAATGCAGCTGCTGGCCCATTGTACAGCTTCTGTTGCTTCATCCTTCTGTGCCTCTCCAAAACCAGGAATAACCATCACTTTACAAGACAGCTATGTAATGTTTAATGATTGCTTTGAGATCCTTAGGAGTATCTAGGAGCAGCTCTCTATGTAGTTATAAATACTTATGATAAGTATACTAGTGAATATGTAAGAGTCTGTTCGTTTCGTAAGACCTGAAAAGCTTACTGCTTTGCACAGCAAGCATCCTTCTTCAGCTGTTCTTTTTATTTCTTTTATGAAAATCATGTTGAAGTACATCATATTTCAAATTGAAGTACATCATATTTGAGTGGAGTAGAGGTAGAGGAGGAAAAAGTGAATTTTGAAATGGATTTATTTTTCCTGATAATTAAGAAATAAAATTTCCCACGTGCTTAAGATTACACCTTTCAAATGTGACAGTTGTTACCACTAGTGAAGCAAATAGTTTCTAATAAGGGGAATATATATGTTACTGCATATGTCCTAGTGGCAGAGTTCATAGTGGAAGACCTTTTCACTGTCTGTTTTTACTGATAGGAAATAACTCTGATCGGTTCTCCAAACTTCCCTGTAGTCTGTTCTATCCAGGGCATTTTGCAGTGCTGTTGCATTGCCTGTAGCACTGCTGATCTTGCCTATCAAAAATAACTCTTTTATTGCTCCAAATTCTCCTTGTTTGTTGGTGTGTTGGTTTTGGTTTTGGTTTTGTTTTTTTTTAATTAAACACAAATACGTATACTAGATTACTCAACATGGTCCTTGTGAATAGCACCAATCAAAACCTCACTTAGCTGGCATCTGCCATCAGCTCTTCAGTGTGTTGAAAAATGTAACCCTCTGAAATGGGTATGTGTGCACATGCACCCACAAACAGGCTTGCACACCCAGAATAACTTTTGGTCTTTTTTTTAAATGATACATGCAAGCACTGGTAGCCCCATTTATTTCTCTTTTATAAGTAAAGCCTATCTAATAATTTTGAGCAAATTTAATAATTATGTGTAATGACTGAATTAGGGCTATAATTTAAGGAAAAAAGAGTTAATTCCTTGAAATGTTTGTCTTATCATTTAATTGAAAAGTAACTTCTTCTCCCCTCCTATATAGGCTAAATGAACCATATGTACTATCTCACCCTCTTTGAAGTTGAGTGTCCTGTAGACGCCTTACTTGTTAATATGGGAAAAGAAGTAGAAGTGAGTTAGAGGCGGTTAGTAGGATTTTTTTTGGTGCTGCTATTCTAAGTAGGCAGCCATGATGATAGCTGCATTTTCAGAGTTTAAGAGCATCTGGAGCTTTGTTTATTGATGACCTTTGAAAATTGTTTAGATTTCTGAGTTTGAGCAGCTAGTCTTTAGAAATGTTTGTACTATGCCTGTTCCTTTGTAGCTTTATACTACCCTCTGTATGAAACACAAATATAATAATTGTATAGACTTAACTGGTAGGTGCTCTGATCTTCTTGAATAGGGCTGCAAAGAATTTTTATGGGTATATTGCTAACTGGAAAGGCTGGGATTTTAGTCACCACTTCTACTCCCAATATTATGAAAAAGTATTAGAGATTCATCTACCATTTTCTTCTTGCTAAGAAGATCACAATACTAATTATAGAGGGAGAGACCTGAAAAATCCTTTCTCGCCTTTCTGCTGAGTTCTGCTCTGGGTACTGGCCTGGGCACCCAGACCCAGCTGGAGCTGCTTCATGAGTGAACCTGTGCCCAGCCCTGGAGAGAGACATAGCTACTTGAATGGATGTGAAAGTGTTCTTTCTCTTAAGAAGATCATAAGCGCTTGACTGAAAGGCACTGTCCTTTCAGAGGAAGATTGCTCTTCATTTCATTGCCCCATTCCTTGTTGTGCTCAGATATCTTCCTGTCTTCATTACATGCTCTGCTCCCTCTATACCAAGGATTCTGGCAACTCCTCCTCCCATTCAGCCTGGAGTCCTCCTTTGAACATCATCCCATGAGTTATATCCCTTCCCTGCCATACTGCTTTGTCTCCACTGTTCACTTTCACACACTGCTCTTGTCCTATAAAATCAGAGCTTCCATCTGGTTTATTATTTTGGGCGCTCAAGTCAGCAAAACCTGCAGGGACAGGCTTGAACCTTCACCTCAGGGTTTCCCTGAAGTTCCTAACCTTTACTGGAGACCTCCTCCTCTGATGGCTAGAAGGGTCATTACTGGAAGCCATTTGGTCCAGTTTGTCCGGCTGCACTGCTAGTAGCTCACCCAGTATAGCTCAGTTTGACAGTGTTCATTAGAGCCTTACAGACCTAAGAAAGATCTATTGGCAGGAAACAAGTTTGGAAACCCTACAATGGCATGCAGAAGACTTCTTAGTTGTCCTTCATCTGCAGCTGTTTGGAGCACTGTAAAGACTTCAGTGACTTAGGTTCTCTCTGGTGTTGAGCTGGCTGATGCATGAATCACTGTATTGTCTCCAGCAACCAGGCTAAGGGCTGGCCTTCTGTGCCCACTGTTCCCATGAACCTCTAGCTGTCCTCTGGATACAGCCAAGTCACAAAGTCATAGCTGATCACTTTTTTATTTTTTTAGTATTATTTAGGCAGGAAAAGCAAATAGGGAGAGGTTAAATGGCTTGTCTGTCATTGTATATGTCTTCAGCCAAGCTAGGAATAGAAGGCATGTTTCCTAACACCCCGTCCTGGCCTTTAGAGGAAGGCCGTGGTTGTACAAACTGCTTGTCAGACTTCAGTTGGGATGGTGGTGAGCTCTATTGTGTAAGTCTCCCTTCCTTTAAAGAATCTCTGAATTTGTTGAACTGATCTCAATTGTTCACTAACTTCAGTGAGCTTTGGCTCACTGACAGACACTGCTGAGACTAAAATGCTGGTGAGGAGGGAGAGATGGAGAGAGGCCGAGGGCAGGAGGAGGACTCTGTTTGCCCCCAGACTTCACAAAGAAGTGTGAGGTGCAGGGGAATGATACGTGATGAGTGGCCAAAGCTTCACTTGAATATCTTCTTCCTGTAGACAGGAAGATATTGGGAAAGGAGGCTGCTGAGGGAGGAGGAGGAATAACCTGCTAAGCTTGGCAGTCACGACTCTGTGAGCTGGTGTTTACTTAGCAGCTCCATGTGGGCAGAGATGTAGGAAAGTTCCTCAGACAGCTGCTCTCCTCATGTTGTTTTACCTGCTGCTGCTCGCAGTCTCTTGGTAAAAGGCAGGCCCAGGCCAAACCAGACATCACAGACAGCACACAATGATGGCTATGTATTAAAGAGGGTAGAAGGTGGTGAGAACTGGGCATGAGCTTTGTCACCCTTTCTGTCCTTAAACAAATCCTCCCTCATTCCCAGTAAGGAGGTAAGGCATTCCTGAGCTTTAGCGTGATAATATGCTAACAGGCACAGCTTGGTATGCAAAAGCAAACCCATAGGCATAACCCAGCACAAAAAAAGACATCCTACAATAAACAAGGCCAGCTTAAAGGTGAAGACAGGAACATCCCTAGAATATCAGAAAACTTGCACTGAGTCATCTGGAGTGGAAGAAAAGCCTGGATGACAGTAAGAGCTCTGAAGTTGCTGGTTAAGGCCTAGCCTCCTGGGCTGGGTCAGTTCTGCTTTACCTGCTGCCGTGGCTGCCATACAGTGTGGTCATGTATTTGTTCTGACTGCCAGCACCATGTAATTGCATTTGTGTTCAGTGACTATCAGTGTTTCCGATTTATTTTTCTGAAAGGTCATCTCATGCTGGAAGAGACTTAATGCCGTGGCTGTCTCAGGTCTGTTGATTCTTTCTTGATGCTTCTTAGCCTTTCAGTAGAAGAGAACGGAAAGCCAATCCTACCACTTATTCCCTCAAATAATGGTGTGGTGCAACCTCATAGTGGTGCTGGCCTCTGATTACTAGTTGCTTTTGAGCTGCTGGCTGCAAGAGGTGGACAATCGGTACACTTTAATGGTGAGGTTGATTCACTCAGAAATATGCTTGCTTTGATGCTTATCCCATATTATTAAAAAAACCCAAACAAATCCAACGAAAACCCACCATCCCTATCAATTGTTTCTCAGTCTCCCCTTGTGGCTTCCCCTGGTCCCTTCTGTCTGATATTACAGGACTTCCATGCTTCTCATGGAGTGCCTGGTAGTTCCCTAGTTCCCCTCCTTCCTCAGTTGCACTGTTTCTATTAGTGGTCTCCCATAGTGATTCACTGAATGCACTTAAAGCTAATTTGCCAGGGTGTGCTTTGCGTGGACCTAAAGTGGCTCTGCACAGCTGGGAGAATCTCCAACATCCCGTGAAGTGAAGGCAGTGAAAGGGCTGATACTAGTCAAACATACTGAAAGAAGAAGTCTCTGTAAGGATGATTAGGGAGTAGAGTACAGATACGTGGAAACAGGGAGAATTCCTGGGTAATGGAATCCAATCCCTTATTGTTTTAGGCTATCTTGATATACAGGGATGCTCACTTCTTTGATGGGGTGCAAGTCTGGAGGCAAGAGGAAGCTCCCTCTCCGGGAGGGCTGCTTTCTTCAGAGTACTCTGGTGAGTCCATTTTAATTGTCCGGTGTATTTCTAGAGCCACATCAATCTAAAATGGTCTCACTGGAGAGGACTTCTGTTAGTAAGGGGGGGGGGGGGGGGAGTATATAGCTGTGATAAATGATCTTTTTTCCCTCCCTTTGCCTTCCCTTCCTGCCAACATCCATAAGCAGTTCCCCCCCCCCCCCCAAAAAAAAAAGGGGGGTGGGCCGGAATAAGAGCTGGAAGCTACTGAAAAATAAGGTGGACAAGTTTATAGTGCACAGTGCACGTGTTGGCCCCCCATACCTTTTCCTGATTTCCCTGCAAAATTAGCAGAGAGATTAAAACTAGGAGATATTTCTCTCACCAGCCTCACTGCAGCATGAGCCTGAAATAGCTGCTGAGATCACCCTGATTTGAAGTGATCCTAAGGGATGCAGAATCAAGCAGGGGCTGCAGAAAGTGAGCTATACTTCAAACGGGTACCTAAAATATATGGTTGTCTTCAGGCTCCTGTAGAAGGACCTGTAACAGTAATTTCTGGGAACGTGACTAGCAAGGGGGCTTCTTATTTATTTAAAATAGAAGAACCAATGAAAGGGATTAATGGAAGAGATTGGAGAGAATAAGGTGTGATTTTACTTGAATCTGTGTTTATTGGATGTCCAAGAGCATGGACTGGGGTACTGAGGATATGAACTTGTGCCTCAGTAAAGCCCCAGCAGCAATTTCAGTGATATCTCACTGTTGGACTAGAGGCTTTTCAAATCCAAATGGGATGAGTTAGGCACTTGCAGAAATGAAGAGCTTGTAATATTAACTGCAGGTAGGGGAAAGCATAGGCAGGCTGTCATGCTCAGGCACATGCACACATGCTCTTTCCCCACCTCTCTCACCATTTCCTGGGCTCCTGCATACCCTGCTATGCTACTGTACCTCATTCCTGACAGATGACTACTCTGGAGTCAGTTTAGGACTATGTCAATCTGCCATTGTATCTGAACCCCAGTCTCATCACTTCCTTGTCTTCCAGTTGAGTAACTACACTTGAATCTCTGAGAAGATTGCTAACACACTTCCTAGTACTTCTGCTCCTGTAGGTGAGCCAGCCAAGGCAAATGACTTGAGGTAATCTGAGGAGTATTTTCTCTCCTGACTTGGCTGATGCCACTGCACTCGTTTTGTTTCTGTTCTGTGTCAGATTTCTGGTGTAATCAGTGTCATTCCTGAATTTGGATCTTGAGCTGAATGTCTTTGGAGAGAGACTTTCCAGTCTTGCAGTGTGTTCCATGTGGTGTCAGGTTATGGTGGCAGAAATTGATACTGAAAGAGAGCTGGGGTTGGCAAGGTGTCTTCTAACAGAGATCTTAAACATATAGTATTGTACTGGGACACATGGAGCACCCCCTGCCCCTCATCCTCCTTCCCTGATTTTGAAATAGCCTCCTGTGTCCTGGCAGCACATCCAAATGCTGTTAACCACAGAGCAGAGACTGAATTTTTTGTTTAGGAGTACTTCAGTTTGGAGTGTAGAGGAGGGCAGGAGAAGAATGACGATTCTGGCAGGGCTTGGCTTACATACAGAGAAGCTGGCCACCTCCTTCGAATGGCAGCTTTTAATGGAAACTTGTGACCCATGTTGCTGAGGTATATGAAAACAAAATGTTTGGCATTTTTTCACTATTACAAATCCTCTTGTGAAAAGAGTTGCACACCTTCAATATCTGACTTTGCAGTCTTTGATCTGCATGTAGTTGTCTTGCATATCTTCTTGGGATACAGTTAAGACATTCTCAAGATAAACCTCGCTTGATTTGTGAGACTATTGATTATGAGGCGGGGGTGCATCATATGAGAGCTATTTCTATCATATAAGCAGTATTTCTATCAGGCACCTTTGAAATGCTGCGGTCCAGGAGTTGATGAGCCTTCTGAGTGTTTCTGTTCTGTGTTATGTTGTATATCAAGCTTTCCACCTTGAAGCGCTATTTGAGGGTCCATCCATATAGTTCACTAGTTCTGTGTATTGGGTTTTATGGACAAAATTGCTCCAGAATCGGGCATAGGGTTTTAATAGAAGAGAAATATATTGTGTGCTACAAAATGCAAAGGAATGACACCCTGCACAGCAAGTCTGAGTTGAAAACAGTGGGAAGATAGAACTATCGTTGTTTGCCTTGTTCTTACTCTTCCTTAGACATCCATTTATGGCTCACTGTGGGAGCAGGAATGCTGGGGCAGATGGACCGGTGGTCTGATAGATGTCTCAAAGCTGAGCATAGAGATCAGTGTAGACAGTCCTGTCCTTCCAACTGGTGCATGTAAGCAGTCAGCTGAACAGATGTTCTCCTTGCTGCATTGGTAATGTACTAAGCCTGCAGTACAGCTGTTGCACCTCTTCAGAACAGATCAGTGGTTGCTCTTCTGAGACTTTGTAAAGCAAAGCAACATGCATTCCAGCAAACTCTCTTTTAAAGTCCTAAATGTGTAATGAGGCATTTAGAAGTTTCTTATTTGTTGTTGGTTTTGGTTGTTTTGTTTTTTTTTTAAAGAACACAGAGTGAATACTGATTGATGAACCATTAGATTGCAGTGGCAGGGATTTTGTTGTTACCTCTGTTAACTTTGTGTATATGTTTTACCTTGTGCTTCCCCCCGCACCCCGCTCCCCTTCCCGCCCCTATTCCTCTTAAGTTACAGCAATGAGGTAGGATCTGAAATCTCACCATTTGATTGTATGTTCATGAAATTTGTTGTTGTTTTTATGCTTTATTTGTATTGCTCTATTTCCTATTGACTCCAGTCATGCTGTGTCCCTTGTGCTTTGCTCTGCACGCAGAATGGTACCAAGAGCTTACCCCAAAGAGCCTAAGCTCAGTGACTATCTAGAAGGAGAGAAACCAGTTCATTTAGACCCACAAACCTTCGCAAAGCTTTTTTTTTTTTTTTTCTTTTCTTTTTTTCCTCTTCATCCTGCAACTGAAAGTCATTAAGGGAGGGTGGAATATATGTCACAAACTGATCTCCAAACTGGTTTCATGTAATGGCACAGCTGTTTAATGTTCATAATTATAAGGTAGAGCAGAACCTTCTCAGCTGGCAGTACGTGCAGTGCAGTGCCGCTTTGCCTGCTCGGGAGTGACTAGAATAGCTTCAGGAAAACAGGTCTGCAAACTCTCTTTGGTTAACCAGTGGATCTTTCCACACTGTGTATCTTCTCTTTGACTGAAAGGAACCTCCTTCTTTGGCCCATCCTGTTTCAGGGAAGCAAGGAGATACCAACTGTAGCTATATGAAAGAAAGTGTTGTTCCATAACCCAAAACCAAAAATCTAAATCTTGAATCTAAAAATATCTCAATTCTCTTGGGCTAGGATTTCCCATTTTGCTCAAGACTGGTGATCAGTCTGCTGGCATGTACAGTCTAATGGCTCAGAAACTCCACAGGATGCTTTCTGACAGCTTTTTCAAAACCAGCTAAGGTTGTTCCTTTGATGACACTGGGATGTTTCACTGAGCAGCACAAGATGCTTGGTTCTCATATGCATCCCAATCTTTGCCTTGCTATCCTGGCATAGAAAAAAATACGTAGTTGAAATAAATAATTGGTGCTCTTTTAATGAACTGTAACTTTCTAATTAAGTCCTTGCTTGAAGTGTGGTTGGTGTAACCTGTGTGTTTATGGAATCTGCTTGACTTGCTACCCATGCTGCTTGCCTGCAACAGCAGGTCAGATTGGCTCAAAGTGCTCCTTCTGACTAAGGCAGCAAAAGCAGCAAAAGTCTGAGCAGCCAAACAGTTCATGTCACTTGTGTGCCAAGGGTTTTTTCTCAACCCTGGTATTCTGGCACCATCCCTAGATTCTCTTCCAGTTGTGAAGGAGCTTCCCAGCTCTTCTTCTCGGAGACCGGTAAGCAGAAGCAGCTCAGGGTGCACAGGCGGCTGTGCAGTGTTAGGCAGGAGCAGAGCCTGGTTTCCAGCATCTTGTGTGCTGGAATTTGACATTTTGACATGTTGGGGAAGAAACAAACTTTTTTATAGTGGGAATGGGAAGAGGGAGGACAAGCTGCTTCATGCAGGAGGGAACAACTACACAAAATCTTAGCAACCCTGAATATTTTTGTGGGGGTGGTATTACTGGTGACATCAGGGAAGGGGTTAATTGCTTGCTGTGTCTGTCGGAGCTAGGGAGAGGGAAGGGATGAGGAGGAGAAAGCTTCAGTTCTGTGAAAGTGGCTTTCTGCTTTGAGGCAGCAACAGTGATATTTCATGTCTTGTTTGGTGTCTCCTGCTTTTAAATGTCAGTCTCCACAGCCAGCCTTATCTCCTGTAGCACATTTCAATTAGGTATTCCAAATTGTGCTCTGTTCTTCCAGGACAAATATGCCAGAGGTGATATTTACTGTTGCAGCAGCATTTTAAGTACTCCCTGCTTTTTTGTGAGTTTTTTTTAAAAATCATGTGAATGGCAGTTGCTCCCTTAATAAGAATTTGTATTAATAATAATTTAATAATAATAGGAGAGAGAAGAATTCTGGGGCCAGCACTGACAGCTAAGTGATTTTAATGAAAAGGTCTTCTTTTCCCATACTTTAGTTCAGCTTTGAAAGCTATTAAGGTTACCTCTTCATTGAAGCACTCCAATACCTTGTGTTTTTCATGGCAGTGTAAATGTCAATGTGTGTTTCCAGCCTTGTACAGAGGCTACTTGAGTGACAAAGTTTGACAGGACAAATACAACTAAACTGCTCTCTGGTTTGGTAACACAGACCTCTGTCTTTGAAATGAGGGTCTGAAGAAATGGGGTTAAGCAGAGATGGGGGTACTGAATTTTTGGGCACCTGGGAATCATGGTGTGAAGATGCAGAAAGGCAATGGTGGGTTTTGGCAGTCAACTGTGTTGGTGTGTCCGTTTTAAACCTTGTAGCAGGGCCAGGGCTAATGGCGTTACATCTCTGAAGAGGATTCCTAGGGGTGTTTTTAGCCACTTAAGGACTCTGAGGCATCAGGATGTGGGACACACTGAAGTGCAGCCCTGCAGGATCACAGAGAGCTGCTCAGTCCTGTGCTTTCTCCCTTTGCCAAGGCTTCAGGGCCTTGTGTCACTGATGCCCCTTCTACTGCTGCCTTCAGGATCACCCTGCCCTGAAGGCAGGGCGCTTTGGAAAGGAGGCAGCAGCTTGTTGTGGAGGAGAAGCCAGGTCTGAAGCAAACAGAAGCAGGGCTGATGTGCAAGAAAGGGCTACCTGTGGCACATCGAGAGCTTGGGCACTCTCTTAGCACACCTGAAAGAGTGTCACCAACTTGAAATCCTCTGCTTCTGTCACATGTCACAACTCATGATTTCCTTTCCTGGCTGCATACAGAGCTTGGCTCTTCCTCATCTGTAAACTTGAGCAAGCATTACAAAATTGCACACATATAGCTCTGGGCATTCCTCCCACAGCATAGGGCTGCTGTACGCACCAGGAAGAATGCTACAGCATCATTCTTGATTTATTTTTTTTTTTTCCTTTTCTAATTTAGTTTAGTGCATCTATCTTTCACCTATCTTTTACTACCGAGAACAACATACAAAAAGCTAAGATGCTCTGCCAGGTATTTTCATCCTAAACTCTGCCCTTTTTCATTGTCTGGCTGTGGAAATACCTCAGTTGTTTCCCCAGATTATCCATTATAGATGCTGCAGACAGCTAGGTGGGAAGCAAGATTGTTGTTCCATTAAATTAGTTTCAAATTTCAGAAACATTCCCATTTAGCATTATTGCAAAGGAAAGAATTTATAAAATGTTTCATGAGAAGTGAGAGATGAGAAGACATGCTTGCCTGTGATGAAGTAGTGAGACACAGACACATGCTGCACACCTCGAAAAGGCAAATTGCATTGTAATGACTGATACAGAGCACCAAAGTCTTGCAAGATTTAGGGAAGGGATTGGACCTCAATCCTCACCGTGCTGAATGAGCATCTTAAGTATTGGACTTGAAATTTTATGGTGAGATTTCAGGTTGCATTTAACAGGATCTGAAGGTTAATTAGTTCATTGCAGCCTCGTGACTGCCAGATACTCTGCAGAGGAGGGAGGTGGAGATATATGGTCAAACCTACAAGGAGTAACTTTTGGCAACAGTCTATATGAAACGCTGTCATAATTTTTCTCTCATTTAATAACTAATTTTGCCAGGGGCAAGGCTGTTAGGGTTCCATCCTAGAGCACATCTACTGAGCTTTAATAGCAATATACGTGTAATACTCACCAAGAAGTTTTTTCTAATACAAGAACTTGGCCTACAAGATGCATCCTGGGTACCCATGCTGTGTATCTGCTAAATTCGAGTTCTTGTTCCCAAGCGTGAAAGTACTAGAGCTTCCTCACAGAAAACTGTAGAACCTGCCAAGTCGTGTTTTCATAGCTTGGCAGACTGAGAAATGACTGAGAGTAGGTACTCATAATGTGAGGGATTGGGCAACCGTAGTCCTGGGTAGCTGATAGTTCCTTTGCTTCCCTGAGCTGCTGTTGGGGCTCATAGAGAAAAGTAGTGAGCTCATGATTTGCAGCATGCTAAAGCCAAGCTACAGGGGATGAAGAGAAACTGTTGTACAGTAATAGCAGCTCAGTGTGTGGAATCTGTTTTGGCAATTCACAAACTTCTAATTAGGCCCAAATTAGGCAAGGGGAGAGGGAGGACACAGGGCAGGCCTGTGTGATCTGTGTGGGTGCTCTGTCTGAACACAGCAGATGCCCATTTGTGCCAGTTACAATGTCTTTTCACCATCCTGGTCAAATACTGTGGATAACATCTTCAATGCTGTATTAAATTTTTAAGGAGGCCTCAATGATACACGTTTCCCAATGGAATGATTCTTATTTATATAAAGACTGTTTTATAATTTCCTGAGAAATGTTAAATAGCCATGTAAGTTAAATGCAAATCCTGCTTTGGTGACTCCTGTGGTTATTTCACCTGCGTAAGTATCCTGACTGTGGTGTATTATGTTTAACTGGCAGCTTAATGTTTTGCTTTCGTTATGTATGTTTTGCCACAAACCTCTTTAGAGTTTAGTGGCTAGGTGTCTGCCTAATCTGGTCGGCTTCTTTAGATCTTATGTCCCACCATCTTTAGGTTAAATTGCATTTATCTCTTGCTCAGTCCCACTGAAGCATTGAAGAAATAATTTTTGTTCATACTTTGAAAAGGGACAGAGAGATATGAGAAAGACACTATGGGCAAAGGCTAGAGCAGCAGAACTAAACTCTGCCACTGCTGGTCTGAGACGAATTGTTATGCTTTAGGTTTCCTCCTTTGTAAAAAAGAAGTTAATGGTGCTGCTTTCTTTTGTAAAATGCCATGAGGCCTTTGGATGCAGAATAATGCAGACAATTTTGTTTCCATGGACAGATATAGTTTTTGTAAAAAATGTGTAAGCTGTAAATAAATAGAAATAAACTGGCTGTGCAGAGTATCTTAGCTATTGCTCTTGCTGTTAATTCGGGTCTGCTTCATAGTCTGGCAGCCCTTTCCAGCTAGTTGTAGACTGAGTTTTCAAACAAGCAGTGGTGATAAAACAGAACTGCTCATTATTTGCATAACTCCTGCCTGGTTTTTTTTTGAGTCTCTTTGTTTACATGCCAGTCCTAGTTTGTAAAGCATGAACAGAGCTGGGGGGGGAAGTAATTACACTTCACATCTGCTGTTTCTCCTGACATGTAGCTGTACTTGCTAAACCCCACTGAAGGTGGCTTACTTTATTCCATAGCTTTTCAAGTCTACATATGAGTTTCTTTTCTGTTTCTTGATGGAAATGTCTTGTACTGGTGGAAGATACTGTTTGTGGTCTTCCTCTCATCTTCCGGAAGATGCTGGTTGTGCCCAATCTATCAGGCTGAGTAGATTCTGGCACAGTAAATACTCCTGCAGTTTTCCATCGAAGTGCCAGTGTGCTGTGCAGTGTAACTCGTTGAACTCTGTAGCCTTAACCTGCACCGACTCCAGCGTTACAAGAGCAAATGCCACCGCATTAATTAGCGAACCAAAATGCCAACCATTTGCTGGGAAGAAAAACGAAGCTGTGTCTTTGGCAGAGCTTTGGTAGAAGTAGGTAATGGTTCAGGCTCTGCTACTGGCCTCTGGGATTATTGCAGGGAAACTACTTTCCCTTTCCAGGCTTCAGAAATAATATCTTCTGCCTCTCATTGAGATTATTAATCAGAATTTGTGATTACGTGCAAAAAAACAAGTTCAAGATTGGATAAGGTGTGCAATATGTTTGTGCTTAAATTTGTTGCCTAGAAGTCCTCCACAGCTTTTTGTAAAAGTAGAAATGTAATGTCCAGCACACTGCACCAGCTTAAATTTTCAATAAAGCTTTCCTAACTCTTTAAATTGCCTTTGTTTCAAGAGAATTTGGGGCCTTTTGCCCTCCTGTCCTTCAGTGTTGCACAACTGACCCACAGGACCTTGTATAGCTTTGCTACAATAGTGGGCAATGTTACAGCTAAGGGCACATACAAGAGAGTGTGTGACTAAGTTCTAAAGTAGAAAAGAAAAGCATAAGAGAGGCACTCCAGGTTAAAACAAGCATTTCCAGAGGTTAGCTTGGTTTTGGACAAGGCTCTGAGGGTTGGGTCCATTACTGAACAGATAAAATGTCTTTAGTTAGATTATTATGTAGGAAATGGCATTATCTAACTCTTCTCGTGGGACTTTATTATATTTTGCTTGTTATCCCAAGTGTGTCCACCCTAGTACAGATATTAGGACACCTAGTCCTTGTCCACAGAGCTTGAAAGGTCTGAAGCCAGACTCCTTAGAGATAATGAACTTTAATTCCTGTTGAATACCTCTGCAAGCATGGAAATAACATGACTGCAAGTAAACAGGAGACTTATTTTTTTATTCAGTATAAACCCATGAACTCAGAAGGAATTGAGGTCACTAACCACCTCACTGGATCATGCTTTAGATTGAGGTTCTGTATGATGGCCACAATAGCTGCATATGATCTTTCTATGAGGTACAGAAGTTACTGACCTCTTTCAGAGATGTATGTGGTTTTGCTCCTAAGAGAGGCTGGAAGCCTGGCCTCAGTGGTACAGAAGATCCATGCCCTTTCCTGTAATTTGAAAGGAAACGGTGCAGTGTCTGGTGTGAGGTATTGCAAGACTGTTGGAGAGAGACGGATGGACTGTCTGTGCTGCAGGGGTGTGGAAGGAACATGAATGTGAAAAGCAGGTAAGTACGAGTACCAGGGAGATACAAACATGTGCCAAGCCAGAGCCATTAGGATCACCCATTATAATTTTTTTGCCTCTGTTCCTTGTCTTTGTTCAATTTATTCCTCATGTCCTGAGGAATAGTGCTCCTAGAACCTCCTGAGGGAAACTGCTCTTTGTTTTCACTGAATTAACTTTTCCCCTGTACAATCGCAAACCCACAAATGAACCAAAGGCCAAGACAGAACACAGAGATGGCTTTGGACCAGAATGATCCATCAGCCTCTTTCAGCATGTCGGAAGCTCACACCTGACAGCTGTTTAAATTTAACATGGGGCAAAGCAGTAGTACGATCACAGATAGGAAGATTTTCAGGAACTTGACCTAATGGCATTTGAGATTTTGGAGGAAATTATTTTACAATGGAAAAATGTAAAAATATTCACTCTTGACCCAATAAATTTTTTTGTCGAAAAAGCTACAAAAAAAAAAAAATTAATAGAAAAATCTGAATTCATTCCTTCAAAAATAAATATATTTTGACTAATAATGTATTTACTGCAGTGTAGACATGGCATGACAAAGCAGCAGCTATTTGGTGGCTTCCTATCTTAGTGCTCTCTGACTGGCAGCCAGACAGCCATCTCTGCCCTGTGGCCAGTAACTCTCAGTCTGCGCTACCTCTCTAGCCTGGAGGAGAGACTATGATGTATTGTGAAATATATGCTTCAGGAGTCTGTTGTTAAGACTAAATTTTTAAGGATCTGATTTCCAGTGATTTCCTCTGGTAGGTGGAGTGATTAGTGGTAGAACTACTAATAGAAATGGTATATTGTCCTCTCTGCTCACGAGGTCCTTCAGTGGTGAGAGCAGTCGTCCCCAGTCAACGTGGGTCGATAACATAGAATCTGGAGATCCTGGTCTGTAATTCCTGTGGGATTATGATCCTTTTTAAGGATGAGCTAGTCAGTTGGGACATGATCAGGTAACTTTTGTTCACGTTTTCCTTCTGAGCAAGTAATGACATTGTAGGAGGAGCTGTGAAGATACAGGCAAGGCGCTTGCAGAGAAAGGGAGAGAGAACTGGAGTGGGGAATGCAGAGCTGAACTCAAGTGCAGAAAAGGTTGGTGGTATTTCAGACCCCTCAGAGTTGGCAGACCCTCCCAGTGCAGAAAAAAAGCTAAATATATTAACTTCTGTGCTGCTTGTTGTTATCTTTCCATGATCTCGCTTTGCATAGTAATTAACAAGGAGAGCCTTCCCTTTAAGCCTGAAAGTAACAGGGAGCCCAAACAGGTGTGCTGCTGTGACCTTTCTCATTTGTCAAATGGAGGAATATGCAATAAATGTCAGTACCAAAGGTAATGTTCATGAAGGAAAAATGTCGGTTTTCAATTTGGTGTGAAGACCATCAGATGCAGTACTTCTCAGACTGACTGCAATCAAAATTAGTACATTAGTAATGCTGCTACAATTGACATATAAAAGGAGAGCTGAAGATGGAGGTTCTCGCTCCAACCACTGCATCTCCGTTGACAGTCATCTTTTCTTAGTACTTCTGCACATGTTTTAGAGGGTTTATGTGTTTTTTCTTGAAATGCATAAACACAGTTTAGTAAGTACATGCTGTGACTGCAGCAGTTTCCATTATCTTACTAAATGTCTGGTCTTATTTTACATACTGCCTCTGGGGTTTGGTGTTACTCTATGGTAGTCAGTTCCACAGGTGGCTATGCATCATGTAAAAATATCCTAGTTTTCTTGCTCCTGCTATGTCAAGGTGTGACAGATATGTGCTATATAATGCTTCGTTGTTTCTTGTGCCTCAACCTTATCCTTCATTTTGGATAAAACAAGAATTATCTGTATGGAAGTCATCGCTCCTGTCTAATTTTTTATTATTATTATTTTCTTCCTTGTGTTCCTAAGTATCCTTTCTGTTTCTGCTGGTGCCTATCAAAATTGAGTGACCAGATACCGAACATAATCTGAGGAAAACCGTTCTGTCAGTTAATGGGATTATGGTAGGGAGGGGTATGTGTGGTGTACTGGGTGTGCATGGGACCCTTGTCATGTATGAAGGATTTCTAACACTTCTTCAGGGTGAAAACTTTCATGTTCTTTTGCACTGACAATGTGAGTGGATTAGATCAATGTTCATTTATTCAACCAGCAGCATAAAATATACGGTATCACAGAGTTAGATTTTTATTATTGAAAGACTTGAGTATCCAGAAAAACTCTTGTTTGTGAGCAAAGGAAAAAGAAAAAAAAAGGTTGCTGGGTCCTAGTTAGCATGTATTAGGAAACCTGTCAGACTTTTCCTAACCCCCCTTGCATTAGAGAAAATAGCACAGGGCTAGAGGTCAGGAATGCACAGCATGAGCAGAACTGTGTGTAAGAAGCCTTCACCTGGCCTTATAAAGTGTGAGATGGATCAGAAATACCATGAATGGGTAACATGAGGAGAGAATGCCCTTCTGTATTATTTTTGTCTGAAGTGCTTGCTCTCTCCTGAGTGATCATTGCCGTATTGCTTCCATGATGAAAAGCCAGCTAAACAGCTCAGTGAGGTCCAAACACCTGATGTACCAGGGGGGAATGTAGTACGTCTGCAGCAGAAATGGATGAGAACTCAGATGAACATGCACGCATGCACATGCATGCACACACACACTGAGCTGCTATTTCCATTTGCAGTTGAGCAGTGCCAGTTTGGTGTATAATGCATTCCTGAATTGTGTATTTCTTCCTAGAAAATGTCCATACTACATCTATCCTGCTCTTAGGGCCAAGCCCACAGTGCGTGTTAAAACTCATTTATTTTGTGCTGTGTTGGGCTTTGACTCCTTGCACAGTCTAGTGCTCTGGGTTATGCACTATGTAGGGGCTTAACAGACAATACGATTGATTTGTATGCAGAAACTATAGGAGTATGTGCACCCCCACAAAAACAATGACTCAGTGTGTAATTTAATGTAGCTTCAAAATTTGATAACCCTTTTAGATAATCAGTGTGTTTTATCTGCTAAATCACATTACAGTATCCCAGCAGATGTTGTATGAGACTGGCATACATAATTTATTACATGCTTGATATGTATCATATGTAAATGTATTAATTATTTATAACTTGCCTTTACCTACAGATGTATGTGCAATGAAGTTCCACTGCAGTGAAAGACATTTAATATAGGAAACACAATATTATTTGATTAATCCTTCCTGTCAAGGGCCAAACTGCATCTAAGGATAGTCTTGCAGTTAAGGCACATTCTGGGGCATGGAAAGATTTCCCTTTTTTCTGGCTATGTTGAAAGAGTCTCTGCTTATGATTTTGGGCAAATCACTATCTCTGTATATTCCTTTTGCTTCATGTGTGAATACTTTTACTGACCTTCAATAGCCTGTGAGTAGGGTAAATTGTATGAAAATAGATTAATAAATATTTTAAAGCACTTATTCTAGTTGGAAGGTGCTGTTGAAAGGCAGAGACCTTCAGAGAAAAAAATGGGTTCACTTTTAGCTAAGTCCTCATAACCAGTCACGTCAGTTTACGTAGCTTATTCCTTTTCTACTCCCCTAAAGGTGGTATTTTTTAGAAGAGTTTTCATGCTATAAGTGTTCCTTTAGCTCTAGGGGAATATTTGAAACTCTGAATATTTCTCTTGCAATCAAAATGCTAGGAGAAATCAACTTGCATAGATAGTGGAAAGAATGGGAAAGCACAAATGATTAATACCTGCATTTTTCAGGTAAGGTTTAATGGCCTTTATTTAATGGAGAGGGGCAGCGTGCAATTTAGGTGGTAAAATAAGCAGTATCCTAAGATGCACTGGGTGAAGATGATGCTAGCAGGAGGTTTTTGTATTAGTGGTGAATTCAGCCATCAGGCAATTTCTTCCTTTTGTTAGAAAAACGTAATTCTAGTGGGTTTTGCATGAATGTTTCAATCTGAAATGCAATTGTAATTGTATTATGAAGGCACACACATCAGGTACAGGCTTCTGGCAAACTGTGCAAACTTTGGCAGCGCAGGATTTCTGAGTTCCTAACGAGTATGTAGGCTGTGTTAAGGGTTCTGGCGAAAACTTCCAGTGGTTGTGATTAAAAGAGAATGTCAGTGGTCATAACAGATTTAGGAATGGGCAGCATGGACTGATGTTTGCTGCCTGTGGCAGCTGGGAAGGAGAAACACCATGGTAGCCTTTTTTGGAGGGATAAGGTTCAGCAAGCGATTATGTACCCAAGATGAAGATGGTTTTGGGTAAATACCGTCCACCAGTCTTGAACCTCCCCTTCTGCTGTTGTTTTTGGAGTGTTTGCTCCTTGGTGATGTTATCATCCAGCTTTCAAAAAGAAAAAAAGCCTTATTTAAAACTCAGCAGCAACTGCGTGTGCTGAAATCCAGGTAACAGTAGCCATCAGTCACTCAGCTAATGGCAAGCAAAAGTGCTCATACATGTTTGTTGCAGTGTTTAGCTTGTTATAAGCAACTTAATTCAACTCTGCAAATACCTGGAGAGAATAACATAATGTAGGTAAGGAGAGAAAATATCTTCTACCCTTCTACAAAAATCTTATCCATTGCCTGCACATAACTCCTGCCACACTTTGCCTCATGCAGAAGAACCCAACATAACTGCTTCTTCTCCCTTCTCCCTTTTCCTTAAATAAGCATAAGCGACCAATAGTTTGTGCTATAAAACTGTGAAGTCTTAGCTGATGCTTCTGTTTCATTGTTACTTCTGATGGGGTAGAACTGCAAATAGTCATGTGTGCCACAATCCCTGTGTTGGTGATTATTAGGGAGATGTTCCTTTTTCATATGCAGTGTCAAAGAATTGCCCTTTTCAAGCCCGTGGATGTTATTTCTGCCCTCACCATTGCCCTAAGTTTCCAAATGCTCACAGTGTGTAGTATTGAGGAAATCCACACAAATCTAAATGAGATCTTTAGCTGTTGTGATTTTGTTAATATATAAGTTTCTCAGAATACTTGGAAAATACTGAGAGTCAACTTAACAGGAAAGGATAAGAACTGCTGTCAACGTCAGTCCCAGAAATAGATCCTCGAAACAAGATAGTCCAGAAAAATCAGATACACAAATGCTGATATTTGGATTTATTTGGGATTATTTTGTTTCTATAGTACACATCGTGTTAATATCTGGCTGCACTTTGCAATCCAAATACCCAGTTATTAAAATACCCAGTTATTACTTTTTCTGGATTTCATAAACATTTTGTCTCTATTCTCCTCACGTGTGTTTTCAAAGAAGTTCTCTCTTGGACATCAGCTTCTCAAGCTTGTGACAGTATTTGGGTAGCTATATATAAAGTGAGGTACAGATGCCATGCTGGTCACTGAACTATGTGAAGATCTGATACCAGCATTCTTGGCTTTTGGGCAGCAATTCAATATTCTTATACAAATTACTTGACTTTCTTTGCCTCATTTCTCCTGCTTTGTTATCCCTTTGACCTTGGGCCAAACGTTTCCAAGATATCTGTTGATGGAAATCTCTTATGTGAAATAAGAGCAGAAGATACCTCTGAAGCAGATTTACTCAAAACCATATATTTTTTAGTTTGTGTTTTCCATGGCGCTTTTCCAGCTCTGCTTTTTGGATGACAGTCCTTTCTAGCGCCAGCACTGCTGAACTCAGATATCAGGGCACTTTCCGTGTTATGACATGGAGCAGCAGTTGGCACAGCTTCATTTCGAGACACATGTCCTTTCCAGGAATACTCTGGCTGCCAACATGTGTGTTTGCTAAACACTTGGCACTCAGGGAATGTTGTAATGTACCAGATTTACTAGCGGAGGCAGGAAAGCAGCCATATGTCACAATACAGACAGTGATATGCTGGCCCTATCCAATGAAGGTGTGATGGAGTAGAGTCCCAGGTCTATCCAGCAAGAATCCTAAGCAGCACGTAGTCAGCTGGGAGGGGTGCACCAGTGTAGCCTGGTGAACTGGGCAGCAGGAGCTATCAGAGACCACAGGCAGCTTGAGGACGTTGGGCAGGCAATACTGCTTGGACAGAAGCAGCAGTACATGCTGCCCCCTTCCAGTCTCTGTAAAGCAGGGTCACGTCAAGGATTGGGAGGGTTTTGCTACTGCGTTTTGCCTTGGAGAAGCTACAGGCCTGTAGGTATGGATTGAATGACCTAGTGTGTGATGATGTTTAAATTGCAAAACTTAAATTTGGAAAAGTCTGAGAAGATTGAAGTGGGAATGACGGTAGATGTTTTTGTGTGGCCTAAGAAATAGAAGTTTGAATGTGTGGGAGGTGGCTGCATAAATGCCTGCCTGTGAAAGGCTGTCATTCTTGAGGATGGTTCATGATGTGAGGTAGGTAATTGCACGTATACCTCCTCTCTGCTGTCACTGGTATCTGTGTTTGGTACAGCATGAACCTGAATTGATGTAGGTGTAGACACAGTGCTTGCTTGCCTAAAGAGAAAGATTGTCTTGCTCCTGAGGGAGTGGGAATTTTTGAGGGCTCCCATGGTCATGTTGCCTCTACAACTACCAAAACCTTTCCAACAACCTTTTTTTTCTTTTTTCTCCTTTCTTCTACCGTTTCCCTCCCAACCTCTGTTAGCCACTCCTTTGCCAATTCAGCTTACAAGAGGATGTGCAACCCTGCCTCAATACTCTGTTTGTTCAGGCTGCCTCATACAAAAGCCTGTGCAAACATTCACTGGAAGCAGTGTGAACTTCTGCTGGCCTCAGCATAACTGAAGGCTCCACAGAAATGGGCAGCTGTGTTTGGCCCTCAAATACGTTACAGAAACGTACAAAAAAGAGCTTTCTGGGTGGCTGTAGTAAGGCTCAGTCATAATCTGAGTGTAGAAGAACTCAAACTAGGAACCACCTTGTTATTAGGTTTTTCAACACTAACACAGGTGAGTGTCCTGTTTAATCCTCTTTTTAGGTGACAGTAACCTGGAGCCCTAATTGGTTAAGCTCTGCTCTGACCATTTACATGAAACTATGTAAAATAATTTGCATATGCAAATCTCTCATTTCTAAGGAGTTTGAAAAGGTTGGTTAAGAAGTCAAGAGAATGTATATGAAAATGTAACAGACCTGAGAGCAGTTGTGGCTTCTTCTGAATCTAAAATTTGATCTCCAAAACTGATAAAAACATACATTTTATGGACTGAATGATATATAGATGTATTAGATATGTATTATAGATATGTATACCTACATACCGCTTAATTGATAATTAGACTGAGGGATTTACTACACAGCAGGATTTAACTGAAAAACTTTCTAAAAATTCAACAGGGTACTAGATATTAATAGAAATAACATGAATATCCTGCATATTTACGTACCTTTTTTTGAAAATTGAAAAGAATCAGTTCAGAGTTTAAAGTCAGCTCTAACTTTTGGGGTTATGAATAAAATCTTCATAGTGATAAATAATCCTGCGTGCAACTACTTGGAAATCTTGTTCTCTCCTGCAGCATAGGCAGCTTGTCAGGACAACTTGTACTGAGGCAGAGGCAGGCTGAGATGACCATGCTAGCAGTTGGATGCTGCAGCGAGTTTGCAGCTCAGTGCCATATGATGGCATTGTTAAAGCATAGGTTTTGTGATGGACAGAGGTCATAGCAGTTCTGTCAGCTGAGCTTTCCTCTGGCCATTTCAGAGTTGGTTTCAGCAGAAAGTTGCTCTTTGCAGAGTTCAGTCTCAGGGCCTCCCTTGTTCCCAGCACAGCTGTGACTCTAGATGAGTAAGCCAGTCCTGCATCTTTCATTAATATTGCTTGCATTTTCTGACCACCTTTAAAAACAACAGGAAAACCAATCCTAGGTGTCTGCAGTGCTTTAAACAATACGTGCGCACTGCAAATGTGTGGAGTCATCATTGCTAAGGGATCACTGTGTTTGCGCTGCATACTTTATGAAGATTTATAATGGCTTCTTCATTTTTTAAAGGAATACAACAGCAGTATTCACTGTACCTTGAGCAGAAAATCCTTTAAGTAAGATAACATCTATAAGAAATGCAGGCCCTCTAAGACTTATGTGATGCTAGTACTTGGGGATCTCTGAAATAGAGTTGATTAGGAAGGATTCTCATGTATGAGGCTGGATTTTTGAGATTTCCAAGCTGAATAAGGGCAAAGGAAGCGGGGTTCAGTTCTTGCAGCCTTAGCTGTGTAGTGAACTGAGAGGTCTTGGCCTGGTGTCTGTCACCGTTGCTTGTGTTGCCATTCAGAATTGCTCTTCTGAAATGCTTCTCTTGAGACAGGAGGGTCACCTTATTTCTGATTATTGTAACCGGGCTGTGAAATCAGGAAAATCTATTTATCAGGGCATAACTTTCTGCTGTTCAGTGTGTGAGTGTTGCTCTGTGTTTCTTTAAATTTTAGAGGCAGAAGATATTCATGTCAAGCTCTTGCCTACCCCTTTTTAAGTTGTGCTGGTTTTATTTGCCTTTCCACAAATGTTAACTGCTGGCCATATATAATTTTCTGAACTCCCCCGTGTTCGCCATGGCAATCAGCTACTCTGGCAGTGGGTATGCGCTAGGCAAGAGGAGAGTGTTGAGGCATGCGAAGGCTGGATTGGCTGGAAGTGAGGTAATGCGATGCAGTGCAAATAGAGATGCAGGCATGAGGATGTATCCTGTCTGCAAGCCTCGTTGGTTTCTGCCCGTAGGAACGGATAGGACTATGCACATCTCTAGATAGTAGAGATGGACTTGCAGTTGCCAGGGTAGATCTGTAATAAAGATTCTTCTGGCGACTTGTCTCAGAAATAGAGAAAATTCAGACCTTCCCCCTTAGCATTGCATAATTTTTTAGCGTTATTCTCGTTTTAAGAAGTTAGAGCAGCTGAGGAAAAAGTGACGCTTAGCTGGGAAGAAGCACACAGGAAGGAAAAAGTGGTCAGAGTGCAGGTGGGGACGTGCATATTGCAGATGGGTTTAAAAGAGGGAATGATTGCTTGACTGCTTTCATCAGGGAAGGATCTAGTTCAATGAAAAGGAGGGTTTCAACAGGTTTTGGGGTTTTTTTTGTCACCCAAATGTAGGTAGAAAATAGTCTTTGGCTCCCACGGTTCTGTAAAGGAGCACTCTTCTACATAATTAGTGGCTTTGAGTCTGCTTTGTCAAGTAGAGCATACTTGCTGTATCCCTTGGCTGCAAGGCTGCCATTTTCTTTTCACTTCAGCTTCACAAGAGCAACTGGCTTGAGGGAATGTCATCCAATTGCCTGAGTTTGCCCAGGGGCTGAGGCAGTGAGTGGGTGGTGTGGGATGTGTGACACACAGCTAAGCAATTTTCATTCTATCCAAGAGAGGGCACATTAACAAGGTAATTATAGCACATCACTTCAGTGGGCACGCATCAATTTTAATCCTTGAAGCATCCTAGTGAAGTAGGTAAGTGAGTACTATTATGCCCATTTTACAAAATGAGAGACTGAATTAAAAGCTGAAATGATTTGCCTGTGGCAAAAGCTGTACTCTGTCTGAAGGGCAGGGACTAGAGGAGAAGGGGCTGATTCACAGACCCCAGCAGGGAACCATTCCCACTTGATTTTGGAGACCTCTCCATTAGCTTCAAGCCACACCACTCCAGCTGGAGCAGAGGGAATGGGGGAAGTGGATGCTTTGTTCATTACATTTTGCCACTCCATTTTTCTGCTGGCATATTAATTGTAATGTTGTTGAAATTTGTTTGTTCATTTGAACTTATTGATGAATCTCTTTTAGCAAATAAGCCCTGGTTTTAGGCAGGTCATCACAAATATGCAGAATTTATACTGCTGTTAGAGACTTGGGTATGTCTTTGTATAGAAACAATTAAAAAGTTGAAAAATGGTTCTCTTCTCATGGTGGAGACTTTAATTGTTTAATTAAAAAGACCACAATAGTTCAGAGCTGTGTTTTACCCAGAGGTGAAAGGGAGCCATTGTAAAAGAACAATTTTCATTGTTGTAGGTTATCTGTTCAATTTGAGTTGGTCTTTATTAATATTTATTTTTTAAAGTTTTTTTCCCCAAATATTTATTTTATTAACTCTTAGCAGAATATTTTGGGAAAGAAACCTTAAATGAGGAGACCCTTGCAGCATATTTATTCCCCTTTAGTTTCCTACATCATCAGGGCAAAGTGTTAATGCGCAGTTTGTCTTATGCTGTAAGTCAGACAATCTTGTATCACTGACTGGATGTCTGACAGAGAAGTAGACCGTGATTTTTCAGTCAACTGGCAGCATAATCTTATGAAAAACTGTGCTTGTAACTGGGCATCATACTTATTTATGGTTGCATAGCAGGATTAGCCCTTGTTATCCATGTGTTTGGCTCATAAGGGAACTAAACTTATTGTAGCTACAAGACATCAGTAGAGGATGTACCCTTCTCTTTGCCAGACTAAACACATGCTTCTGCCCAGCAGTCCTAGACTTGCTGCTGCATTTGACATTTAAATAGCAGCTTCTCTATGAAATTACAACTTGTGTAAAACAAGTGGGGGGGGTGTGTCCTGAAAGGGTCAGGTCTTTACCGAAACCTTTGCCTTAGGCAATGCTTGAGTGCCAGTTGTAGTTAACCTGTGGAGTGGAGACTGGCTGGCTGGTGAGGGTAGATTCCCTAACTCTTCGGCATGCTGCACTCTCCTACATGGGGGAGTATTTGAGGGGTCATGATCTGTTACTGTCCTGACAACGCCTTTCTTACAGCTGCAGAGACACTTGAGCCCCCAGAGCTGCCATTCAGGCCCATGGTCTCTTGCACTAGGTGATCTGCAAAGGCTATGGGGATGTTTGCTGCAGCTACAGGAGCAGCGTGAAAGGGTCAGCTGTGGGGCAGTGCCTTGAGCAGTGGACTTGGCCATGACTCAGCCCCACACTATGAGGACACAGGCAGAAGAGCAACATGGAGCTGCCTGGGCAATTCCCCAAGCTCTGCTCTTAGATCGTCCTTGCCCTGTGGCTAAAACAGCACAAGTATCCAAGGTCTTTGATGGGAGACCTGAGCAGATCAGCTGCTCCTCTGAGTTTCATTCAAGCATCTGAAAACTCCGAGATGCATGTTCATGACTCACTGCCTATTCAACCCAGTGTAGCCCAAGCTTTGCCTGTAGAAGCCCTTTCTCCTGTTCAAGCTGTTTGGGATCTCCCTTTGCTTTCTCAGAATGTCACAGTGCTGTCTTAGGACAGCAGTGACCTACTTATTTCTGATACAGAATAAAATCAGATGTTAGGGTTGTACAAAGAGAAAACTGAAATACCCACGAAAACTAGCATGTGATCATAACCCTTCTCCTTAAAATATCCAATGCCAGAGTCTCTGAGCCAATAAAGAGTGTTTGCATAGCACTGCAAGGTGGTGTAGGACATCATCTCTGAAGCCTGATGTACCCTCCACCCCAAATTTGTGTCTGCAAGGTGAGCAGGGGCTCATCATGCTGAAAGTGAGTAGCCCTTCATTATTTGCACATTTGAACCTTTTGTTTTTAGTTCAAAAAAATATTTTCCTCCGTATTTCTGTGATGCTTTCTTGATTACTTGTTTGAAGGACTCCTGTTTTTTGTAATTAGTTTAGATAAAGCTCATTTACTCAAGTGATGCAGAGGCAAGAGTGGAATGGGAGAGGGATCCAGCAGACACTGACTTTTCTGTTTTGTTGTGACACTTTCTCTTATTCCTGAGAATTTAGACCCTGACAAGTGGGTGAATGGTTACTGAAGAGGTTTTGTTTAATACTGAGCAAAACTGACAATATTGTTGCTTTACAATGCTATGGGCAATTTACCTTGCAACACTTTTAAATGGCTCAATATCAGAGTCTTAATTTTAAGAAAGAGATGGTCAAGTGACTTAACCGTGTCCATACATCAGGCTCATGCTAGATTTAAGATAAGACATGACAGCCATCTTGTAAAAACTCAGATGTCTGAGGTTTGGATTCATGACTCAGGCCTTCAGAGCTCTGCTCTCAATGTCAGTTTGGTCTGTCTTCAGCAGCTCTATATCAGATTGCAAATGTCTTGCCCAGTTTTGTTTTGAGCATTTAAATTGGACATGCCTCCTTTTTGTTCCAATACATTAGAATCTCTGAGGACTCCAAGGGTAATGTCTTTTACAATTTGCAAATATATTTCCTTTATTTACTGTAAATAAATAGGTTTTTAAATCTATTTTAATCCATGCCTTTTTTTTTTTTTTTTTCCCTCTGCTGTGACAAGCATATAGAAGTCTCATCTTATTGGAATGTGCAAGTACTGAAGTAATGGATAATGAGAATATTTTATTTTCCAGGTCTTTGGATTCAGTTCAGCCCCTGCTGTGCTATTAATATAGCTCTTTCACCAGCTATAAAAATCAAAATAAATGCATATGAATCCATGTAAGATTCTGTTCCTCTTCTCTCTCTAATGGAGATTGAAATACCTGCAGCAAAACAGAATCACACCTGAGAGTCTGAGTTTGAATTAAACCCCAGAGTCTCTGGCTGCTTTTATCTCCTGGTTATGTAAAATGCAGTTTAAACAGAAGTGTTTTTCCTAGTGTTATGGTGACAGTTCTGGACCTGGTCTGAACCTGCAACTGCAGATAGTTTTGGGAGTGGTTGAAGTTAATTGACAGGTCAGCTTGAAAACAAATGTTCTTTTAAGATTTGGAGGAGTTAAAGGACAGGAGAGGGGTGAAATGGTTCAGCTGTCCCTAGACTGTAATGAAAATGGCTAATGCATATTAAAAGAGTATTCTGAAGCTTGCTAGCTGGAATAACTGCATCATTTTGCATTTGTTGGGATAGCAGCTCTCAGGTTGGTGTGGATGGTACCAGTTGACATCTAAAGATCTTATGCTGTGTCAGGGCACCATGGGGGCTGGCAGCTTGCTGGGTACTGGGAGCCGTGGGGCTGGTCGGGCTGGGGCCTTGCTGGCCAGAGCATGTCCCACTGCCTCCAGAGAGGGAGCTGGGGAGAGCAGGGCAGAAGGGGGCAGCCCCCAGCCCGGTGTATTGGTATGCTCAGGACCGCGACTTGCTGTCCTTGTTAGAAATCCTTTTCTTACAAAGACAACCTTCACCCAGTCTCCTGCATGTTTTCCTCTTAGGTAATAAGCCAGTTGTATTCAAACTAGGCCACTGTATCCAAAAAGAGCCACTGTTGCAAGGACTGCTAGCTTTATCATGATTGAATTGGTTCAGGAAAGAGGAGCTCCCTCTGTCCATAAGTCCTCATAGGACTGAGCCGTTTGCAAGTCCCCATTGCAAGCCTCTCCTGTCCAACCACAACAGAAGAAATTCTTTGTGCTCCGTTCTTTGTGCTCCAGTCTCTGCACCACCACCCGGAACGTCCTCTGACCAGTTTTGCACCACAAGGGCTCAGTCTTGATGTATGCTTCAGATCAGCAGTGCAGGTTAGGAAGTGATAGCCCATGAAAAAGCACCAAATGTGTTTGTCTCCTATGTTCTTACTGATCAGGGTGGAAATGTGTTGCAAGCTTGTAACTAAATGATGGATTCCTTTCACAGTGTGCAGTTCTGGAATATATTGCAATACTTCTAGGTTTTCCTATCCCTCTGCTTAGTTACATCTTACCTTTTCTTATAGACTGTATTCCAGAGAGGTTCTATATTTTGTCTTTGTTTTATGCTGCCACTCAGAGGTTTTTATGAGGTCCCACTCAAGACAACTATGGTTAGGAGGTCACAAGTAGAATTGCTGGGGACACTAGAATTGGCCGCTTTTTATCTGTGGAATATGTTCCCTTGTCTGTTCCTGAACAGCAGAGGAAAGGAAAAGGATCTTGTAGCAGTCTGAGAGCAGGGGGGGTGGAGAATTGACTAATCTTGTCTCTTTATCACTCTGCCTGTTAAACATAATTATTCGTGTTCTTACGAGGCTTCTAAACAGTCACAATTAGGAATTATGCTAATGAAGTCTGTTGTGACATGAAAGCTCACTTCATTGTTTATGCTTCCTCGTGACTGTGTTTTAGTACTCTGCAAAACATAATATCCCTTCCTGGGACATTATGGAATAGGAAAGGATAGGAAAGGAGATGCTTCAGTGGTGAAGGCTTGCATCTGGAGGACCCAACCTTCTTTCTCAGCTCTGCAGTAGAATGACTTGATGACCTTTGAACAGGCAAGGTGTGAGAAGTGCTCAGCACCAGGGACACTGAGGTCTGAAGATCTGTTCCTGAATAGTGGAAACTGAGGCCAAGTTTTTATAGAAAGCTGGCTGTGATACTGGGCTCTGACCTCCTCAGATGTCTGTCCCTTGGACCTGTGTTCTGATGAATTGAGCTATCCCAGCTTCTGTTGGTGTTTGGACTATTGAAATATTCAAAGTTGGATCCTGTTTTGGTGCACAGAAAAACAGACCTGCTGTTGGTAGGGTGATGTACACCACTCCCCCATCAGTAGTAGGAATCAGATTTAGGAGTACCATCACCAGGAGAGCACCAGCCCCTTGATGCTGGAGCTAAAGGGGCAGTTCTGTGAGTGCCATTGAAGAACAGCATATAGGAAGATGACAGTAAGGGAATTGTTTCCTTAGCACTATATTGGTGTGTTATAGACAGGCAAATTAAGGAATGCCCTTTTGCAAAGGTACATGTTGAACATATGTGCATTTCTCTTACTTATTGCACTGGATATTTGGATATGCTTTATATCACTCTGAGCAACAGAAGTAATCCTTACGTGCTTTCAGATGTGGTTTTCTGGAGATGAGGGACTTAACTGTTGTAGGCCTCAATATTCTGCCATGCAAAATGGAAAATTTCATATTAACCAGGCAGTTGAGCCTGCTTCTGCTGCCTGATCAGTGCTGGGAAAGTTCTCTAAGAGTATTGGGGGAGGCAGTAGACAAACACAGAGTAAAACAGTATAGTGGTTTAAAGATAACAGTTTACAAGGATGCCGATTGCCTTGAATGAGACTGCCCTTTTAATTAGTTCTTACTTTTTAGTCAACCAGCATTGCCAGTGAAATACCAGTAGCTTTGGTGACATACGGAGCATAGACCTGATCCTCAGCTATGTTGCCTTGTACTACATGTGTGCAAATAAATAGAGCCAAACATGACACACCTATTTTTCACTGACTGGACTCAAGGCACTAGACTGTAAAAAGGAAGATGTTGGCTATTGTAGATTTTGGGAAGAGAGAGTGGGGAAAATAAAGATGCAAAGAAATCCAAAGGTAGATATATCTCTTTTTCTTTTCCCAAAACTTAAGTGCTAGTTTTGTTTGCCAGAAAGCTTTCCACAAGGCATCCCAAGGGTGTTAGAAATCAATACTTTTGTTTAAAAACTGTTGCTGAATAAATATGATCCGTCTGTATCATCTAGCAGTTAGGTTCCTTTTACAGCTCTTTTTCCTTTTGTTTCTTAGCTGATGGAGTTGTTGGGTGTGGGCAATGTGGTTAAAGGAATTCATTGCAAATTCCCTTGCTCTTCTGAATGTATTCCTTAATTTGAATGGGACAGTTTAGCAGATCCTGGAACCAACTTTTTGTACTGTATAAACTAAGTGTAATCACAGGCAGCACAATTCTAGAAACTCCTTGAAATGACCACAGAGTTTTGTGAGAGCACTGCAGCATAATTTCTCTCTTGCTTTCCCATTTGTCTCAAAGATTGCTCCATCAATGTTCTTGTCATAATCTTTTGCTGACCAGAGATTACATTAAAACAAAATCTCCTCTTTAATCTTATGGCAAATGTCTTTCTTCCCTTTGGCTTCCCTGACTCATTGAACCCAAAACTGGTGTCATTGACACAACAGGCTAAAAAGTTCATTAGCATTCATATTTTCAATCATCTAAATCAGCCGTTTGTTTCCACTACTGTTTGCAAAATTCCCTTGGACTACAAAGAAGACTTTGATCACACACTCTGAACTTAGGCATCCCCCAGAGAAAAAACAAGATACTGCAAGTTGAATGGCAGTCTGGTGCTCAATGTGGTGCTTCACATAGTTCCATATTCAAAAGCAAAAGGTCATAAGAGTGGAGTGAAGCTAAAGGAAGGATTAGCATATGAGAAATTCAGGCAGAAATTTTGAAGAAACCACTAGTCAGCAAGATAAGAAAAGATGCATCAAGAACTATGCTGGACAACTACCATAGAGACATGGAAGGCTAGGAGATGTCAGTTATGGGAAGGATCAACAGCATTGTGCCAAATAAATGTGACTCAAGTGGTTTCTTTAGAATCTACTAAAAGCTTTGTCAAATTTCAGAAGGCCCAAAGCAGTGAAGTTACTTTACACCTGAGGACATCAGAGCAAGAGGCTCTGAGAAAATGTCAAGGAATGGATACGTTTCTACTAGGAGATGAGGACTTGACTTAAGTATTAATTTAATGAAGCACTTTGACCCTTTATTTTTACTGTCTCTTAACATGGAGTATGGGATGGCTAGGTAGGGCTTGAGAAACAGTGACTTTTAAATGGCATCTAAAAAATAAATGAATAAACGAAGAAGGCTGCTCCATAGTCAGATGCTGAAATTGTGTGCACTAGCAGGTCACTGGAAGAGAATGCAGTGGGTCATTGGAAGGCACTGCACTTTTTGCAGTTATTAAAAAGAAGTATTCTCCTAGTTGAGCGTTTGAGTATTCTGAAGTGTATTTGATATGTGATGCTGGACAGTGTGAACAAATAAATGAGAAGACTCAGACAAAGAAAAGCATTGTGAAAGCAGGGGGGAGTGGAAAGGAGAGGAAAAATTAAAAAGAAGGGTTTCTAAGGTAAAAGGAAGCAGCAAATTAGTATTTTAAAAGTTAAGAACACTCAGTGTTGCTGGCTTCCTTGGTGTTACTTTTGTATTGGTATAAGTTACTTCAGTTTCACATGCATTGAGATAAAATAGCAAAGGATGTGGGACACTCCACTGCAAATGAGAGTTGGGCCTTGGCAGCTTTGTATCTTCTGCTCGCAGCTTCTTAGCAAAGATGTTTAACTCTTTGTTCCATGGCAGTCTGGGAGTTTGGGGAGAAGGGGCAGGGCAGAGAGTGGGATGCTTTAAGGAAGCTGTAAGGTTTATATGTTGAGGAACGTGAACAAAGGATGGACTAGGAAGCTGTAAATCAGAATTCATGGTGAATGTAGTTAACAAAAAACACATGAAGAGGAAGCTGCTTCCTGAAACGCTGAAAGCTCTCAGAGTGTGACAACTTCTCTGCATCATAAATTCACCTTCAAGGAGTAAATGTCCTCTGGGCATCTTTGTCCTTAATCATAAGCATTACACACCAAACAGGTCTTTTTGGTATTGTGATAGTTGATGGGGAGGTGAGGCTTCCTGCAAGCTCAGAGTGTAGTATTAGAATATTCCCATCTAGTGCTAGGGAATTGTGAGACCCTGGAAGTGTTCTTGGTATGTGTCTTAAGGCTGTGATTTTCTTCTTAGGCGTTCTGTTATCCTTGTCAGCTTGAGTAGGATTATTGGTCTTGTTTTCCTATTTATTTATTTAGGAGGATATATCTCAGCAGAACTATGGCTTGAGTATTCAGAGGCTTACAGAGGAGCTATGGCTCCATTGCTCTGTGCCGGAATCCAACCTGCGTGATAAGCGGAGCTGTGCAAATCAGCCCTTTGACAGAGAGTTAGGGTGGACAGTTAGGATATGCCAGCAAGACCTTTATCATTGTCGTTTGGGACTGTACAAAGTACTATTCTGGCTGGCTCCAGGCTGGACCACCTGGTTGTCTCTACTAATCAGCTGAGCATGGTTGGGAATGTTTCCTGGCACTGAGGCTGGCCACTGCAGGATGGTCTGTCTGCTCATAAACATGCAAAACAGGATGGTTGTATACAGACTGGGTACTGGGAATGGTCATGGGCACATCCTAACTCCTAGGCTGTGCTCAGGAATTATTTGGAATAGTGCAAGTTAGAAAAAACATATCAGACACTGTTCTATTAGTTTAAAATTTTACACTACCATGTTTCAAAGTCTGGGAGTGCACCCAGGCTCTATTTCATTTGTTAATGTAGGTATAGTCTGTCAGATTGACTTTCACCGTGTCAGTCTCTCAAGTGTTTCTAAACCCCTTTGCAAGCCATTAAGAGAAATGAGGCCCTCAAGGAGAGATAAACATCTTGCAGTAAGTGTAGGCAGACTGAAAATACTCCTATTGGTACTGGACTGCTCAGCTCTAGTGCTGTGCATGGTCAACACTTGAAGCAGGCAACTTTCCTTGTACAGATGTGATTGTGATGCTACTGGAGAACAGGAGATGGGCTCTCCCAACCACTGCAGGTATGCTGCTGGTTGGTCTAAAGCAACAGTGTTAGAGATCAAATACAAGAGTCTGCGAGATGCAAGGTCTGGAATTGCCATCATTAAGTAAATGGTGAAGGGAGAGCCCAGTGCATCTTTCCCCTAAGGAAAGCTTGTGTTAAGAAGTCAAGAAAAGGAAATAGGATGTCTTTCATTTGATTCCAGTTTGCTGTGTAGCTGTCTCCTACTTGCTTCCCTGTAGGGAACCTCCTTATAGTTAAAGCAGGAAAATGGTGAATAGAGTTTTCTAGGTCTTAGTACCTATGTGTGCCAGCAGTTGCTGCGTAAATCTTGGTAGGAGGGCGACAAACTCCATCTCATTGTGCCTCAGGTTCCTGATTAGTATTTGAGGGATATTAACGCTCCTCAACCTGCTACATGGTCTTTGAGAGGCTAAGTTCATCGTTGCTTCCCGTAGCCTTAGAGATGCTGCTGCAGAGGTACAAGAGAAGAGGGGAGGATTGCTATCGTTGTAACTGGACAGAGGATGCAGGGAAAGGAGAAGGGCAGAGGGACGAAGGGGTAATTGCTGGAGCCTGTCAAAGTCAAAGCACTGCGCATATGCTTGGCCGTCGGCCCCTCTGCATATTAACAGGGTGTTTGAAATGGCTGCCTTTGTGGTGCTTGCTCGGGTGCAAGGGACCTGTCCTCCCCTTGCTTGTGTTCCTCCACTGTTTCTCTCCGTCCTTCACTCCCACCACTCTGCGGCGCTTACTGCCTCCCCCCTCATGCACGCACCCCTCTGCTCACAGCCAGGTTCATCAAAATACAAGCAGGTCTCCATGGTAACGGGGAGACAGCTGAAAAATGGCAGCTAAATGCAGCTGCCCCTCATTTAATATCGACTCTGGCACTGACAGAACAGATAATGGGCAATAACACACCATTATGCTGCGGGGAAATGAAATGCTTCAGCAGACGCCTGTCATGCTGCAGGGATTTATTTATTACTGTACCAGCAGAGATTTCTCTCCCCTTCTGTCTATCACTTTCTGTTATTCCCTCTTCTTTTCCTCTTCCTTCTTTCCTTTTTCTGTCCGTTTCTGCACTTGTCCCTCCTTTCCTTTTTGCTATTTATTTTCCTTCTTCCTTGTTTTTCTCCTTTCCCCACATCTTTTCTCTCTTATCTCCTCTATCATGTTCTCTAACTCATAAGTTACACTGGATTTCTTTTTCCTGGTGTTGGAGCGTGCTGTGTCTGAAGTCCAAGAACTCTGTGAAGCTCCAAGATACTGCTCCTTTCAGACTTTCCATTTTCTTTCTAGTTTAAACCTACTTCTCTCTTCTGTCTGTGTGCATATGTCAATATGAGTCTAGTAAGGATGAAGTTTGCTTGATGAGTCTTCAGCCAACATATTTCTGTGTGCTGTGTTTTAATTTGACAAGTGCAACACACTGTAATGGAAGTTTTTGGTGGAAATGTAGAGGAAAGCACTAACAAAAGGAATGTTCTCCTGCTGCTTCTGGCACCTGAGTTTGTGTACTTTATTTACAGCTGGCCACAGAGTGCCCAGGGGCTGGGTAGTTTGTATCTAGGTTGTGGATCATGTTGGTTTCTAAATGGTTCCTAATGCTGTCACTCTTTCACATCTTAATTATCCAGGGTTAGTTTCACTTTGTAATTGCTGTGGGGTTAGTTTTTCTAAATGTCCTGCTTGTGCAAATCTGAAATCTGACAGAACCAGGGGCACTGATGATAGCAAGTGGTCCTCTCTCAGGTCTTGTAAGACCTGTCCCTCTGCAGATACAGTTTTGAGCTAAGCAACAGACTTTCAGGTAAATTACCTTTTAGCTGGAATGAATCAAGGCCTGTGAAACTCATTGCATTCACTCAAAGGCTGCTCTGCCGTCAGCAAAGGGCTGTCAGTGTAGATGCAGTTCATACAGGCAACAGCATTCTCTTTTCAATACAGCCTATTTCCTCTGCGTCTTCATGCAAAGAAACATGAAAACCTCACAGACACATAGTCATGTGGGTGCAGCTGCATCTAAGTGAGTGACCTACTTGCTGCAGTTAACATTGTTGCTGTGTCCAGGATCCCATGACTTCATCCCTGCCTGAAGTTGGTGTCCTGGAAAACCTGTGTGATGCAGAACCTGTTCGAGGCCTTGCTTGTTCCTGGAGAGCTTTATTGACCTAGGCAGGCAATGAGCTCATTTGAATGCAGATGTCCTTTATAAATTCTTTTGTTAGTCTGCCTGGTTCTTTATCGAAAGAATTCATACCAGCAAAGTTGTATTTTCTGCCAGTATAACAACATCTGCCATCACAGTTTTGCCATTGATGATACGGTGATTAGAGGAGATGTTGGATGGGGTTTTTTTGTACACCCAACTGATATATCTGTGCCATTAAATCTTAAGGTAAGAGTAGGCCTAAATTGTCTAAGTGATGTATTTATACACATTATAGCATATGGACATACAGTAGGATCGTTCTTCTCCCTAAGTGTGACTGAGTCAGCAAATCTAGCTAAGCAGATTCTTAGAAGGTGAATTTTGCAAGGACTCAATGCAATACAGTTTTAAGCAGTACAGATCTTACAGACTCTCTTGTTAATCTAGCACGGGGTTCCTCTAACCCAACCTTTGATAAAATACATTGATCTTGTCTTGCACATCATCAACATTTTTTTGGTACTTGGATAATTTCTGATCTAAAATTCCAGAGTAAGTGCCTATTGCTTGGATCTTAGCAGTTTCCCAGAAATGTTTACACTTCTGATTAAAATCTATACAATGACTCCTAAGTTCTTCAAGCTAGCCAGCCCTTGCTGTGGTTAATGACAAATGACTGTGGGAGGAATCTTTAATACAATAGCAGGTAAGATAATAAACACTAGAGGAAAGGAGAATGAGAAAGGAAAGAACCTTTTGGCTTATGTCCTTGCATGCCATCGTATCTCTGCAAAGGAGCTTATTTAAGTAGAATAGTTCCAGGACGTCAGCATACACCCTACATACCTGATTTTATTTACTACTTCACTGCAAATGCAGTGCATCTTCCTCAGAAGTCACGTTAGAACTCACACATGAAACAGGCAACTTGGAGACATCACAGCTTGATGTGCAGTTGACTGGTAAAATACCATTCGTCCTCACTGGTACTTTGGTTACATTCCAATAAACTTTGGGAGTAGCTCTTGCGCAGCTGTGGGTTTCCCAGTCTTTCACTATTTTTCCTAGTGTCTTTAAAATTGTAAGATATTAAAACAGTGGGAAACTGATTTCGAAGGAGCTTAGTGGATTTTCTGCTTTAGGTTTCAAAGGAAGCAAGTTGGAGTCCAAGAATCCTTAATTGATGTCATTCCATCCACCTCTCTGAAGCTAGATTTTTAGATACAAACCCTGTTCAGAGCTATCTCTCCACAATTGAAATGCCAGTGCACTGACCCCCATTTCAACTGCATGCCCTGCCAGCTTCTTGAGCTGTGGTGCTTATTAATGAAATAAGCAAACATGGAAGCATTTGGGTTTTTCTTTTCCTTTTTTTCCTTTTCCTTTGTTTTCCCTCTCCCAACAAACCTGCAGTCATTAAGTGCCATCGTGAGAGAGGAAACTGCTTGTTAAAAAGAAAAGCCCTGATTTTTTTTTTTTCTTTAATGAAGAATACCATCAGGAGCGGGCTATGATTAATACACATAATTGAAACAAATTGCAGTTAACTGCAGAAAAGCATCTCCCAGCTGCTGACAGAAGGAAATTGCTGACAGCCTTTTCCCATTCAATGAAGAAAAGAGAGAGAGAGAGGGAGAGAAAGGAACCGTGCCCAGCACATGTAAATACATGGCTACTGCTTGCACATGCATGTATGAAAGCACTCATGTAGCCAAAATGCATGTAAGTCATCATGCATGTATCTGCATGTACAGACATGTCACGTGCAGGTTGCAAACCCTTTTGCACACATTTGTAGCTACTGTACCTCTATGTACATAAGATCCTTGCATGTCTGTGGATACCTGTTTTGCTCAACATACTGCATACCCACATGCAGCATGACAGTAATGTCAATTTAATGAGAACAGCCCTGGAGGCACTACATGCTCCACCAGAGAGAGGAGGCTCCAGCTGTCTGTGTACTTGCACACATAAAGTTGCATATTCACGTATGAAACAACAGAGACACTGTCTTCTGAAGGGAGCCCTTCCTCTGGCTTTATCTTTAGGAGGATAAGGCAGGCTCATTTTTAGCTTTTAAAATGTCTTCCATCACTACCCTGTTCTTCTGTCCCTTTCACCTTCTGTTTTTCATGCTCCTTCTATGTCATTAACAGCCTAAATAGAAAACACTTAAACGCAGGAGAGAAGTCTGAAGCTAGGAGAGCCATTTTTGATTGAAATGCTATACAGATGGCTAACAGGCATACCTCAGAGCCTTGTCTGATTCAGAAAGTTGCTCTGGAGAGGAATTTAATATCCATAGTTTATTCAGTTGCTGGCTACTGCTAAGACAATCAACGAGTGGGTTGCATTGATTGTTTTGTGGTACAGTTTTGTCATGTATGGATCAATTAACTGGCCCATCCAGTGATCGGCACCCACACAGCCATGTGGTTGTTCCAAAGCAGGCAACCCGTTGCACTGAGTGGGCCACAGGAATGCTAGTGAGCAGAAGGCAAAGTCAGAGACCTCCAGCAGATTGTTAGTAAGATCTGGCAAATTGGTTGGCAAAAACTGCATTGACAATGATGCTCTAATATTTACTGAACATACTTTCTTGTGGTCGTCTGTTGATTTCATAATCTGAGCTTCTATTGGCCACTTCATAAGGGCATTTTGACTTATTTAGAGTCAAGCAGGAACATCAAGTATGAGTTATTTCTCATGTATCTGCCTTTAAAGCTGATTGCTACGGTGTGATGCCAGATGGTAAAAAAAAAAAAAATAGTTCTTCCTGTTGTGGTTCTGCCCATTGAAATAAAGTCATGAAGTCTGTTTTTAAACACGTGCATATTATAAGTGTTATAAAAATAACCTGCTTGAACTGGTCCCTAATCTGTTATTCCCCCTCCCTTTGTGCCGGTGTTCACTGTAAACACATCAATATGAAGCAGTTAGCAAACAAACATTCCTTTATCAGAGGTGTATGTCAATCCCAATGGAAGCTTAACAGCTCAGGCAGGCAGATGCAGCAGTAGGGAAATAACTGATAAACTCAGATGTTACAGGTTATGGATTGTGTTTATGAGTTAGTGGTTCACAAAAGATGCAACCTAGGGGATAAAAGAGGGCTGGAGCTATTGATATTTGAAGTTCAACCTAGGAAATGGTGCGTTCATCTTTTGCACTACCCAGGGACCTTGGGAAGAGTCCCAGAACATTTTAGTGAAATACTCGAATGCTGAAACACTTTAAAATAATACCAGGTGGATGGTGCTGGAAGGGAGGTAGCTGACTCAGGCTATTGCCATAATAACAAATCACTCTGAGGCAAGTGAATTTACCTGTTCCAAAACAACCACATGTGTACACTGGTAATTCTAAGGGAAAGCAAGCTAACCCAGCATATTCACATGGAGGTGTGAGCTGCCTTGCATTTACTGAAGGGTAAGGCGATGCATGTGGGCAGCTACCATGAAGTAGCTGGTATGATCTATTCTACACATTTATCCATTGGACAGAAACACGAGTGCCCAGCCTCTCAGTCAGGGTCACTGCTTGGCATGCAAAACCAAGTCTTCTGTTGCTGTAACTTATTTCTGCCCCTTTAAACTCCCCTTGCAGCTAAGATCATATACCCAACTGCATTTTAGTCCCCAGTGGTTATACAATGTTGATGCAGAGCTATATGCACAAGATACAGTCTGCTCTAGAAAGAGCTCTACGTGTTGGTTGTAGCAATTTCTTTTATAGAGGTGAAAGTTAGAGTCTGGCACAGTTAGAGTCTGGAGGCTCGTATGCCTGCAGGGCTGCAACACCTTGAAGGATAAGCAGGACTGGCCACACTGCCCACGTCCTTCATCACAGCCTGTTCTGACTGGTGCTTATGTGACTATCAGGAATTGTAGCTGGTTGATGATTACAATTCCTGTCAAGGATCATTTTTGTCTTTTGCGGCCTGGCAGCCTCAGTTCTGCCAAATTTCAGCACATATTTATAAACCATGCTAGAATCACCCAGGACTAAAGGTACTTTACAGAGTTGCTACAGTTCTTGTAAGAGCTTGAAAACGAGTTCTTAATTCACTCCCCTTGAGAAACAGAATCAAAGGGGCCCACAAGCTTGTTCTACCAGATGCTATGAAATCTTAAAGTCAGCACTAACATTTGTCTACTGATATCTCTGCAACCTGAGAACTTATTTTAAACTAGCATTCATTGTAGAGGCCATTCAAGGAGAAGTTGCTGGTGAGGGGGACACCAACTCTGTCTCATACTGCATCACAGTATGGTCAAGCCAAGCAGATCGCAGAAGTTTGAAGTCTAGCTAGTCATCTGTAGGACAAAGAAACAGGAAAGTGACGCTCCAGATATGTGTATTGACAACACCAGGAAAAACTATGATCCTCTGTGGGCTGCAGATGGGGGAGCTTGATGTTATAAGTTGTCAGGTAACTGTACAGAAGCTTTCAGTATTGGTATGTGCTATTTGCAGTGACTTCTCTTGCTGCTTTGTCCTCCCAGAGTAGTTAAGTTATGCAGTTTCCTTTTGTTTGTGGGATTGAAATATAGTTAGAAGCAAGTAAAGGTTGTGTAAAATTAGAAAAAAAATACTTAATGGAGCTTTTTTTTTTTTTAGTCCAATTGCCTGAGTGTAAGGATAAAACTGCATCTATATGTATATATAGATAGATCAATTATATAAATCAATATAACTATATATCATTCCCCACCTCTTATTTTTCTTAAATCTGCAGAACCAACACAGTTGTGAGAATATAAGTTATACCTTGTTCTGACATATGTATTAACAGAATAGATTTTAAAATTATAATGTCAAGGCCAAATTCTGCCAACAGTCCTCCTTCAGCAGCCCCATAAGAGATCATGGCATTGTGAAGGTATGAGAAGAACTTGGTCTGTCAAAATTCTGTTTCTAGAGATAGTGTGCAAAAAGATCCCAGCTTGTCTGTGACTCTACAAAGTAGTGGCAGACCTAGCAGTTACAGGGAAAAAAACCCCTTAATTTTTATTGGAACTGAGCACATTTGACTAGATAGCTGTCAAGATAGAGTTAACCTGGAGGGTCTGGAGGTTACTTTGGCAAAGTCCATTTTCAGAATTTTCTTGTATTTTATATATATAGATCTTTTCTACATAGCAGGGGATTCAATGATCCCTCACCCTGGCTGTGTACAAGGATATACAAGGGTTTACCCTGTGGGTCTTCACCAAAACTGCCATCCCACCTTCCCAAAACCTCTGACCAGCTTTCAGTTCCAAAACGGCAAGACCCCAGTGGCAGTGGGTTAATGGAGTTTTAAAGTGTGGGGAACAGCTTGAAGAGGGGCCATACTTTGGTAACACAGAGGTTGGAAAATATTTATAAAATATACAAATGCCCCTGGTGTTTAGATTAGTATAAGAGTCCTTGCTATTTACAACAAAACAAACCCCAAACACAAAACGACAGAAATAAAGACCCTTCAGGGCAAACTCATCTCCAGAAAAATAACAGCAGCACCTTTCTGAACTGAAAGAGTAACATACGTTTTTCAACAGTAGTTGTAACACAAGGGCTGTGTCACATTTCCTGCAGGGAGATTTGAAAAGTCTTTTTTACAGAAGCTGGGCTTTGCTTGTAAGAGTAAGAATTACATCAGTTCTGACCTTCTAGCAACAGGCTTAGGAAAAATTACATGAATGTAGATACCAGCATGATCGCTGTCTTATATCCAGCAGTATACCCTCACCGATTACTGTAAAATTACTCCTAATTTTTATCAGGGCCAGTGGGTTCAGATTTTGGATTACAGTACTGAAGAGAGGCACTGATTTGGCTTTTGGTTTTTATTGGTTTTAGTTGATATCCAGTGTTGATAACTTGTACAAGGCTTTAATAAGATTGTGCTACCCAGTAGCTTGAACTAATGAAAACAGCTGGGCTCATTCTTGGTGCTGTCACATCAAGATATGAAAGTCATTTCATTGATGATATGAAGTTACTAATTTTGAATGAACTGATAGAATAGCTGTGATTTATTATTCCAAATAGCATAGATAATTTCAGAAATTTATGAAAAATGGTGAGCTGATAACTATTTGAAGAGATTTACAGTATATACTAAGCATGGATTTTTATTTCATATAATGCATGAAATTTATGTATGTAGTATGTATATATCAAAAGACCACATGGAAATAGCCAAGAAACATTTACAATCATGATAAAACTTTTTCAGTGGAATATAAAAAACCTTCACCATAATGAAATATTTAATTTCAAAGTATCTGTGGTTTGGCAGGTGTTGAAGAGACGTTATGTACTTCCAGTGATTAGCCAAAATACTTTTGCCTAAGTACCTTTTCTGTTCATCAGCATCTTTACCAGATAGAGATGCTAAACTGGTACATTTATTGCACTGCTCTTGAGCTTCCCCCACTCTCTGACCTCACATGACTTTCTGTACCTCTTAACCCACTCTTATTTCTCAGTCTTGTCTGGATTGCATGTAAAATCTTCAAAAGCATGCTTAGTTTTCCACAAGTGAGTAGGTGAATTAGATGCTGACCCCAGATGACTTTTGTGGAGCTCTGGCAAACTTTTATTCTGTGAACTCTTCTTAGTGTCATCTAGCTCCTATTCTGTACATACAGGGAGTTACTAAAATGGAATGCCCCTTTTAGAGTCTGTTGTTGCAATGCAATAATAGTAAAACTAGTAAAACCCCAAACCAACTGATAATAGTAGGCTGTGTTGTCTTTTGCACGTACAGGGAGACTACTGTGCAAAAGACTGACCTCTACTTTTTCAAATTAGCACGTGAACTCCAAGTGCCTAGGATTTGCTCTTGAAATTTGAGATACGTTGGTTTTGACGTTCAAGCATGTTGGATGGCGTGCAGCTATTAGAGAAAATCATGTTAGTGAAGAGAGACTTCAGAAAATGCAATGTGTAGGGTTTGCCCAAGCCTAGCACTAAGCCAGCAGCAGAGCTGAGAACGTGCAGATATTCTCTGAGCCTTTCCTGGGCCACAGATCCTTTGGACAAATGACTAGACCATCCACTTCATGTTTAGGTGTTTGTGCCTCCCAAGAGAAGCAGTCTTCTGCTTACTTGGAAATGGAATTGCACTTTCATGGGATGAGCCTCCTTGTCATTATTAGAAGAGACTACTGACAGGTTTTATTACTTTTCAGGTTCTAACTCAAGTGTATTCAGCTTAGTTCTTTTAATGAATGTATTTATCGATGTGCTGTTAGGAGCTAGTCCCACAACAGCAGAGGTATAGGATGGCAGAGCGACACTTGTCTTCACCTCCTCTGTTCTCTGTGCTTTTGTTTTCTAGTAAGGAACTTTGCTCCTTCTATCAGCTTTGCACATATTTATACAGACATGTATTTATTTGTGCGTGGGCTTAATTATATACTTCACAAGAGCTTTCCCTGTCCTCTCTGCTTTCCTTTCTTGTTTTACACGGGCCTTGTTTTTGCATATAGCTTTGCCACAGCCAAGCTGTAAAGGAAGTAATAAAGTGTGCGCGTGGCAAAATAAGGTGGAATCAAACCCTTGTATAGCTGCTCTCTGTCATTTTTATGTGCATCACTCTTTCCCTTCTGTCTGTAATGGTCTAGAGTCTTCCCTTCCTTCAGCTTTATGTTTTCAGCATTGTGTTAATTGTTTGTGGTGTATGGGTTTTTCAGCAGCATGCAGTGGGAAAGGTCAGCTGTCAGAAACAGGCCTGTCCACAACTGATAAGGCATTCGAGAGATTGGATTTGACTCATTAAGCACCTTCCCTGTAGACATGGAGTCTGCTCTGCCGCAGAAAAAAACCCTAAAGCAGGAAGGGAAAAAGCCCAGGATGAAGTTGGAGCATGCGCCAGAAACACTGGCTCGCCCTCCCTCTTGCCCCCGCGCGCGATGCCAGCGCTCGGTACACTTCCACCGCGTTTGCATCCTCACACACCATGGACGTCTGTGCTTACGCCCTGAGATTGTGTGCATTCACTCCTGTGTTTACACCTAGACAAGACGCGTATTCATTTTCTCTGTGTACATATGTGTGCGTATAAGTCCTCACATGTATGTGCCCTGAAGTTACATGGGGAGGTGCATTTCATTTCTGCCCTCACATGCGCACTGTAAGGTGTACAAGGATGTTAATTATCCCACACTTTATATGTATGCATGCACAGCCATTCTAAGCTGGTTTTGTGTGTTTCTTGCTCTGTTGTAAATCTCTTCATACTAATGCCTGCTTCCTTTCATGCTGTAACAAAGGACACATCTCCTCTTTATCTGTATATATCGTGTTTGTTCAGATGCACTTTACCTGCCTTTCCATAGAAATATGCTGGGCATCTAAACTGCCTATACCTGCATATACACATCCACTGCCCTGGTAAACAGATGTGAACTTGCTTCTGTATAGACATAGCAGAAACCTAGCCTGTTTCTCATTGCATACAAATGCACACATTTTTGCCCCTAAATAATTACTGGCCAAAGCTGCTCTGCCAGCTTGTAACAGTCCCTTGCCTGTGGCTTTGTTTTGAGAAGAATTGTCGTGCCTCAAATTGGGTTTGGATACTGCTATTTTCATAAATGGTCTTAACGCTGTCTCACAACGAGCATAAACAAAGGGCAGCAGTACTGTTTGGCAGTGTATTTTCATACTGTGGCAGGACTGGGGTTCCACACATACACACTCTCCCATAATACTAAAGCTGTGAGGAGCTGACGTTACCGCAGCGTCTGTGATACTGGTCTCACGCGCTGCTCTGCCCCGCTCTGCATCTCTCTTCCACCTCACTTTTGCTTTTCACCTTCCTTCTCATCTCCCCTTTCCCATGGGCATGGCTTTCAATACAGCTCAGTGGTATTGAAAAGGATAATTTTGTGGATCATTATTGCGTTATTACAGTGATTAGCGTTAACTATTTTTCTACTCGCACTTCGCGCTGGAAGGATGCCCAAAGGGCTCCTTGCTCAACAGCAAGCCTGACGCCTGCTGGAAGGCTGCTGCTAACACAAGCGCATGTGCATGCGCAAGCACACACGCCTAACTCTTACAGTGCTGCCTCTCGGCTCCTGTCCTTCCAGACCCTTTCTTTGAGAGCTTCCAGCAGTTTTCTAAAACAGTGCCCTTCAATGGAAGCAGGAATTTCCCCTCCCTCTGGGCTCCTTGGATGCGCTTTTGTTCTGAATGCACTTTTCAGCTTGCTTTCCCTCAATGTTGGTGTAAATCTTTTTTGTTCATTCCTGCAGTCAGTCTTGGAAGACTCCTACTAACAGTCCCCATGATTTTTTCCAAGCAGGACCAATCCTACCACGCATGTAAGGAAGACTGTGATAGCTACCTAATGTTTTTCTCCCTAATGCCTAATGGCTTTTTACTAAGGTCAGAAAGTTTGGGGAAGACCTCATCTTTAGCATGGTAAGGAACAAAAATGCCATGAGTGCATCCTGTTTTATTGGCTGAATGTTAGTACTTTTGAGTCTACACCCAGTCATACACAGGTCTAAATACTTAGCATCAGGATTAGTGTTGGCTGTTTGACTTCTGGTTTTTTTAATAGGCTAGAAGAGTAAGGGTGGTGTGAAACTGGGGGTTGCAACTGGGATACAGGTTGCTGCTGAAGAATAGTAAATCTCTCTTAGGTGGTGAATATCATGTTGCTTGTTGGCATGCAAGTTGCTTCAGTTGTTTAGAAAGGCGTGGTCTGTATAAGACAATAGCACTGTTGCTCAACAGAGCACATAAGATAAAAAACTGGTGAATTAAGAGCTTAGCTGTACACTTGCACGCTCTTACCCTGCTGTACTGTCATGCATGTTCTACACAGAAGGGCAGAGGGCCTGGGTAACAACTCAGCAGTAGAGATACCTCTAGGGAAGCAGGGCTGGTGAATACATTCAATCTTGAGTTTTATGTTCACGGTGCTGCGATGTTCTCTCTCTGGTCAGTTTGCACTTTGCTGAAAGTTCAGTCTGTAATGAAACATTTCTACTGGGTGGTATGTTCAGAGACTGGCATCCTTATGTTTTAGAATGATGCAACAGGAAAATAAGTAAACTAGAGAACATGCAGAGCAAAATAAAAACATAAGAAAAAGTGAATACAGCAGCAGTAGGAATTGTCCTCACCCATGCTCAGCAGTGAGGAATCTAGAGGAGTTCTTATGCCCAGCACATCATCATGGTATCTCAGCTCTTGACAAAATTAGTAGCAAAACCTTGCTTCTCCTGCACCTTCTGGAGCAGGGAGTGAGACTACCAAAATTGCTCAGAGAAATGAAAAGAAAAAAGTATGCTTTGTTCAACCAAAACAAATCGTGAATTCATATGAATATATCAAATTGTTTCAGGCAAATTATTTTTTTAAATTGATTTATTCAGCATCATTCACTTCAAAATAAACATGTTTCATGCTTTTATTTTAAAATGGAGCTCTTTTTAGAGAAATGTATTTTTAAGGTAGTGTAAAACAAAATTGTTAAATTTCATTTTGGCTTAAGCAAGACATTGTCACAGGATTGGGGTTTTTTGTCTCTTTGGCCAGTTGGTCAGAACATAAATAAATAGCACAGCTCTAAGTACACATTGCCACAGTCAAACTGATACTTGGAGTTTATTGTTTCTTTGCAAATAGCGGAGAATGCAACATCACGCACTAATACACTTGTTTGTATTTTGCAAACAACAGAAAATAGGTGGAGTGAAGGATGTCCACGACACTCTGCACACTGCATATACACCTGATTGGCATGTGGCTTCTCCTCGCAAATGTGGAACATTTCTTATTTGCAGAGAAGTTTTATTAAACTCGTAGAGCATTCTTTTCCTATAGGTCTCAAGGACTTAACCTATATTTTTGTTATCTTTGTAGTACAGATAGAGACAGACGAGGTTAATTAAGTGCCTCAGGTTGCACAGTAAATCAGTGGCAAAGTTGAGGATAAAATGCTCAGTTTCTGACTTCTACACCTGTAGTTTGTCATTTAGATCAATTTTGGTGAGCAATTTAAAAAATGATGTTACCAACCATATGCTATAATCTTTTGTAGACATGTCATTTCATTTATTCATTTTCATTATTGTAGTACTAATACTTTTGTCATCAAAGCGTTTTAGCTAAAAGATTTTATGAATACATTTTTTCAGCAATTTTGTGTGGTATTGAAGCAGATGATGCTGGTGGGTGATTTCTCTACTAAGTGGTTCATTCGCACAGGTTCAGATTCTCCTTCAAACCCTTCTGTTTTCTGCTTCCCTTCAGAAAAAGACAGAAAAGGTGTTTTAGAGAGTTAGGAGGGAATCTGTGGCTCATATTATTGATGAATCTAGGTTTAAATAATCTCTGTCTATGCTGAATATGTGGACTAACTAGGAGATTTTCTGTGATACAGCTGATATTTTTTTTTTCCTCTCGGAAGAGATTTTGTTGAAAGGACAGCAATATACTGCCGAGTGAAGAAGAGTCTTCCGGGGTTGAGAAGCAAAATACCTTTTCATTTGTGTGTATTTTCATTTGTTTAAAGGGTATGAACTTCAACTCTATATTTAATAGGTGCATACTCCAAAAATGTATAGCAGTCATACTTCTAACAGACTATTAGTTCTATCACCAATATGTGAAAGTGATACATGGAAGCGGCTTTCTGTTTTCCATTAGATAGTACATGTCAACTGTTTGAGGATCAGGAGCCTAGAGGGTATTCCTCCTTTCTTTGGGTTAAAGTTTCAGGCACTGTTATGCCTGTTCCCTCCCTTTGCTCTCAGTCTTCAATGTGCAGTGGCCCAAATTCATCAGGAGAGCTAAGCCACTTCGCAGAGCTCGTTCTGGACATCTTAGGCATGGTTTGCAGTCCAGGCGTCTGAGCCTCCTCTGTGTTGGAGCCAGCCCAGAGAGTATTGTCCAAGCACACAGGCAGCAGCAAGCGGAGTTGGAACCTGCGGCTCCTGGAGCTCTCATGCAGTATCTTTAGAGAAAGCAGTTCTTCCTCCTGTTTTCATTAAGAGCTTTGGAGCTCAGGGGAAGAACAGATTAGTCAGGTTTGACAAAAAGATGAACACGAACATTCATTGTATTGCCAAGTCTCCTTGATCTCTTCTGGGCTTAAATTTGAGGACCTTTTAACAAGCATTTTCCTTTAGACTAAAAGGATAACACGTAAAGCAGCAGATAACAGAGAGGGCATGATTCATGCTAGGCACTTAGTGTTCTCTGGTGTAACATAATGCTTCCTTTGCTTTTACTAGTGAGATGAAAGAGCTTTTTGGGTAAGATCAGAGCTGCTGTACTATGTGCAAAATTTGAGTTCAGTACTGGAAGAGCACTGGCTGTTGAGTGCTTCTCACCTTTGCTTTGGGCTCCTAGTCTAATGTTGCTCTTTGCATTTCTTAAACATGATGAGAGATTTGTCCTCTATTGATTCTTACCTACATAGTTTCTGATATTACTGTAAATCTTCTCTGCTTTCAAATTACAAATTATGTAGATTCAATAAATGAGAATGAGGGGCCTGAGGAAACAATAAATGAAACTTTCTGAAAAATCTAATGTTACACAGAATGTTTTAAAGCTAGTAAGCATTTGGGAAGCTACTCTTTTTACCATGGGACTCCAGCTCAGCACTTAATCTTCTCCATTATAACCTCTTTCTATGATTTTACAGGCAATTTTTTTCCAACAGCAAAAATTCTTTTTCTTCTGAAAATTCATTTGTATCTTTTCCCTCAAGTTAGAAGTAATATTCATTTTATAAGGTTTTATCAATGCAGTCTGTTCAGTTGTCTCATTGTGACATTAAGATGACTTAGACATTCTTACTTAACAGTTTGTGGAGTATAAATGCAGTATATGATATGACTCTCAAAGCTTCCACATATCAGTATCACTGTTGGTGATGCTTGGAAGATGCTTCATGCATAGAAGAATGTTTTGCACACTATTTCTTATGTATCTAAATAATTAAATGAGCTCTCTAAGATTTTTCATACAAATATTTGCTTTTGGCTATCAAGTGCACAAAAGTGTGTATGTGAGGGTGAGAGCATGGGACCTTATAAGAGGGTTTGATTAGTGGTGTCACTGATTCAGTCAGGTGGTGTGAAGAATAATCAGACTAGAAAAAACAGAACTATTTGGATGTATTATTTTTCCTGCCCAAAGGCTAGAAAGGAGGAAAGCAACAAAAAGATTTGGACAACTTAATGGAGGATGCAGTAATCTGCTGTTTAGCTATTACTGGAATCTGTCACCATCTCTTTAAAATAACAGCCTGATTGTTACTAAACCATCCAGCTTTGTTTTAATAACATGAATCTGGGTGAGATGCTCTGACTGCTTCTGAGGGCTTTCATTAGGGTTTCAGCATTCAGTCACTGGACAACTCTTTCGGAGGGTGATGGAAATATTTCACCTTTTTTGTCCTTCAGAGGTGTTGGCTGACTTATGTTCTGTGTCATTTGATGTACAGTTTCCCCTCTCCTAACCTCTGAGGGAACATCAGATACATGTGAAAGTGACTTGGAACATAAATCGTTCGTTATTCTATAATGTTGTTGAGGATCATAGCTATTATAGGTGACTCCCAGGACAACCCTTCTGCCCAGAACAGAATTGTCTCCTAGTAGAATTTATGGGGGTTTGCCCATACTGGGGTTCTGCCACATCCTTTGGGAGGTGATGCCTTGATCTCTCACAGCTCTACATCTAGAACAGCTTCTAAGTGTTTTTTCCCCTTTGTTCACATGGTTCATATATAGAATTTATTCTTTGTTATGACTTGTGTCAAAAGATTTCTTACAGCTCAGTTAGAATTTTAAAACTTTAGGTCTCTTGTTTATGGTGTAAAAATTATTATAGAAAGGAGACAAAGATACATGTACTGGCACGAAGACATTTAGTCATGTCCATACCCTGCTATACAGTGACAAAGCAGGAATACCTGTTAATTTCAGCAGTACAGGAAGACTGCCACAAAATTTATTCCCAGAAACACCAAGTTCAATTGTGCTTGCTAGGATCATGATGTTAGCCAGTCATCCTATCAGAAATAAATTACGTAGTTTCCTTGTGTTAAATGCCATGCTGCTGAAAGCATAGCTGATGCCCATGTGCAATAAGTTCATAGCCACTGACCACCATGGCTCTACTGTAATACTCTACTGATGCCACTAGCATGTCCTCAGGTGAGGAGGGCCCGTCATTCAAGCAGCACAACTAATGCCAACAGTGAGAACTTCTGCTGGTTTTACCTCCTTGCACTTAGGCCTTCTGCATAGCTGTATTTTATAACACTTATTGCACTAGCTTAATTATCTATCCACAATACATTCTGAGTACACTGATACTTTTCCTTCTGTGTTCTGGATTCATGGTGACGTTGGGTTTTGGGGGAGTTTTAGGGTTTGGGTTTGGTTTTTTTTTCCCTGCCATGGTGGGTGATAGTCCTCTACTTTAATAACAGCTCTGTGGTTAGTGAATAACTGTGGAAACAGGTTTTTTTTTCTTAGGACAAGTTGCACACCTGTAGGATTGTCTGAAGTTATAGAGAACTATTAAATGGTAGGGAGAAAAGGTTCTTGTAAACACTGTTTTCCTTGTTGACCTCTGCTTGACAGAAGGTCAAGGGAGTACCCAGCTGTTCTGCTGCGTCTGTCATTAAAGTACACTGCTTTGACAGAGAAGCCTGATGCTTGACACTGTTAGACCATTCCTAGATTATCACACAGCACCAGCTCTTCTGTGCAAAGCACAGCCAACCACTCAGATAAGGTAAATCCCACCGAACATTGGAGTGGTTATTAATTCTGAAGCAGTGCAGACAGTTTGCTTTTCTTACTGACAGGAAACATGCTCCAATGTTGGCTGTAAACCAAACCCCAGTGAGATAGGGACTGCCTCAGAGCACACCTGTAATGCAGTGGGTTTCGACAGAAGTTGAGAGGGTGAGCAGCTGCTTGAAGTTTTCTTCAGGAGACTTCCGGAAAGTCACTGTCCCTTTCATATTTTTCTAAATATTTCCTGATTGTGTCTGAGGCCAGAAGTCCTGTTACATGAGATGTTGCTTTTGTTGAGTATTAAACTTCATGCCCCTGCAAAGAATCAGTGCTTGTAGGATTTGCTGGTTTTGGCTTCACTGTCATGAAGTATTTATTTTCAGGCATCATCCAAAACTTTGGAGGGTCCTCTGCTCCACAGTCGTTGTTGGGGTAACTTCCTGGCAGGACTGGAGAAAAATAGGAGGTTGGTTTCCCTCCAAAAGTATATGAGAACCTGTGGAATGAGTCCAGCGTGGGGAGCTAGGAGATCCTGAACTCAAATGCTTCGTCTACTATTGATTTTCTTGGTGGCCATGAGTAAATCCATTAAAATGTCTGTGCATTTATTTCCTCATGTATAAATCAAAACGCTAAGGTTTCTCTGCTTCCTAGTGATGTTGTGAATTTTGAATATTTGAGTCCTCCTTTGTAGAAAGAGCTGTGACAGGAACACATAGCAACAGCTTTGCACATAAAAACTGAAGTTAAAATTACCATCTGGTTCTCCTGAACAGGCAATATAGCAATATGTAATATGGAAAGATCCCCAGTCTTTTCCTCTCCTGGGAACCTGAGACTCAGCAAGCTCTGGGGTTTCTGTAGGGATGAGAAGAGCCATGAGCTTGGCTTAGGTAGTTGTTGGCCTTGCTTTTGTTTCTGTTCTTGCTATCAGCCTGCAGTATGTGTTGATAGCTGATTTGGGGATTTGAATAGGTATAGATCTGAGACTTGCAAAACTCGCTTTGCAGTGGATGGGTGGTGGTAACTGCTTAAAGTGTTAGCTGTGCCTATTCATGTTTAGTCAGGAAAGGATAACGTTCTCCGGCTTCTTAAAGTGATGGGTGACTCATTTCATTAAAGGAAAATGTCTGTGTTGGTCAGTTTGAAGATGCTGGGATTTACTTCTACTCTGGTGATTTCTGTGAGGCTTTGAATATGTCAAAGGTTTACGTCTGAATGTGGAGTTTTAAACAGGTCTTGGATCTCTGCAAATCCCAGCTGTTGCAGAGAATTTAGTTATATAAATGTGTTAGAAAATAAATAATGGGTTTAGATTAACAAGTGAAATGGAAGGTTTAATTCCCTACATGTTCTAACCTGCTTTCAGATTCTGTTTTTTGTAAATCTGTTTAGTATTAACTGAGTTAAAAATTAAATCCTGCAAATCATGTATATATCAAGAGTTTGTAAACGTATTCTAAATGCTGGTTTAAGTAAATGTTATTTTATGCAGTTGCATTGTCACACCAGTTCAAGTTAATGTCACTTACTATATACAAGGTTTCACATCCCAGTAAAACCAAGGTTTGATCTATTGCTTCATGTAACATAAACCAAGGATCCCTGTTGGCTTTGAGTTGGGCTTAAGTTTAACTATTCTGTGTTAGCTGTGTTGCTATGCAGAGGCTCCTTGGTACACTACTGTTGCCGAAAAACTCGGAATAAAGAACTTATCAACACCAATTTAGTGTAGATAAGCAGACACTTCTTTATTGACGGCCGGGTGCGCGGGTGAGTCCTCTCACGAACCACGCACCCCGAACACCAAAATCATACACCTTATATTAAACTTATTCATTCATATTCATTAGACTTCCAAAAAATGTTATACATATTCATTAAATTTCTGGGAAGTTATTAGCATATGTTAATGTCCTTTACGCATGCGCATTGAAGGTCTCTGGTGGTCTTCTATAGCCCTCTGGTGGTCTTCCACAGTCTTCCTCACTTTGTCCGATAGTTGACCTCTTAGGTGATTCTGCGCAGTACAACTTTCGCCATCATATATTTGATTACATAAAATACATTCAATGTTAATTCCCAAATTTAACCTTTTCAATGATTGGTCCTCAATCACGTCACTTTATTAATATTCTTATACTAAGACACTCATTGGCTGATTTCACCTGGTTCCACTACCTGTAATGTTGACCAAAGTGGGGTTTCATGTAACAGAACTAAGGTCCATAACGATCTCTCTCTCAGTCTCCTAAAACAAAACACTACAAAGCTAACAAATCAGTCAAAGTTTCTATGGTTAACTAATTTTAAACAATACTTATTCTTTTATTATTGTGCACAGCACATCTTGTATGTTCCTAAATTTCTTATGACTATACTGTTGTTATAATCTACTCAAAATCACCTTAAATCTCAAACTTGTTTAAGATATATATATTTTATTACTTGTTATTTAAATCCTAAATATTCCTACTAATGATTTTGGCCAATTCCTCCGGCCTTGGTACAGGGTTATACAGAGGATTTCACAGCAGCTGTTGGTTGTTGGTTAAATATATGAAATGCCATAAAAATATATAATTCTATATTCCTATTAAAATTAAATATGATTAATTCTAATAATAACAAATCAATAATAAATCAGTAACATTTCCCCTAAATCAGTAACACTACCACTGTTTAAAGAATATAGAAGCCATAAATATCACAGTGCAATTTGTGGAGCCTTCAGAATGTACAGCATAAGGCTAACAAATAACAACCAGTTCACCACTCTCTGGTCTTCCAGATGTCACCAGACTATGCCTGAAAGCATATGGAAATACTTTTTCCATATGGAGGGCTTTTAGGGCTTTTTCTCTTATACATGGTAGAGAGAACCTGTATCCCTTTCCCCCCTCCATGCTGTCTGGTATTCTCAGGTGCTTTACAGTCATAGTTATCACATATGTCAGAGTGTCCTCACAGTCAGGAGAGCAGGGAAAGACTGTGCTTGGTAAAAAGCCTTTCATGTGGCCTGACACATGCTACTGTGTTGTAGTGTGGAAGAACGCACTGCCAAGCTCTTCAGCGATTTGAGCCTAATCTGTGCACTGAAGCCTTTCTTAATAGTGGTAAACCAATCATCCACGTGGCCACTGATAAACTGTTTAGGAACTAGTTGTTTGGAGAATACAATTTTAGAGAGTATGTTGACCTTGGGAGTTGTGCTTATGAGGCATGGGGTGGACAGGTGTGAATTTGGATTGGCCAGTGAACCCCAGAGAGATTTTTGTGTGTGGTGATCTGCAAATTTGAATGTCTATCCAGAGCAGCCACAGGAGGGAGAAAAAAACACTGTAACAACATATGAAACAGAAATAGGTGACATTCTCCCAAGAACAGGAATCATATAAAGATGGAACATGTCCAGAATCCCATCTGTGATAAGGGTCAGAAGCAGATGACTGGAAGAAACAGGCAGATGACGTAGTTGCATGCAGAGGTGGGTTGATAGCACCTTTTATTAAAACCAATGGTACAAGTAAGAGTAATAGCTCTCTGAATTCTCTCTGCTCTGTTTTGATGAGTCTGCAGTGGTTGCCTTAAAATACCATTTAGATTTCTAATCTACGCTTTGCCTTCTCCTTTGTACTGCGTAGACCAGTGAGTTTTTGTCTAAGTGGTTGAGAAAGTGAAAATGAGCCCTATTAATGTCTTGTACTGACTGAACAATCAGCCCCCCACGCCCCCCTTCCCAAAGACGTCAGTGCTTCACACATCCATGGCTGTGGGAAAAAGGCTCAGTCATAATGATGGTGTTTGACTCCTGCCCTCAGACACCGGCTATTTGATGGGAATTACCCGCAGGTACATAGAACATGTGCCCGACTTAATTGTAACATGTTCCCTTCCAATGGATCAGGAGTGACTACGCAGGGGAATTAACATCGTGGAGAGGGTTGTGAAGTTAGGCTTAGCTCTGACTTCCAGAACTGCAATCAATATCATCCCTCTGTGCTTAGGGTGTTTGAACACTGACACAAGTATATGCACTCTTTGGTGGTAGTTAAATGTATTCAGAACAGAGTCGCAGAACCAAGTAATTTGCAAAGGGCCTCCAGACGCTGTGTAGTCTAGCCACTAGCTCAGAGAATGTCCAGTTAGAGCACACAGCTCAGGACTGTGCATAATCAAGTGTCCATCAGGGGAAGAATTACTTCCCTTGGCCTGCTGGCTGCATTCTTGCTAATACAGCCGGGGATGCAGCTGGCTGTTGCTGAAAGGGCAGGCACTGGTGACTTGTGCTCAACTTGTCCACTGGGGCCCTGGGGTCTTCTTCTGTAAAGCTGCTTTTGAGCCAGTTGGCTCCCAACCTATACTGTTGCATGGAGTAATTTGTCTTACTATTTGCTCACAGGGGTGTATAGGCACATCATTTGCTTGCATAAGTACAAACACACATTACTGCTGCCTTCAAAGTGCCCAGATTTTTTAATGAGTTCATTCTGTGATACCCTCAATCAAGGCTGCAAAGTCTCTGCTTAAAGCAGACCTATCACTTGAGGATGATATATGTTCATGTTGCAACACTGTGCTGTTTTGAAACCATGCTGTAAGGGCACGGATTTTACCATGTACTTATTTTTCAAGAATGGCTATGACAAGTATTTTCCCTTCAGTCTTGTACTAATAAATTCTGGCTAATCTGTATTAGGATTACTAAATGAGACAAAATGAAGCAGAAAAATGCTATTAATGTCAACGGCAATAGCACCAGCACTTGCCTTATGCAGTGGATTGTAAGCAATGATAGCTTGACTGCTTGTACTACTTAGTTACTCATTGTCAGACTCACTTTCACAGCTGGGAGTCAGAAAGGTGCTGCAATATAGAGTGGGGGGATCTGAATAGCCTCCATTGTAAGTACCATTTTCCCCCAGATGGCACTGGTAGGAATGGGCTATAGAGAGCCTTCCTGCAAACTTTAACATCACCGTTCTGTATTTTTTCCACCGGGCAAAACCAGGGTACACAGCTGGCTCAAGTCACAAGAGTGCAATACGGCAGCAGAGCTGGCTCTGAGTGACTGTGGAAGCCCAGGTACTGGGAAGCAGACTTGCAGCTCACATGAAAGACTTTTATGGTATTCAAATGCTGCCTCTAGTTGCTAAGAAATTAGTTCAGTGGTTTTCCTTACTGCATGTAGGAGATTTTTTTCTTAAGGAGGAAATATGTCATGTCACATGCTGTGACTAATTCCCCTGTTTGTTTTTGCTGTATGAAAAAGAGATACTTGTCTAGTACAGATTTTCTGGATAAGGTGATCAAATAGGCAAAGTTCTGAGATGTGTTTACCAGCAACATCATTACTTATGGCTGTGGACAAAATGTTTTATGTGGACTTCCCTCATGCTTTCAGAGAAGGAAACTATAGGACACTTCATGTGGCTCTCTTGTCTGCTTGGTCTCTCATTCAATTGAAAGGAAGGGGATAGCTCTGTCAGGATTATATTCTGATGCCTGTCTTAAAATGCCTGGCAAATGGGTTAAGATAAGTTCAGACAACAGTAGCGATGAACCTAAATACTAATCTTTGGGAAATGTTGGTTTCTTTTGAAACAGTGCAGACCTAATGGTCATGTTGCAAACCACAGAGTTTTCTATCATTGTCCCAAAAACATTTTTAAGTGTCTTATAGCAGTGTCTTTGACTGTACTTTTCCTAGACTCCACGGCATACTTTTGAACGGTCCCTATGGTGACAGTGCTGCAGTGATACTGAAAACATGGCACAGAAATTCTTCAGTACCGAGGATCCTGCTGTTAATTCTCTTGATAGCCGTATTACAAGAGGAGCTGTACAGTCATTAGCATGCCATGATATATAGTTATATAGAACATTAACAGTGCTGTGGGATTGCTTAGAAATTTCATGACAACCTTAAATCTCTTCTTGGCTGACTGCTGAATAGTTCTTTTGTTTCCCCTTTTTTTCCAGCACGAGATGAGAACATGGCCACTTTCCGTGGTTCCGAATACCTTTGCTATGACCTGTCGCAAAACCCCATCCAGAGCAGCAGCGATGAGATCACTCTCTCCTTCAAGACATGGCAACGCAACGGGCTCATTCTGCACACCGGCAAGTCAGCTGATTATGTCAACCTGGCCCTGAAAGACGGTGCAGTTTCGTTGGTCATTAACCTGGGGTCTGGGGCCTTCGAGGCCATTGTGGAGCCAGTCAATGGCAAGTTCAATGACAACGCGTGGCACGACGTTAAGGTGACACGCAACCTGCGGCAGGTAATGGTGAAGGGGAGAAAATGCTGGGGGAAAATTTTGTTCTGTTTTATTGGGACAGGCAGATAGGAGAGAGTAATGGAGAAGTGGGGATGCTCAGTCACTGGAGTTTCTCCACCTTTTCTGGATCTTGGTATCTAAAGGACAGTGAAAAAGCATTAACTGGTGGGAATTTATCCCTGTTGTGATATTTTCATTTCCACTTTATTAATTTTCTGGTTTTTTTCACTTTGATTTCATAATAAAAACTTGTGACATTACTTTCATCTCTCTTTTCCTTTTCTATTTTTCTGTTCTCCCTTTTTTATTTTATTATTTCCTCAGTTATGATTCAATCTTATCAGTAATATTCTTGTTGCATTTAATTACTGTGGGAACAGAGTCTTTTTCTAACAGCCAATGCTCTACACCTCTATGCTTTTTCTTTCAGTTTTGTTAATTGGTTTAACTGTTGCCATGATGTCATAATTCTAATTCTGGAAATCTTTTGTTTTTCCTTTACTTTTTATTTTTTCTTTTGTGTGTGCATGTGAGTGTGCAGGTCTGCAGGCTGGTGGGTACGTGTGTAATTATTTCAACTTTATAGCTTTGGAATTAATTGGCTGGAGTCTTTCTGAGTCTTCTTGATTCTCTGTTCTTCTTTTCTTCTTTTTGATTTTTTTCCCCCTTCTTTCTATAATGAGATTCTACTTTTTCTTGTGTCTCTGCCTATGAGACTCTTCTGTTGGCTGTGAGGACTGGAAAAGTGGAAGGATCAAAAAAGCCAAGCAAACCCAGATCAATCCAGCACCCTACAATTCCACTTTGGAAAAGTTTTTCTGATTTTACCACTGTAATTTCGCACATCTGCATGCTGCTTTTCTAAGCAGACAACTCTATCAGGTGACGTATTTGGTAGTAGGCTAGTCTTAAAATCCTGAAGCCTTCCTCATGAAATATAAATTCAGACATAAATAGATAAGATAAAATTAAATAATCTTGCTCTGAAAGCTGGTGAATATATCAAGTCACTAAGGCCCATCCACTGCATGATAAATAAGGTTTACACTGTGAATAGGAGCTATTTGGTATCCTGCTGATTGGTAGAAGCAGCAGAAATAGCTTGTAAACTAAGATTTTAAAAACCAATTTGTGAAAACAATATGATCTGTTTATTTGCTCATTAATGTGAATATTAACACAACCCTTAATAGTTTTATTTCGGTTTATACTATGTCATTGCTGAGAAAACAGCTTTTGTGGTGACATTTTACAGTAGCTAAGGTAAAATGTATCTGTGAGTATAGGATAATCAGTGCCGGGGATCAGAAACAGTCTCTACTAGTAGATATTGGCAGATAATTTATCTGTTACAGGGATTTCATATCTTTCTTTTAAATATTTGGGGTTTGGGCTGAAGATATTTATTTGTCTTTCACATGTGAATCCCTGTGTTTCTACATGCTCAGGGTGTCTGGGTCTTTGATAACAAATCTGTCATCAAATGCTCACGAGACTGCAGGGTTCTTACATATGGCAACATGAGTCTTTTCAATAGTTTATATGCAGATGCAAATTTAATTTTGTATGCAGTGGATGGGTCTTAATGATCCTGTTTTGTTCAGATGTTCCCATTGGTCCAGTAGAGGGAGAGGCACCAGCTGGTTGAGGTTTGTCAGTCTGGAAGGGTCGGAATACATGGCTTTATTTGATGCATTTTTTTATTTTTAGGTGGTTTCAGAATGGCTGGTCTCTGAGTATCCAGTAGAGCTCACTGGCCATTTTAGTTAATCATACTTCTTATTTTTGTTGGACATTGGTTTTCAATGGGAAGGTATGCCTGGATCAAAATGCATCCTTGCTTCATGCCAGGATTGGCTTGGATCTTAAGAAGCAGAAAGTGAGGAAGGGTCACAGACAAAACTGTGGATGGAGAGCTCTCTCTTTCTTTTCCTAATCTTTCAGCTAGTGATTTTTTTCTTGGTCCACGGTTAAATGGAAATAGGTCTATGCCTCCTCGTCTTTGATTAGACCAGGACAGTACTTTGGCAATTATTAGAAAGCAGGTGAATCTTCTTGAAGGGTCCAACCTGACTGGGCAAGAGAGAGGATGTTTTAATAAGATGGCTGTGCTCTTTCCAAAGAAAGGCCAGTCGTAAAATCAAATTAAAAATAAGTAGCAGAGGTGATTTGGGGTCCAATTCTATGGATAGGCTTGACAGAATACAGTTGAACCAGTAGTCATCAATAAGGCTGGAATTTTTTTGAGTTGTCTTTTCCCTGGATACTTCCATTTTAACTTCTGATCAAGTTCATCCTCTAAATTAAGACATTGACCAGAACCCAAACTGCCCAGAAATTGGAATTGATGAGGCCTTGAGGAGAAGCAACACTGCTAGTCCTGAAGGTTGTCATCCAAAAATTATTGGTAAGTTTAACCACAGTTTTCAATAAAGAGAAACCTTGAATGCTGCAGCCTTCCTGTCGGGTGCCATGCATTCTTAGTTTTAATTGATATTACTAAGGATGAAAAAGTCTTAAACCCCTTCAATCTTCAGGATAAAGAGTTTGGAAAAGATTGAAACCTTGAATGACTGATAACCAATTAATACCTGCTACGGACATTTTTCAGGACACAACTAAGAATGGTCACTCTATATCTTGACCTTATAAATGCTTCATTTAACACCCCCCACTCCTCTCCCCCCCACCCACCCCCCACAAGACACAATTCTAAATAAAGTACAGGATGAAGGAGTTTTGTTTTTCTCCATTCCGACAGCACCTTCCAGCAGCTTATGTCTCCTGGTTTTGTCTGTGTGTACATGAGAGTTTCTTTATCTGTAAAATACTTAACCTTTTTTTCAGAGAGACTATGAACCTGTAAAGTCCTTTACATCTTCTATATGGAGATATCAATGAAGGACAAAGATTATTTATCATTTATAAAATTACACATTTTGTCCTTTATTGTATCCAATATAATTTTGTATATCCTAAATAATTTTGTATGTAAGAAATTATCTACTCTGCATCTTTCCTGACATAAATTCACCTGTAATGTTGCAGCATAACATAGATCACTTGGAAGTCTTGTTTCCAGCTGTGCTCATGTTTCCTCAAAAAACCCACCCCAAAACCAAACAAAAAAAACCAACAAAAAACATTGCCCCTGAATATTGAAGCTTTATAAGGAAATCAGGTGCTTCCTTGTAATTGGTTGAAGACATTGCATTGGAGATAAATACATTTCTTTTTAAAATGAACTTTAAAAAAAATACAATTAGAATTCCAAGAATGCGATCCAAAGCTAAAACAATTCCAGGTAAATGGGCTATCAGCAGCTGCAGGATGCCATCTAGTCTTTTCCTCTGCTCTTTTTGGGGTTGGGAGAAGGGGGAGGAGGATTTGCATAATTTTTTGGCTGTTTCTAGAATTACAGCAGAATTTAAATAGCTGGACTTTTGCCCAGTACTTTTTGGAATTGTTAAATGTTTTGTAGCTAAGCTAGGAGAGTACTAAGTGCTGCTTTTTTTTTTAGACGAAGTAACTATCACAGCAGTAAATCTCCTTAGAGACAAACCAAATGAACCCAGAGATTCCCTTGAGTAGTGATTGCTAATGTCAAAGCAAATCTCCCTGTTTGTTTATCTTATTATTTCAGTTAAAACTAAGCCCTCTTTCTGCCTTGTGAGAAACCTTTACTAGAAATAGAATCATGGCTGTATTTTACCAGGCCTTTCAGAGCATGTTTGGGGCAGTGTGGTCTGGTGCGAGGAGGAGGAGGAGTGGAGGAGACTGAAGGTCAGACTTCCTGTGTCTGTCTTCAGGTCTGCTGCTGACACTGTCTCATTTTTAGCATGCTCTTCCCCCCCGTCCCATAATCCAGCACTCTTGTTTGTAAAAAATGGATTCACTAACACAACATACCACTGTGAGTGAGACTTCCTTGATGAAGAATTCAGGAGTTTGTGCTCATTATACCCAAGTACAGAATATTGTTATTTCATTCCCATAGACAAATAAAATAAACTTGGGACATTATGTTCAATGCCACAAGGTTTTCACAAACTTATTTCCTTAGTCACTGCACAACTCTGAACTTTGCAAGCAGATAATTTTTACATCAGGCAGCATAGATCTTGTTTCTGTAATTTAGGACAGTTCTTGCCAACTTCAGTCACAGTGGAACAAGGACATGGAGCCTCATGGGCTGCACTTCCCTACTAACACTGAAGCTAGTCACCACGCAAAGTCTGCTATAAAGATCTTGAGTTCCTCAGCTGCTAAAAAGCAAACAAGAAACAATGTGTAGGTTCAAACAGTTGGCATCTGCATGCCTTGGGAGGGATTAATAAAGCATCTGCAAAGTTCTGCTAAGTCCAACTAAGTGAACTGACTGGTGAATTCTCCTAGCTCCTCTGTAATATAGATGCAGTCTAACAGGAGAGACACTAAGTCTTGTCAGTCTTCTGCCTTCAACCTTGACACAAGCGACAATTCTTCCTACACAATTCCTCGACACATTTCTTCCCACAGTAGGAGAGGTTCAATTCCTATACTCTCGGATGACAGAAGTGAGCTACAGGCAAACAGTCAAGCACAGGCATTTTTGTGTGCTTCTCCTGAAAGTCACAAACTCACCTGCTGTAAAGAAACCTGCAGATTGGGAAGCTTGGAAGGAAGACTCAGAGTCTTGGACTCATCTTCATCTGTATTCTCCAGCCAAAGGAAATATTGGCCTGCTTGTGATACTCTGCAACACTTCAGGGTAGTGAGGCTTGGAAGAGGAGCAGGAATGTAGGTGGGTGGTGGTGGTGGAAGAAGGGAGTCATGGTTGGGTTTGTGCTGAAGGGGCAAACTGTGTACGGTGCGTGTACATCTCTAAGGGTAAGGTTCTTGTTTGAGGGAAGCACCTTGACGGGCATTTGGAGAGTAAGTATTGCACTGTTTTAACTCTGCTTCAGTCCTGGATAATGTATATGAGGGTTGAAGTTAATGACTAATACCAGGGTGGGAAAAGTAGGCAGCACCCTTCTTTACAGTCTAGATGGCATGGTTCCCCATAGAGTCCTGGTCACATTGTCCTCTTTCTCACTTTGTGTGTCTCAGGTGCCCCATGCCTTTTTTTGAAAGACTAACACTAGGCCATTCATGCAATGTGTCATTTTTACTAACCAACTAATGTACTAACACCCTAACGACTCATCTTTGCTTTTAGTTATTTTAATTAACAATCGTTCTGTTCACGATTTTTTAATTTCCTTTCTTCCCCCTTTTCCGCAAAGCACTCAGGCATTGGACACGCTATGGTAAACAAACTACATTGTCTGGTAGATATCATTCTTATTGTCTCTTTTTTTGGGTTTGCCGTGTGTTACCTGCCTTTTCCTCCCCCTACCCCCTCTTTTTCCCCCCTCCTTTATACTTACTTCTTCCTTTAATTTATTTTAATTTCATTGAAAACACTTTTCCCCCCTCCTTTTTTTTTTTTTTTTTTTCTTCTCCCCCCTTCTTTTCTTCTCTTTTAATGGAAAAATGAGCAACAAAAGCAACTAACACAACTCTTCTGGAAATGGGGTTTGGACATTTCTTTCATTGGTTTCTTCACTTCCCTCTTCAGTTCTTCTTTTCCATTCCAGTGATAAATTGTTGGGGTTTTTTGTCCCTTGCTTTTGAGTTTAGCCTTCTCTCTTTTGCTTTGGCTTTAATTTTGCTTTTTTCTCCCCTTCTGATTTTTGTTTTTACTCTGAAGGTTTCTAGATCAGAACCATTTGCAGGGCCTCTAGTCCGTGGTGGTGAAGGCTCTCTTTTTCTCTCATCCTTTTGTTGTGGCAACGGCTATTACAGGCAAACTGGCCAGAGTTGTCCTCTTTCTCCTGGTTTTCCCCTACTTCCCTCCCTCCTCTTTCTCTCCTCCTCCTCCCTCTTGCTCTCGCTCTCACTTTCTCTCTCTCTCTCTGACCTCTACCTGCCGTGGCCGACAGGAGCTCAGCCAGTTGTTTGTTTCAGTACACACTCTGCATGGCATGTCCACGTCTGGTGACTCGCCCGTCTCCTGGCCTCGATCTATTTTCCTTCATCTTCCCTTTAAACCACTAACAACATCTAAGCAAAACACATCAAATTCACTTGCTCCTCTCCCTCCCTTTCCTTCCATCTCCCTTCACCCTTCACGTGTTTGGGGTTAAAGGTTTTGGGGACATTTCTGTTTGGTTTTGATTTTTTTAATTATTATGGGGTTTGTTTGGTATTTTTATTTTTGATTGCATGCAAGGGTGAAATAGTTTTCTCTCTCTCCCTCTTGCCTGCCCCACTCCTCCCCCCTTTCTCTCTTTTTACCTTGTCATCTTTCTGGGCTCCAGATATATTGGCATGACATGTCAAAGTGTAGCGTGTGCACGCTTTGTGTTTTCTTTCTTTCTCATCTCTGCTTCTCTCACACTTGTTGGTGTGTGGTTGATTTATTTTGATTTATTTTATTTTGATTTATTTCCTATTTATATTTTGGTTATGAATTTGTAATATACAATTTCTTTTTAATTCTTTTTTTGGTGGGTGGTGGGTGTGTGTCTCTCTAGGTACATGGCATGCACATCCATAATGTATTGAAAGTGAGATCCCTCCCCCACTTCCCTGAATGCATGATCGTCAGTGTGCCGTGAGCAAAAGAAACAAAAAATAAAAAATACCAACCTCGTCTTCATTAGTGGTTTTTTTGTTTTTTTTTTTACTAACAACCATAACTAACTGTAATCATTAAAATAAATACTAATTAGTCATAAAATCAGCTAATATGAGAAATCTCTTTCAAGGGCAGTTCCATTTTCTGGCCTGAATAAATGGAAAGCATCTTGATGAGTAGACTGCTGGTCAGTCTGACAGTGCTGATACACCAGAAAGGGGAGAAGCAGATGCTGGAGCATTTCCATTGTGGGCGAAGCAGACCAGAAAATGGAGCTTAGCTGAACTAAAAAAAATACATACCAAATCTCAACAAAATCCTTAATAAAACTGACATAAAAATATAGGGGAGGTAACTTGTTCTGTTCAGGATTGTAAGGTCATTGCTGGGATTTTCTTTGTCTGTTGTGTCCCTTGAACAGGTGACAATCTCAGTGGATGGCATCCTTACCACCACGGGCTACACGCAGGAGGACTACACCATGCTGGGCTCAGATGACTTCTTTTACGTGGGCGGGAGCCCCAGTACTGCTGATTTACCTGGCTCTCCAGTAAGCAACAACTTCATGGGCTGCCTCAAAGAGGTAACTATTTCAAATTAATTCCTGTTTCTGTGCTTTTGGTTTCTCAAAGTCATCGCTCTTCGTAGCCTTTCATTACACACTCAGTGTCTTTCCCTGATGCTGAATTTTACGCTGATACTCCAACAGCTCTGTAAGGATAAACTTGTCATTCAGCTGGACAGAAGGCATCAGCTGCAAAACTCATGAGCTTATGGTCAGAATCAGACTTCTAGTGCATGGATTACAGAAAAAAATACCCATGGAAGTGGAAGAGGTGTCTTCTGTAACCTGTTAACCATTCAGAAGAAAGCACTGCAATCTTCTAGGCACTGAAGCAATAACCATTAAAAAAAGATGAAAGGCTTTTGACTACTAAGCAGCATTTTTGGGTGAAAAAAATCATAATCAGAACCTTATTTAGAATTTTTTTTTTTAAGATCCTGGATTTCACCTGGGAATATAGTTAGTTGTCAATTTTGCAGGAAGATACAGAATTAGAATAAACTAGAAAAATGAAAGTTGAAGGTAGCATAAAATATATGTGTAAATTATGTGAAGAGAATGCAGCATGAGAGTACAATGGAGATGTGGCAATAATGTGGCGTATGGACTTGAAGTGTACTGTGTTGGTAAGCCCATGCAGCAGAGTTGCTGCATTGGTCAGGAATAGCTAGCTGGCTTCCAAACCACGTTGTCTCATGCTGGCTGGCTGCCCTTGGCATGTAGTTAATCCACAACTTTGAAAAAATCCACACATAGGTAATAGAGGCTGGACTGCCTGGCTAGCAGCAGGAACCAAAATAGTGTTCCTTGGGGCAAGGAAGATGAAGCCTCAGCCCGAATCCAAAACTTGGTGCAGTTGTTATTTGGGTGTTATGCCCCTGCAGTCAGCTTTTGTCTTCTTTGCTATCTTTTCTAATAGAATTTGTGATCATCACTGTGATTAATGGTGATACAGATATTGACATCTCCAAAATGTGTTATAGAAAGCTTACTGAAAAACAAGCTTAAGTTTTCTGTCAGTCAGCTTCCTAGCTAGCCTGGAATAAGAGTTTCTTGCAAAAGTTTTCTCCCTAATGTGATTCTGTACTAATACTGTTTTTCACAGGTTGTGGCTGGGCGAGTCTAATTTTATTTGCAGCCCGGATGATTGTCATAATATCCTCTTTGTATGAACATTTAATATCAGAGGGAAGGCAGAGCTGAGTTTTTGTACAGGAGTCATGGAAACAGCAATGCTGAGCTAGGTGTTGTTCTGTGGCTGTAACTGCCTGACAAGTTATGATCCTGCTGATGCTTGACTCGTGGTGTCAGGGGTTGTATGTTACGTGCCAGTCCTTTGATGTGAGCAATGGCTGTCAGAGTCTGGAGCTGCTCTCCTGCCTGACCTCTGGATTAGTTCAGGGGATGCACATATGCTGGAAAAGAGCATGTGAGCATCTTACATAGGAAATGAAACTGTCCTGCTGAACACAAACTGTTATACAGAGATCAAATCCTTCTGTTTTCATCTATAGAGCCTTGGGCCTGATTTTCGTAGGCACTGAGCATCCCAGTTTGATTGAAATCAAGAGGAGATATAGCTTCTTAGCGTCTCTTTAAATCAGGATCTTAATTTTATTCATGGATGCTATGAACATAACACTTAGCAGAGGCCATTTTTATGTGTGCTTTAAGTCAAGCCAATGGAGCAGAGAAAGCAGTGACAAGAAAATCTTCAGCAGCTTTATTATTTATATAATCATTTGTATTCTATTAGCTTGCACAATGTGCTAAGAGCTGCTTACATAGCTGTCCCAGGCTCATAATGCTCTGTGAGAAGAAAAACCCAAGCAACCACTTAAGAATGAGAGGAAGAAAACAGATAATCAGAATGTGCTTTGTAATCTTCACTTGACTAGGCAGTGACAGGAGATGTGTATGAGCAGCTGTCGCAACTTAAAGACAGGCTAGTGCTGGCAGGGTTTGAGCTATAGTCTGCTTAATAGCAATCTGCTCTTAGCAGTGGTCCAGCAATGCTTTCGGCTGCTGTGAAAATGTGCCCAAAATGTACCTTGTGTGGCCTCTGAGGATGAATCTAGTATACACTGTTACTAAAAATAAGTGTAGTGCAGGGTTGTCAGGGGAGGCACCTGGAAATGGGATGAATGGGGAAATGTAATATTTCAAAAGGAAGGCCGTGTTACTAATTAGCACTTTGCATTTCCATTCTGTTGTTCCTCCAGACCCCTTAGGCCGCAGGATGAGTTACTGCAGGTATCACTCAGAAGTGTAAGGAAGCTGACTACTGTGCTTTTCCTCAGTTATGGTTTTGGGAAGTGGAGGTGATGGGGAGCTGCAATTAACAGAGAAAGAGCAGCCCTAGACGACTGTCAGAATCCTGACAAAATCCAGAAGTGCTGCTGTAACACTGATACCTGCACAGAGCAGGGTCTGACCAGAATACTTAGCCTGTATAGGCTGAGAAGGGTTCTCATTGCATATGTAGTGAGTTATTCTCAGACATCAAAGCAGGCAGTGTTTCATTAAGTGGAGCTTTGGATGACTTGAGCAGAAAATAGTTTGCCTTGTGAAATTCCTCCCAGTGTTGGTTTCCTCTTCTTTCCTTTGCTAGGGATGAAAACACTGATGGCAAAGGTAGTAGGATCAACTGCAGATTCACCTGGAATTAGGGGATGGTTATTTGAGTGTTTTCTTCATGTTTACTTCTGAAATGCCAGGGTACATCTGTGCAATGCAATACAGCATGGTATGAAAGAAACCTGAGCTGGCTCAAGAAAGCTAGAATACCTGTGGGGATCAGACTTGACCCCTGGGGCAGCCAGCTTTGATCCTTGAAGAAGTAGAACTGGGTTAGTACGGTGCTTGTGTGCCCATAAAGTTTCTGGTTCCAGAAGTGGCTACAGGGAACTTTACTTGGCAATCTGCGTAGCATGCAGTGCATTTCATAAATCAATCCCTATATTTTATGTTTTAAAATTTTTTCTCTGTGGCCAAGTAGGATGCTTAGTCTCTTATCAGCCAGTACTGGAGGAGCTTGAGCTTTTAAGAAAAATATTCTAAGCTACGAAAGTTACACAAAGGGGTAGAATAGATGGTAATAGCAAATATTTTTTTCCTTTCAGTTTATGCTTTCTGCCAGAGCAATGCTCTTTTTTCCTACCAAAGTCCTAGCTATGTAATTGCCTGTTCCCAGACACATAGCACATCCTGAGCGGATTGCATTGCTGTTTGTAACAGTGCAGAACATCTTGCCAAGCCCCGTACTCATCTCTTGAAGGTGTTAAACCAGAATGGTCTATTCCTACTCCTCTGCATTCGTTGAAGACTTCTCCTAGGGATGTCTCACTTTCGTAGGAAGGCAAAGGGATAGATGCAGGCTTTGGGGTGAAACTTTCAGCCTTCTCCCTATAACCTCTCTTATTTCATCTGGACTGTGTCAGCCTGAGAGTACAGCAACCAATCTGCTCACGTGGGAGCCAAGAGGGCTCCTTGAACGGAGCATTGCCTTCCCACTTCCTCTGCGATGACATGCAGGTGCTGAAGTGCAATAGGGCAGAGTGCCCAATGACCCTCTCTGCCCCTTTGCAGCTGGGAAGGACTTCTCCACTCAGCTGGAGTTGGTGGTGGGAGAGGCAGCTCTGGCAGAGTAGATGCTTCATGTGGTCAGAGTCTAAGTCTTGATGTCGTGGTTTAACCCCAGCCAGCAACTAAGCACCACTCACCGGCTCACTTGCTCCTCCCCCCACCCCCCCAGTGGGATGGAGGAGAAAATTGGGGAAAGAAAGAAAACTTGTGGGTTGAGATAAGAATGGTTTAAAAGAATATAAAAAGAAGAAACTAATAATGATAATGATAACACTAATAAAGTGACAGCAGTAATGATAAAAGGATTGAATGTACAAATGGTGCGCAGTGCAGTTGCTCACCACCCGCCAATCAATGCCCAGTTAGTTCCTGAGCGGTGATCCCCCTGCCTCCCCCTCCCCCCAGTTTATATACCAGATGGGACGTCCCATGGTATGGAATACCCCTTTGGCCAGTTTGGGTCAGCTGTCCTGGCTGTGTCTTGTGCCAACTTCTTGTGCCCCTCCAGCTTTCTCTCTGGCTGGGCTTGAGAAGCTGAAAAATCCTTGACTTCAGATTAAACACTACTTAGCAACAACTGAAACATCAGTGTTATCAATGTTCTTCTCATACTGAACTCAAAACATAGCACTGTACCAGCTACTAGGAAGACAATTAACTCTATCCCAGCTGAAACCAGGACACTTGACCAGGAGGAATTGGAGTGCATAAGAGTGTGTTTCTGGCAAGGAACTAAGGGTCTCAGGGCAAGTCTACTGCAGTGTTTAAATAAGGTATGGTAAAGGTAACTATGTTTTCTTTGAATTCTCTGAGCTAATGTTTCCTCCTTTCACCACAGAATAGGTTCTCCGGCCTCTTCTTTTCCTTGTGGCTACAGTTTCTGATTGAAGAGATTCCCCTAAGTTGCTAGCAGTAATGTACCTAAATCATAAATCCAAGTGCTGAATATGTAGTTCAGGTTGATTTTTTCCCTCTATTTTCATCATAATTAAAGATGTCCCAATGCCTGGTAGCACTGTTTGTTTTACATTTCTCCATAGTCATCCTGGCAGTGTTACAGTATGCCTGACACTGTAATGAGGGAGCAAGACTGAAAAATGGAAGTAACTTTTTCCATGAAAATTTTAAAAGGCAGAATATGCAAATAGGGCAGTACACAGACATCAAACATGGACATTGCATTGTATTTGAATAAAATCTAAGGCTTTGTGGACCTTCAGTCTTAAGCTAAATTGTTCTAGGGGAGCTTTGGGGGGAAGCTGGTGCATTTCCTATTGTGAAAGAAACCAGATAGAGAGGTGGGATCAGGAGGAGGTACAGAGGCACATCTGAGGCAAGTGAGCAGAAATGTTTTTTAACGGGTGTCAGGGAAAAAGTCAGTGAATGGATAAACAGGGAGAAGCATTGCCTGAAGTTGGATAGGGAAGAGGATCCATTAATAATTTTTTGAGACACCCATATGGCCAGAAGGAGGTAGGACAAGAAAGGTAATGACAAACAGCCATGTTTTGCATGTACTGGAGAGTCTCAGAGTGGAGGTTCCAGGGATGGAGATGGAGAGTGGCTGGGTAGGAAATTTAGCATGTAGTTAAAGAGGGAAAACTGGATTTCAATCTCTGATCACTAGGAAAGGGAGAGAATCAGAGTATTTCCTAGGCTTTATTAGGGAGCCAGCCATTCAGATTCGATTTACATGGAGCAGTACTTAGATGGTACAGATGGAGGTGCTTTAAAAAAGCCTGAGGTGGTCCCTAGAGAATGGATGTGCATGAGAGAGTTTATGAAATCTTCACATTTTTCTATCAATGCTTTATTAAAACCTCAATTCTGAAAAATGCTGATTGGTACTAACAGCTTGATGGAAGCAGTGAGGTTTGCATATGGGTGGAAGATGGCAGAAATTATTGCAGGGGTCAGGCACCATCTGGCTGTGATGGGAGAAAGCTGTGAAAGCGTAGATCATTTCTGTCTGCAATTTAACTGCTAGGAGCCAGATTTCCAAATGGTTCATGAGTGTGCCCAGTTTCTGTATGTACATCTCAGATGCTATCTGCAGTCCAGGTCTTTTTCAGGCCTATTTGCATGTGTCATGATGATGTGATTTCTGTTTGGGGATGAGTTTTTCTGGTCGGAGTGTCACACTGGGGAGGAGACTGAAGACGCAGATAGACAGAGGCCTAAAAATGGAGGCAGAGAAAAACAGCCCAAGTGTGAAGAGGGCAGAAGGAGGAAGTTGCAGTTATAAAAGCCCCTCCCTAACAGCCCAACATCCCTTTCCACAGCAGTGATTTAACAGACCCCCAGGAATGCATAAGAGGAGAGTCAGGAATCAACAGTGCTGGGAATTTCACGGGTGCACTCTGGAGGAAGTTACTACATGAATGGCCCTAATTGCCTGCACATGGTGGTCTGACACTGTTGCCCCAGCTGCTCTATTGTGCTTGGACCAGTCTGTTTCCTGTCTGTATTACTTAATGAATTTATACTTGAAAAAGAAAGGGAGGGGCTAGTGGTACTGCATAGAAGCAGGCAAAGCATGGCCAAAGGCTGAATATGATTCCTCTCCTCAAAATATGTCTTGTTCTTATTCTTGGTCTCCCATTACTATTCTGTGCCAGAGCACCCCAAATAGCCCTGGTGATGATGACCCTGATTCCTAAACTTCCAGTTCCAGAGGCCTGTAAAGTTTTTGGTTGCCTCTCACTCTTAAGCTTCCGATTGCATTACTGCTGCTGTGGTGGGTCAGCGTCCTGCGGCAGCTCTAGGCTATATGTATTGAGAGTCAAGAATGTCTGTGCATTTTCTCTGTGCATCTGCAGAGCATCCACCATAAGGCCTTCATCATGTTTTTGAGTGCCTTTGTTGTAGCAACATAACAACACCGTGGCTTAGGAGATAAGACAGGGGAGACGTTGGCCAATATTTTGAGCAGGTCCTGCTGAAGTTCATGAAGGTAATAAGAAAAAACATATTTTTTTAAAGATTTAATTTGGGGGTGGGAATGCAGGCACTTGGAAACTGAGAGCAATATGATACAAGGCAAGATGCTGAGAGAATCCTGAATAGACCAATAGATGGAGAGGGGACGATAATAGTGTTTCCTCATGAAGTAATGCTTATAAGCTTTGTTCCTGGGCTGGTTTGCATTTGGTATTTCTATATTAGCTCAGAGTCAGAAGGGATATATGGCTGGGCAATAGAACATTTCCCAGGCTGCCTGCTGGCTGCCAACGCATATTGGATGCTTGGGCATGAATCCTGCAAGACTTTGTGGTACACAATGAAGAATACCTTGTGCTTTCTGATATGAGTGTGGGACATGACATGAAGCCAAGGTGAGCAAGAGGTTCTCTGAACTGAGCATCTGAAAGCTGAAGCACCTTGCCCATCTGTCTCTGGGCTTTTTGACAGCGCTGAAAAAGAAGGAACATTTTAAGGAGGATTGATTGCTTTTAAACAAATGTTTTTATCTTACTAGAGGAACTACCAGTTGCCTGCCAGACATCTGCTGTGCTACCAGGAGGAGTGGCATTGTGCCTCCCTTGTTTTGCTTGCCTATATGTTTACATGCGCACACCATCCTATAACTGCAAAAGATTGGATCACACCAGTCTCTTTTCTCAGGAATAACTACTAGAGTGAAATTTACCTTACACACAAGTGTAGGAGAAAATCTATAATACCATTTATGTCAAACTAGGCATAAATAAAGTAAGTCTTCTGTGGTTCATTGTCCCAATACTAACATTTAGCAGTGATCAATATCAACCTCTCTGGAGAAGGCACTTGGTTCAGTTGGCTTTGCTAGTGGCTTTTTAGGGAATCATTTAGCAAGGATGGAAGAAGAGACGAATGTTTGTTCTGCGAACCAAAGGCAAGGCAGTCCTTCCAACACGGAAAGTCTACGCCCATACTGTAAGCCAGGGAGAAAAGACGAGAGAGGATGCGGATTTCTGTGCAGTGTCTATGAGTCATGACATGAAAGGTCAGAGGTGAGTTTTTGTGATGCAGATGGAGCATGTGGAGTGGAAAGCATTCTGTGGTACAGTAACACAATGTCAGCATCTTACAATTAATTCATCTGAAGGAGTTTAGGCATAGAGGAACAAACTACCTAGCAGTCTTTGTATCTCTGAGCTTGTTCCTATTTAATAGTCTTTTGAGTGAATTCCCTTAACTTTCCCCACTTCCTAAACACCAACAAAGTAGAATATCCCAGACTGAGAGCTCCCAGGAGAAACTCAGATCAGAATGTCCCAGTCAGTTTGACATGACAAATGAACATCTTTGGTTTTGGAGTATGTTTGCATAGTGTCTAATGTTGGGGTTTTTTTAAACTAAATTGTGATTCTTGTGAATGACAAAGATCTCGCACAGAAAATACAATGGTACAGAGTTTGATGCACTGTGACCCTATACCTAGTAAATACATGTACTAAAAGTCTAATTCATAATGATGAATAATACTAGCTCATAGGACCCTTGGTCGGAAGAGTTCAGTGGGTGGCTTTTTCAAAGCAGCCTCAGAGATTTTGGCTTCTTTCAAACCATCAGCTAAAATACAGTACCAAAGGAATTAAATGTCATTGTCCTCTTCCTTCAAGTGCTACAACTGAGGCACAGCTGTGATGTTACTTGGTCATCATGCAGCCTGCCACTGGCAGAGCAATAGATAAAAGAGGGATACCCTACCTATCACTCCATCTCTTTTTGTTGCTCTACCTTCTTTCAGGGAGAGCCTATGTCTTCCGTACAATGCAAGAGTCACAACTGACTGATATTCTTACTGGGGAATACTAGATGTTCCTGGAATTACTGCAACCTTGTTTCTCTGGGGAATTTTCTTCTTTACCAGCAATATTTACCAATTTCTTCTTGTTTTATCCTTGATTTCTTTATATGTTCCTGTCAAGCTGACAAGGGGATGAGTGTGAAAAACAAACTTTGGAAGATTGCACAGGGCATATATAGGTTACATCAAAAGTGTGTCTTAACTTGCCAGCTGAACTGTTGCTGATAGGTATGAAATGCCCCCCTGCTTTCTCTTAAGAGTAAGCTCAGGTGAGGAAATGAAGGAAAAATCCAGAACAGACCCTACTCCCAAGTAATCTAAGTAGTTGAGGTTGGGGCTGGGGACTGTTCAAATGAAGATCAGTCCTGAACAAACAGTTGGTGTTGCAGCTCATTTTGGAAAGTGAGCAAGGGCATGTGTCTGCTTTGTGCTGTTTCTGTTGGATTTCAATACAAGATATTAGGGATTGCATCATAAGTACAGTGTATCTTAGATTTCTTCCATGTCTGATGAGAATGGGAAATGATATTCCAATGAAAACTTAAACTTCTACTGTATTTGGGGAGACTCTTTAATGAAGTATATGTCGCTCTGCACATTCCAGAGGTTAATATTTCACTTTCTCTTGTTACCACATTTTTAGTAAGGATTAATGGCCTGGCCCACAGGAACTAAAATCAGTAGTCTTGTCAGGTGTATTTAGTGTGCTGCGAGTGCTGCAGCTTTGCTTTAGCTAGGGAGTTAGTCAAAGCCTCTTTTCCTTACATAGCTTAGCTCTTGCCTACCCTACAGAAGGAAGGTTTCTTCTAGCATTATTTCCTTGCCTCATGCATGACACAGAAAGGAATTTTGACAGCTTGGTTTATTTGCATCCATAGCAAAAGTTTTGCTGGCATAATGATATTGGATGAGGGTTTTTTGCAAAATAACATAAGCTAACCTCAATTATTGATCAGTCTCTTCCATCAAATGTTTCTGACCACAAAGAAAGTGAAAGAGTAATGTACTCATGACACGCCCATAGAAAGTTACTCATGACCTGCTTGTATATCCATGGAAAGTATTCCTGTTAAGCAGAAAAACAATTTGGAATTGCCTCATGAAATTAGTCTTTAGTGAAGGAATTGAGTATGAAACTGAAGTGCTAGAATTACTTTTCAATAAGTAAAACATGGGAGATCCAAAGACAGGAGCTGAAGCTTCAGCTGACTTTGGTACAGGAGGTAGAGGAGATGTTATTTTTATCATCTGTGTACTGAAACTATCACTAGGCTCCTAGAACTTTTTCCTTAATGAAATCCATATAGCAAAGGCTCTAGAATCCTACAGCCATAATGAACCTAGAAGTACAAACTGGTTTGGTTTGGGTTTTTTTTTTCCATAGCTCTGTCCAGGAATTAAACAAGTACAGTTTCTAGTTAAGATCACATTTATTGCAACATAGTGTCTTCTTCTCTGGAACTCTTAATCAGTAGGCAGATAGCAGCTTGCAGGCATTCTAGGTCAACCCCAGTGCACACATTTTGTTGGGGGATTAATTTAAAGGATAATTCACATATCAACAGTTCAGTGGCATTGAACTCCTAAAGTTACTGCACTCTTAGAAAGTTTACAAAAATAATGGCCAAAGTCTGATTAAGAAAGTATACACATAGATTGAGCATACCTTGTAAAGCAAGCATTGATGAGCAAACATGGATACTGAAACTTTCTATGCAGAAGGCATATGAGGCATCTTTTTGCAGGGCTGTTTGAACTATGTACTGCCACCATGCTCATAAGCTAAAGAGAATCCATGGAGCTAGGACAAAGTGTGGTCTAACCCAGCCTAACTCTCTCCAGCTGCCACTGGAACAGGTACCTAGGGAGGAAATCAGCAGCAGAGGTTGGTGTCACCACTGGACAACATAGCCAGCAGGCTGATGTGTTGCACCAGTAATAGAGCACTCCACTCAATCCTGACTGAATCGTCTGCACGTGACCCTCAGTCATGGTTCTACAGCCATCTGTGCTTGCTTTGTGGCAGGACCATCAGGAGCGGGCTTTTCTTTCCTGCATAATGAACCTGACTCCTGCTGAGCTTCTGTACCTGCAAGGGATGTGCCATGTGCTGTTGTTCAGAAAATGAAAGTGTTTACAGGTGTAGAACTATATTAATATAGGCAAATTCAGAAAACGTAATGGGGATTGGAGCAATATGGTCTGTGCATTGGGCATATAATAAAGCTAATTGGTAACCCAGGGCCTAAAGAATGGAAATACTAAAATGACAGTCCTTGCACACATACGTGACCTAATCCATTTCCATTCAGGAATGAGCAAACTAAGACAGGATACAGAGTATTGATGGACAAACATATCTGAGTCCAAAGTCATCAGCATAGCAGTGGTGATACTCATGGAGGTTACTGTGGCAAAGATTTCTGTCTTTTATTCTGTTAGCCAAATGTGGTCCCATCCTAATGGATGCTGTGATCTTAACTTTGGCTGTCCAAAGCCTGATGTTCTCAGCTTACAATGAAAATAAATGAGCTTCTTTTGCTTTGCTTGGCTTTGTAGTTCACTGACCTTAGTAAACTCTTGGTTTGGGTGAATACTGGGAAGAAATAGGAGATGCACTTTTATTTTTCACTCCTTATGTTGCATTAAAGAGATTGCTAAGAATCAATCTTATACTGTCAGATAGAAATACAGACGAGTAGTTTTGGAGAGTCAGGACCTGCCATATGCTAATATTAATAAAATTAAAGGAGAGAGAGAGAAGTTGAAAAACTGTGCTGTTTGTGTATATGTGTATAAAACAGGCACTTTCAGCTTAGGAGTAAGTGGGATGCTTACCACCAAGGAAGGTAAAGAGAGAATGTACTTGCTTTTTTGGCATGTACGGTTTGAAAGCTTGGTAGGCAGAGAATTAATAATATGGAGCATGCAGAGCTTAATGTATTCTCCAGTGCTATGATACAACCTCTGACTCTTGACATAGCTATAATAGTGATGAAGGAAGCACCTTTCTTTCTGTATGAGTACCTGCTGCAAGCTCAAGAATTAAAAGGACTTTACTCCCTACGTAACTCTGTCCCTCAACACACTTTCTTTTAATGAAACAAGTTATGCTTCTTTTGAAAATATCTGCTACCTTTACAAGCAGCAACAGGGATCACTGGGTTTGACGCTAGAACTTCTTCTAACTTAACCCCATTTCAGTCTGACTTTGGGACAGTTAGCGAGTCCTCAGCCTTCTCGGTAATTATTTTTTCTCCTGTTAGTCTTTTACTTTTATTGCAATCTCCAAATATGGAGGTGCCCAGCAGCAAATATTATACTCTGGCTGTACTTTTCAGATAGGTTGTTGTCATTCAGTCATGGTGTGCAAGGGCTGGATCTAGATTTTTAGAGCTTTAATTAGAGGGTGGTTTTTGGCTGTAGTAGCTTATTTCCCACTTGACAAGTGTCATCTCTTTGGGAGCAGCAGTCACTATATAAATCTTCTTGCATGATCCTGAAGGCTAGACTATTGCTATGAAATGCGCGTGTGTGCATGTGCATGTATTGTGAGTGATGGGGAAAGACTGAGCTGCTGCTACCCACCCCAAAAAGCCAGGCTGCTGCAGCTGCCAGCAAGGGAGACAGGAAAGGATGATGAGGTTTGAATGTTGAGCAGGTGGACTGGATGACTCTTCCCAGGTCCACCACTCCTCTGTAGCAGTAAGCCAGCTAGCTGTCAAGTGTGAGTAGGACAGGAGGAGGCAGGCAACTAATGGGCAGCATTTGTTACTTGAACTGCATGGAAAAGGCAGTGGGCTTGACATGATACAACCAGATTTTGTATTGTCTCTGATTTTCTTTCTGTTCTAATTCATTGTCATTGCTCCTCTCTGGCTTTGGTCTACTTCTGTTGATGTTGTCTGTTGTGCTGAATAGCTGTGCTTTGGGATTGTTTTCTCTCCCTCCTTCCTTCAAACTGCACAGACAGTACTCATTTAGTTCAAAATTAACAGCAGATCTATCTAGATTCCTAAGCAGTTCAGTGGGAATATTACACATATATGGAAAGATGCAGTTTAAGCTCTGAGTTGCTTATCACAAGGTTTTATACTCTTTGAACTACAGTTCTGGAAGTGGAAGTATTAGAAATAGGAATATCAGAGCAGAAAGACGAGTTAGGGTCTGTCCCCCACCCCTGATTCTTGTAGCTATCTAGACATAGATGTAGTAGCACAAAGAGCTGAATGGTGTTTAACAGGTCTTAGGGGAACATCAGGAGGATTGCTGTATTGTATACTGTGGCTACTGGTGACTTCACATTGCCAGAAGAGGGAAAACTCAAATGCTCCTACTTCCTAAGCACAAATCTTAGGACTTGAGCACTTAACACTTAAGGGAGACCATCAGTTATCTGTGAGCTGCATGGGGCTGATGACACACAACTGAACAGTAACAACTGCATCCAGGAAAGCAGTGATGCATAGTGTGCAAGTCACCAAGTTCCTCTGGCCGTAGTGGAAGTGATTGAGAGGTGGTGTCTCAGTTCTAGCACCCCGAGAGGTAACTGTGAGTGATGCCAGCAAAGCTTTCTTACTGTATCAGTGTTAGCAAACAGAGGGAATGCAGAGGTTTCGGAATGGTGGCAGATATAAAAAATGGCATTTGGAAATGGGGCTTAAGAATGGCATCATCATTACTGTTAAATCTGTGCCTGCCTTTCTGATTGTTAGCCATTTTAAGTGGAATGGGTTTTGCATCTAGAACAAGTCTCTGAACAGATGATTAATGGTTTTATCTGTAATAACTTCACATTTTATAGAACCCTGCTAGGAGTCTGCATCTGGTGAGCCAAGCTATTTAAAGCTGTGTTAATTCTGTTAATTGCTCTACGTTTGTTTGGATTGCTGGCACCTGCGGGCTTTAGGATAATATAGGAGGGGGGTATATTCTCTCCCTCTTCCTAGCTGAGAAAAATGGAGAGGACCATTTCCTCAGCTAGGAACAGCAACCTTGGCAGAACATCTGGCTGTCTTGGTTGTCCTTGAGATTCCCCTCTTTTACTACAGCTGAATGCAGTGAGATGCCAGCCAGAGGCAAGATGTTCCCTTGATTGGGGCAGGAGGTAGGCAGACAATCTGCTTTTGCATGCACTTGCCATCATCAGGCAGTAGCAGCAACAGGGAATGAAGCCAGTGATTTTCAGAAGGCAGATCAGGTCTATCCCATTCTGATCCTGCTTCTCAGCTGCCTTCCAGTGTTAGTTTTCCAGTTTGGTTTTGGTTGTGAATTGCTCCAGCAGGTTTCAAGCCCTGAACAGATGGGAAGGTAAGTATGCCGATGCTTTCTGAACTTTGGTCAAAGATCCAGCAGTGGAATTCAAAACATTTGAGGTGACTAGAACATTGCTGTGAAAGTCTAGGAGGGCAGCACAGTTGTTTTCATGTTTGCAGCTGTATTGGACAAACCACTGGAACAATCTGAACCAGGCTCTGATGACAGACTTTTTCAGTCTTTTGCTCTTGTACTTCTAGGAAGATTATTGCATGGGCAGCAAAACGGGGAAGCAAAGGGTTTCACTCACATTGTTCACTGCCGACTTAAAAGTGCAGCAGATCCTGAAAGGCTTGGTACTTGGATGCTTTTAGCTAATATGAGCTCAATATGGCTGTTATCTGACTGGGTAGGAAAAGAAGTGGCTATTCTGTTTTATGTAGGTGCCAGTTCTCTCAGACATCCCATAGGGGTTTCAGTCCACACTTCAATTTTGGCAGTGCTAGGACATCTTGCCAACAAATCAGGTGATTAATTAAGGAAGATCTGCTCACACTCTGTTACTTGTTTTTTATGGCTGTCTTCAAAACCACAATTTTTCTTGAGAAGACCAGTGAGACACTAGGGTGAAATCTGTCCTCCTGATACTGATGAAGTGACCACAGTTGGGTTTCTGCAGCTGTCCTATAACCCTTTATGGCCAGTGACTAAATGGGATGTTGGTTGTAGCCTCCGAAAGGAGGTTCCTACCCAAAGGAGGGGCTGTCACATCACCCATCTCAAAGGTGTAAAGAACTGTAAAGAAAACCACTTGTAGTACAGGGGAAAACTTTCTCAAGAGTTTGACAAACCATGATCCTTGTGACCTATCACTCCTAAAGGACAAGACTGCTGTGTTTGTCATGTCTCTCAAGTAGAAGATGTTACTGGGGATGTCCAGTTCATTTGTTCTATCCAGGTAACGGTTGAACAATCAATTGCAATATTAAAATTGGTTACAAAGCAAAGCTTGAGAAAAGTATATGCTGTTCTCACATTTAAACAAGCTGTCAGCTGAGAACTTTCCTCTATTTCCCTGGTTTATATTCCAGGGCTGATTTGTCCTGAAGTTGCTTTCAACTGAAATAAGAACACTGAATGCCTCTGTTCTCCTTTACCCTAGCTTGGTGTGCCTGCTTCTCTCTCCTTGTCTGACCTTCCTTCCTATTATTCATGACTGCACACTAGGACATCACATAGAAATGCAGTGTTGTCACTTCCTCTCTCTTCTTCTCATTTTTTTTTTTCTTAATATGTATTTGTAGTATGTTCTTTTAATTACCATATGCATAGGTCTTCTGGCTTCAGGCTAGTTTTCCTGTTTACAACCTCTGTGACACATTTCGTTAGAACTTCACAAATCATATATCACAGGAGAAATTAATTATGCATGTAACTTATTAGGTTAATAACTTTCATCTCATTGTGAGCTTCACATAAAGTCTATACATTCCACATTAATAATTCAAATAGCAGCTTTGACATTAAGTGCGTTTTCTAAATCACTTCTATCCCTTCTTTGGGGTTTTGGGTCTGTGTGAAAACCACAGCTGGTTTTTAAAAAATTGATTCCAGCTCTGTTTCCCCATTCCTCCTGGAGGCTGGATTTTCCAGTGTGTCCAGCAGATTCGAGCAAGTAAGTGTTGGTATCCCCTTTGGTTTTGCAGCTGGAGCTTACGGGAAGGACATGGTTTGTAAGAGGACACCTTTGGGTAGGAATCATAGAATAGTTTGGGTTGGAAGGGACCTTGAAAGGTCATCTAGTCCAACCCCCCAGCTGTAAGCAGGGACATTTTCAACCAGATTAGGTTGCTCAGAGCCCTGTCCAACCTGACCTTGAGTATTTCCAGGGATGGGGCACCTACCACCTCTCTGGGCAACCTGTCCCAGTGTTTCACCACCCTCATTGTAAAAAATTTCTTCCTTACATGTAGTCTAAATGTACCCTCCTTTAGTTTAAAACCAGTACCCCTTGTCCTATTGCAACAGGCCCTGCTAAAAAGTTTGTCCCTATCTTTCTTATAAGCCCCCTTTAAGTACTGAAAGGCTGCAGTAAGGTCTCCCCAGAGCCTTCTCTTCTCCAGGCTGAATATCCCCAACTTTCTCAGCCTGTCCTCACAGGGAAGGTGTTCCATCCCTCTAATAATTTCTGTGGCCCTCTTCTGGACCCGCACCAACAGGTCCATGTCTTTCCTGTGCTGAGGACTCCAGAGCTGAAGGCAGTACTCCAGGTGGAGTCTCACCAGGGCAGAATAGAGGGGCAGAATCAGCTTCCTCAGCCTGGTGACCACACTTCTTTTAATGCAGTCCAGGTACGGTTGGCTTTCTGGGCTGTGAGCGCACATTGTCAGCTCATATTCAGTTTTTCATCCATCAGTACCCTCAAGTCCTTCTCTGCAGAGATGTTCTCAATCCCTTCATCCCCCAACCTGTATTGATACTGGGGGTTGCTCTGACCCAGGTGCAGGACCTTACACTTGGCCTTGTTGAACCTCACGAGGTTCACATGGGCCGACTTCTTGAGGTTGTCCAGGTTCCTCTGGATGGTGTCCCAACCGCACCACTCAGCCTCGTGTCATCTGCAAGCTCACTGAGGGTGCACTAGATCCCACTATGTCACTGATGAAGATATTGAACAGCACTGATCCCAATATGGATCCCTGAGGGATACTGCTTGTCACCAATCTCCATCTGGACATTGAGCCATTGTCCATTACCCTCTGGATGCAACCATCAAATCAGTGCTTCATCCACCAAACAGTCCTATCCATATCTCTCCAATTTAGAGAGAAGGATGTTATGGGGGACTATGCCAAAGGCCTAAATCTGAAAACTGCCTCCTCAAATACCCAGGCAAGCCTAACAGAACAGCTGTGTAGCAATACTCCCCTAAAACCATCTCACAGACTCCACTTATTTGGAATGCAGCAGATGAACTTTGGTGGTGGTGCCAAGGACGTATGAATAATATTGGCATTGTATTTTAACTGTGGCAACCAGGAGCTTCCCTGGATTTATTGAGGCCTCAGTAAGTGCGTGGACAAGAGAGTTCTGGTAAATGTAGCCTACCTTTCAAAAGTCTTTCAGAGCCAAAAAGCTCTTCAAGAGTTAAAAAAGCAATGGGCAAAGAAAGAAGGTCCCTGCACAGAGAAAGAACTGGTTAGAAGGAAAAAAAAGGAATGTAGGACTAAACATGGGAAGGCCCCAGGGAAGAAGACCTCTGGGATCCATGCTGAGGTCTGAAGATTCACTGGTAGAATTATAAATGGAAAGGGATGTGAACGGAAAAGGCATATGATTTGCTGAGAATATGACAGTGTTCAGGTGAAGACTGTCTGCAGAACTGCAGAAGATGACCTAGTAATGCTGAATGACTGGACAAAGAAATGGCAGATTAAATTAAATGTACAGAAATACAAACTGAGTTATATATATTGGGAGGGAGGGAAAAGAATCCAAATTTTCCATATGCAATGATGGACTTTGAGTTGATTCTGATGTTGTAGTAAAGAATTCCTTGAAGATATTTGATCAGTGGTCAATATTGGTCAAATAAGTGCACCTAATGTTAGAAATTTTTAGGAAGGGAAAAGAGAACAACACAGAAAATATAATGGTGTCATTAAATAAAACCACTCTGGACACTGTCATTCAGTCCTTTTAATCTCAGAAAGGGGAGAAGGGCAACAAAGATCATCAAAGGTCATGAGAGAGTCTTCTATACAAGGAATGGCCAAACAGACTATGGTGCTTTGTAACAGAATTGACAGAGAACGGATATGATAGTGGGACATAAAATGTGTGATGTGGGAGAGGAATCAAAGGGAACTGTCATTCACTTTCTTTTCAAATAGAGGGAGTAAGTGGCATCAAAAGACAAAGGCAGGGCAAGCTTCAGAACAAACAAAAAGAAATATGACAGCAATTAAGTCATGGAAATCCTTGCTGTGGGATGTTATTGTGACTGGAAAAACTCACAGAAGAAAAATCCTTGATGGTATTTGAAATACAAAGACATCAGTTTCTGCATGGAGACTATCCCAGCTCCAAATAAGTGGAGTCTGTGAAATGGTTTTAGGGGAGTATTGCTACACAGCTGTTCTTTTAGGCTTGCCTGGGTATTTGAGGAGGCAGTTTTCAGATATAGGATGCTGATCCAATGTATTATGGAGGATTTTATGTTTAAATATTTCCTGGTGCAGCTACACCATTTTTAGGCTCCCTGTAGTATTTTCAAGTAGATACTCCATTTGGTTTGCCTTATATTAACTGGAGTGTGCAGCAACCCGTCAGAGGCCATGATACACATAACCCCTTCATTGCAAGTATTGCATAGCAAGGTAATGTTCCTGAAGGCTTGCACACAGCTGAGGGTGAAGGCAGCTGAGCAGTGGGATATCAGAGGAGCAGAGTCAATTTGTTATCAAGTCTGACATACAGGTTTGTGCAAAATTAGGCAGTAATGTGTAGATGTGCAAGTGAGATAATGCGTGTAGGAGGAGCTGAAGGAACAGAGAGAGAAAGGTTCAGAGAAGGCTGGAGTGCCATGCATTGATTGGAGATGTAATGATGCCCATTTGAATGAAAACAAGTGTTCATGTGTGTGTCAGGCAGCCTACATTTGAGGAATTTGCTTTAAGTGAAAAGAGCAGTAAGGAGGGCTAGATGAATCTTGGATCTTTGCAGAAAAATGCAATAGACGTTGGCTTCTTTCACCATTTCCAATTATTAGGGCTCCGCAAACAATCGATCCAAAATGAGGATAAACAGAGTTGTAAAGCTGTCTCTGAGCTGCATTGCAAAGGCATCTGCCTTTCAGTACTGAGTAATCTTTCCATGCATGGAATTGGGACTTCTGTAAATGCTTGGAGGGAGCATTTCCAGAAGGGAAATCTCTCCAGTTCTGTATGGGCCGTGGTAGCAGCAGACAGCTCCCGGGCACTTGGGTTGGGAATCTTTCCATCCAGGACTACTGTTCACACTGTGATTATGGGTATTTCTTTCCCTGTGGCTGTAACTGTGGAAGTAACTGTTAAGGCTTATTACTGCCCAACCAGGCCCTTTTTCCAAGCACTGAATCTATGTGGGGTTGTCCTTTACAGCAGAGTAAAAAAACCAAAGAGTGGATTTTTTTACTGCCTCAGAAAGGTGGACTGGTGCTGTGTAAAAAAAGGGATGAAAAGAGACTACTCTACTGGGATAAACTCCAGTGAATCATAGATATCAGACATGGTAAACATCTATCAGGTCACCTTGTCCATCTTCTCCTGCCAGGAGTGCTATTGTTCCATTCAAGGTATTAACTTGGAAGAGTTTCTACAAAGAGCCGTTCACCATGGGACTGTGCTTGTTGTTTTCTGTGTTCAGTTTGCTGCTGCTAAAGATGTCTTAAGGACAAGTAAGACTTCTCCTCAAACCTGGGTTTCTTTGCATTTTGGGTAGTGGAGACTTAACAATAAAAATAAATAAAAATAAAAAACAACTAAAACATAGAGAATTATTATTTGGAGAATGAGGTGGATTAGCACTATACAGTTAATTAATTACTAACTTTGTCAACTAAGAGATCTTGAGAAAAACTGCCAAAAGTTATCCAACAGAGAAGTGGCAGGGTCAGGGATAGAAACCAGGAACTGTAACTCCTGATCCGTTGCTCAACTTGGTGTCATGGTTTAGGCCCAGCTGGCAACAAAGAACCACGAGGCCGCTTGCTCACTCCTCTACCCCTGGTTGGATGGGGAGGAGAAAAATGTAACGAAAGGCTCGTGGGTTGACACAAGGACAGGGAGGGGTCACTCACCATTTGTGGTCACGGGCAAAAATCAGACTTGACTTGGGGAAAAAACCCCAAATCAATTAAATGTGTTACCAATCAATTCAAAACAGGATAATGAGAAGTAAAACCAAATCTTAAAAACACCTTCCCCCCACCCCTCCCTCTTTCCTGGGCTCAAATCCACTTCTGATTTTCTCTAGCTCCTCCCCCACAGCAGCCCAAGGGGACAGGGAATGGTGTTGCAGTTCACAGGTTGTCTCTGCCGCTCCTTCCTCCTCAGGGGAAGGGCTCCTCACTCTTCCCCTGCTCCAGTGTGGGGTCCCTCCCATGGGAGACAGTCCTCCACGAACTTCTCCAACTGAGTCCTTCCCACGGGCTGCAGTCCTTCATAAGCTGCTCTGGTGTGGGTCCCTTCCATGGGCTGCAGTCCTTGAGGCACAGACTGCTACAGCGTGGGCTTTCCCACAGAGCCACGGCCATCTTGGGGGGCATCCCCCTGCTCCAGTGTGGGCTCCTCCACGGTCTGCAGGTGGGCATCTGCTCCCCCGCTCCCCCCCATGGACTGGGGGTGACAGCCTGCCGTCTCACCGTGGGCTGCAGGGGCATCCCCTCCTCCGGCACTCCTCCTCCCCTCCTTCTTCACTGACCTCGGTGTCTGCAGAGGGGTTCCTCTCACATCCCACTCCCCTCTCCGCTGCAGGTTTCCCTTCTTAAGTATGTTATCCCAGAGGTGCTACCACCGTCACTGATGGGCTCGGCCTTGGCCAGCGGCGGGTCCAACCTGGAGCGGGGGAAGCTTCGAGCAGCTTCTCACAGGAGCCACCCCTGCGGCCCCAGCCCCGCTACCAAAACCCCACCACACAAAACCAATACACTCAGTAGAAAACAAATGCTACTCAAGGTGCAGTCATCTGCCCCGTTGCCAACTGTGTGATTTGTGGCATGTAAGGGTGTCAAAATGTCAGAGACTTTTAAGACCAGAAGAACCATCATACCCAGCCAGCTCAGCCTTCTGCTGATTGTCTAATTATCCCCATTAACGCATAGTTTCAGAGTGTTTGTAAGCAAGAAACATCAAGCCTCAATTTCTCGTACTTCCCCTACATTAATAATTTTGGGCCTCCTTTGGGGAGTTATGTTTTAACCAGCCTTGGTGTGAAGGCATTAAAAGACAATTTATTACTATCCTTGGTAAGTTGCTGTGATGTTTAATTGCCCCCTACTTTAAAAAGAAATTGGGCCTTATATCTGTTTGGAGTTTGCCTGCCAATAGCTCCCAAATGTTGATTCTTCCGATGCAGTTTTCTACTGGAACAGAGATGCTTCAGAAATCCAGTATTTCTCCCTTATTCACAATAATCAAGTCCCTTCTTTATCTATCTTTTGAAAAACTAAACAAATGGAGTTCCTTGTCTTTTACTGTAAGGCATTTATTCTAGTTCTCAAATCATGTTGAAGCTGCTTGATGTATTCTTTGCAATTTTTTAGAGTCCCTTCTTCAAGAAAATGTAGACATTAGAATTATACATTAGAATTATACCTAGGGTTTAAGTGCGTATCGTACCAATGCTACTTATTGCTTATTCTAGTTATATATCCTGAGGCTCAACTGGCCCTTTTGGCCATAGGACTTTACTGGAAGCTCACACTTTCTCCTCTGATATTTCCTAAATTGTTTTAAAAGTCACAGCTTTGCAGGGTGCAGCTCCCCTGTGGCTTCCTCTTCCTGGTTCTGTAGTTCATGGCCTGCCTTCCATGTTCATAAGCTTATATATTTTAGTATGGTTTAGGTATTTTATTTAGGTCTTTAGCTGTTTTAAAACTTGCTTGGATTGAAAGGGCCTGGACTTCCACACTGTGTGAATCACTCTGTATGACTGCTCTGTCTCTAAAGTTACTTAGTGCTCTGCCAAACTTGGTGTTACCTTCAAGTGTTAGGTTTAGAGGTTTTTATATTTACTTTTAGGTAATGAATAAGATATTCAGTACTTTTGCATTGAATATGGATCCATATGGTGCATTAGAAATGCCTCTTTTCAGTAATGATACCCCACTGACTACTACTTTTTGAGATTTGTCAGCTGAGGACTTATCTAATATTATGTCCTGTTTTTATTGTATGCTGTTAATTTAAGCAGAACTGTCTTCTGGTATTCAGTCAAATGCCTTAAAAAAAATGTTTCATCTGTGCCTTTACCATTGTCATTCAAATGATATCAGGTTTATTTGACAGAAACTCCTTTTACACAGTAAGGTCTAATGACATTAAGTATTGTATTCCTATCCTTTAATGTTTTATTAAGCACCTTTATGAAGCTGTTGTGCTGTTTCCTCCAGGGTCGATGCTTCCTGCAGGCTAAACCCTTCTACAGTTACACATTTTGTCCTCTTTGGCTTTTTAAAACACTCACACAACATTATCATTCTTTTATTCTTCTGTTATCTTTCTGTTATTCCAAGATTAAAAATAAACCTCAGTGGATCACAAGTCTCCTCATTCAGCTCTTTTAAGACTTTGGAGCAAGTGACCCAGGTCTGTGAAATTAAACATAAAGCCTATTTATTCCTGGTAACTGATCAACATCCTCTTTTGTTCTCATGGATTGCAAAATACTTTGTCATCCTCGTGTGGTATAAAGCACTTATGTTCTTCATGTATTTATATCTGACAGAGAAAAAACGTTTGTTGCATACTTCATAAATTTTATAAGCTGAACCTTTTGATGGACTTCTGTATCAAGATATAACCTTTCTTTTTTAAACTACTAATGCATCCTATCATGATTTAAAGATTTTATTGGTTAATTAGATCACTAGGGAACATTGCACATTACTTCCAGACTGAATAGTTGTGATTTGGCTAGCCACCATATATGATTATGCTTTTGTCTCCTAAATTAAAGCAGACCTCCTCTGTCAGAGAACTTCTCCCCATGCAGATTCCTGTAGCATGTAGATTTGGATCAGCTTGTAACCTTTGGGTGAAACAGGTGGAATTCATTGGATAGCTCACACAGCATAGTGTAATACTGAGACTTGTAGTAAGACTGTAGTACTTTTCTGTGCTGTTTGAAGTTTTTTAATATCTTTTTAAAAGCATAGGCAAGATAACAGGCCACAGTGTTATTATATGGTTTCACTAATACTATATACTCTGTACTTTCTTGATATTTTCCTACTTAGACACTGAAGAATCACATTAGCCCTCTTAGCAACTGCTTTACAAAGGCATTTCATGTTCAGTTGGTTATGCACCAAGACACACGTGCTCTTTTTGTAGTCACTGTTTGCAAGGCTTAGATACAGTTCCCATTGTGTGAGAATTACTTATAGTCTTTGATCCTAAATCTATAATCTAGCACTGGGCTGGACTGAAATGAGAATGTGTCTGTCTCTATATGTATGTCAAAGTGATAAGCAAACTGAATTTTAGATATTTTCTTGTCCTTTTCCAGAATCACCCTTAGGTGTCCAGACTGCTTTCCAGTATCTGGAAGTCACTCAGTGGTTGTACTTCAGCCATGCTAAGACTGAAACTTTAGGCAGTAGCCCTTTCCCCAGTGTGCTGCCTCAGTCTGTCTCTTGCTGGCACATGGGAAGCTTTATTAATAACACTTCTATAAAATTAGAAGCAAGGCTTAAGGCAAAATATGCCTCTTTGCATATTTCCTCTTACTGCCCTTAATTTTTTTCATGGAACGGATCCTAGGACATTGGAATCAACCTCCAGTCCTAAGTTTTTGGAAAGTGATACAGGATGATCCTTATGCTTCTCTGTGTCAGAGGGATCCCTTTAACTGCCACTTGCTGCCTCCTCGCTTCCCTGACCGCACCAGTGTCTCCAACGTGTAATAATCAATAGTAATTGTAGTAATAGTAATAATAATGTAATAGTAATGTTCCATTACTAGCATAGATTTTATGTTCATCTTGGGAAAATGAAACTTGTATTTAGAAGGCAGTGACTATGCCTCTTATGCCTCTTACAGGAACACGCAAGCAAACTTTGCAGGGTGTGATTAACACACGAGGGTTTATTCTCTTGCTTCGAGCTAATTTAAGTGTTTAACTTGCTGTGGTATGATACTTTCACACAAGCAAGGAAGAACGTGGCAAGAAGCTGATGATCTGCCTTTAGAGGCATGTTAGCCTAGGTAGGACAAAACTAGTTGGTAGCACAGTGCAGAAACAGCAGTTTGGGACTTTCGGCTTCTCTGTGGCTTTGTGAGGGACTAACAAGGTCTTGGACAGATGTTTGCAACCCATCTTTCCTTTTGGAAGCTCTTGGGAAATAGTTCTTACCCTTAATAATACATGTTGATAGACCCACATGCAAATGATGGATTTGCAGTGAGAGGTGTCAGGCTTGTGGGTGCCAGAATAGTATGAGATACTTGCACTTTCCAGGACAAATGAATTGTATTGTAAAACCATATAGACCCTATTGACAGAGTGACTGTGGAGTTAGGGAAATAATTTGTCTGTTTTGGTTAATATTTATATTGCTTCCAAAGCAAAATGGAGGAGTGTGGGGTAGCTGAAAAAATACAGCCCTTTCAAAGTGTAGTGCTCTAGAGAAGAAAGAGGAAGAAAAGAACATAGTATGGTATAGAAAACAGCAGCACTTTCAGTGTGCCGTAATCATCATCACTAATCCTCTCCTTTTGAGTGCCTTATGTATGGAGGACCCAAGCCAAACAGAACAATTCCTGCCTGGGAATGGCAAGACACAGTGATGTTGGTACACATCACGGGCTGAACATACATTCTCTAACAATGTACTTTTCAGCATCTGCCTCTATATTCTGTACACTGGGCTTTGTATGCAGTCATTGTTTGTTTTGTTTTTTTCTTCCTTGTTTGCCTCTTTAAAGTAGTAGAACAGTCAGAGCTGACTTTGGGTTATTTGGGCTTGGAACAGGACTGCAGGCAAGAACATGCCCAACCCAGGATAACTTACATCAGCAATACTCCACTTAGATGCCCCTGCTGTAATTTTCTTTGCTTCCTCCCTTGTCTGTGCTCCTTTCAGATTTGACCATGCTAAGGTGACAGAAAAAGAAATGCATGAAGGAGCATTCTTAGCTCCTGCTAAGTCCTGTTCAGCACACAGTCCAATGTCAAGTACAGCAAAGTTAGTTTCATCTTCTGAACTGAAATCTCACTTCTGGGTACACTGGAGGGTGTGGATATGCAAAGGCTGAATTTGCAGTCACAAGGATTCTGGTATAATCTCACCTCCACCAGTCTTTTCTCTAGGAAATGGTAACTTCATCCTTGTGTAGAGTGTTTCATAAAAAAGATACACTCTTTCTTTCTGAGCTACCTTTGGGATAAGAGAAGGGTAGCAGTTACCAGAATAACAAGCAGTTTGTTGGCAGCATGCCTGCATAAGAACATATGCGCGTGGGGATCCGCATGTAGTCAGTGTGCATTCTTCTAATGCTAATCATAAGCACATCTAATTTTACCGTCCTGGAAAAACATGTGTATTGCATAAGAATCATAGGTGGAGAGATGAGTACATGTGTACGTATGTATGTACATATAGTAGCATGTGTACAGGTACTGTTTTCAGATGTGTATAAACCCGTACATATGCCCTTAGTAGGTATCAATGCAGAGACCCACTGTTCAGATCTATATGGGTATGTAAATAGATATACCTTCTTATTCATGTATGCACGGTGTATGGATATGTTTATGTAAATGCAAATATACATAGGCACGTATTGGCAAACAAATGTAGCATGTAAGTTGATTACATGTCCAGACATCAGCAACCAGTCCTGTACAGAGGAATACATATGTGTCCTTGCTTCCAGGGTTTTTTTAAAATTTTGTGACTATGTCAGCCATTTCCTCTTATTCCCCTCTTTTTTTCCTTCAGCGGCCAATACAACACACAGTCAAGCTTTCTTGGTATATTAGAAAAAGAATGCTGACTGATTTCTATGTATTTTGTGATTTTGGACAGCGCTTGCTCTATGCAAGGAGAATAAAACCGCCATAGAAGAGAAACACTTGCTTCTTTAAGAGTGCCATATAGATGAAACAATCATTTCTACCATTTTGGTCAATGCAGTCTGGGTAATAACAAGAGCAGAGCCCCTTTCTCAACCCCCTCCTCCAAAGAAGGTGACTCCAGAAATGGAAGTTCACTGTATTCTGAGACTGTTTGCTGCTGCCACAGTAGTGTCTTGGTGCTCAGTAAAGGTATGGAAAAGTTGTTGGGACTTGAACGACAAAAGTGGGTGGGCGGCTCAGTTAACTGGAAAGGATTAAAAGATTTAAATGGAGAATTTTGGCCAAACAACTGCTAAGGCAGATTTTGTTTTCTGCCTGTTAGTGTTTGAACAATGTAAGTTCTGTAGCTCTGCTTAAGACGTGCTATAGATCTTTCTTAAGCAGTAAGATAGTACTAAGCAAACCAGAAAATATAAGATAGTATTGTAAATTAGGCGTGTATCAAATAAGCTTTCTTAGATGTGAGATCAGTCTCTCCTATATGTAAAAACAAGCTGCACACAGAGGAGATGAGAACCCTGTGCCTGGATGCATTAAAATGGCATTATAGAAAAAGTAAACAAACTGAAGGAAAAGTTTATTGCCATTTCATATTTACATTATTGAATTTCAAAGCCGAAAGAGGTTAGTAGATTATTTACACTGATCTTTGTCACCAAAACACTTCCTCCAGCTATTCCTTAGTCACAGGAAAGAAGAGACATTCTTTCTGACCATCTATTGACTTGCTGTATGAATTGGCCAAGAATATTCAGTTCCCTCTGTTTTGCTTTCTCTTTCTATAAATTGGGGATAGCGGCCCTTAATGGGGGAGTGGGAGATAATACAATGGGTTAATGTCAAGACACTAATATTCACAGAGTAACTTAAAATGTTCTGCAGGAATTTCCTATGGAAAGTGTTTCTACAATGGAGAGATGTGTTTTTTCCAGCTCCCTTGCGGAAAAGCCTGCCCCCCCCCCCTTTTTTTTTTTTTAGAAAGGAAAAAACCATAGTGATAGGCTCACTCCAGAGACAAAACAGCGTTGAGAGCTCTCTGTGTTTTGCAGACTCAGGCCCAGTGTGCCAGGAACCAGCTAATCAGCTGCCTCTTTTGTCTGGCACTCGGTGCTGACTCCAGCCCTGACCTCTCTCCTTACAGAAGAGCTCTCACAGCTCCTGATTGCAGCACCCCACCTACTTTGAGAAGGAAGTGTAATCTGGTGCTGAATGGGGTGCTTAGGCCCTCATCTGTCTCCCATTTCTGCTTCTCATTTCAGTGCTTCCACTGGAAAATGTCATGCTTTTTTGCTTTTGTTTCTTTCTCCTTTTGCGTGCTTTCCTTAATGCTCTCTTACTGCGGCGGCAGCGTTCTGGCTGTGCTGACTGCTTCCCCCTCCCCTCTTATGCCCCAGGAGCTGCTGGACTTACACTTCATGCACACAGCTTCCAGATCAAAGCAAGGGATGAAGGTGAGGTTTTACCAACAGCCCCAGTGGGCTCTGGCAGGACCACTGGGCTCTTCGCACTGTTTTAATACTATTCCCCAAGAAACCTGTAAAGATGGTGGGGGCCAGGAAAACAGTATTGTCGGTCAAGGTTTCTCTGGAGGCCAGGCGAGACCATATGAGCAGGTGAGGGGGAGCCGTCCCATTCCCAGCCTCCCTTTAGTGGTCTCAGACAGTGTTGCACTGTGCCTGAAAGCTGTGGCTGGTGCAGCTGGGTGGCTTCTGAATGAATAGATGGACTATATTTTTTGGCATCGTGGTAACTGGGACTCGGTCCCAACAGAAGATAGATTTTTATTTTTTTTTTAAGTGAGGTTTTTTTCATTTTGTTAGTGCTGGAAGCTGTAGAGCTGGAGGTCACAGCTGAGAGAGTTTTTAGATACGTTTAGAGGAAAGATGTGAAAGATCTTCTCGTTCTTTTTCTAGCATCAAGGTGGGGTTATAAGATGACAGTATTTTTCTCTTGATGTCTCTTGTAGGTAAGGAATTGATTACATTCCTTGCCCTGTCCAGCAAATATTCAAGCAAATATTTAGCTCATCACCTCCCTGTTTTCACACAACATAAGGCCCAGTGCAGATAAATGTTTGGGAAATCCTACCTATGGAGGGTTTGAACTTTGTTCCATGCCTTGGAATTTGAACAGAGGTAAGTAAAGAGATCTGGAGAGATGCCCGTGTTGGCAGGTTTTGGCACAGGGCAACAAGACAGGTGTTAAAAGTTTAGAAACCCATAGTATTTCAATCTAGACGTATGGAGAGAGGTCTTCCTCCCCAGTCTATCTAGACCTGTGTAGTGCACCATGACAGATGGCGTCAGCCATGGGCTAGTGCCATCCTGCCGATGGCACTTCTTCAGCAGACCTGGAGTGCCTTTGCTCCTTCACAGGAGGAGAGGCTAGCTGAAGGCATGCCTCTTACTTTGGCTGCCATTGCAGATGGAAGGAGATGCCAGTGCCACTGCGACCTTTGTGCTAAGGCTGAGGGAGGGAGACACGTGATGGGATGCAGCACTCCCAGCTGCTATCATCTGGCTACAAACAGTGACACCATCCTGCTACAGTCACCACTTTACATTTGTGGACTAAGTTTACACAATACTAAATCCAGTAAATACTTCCTCTGTTACTCTAATTGCATCATTATTTGAGCAGTGCTCACTTTTAAGCATGTGCTCTCCCATATATAATGGTAAATTTTTTTTATTTTTTTTTTTTGCTGGACAAGTGACAAAACCATAGAAAAAGCCGCTGTGGTTGGCACAATTTGCCTAGCGCATTGGAAGCCTAGGCAGTGAGACTAATGCTTGACTGGCATACGGAGAGTGAACTACCTTCTCGTACCTGCCAGGGGCATTCTTGAGAAGCATGCTCAGGGCATATTGGCTGGGGAAGATAGGTAGTTGAGAAAAACTGCATACCTGCAAGTGAGCAATATCTATTCAGTATTTTCACGGAAGACTTTAAACATTGGTGTTCTCATTAAAACACATTTTACCACTGAAATTAAAAGCTGAGTGAAATGAAGAGTTTCTGTCCCAAAGGAGGTTCCTCCAGCCCACATTTGTTTTCATTGCTGCTGGTAAGGTGTTTTTTTTTTTTTTAAATGGAAATCCTTCAGAACTTCAGAATTGAATTCATATGTAACATTCTGATATTCCCTGAATCAAATTATTTCATATTAATTATTGAGCTGACCCCAAATATTCTGGAGACAGTTTGACAAGAACTGTATTTTCCTATCCAGGGCAGTTCCATGTGGCAGCTGTCCTGTAGGCCCCTTGTGTCCCATTCTCCCATAGGGGCTGGAGTATTTGGTCAAGCTGCTCTGTGCCCAAACCAGTCACATGTCTCTTCAGATGTCAGGTGGACACTGACATTGCTTCATGTGAAAGTATTTCCCTAGAGAGGGCAGACCAGAGGTAAAAATGGAGACCGCTTATTGAAAGTAAACGCAATGCCTGGAAAACACTGTTTTATGCTATGGTAAGTTCATACAAAAGCTTTTCTGTTAAGTTTGATGAAACTAAACATGCCATTTTGAATTGCAGTGGCTTGAAGTGAAGCATTTCACTGCTAATTCTCTGTTAGGAAAATGGAATTCTGTGTTAGAAAGCCACCCCGATGGAAGCATTCATCCAGCTCTACTAAGCAGATCTGTTTCCTGAGATAGGTCTTTTGTACTTGCACAGCCTTAGGTGGATTTGAAATACAATGAGATTACTAAGTGGAGTGTTATTTGCTAAGTCATTGTCTGATACAGTTTTCAGTGTCTTGCGTAATAAGGTTACAGATGATCAGTGGAGCCATCCTAAAATAATTTCTCTCTGCCTTTCAGATGGAATCCTTCAGACACTTGACAGTAATCATTTCCTCACATACTCATCACTGAACCAAGCTAGACAGATTTAGCTTGTGCTAGCTAGACAAATCTGAGATTTCAGGATGCACTTGGGAGGAGCAGAGCATTCTGTAACTGGTGAATGTCTATATAAGCTCAATACAGAACTGAATGTAATTGAAGTCAACTACTGCATGCTGGTAAATAAGGTTCTGTGATGATGATTTCTTTATTTTCTTCTTTTTTTTAACTCTAAAAAAGCTTTCAAACGTTCATTAGCTAGGAAGTTCATTCGTAAATTTAAGCTCTTCAAAATTGTGAGATATCAGAATTGTGTTAATAAAAGGTCCGTTCTTCTTTTTGGTGCATTTAACACTACAAAAGTCTTTAGCTACACAGTAATTTCCCCTTCTTCATGTCCTGCCCTCCACAACACAGAATCATATAAAATAAAACTGGAATGGACCGTGAGATGTTATTTAATCCTTTCTGCTTCCACTGTCCCAAGACAAAATCAATGACATCTATGTCAGTCTTGACAGCAATTTGTTTAACCTGGAATTAAAGGTCTCCAGTGATGGGTGCTCCTCAGGCAATCTCTTCCAGTGCTTCACTGTTCTTAAATTAAAATAGCTTTTCCTAACATAAATTCTAACACTTTCTTGCTGTAATTTTTGCCCATTATTTCTTGTCCTTTTCAGCATAGATACAAAGAACAGATTGTTCCTTTCTGCTTTGTAGCAGCCATTTTATATTTGAACACTGTTATAACCTCTCCTTGCGGTTTTCTGTATGTTAAAAAGAAGCAATACTTTCAATCTTTCTTCTATTTTCTAGACCTCTGGTTATTCTCATTGCTTTCCTCAGGACTCTTTCCAACAGTCCCACTCCTTTCCTGAAGTGCAATTCTCCAAGCTGGACATGATCTCCAGCAGAGTACAACACTGTCTCCTCCTATGTCTCCATACATTACAGGATGCTTCATTCAATCCACCCAATGAATGACTTTCGGTGTGTAACTATTAAGAGTTTCTTTCTTCTGTCTTTTTTTACCTCTGCACTATACAGGCTCAGTGTAGAACATAGAATCTCCTCATTATTGTATATGCATGAATATTTGTAAAATATCTCCTCTATGCCCTTCTTCTATCCAGACACATGCCCAAGGTACAAGCTGCTTTTCAGGGCTAGCATGAGGTATGCCTGAGTCTATGGCCTGTAGCACAAGTAAGGAGCATCATAGCTGGCTGTCTTGTTTTTGCTGTCCTGCAGCTTTTATTTTTATCTGTTACTAGGCCAAATGGAGGTAGAACATGCAGCAAGAGGGAAGTTCAAATCTGTGCACCTGAATCCCCAGTGAAATGCCTTAAATGCTTTTCCATGACACAAAGGTGAACTCTGCTACTGTCAAATATCAGTCAGTTACTTTTTCACCTAAATGTTAACAAGTATCAGCTAATTTTTAGGAAAAGACTGAGAAATCTAAGTCTAATGTCTCAGAGCATTTCTTTTAGCTTTAGCAGTGAAGACAAAATCCCTCCTTGTCTTCGCTTACAGCTTTTGGCTAATGAGCACTTCTGCAAAACCAATTCCATGACCTCAAGTTGGCCACCATGATGTGAGGAATATACTTTTGAGGATATTGAGTTTAGGTGGCTTACTCACCATTACTTGGAAAATCTGTGGAAAAGTGATATTTTAAGAAATCCAGAAATGATACCTTCTTTCCTGTGATCCCTTTCTTCACTTATTGCAGAACTTGGAAGTTTCTGTAGCAAGGAAAGAAGAGGACTTGACGCTTCCACCGCAAAAGAGCATTCATCCTCAAATCATAGTCCTTGCTACCACCAATTCTACTTAATATTACTGCTGCCTATGCTGTTCTTTTTCAGTAGCTGAGGAAACGACTTTAGTCTTTGAGGCTAATATAGAACCTTCAGCAGCATTTCTCTTGCAACTATAAAGGCTTCTTCCCCCTCTATACATTGTCATGACTTTTTTCACAAATAAATATATATAATTTCTAATGTTCCCATCATGTTTGTCTCAAGATGCAGTTGTAGGGTCTGCTGTTCCCTTTGAAATCAAGATATTCTTCAACAAAGACCAAATGAATTAGCAGTCAGTGTATCCCAGCATAGAGGATGCAGAAATCCACCCATGTGATAAAATAAATTCTGTCCTTATTGCTACCCATTAAAAGGAAGGAATCCAGGAAGTAGGTCAGTTCACAACCTTGCTTTTCTGTAGTTTGAATGCTGCAATGCAACACCAAGAATAAGTAAGGCTGTAGAGCATTTGACGTTTCAGTCGCTTAGCGATATTCATAGTTAAGTCAAGAAGCAGCAGGGTCAGTATATGCAAAAAACATATTGTACAGATCCAGACACATATTAGAACTTCAATAATTAGCTGTCATGACTTTTTTTCCCCTAAAGCTTGGAATCTCTCTCATTCATATATTTGGTTGGTTCTAAGGCAAAAAATTCTTAGATCTTATTCCAAAAAGGCATAGAAAGAAATGGTTGGTCTTTATCTTGGTATATTCCAAGGTGAAAGATAAGGCAGCAAGATGGACCTTGATCTGTCTTAATCTGTTTAAGCTTGCTCTGGATACCCTGTGAATGATTTGGATTGGTGTTAACTCTGCAGTAACTGTGAACACACTCCAATGTCCTGAATTCTCATGAGAAGCAGGGGCTTATTTTTTGGCTTAAAGGATAGTGACCACAGTGAAGTACCGGGTCCTCCATCCTCAGTACCTCTTAAGGAAACATTCTTATTAGACCAGTTGAAGAAATTCTACCCTACTTTTTTCGGCCCTTTTTTACTGGCACCTTGAATCTCTTTTCTTTCTCTTTCTTTATATCCTACTTCAGGGAGTGCTTCTCTGTATCTTCCTCTAAGTCTTCTGAAACTAAATCAATCTCTTTTCTGGAGTTTTCCATAAAACTTGAAGTTATTCAGAACCTATAATTGATTTGTAAGATGGAAAAAATTTTGTAGGGAAGCTTGAAATAGTTGTCCCTTATTGTTTAAGCGCTCTAGTCACCTTATTCCTATTTTTAGCTGAGTAAACACGTGTTCTTTTTTAAACATAATTCAGATGAAATGTAGGATCGCATTACTTTAGTCAATGTAGCACAAATCATATTTGAGTCTTATTTGTTTGGTTTCAGTTACTTATCATCAATGTTCGATGTATTGTTTTTCATGACATAAATTAACTCATTCAGTGTGGTGAATGGTGAATGTGTTTCTTTATTACCTGAATACAGTTGTTATCCCACTGAACCATCAAATATGTTTAGACCAGGTATGCACAGTCCATATACAGTTCTTTAAATAAGTATAGCAGCTTTAGTTACCCATCACTGAAGCCTTGGATCACTGCATACATTGTCTTTCTCAAACACAAAGTAAAGCTCTGTTAGCTGGTGTGTTTGTTTCTACTTGCTGGTTGAGGCAGGCTAGAAACACATGGTTCTGGTAAACCAGTGGATAAACTGTAATTTATTAAGCTGTAGGAACTTGTCTGGTTCAGTGCAGGTGCCTTTAAGGAAGTCTTAGTCTCTAGGCTGAATGTCTTGCAGTTAGTCTTTCTGAGGAGTGATATGGGCAGTTGGTGAAGGAGGGCAGCCTGTGACTGAGAAAAGCAATTGGTGATAGACAGGATGCAGTAGGTAAAAAACTTGGTTGAATGTCAGAGGTGCTCTTCCTTGCTAGCTAAACTTACTCAGGCTTCAGCTTATTGCCCTTTTTCATGGTGGTTCATGATGGTCATCTTCTAATTTGCCAGGCTATCAATGGCCGTTCCCCTTTGGAGCATGCTTGTGTCCAGCCTGTACTGAAAACCATGTTTCTTGCTTAATAGCACCAACTTGGAGAGGAATTTTTATATTGGCTACTGGCCAAGACTAGCACACCATTTTTCCTCACTTTTCTTGCTCCCTCTCTATCTGCATCTTCACTTGATTGCAGAGAGACGCTTTTCATCATTATGAAAAGCCATCTGATTAGAGCTCTTATTAACCCACGAGTGAAGCTTCTTGTAAGTTTAGCTGGAGAAATTCCTTGAATGCTTCAGAATTGCAAAGTTGCCATTTTTAAGAAACCTCAAAACTAGATTGCTGATTTGTTTTACCTCAGCTTAAAACAAACTCATCTTTCTCAGCAGATTTAAAGAAAATGTAATTTACTGTGTATCTTTTTATCCCTCAAAAAGTCTCAGATGTCATGGAATTCTACTGCTCATTGTCAGAGACTATGTGTATCTGGACTATCCTGTCCCTGACCATCCATCTATACTTATCCAATTCATTAAACAAAGGCGTTGAACAGTCAAAATATTCCTCTGTTAAAGTGTGTTTAGAAGCAGTCCTCATGGAAAAGGAAAAACCACTTTTTTCATTGTTCTAATTTCATTTTTGGAATATAAAGCGATTTTAAGATTAGAAGCATGAAGGTTACTTTTCAAATGCTCTGTGCATAGCTTTTGCTAGTAGTTTTCTTCCCCTTTCTCTTTTCTACCTTCCTTCCCAGAATAACTGTAAAGTAGATGTGTATGTTTGTACCAGGAATCATCTCCTTGACTCCCTTAAGCCTCTTGACCTTCTCTGATACACATATCAGACGCGGGATGAACTCAAGCTTGTGTGTTTAAAAAGGCAAGATCGGCTTTGTTCTGAAAGCCATCTGATGAAAATGGACAAATTTATGGGCACTGCTTTTGTTGCTTTGCTTACTTCTAAGCTGTTATGGAAGCCATGTCCCAGAGTGGCACCAGAAGACTATGTCCTAGTGAGGGAGAGCTCTCTGAGTCAGTCATGGCCTCATTTGTAGTTAAAGAGGTGTGGGTTTCAATCAGTAGTTTGGTATATCCTGAAGAGACCGCAAGTTAGTTCAGAGATTGCTGGCAAAATGAGACTACAAGGTAGGAAGTGTTATGCAGATGGTAGGTTCTACTGCTGGCATACAGCTTCCTCAGTGAAACATGAAAACGTTTCTTCTCTGGCTTGCAGCAGGTGACTCCCTAAGAAACTGTTTCTTGAAGCTCATATATTTAGAACTATAGAATCAATTTTTTTGTCCTAGACTTTTTACTTACCTTCCTTTGTAAAGGTAGGTTGCAAGGTAGGATCACAAACATATAAAAAAGCCTCACTGAAAGCACTGGTGGCAAGTCACACCAGAATTGACACAAGCATCTTCTCTTTTACCAGGCATTTTTAACATTTGGGAAGGATGTGTTTCATCTGTCCTGGAAAACTGCACTGAAGCATCTGTTGATTTCATTAAAACACAAAGTTTCATAGGTTATGAGGCCAGAAAGCCATTATGATAATCTAGGCTGATTTGCTATATAATTAATTCCTGTCTCACTATGTCTTTTAGAGAAGACAAGATACTATTTTAATTTAAAGTTTGCCAGTAGCAGAGAACACACCATAATCTGTAGTAAATTATTTCAATAGCAAATTATCCTCATGTAAAAATAAGTCATAGTATTTTAAAATGTGAATTTCTCTAACTTCAGTTTCTAGCCCCTGGATCCCATTATTCCTCTGTCACGTGGACTGAAGAACCCTCTGTTGCCAAATTCCATTTTCTGCACAGATACTCATAGATTGTAATCGAATCACCCTTTAACCTCTACTTATTCAACAGACTGAATTTGAGTGTTCTTCACTATGGGACACACAGTCCAGTCATTTAATTATATTCCCTTTTTTCATTCTTGAAACTTTGGTTTAAAAATTGAACTGCAGGTATCAGAAGCTGCCTTAGTGTTTCATTTCCCAAGCCAGAGGTGCTGTTGTTTCTCTATTCCTGCTCAGGATTCACCTTGGGTTTACACCCAAGAATTATTTTTATCCTTTTGTCTATAGTGCTGAGAGTTCTGGTGTACCTGAGTATACATCAAGATCTTGATGCCCGAATGTTACTGTCAATGACACCTTAAGTCAGCTGTGTGAACACTTGTACTTTTTCCTTAAATACAGGTGCTTTTTAAATTTCTCAAGGTAGGTTGTGGGCGTGAGGGTTTTTTTAAGAAAATGATGTAGAACAACAAACACTTGAATAATAGAGATTCAGATTGGGGTGGATCTGTTTCTTTGAAAAGATTGAATTCAGAACTCTTGTATCTATTCAACACCATTTCTCTCTCTTCCCCAAGTTTTCCTTTGTGCTTGCTTTCTTGGTCCTTTCTTTCAAACTTGCTCTCAGATCCTACATTGTTAGTGACTTTCTGAGTTACAACTAAATCCATGTAATTTTCTCTAGATCCTTTGAAAGTCTCTGTCTCAAGGATTCTCCAGCTGTGGTACTGGTATGACTAATGAAATAGGAGGCAGTCTGCAGCAAACCTCAAATAAACCCAAAGACAGACCTGCTGTGTTTCCCCAGAAGAGATGGGAATTGTTACTCAAGTATCAAATACATGAAAGGGGGAGGTGTAACCTTTATGTGGCTTAGCCGAGAGTTGGAAGCTGATTATGTGTATATGATCATATTCCTTCTACCAGCTACCTGCAGAGGTTTCTGAAAGCTGAGTCATAGCTAGATACAGCCTAGCACCAGCCATCAATCATATGTTGGGTATTCTGCTCCCTTTCTGCTCCTATCGTATGTGGAAAGGCTGGGTCAAGATACAGTTTAGAGGAGTGTTGGTTTGAGCAACTGTTAGTAGGCAGTTCTCCTACGTTAGGATCATTAAAGTTACAGTTCATTCAGGCCTGGCATCAAAAGCAATTCCATACTGGGGTGAAACCAAAAATGCAGCATTGCACCAAAGTCATACCAGTCAGGGAGTCCTGTATGTATGTGCTGGCAGAAGGACTCTGTCCACAGGACCCCATTTCCAATTACCCTCTTTCCCAGGCTGTCCCTGCAGTGGGACAAGGATTAGACTGTACACAACCTACTATACATGTAGATTCTTTAAGAACATGAGAAAAGCCCTAGTGGGCCTGAAGAACAGTCAATCCATTTACCTGGTATTCTGCCTCCTGTATTGGCGGGTGCAAGTGCCATTTAGGGAGAGCGTGTGAGCATGGCTACTATCAGTGGTGCGCGCATTCCCCTTACGCTCCCACAGCATCTACTGCTTTTGGATTAGGATTATTAGAAGGTCCATCTCTTCCCTTTCCCTTTAATATCAGTTTGTGGACTTGCTGTCCATATATCTTTCTGGTTCTTTTTGAGCCTGCAGATGCTGCCTGCTTCCATGACCTCCTGTGGCAGCAAGTTTCAGAAGTTCACTACCCTCTGTGTAAATAAGTACTTCTAAAAATCCATTTTAAACTGATATCCTACAAGTTTCAGTAAGTGCCTCTAGTTCTATAATTGCCAGATTTGGCAAAGAGCAGTTCTACATTAACCTTCCCCATCTTCTGTAAACCTCAATCATATTTTTTCTCAGTCTTCTCCAAATATAAGAGCCCTGGCCATTTTTGGCTATCCTCATAAAGCATCCTGCTCCATCCTCTTAATTGTTCTATTTATTTTCCTCTGTACCTTCAGCTCCTTTGTTTCCTTGAGATGCAGAGACAAGACTGCATGCAGTGCTTAGAACTAGCGTCTGGCTGAGGTGCACCTACCTCATTGCCTGGCAAGAGGGGGAGGCTCTAATGCACAGCCCTGCTGAGTCACTGGAAGGAGGTGTATGGTCTGTCCAGCGAGAGCATTTGACATGGTTAATCCATAGAATGAAACTACTACAGTCCCACAAATTGAAAATATAGTTTATTCCTGTTGTGGATATTAACAGACTTGATGTTTCTGAAATCTGTGCGAGGGCAGAGTGCTTTATTGGGAAATGGAGCAAAACACGCTATTGTGGGTCAATACTGTCCTCTGCTGGGAGGAACTACAGCTTTGTGCCATGACGCCAAATGGGAATTACCAGCTAGCTTCTCATTTCACTCTCATGTAGGGTATTTGGCCTTTGCAACAGGAAAATCTGATGCTGTGCTGACTGCACTGGGGAAATTCTCCTTTAATGCTTAGCGAAAGCTGGAAATTCTTTGCTTGCTACAAATGTGTTGAATGTGATTTCATTTATTTTTCATCCTGAGGTCACCTACTTTGGAAGCTTATCCCTCATTCTGTCTCTCGTTTGCCTTTTAATACTACTGCATGCTCATTTCTGACCTTCCTCTCCTATTTGTAGAATTAACTATGCATGTCTTGTTTCTCTTCTCTTTTCATAGCAATTTGCTGGCAATGCATCCTCATAGCATTTTGAAAGCAGAAATCAAATGTGTGTGTACATATATGCTATATGTAATAGATACAAAGTATTTTAAAGTAATAGCTCCTTAGAAGAAATCAGAGTCTTCAGCAGTGTTGCAGAATATGAATTCAATCAAATTTGCACTAGTTGGAGAAATGCTTTTGCTTGTTGTATGTGCCAGCCCTGGGTTTAGGAAGCACAAAAGGCAGTTGAGAGAAAGTATAGTTTACAAACATTTCAGTTTTGTGCCTTCTTCAGTTCCTGCCTCTGTGAGAATGGCATGGGGCAGAGAGGAGTCCTCTTCGCAAGGCATTAATTCTGTACCTGTGAGAAAGAGAACGGCAGGAGGTCTGGACTCCTGAGCAAGCCAGGTGTGCTCAGGAGTGCTTGCCTGTTTGGGACTCTTGGCTAATTTCTATCCATGTAGCAACACAGAGGCCAGAGTTCTGGTCCTTAACGCAGAGAGAGTAAGAGTCCAGGCACTGAATATGTACAGGCTTTTATGTGTTAGCACAGAGTGCATAGGTTTCTTGAGGCGAGGGTAAGCTATGCAGATACCTCCATAGCAAGTTTGTGCCTGTAGTGATCTAAGATTTCTTGGTCAGAGAAATTTTTTTGGGGGTTTTTTTTCCTGTAGCTCTTTAGGAGCCACAGGGCAATCACCAACAGTTCACAGCAACTTGCTTAAATTTTTTTGCATCTCTTTCCTAGTAGTTAAGTGGGCTTATAGAAATAATAGAGAAATGACAATGGTGGTACAGAGTTCCCTGCTGTGGCTAGCAGAGATGGACATGGAGGTTACACTTTGTTATGTATTTTGTGGGGGATTTATGCAAATATAACAGCATGATACCAGACACACACTGTATTTTATGTACAAAAGCTTTTACAGCAGAGTGGGTCTGTGGTAGAGTTAATTGTTCTCACTGTCCTTCAGTTAAATGTTCTCTTCTGCCTGCTTATCTGATCTATAGTCATCGAAAAGTACCCATTGCTGTCACTTCTATACACACTGCTGGTTGTGCTCTCTCCCTCTGTCATCATGTCAGACTCTTGCATGGTCTCCTTTCTGCTCCCTGCTGCCTTTTGGGAGAAGTTTATCTCCCATGGCTGAAAGTAATTGGGGTATTTGTATTGTATGCAGGATTGATGTATGATATTTTTCCTTGTGTCTGGCAGGTTGTTTATAAGAATAACGACATTCGTCTGGAGCTGTCTCGCTTGGCACGGATTGGTGATACTAAGATGAAGATCTACGGGGAAGTGAAATTCATATGTGAGAATGTGGCTACACTGGATCCCATCAGCTTTGAGACACCTGAGGCCTATATTAGTCTGCCTAAATGGAATACCAAAAGGATGGGCTCCATCTCATTTGATTTCCGAACCACTGAACCCAATGGACTGATCCTTTTCACCCATGGCAAACCTCAGGAGAGGAAAGATGCCAGGAGCCAGAAAAATACAAAGGTAGACTTCTTTGCAGTTGAGCTACTAGACGGGAACCTCTACTTGCTGCTGGACATGGGCTCTGGAACCATTAAAGTCAAGGCAACCCAGAAGAAAGCCAATGATGGAGAGTGGTATCATGTGGATATTCAACGAGATGGAAGATCAGGTAGAGTGCTGTCTTTTTCTTAAGTAGATTTACCTCTCAGATCCAGACCTAGGGCTGTGTATTAATTCTCAGAACCTTCAAAACATGTTAGATATGAGTCACCTACTTACAAACACTTAGTGTTACTCCAGTGATGTTTACCCAGCAAAGCAAAGATGTGAATGGCTAGGTTTTTATTAAATATTTAGTGTGAACTTTGGATAGCACATCACAGAGGCAGTCTGTTAATATTTTATTCATAATCTTCAGATATTCTGGACCTATCTTGGCAATTTCATACATAATTATAGTGATGACTTCTTTGTAGGCCACAGTAAGTTTTAAGATCCTTCAGAACCATTGTTATTTAGTTGTTGGTTTGAGAAATTCTCACTGATCTACTTTGGGTTTCTGTTCAAAAAGAAATTTAGCAGAAACCAAATGAAAAGTTATCGCTGTGACCTAATATTACCATCTTTTTCTGGATCTTGTGTCTTTAAAGAGGAAGGGTTTGGGATCTTGTCATGAAGAAAATAGAAGTAATGGGCACAACCAGTGACAAAATTATGGCAACAAATCAACTTTTCAACCTATTCTGCTCCCTTTAGTATCTTCGAGCTTTCAGCTAGGTTTCTTTACTCTCTCTTGGATGCCAGATTCTAGTCTTAATATCTGAGTCAGCATTCAGTGGATGTTCCTTTTTTTCCTCGCAGCTTCTCATTTTCAAAAATGTGTTTTAATTTATTTCTAATAATACACCTACCATGCAATTACCAAGCAGTATTTTGTTTGTTTCTAGTGCTGGATATCAAGCTGACATACTCATGATGTACACTGAAATTGTGTAAGGAAACAAAATCATCAAATACTGTAACATCATCTTGAGAATATGTGAACAATTGTACTTGAATTCTTCCTGAGCCGTTGGGATCTCAAAGCCTGGCTATATATCCCTTCAAAGGGAATTTTGCTTACATTTGCAAGTGGATTTGGGATTTGTCTGGTGATCTCCAGATTATAGCTTTAGGTCCCTAATTTTATGTTTTCAGTTGCTGAATGCCATCAGTAGAGAGAATGCAGTGCTAGAATTTGCTTCCCTTGAGTTTTCAAAAAAGCTGACTTGTAGATACCATGCAAAGCCTAGCTGTTTGAACAGGTCTTTGCCTGAAGCTAGTTTTTTCTTTGATGATGTGAGAAGTTTCTTTGTATTTGGCATGGAGCTCTACTAGCACTTAGTATGTGTGGTTATATATTGCTATCTCCTAAAGACATTAATAGGAACATTTTATAAAGGAAGCCATAAATAAATAAATGGGACCTTTGATTTCTTTAGAATTGCTAAAATTTAATTAACTTCCAACGATAAACTCAATTAGTGGCATTCAGTACTGCCTTCAGTTTTGCTTGCTCACTTTGGGACTATGTGGTCCCTGGAGAGATAGCTGCAGAAGGAGAAGAAACAGAAATGACACTAAGCTCTCTGCTAAGAAAGTTTGTAAAAACCTAGGAAGAGGGACACACATTCATTTGGACTAGGAGGGTATGACAGACAGCATTGCTACTTGGTGGATAAGACTGTAGGACTGACTTGTTTCTTGTCTGGCAGGATACTGGCATTGATTTCTTCACACCATACCTTTAGCAAGCATCACACACTTCTATCCAGTGGCACTTTTGGTAGGTGTGAGAAGGAAGTTCAGGATCTCTCCTTGTTTAGTCCTTGGCTTTTCTCCCAATAGGGACCAGAGAATAGTTACACCTTGGAGATTTATTTATTTTTTTAAATGTGGATGCCTGTCATCTAGAAACTGAACTGAAATAATGAACTTAACTCAATGTAGGCTACAAAACAGCCATTTGGGTTTAATGAGCTAGTGACCTAGAGGTTCTGATTCTCATTACTAAAGCAACCAGGCCTTTGTTAGGTGTCATCTTTCTCGTTCTTCTTCCCATTTCTTTAACAGTCCAAAAGTTCAGGTTCACTGAGCTTAGCAGAATAACCTAAAAATCCAAATACTTCCTACTGCAATGTACTAAGGCAGAAGCACAAATGCTGGGGAAGCATGGCAGTCATGCTCAAATAACCTCTGGCATCTCTAGTCGCCTTAAGCTTTGTGTATGCTTTGGTCTGTGTTGGCTGCCAAAGCAACAAAAACTGTTTTTTCTCTCTACTCTGACAGAAGCTGACAGCATGGACGTGGACACCTAGCATCCTGTAACCTTTCTGTCCTTGGGGAAAGCTCCTACAAAGTGTCCACAAAACCTGTCACAGTTTCTAGCTGGGGAACAGTGAGCACGTTACACAAGACAATGTTTTCGGCTGGTCATTGGCTACAAAACACCCACTCAGACACTAAAAATCTTACTGGAAGGTTTGGTCTATGGTTGCATCAGTGCACTGCTTTGTTTTACCAGCTTTGCCCTCAGTAACTGGGGTCTTTTGGTCTGTTTGTTCTTTAGCCCTGCACGAAGTGCGTAAGGGACTGGAAAGGAGATGCTTAGATGCTTCTGATTTATCAAGATGGGATTTGATGTACCTAAACAGAATTGAAAACATGGGATGTGACTGCTCCTTCTGAGTGTCACTTCAGAATTTCTACGTCTCAGCAGCTTGGTCTTAAAAGTGCTGTGCATCTGAGCTAGTACCATCTCCTTACAGGAATAGTTGCAGGGTACAAAATACTGGCAGAAAGTTTAGGCTGCTGTGTAGCCTATTTCCTTTCATCATCTCATGCTCTTTCTCCAGGTTTTACACTTCTCCTTGGTATCCAGTATTCCAGTATGTCTTCTCTTTTGTTTTTTGAGTTTGGTGGTGTTTTTTTTTTTACCTTTGTGGATTTTATAGGTGGTGGTTGTTTTCTCCATAGTAGCAGCTGTCTGGAGCTCAGCCCTCCAGTATTTTGGTTTGTTCTAGTCTTTTGAGTAGTATGTACTCCACATGCTGCTTTTGAGGAGTAACAGCCGAGATGCTGGAAGGGGGGCTGTGATCCTGTGGCTCCGTGGCATGCTGCCTTTATGACTGTAGGTGTATTGCCACATCTTCTCTTTTCTTACTTAGTAAAAGGGAGAATGTCTGCTGTGCTGCAGCTTGTTTTTACAAAATGATTCATCAAATAATTGTGGTTCTCTTTGAGCCTTTAATTTGTAACGTCCCTGTTGCTTCTGGCACTCTGCTACCTCTGACATTATTCCTAGATTATTACTGAACATCACACACATGAATACCTTGTGTCTGTGTCATACGTGCTGTTCTCTAAGAAGACATCTATTACAACTAAAGAAAAAGCATGTGTACACGACTGCACTTTCTCACAGAGACACAGACGAGAGCTAGCTATTAACTAAACTCTCCCACCTTATCGTAGGGGTGTATGATAAAAATGCAATGATGTGGAATTAATCTTAAAGCTTGGATAGTTGTCTCTGAGGACAGACTATCTTAATGACAAGGCAATTGGATGCGATGATTTATAGCTAGGGAGAGTGAATTGATGATTTTTAGCCGAGTGTCTTGTGGCCAGATGTCCCTGTCACGAAAGCTGCTGAATGCTCTTCTGAAGAGTACACTGCTCTGGGATGCGAGACTTGTGTTATGTTCCCTGTTTTTCTTTGGATGCACGGTCTGACCTTAAATAAGTCACTTGATTTCTTTGTAGCTGCTTCATGTGTTCTGTTTATATTTCTGTATTATATGTTCTGATTATTTTATGTGCTTAGACAATTTCTTGAAATATATGGGAATGGCCTCAGTGCAGTATGCCACATCTTGCTTGGAGCATATGGAAGCTACTACAGTTTTAATACTAACTGTTCTTCAGAGATAACCTTTATCTTTCTCTACCTCAGTTTTCCTGTTTGTAAAATGAAAGTTAGAATACTTAACTTTCTTTGTAAAACCATGGAATAATTTCTTTTGGAACAAACTTCTGGAAATTTCTAGTCCAAATTCTGCTGAAATCTAGGCTTTCTTCAGGGTTGTGTCCATTTGTGTTTTGAACGCCTGCAGGATGGTGATTGCACAACCTCTCTGATGTTTCCATTCCCATGTTTGACCACCCTAATGGTCAAAAATGTTGCTTTCTATGGAGTTGGAGTTTCCTTTGCTGCAACCTGTGATCAATGTCTCTTGTCACTGCAAGTCCACACTGCTGACTCATATTCAAATTGTTGTCTGCCATATCCCCAGGTCCTTTTCTGCAGGGTTGCTCCTTAGCCAGCTGGTCTCCAGCCTGTACTTATTTGTGAGGTTGTCCTGCTCCAGGTGTAGGACTTTGTATTTATTGTTGTTGATTTACATCAAACATTTCTATCAGTCCTTTGCTCCACCTTGTAAAGGTTACTGTGAATGGTAGCCCTGTGCTTCCTCCAACCCATCAACCATTCTCCCCAATTTGATGTCATCTACAAACTTTATGAGGGTCTGTTTGGTTCCATCATAAAGGTCCAGCTTTGGAGGTACTGATGAAGTGTTTTCTGGAAGGGCTATGTAGTGTGAATTAATACGCTTTTACTTATCTTTTTTCTCTCCAGTTCTAATACCATCAAACTCCTGTATGTTCTCAGTAAGTCTTTGCTTTGCTGGATGAATACCACTGAATAATGCTCAGTTTGTATATGTTATTATTTAGCCATTGCATTGTTATGCTTGTGACCTTATAATGCAAGTTGGGATACAGACACATGGAAATGTTTATGGCCTGTGGTTCAAGAGGAGAGGGAGGTGTGTGGGAGACACTGTCTCCGTTAGGAGTGCATTTGGGTCAGGAGGAATCTTCACTGTCCTACACTGAACCTTAAACATCCCTCAGTTATTGGAAATAAATGAACCAGACTGAGGCTGTAAGTGAAAGCATTGATTTGTCCTTGTCCTCCTCATTTAGGTACTATATCAGTGAACAGCAGACGCACTCCGTTCACTGCTAGTGGGGAGAGTGAGATCCTAGATCTGGAAGGCGACATGTACCTTGGTGGGCTGCCTGAGAACCGGGCAGGACTCATCCTTCCCACAGAGCTCTGGACAGCAATGCTGAATTATGGCTACGTCGGCTGTATCCGAGACTTGTTCATTGATGGAAGAAGCAAGAACATTCGGCAGCTGGCAGAGGCACAGAACGCCGCAGGAGTCAAGTCCTCCTGCTCCCGCCTCGGCACCAAGCAGTGCGACAGCTACCCGTGTAAGAATAATGCAGTCTGCAAGGATGGCTGGAACCGCTTCATTTGTGACTGCACTGGCACCGGCTATTGGGGTAGAACATGTGAGCGAGGTAAGCTGAGTTTTCTGACCTCAGTTACACAGAACTGAAGGTGTGCAAGAGAACTAGAACAAAATCCAGTGTTGCCATGAGACTTTCCCCTGCCCTTGTTGGTCTTCCCAATGCTAAGTTCCAGTCTCCACAGTAGGAAAGATTTCTTCTCTGATCGTTTCCTTCCAGTCTTTTCCACCTTCATTTCATGAGTTTACCTTCTTCATCTGCCACTTCACTCCCTAGGCCTTCTGAAGACCTTGTCTTCAGGTTCCTGAGTTTCTTTGGCTAAGTATGGTTTGTCTCCTAAGGCAGAAAATGCTGCTGCATGTGAGAAGTCTCAGGCAAGTGACTGGAAACAGTACCAAGTGTGAACTTGAGTTATGGAGATTTTTCTTGCATAGGACAGATGATGTATTCCAATGCTGTCTACTCTTCCTCTTTTTTGCGTGGTAGGATTTCCTTGATGGCTGTTTATGGGTGAAGCCAGCTAATGAGATACTGTTAATAGCAACATGTCTCCAAGTTCACCTCTGATAAGGGAAATCTGTAGAAGATGGTGGGAGGTTCTCTGCATCTTGTTCTTACTCATTCTGACTGGTGATTTAAAGACACATGATTGGAAATATGAGGCACAAGTAACGCTGGTACAGGCAGGCAAAACATATGTGTTCTAGGCCACATGGAAAGGAATTTACTAATTTAAGATATCCAAGTTATATATTTCTCAAGTACCAGGTGGTTCCATTAATTGTTGTTATCCTTATTGTGCTGGTGCCACCCTCAGAATGAGGTAGGTGAGTGGTTTTAGATAAAAAAGATGGGGCTAAGGTCACTTAGAAAAGAAAATACTCCCTAGAGGGTGTTTTTCTTATATTGAAACCAATCTTTCTGTTAATATTTGGCCATTAGCACTGAATTCTGGCTGAAGTGCACTCACAATACACCCAAGAATTAACTGTAAACCATTAGCAGAGTCTCAGGGCTTTCAGCACCTTCTTTCTGTTACCTTAATAGGCACCATGGCCTAATGATTATAGTACGTGTCTTAGAATTGGAAATTCGGATATTTTTGAGCTTCTGCCATAAATATTTGAGAAGCTCCCTTCCCATGCAGTGTTCCCCCTATGCATTTTTTAATATTGATCATAGTGCCAGGGCACTTATGAGAAAGAACGTGAAAGTTAAGTACAATGCATAAAACATTAGGCAGAATTGAGATTTGCAATTCATTCACTCTCCAGAGGATTTTCTTTGCAGGAAGTTTTTGTTAATGACCAAAAATCTTCCTATAGACCAAATGGGGTTTTTAGGTTTTACAGCACAAGATCTATGATCATTCATAAAGCTTCTCACAGCCAACAATTTGTAGCATGCAGCCCTAAGCAGCAATAGTAGTTAATTGCCAGTGGTCCTTAAACCAGCTGAAGCATCAACACTGCCATCCGTGCTGTGAGGACAGGGGTGAAAATGTAAGATTCATGGGCATTGACTGTGCCAATGTCAGCTCAGCAGTTCTCTCTTATAGACTACATTGAATTTGAGCATTCAGGAAAATATCGGAGGTTTTCTCAGCCACAGCCTTCGGAATTGTTTTGGCCAATTGTTGTGTGATTAGGTTTTGGACAGACATGACAAAAAGAAGTGCTACCATAAATGCATTGTTCCCCCACAAAATTGCAGTTATGCTTGCCCTTGGTCTTTATTTAGTATTAGGAGTGACCAGGAGTGACCAGCTCTGTGATTCAGGACTTTCTGGACTCTGTCTCATGTCCATCTCCTGGATCTGGCTCTCAGAAGAGAATCCAAAGCTAACCAATAACATAAAGAACAGGATTCATCTCATGTACCTTTAGATATCTGTGGTGTTGGCTTTTACTCCTTTTATTATCAGTGAAAAGAGGTCAGTAGGTTAAGGGCATGTAAGCATTTGAATTTAGGAGAAATGAATCTCAAGTCTGGTCTGAGATCCGTAAGTTGGACAGCATCAATGTGAATAAGAAAGATACATATATGAATGCATGTCTACCACTGTGGAAACTTGAGGTCCTAATACATATGTGTTAGAATCAGAGTGTATTTAAGGTTAACAAAACAATGATGTTGTAGTTCAGGACAACATAAAAGATATTTGCAGAGGTCCTAATCCTGAAAAACTCATTTTGTCAGTAACTAGAAACCACAGACCACTTACTGGTTTAGGCCGAGTGTTAGGCAAAATGTGGCTTTCATGCCTGAGGTTCCTTGGCAACATGAGAAGCAGCTCACAGGGAATAAATACTTGTAGACTAGATACACAAAAAAAAAAAATTGTGCAGGCTGAAGTGTATTTGACTGCTACATTTATTGTGGTGTTACATAGCAGTCCCATACTGCTCTGATACAACTACTTGATATCAGATGACTGCATTAGTGCACAGTTATTTTGCCTCCATGAGCAAAAGTATTGCAGTCTACCAATGATATTTTTCATTCTCATGGTCTGACAGCCAAGGATTATTTCAAGTCCTGCCTTCAGCTGACCCGTGATCCAAATGCTGTTGCAAGGAAAAAAGTTGAGATGGAGACTGGGAAGGGAATCAAAGTGAGAGAGGCTGCCATGCCACAGTGGCACTTCTGCTAGTGACTAAAGAGCTGCCACAGGACTAGGGGGAGCCAGGCTGGTGCATAAGGGGACAAATGAAGAAGGAGCAGGCTAGCTCTTTTAGTAAGAGACAGCTACTGACCCACTTTTCCAGTCTGCCATCTGTTATTTGAGAAGGGCTGTCTCACTCACTTTACTCAGTCCTTGCATTTCTGTCCTGTTAAAAGAGAACTGTAACTCTTGGAAGGGGTTTTCAGCCCAAGATCTAGGGTAAATTGTTAAGGGGCAGGGGAGCCAATAATAAAGAATCTTCTACACTTGTTGGCTACGAGGAAGATCACTCTTTATCACAAAGCAAAGCACTTAACATTTAGTTAAGGTACTAAAAATACAAAAGACATATGTACAAGTCCAGGGAGAGAAGCAGACAATTCATTTTTTGTTGATAGTAAAGTCTATCTCCCGATTTCCAAGCATAGCATTTCTACATTTTTAATGCTTTATTTCTCATACATTTTATACTTTGCCATATGAAGGACTGTCATACGTCTAAAAGGGACTCGAAAAGGAAATTGATTGTGTCACAGTTAGAAAAGTTCTTTTTATTCATGGTGAAACAATACAAATACACAGTATTCAGTATGTCACCTGTATCTAAAGCCTGTGGGAGTTTGTCCTGTCAGTGAAGTAACACCTCAGCAAGTTACACTGAATGCAACACAGATTTTGGTTGCAGTCATCTGCTCAAGCAGTACTTCTGTGCAGATGATGAAACCTTGCTGTGGTTGCAGTTGGATAGGGCACAGAATGGAGAACTGCTGCCAAGGCCTCAAATTAATTCTTACAATTCCAGTATCTAATCAGTCATTCACTATTGCCAGCAATGTAAGCAGACAAAGGTGTTTTCAGTCGTAGCTTCTAAGGGTAATGTAGTCCCTCCTTGGAGTAACTGAAATTGCACAGAAGAGATAGGGTGAGACATGGCAAAGACTAGTTCATGTTTGATATGACTCCCACCCAAGGAGGGGTATGTCAAGGAGTCAGAAGTGCTGGTAGGACTGCTCTGGTTCTTTCGGTAACTGTATGGTTTTCCTGAACTAACTAGGAAAGAATATTCTTGGGAGACAAATGGTGAAGGCTTCTACAGGTATACTTACATTCAAGTCCGTGCTGTAGAAACTAGAATGAATGGACATCAGTGTTTGATCCTCAGAAAGGCTGAGACAAACTACTTCACCTAAACAAGACGCTCCTCAGTCTTCATAAATTCCATCTGATCTGCTTGTGTGATTGTGTTTCTCTCCATCTCTGTAGCCAGTGCCAGATGACACTGAAGGGAGATGAGATGGGATTCATGGGCCAGAAGTGCTTAATGCCAGGCTGTGAGGCTAAGCAAAGGAAGTAGCAAAGGCTGACATTTAGCTAGATGTGGTCCTTATTTCATACCTTCCACCAGAGGCTGTGCTGACCAGGTAACACACCCGTTATTTATTTTCTGAAATCCTTGACCTTCCCGTTCTCTATCATCTTTCCATAATGGTTCTCTACTACCCAGTCTAACTCAATGTGACAATGTTGGAAATCATATGTGAGAAGAGCCTTTTCAAGCCACTGTTAAAATTAAGGAGCTGCTATAAACATAGGAGCATTTGGCCAAGTTTCTGAAATTTCAGAGATTTGACAGTAGCTGTTAGAAGGGAGTGGTGGTGTGACTGTCCACCAGACTAGGAAATAAGACTCTGCTGGCTTTGCAAGTGGCATGAACTCAATTAAAGTAGTACCGTGACCTCCTTCTTTAGATGCCTCGGATAACTACTCTAAGATTAAAAAAGTAGAAGCCTGGTAATGAGGACCTGTGCAGTCAGTGGAGAGAGGTAGTTGCTTCTCAGGAGAAATTCAAAGCAATAACACAATCTGCTTGCCTCCTTTTGTTGATTTGCTTGTCTCCTTTTATTGATTATGTGGAGATTCTGGTCTGATAATTCAGTATTGCTGCACTCCAGAAGGTAACTATGCTGCAGAGAAATTGACAGTGCCAAACTGCCAAGGCTACCAGATTGACAAAAAAGAGGATGTCTTGTTTGAGGTGCGGGCATAAAGCAAAGAAAATAGAAAATAAGCTAATAGACAGGACACAATCGCTCCTGCAAGTGATGTTCTGGGTGCCTTGTAATGTGGTAATGATCTTGCCTCCCCCTGCTCTCTGAGCTCTTCTGCACTCCTGTTATATCTGATTAGAATATGTATGGTGGAGAGCAAGATTTAATCACACCAGAAAGACTCCTAAAGTGAAAAGCAGTTTTGGGGTGTCTGTGAAATGAATGGTAGGCACAGCGAAGTGGATTTGTGATTGAAGTTATGACTGCAAGTACATACTGAGGCTTTGTACCGAGTTTGCTATGTCTTTGGTTGTGGAGTGTCAGGCATTAGGGAAAAAAACCTTGGAGCTTCTACTCTTGGCAGTATTTAGTCATTCTTGCATCCTAGGGTTTTAGAAAGAATAGGTGTTATCAGAGAACAGTGTCTGCAGTGCAGCCTCTCTGTTCTAAAGTACTTTGTTCCAACAGGTCTGCTGTTTTGCTAGTTAGTTTGAAATAAAGTAGAAACTAGAGTGAGCGTCATGGTTTAACCCCAGCCAGCAACTAAGCACCATGCAGTCGCTCACTCACTCCCCCCTGGAGAAAATCAGGAAAAAGAAGTAAAACTCCTGGGTTGAGATAAGAACGGTTGAGAAAAGAAGAAACTAATAATGATAATGATAACACTAATAAAATGACAACAGTAATAGTAAAAGGATTGGAATGTACAAATGATGCGCAGGGCAATTGCTCACCACCCGCCGACTGACACCCAGCTGAGCGGCAATTCCCCCCCCACACTTCCCAGTTCCTATACTAGATGGGACGTCCTATGGTATGGAATACACCGTTGACCAGTTTGGGTCAGGTGCCCTGGCTGTGTCCTGTGCCAACTTCTTGTGTCCCTCCAGCTTTCTCTCTGGCTGGGCATGAGAACCTGAAAAATCCTTGACTATAGTCTAAACACTGCTGAGCAACAACTGAAAACATCAGTGTGTTATCAACATTCTTCTCATACTGAACTCGAAACATAGCACTGTACCAGCTACTAGGAAGACAATTAACTCTATCCTGGCTGAAACCAGGACAGTGAGTTGCAAGTCTCGTCAGCCAGAAGGGCTTGAGGGCTGTTACAGACATGCAGGAGGGTGGGAAGGATGGGTTGGTGCAGCTACCGTGAAGGATCTTTAGTGTTTTTTAAGTACTTAATGTCTTCTGTACCCCTTGGCTTCTACTTTGTTAGTATTTGACATCAGTTGCAGCATCAGGTCACTGCAGTCCCCTGTTAATTGCACATAAGGTGTTAGACGTAGGAGCTGGGATCTTGCTCGTGGAGGATGATGTACTTCTTTGCTGTGATAACAAAGTTCCTCCTCACAGACCATGGACTTTTCAGAAAAGGACCCCAAAGCTCGGGCATTAAACAAGCAGGAGGAGGGGAATATGTGTTGTATTCACATTAGCTATTTTCTGTAGCTGCCGTGAAAATGCCATGCACTCAAAAAGGTGTATGAGGTCTTTTTTTCTGCAGATCCCCAAAGCTCTCTGCCTGCTTGCCTTCTACTGAAACACTGTGAGAGGGACTGCAGGGAGGGACACAAAGTAAAAGACAACTGAAAATCAGTCCATTTTAGGCCACTGAAAATCAAATGTTGATGAACACTCACTTTTTAATGCTTTCTCCTATTTAATTGCCTTGATTGGAGGTGTTTGGGAGTTTTTTAATTAAGAGTTATATACTGATAAGATTAGAAAAGGCAGGTTGGTTTGAGACTGCTGGCCATTTAAAACTGAAGTAAAAGACTCTGAGGTTTAGATTTTAAACCTTTGAAGTTAATTGCTCAGAACTGGACATAGCCAGAAAAAAAAAAAATAGAAAAAAATAAAAATCTTGTTCCAGCCCTTTCCTTTTGCCGAGCTGCACCCAGTGTTCATTGCAGCAAGACAGAGATATCCCGCTCCACTTCTCCTCCGAAGGGCTGGAACCAGTGTCGCTTCCTGTTTGGGTTTGCTCACAGATGGACGATTACCACCCTGAGCAAACTAGGCTTTTTCTGTGTTTTGTGGCATACTCTTTGTGAATAGAAATGTACCTGCTGTTGGCAATGCTGATGTTGAGGATAGGGTTACACATTTTATTATCTGCCAAGTACCTTTATAGCAATGTTTGCTAAGAGCAGTTTAATGACAACACACATCTGTCTATTATCTATGCAATAAACGGAGATGTTGTAAAATTACTGGTGATAAGAAATGCTACAAAATCATTTACTACATGGTTTAAGTGCTGCATGCTTTGCTGTCTCAAGCACAGGTAGCAGCACAGATGTCTTTTTTATTTTAGTGATGACGTTTGATGATGATTACGTATTTGAAGGTTTGTTTAAAAAAACTCAAACGTGTTGATGCTTTTTGGACTGTCCAGACCTTCTGAGTCTGCACTGTAACACCAGGTAACCTATTTTGTTACAGGACTGATGGTTCCCAGGGTTGCTGAACACATTAGGAGAGAAGCCTTTGCTGCAGTGTTTTAATGCTTTTAATCCCTGCTGGATCTTGAATATCCAAAAACTTTAGGAAAGTCGAAAAAACAGAATAATTTTTATGATTTCATGAGATAAAGTGAAAGATGTTAGAAAGCAGAAGGTCTGTTCTAGAGCTTATCTGTTCATTGACTTACTAGTACCAGATAGGTCTCTACTGTATGATTTCCCAAAATGTCTCCAAACTGCAGAAAAAAAGATTCCATCTGACTTCAGAAAAATAGTTCATGCAATCCCTTCACATCCATTTAAAATTGTTCCTCACTAATTTTATAGTCAAGTCTCCATTAAACATGGTCTGAGGCATGTTAGCGTTTGCTAAGGGCATTTGTGTGAGAAGTTCATTTTCTCACTTGCATCAATCCATTTGTAACACCTGTGGCTGTTCTGTCTATGGCTGGCCCAAGCAGCTAGTACTGTGGTATACGCTGTACACAATTCTTCTGCTCAAGAAACGCGGGCCTGGGCTTTCTGTGCTTAGCTCCCTTGTATCTGTCCCTAGTGACTGGGTGTCAGAGCAGAAGGCTACTGTTGGTTGCATAAGTGCTGGATTATTCTACTGTATTAGGCTTTTATGTATCCTCCATCTCTTCATCCTTTCCTTACCTTACCTCTCCAGCAGCTGCGGTTGTTGCTGTGCAGCATTCGTTGTTTTGCAGAACTTGCCCCACTGCAATGTTTGAGACATTAACTCTTTCAGTCTTTCACGCCTTCCATGGGGTAACTTCTGTTCTAACATCCAAACAATTCCCAAGATGTTCATGATATGTTGTGCTAGCTCCAGTAAGGACGGTGCAGCCAAGGTGAGGCTTGTAAGGGAAGAGAAACAATATGAAGGAACAATTTCAGAGTCTCTCACTTCTGTGGATTTATATTGGGATCCCTTCCACTCATCATAACTTTATTGTCCATAGAGGTACATATTCAGTCAAAAGCCACTCTGAATATATGTTGTTACCAGGACAAGTGATGGCATTTGTTGCCTTGTAATGCTTTTGTGATATCCTCAGTACAGAAGAGTGTGCAGTTAATTCTGCAGTCAGGGTGATTACATCTTTTTGGGAAAAGATCATTTCATGGTCTTTAGGCTGTTGAACTTTAACTTCAAAGAGTCTCATTGATGTGACATTCTCCAACAGCATCTGCTGAACAGCTGGAAAATCTGAGGCTGTATGAAAATCAACTGATTGTCTCTCCTGTATTTTATAATGACATGGGTATGATTTTTTAATCTGTGTGTTCTTTCCTGTTTCTTCATCCTGTCTCCGTGTGCTCTTGATATTTAAGGTCACTCCTGCCTTCCATGCTGCATGTGAATTTATTAGTACTCCAGGTGCTCTTTATCTCATCTGAATAGGGTAATTGATGACACAGAAGAAGATAATTTCTGTTGTTTTTCTCTAAACTTCTGTGTCTCTGGCTGTTCATTGCTGAGTGTAGCTTTCACAAGGTCCTCCCAGTTCAAGAAATATGATTATACAAAATTATTAAATTTTGTGCTACTGTCAGCTCCTGTAAAGAGCACTTGAATAACAAAAAAAGATGTCGATGGGTAGATGAGTAGGAACATTTGCTTAATGCTCTTTAGCATCTTACACTTATCTTAGTATAGGCCTTTTCTACAGGGCTAATATTGTAGTGGCTTATTTGTTTATCTGCTGGTTTATAAATGGCAGCTCAGAACAATGGCTTCTCCTTAATGCAAGCCACAAAATACAGCCTATTGCTAAGGCACAATGCTGCTCAGGTAGTTCTCAGATTAAAGGACAGCTTGTCATAGCAGGTCAGTTTTGTCTGAATCATACTGTATGAGGGGAAAGTAGAATTTACTAAAACTTGGATCATCTGAAGTGGTAAGTCACCATGAAGAAAGGAAATACTTTTTTTACCTGCTCATCCTAGCTTTCCCAAATAACTCCCAGCAAGACATATAATGGCACATCACATGTGTGATCCAGAATGGGCTTGCTTACTTTGAGTCTGCACCATGTCTGTTGTGATCTGTCAGGTGTCTAGAGATGAACTGATGGCACTGGGTGCAAGAGTCACTTCAGAGTACATGGTATCTTTGAGTCTCTTATTGCTCAGTGGCTGATCTCAGTCCCTGTAGCTTCATACCCTCCAATCAGACCAGTTTGTGTTTCTGCTGAGACTGCCAGTTGTCCCTACAATTAATGGGAATATCTTGATGGAAGTGGCCGAGATGAAGTAGATTCATTTGTCATGAAAAATTATTTCCAATATTTAAAATTACTATATAGACCTTGGAGATGTTATCTGTGAAATTAGCTTTCTCTATCTCTCCGCTTTGCCCAGTCGAAGCCATCAAGCTGAAATGTAGTCACTGGCACAGTGCATTTTCTGTCATCTCTTCTTCTCTATTCATCTCAGCAGGAGAGGAAAGACTTGGCATTCATGATGCTCCCTTAATTGACTCTGTCTCCATGTGGAGATAGGGAGTCACCCCTTGCACACTTTGATTGATTGGATGAGGCTATTATGTGATATGGAAAGGATATGCAAAAGCACAGCCATCACCACAAGCATGGAAAGGTCATACTTGGTGGTGTACATTGGCTCACCCAGTTATGCTTGGTTTGTCTTATATGCGGTTATTCCACAGAGTAGATCACAGGGTGCTCCTGGTGAATCTGCCACCACTAGGTACCAGATTACAAGGTATGGCTCTCCAGAGAGAAACCATTCTCACTCACACTGCTAAAGTGTCTGAGAATGTGTAAAGGAAAGATAATTTTCATCATCTGTATTTGCTTCCTTACCAGCACCCTCATTTTTTTTCTGGGTAATTGAGAACAAGGAGGTTAAAATTGGGAGATAAGGTGCAGAAGAGGGAAACTGTATCTTGATAAACCAAATCTTAATATGAGTTTCAGAGCAACTTCCTGCTCTGTGATGATTATATCTGGATAGGTAAAACTTAAAACTCAGGAGATATCCATCACATTAATACAAAAGTCATCCCACAGAAGAGACACATCAGCAGGGACAATGTATAAGAAAAGCAGCCTCATAAGTGCTGTTGGTGCCATGATGCTTCCAATTTTTTATGGCCTGCAACTGGTGACTTCTGAAGTTCTGCCTGTTAAGGCAAGGTCCTCTTGTGGTCAGCCTGGGCCCTTTGGGTAGGGGCTTCCTACCATCCTAATCTTGTGTTCTTGTGAGCAGCTTAGCATTTTTCCATTTCTGAACAAGGAAGATTTGTAATCCTTCATGTTGCAATACTGCTAAAGGGAGCAGAGGGACAGGGCAGGTTGGAGGGGATTACTGTCAGAAGTTGTATCAAAGCACCAGAGTTTAGGATTCAGAGTCATGTGGAATCAGACTTTTAAGTCTGACTACCCCAGTACCCACAGGACCCATTTCAAACTGCTGAGAAAAGAAAAATATGGTTTTTTAAATGGTGAATTTTTATCTACTACCTTTCATTAAATGTGTAAAAATGGAAAATGACAATTCAGCCCTCAGCTGAAAAGCATGTTAGATTGACAGCTCTGGGAGTCATAGGCTTGTGCACAGAATGAGAAATATATAGAGAGCAGCTATCCTTTATATACCTTATTCATCTCTTGCAGGGGTATTTGCATTAGAGATTAGAAGCAGGTCAGTCTTCCTGACCTGCCTGGTCTTTGGTAGAACTGCAAAGTAGAGTGGTGAAAGGAGGAACTCTTCTTCTGTAGCCCTGGCTTCCTCTCCATTACTTATGTGACTGCTGAAGACAGAAAGAGCCATGAGGCAGCTTAGCGCACCCAGCCCAGGGAACAGAGCAAGGGATTTTGAGCTGGGCAGAACAAAATGGAGTTTGTGCTGCATGTATCACCTGCCACATTAGGACAAGAATTCCCCCTGAACAAGTGATTGGCAAAAGGCATGTTTTTGCTAAATAGTGAGGAAGCAAGAATAATACAGAAACCATCTCAAGTATTTTACAGTTTTATTATTGTGGTTTTGTGGGTTTTTTTCAAATCTCTCTGTCATGAATGTTTGTGACTGAGGAGAAAAAATGAGGTCAAAGGAAAGATTCTTGACATATTAAGAAATTGCAAAAGATCTAGAGTCCTTATGCTCATCTCAGTGTACAGGATCTGGTTCCTAGACATGGAAGCCTAACAATTCAGTACCCAGGAATGGAAACATCCAGGTTTTCACCATTTTGTTACCATCTCCCCAGTGAAGTTCTTTTCTGTTGCAGTCCATTTTTTTGATGTAAACCCCAAGAGTCACTGCTACTCCATTTCCGCTGGCCAGCTCTCATATCCAATTTGTACAAATCTCCTTTATCCTGCATTTGCATTTGATTGTTCTGTCCTTTTGGAGGACTGACCAGTGCTGAACTTTAGCCTTTCCCTCCCTGTTAAGTGTTACTGGGATGATTCAGCACTGCAGCCACGGTGCTTGCCTCAAAGCTGTGTTTTTAATAATTCCAGCTTTTCTTCTTGTTGAACACAGGTTGATCAACTGACGATGTGGATAAAGTAAGGCACAGGTAATAGTTGGCAGTTGACTTTTCACCAGTCCCAGTCTGATGCTAGGAGCACCACTGCAGTGTGAAGGAGCTGCCATTAGCCACCTTGGTGAAGGCAGGGGAGATTGTCCAGAGTTCAGTGGGATGGAGATTCGCTCCTGTCCCAGTCTGTCACCCTGCTTTTTACTGAGGCAACATCACAGTTCTGCATCTTGTTCAAACACTTGTATGTCATTCCCCTAAGCCTGCTGGGTTCCTTCTGCCACCTCACCTTCCAGTCCAATCAAATTTCACTTTCCTGTCTAGTGCAGAAGAACAAGGAATGTCCTGGAAGATTTCTTGGGATGTGGGACAAGAGAACAAAAGGCTGGTAACCTTTTCTTGTGTCATTTTATAGCCTACAACCTTTTTGGGTAAAGCAATTAGGCAAAACAAAAAGGATTAAAGAGAGACAGAAATGATTTATCATGCTATTTTTTAAATGGCTCACTTTGGTTTTGCTTTATCTTTTAATTTTTTATTTACAGTCAAAGGCACTTGGGCTGCTTTTAAAAAAAAAATCAAAACATAATGGAACACCGCAAATAGCCATGTCAAAGAGTAATGAATCCAGCAGACAGAAGGACTTGTGTCCAAATAAAAAAGGCAGAAAAGTTTAGGCTGGAATTGGTATTGACTGTGCAATGTGCACAGTGCTAATGGACCTGCAGAAGAAACAAGAACATTGCAGCCATAAAATGAAATCCTGGTTCACTGTGAATACAGATGAGAGTGGGAAAGACAGTGCTTTTATGGGGCTGCTTTTGCACACATGGCCTCTTGAGCTAACCTGCTTATAAAGTCAGAGTGACAGGATGTAGATTAGCAATCAGCATCCTCATTTAGCCATTTCTCCCCAGGTTGATTTACGCTGCTGTGATTTCTCTCTTCTTTTGTCTTTTCCTGCTGGCTGGTGACTATTTGCTGAGCCCATCTCTTCTCTTTTATGCTGTTTTTTTTTTCTGAGAGAATCCGTGAAAGTTAAAATGCTGGTCATTTACCCTTCTTTGTGTGTGTACATGTGCACTGCCTACAGTTCATACCCTAGTCTGTGCCACTAGCCAAGCCTCAGTCTTAAAGGAGAAGCAGCTTTGAAACAGCTTCCATGTCCCTACTGCTGAGAGTTGGTTTCTCCCAGACACCGTGTCGCTCAGATTAGGGAGGAATACTGGCCTGTATCCACTTGATCAATGTGCTCCATCAAAGTGTTGATCAACAAAATCCTATTAAAACTGTGTGGTACCCATAGCTTTCTTCTCCCATGTGGATCCCTTGAAAGGGAGTATGCTGTTAGGCACAGAAGAGATTGTGCATGCCAAGAGCTGTAACTCAGCATCTGTTTAGGTGCTTGCAGGTGGCTGTGTATTATGTTTTTTCCTGCTTCAGCATTGCTCCTGAGTTACACGCTTGATCAACTCCTTGGTGAAGGCTACCTAGGAGGGCTTCAGGGAAGGAAGGAGGACCACCCAGATACAACTGGGAGGGAGATATGGGGGTCCTGGCATTAGAACTGTTTGTGTTTGGGACTGAGATGTGTTCAGTGCTGAGGTGAGACAGAATTGTTCAGGCAATGAACTGTAACCCATCTGACACTGTTGATGAGACTATCTTTGCACATTGGCAATGGATTTTAAGCTATTCTCTGCATAGTGATGTGGGGTCTGCCAAATCTCACAGTATTACCCCTCTCCCTGTAGAAGCCAGAGATGGGAGCTCAGGTGAATTTTTGTACCCTTGCATACAGTTAACACGTGGGGGAGCCTTCAAACTTAAAACGAACAGGTAAGGTCATAGCTGAGAGAAAGCTAATAGGTTGCTGACCTCTACCTGTCTTTGAGCGATCAGAATAAGCTAAATAAACCCAGATTAAACTGTTTATGAAGGTGCAAAATGATAATCCTTTGCAAACAAGTGCTATTTTTGCATATATGCAGAGTATTTTCAAAACCAGATAGATATCATTATCACTTTATGTTTTGGGAAACTCTGTTATAGAGCAATTAAGGTACCTACAGTAAGATTCAAGATTACAAAAGTAATTAGCCACAGACCCAGGCTGAGGGGGTTGCATTTACTTCACTGGGATTTAAATGACTGAATATAAGATATCAGATAATTTAGTCATTAGACTCTTAGGTCACTAAGCTACTTTTTCCACCTTGAAAAAGCTATCTGATTTCTCTAAAATAATACTTGCAGATCTCCACAGACATGGTGATATAGTCCTGGGATATTTGATTAGCAGTTCCTAGAGACAAATACTTATATACTGTGATAGGATAGAGATAATTCGTATCAGAACCTGAGTTCCTTCGTCTTCTCCTCTCCTGTTTTTCCACTCAGAAGAGTACTGATGAATCACTTTGGCCTTTTAGCCATGCAGTAATGAAAAGCTGATTACCATACAGCTCCCCACGGGTCAGCCTCTTTCTTATCCAGCATTGCACTCACTTAACTATCATTCCCCGTGTGCCTGGCCAGAATCCAGGGGACTCCAATTGACTAATACATGGAGAAAGTTAGTATGCTTGTAAGACAAAACTGTAGTTGTACAAGCCTTAGCTTAAGGAACAAATTAACGTTAAGCAAATGTTACCTGACAGTGAAAGCTAAAAGACACAGTGATTTCCCTTGGACCAAGGGTAAAAGCACAACGAATGCTATTACTTGGAAATTGTTGCAAAGCTGCCTCACAGGTGCTGTTCAGAAGGTGTGCTGCAGTGTATCAAGCACAGAAGCACCCTGTGCTACAGTGTGTGCAGTCCTGTTTGCTCTGCAAGACTATCTGCTGACTGCTCCAGTGGCAGTACCTGCAGGCCAACTGTGTGAGCACGGGCAGTTGTGTCATGTAAATTCAGCATCACTGCTGGGCTAATGAGTAAATTTGATCAGGGTTTGTCACAAAACAAGCCTTGACGTATATGGGACATCACTAATTCAGTGCTTCACAAAAGTATACAATATAGACATGCCTTGGGATTCTCTTTCTGGCTTATATCACTACAGACAAGTTCATTTTTCTGTGCCTTATCTTCCCCAGCTGAAAAAAAAAACCCAGTACTTGAGACTTTCCTAAGTCGTAGAAGGGTTGCAAGATGAAAAATTCATGAGTCGTTAATGCCTTCAGATTCTACGATGAGAAAAGTTGAAGACCAGCAAAATGTTAATTTTTATTAATCTTTGACCTTCTGTTTCATAGTTTTTCTTGAGATTAATGGGTATCCTGCCCTGAGAACAGGTAGAAAACCTGACCTAGTGATTGATATTTATTTTTGTGTTATCTAGCTCATTTTCCTATTATTGCTAGTTGACACATAGTATTTTATTTTTCGTCGGTACAGAAATGTGGGCAGCTTTTGGTTTTGTGTATTAATAATTTGAGTTCATATCCCCAAAAGAACAACACTACCCAGACCCGCAGTGCTTATTAAGAATCCTTAAAGGTCAGAGATTTTCTTTTAAAATAGCAGTTACTTTCTGTCTTGTGCTACTTTCTATACCCGCAATGCTAATGCAACCCTTGTGTGGTTGTTGAGAGACAGTGCTGCATTTTTTTGAGGTATACAGGAAACCTTTTGTAGATCAAATGCCGTAGTACTTGAGCCACTCAAGGGGAAAAAACTTTCTAGTTTCTTTGGCATTGAAAAGGTAAAATTATTCATTGCCCTTTATGAAGCACTAAACAAATGATGAGATTTTGTATGGTGTGTCAGCGATTGGCTGAATGTATTTAACTTGATAGTGATATGAGATTTACAGAGCACACAAGAAGGGAGCCTTAAATAGTTCTACCCATTGACCTTTGCCAAGATAATAAGCCTGAATATCAACTCCTCACCAGTTAAATTGTGTACTAATGAAGTGACATTGGATACCCAGCTATAGGTGTGCTAGGGAGAAGCATTCCTAGTCACATGAGTAGAAATGTATATTTAAGAAATGTGAGTATAAAAAGTGTATTCCCTTAGCAAGCTTCCATGGCTATTTCTTATTTAAAAAAAAAGAAAAAAAAAAGTAAAGAGATTGCTGTCAAGCAGCTTAGACTAAAATCCAACAATATGAAGGAAATTGGCAAAAAAGTCAAAATATAATCAGAAGGCTGAAGGGAGGAATTATGGAGAAAGATTAGAAGAGTTCAGTATGTATGGCTTGGTAAAATGATCACCTGAGGGGAGAACGATGAATCGGCTCTGATGGAAGGACTGCTTTCCCAAGGAAGAGGGATTATTTAAGGAAGTTCACAGGACACTAACTGTGTAATATTGGGTTAAATTAAGAAAGGAAAATGGTGAATATCATAGATAGCATCCCAATAATGGGCTGTATTTCTTTTTGCTTTGTTTTGCTATAGCAGGAACCCTAGAGAAGGGATGGAAATCCCATCAGTTAGATACTGGAAATTAGGATGACTAAAACAGCGGAGTATGGCCAGGCTGCTGCTATATATGCTTTAATGAAGTATGCTTTGTAAGAGGGAGGGAAGGGATGGGAGCTGCATGATCTAGCCAGCTCTTCTATTTCTAGCTCGCATGGATCTGTGAAATGTATGCCTCAGAAAAATGAAAACGTGTAAATGTCTTCCAACTTCAAAAGACCTTTTTTCTTTCTAAATCCTGCTAATGACTGGATATGTTTTCCCAATTAGTGAGAACGTGAACAAATTTATAAGATATACAAGACACTGATTTCCAAAGTATATTTTGTTTGATTCTTATTGTAATTACTTATTATAATAACTCATACTGAGTTAGGAAGGGTAGAATAGTTTATTTTGTAAAAATAACATCATTTTGATACCTCAGCTTCTTAGCTAGATCTTAAAGAACTGTGGAATGTACTCCATGTTTAGGCAAATTAGAAACAGTATTATGTACCATATATTACAGTGTCAGATGAGAAAAGAATGTCATTAAGGAAGTATTGTCAAATATACTGTAGGAAAAAGCTGTTGCTAGAAAACTTCAAATCCCAAACTCAAATCTCAATTAAAGAGATATTCACAGACTCATATGAGAAAGAGAAGCATGGGGAAGTGTAGCATGTATCCAAGATCTTTCCAGGTTGCTGGTAAAGGAGAGCCTAGTGTAAGGCTCATTCTCTCTAGCCAGTGTATGAGCAGAAGCAAGTAAGTGTAGTGCTAACTGTTCACCTTTGTGGCAAGTGGAGGACAGACGCTTTTCAGACTGCCAGGCTGTCATCCCAACTACTGCTCATCAGCCTACTACAAAAACGTAGTCTGCCATTTAGTTCACTTGCATTTAGTCCTGCTCTGTCTTGGACTTTGCTTGATCTTTGGTAAATCAGTTAGGTTCTGATGCATAAAAGCAGTAAATCCTGACAAACACCAGAGTTGCCCTGTGTAGTGCTTAGAGGCCCATCAGCTCTTAGAGTAAAATCCCCAAACATAAGTTATGTGCCTATGGTGTGAAGAGGCCATTAAGTAAGGATAGTGTTCACAACAACCAGCACACTGCCAGTGACTGGGGGGAAGCAGGGACAGGGTTCAGGCAGCCAGCGGTGCGTGCCAGGTAGAGGATGTGCCAGTCCCCTCTCCTAGGTGCAGCCTTGATCTTGCTGCAACCTTGAGCTCAATGCCCCCAGGAATATGAAATTCACATTCTAAAACCCACTTCAAGATTTAGATGCCAAATAGCATTGCATGTAGTCATACAGCTGCACTGTGTTGATGAGGCACTCTGGTGCTCTGCCTACTTGCTCTGCTTTTACATCCCCTTCTTTCCATTAAACAAAACCTCCTTTGTTGCCAGACTCTAAATTGCTTGCAGTTCTGTGCCTTGATCTCTTCACATGTCTAATTGCTCCCAGGATGTCCTCTGCTCTGTCCAAGAGTTTTGCAAGTGACTGTGCGCCTAGATTCCTGTATTCTTTGTGTTGGCGACCCTGTACCTTGTGGAGGAAGTGCTAATGCCATGTTTAAAAGCTGTGGAAGCTTGGGAGCTTCTCAGACTGGCCACCTATTATTGTGGGGTTTTAAATTAGATTGATGGTGTTCTGTTGAGCTGTGTCAGGAGTGAGTGAGAAAAGCAGTGTGATTTCCTCTTCCAGATGCAGATGAAATTAGGGAAGTATGACAGTCCTGCAGCAATACTGCTGGTTTTGGTGCCTTTGTTGGAGCACAGCTGTGCCCAGCAGCTGGTCTGGAATCAGGGAACCAGGAAATTTGCACAGTTAGCAGATATAAATAGAGAATCTGTAACTATGAGAGATGCTTAACTCTGCAGTAAATAAATCCTAGTCCAAATAAAAGGCTAATTGAAATCTTAAAAAAAAATCTTGTGCCTCAAATCTTCCCCTTTTGAGTCTCTCTTTATCTGCAGAATTTGAAAGAGAAACAGGTGTTATGTCTATGGAGTCTTACCATCTATGTTTCAAGTGATGTCAAGAACTGTCCCCTTTCCCTTACAGATTTGGATTATTTTTAGGCTTGTGGATTGTTTTCCATTTTCCAATGGAATTATTGGTGTCTTCATTATTTTGATGTGTTTGATATTCTGAGAATTTTTCGGGGCCTGTCTGATGAAGAGTACAACAAGGAGGTGGCAGATAGCTCTCGGATCACCGAGAAAGCAGAAAACAGCAGCCCAGCGGTGGTGGAACAGTAGTTCAGGGCATTGGGTTGTGTCCCTGCACTGCCATGGCTTTGCAGTGTGACACTGGATGAACTGGCTCCTATTTGTGTCTCAGTTTCTGCTGTGAAAGTAGGCCAGTTCAAAAGGCATTCCTGAGGGCATTTTAGTGCTTTCAAACTCTGCTGAGCACTTCAAATAATGGGAATCGAGGACAGGAAAGCCATCCTATTGGGAGACCTATCTGTTTCCCTGTTTGGTCCGAGTGTGTCAGCTGCTTATTTTAGAAAACAGGATGTTCTCTGTGGTGTGGTGTAGAGCTGTGTCTAATCCTTTCCAGGCGTAAATTAGGAAAAGCTTCTTTGGAAACAGCCCTTGCTGATCCAGAATTCATGCAGACATGAGTGGAAACTTAGGACTTTGCTCAGCGAGCGGTGGTGTGAGCTGGTGGCAATGCCACTGTACGGAAAAAAGACTGGGATTTGCTGCGTGTCTGCTTTCTTATCCACCCCAGGAGGAGCCATGCTGCTGTCCCTTGAAAAAACGCGTGGCAAGTGCTTCTCCGCACGAGTGGTGTGAGGAGTCAATTGCAGCCTCCTTCGCCATCTAATGGCCTCAGGCAGCACTGCCACCTGCCCCTCACTGTGCCCCCCAAAGTGACTGAGCAAGTGCACCAGCCCCTGGGGCCCATGGCCTCTGTGTCCCCATTGTCTGCTCTGCTCACCCAGCAGCTGCTGGCTCACTTGACTTGCTAAATTCCTACAGGCACTCCATTTGGGAAAAGCTTTACACTCTTTTTATCTTCACATAGACTTGAAATATGTACTGAAGTGTGTTGTTTCCTTAATACACCTGAATACACAGCTTTTCCACCCCCCGGCTCCCCCTGTACCCTTGCAGCCCCTTCAGGAATGCTGTACCATACAGATGTTGTATTCCTACTCTCAGGAGCATGACTGAGCCTAGTGTAAGAGCCTATGAAACACTTTATATTGAAAACAGAGAAGTGGCTCACTCTTTGTGCAAGAGAGGCTGCGTGTCTGCTTCTGTGGGTGAAGAGCTTAACAACCCTTTTCTCCAGAGATACGGGGATTGATGGCTCATGTATTAAGCTATGGGTTTTTAAACTCTTGAATGACTCTATGGGGATTGATGGCTCATGTATTAAGCTATGGGTTTTTAAACTCTTGAATGACTCTGTTAGTTTAAGATAATAACAATTTGGAGAGAGAGTTATATGAAGGAAGCGTTCTTTCTATATGTATCCTAGGTACTTGTCTTCTATCATGTCAGTCTGATAGCTTTCACTGGTCCTCACTTCCGTGTAAAACAGGGGAGTAAATTGAGCTGTCTTTGGTGATAGTGTAGAGTTAGACTCCGATGACCCATCAGAAGTGGATTCAAATGTGTCTACGCCTGATGCATAATATCCTCAATACAAGAGATTATTATGTTTTCTTTTTCTGTTTGCAAGCTCCTTTTAATATATTGGTTTTAGTTTTGTTATGATTTCTTAAGTGAGGATCTAAAAATGTGTTATTGAGAAGAGGTAAAAGACATTCTTTCCTACTTTCAGATCAAACAAAGGAAAACCACAAAGTGACTCATTGAATAGATCTTGAGTTCTAATTTGCATCCTCCTGCTTTAGATAATACACCAACATTGTTAGGGGCTCAGTGGAAACATAATAAAGACATATTTATCCCATTAAAGACATATAATCCTATTCAATATTGTTTCAGTGAAGTGTAGGAGGGAATACTGACCCGTTTGGACTAGATTCCTCTCGGTTTTGTCCATAGCAAGGCCACAAATTCTGCTCATACTTCAGTCACTAAGGAAAGAGACTTGGGAACTTTACCACCAGATCATGAGGCAAATGATATGTGACTGAAAGGAAAGCGCTTTGGTTCTGGAATGGCTGAAATGTCCAGTAAATCAGCATCAGTGGAGTAATCTAGCTGGTTTAACTCGATAGCATTTCTACACCCCTCCAGTGCTGGTAGTTTTCATCAGAAGTTAAGGTGACATTATCGGTCCTTAAAAAATCCAAGACTGAACTTTGGCTTTATTACATTCTTTGTTAGCAGTCTCTTAATCTGTGGCATAAAACTGGGAATCAAATCTGACAATTTGAGAAGGTAATCACATCCCTGATGAAGATACATCTTGTCACTTAAAACATATACTTTTGCTTCACCAGCAGCCAGTGCTGTAGGAAGCAGCATATAATTAAATGTTGCTGAAGAAGGTGATTGTCAATCCAAATTCAAGACATGCAGGTCAAAGCAGTATTTGTGTCCTTGTGTGCTGGCTGCTCAGCCTGCTTCAAAGCTACCGTTTCACCATTAGGTGGCAGTTTTACTTACTCTTGTCTTCTCTCAATGTATGTTTTCAGTCTGAGAAGTTGCCTCTTCTTCCAAACTGAGGAAATCTTAACTCTGCTTTCCACATCATAGGCACCTCTGTGAAATTCAGTGTCACAGTAGAATTATAATTCATAGGTAAGATCAGGCTTTTTGCTTTTTCAGGACCCAAGAAACAGAGAAATCAATATTTCTTCTTAAATAATGTAATCTAGTAATTAAAGAAATGAACTGTGATGCTGTGGAAGGTTAGAACTGTGTGAATCCATCATTTTCATAATTTACTGGGAACTGGCTTCAATATTTGAATACTTACCTTTGTCCTTTTATAATTTTCTATTTTTTTCAGAGAAAATGTACACACTCCCAGGTTCCAGACTGAGGGAAATCAGTTAGTAGTTCCCCTTTCTTGGTTCAGAATAAAAAATGTAACTGCATCCTGGGAATGTTTAGATTGATCCTTTAAACTTTATCTCATGAAACTCTCAATGAACATTACATGCAGGTATTTTTGTGAATTCAGGGCTTAGAAGTAAGCAATTGGTTTTTGCTTAGCATCAGTTTAAAAGTACTCCTATTGCATCTGAGAAGCTAAGGACTGAACAAGCTTCAAAGGCTGTTCTTCCTCTCGAAGTACAGTACCTCCAAGCCAAAGCTGAGCCACAATGACTGAGACATTGTGGAAAAGGTTTGCACTTTGTAAGAGTTTTGTAGTAAAATGGCACCTGCCTGGTGTGTAGCACGCAGATTTCACTTTGCCTTGTTACTGGTACTGTTGATCAAACCCCGTAGCTGTCATATACTTATTCGCTCAGAGTATATGAGCTTCTGTTGGGCAAGTGAGAGCTTTGCTTGTCTTCCTTTGGTTATGTTTTTCTGTTGTGTTCTTCCCTTTGTGGAGGTGGTATTCAGTCTAGCTGACACAGGAGGAGTGTTTATGCTGTATAAAATAGAAGCGATATGCTCTGGAATACCAAGTGGCTGCAGGCGTAACCATGTGTTTCACAGGAGAAAGGGTGCAATGTGATGAGATACAACCCTTGTTGCTTTAATATCATGCAGAATGTTGTTCTGACCTGTTAAATTTGCTGTTAAGGCAAAGTCAGCCCCTTAACTCCCATTGAAGATAATGATACTGTGTGTTTGGCAGCACTGTGCATATTCTGTTTTGTTGTTTTCCAAAGTTGGATGGAAAATTGGAAGGAGAACAGGTTTGAAAAATACCATGAAATTTGATTTCTGTTTTACAGGTAGGAATTACTTAATGTGCTCTGTTTATTGCTTTGTGCAGGTAGCTGGCCAGTTTTGCTGTTGTTTATATAGGCCTTTTGCACAATAACAGAAGAAAGAAAATTATGAAAGATGAGGAAAAAAGAAATGCCATATTCTGATGCCACAAACAGTAGGAGGGGAAAATCTGACACATGAAGTACACAGCTAGCTGGTTTTAGATTATTTTTTGCAATGTACTTAATTTCAAACTGAAGGTGTCCCAATAGGCAGCTGTAACATTCAGGTTCAAACAGTTCCTGTCGTTATGAAATAGTTTTTGTCTAAATAATTTCTGAAATTGTACAGGATCCTCCAGAATGTAGAAACCTCTGGACTATAAGTTCTTCTGTTTCCTTATAGTGGCTTTGATTTAGCTTTGCATCTCTTGTGGGAGGGCTTCTGGGTGGGGTCATGAATATTTTCCAAATTGGGGGCCATCTGGGACACAAAGGCTTGATATAAGTTTCACATGAGATTCCACTAGCATGCTTCAGCCCCAAATAATAGCTGTGGGCTTCTCCCACCAGTCTGTCCTTATTGCAGAGCTTTCACTGCTTGTTATCTCCTGTGCTTGGTTGTGTGACTCCTTTGTAACGTGGACAGATGTGAGGGGCACGTAAGTAGGGCTGCTCCTATCTTCCCCTGCTTGCCTGAGCAACACCTGAATGCTGCTCCCTGCAGCCAAAGGCTGCCCTTTCTGAGTTGCAGCCAGGCTTTCTCATCCCTTTCCTATTGGTTCAGAAGCAGTGGGGCTGTAGACTGCAGAAAGCCCAAGAGAACTGGTTAGATATCACTGTAGCAACAAGTTGTTGAAAAACTGAAAGAATGCCTTCAGATGTTGTAATTACACCCCCACCCCCCCCAAGTTTTCATTGGTAATGATTAATGGTTTTTATCACTATAGAGAAATACCATTTGAAAGAGTAGAAAATGTCAGACTCTCTCCCCCCGCCCCTTTTTTGGGCTTGTATAATGAAGGGAGAGAAAAACTTTCATCTCTGAAGTAAACACAATTTTCTGGTAGGGCCAGTTCTAGTCAGGCTGTCTCAGAGCCTGGAAAACCTCATGATGGATTTGCCACAGTCTTTATACAAAGTTAATCTGATAGCCACACTTCCATCTGCTTTTACCATGCTTTGTTAAATTGTGTTGGGCTCTGTTCTAATGATCTCACTTTCTCTGATACACTAGAGGTTTGGCCAAATAATACATGTGAAAGCATTCTCTAGTCCTCCGAACATATATTTGAACAACTGACCATTCCCCAAACTTACCTTGGCTTCTATCTTTGAATGTTCTCTTTGTTCTGATTCATTCCTTTCCTTACAGAGTTAACTCTTACTAGGTACCTATTTTATATTCATATCAACAAGAGCTAATTGCTGCAAGAGAATTGTGCATCGAATTACCTTTATGGGCAATTTTCAGCAAATAGGTAGTGATTAACTGTCCTGACCTTACCTGGGATCCCACTCAGCTAAATGGGATGGCTTTTGCAATTTACTCTCTTAGTTCCATCTCTCTGGCACTTATGAGTCTGGGAGACATTTCAGGTGAAGGCAAACTGTTCTTTCCACTGTACAGAGTATTAAGACTGTGGCCATTGACTTTTTTATCAAACGCCTAAATTTTTATTAGAATTCAGAATCTGTTCTTAGAGATTGAACTTCGTCTGCTGTGCAGGTTGGCAAGCATGTCATACTTGTGATAGGTAGCTTTATTCCTCCCCCTGTCACAGACTTCCTCAGAGCACAGGCAGCCCTGCAGGTCATTCTAAACAGCAATTTTAGGATGTGGAAAATCCTATCTTTAGGTTGAGACTAGAAAACTCTCATTTTTTTCTGTCTAAGGTATTTCTGAACTCTAGTCTTCAGGAATGAGTCATTTATGTTTGAATTCTTCACCCTACCATTGGGACAGGGATATGGTCCTTACTGCTGTTCTGAACAGTACGTGTGCTAACACTTGTGCTGTGGGGGAACCAATACTTCTTTGCCATTAGTTGTGTGCCATTTCAGGTTTAGCATGTAAAGAGGTTGTTCAGGAACCTAGAGAACCTGAGAACACCATGGTGAAATGAAGGTTTTTATTACCTCCCCACTCATTGCAAAGTTCCTTCCCAGGCAGTTAATTCTGCAGGTATGCTGCCTAGCATCGAGTGAAGAAGTTGTATGGAAAGTGATGTCATGCAGGAGGTACAGTCACTGGTAAGCAGACACCGAATTTTATGTTTGAGTCAATTTCCAGGTCTGAGGAAACCCTTTTCCAGGATGGGCTGCATTTAATCTGGCTTAATTTGATGTAATGGATCAGAAATGTTGTAACAAAATATAATGCATCTGGTTTGCTGCTAGCAATCTAGAGAGGAAACATCCCTCTGGACTTCATTACAGTGGGCAGAAGTGCTTTAGACAGGATAAATAGCAGGTTATTCACCATCTAAAGTCTTTTAACTTTGGGTTTTCCATTATGTCTAGTATAAAGAGAACAATACAGGACATGGGTGCATTCCCAAATCTTCTCTATAAGTGAATGCAAATGTCTTGATATAGGCTAATGATGTGACTGCTTTCCAGTTTCAGTTAGGAGGAGGAGAGGTCCAAGCATTTCAGCAGAAGTCAAAGGTACCATAGAAGGTGATTTGAAAACCTTCTGCACAGAAACAATTTTTTCAGTCTAAGATACCTGGTGGTTTCATGATTTGGTCTTGTTTTGGATCAGGATAGACTCAGGCCTCAGGAACTCTCAGTAAGTCTACTGATAGGAGCAGCTGAAGAAGATTCAGCTTTACTTAACTGTGGCATCAGGTTGCTGCTTTTGGAGTATGACACTCTTCATTGTATTCTGACTGCTGCCCTGAACTTCAAAGTGAATAAAATGGGCAGCACAGTGGTGAATGTGAAAGTTTTAGGGTCACAGCTGCTGTCATAATTTGTACATCTACAGTTCTTTTGACTGGAGTATCTCATAGAATTTGTCAACACTGACTAAACCTTCACAACTTCCACAAGAAGTAGGTTTTATTATGTTTTACAGTTGTCATTAAGATCATTGGAGGCTCCTGGAGCTCAGAGAAGAAAAAGATTAATGGAACTCTCTTCTCCATGAATATAAATCTTTGAGTTTTGGATGGAGGGTTTGAGCTGGCTGCTGTTGTATGTAAACCCATCTGTTGAATGCTAGTCTATGCACTTAGAAGATCCTGCACCGCAGCCTTTGGCATTTGAGATAGGCTTGTAGGAGTTTTTAATAACTGTATGATTCTGCGTAATTATAACTAGTGTTTTGGACTATGAAATGCTAACTCTGTCCTTACCAAGAGATACTGATTTTGTAAGAGAAACTGTACTTGGTTATGTTTGGAGTCAGAGAGGGACAGCTCATGGACATTCCTTTAATTATCTAAACAAGGAAATTCTGGGTAATTTGGGTCACCGTTAGTACAGAAGCACCATACTTGCCTACATCAATTCTTTTTTTCTTCCTTTTTTATCTGAAATTCTTTTTTTTATAAACACATTTCTTTACAGGTACCAGTAGAATTTGGTCTGCAGGACAACCATGTTTTCAAAAGGCAGTGCCTACTACTTGAAAGTAGGATTTAATGTCTTTTATCTGCTAGTGAAATTTACGGGCTTGAACATGCATCTTTTGCTTTGGCCTTCACAATCTTGGCAATATCAACTGCCATCCCATGCCAACTACTAGTTTCTGCTTCTCTTTTCCTCTTTATCATGGTTACAATAATTGGACAATGGTTGCAGTTAGCTGGGTGAGCAGCCCTGGCCATTGCATCTCTGCTGATGACTTCATTAGAAGTGGACAGAGTCTGTGGGATGCCTGGAAATCAGTGTCATCATTTCTGCACTGTCTGTGCTGCACTGAATGAGCATTGCTCTCAGGCAGGCACCACTCTGGGATTAGTGGTTTTGCAGATGTTTTTAGGGAAAGCAGCAGCTCTGCGATAGGAGAACAAAAGGCTCTGAAAGGACCTTCCCCCAGGTCCTAGTATTATAAACTCAGCTTAGTTTATCTTATATTTTAAGTTTGGAAGTTGTAGTCTGAAACATCAGATTACGTGTTATCCTGTATTTTTCCACAGCATGTATGCTGTTGTTACCTTCCTCATTGCTACCTACGCTGTTGTATCGGGCTTCCCCCAAAGATGACCTATTTTCCAGCCTTTGTGAATGTGATATTCCCGTTTCCATGAAGCTGCTTGCCTTACATTATAGTTATCCAGCTCCTCTGCCTACTTACTTTTAGCATTGCAGTCTCTCACTTCGGCCCCCTCCTAACTCAGAGATTTCCTGGGTTGAAGAATTGTTGCTTTTTCAAAAACACTATGGTATACCTGTGATTTTTGTGGACAAGTTTACCCTACAGTTTGTAGACCCATGTTTTCCCTCTACTCCCTGTCTTCTTAAAGCACCTCTTCCAGGACTTCAGGAAGTTCAGGGTTTTGGGGCTGTCAGATCAGAAAAAGGAAAAGAAGTTGAGGGTTGTCTGGTCCATGCTGTGAACCTTCCTTAAACAAACAGCCAGAGGCAATATAAGTTACTGTTTTTCTTTCCAGTATTCAAAAAACAGAACTGAGGGGAGGTTGTGCTTTTACACAAGGTTATGAATGTAGTTCACATTACAACCTTGCTTTTCAAAGATGGTAGGCTGATGACAACTGCCTTTTTAGTAGCTTTCCCACATCTGTGGATTTTTTAGCAGAGCCCTCATCTCCTGGAAATTTGGGGAAGTAATGCAACTTTTACTGCTGACAGTCACCCTTAGAAGCCTTTCAATTGTCACCTGAGAGTCAGCAGCCACTGGGAGATGTTGGCAGTGTGTGACACACCAGTTCAGTGAGAACATCCTGGCTTGTGGGAGAAAAAGGACTGAAAGCACAAAGGTCGGATATGTTTAGTAGTGTCATAATATGTTTGGTTCCTAACTGTAATTGTTCTGAGATGAGTCAGCAGGGCTAAAGAATTTGCCCAAGGACATACAGTGCCTGTAGGAGAGCACAGCTTTGAATCTTCTGTTTCTTCAGTCTTGACAGCATGCTGTAAGCAGGATTCCCGTTATGTGATAATTCACAAGACAAAACTTCTTCCATCTCAGATCAGTAGCAACTTGCAGGTGTAAGGTGATGTCTGTGAAATGGTGCAATATGCAGTGAAATTTGTGCATTCTGGCACTTGTCATAGAATAAATATGGTTGAAAGGGGTCTCTGGAAGTCTCTGTCCCAGCTGCCTGCTCCAAGTGGGGCCAACTTCAAAAGCAGAGTGGGTTGTTAAGGGCATTATCCAGTTGAGTTTTGAAAATTTCCAGGGGCGGAGTTTCTTCAGTGTTTCTGTTGAAGTGTGTGGCTACCCTTGTTGTGTAATTTTTTCCTTATAATTTTCTGGAATTTCCCTTGCTGCAAATTGTGTCTGCTGCCTCTTTTTTTCACTGTACACCTCTGAGATGAGTCAAATTCCATCTTCGCTGTAATGCCTCTTTCTTAGTGAACACTACTGAGAAGACAGTGATCAGATGCTTCGTGCACCTTGACAATGCCATGGAGAGGACTCAGAGATGTTCGAATGAAACAGAAGTCACATCACTTTCTAAAATGTATCACCCATGTAATGCAAACTGTCAAAGACTATCATTTTAGTAGCAGATTTCCCCATGCCTTCCTTATTACACTTCTTGGCTTTGAGGAGCAATTCTTCTTCTACCCTTAGCCTTCTTGCCAGAGATTTCTTCCCAAATAGTTGTAAACAACTCTGTAAATGTTAGAGTGACATTTGGAGTAAGTTTGAAGAGCCCACGTGCTCCTTCTTGGTTCCCCTTGTGTCTCTGCCAAGCTTCAGTATGGCAATATAGACTCGCTCATCACCTCCCAGAGCTAGCAATAACATTTACAAGCTGCAGTTTCCTTTGTCTGCAAATATTTCTACTGTGCTACCCAGTGCTCCTACAGCTCCTCCCTCACCCAGTTCTTTATGATTACAGCCCGAAGAAGGGAGATGCGAAGTTTATTAGATAATACCTTTCATTGTGAATTAAAGACTGGGGTTTTGTTTTGTTTGTTTGTTTGTTTTTAACTCCCCACCTGACAACACCCCTTAATTAACTTACCCTCTTTTGTGTGTGGTGACCACAGGAGGAGAGGAAGCACGTACTAAGCCTGATGCTGATGGAAGCTGGTACATACTTCTTCGTAGGGTAGCCGCAGGTTAGCCTTGGGAGCTGGAGAGTTGGTTCATTACAGAAGTTAAACAAAACTAGAATCCAGAGTGCAAAGGCTTGTGAGGTTTATAATGGAGGGAGATTTGGGATCCTGGATCCTAATATGCCTTTTCTAGGTCAGTTTAAAATTTAGAAGGTCTCTATTGAAGCTTTTGTTGTAGGCAGTAAAAAATCTGATGCGATTTTCCCTTACAATGGTGGAAACGTCACAGTTTTACCTAGTTCCTTGAGATTTTGCCCACTTTAAGCTGAAAATTCTCAAGACCAGTTTACAGGATTTTGGTGTTATATAACTTCCTTATAATGTTGAACTAGAAAAGCAAGGTGTTAATTTTGGATTCAGAAAAAAAAATAATTGTGTAGTTCTGAAAAAAATTCAGAAATGCTTCCGTTCATAACAAAAGTCATTTCAATGTCTAAACTTTATGAATCAAGCTAAATATTTTTTTTTGTCTGAAAAAGGACATTATAGTACTTGCACTGAACACTGCACTTTCATATAAATGTGTTGCTTGGGGCTCTTAGTTTGCCTTCTTTGCCTAGATTTTTGTATGTCTTCCATTTTGTGGATACTTAGGTGATATTTTTTTTCTGCAGTAATTTGATGTTTCTGCTTGTGTTTGGAAAAAACACAAAGGAAAGGGACAGGAAATACATGAGATATTGGAACAGGGAGGAGAAAGTGGTATGGAAAGGGAAGTGGTGAATAGGGTATTTATTATGTTCTGACTTTCTAGATAAATAAATAGGTGTGGTTTGCACTTCAGGTGTTCTTCAGGAATTTCTTATTTTATATGAACCAACCTGCAATTCTGGGCTATTTTCAGACTTCAATGTATGTTAAAAGTGATGCAATGTTTTAAATAATGTTATTAAATAAATTCTGCAAGGTTTTGAAAAAATGTGTTTCATGAAAAATATTCATCTGGATGTCATCTGGCCTATGTAAACATCTGCTAGCAATTTTTGTCTATAGCAGCAGCCTTATAAGTGACACTTATTACTACTGCTTCACCACTATTTTTGCATCCCTGAAAATGTGGTGAATGCCTTGAACCTAGCTCTATTATCTTCGTCATTTGCTGCTCATTTGGAAATATTTTGTACACATTGTACCGATAAAGATGTCTTATGTAATTATTCCCCTTTTTAGTGCCCGTTTCGTCTTAACTGATGTATGCTATTCAAATTGGAGCATTTGAATTTAAGAAAGTAGTATACAAATCAGAGAGAAGCTGGAGGTGAGAAGCAGAAGAGACAAGTTTTAGAAAATAAAAGCTAGGAGAAGTTGAACGAAAGGGGTTTACTTAGTCTAGAACAGATTGAGGGAGCTGGGGTAATGGTATGCTGAGCTTCCAGAAACAAAGGTCCTTTTGTAAAGCAGCTATATACCCACTGGAAGTAGGGAATGCAGGCGTCATCTTAATTTGAAGCAAATCAAAATTGGGTTTGATGTTGCAAAAATACTTTGGTCTGTGATGGAGATTAAGCACTGTCAAAACCAGCAAAACCAGTCCAGGTTCTTTACGTTTCTGTGGTTATACGTGTCCAAGATTTTAACTGTTTTATCTTCATGAGTTTCCAGTGCTATTGACATCTTGTCAGGCTGAAATATTTAAAGTGGAATAGCTTTGTTTCTCCTAGCACAATAAACCTATCAGTGGATGATTAGTGATATTAATTGCAGGGTATTTTGCTAGACTAATAAAGCCCATTCTTATTTTAATACAATGGTCCTCTTTAGGCGGGTATTGAAAGATGGTTTTGTGTTTTCTGTTGTTGTCCCTCTCAGCGCCAGTAAATTACATTTAGAGGTGAGGTCCAGTGGCACCTAGATGGGAGACATCCAGCGAAAATCCAATTTGCTGCAAAAGGTGTCATACTGCATTTAGTAAACACGGACTTTTCTTCTGGGTCAGGAAGGAGCAGTGCCAGAGCACAGTACTGTGGCCGCACACCACCAAGGCCCACAGGCCACCGACAGGCCTTGCCTGGCCCCCAGGGCTCCCCCAGCCTGCCCATGGCCTGGGACCCCATGTCAGCCCCCTGGGGCTTCCCCAGCCTGCCCACAGCCCAGGAGCCCACGTCAGCCCCTGGGGCCATCAGCCCCTGCCCCAGTGATGCCGCAGCAGGGCTGATCTCCAGCTTCCCACAGCCCTGCCTGGCCATGGGCCCTGCCGAGCCAGGTCCATATCCCAACCCTGTCACCGTGACCCTGCCTGGCAGTCGTGGCACCTGATCTTAGCCCTGGCCTGTGGATTGACTTCCTGGCCTGACCCCTGGCCTGCCTCATCTCCATGATGTTTCCTGGGCTCTTGGTTGGACCTGGCCACCATCTGAAGGTCTGTCATGGCCTCCTTGGGTGTGTGGGACAGCCCCAGGGCAGCAAGGCCCGGCCCTGGGAGCCCCGCAGCTCCCGGCTCCCATCTTGCTGGATGATGTGCAAGGTCGTAAGCGCTTGGGAGCAATTGACGTTTCATGTTGTTCCCATGGCATTTTTTCCACCAAAAAAGGAGCATTATCTCCTGGGTACTAGTCAGATTTCAGTCTGAGTGATTACATTCAGGCTCCCCAAATTACGTGACAGACTTCCGTCACGTTGTTGAAATTCATCTGTATGGAATCCACTTGAACAAGAATGAGGATTCCTTTTTCTTATTTTAGGCCTTTTTTTTTCAGTTCTGGTTTGTTTGTTTGTTTGTTTGTTTGGGTTTTTTGTTTTAAGTGTAATTTTGTTTCTTAGAAAATCAAGGCTGTTTTTATTTGTGGCCGTGTGTCTGCTAGTGGATATGGGAGGGAAAGAGGTGTGCTGTGTAAGGCCCACAGGAAGGTTTTGTCTGGTTTGTGGATACAAAGCTTTGGCACTTTTTCTTTAAGGATATTTGAATTTTTGTGAGAAGGTGGAAACGTTTGGTGTCTATTTCCCCATAGTTTTGAACCAGCAAACCTGTTTTCCACAATTGCTCCTTGCCAGGCATCTTGTGCCTCTCCAGTTGGTGACACTTGTTTCTGGAAGCTCTGTTTGGTGGGAGCGGGTGGTGATAGCTGACTCTTGCAAATGGAGCTGGGGTAATATATCGTGTGCCCTGAACTGCTGTCATTGGTGACTTCAGCTAAACTTTTTGCGAAGGGAGTATATTTTTTCCTTGTTTTTGCACTGTCATCTTTCTGGAAATTTCAGGAAAAAAGTTATATTGTAGTCTGAGAGGCAGGGGAAAGAGACCACGGGGAAGAACAGGAGACTACAGAAAACCTAAAAAGGAGAAGAAAGGAAAGAGGCAAAGAATGGAGATTAATATAAGAGAAAGGTTAGAAAGCAGGAGAAGGAGCATGAAGAGGTCTTGAGTATTTTTCTGTCTGTATTCTAAGAATATGCCTGTTGCCATCTCCCCAGGAGGTTTGTGCAGAGCCTTGTGGGGAAGCAGCAGTGAATTGCTCCTTTGGATGCAAAGTGTAAAATTAAAGCTGGCAGGGTCTCAGAGCACAAGACTGGGAACCTAATCACTCCTAATAACATATTGATTTTCACAGATCTCTGGCAGTATGTCAGGGTGGTTTTGAATCAGCACCCGGTTTCTTCCTCTTCCCATCTCCAAGCTAATTGCAATGAAGCTTCTGGCTTTGGGATCACAAATAAATGCCATTCTGGATCTTTTTGTCTGTACAAATCTGTGGGTCTCTGAATCAAACATGATTTCACCCATTGCTCCTATGCATGTGTCTGTGAGACATCCAAGTATAATAGCTACCCTAAAAGTAGAAGGGTGGAAGGAACATGCATGCATTTTCAACTTGGATAACTGTGCTGCTGCCTGTATTTATGGTGCTGAACAAAAGCATTACAGTCCCATTGCTGCAGATGGCCAAGGGCAATCAAATGGCTGCCTGTATTCAGGCAGAAGTTGCCAGCGCATGTGCCTAGGAGGCTGAGGTCACCTAGTTGTTGCCAGGTTACATTCAACCCTGAGCAGATTTGCTGTATGTGTTGCTCAGCTGTAACATGCTTTCCTCGAGTTTTGGGGACTGTCAAGACAAGGAGATAGGTTTTATTTGTATGACTGCTACTAGGCAATACCCTCCTCCGAAGGGGTATTTTTGTAGCTGCAGGGAATGGTCTGCTTGCGAGGAGATGTGCTGAAAAAGCTCCCGGATACTCCAGATAGTGAAGACTTGCAAGGTGAGAATGAAATCTCTTTATTTTTAAAAGATGTCAAGTGCATAGGTGGTCTAAGCTAGGCCCGGGCTGAGGACAGCACAGGGCAGCCACAAGAACAGAAACTCATCATCTCCTACGGTTGTGTGGAGGCTTTCAGCTATTTCAGGCTATTTAATTTTATTTGCTTATTTGTAACAAGGATTCATTGTTCCCTGTTCATAGCAGACTGGCCAGAGAAGGGACAGTAATACCTGATTTAGGCTACTGTGGGATGTCAGTTGAAACAGTGTCTAGACTTTTGTGCCATCTTCAGCAATTCTGGGTGTTCTTCAGGTCCGTCTTACGTAAGTATAATAATGGTTGGGATTTCTTTCTAAGGACACTAACTTTCTGGCAATGGGATCAGTGGAGCTAAAGGACAGGAATTCTTTTTGAAGGGAAGAGACTCATTATTACCACACTTTTGGTTTGTTGTCTTGTAGTGTCTGCAGAAAACTCATATTTCCAAAGCACCTAATGCATGGCGCTGTGGAGAATGAAGCAGCAAGCTGGGGCACTTGTGTCAGCTACTCCCACTCGTAGTCCTGATATCCTCCAACCCCCTTCTCACAGCTATTCAGGCGCTAAGGCAAGCAACTGTTTCATGCAAGGCACATCTGAGCTGAAGGTATCAAAAGAGCCATTTCATGCTTCACTGCATTTTCTAATACAATTCGCAGAGAGAGAGAGGAAAGAGAGCAAGGAGGGTTTGTGTGTACATACGCATTGCCTTTGAGTGTATGTATAATATACAGTACATTTAGTTCTAGCTTGCAGCTGTGGGTGGCAAGTAAGAGGTGCAGACGTGAGGGGGAAGAGAATTGCGCTTTGAATAGAAGAAACCATTCCCCCACCTTGAAAAAGCAGCTTGCTTTCTTTCTTTCTCTGCTTCTTGGCCAAGCAAAGATGTGAGTCCCTAGGGCAGCACTGACAGCCGGTACCCAGAAGGTGTATGTATGGCTGAGTGGGTGTTGCATGTAGAGAGCTTTCTGTGTACAGACCATGACAGTATGTGGGGAGTGCAGCTAAGAAAACGGGTGAATAAGGATGATGCTGTTCACAGCCATCTTATTTTGACGGTGCTCTCAGAAATGTTTTCTTCTTAATGGGCTTGTATGTCCCATGACCAGAGAGGTGCTGCATACCAACTGTTAGTGCAGTAGGTCGCTGCACCAGCACAACCACAGTGATCCCCACCAAACGTTTTGTAACCATATACATGTCTCCTCTGTCACTGTATCAGCTTGATACTTATATCCTTGTTTATCACCTCTGAGTATTTATTACACACTGCAGTTCTGTTACTGGCCATCGTGGAGCCAACCATGGGACTTTCCCAGCACGGACATATGGCTGTTCCTGTTTCCCATCCATCTACTCTACTCTAGCATCTAACATTTAAGCATTGAAAGGATGTAAGGATTGGGTCTGCCAAGCTTGCTGTTTCTCTCGAGAAGATCCGCTCCTGTCAGCATCAGTGGCCTGGCTGGAAAATATGGGACAAAGGGGTGAAACATAAGGAGAACATCTAGATTCCAAATACATGTTGTTGCAGTTGGTTATATTAGATGGGGTGCTAGCTTTCTGGGCTGTGTCTGGGGTGCCTGGTGAGAATCCCAACCATTTGAGAAAATGCTAAACTGGATGAGGCACTGGTAAGAGTGCTTTATGGAGCAATCCTTCCATGTGTCTAGGGGGCTGAACTGGTCTTTTTTTTCAGCCTCTGGGATTGTTATATGTAGCTTTCTGGTAGAAGTCGTACATGGAGCAATCTCTACAGCTCTGCCTTTGGTAGGGGTTGGCTGTGGGGAGAAGAGACGCTCTGATTCATACATTAATATATTTATGTAGATTTGTAAATTTTGTGGATAAAAATGCTTTGAGGCATATTGCCAGACTGAAACAATGATTGCCATGCTGTAGTGGTTGCTGCCGTTCTATCACAAGACTTTAATGCTAACCCCTTAGAGAAGAGTATCAGTTTCTGGAGGCAAGACCCTGAACAAATAGAGAATGTTAAGGACTACAACTCCTTTCCTCAGCTGAACTTCCCATTTTCTTTGACATCCTCAGACATGATAGAAAAATAGAATTTCTTTCCTTGCTGTTTTTTCCTTTTCCTGCTCCTGGCTGTCATTGTGCCTCCATCTCCTGACTTTTCCTGTGTTTGAATGACACTTAAACTTGGAATGGAGTTTGGTTTGTTTCATTCTTCACTTTGCATTGCAGTGGCATTGGTTGTGTCAGCAGAGCTCTACTAACATTAGTGGTTAGTAAGGAGGGGAAAAATATAAAATCACAAAACAGCACAAATCTGATGGAGAAAAGACCTGTTAGGAAACTTGCTTCATACAGTTGTTGCAACGGAGTGAAATTCCTCTCTATAATAAGCAACGGCTCTTAAGAGTACCAGAAATACGAACTTTGAGCCTTCAAAGGCAAGACTAAATGCTCTAGTAGAAGTGTTGTAGGCATTATTTAAAGTAGTCATTACAGCTAGTGCTAGGGAAGGCTGGACTAATGGAAGAGATTGCATTTTCTGGAAGGTGTGAAAAATGGAGGCTTTGACAGTTCATTATCACAAGATGGCCCTGTGCTAACACACTTGTCCTTGGGGATTGTGTCTCCATGCGTACTGCTGCCTCCAGTTGTGGTGATTACCATATCTTTATGTTTACTGCCCATACTTGCCACATAGGGTTGCTGGATGTAGTTAAACAGTTGCTGTGTTTTTCCCCAGTTACATACCTTTCTGTGGCGAGTGGCATGGTTTCTGGAAACACAGTGTTCTGTGATAGATGTTAGGGTTCTTCAGGAGTGAAGAGCGCACAGAACTGTAACTTCTTTTCTTTTTTTTTTGCCATTGTTTGCTGATTCCTTACAGAGGCCTCTATCTTGAGCTATGATGGCAGCATGTACATGAAGATCATCATGCCTATGGTCATGCATACAGAAGCAGAAGACGTGTCCTTCCGTTTCATGTCCCAGCGTGCTTATGGGCTGTTGATGGCAACCACCTCACGAGACTCTGCTGACACTCTGCGGCTGGAGCTGGATGGAGGCCGTGTCAAACTTATGGTCAATTTAGGTATCGTATAAAAACCTTCCACTGCCCCTTCACTATTAGTTTGGGCTTGTGATTAGTGGTTTTTTTTTAATAATTTTGTTTAATTTCTGTTGGTTTGACTGGATTGGATTGATTTCTAAAATAACTGCCAAGACCTTCGTAATGATATTCTCTTGCGGAGAGAAATTCTCTTCTGCATTGCTGCATGAAGATTTGCTGTCAGTTCTTTGTTATGGACAGTGTTGGTTTTTAAGTCTTGTAAGTTTTTAAGTTTCCTTTCTTGATCTGGGACTGGTGAGCTCTGTGTGAGACATGCTGCTTGGTCCATCTTTTGATCAGTTACATCCCTCATTCATCCAGCGTCACTCAAAACAGTCAAAGGCAAACGTGGGAGGGAAGCAAAATTGGCTATAGTGACAAGCAGAAGTCCTGTGAATCCCCTGCCCTTTGCAGAATTTGGCAGCGTTTGATACAACTTTGATACAACTTTTACTAATTTGCTAATTACTTCTATTTTTCCAATTGCTATCTGTTTCAGCCTTTAGGGCTTTTTATATCTAGTAAAAAAGCCTGTGTTTTTTTGATTGTGTCTTTATTAAAATGAAGGCAACAATAATAAAAGTGCATCCCCCCCATCCCAAAGGGTTGTGTTCTGTCTCCTTAGAGTTACACTTTCCCAGAAAATAATAAAAAAGACAATTAGAAACAAGTCCAACAATAACAACAATAAAAAAAATTAGAGTGAACGTGCTATTAGATTAGCCTCAATCCATTTTCTTGCCAGTCTTTAAGTATTGTACTGAATGACAAATAGCCTTTTTAAAGAATGTAAATAAATGAGTTGAAGCTTTCTTTCACTTTTCAGTGATGCAAATTGTTGCTTCATTTGAATCCAGAAATATAACTAAGAAGAGATTCTGAGTCAAAGAGGCAGAACTATCATGATAGTGCGAAATGTTAAACCTCTTTTAATATGTAGGGTACTCTTTATGAAGATGCGTGCATGGTCTGTGAAAGCTTTTGTCAGCTTTCAAAATTCTAAGTCCCACTGGGACAAGGTTTCGTATTTTTTGAGCTAACAGCATCAGCATCTTCAAAGCCCTACTCTGGTGATATCAGGAGCAACCCATGTCTGCAGAGGGCAAAAAAAGTATAATACACCCATACCTGTATAATGGTTCTTGTTTTTTAACTCCTGTCCTAGCTAGATATGGTAAGTTTATCAAGGTCTTGCTCCACCACAGATGAGCTTGAGTGGTGATTTTAGGGTTCCTCATCCTCACCTGGGCAATATGTTGTACAGAAGTTTTCTGGAACTAGCTCTTTTTTTTTAAATTGCTTCTAGTGTCTCTTTGGCTTTGAAAGTACAAGTCAGACCCTAATATCAGCTTTTGGAATAGGAAAGTGAAGAGAAGATGCATTTAAACAAGTTCATATCTCTTAAAAGCAAAGAGTCTCCATCTAAAGGGCTATAGAAACCCTTGCTTTTTATTAAAGGAAAAAAAAAAAAAGAAAAAAAGAAAACGCAGTCTTACAGAGTTCCTGTTTGGAATACATATATGCTCTGCTTAGCTTGACTGAAGAAGTATAAAACACTATTGAGTGTCTGGCTAGCATAGGAGCAGTTGCTGTGCTGTCCAGACTGGCCTAGAGGACAGAGGGAATAGATCAACTTCAGCTATGACAGTAATTTCTCAAATAAAGAGAAACAGCACTCTGATGATAGCCATCTCTACCTATATTGACTTACAGTGAAGGAAAATTTCATAGATTTGCAGGGTTTCTCTGGAGAACAGCTCAAAAGAATTGCTGTTGACCATTCTTACATGTGCAAAGAGAATCTTTCACAAAACTCCAGTGTGTATATATATGTATGTGTGTGCCAGCATTTTCTTCTGATCTAGTACAGTTGGTGCTAATAATCTGGCAAAATGAGATATCCCCCCCCCCCCCCCCCCCCCATTTCCTTTCTTGGCAATTATTGCTAGCCATTTTTTTCTTAGAGGATAAGCTTAATCACTGGAAGATTGGCAGTGGCATGCTTCTGTTGGGGAAGTAATGGGGCAGCTGAGTATCTGCTTAGCTCTTCACTACCACCTTGTAACCCAGAGCCAGTTCTTTTACCTTGCATGCCTTAGTTCCTCTCTTTGTTGAAGAGAGAATACTTTGCAGCCTGCCAGAGATGTGGTAGTATTTTAGTAAGTGCTGCTTCTATTGCCTTTGATACTCCCACATGAAAAGTACTACAGCATGAAAACTGTCAGACTTCATAAAAAATTATCACTTTTTCTTCTGAGAAAGGTACCACTTGTTTGATTCTGTTATATCTTCATCTTCCTTTAAAATCAAAGAGAATAGAGGGAGTTGCTCCTTTTGGGTGTTCAAGGCCTCCTAGACTTAGACCCTATGTGAATACAAGGAGGCATATTTAGATTACCCTGAATATACTTACAATTTTTTACAGTGTAGTCTTTCCTTTCCAGTTTTTCTTATATCATGCTGGCAGACAATATTTTCCCAATACTGGCATTGGTCACTTTTAACACTTACTAGGGTCTGTTGCGCCATCACCTAGCCTAGAGGTGGACTGTTAACTCTTACTATCTGGCATCTAAAAGACATGGCTATGTCAAAAGAATTGACATATGGTCCACACATGTTTAGAAAGAGGTGTGTCATTGATGGCTTAATACAAGGGCAAAATCTGTAAACCAAACACTGTGTTAACTGAAGGCTATTTTTGTGTAGTTGCAGGGACTGAAGCAATGTGTATGCCAGATTTGCCAGCTTTTCAGCTAGAAACTTTTGTGAGGTTGAGTCTTCCCCCAAAAGTAACTACAGGCTGCATCAGTGGAAACCTGTCAGCACTCTTCCTCTATGCCCAGCTAAAGAGAAGGGTAGTTTAGACTGTTGGAACCTGGATTGAGCTTCACCTCTCTTCTGTTCAGATTTATAAAGCTGTCAGATATATTCTTTGAAGCAGGACTTTCCTTCTATCAAAATGGCAAACTTACCTTGCTGTTGAAGAAACAGAATTTGAGGAGGAATGACTTTACCAGAGCCATTCATTTTCAGTTGTTTACTGTAAGTCACATCTAACTCTTTAAGGAGACTTTCATAGCCAAAATGTCACAAACAAGAACCAAATCTTCATTATCTGACCCTGCCAAATCCCCTTACCAGTGAGAAACAGTCATCAGGACCACCTCTGAAGACCTGAGTATGCTCAGTGCTGACTAGCTATGAGTCAGCGTACCTCCGAGTGCCTAACCTATGACAGATGCATATAAACAAAGACTGTTTTGAGTGGTAAGTTATTTAATTGTGCTTTTCTTATAAGTCATTTAATACTATTACTAAGAGCTGTCTCTTCTCTCTTTGATCTATTCCATTTGATTACTTATTATAATTTGTGTGGTTTTTAAGGTCTTTCCTCTATTGTTTTTTATTTTCTTTTTTTCTTTGTTTTTGTTTTCCTTAACTCTTCTGTGTATTTCAGTTGTAAAGCTTTCCCATACCCCATCAGCCATGGTAAATCAAAAGATGGTATTCAACCCTTCAAAGGCCTGAAGCCTGCGGCCCGCACAGCAAACAGCCCTGAGAACAGAGCGTACAGAGCAGCCTGCAGGGGCTGGCATATCCCACTCACCTCCTCAGCACTCAGTGTCCAAACCAAACAGGGGATAGCTACATCGTACAGCAGATGTGGGTGGGCACGGGCGGCTGGGTGCTTGCTGCAGAAGGTGGGAGGGAAAGGAAGAACAGTAATGAATTATTCTCTAAGAAAGAGGGGCAAGGAAGTTGTTTCAGACTTTTCCCGTGTGGGTGCCCGAGGCACTGGAATCTGCATGTTGACAGCATGTCTCACAGTAGTTTGAGTGTTTGTTGTGTGAAGATTGGAAGTCCAAATATGATACAGATCTCACTTCTGTTGAGAAGGACTCTGAAGAAATGGGTCTAGAGTGGAAGGGGAGAGAGAGAGAAATTAAGCAAATAATGACTTGGAACGTGCTTGGGAATAATTTCTGGTGCTGAGAAGATGTACGGAAAGGGAAAGAAATGGCTGGTCTGATAGAGAGATCCACCTTCACACTTTTCCTCCCATTGATGCGTGGGAGGGTTATAGTGTCACTGACTTTAATTAAAGAATATTCCAGCGTTTTTTTCTTCCTGGACTGGCTTATCTTCAGGTCACTGGTGACTAGAATAAATACTTCCTGCCTCCTGTTAATCTGAGTCAGTTCTCTTGTAAAGAAGTATAGTCATCCCTCTCGCCTATCTTTTCCTAGGCTATCGCCTCAAGAGTGTCAGAGACATCTTTGCCTCTCCAAAATGTAAAGTTTCTCTTGTCATTCCCACGAACAAACAGAGCAGGCACATTTTCTATTTTTCTTTTTTAAACATACGTGAACTTCTATGCCAAATTTCCTTTTGTGCAGATCATACACTCAGACCTGCAAGTGTATGCCCATTCACACTATTTCTCATTAATAAATTTCTTTTCTATAATCAGTACATACAAAGGCCCTTGATTTTTTTTTTTTTTTTTTTTTTTTTTTTTTGCCACAGACCTGCAAAAATATTTGTCAGCTGCCAATTACAGGTGGGTGCACAGACCGACTGCATGCAAGTAGGAGAGAGGCAAGGAGCTACACTATAGCTTGGGGTAGGAGTGTGCACAGGACCTCATCTGGTTTCCCTGCAGTGAGCTTAGAAATAGTCAGGCCCCCATTATCTTTCTTCTCCTAGTCTTGCCTTAAAGTGCTCTTCCATAGCCACATGTGGATGCTCATCAAAAGGAACACTTTGTCCTCACACAGCGAAGGTGACTTTTCTGATTCAAGGGAAAAACAGCCTGGGGCCTTAGCAAGGTCACGTAAATATCACTATTTTCAGGCACAAATGTACAAATGGTAAGAAACACAGGCCTAATTTGTAGAGACTTCTGTCTGCTACTAATGATATTTCCATTCAAACAATGAATCTCTAGTGTTAGCTAAATGCAGTGGAGCTATTTAACCTTTTGCAAGGAGAGGGTCTTTGTCCCATTTGCCAGGTGATGTGCTCTGGAAAACCTTCCATCTGAGCACTAAGAAAGCAGATTCTGGTTTACATTAGGAATAATAATGTAAGAAAGTAACTGTAGAAGGTTTTCCCAGCTCATCCTGCTCCCCATGCAGTTACAGACTGTGTTTTCACTTTACTGCTGTCCTCCAGATTCCTCATCCAACTGCTGAACTGGCAGGTGACTGGATTTACAGCTGTTCAGGCATACTCATCTTCAAAATCTAAAGCAAGGGAAAACCTCTTTTGAGTCAGGAATGGAGCCATACCTAAATAAAGCAAATCTCATCAGTAGAAGCCGGTAACAGGGCTGAGAGCCCCAGATGACAATTACCAGAAGTCTTACTGCCCTGGTGCTGTGCAAGAGGAATCCCAAGCAGTTTTTTAAATTATTCCTGAATTCCCCAGCTACTGCTTTTTTGAGCACAAGAACCAGGCTAAACGTGCACCTTACTGTTTTGGATTTGTGGTGTTGTACTAGTTTAGAGGAAAATAGGTATTTTCTTCCTTTCTAAAAACTGATGTAAGAGGGAGAAAACAGCTTCATGTATAAATGATTGGAAATTTGTCTTGAAAAGAACAAAAAACCCATGCTTGTTCTTTGAAGGTAGTGTGGAGAGTATGGTAGTGCTGGTGTAGCAGCGCAGGCAGATGCACTCACTTAGCTGCCATGCAGGATCCCCACTGACCCAGCTGGACTAAGTCTGGTTCAGGAGCTGGTTCTTCTGTAGTGTGCTTGGGTGTTTCTGCCTCGCATATGGTATTGCAGAGCCTTCGTGCTTGCAGAGTCTGGAGATCTAATAGTGCCATTGTAGTTGTCAGGGCAACCCCCTCAGTGGCCTGGTCTCTCATTGTCCTTTGAAATAGAAATCTAGCAGCCAGGATAAGGGCTACACTTGTTTTCAGTTTGAAATATCGATCCCTTCACCTGAAGCAGTCAGTGACTCAGCCTGAGGGGAAGCCCTGGGATGTGTAGTTATTTCTGTATTGCTGCCAAAAAAATTAAAAATGCAAAACTTCTCTGCAGACATCAATAACACAACGATGGTTTTGGTTTCTAACTTTGATGAACGTTGCTGAGGATCAGCCATGTTTCCCTTTCCAGCACACTTACTGTTTAGCCCATAAGAAATTCCCCTGTTGTTCCAGCTCTATCAACTCTCTCGATCTCACTTGCTTGCAGTGAGACTTGGGAGTCTCTCTCACTCTTGCTCTCACTCTCCATCAGGTCGTAGAGGGAAGTTCCCCAGCATGTACTTCAGAGCTCCCCTTACCCCACCCAGCTCCTGTAAGGGATATAGCCACCACTGTATGGTGATCGTACCACTTGCTCCAGGGCTGTTTGCTCCCACTTTTCTGTTGCGGTTGACGACACATGACAAACCTAATCGCACAAAACCAAACCCAGATTTTCTCAAGAGAAGTTCTGCTTGAAAACAGACTCTCTCTGGCTATGCTGCTCCTGATTGGTGTGTCCCGGCTCATTACAGCTCTTTATTTATAGTCTCTTATTCTTTCCCCTCTATTATTTTTTAAGAACTGCATTTAGTTTCAGCTGCTGAAATTTTTCCACATCTGTCCGAGTAAACATAAAATTGGTCCAGTTAAGCAGCAAACTGCATTATATTTCTCTGCCATTCTGTATAATCCCTCTTGGTGGGCCATATCTCTGTAATAAATATGAATGTCCCTGCTAGCCAAAGCTTTAGCTGTCCAGACAGGGTGTCCAGTAGCATGTTGCTATTATTCCTGGCGTTGATTTCCTGAGAGAAGTTCAGCATGGCCCAAGATAAGCAACAGCAGTGATATGACAGCTCTCACCCATGTCAGACACCATAGTATTGGATGTTCACAAGGCTGTAAGTAGGCATTTATAAACAAAAGATCCTCTTACAGGTTGTATCCTGAGATATGCTGAGCATTAGTGTGTTAAATGAGAGAAGCAATGCTCAGAAGCCCTCTAGCTCAGGCTCTCCTACCTCAATTTGCAAAAGCAGACTCGTCAGTTACCATTTATTAGGTTCCGCGCAGGTAACTCTATTTTTCTCTCCATGTACCCTTCTTTGTCCCTCCCTTGCCTGTAACCTCTGAATGAATCAGGGCCAGCAAAGGTTCCCATGTCTGCCACTTCACTGCCCATTTCATCTTCTGCCTGAACGTTATGATCATCCCATTCAGTCCTGGCGTTCAGATAGCAAGATGAGATTGGGCTCTGAGGAACTGGCAGGGCTGGGGACCCTTGAAAGAAATCTCCATTCCCCCGCCAAGCAAAAAAGAAGTATTCCCAACCTCCAGAACTAGCTGAAATCTGGGCTGGGCGTTCGTGCGGTTAGCTGTTTGCAAGTGGCCATTTTATGATAGGACACTGCTGGGCAGTATATTAACCCTTTCCTCACCTGAATGGACAGTGTCAAATGTGTCTGTGCACATATTAAAAAGTGTTCTGGGCTGGCATTGGGGGAATGAGAAGAGGGTCTGTCTTTGGGAGAGCTGGAAAGGGTTAAATATTGCACCAACAAATGTCACAGGCTGATTTTACAGGTATTCTGTGTTTGACAGATGGTGTATTTATGCAATAACAATACGAATTAATTCAAAAGAAACCACGTGTAAAGGTTGACTTTGAGCTTCAAGCTTCTTAGAGAAATTGCTAAAGGTCTTTAAAAAACAAAATTACACTGGAGTATGACTTGCATTTTGAGGGACATTTTTTGTGCCTTAATTATAAATTTTTTTATTTTAATTCATATCAGTTCATGGTCTGGAGTAGAAGATACTCTTAGATGCATAGGTTTCTAAAAAAAAGAAAATAGCTTTCTGTGTCAACATCTGGATATATATGTATATTGGTATATCTTTCTATACATATGTGTATATATATACACGTGTGTATATATATATATTTATGTAACAGATAATTATGTAGAATATACTGTACATATACACCCACTCCTGAACTTGTTCAGACTGTATATAAGTATAAAATGGCCACATCTCTTTGCGTGTGTCTGTCCCCGGAAGGGTGGACTGATTGTTTTTGGATGTCTGCAGCTGTTACCTTGAAGGATGCAATTTCATCTTTCATTTATTTTTCCCCATCTAGACTGTATCAGGATAAACTGTAACGCCAGTAAGTTTTCCCTCAAGTTTCATTTTGTTCTCTTTCTATATATATTAAAATAACTTTATTTTCTTTGCTGTTTTATAAGCTGTTTTTCTTTTCGTTTCTTTTTTTTTTTCTTTTCTTTAAAAAAAAAAAAATCTTCTGAAATTGAAGGGCTGGGTGGGATATGAAGCTGGGGGGGAGGAGGGAAGACCTTATGTGATTGTATGTGAAAATTTTGTGTTAGGTTTCTCCAAGGAGGGGATGAACTGTTATTTCATAGCTTTGCAGAAGAGCACCTGAGGAACCTGATGAGCTGATATTATATTTCACTGGTAACCTGTTGTCTTTATGAAAACTTTTAAAGAACCACATAAGAATAACAACAGGTACTGTACGCACTTCTCCACTACAAAAAAGGCATGCACATTTTAAAACAAAACAACCCCCCCACCTCAAACTCTCTCTCTATTTCAGAATGATGACAACTTAACCTGATATTTATTCAAAGTCATTTTTATTTGGATATAGAAGGAAAAATTAGATCTTAGATTTTGAGTATATTATCAGAGTTACATGATAACATCTTATATGGCATTTACCACTCTTAGGTTTCTATAATGAATTCCAGCTGAATCTTTGAGTCACTGAAGATCCCATTCAGTCTGTAAAAGTAGGGAAGAAGGCTTATGAAATCTCTGTGAAAAATAATAGTGAAAGATCATATCCAATTCTAGACTGATAGAGCAAACAAAATCTTTTCTGTTCTACTTCAAAGAGCTGGTCGAAGTTGATGCAGGCCTCAAAGTAAAAAGCACTTCCCAAAGAATGGAACTGTTGAGCTCTCAAGTATGCTTTGAGGCCCATCTTACTTGAAATGAGACTCCTGAACCAGTAGATCCTCTGTGTTAGATTTTATGTGGAAAGATTTATGGAAGCTAAACATCACTTTGGAAATGCTATAAGGGATTAAAAGGCAAGGATGGTCCATGTGTTTTCTAGAGTCTGTGGTCTTCTTGCTCGCAAGCACCATCCAAGCTAGCAAGAAGGTGGAAAGAAGTGCGTTCCAGCCCCAAAAGCAAATATAGAGCTTTCAAGTAGCAGAACCAATGTAGAAGCAGCAAGAGAATCTTATTGTAAAGAAGTTTCTTAACAGCTTTGTTATAGTTTTGGACTAGCAGTAGGTTTTTAGTGTTAGAGAGCAGACAGCACTTGTTTGGGTTTTTTCCCCATGTACAATATGTGCAAAATTTAAAAGGTTCTCTGTGGTTGCAAATAGAAAAAAAAAAAACAAACCACATACAAGCAGATAATAGATCAGCTTTCCCTCCTGGTCACTGCCAGCTGATTGAGATCCTACTTTGTAGGGAAGTGGAAGCAATTAGTTTCTTGGTCTTGGGAAGTGGTCCCTGGGAGCCTGTCATCAGGGACAAGACAAAACATTGGCTGATTTGTGATTATTCCAGCTGTGAGCCATGATACACTGTAGGAGCTTTATCGTGACTTCACAACATTGAGAACTGCAGCCTTCTTCAGCCCTATTGCAGCCTGTTGCATTTTTAAATACAGTCATCCTCTGAAAGTTTGTATTTATTTATTTATTTTAAAGCACTTTGGATTTTCTGAATTCATTTTTTATGATACTTTGCTGAAACAACGTTGAGAACTGCAGCCTTCTTCAGCCCTATCACAGGGATATGTGGGATTAGTCCTGTATGACTCAAAGTTTGACAGCTCTTGCTGAATTCCTTATGCTCTTCGAAGTTTTAACACTATTTTAAGGTAGAGTAGGTAATAGGAAAAAGTGTCTTGAATCTCTGCTAGCTGAGATTGCCAGTTTCTACCCAGCAGTGCTGAGGACATTTGCATAAAAATAGGATCGTTTGCTTCCTAAGAGTTCATATACTCTTGCTGCTTAGCTACCTGTAACTCTGTCTAAACACTTGCACCATACTTGTTGATGCATGTCATCTGAGCATCCATATCAGTTCCTCTGATACTGGACAACAATCTGATATTATTGTCATCATCTTCAACTTTTGATGACAGCTGGCTGTTAAGGGCTTAGCTATGGAAGACTATCTTCAGATGGGAAATCAGCTTTAGTAGCAAGGAGCAATGGTCTAGTTTTCATGCAAATCAAAATCTAGCAGTAATTGGGAGAAACATTCAAAAAAGAAAAAGAGAGAAAAGATAATCCTGTAATCAGAGCAGTGGGAAGACAGTCTGAATCCAGTGCTTTTGTTAGTTTCCCCATAAGCATCAAAAGATCTTGAATCATTTTGCTTCCATGCATTTTTAATAGTTGAGCCTGTTGCATTTTTAAGTACAGTCATCCTCTGAAGATTTGTATTTATTTATTTATTTATTTAATTTAAAGCACTTTGGATTCTCCTAATTCATTTTTTATGATACTTTGCTGACAATGTACAACCCTACTCCTAGTCCCTCCAACACCTTGTTTTGTTGCTGTCTGTTGCAATGACTCGGTTCATCTGTCCTGCTTTCTAGAAGGGAACCTCCTGGGAACCGATTGATAAAAACCGTATACTCTTGCACGAATAAAATATGGTTAGCCAGGAGCAGACCAAATATCACTGTAACTATTCTTGCAGGCATACTGACATTTACTTGTGCAAAGGGAGTTATCCACATACAGATTGGTCTGCCAGGTTCTGTTGAAATGAGCAGAAGTGTTTTAAAGTAACTTGACAAATGGGATTCCCAATCAGTTGAAGAGTTGCAGGTCAAGCAGTCACTATTGCTAACTGAATAGAAGGGACCCGGTGCGTGGTTTTAAAGGTAAACAGAGCTGTACTTTTGGGGCCCTGTGGAACGTGTAGGTTAAAGAGCCTACCACAGCAAGCACTGAAGAGTCTAGTATGTTGTCCCAGATAAGCATTTAATTTTCAGTATCCTTGCTCTTAATTTTCATTGAAAGGATTGAAGGCTTTTTGCTTGCCTGTCTTTGGGTTCTCATATATCTGATGCAAAATACTGTTTTCCATCATTTCTTCTTAGCCTCTCTCTGTTTCTCATCACTGTCATCTCACAGTTCTGAAATGGAAGACTGACATAGTTTCCTAGAATAGGAACGTTTTTTTACTTTCTCTGTATTTATTGTACTACTCCTCTCATCCTCTCCTTTCACTCTTGAAGATACCTAAACTGACCTTTTCTGTTTCTGCACACTGACAGAGTTTGCATTTAGAAGTACCCAACAGTGCTGTTGCTTACACAGATGTAACTGGGTAGTAACACTCTTTTCCTCTGAGTGTAAAATCAGCACAACCAAAAGCAGGATCAGGATCCCAAAATACACTGTGTGAAGGTGCATTGAATGATTCCTCAACATAATGCAGACAAAATGGATAGCATAATTTTGTTGGCTGGATTTATGGGGAAAACAGGTATAGTCCAAATACCCTTATGTTTTTGCATACATATAATCTGGGTTTTTAAAAAGGATTTCCTAAAGAAGAGTAGTGCTTTGGTCCCTCTCCTGTAAACTGTTTCTTGAAATACATAGTTCACATTAAAAAAAATTAAAGTTGTTGTGATAGTTTTATAGTTTGTGTCAAAATATCTGGTGCTCTGATTTTTCTTCTTTTTTTCAAAGGTATCTAGTCCTTAATTTCCTTATTCCCTTTTCAGTGACCCCACTTCATATCAGTCAAGATGGGGATAGTTTTCAGCATTCTACCCAATATTAAGTGTGGAGGACAGGGCTGTGTGTTCTACAATTTTACTAGCTTTTGGAGCTGTCTTCACTTTGTGTTCTTTCTAGGATACTGCTTGTATTATTTTTCTTGGTCTAGTCCTCCCTCTTTCTCCCAAACTTTTTGTGTGGCATGCCAGTAGTCACAGTTGCATAGTTTGACGCTACCTTTATGGGAGGTGTGATCTTCCAAAAGTAGCTGCCTCTGGAACAGTGAATACTTCTGTCTTATCATTTGTTTCATAATGAGGCCTTTTCTTCTCACTAAAGCATTCCGGACAAGCTGCTACCTGTTTTCATGTCACTTGTAAAGCCCCAGCAAATCCTGATCCTCTTCTCTTACCTGTTGCTAAAAGCACAAATGGAAGAGGATAAAAAAATCACAGTCCAGTCACTACTAGTTGATCCTGTGTCTCTATGAGGCCCTGCAGTTGGCATGTTGTTTCAGATCCAGTTAATTTTGGACTGGTCTTTGGCAATAGAAGACAGCTAGAACATGAGATTGGTTCTCCCTTCTCCGTTGCTTCTCTCACACTTACTGTATTTAGTGCTTTAATTCAATGCAATGTTAATGTTTTGTTTTAGTATGTGCCACTGTAACAACATAAAATACAAATCTATGGTGTGTAACTCTCTGGGAAAGAATTACAGTTTTCTTTTTTCCATATCAGCATAAGTAAATAGGAAGACATGCTAACTCTAGTCTAATCAAAATGTTGTAAAACCAAGTGCACTTATCTGATTCCTAGTGATGTTGCTGTCGTTTTAATAAAAGCTTAATAGTACTCTAACATGAAAACATTATTTGGAAAGTGAAGAGGTATGATTAAACATACACATCATATTTGTGACTCTAGTATCTCCTATCTCCATTTAAACATAATCAGGAAGAAATGAATGCTTATGCAGCCTGAAAAGTGATGAGTCATTAGTATGTCATATCGTAGTGGTGAAAGCAAAGCTGGTATCTGTAGCATCCGTACAGCCTAGGTGAGAACAGTCTCGCCTTTGAGCAGTTTCAGACTCAGGGACAGCCCTGGGAGAGGCCTGGACAAGGTGTTCATTCCTCAGGAGTCCTTGATTTGTTTTCCCACCTGCCACTGTGCCCCTGTGCTCCTATGGGTTTGTGCAGATAGGCCTCTGATGGGCTGATGGCCCCTGTGATGGGCCTGGATGTAACCCAGGAAGATATTATTTGGTCTTCTCCTCCTGCTGGTGTCTCACTGAGCTCCTTTGTGGGTGTGCAGATGAGCTTTATCACATAACACAGCAAATTCCTTTTCCCTGTGTGAGCTACTACAAAGTGAAGTATTTTGTCTCAGACTTGACTGATTCAAGTCCACTCTAAGTCCCCAGTGGGAAAAAACCTCTTGACTGAAGCTCTCAACTCAGAGGTTGCTTGCTACCCTTACAAAGTGAAATAGTGCTCCTGAGCTTGTTTTAAAACGGTAGTGACAAAGTCCATGCAGTTACCAGTTGCAATGGAGAGGACAAGGCCCTTTGGGGCTGGGTTCCACATGGACATCTTCCACCTAAGTGAGAGGTAAAAGGTGAAGCACATAGGAGAAGCTGCTCTGCTTTGCTGCTGTCTATACAATGTCTTTGTAGATTAGATTCTGTAATTAGTTGCCAGAACATCCACTTTGTTCTTTTCTTCAAAGAAAACTGGCACAAACCTGGAAACTGATGCTTTAGGATGTAGGAGGAAGCAAGTATTTTATGCGTGATTAGTTTTGTCTGAGAAGAACCCAGAGAGAACATTTCTAATGAGACTTTGAATAGTTAAAAAGAAAAGCAAACCCTGATCAGCACAAGCAGTACTTGCTATGTTGGGTGTTACCTTATCAGTAAATTTATGGCCAAATCAGTGTGCCTTAAGGCTCAGCGGATACTGGATAAGAAGTGACTGGCAAAGAGGCTCTAGTGATCTGCATTATTGGGTGCAGAACACTGGGTGTAATGAGCACAAGCTTTTCACAGTGTCTTTAATCCTCCTCATCCAGACAGTGCCATGAAGATTAAGGTTTTGCTGTGGCATGATTAATTTTTGTGATCCTAAACTGCAGTTTGTGTTATCACAAGGTCCCTACATCCCAGAATATTTCAGGGGCCGTGAATCTGGGCTTCAAATGCAGGTACATGTTTACTATACTTCAGCTAGCCTCAGCTGTTAGTTAGCAGCAGTTAGCCTTCATCTTCTAGCTAATACTGTCACATCCTTTGAAAGTCTCTAGTCTGACTCTTCAGTTCTAGTGCTCAGGGAGGGACTTCAGCAGGTCTTCTAAGGTCATCATTTTGAAGAGATGGTGCTGCTGAGACCAGAGCTTGGCAGAATGCATTCTGCGTTATTTTTAACTAAATTGCTGTGGTGGGACCTAATGGGAAAGAAAATTAACTGTGGAAACTCAGCAGTCATCTGTCAGGAATCAATGACCGGCTTCTGGAAAACAACTGTGCCAGTTTACTGGCTATCCTTTCCACCCTTGATGCTTTCTTGATTCCTTGCCACTTCTTGAAAGGTTGTCTTTGTGCTGTATGTTTTTATATATAGAATTTTCAATTCATGTAGCCTCTGACCCCTTCCATGGGATTATAACTAAAAGTGAGAACTGTCATGTAGAGGGCAGAGTCAAAACAACCATATCAATCACCCAGTCACCCTGTCAATCACTAAGCTAGATACCCACTACTTAATGTTAGAAATTCCAATTAAATATTGGGATTCTGGATGCTGTAACAAGGATTATGGACTATGAAAAGGTTAGGGTGTTTTGGTTTGTTTGTTGGTTGGTTGGTTGGTTTTTTTTGTTTGTTTGTTTGTTTTGGTTGGTTTTTTTCCAGAGGAGAAAGATGCTGTGGATTAACCTTGGAGGAACCTAGGAAGAAATTTGTGGGTAGGATAACTTTTGAAGTCATGTGATGCTGGGTTTTGTTTTAATGATACATTGAATTAACTAGTTGCTGGTCAGCAATGTTTTTCTCTTATCCACGAGTTGTTATAATACGAGCTTCCTTTCTCATGTCTGTTTGGGGAGAACAGGATGCCTTACTTCCTTTCCTGTTGCAATGTTTGCAGGATCTCAGCCAGGATGCCTGGCACAAAAAAGGCTTTGATAGAAAAACTTGTACACTTCTCAGTTTGTTATTTTGGCCATTTTCTTTGTATAAATTCATTTGTGTTCCTTTCCAATTGGTTGTCATCACTTGCACTTTCCTCCCTGTTTTGGTTTAACCCCTGTAGGTGGCTAAGCACCACACAGCTGCTCACTTGCTCTCCCCCACCTGTGTGTTATCAACATTGTTTTGCTCACAAATCCAAAACATAGCACCATGCGGGCTGCTATGAAGAAAATTAACTCCCTCCCAGCCAAACCCAGTACACTCAGGAAGCAACTATAGCCTTCAAAGTTTGTGGACATCATGCTATAGGGCTTAAAAGGCAATGCTTTTGCTGCATTACAGTGAAATAGAGGGCCAAAGGTAGACTGAAACAGTGTCATCTATGGTGTCCAGGCATTGAACATTTGGTCATTTCTTTTTTCGTTTAATTGATTTTTCTTTTTCTACACAAGACACTGAGTTTGAGGAAACTTACTTGTGAGTGGTAATATCAGGGAGCTGTGTAGCAGTACTAAATGTGTTTTTTTCCAGGATTAAGACATGTCAGGCTGTTGAGTATCTTAAAAACAATCGACAACTGCATTAGGACTTAAATACTGGATACTGTTTCCATGAATGAATAGTGAGAGGGTTGATAATGACAGAGGAAAGTATCTCCACAGCTGGGAGCTTTCTTCCACGCTTAACAGTCCTCACACCACCCACCTATTTCAGCAATGACTGCTGCTGAGTTCCTTCTGCCACCATGACCCATCACATTGCCTGTATTTTGCACTGCAAGGCTGGTTTGTCTGGCAAAAGGCTCTGCTGCTAGAAAATTTCTCTCAGGGAGCAAAGAACTGCAATTGCACACAGGTGCTTGAGGAGTAAAATAAAAGTTTACTTAAAAAATATCCTTCAGTGCTTCTGTGCTTGGACATTGGGCTTTCTGAAATGAGCTGGGGAAAGGTGAGCTGCAGAGGTCTGCCTCTGAAAGAAACACCTTAGAAATATTTACTGTTTGTGCAGGGACAGAATGAGTCAGAGAGAGCTGGTCAAGAACTCGCTTGGTCAAGCTGGTACACACTGGTGTATGATGCATATGGCAAGCTTGCGTTGCTGTTGGTTCTCTGGAAACTTGCCCTTAGCAAACCTTTCAGTAGTGATGTCTTCTTTTCTAATTGCTTATCTTCTACTTGTCTCAAGAAAAGCTGATTCTTGAGGTTTGGGGGCCAAGGAAACAGTTGTTGACTTCTTGCTTCTCTTGTGCGAAGGGGCTACAGTGCATGGGAAGACTTGGTACCACAAGGAACCTGGCCAAGATGCCATAGATGTGTTTGATCAGTGGTGAAGATTTTTTATATCATCATAAACCATTTTCTAGCCAGTGGAAAATGCAATGTGCTGAACATTTTCTTTCTGAATGTGAGAAGTTAGAAAGCCTGAGAGAAATTCTCAAGTTATTTTCCCAGTTAAATATCTTTTTTATTCATGTCACTTCAGTGGTTGCTGTATTAAACAGTCATGCATGCATACTTAATTATGGAAAAATAGCTTTTTCCTCTTGGTGGATTTCAGTGTGCAGGCCTGATCATGAATTGGAGTTCAAATCACCAGGTACAGTTTTAATAATCCATGGATATCTTACTATTTTTGTTTGCTCATGAATCTGAAGTAGAAAATCACCAGCAAGCTTGAAACAAAACAGAGAAGTTATTATGCTAATTAACTGTTAACGCAAGAGTAAGTTCAGGTAAAGATTTAATTGTGTATTAAGAAACTGTTAGCATGCTGACATTATTTGTATTAGTGTGTTTTCTGTTCCGCTTTTTTTGTAGGAGAATTTAATTTGAAATTATTCAGCACACCATTTTGAACTGGTAGGGAAAAGAAGAAATGTAGCTGGTATTGCTTTTGACTCACATCAGCATCTTTCAGGTTGCAAGCTGTTGCCACCTTCACCAAGCTGTTAGCATCTTTGGAACTGCCTAGTGAAAAATGTTCTTACAGCATTCAAGCATTTAAACAAGGTTGCAGTCTTCCATCTAGTATGGTGTTCCTCTTGAATTCATGGAGTTTAGCTCTTCGCTTTGAGAGGAGGATCAGTATTTGCCATATCATTCTGCTGCATGCAAAACCACAAGCCTTCCTTAGCTGAATTGGGGAAAGATGTCATACATTTGATATTTCATTGTCCCAAGACCCAAAACTTTTTTCATGCATGTGAGGGATTCTAGATTTGAATGGATTCCCTCCATTCCAGTTGCCATGTACGGTCAAAGATGTGTGCATCTTACAGAGTTTCTAATGGCACAGGGTCTACTTTGAATATGGTGGGTTTGCATGTCCAGTGCAACAGAAGAAATGCCAGGTGCAAATGTTGCTGGAATTTCATAATTATTTTTTAAAGGCAGAAATAATACAAAAATGTTTTAATTTCTAAGAGGCCCCTTGAAAGATCTATAGAAGTATGAGAGGTTTTTTTCCTTGTGGGTTTGTAAGATGAGTTTGCACAGTAGGATAATGAATGAAGCCAAAGAGTTTGTAAGGGCTGTTACAAATTAAATATCTATTACTGCTTAAATGTTGCCAGTTCTACTGTGGGAGATAGCATCAAGTATCATGTAACAACTCTGATTCAACTTTAATACAAGAAAAGATGGGAAGAAGCATATTTGTAGATGACCAGTGAGATTTTTGGAGATCAGGACACAGTTGGCCAAATCATGTACTGTACATTTCTTAACATTATAAGTGTAACAGTAATTGCATACACCCCAATTACATTGTTGCCATAGCCTAATCTGCCACAGCCTCACTTGCACTCATGAAAATACTGATCATAGTCCTAGAATTGCCAAAATATTGATGCCACAAGTGTGGGTAGTATCACTGCCTTTTTTGCGATGGGCAGAAGATTAGCCTCATTTAGTTCCACGTTTTGTTATACTAGAAAGAATGAATGTTTGTTGCTTCCAATTTATTATATTACGATATTTTGCTGCTTAGGATAATTTTAGATTAAAGGAAACTTGCTTCCTAAATCATCATTGACATGAAAGCAGTGCCAATAAAATTGACCAGTTCTCATTGTAATCAAAGTTTATAATATTTCTCTCACTGGTCACACTTTGTTTCAAGCATATTAAAATACAACAGAGCAGAAGGAGCAGCACGAAAACTATATGAAAATGCAGGATTTTTTTTTTATTATTTTTTTTTCATAGTTCTCATGGAGCTTATTTTCCTGAATGAACTGAAAAGGTTAGCCAAACGTCAAGATTTTTGCTGCAAGTGTGGTAGATTTCAAGTTTCCAGCTCGGCAGACTCAGTTCTGGTTTTGCAATTTCTCACTGTCTGGGTGACTCCTCCAGCAGCACAGCGGTATTTTACAGGGAATACTGCATCCAGCAGGGCTGCATAGAGAGAATCATTTATGAGCCCAGCTGTCTGTGTGTGCTTAGGTTGGGGGTGTCAGTACCCAGTTCAAGCAAAATTTCCTGACTCTGATTGATTGTACTCTACTCCGTGTGCCTATAACAGAGGGCTGAGCACCATCTCGTGGTGCAGCTGGAGATTTTCTAGTTTATTCTCTCAATTCATGTGCTGAGCAGCCTAAATACATCTCCAAAGCAATATGATCATTTTGTGTTTGTTGTGTTGTTGTTTTCCCACCTATGAAAGGGTTGGAGGTATGTTCAGGGTGCTTTGTGGAAAGTAAAGGGAAAGGTTGTGTTCATTGGCAGAGCTGTATGAGAACGGACTTGAATGCAAACAGGTTCTTGACAGTAGCCCTGGGCTACCATATCAGTTATGCTCTATAGGAAGCAAGTAACTTTTGCAAAGTGTGGACTGTACCATAGGCAAGTGTTAATCAGCACAGAAAACAACTGCATGCTCTGCTTCCTTGAAGTTACTCCTTTTTGTCTCAGATGAAAACAGCTGATGCTATGGAGCTGAAGCTTTGTGCCTTAAATGCTATGAACAACCCAAGAATGGAGACTAAAGGGACGACTTGGCCTCTGCCAGGCTTTGGCAGACACTACTGGTCTGTATCTCTGACAGCTGCAGCAAATCAGACCATCCTAACTTCAGTATTCCTTTCTAAGGCTGAAATCCACATTATGTCCACATGTGGATATATGAATATCCATACATAATGTGCTGTATTTAGAACATTTGTTTCTGCCACCTGCATCTGGTTCCAAAAGTATGGTTCAGGAAACCCAGTGGTAAAGCTAAGTTCAGGCTTGAAGTAAGAAGAAAAGTTTGCTTGTATAAGCTGTCCAAAACATCCTTATTAAAATATATCATGTGGAATACCTATAGAAATGTTTAGCACCTCCCAAGATGAGAAGTTTCACAGAATATATATAGAACTGATGTCTTTTCTAATAATTCGTATTAATATGTGGATAATCCCTCATAATAGGAATAGCCTAGAGTGGATGTGGGGCAGCTGACAGGTAGGTAGGCTAGGAAGGTAGGAAAAATATTTATTAAACCCAGCTATTGGAAAAAACATCAGTGGTATTTGCATAGCTGATACTCAGTCACTCCTAGCTAGTTAGGCATGAATTCAGAAAGGGTTTTCCATGGTTAAGTACTGAAATGCCTTGATTTCAGGTAAAATCCTTGAAAGCACATTAGCCCAAACTTGATTGTAATGGACTGTAGCAGCCATATGTGAACACAGAGGTAAAACACGAGGGCAGCACTTGGAAGACATGGCTTTAAAGCCAAACCCTCAACTGAAGCAGCTGGAACCTGTCTAAGAATTCTGAGTAGGAGTAATTAAGCAAGTAGCGATGCAGTCCATTTTAAACTAATATTAGAATTGCATCGGATGTTCATTTTATAACCAAAAAAAAAGATTTCATATCTCTAAAAGATATTGTGCTTTTCTTTACCATTAATCCAGTCTGATATTTTTTGAGCTGAGTCAAGGTAAACCTGAGAAATCAACGTGTTTCACAACCGCACAAAGAGTGGCTCTGGCAAGGGTGGTGTTTGAAAATAGGACAGAGGAACTTGGGCTCTGACTTTTTTTTTAGGGAGCCAAAGGGCTGGAGAATGTTTCCTAACAAACTGCAAAGTGTGAGTGTGGAGGGTGGATTCTGGGAAGGCGTTCTTCTGAATGGGTGCCAGCCACCTCCCTCGCTATGGGAAACAAAGTAAAAGATACTTCCCTGTTTCAGATAAACTTTGATGCATTGTAAGGAAATTCTTTCTTATTTTGAGAGAGGGATTTTTCTGCTTTGCCCTACCAGGCAGCTCCTTTTTTCCAGTTCACTCAAATGGAGTTAAAATACAAATCCATTCCTCTTCCTTGCACCTCTTCTTATAGTTTTCAAATGTTGTCAATTATTTCTGTGTTATAAGGAGAAAAGAGCCCAGCTTTCTGTCATCTTGATTGCTGAAATGATTGTTTTCAGCAGTCCATTAGGAAGTTATTAAGATGTTTTTTCTACTTTAGCTCTAATTTGCAGAGGTACTGAGCCTAGTCAGTCCCTGTCGACTTTCACAGGATTTTAGATGCTCAGCATTTGTGAAGAATCAAATCTTAAGGTCCTTGTCCTTAAGAGATCCACTGGCAAATACTAAGGGGAAAATTTCAGGACTGAAAATATGACAAATGAGAGGTACTGTATAATTTTTTCCTGTTGTGAGGTAAATGAAGTAAATGTGATTTTTTGGGGCAGGTACCTCTTCATGTGGGCAGGGTTATTGCCAGTCTTGGTGATCACTTCTGAGTCATGCAGGGTACCTAGTGGATCAGATTTTCCCGTGGGATTTAATCACCATCATCTGAAAAATTTATTAGTCTGAGAAGACTGAGGCTCTCAGTTACTTTGTTTTGAATGCAAAAGGTTTCAACTTGTCACAGATTTACCTCTGGGGATCTGCATCATGTTTAGACTCAATGGCCAAATATGAACATGTTTTCTTATAAGATTTCTGCTTTCATTTTTTTCTGATTGGGCCAGAAATGTAACAGAAACATCACTCTCCTGAGAGATTTGGGAGTACAGAAGAACTTAGAGATACTTATAGACCTACAGATACTTACAGAACTGCAGGTATGATGAACTAAAGGAGGGATGCATAGTAAAACATTTTGACCCACTTCCCTTTTTTGGGGGGGAACGGTAGCTTCATCTACAGCTGGGCAAGGTAATGCATTGCTTTGTTTTGACATCTCTTTTGGTCACAGCACTGAAAGGATATTTGATTCTGTTTTGTAGTGGGATGAGATTTGAGCTAAAATTAAAAATCCTGTCTTAGGAGTTCTTAAACATATTTTTACCTTTGGAGTATTCTTCTTACACTGATGATTTAATCCTTACAAGACCACAATTATTGTGACATTACTATCCCCATGGAGTTACTGCAGGACAGAGTGTGAAGTCATTTTATACAGAAGCAGTACCAGTGACATTATGGGCTTTCAGCCCTGCCCTAACACAGGACCATTATCTGAGCACTTCTGACACTGAGAGAAAGCTTTATTGCAGCTATTCAGCCCTGGCGCTACTCTACAATTTTTAGCAGAGAGGGAAGTATGAGTGAAGAGAAGGGTTATGCATTCTTACTCACTGTGTTACCTTATAGTAACCTTACACTAATAGTATATGCAGGGATCCAACTTCTGCTTGTGTAAGAAGGGCCTCTGTGTGAATTTATTGCCAGTGCACTTTTTGGAAATTTGCAGGCTGCATACTGATTGAAATGAAAGCGCATAGCTGCTTTCCAGACTACAAGTATACTTGAAATTGGTCTGTTAGGGACAAAAAAAAAAAATCCATGAACTATGAACACTGTTAACTGTACCAGTACTGAAAAAAACTCCTCACATTCTGCCTCAGGTGACAATAGTTCCAGATCTTTTGCTTTCAAGTAGCATTAGGTCTTCTGAAGCTGCAGTAGGCCCAGTGTAAAACCTGGAGAGATTTTGCAAGGGCAGAGAAGAAAATCTAGGAAGAGATTTCCCAAAGGCATTGAAACCACATCTCAACATCAGCTTTTTCTGAAGAAAATTGTTTGAAGTACTAGCAAGCTCACTAGCGTACAATTTCCACAGCTACAAATACAGAGTTGAAACAAACCCAAACCCTATTTCCTAAGCATCAAAGACTGTAGGGAAGTTTGAGTTGGTTCTTACTGTGGCTGAGTGAAGAAAATCTCACAATGGGAAATCAGGTGGTGACTACAGTGCTGTACATTGTTCTGCTTGCTGTTAGTTTAAGAATACCATAAGTGAAGAAGCCATAAGGAGCCATTGTGCTGTGGCAGTATGGCTCAGTGGGAACTGTTACTCTGTAAGACAGTTGTTTCTAAATCTCTTTCGTCACCAGTCCACTGTCCCAATTCTGCCCCTGTTTGGTTGGCCCACACTTCAAACTTATTTTTTTCAAGCACTACGAATTCTGTCTATAGCTTCTAGGATCTCCATAGTGGCTAGAGATGGAGTCTAACATCCGAGATAGCGGTCCCCAGTCCTACCTTGCTTCCACAGCATTCTACTGTGATCAGCTCTTGTATGTTCACAAGCAGGAGGCACCAGAATATTTGTATTTGAAAAGGATGAGGCAGATTGGGTAGGTGAACCAATTCACATCCAGAACCTGATTACTGCCTGGTATCTATTCTAACATTAGAGAAATACCTATATGGTACAGGTACCGATACAGGTAGTCTGGCCTGCTTTGATAAAAACATCTCCTTGGTGCCCTGAGAGCAAAGGATATTACTTCTTCTGTTTTGATATTAAGTGCCTCTTTTCTGGACGCAGAAAATCCTAGTTTCAGTTCTTGCTGATAAGAATAGTATCCATGTACAAGCAGCCATGTATTTTTACAGGACAGCTTGGAGACAGAATCTGCTCTCAAGACTTCATTACCCAAATGAGCACAAGGTTAAAAGGCGTAGAGGGAGTGTATGGACATTCACATTTAGTTGAATGATTAAATTTAGTCAGCATTTAGTCTGTTGAGACTAGTCTCTCTTTAGTCAGTGGAGAGAACTAAGCTCTTCTAGAGAATGGTTTGGAGCTGCAAGCTAAGTCAGCCTCCTCCAGTGGGCAATTCAGAGCCACCTGCACCTCCTGGCTGATTGTCAGGAGCATTGCTAGGACATTTCTCATCGAGGTTTTGAATAGACTTCAAAAATTGACATCACCACAACAGTCTCCAGATAATAATAATCTCTACATAATTCTGCAGTAGCAAGACTTTGGGCAAGTCATTTATTTACCTGCATTTCAGCTTACCAGTAGTGTGTAACTAATAATAGTCACCTGCTCGCCAGAAGGCTTTAGGATCTGAAGTCATGAATGTCTGTAATTGCTTTAGTATCATCAGTACAAAGGTATTGTACAAACATATTTAGTGCATATGAAAGAATAATGAATTCCTGTTTATTACCCACAACATTACAGCAATAAACTGCTGTAAGATGCAATGTTTTCTGAAATATTAAAGGCCAGATTGTCCTGCTGGTGCAATTGGGTGGAATCACGGAAAGCAAATTTTTCCCTTTTATGTGTGGCAATCAATTTCTTGAAAGAAATAAACATCCATGGGGTCTGTGTAATTTTAGATGTAGTTATTTAGATACAGATACCATCAATTAATAAAAAATGCCACACTTAAAAACAGTATATAAAAAAAAAAAGATAGCTTAAACTGAAATAAAGAAAATTAACTTAAAAAAGCAGGAAGATATGGACATACTTACAAGAATAAGTGTGCAATGTTCTATCCATAGATGATCTAATCTTGCCATGATATTTGAAAGTGTTATTAGCAGTTTTCTCTCTCCTTTCCTTTGAATTGCCTGCATTTGTAGATAGTTTCCATAACAGCACATTGAAAGAGATAACTGTGTTTCTTACACTACTGCCTATGTCTTCAGAAACAGTGAGAAATGATGGACCTGCTCTTTAAACAAAAGTGAAACAAATGATCAGTCTCCTACACCAACAACAACTGGATGTAGTGGGTTGACCCTAGCTAGACACCAGATGCCCACCAAAGCCACTCCATCACTCCCCCCCCCTCAGCTGGACAGGGGAGAGAAAATATAATGAAAGGTTCATGGGTCAAGATAAGGACAGGGAGAGATCACTCACTAATTACTGTCACAGGCAAAACCAGACTTTACTTGGGGAAAATTAAATTAATTTATTACCTATTGACCAGAGTAGGATAATGAGAAATAAAACCAAATCTTAAAACATCTTCCCCCTCACCCTCCCCTTCTTCCCAGGCACAGATTCACTCCCAAATTCTCTACCTCCTCCCCCACCAGCAGCACAGGGGGACGGGGAATGGGGGTTGGGGTTAGTTCATCACACGTTATCTCTGCCACTCCTTCCACCTCAGTGGAAGGACTCCTCACACTCTTCCCCTGCTCCAGCGTGGGGTCCCTCCCATGGGAGACAGTTCTCCATGAACTTCTCCAACGTGAGTCCTTCTGGGTCCCTTCCACTGTGTGCAGTCCTTCAAGAACAGACTGCTCCAGTGTGGGTCCTCTGTGGGGTCACAAGTCCTGCCTGCAAATCTGCTCCAGTGTGGGCTCCTCTCCCCACAGGTCCTGCCAGGAGCCTGCTCCAGCATGGGCTTCCCATGGGGTCACAGCCTTCGGGCTCATTTTACCTGCTCCACTATGGGGTCCTCCAGGGGCTGCAGGGGGACAGCCTGCCTCACCAGGGTCTTCCCCACGGGCTGCAGGAGAATCTCTGCTCTGGCACCTGGAACACATCCTCCCCCTCCTTCACTGACCTTGGGGTCTGCAGGGTTTTTTCGTCTTACATGTTCTTACTCCTCTCTCTGCCTACAATTGCTGCTGCACAGTTTTTTCCCCCTTCTTAAATCTGTTCTCCCAGAGGCGCTACCACTGTCGCTGATGGGCTTGGCCTTGGCCAGCAGCAGGTCCATCCTGGAGCTGGCTGGCATTGGCTCATTCGGACATGGGGGAAGCTTCCAGCAGCTTCTCACAGAAGCCACCCCTGTAAACCCCCGCTACCAAAACCTTGCCATGCCAACCCAATACACTGGATTGCTGTAAATGTGGTTAGTATGTACAGTTTTATAGGCTTGGGATTTATACACTGTACTTCACATTCAGTCATAATTTCCATAAAAATGACAGAATAATTAGGACAGAATAGTGAGGTTATAATTAATAAATGATAGCACTCTTGCACATGATTACATATCTCACTTTTCCAGATGGCTGAAATATCTGCAGACTGGGTAACAGGTTACCTGGTTTATGATACTCTCCATACATGATGTTTTGCTTCTTTCATTACTACACGTCAGAACTAGATAGCTGTCTTACATACATGGCAAACTCTGATCCCACTCTGAACTTTTAATGTGTCTTTTCAACATTGCATTAAAATTAGCATTTTGCTGCTGCTGAAGTAATATTTCACTTAAGCTGTTTGAGCCTACAAAAGCTTGAGGTTTGCTTACTTGGATTTCTCTAGAATAATTAAAGTATGTTTTGGTGGTGATTGTACTTGTTTTACTATGCTCCCTTTATATAATGCTCATCCTACTTTTGATGAAGTAGGGTCTGTGTGATAGAGCAAAGTAAGTTTAAGTAGATGTGCAGTTTTTCTCATGTTTGTTAGCGTTCTGACCCAAGTTTGAAAAATAATAGCAAAAGGGAAATTGAATTATGGTTGTAAGAATTTCAGTGGGCTTAGTTGCTGTAAGAAGAAATACTAAGGCTAACATTTGCTTGTGTCCTAACAAATAATTAATTCTGTAAATAAAAGCTAAGTGGCGATGCTGACCCTGTGCCATAGCAGTATGATCTGTTTAGCCTGTGAAATATTCTGCTGAGTTTTACATCAGTGTAGTTTCCCTTTGGCCTGCATATTGAGAAATGTCATTTCAGTTGTGACTGAACACCTGTTTAGATGGCTTTCTTCTTCACACTCAGTGAAATGTCTAGAGTGGTGGCTCCTGTTGTTTTCCTTGGCAAGTGGCAGGAGGTCAAAACATTGACATTAAACTCCACAGCTTTGGTGAGGTTCTTGTCTTGGAATTTGAGATGACACTGAAGTGGATTCTTCCTGACATCTTTTTTTAAAAAATTATGTAATTATGGCAGAGACATCTTCATGTTATACATGAATGTTCATTTGATTATCAATTCTATAGGTATGATCGGAATTTTACTGGTTTTAACTGTATCTCACTCCTGGCATTTCATTCTCTCTCTCTCTTGAGAGAGAGATATGTATATACAGGGGCTAGTGCCACCCACGTAAAGGGAATCTGATCGTTCTTCTTACTGGAGCAAAAAGGTAATATTCTTTTTGAATTTGAATCAGGAGCACAAAGACAAGTATTATCAGGAAAAGAATTGTAATGTGCCTTCTGTATAAAAGAATGAAATGTGTTCTTGGGTGAGGTTTGAAAAGACATGGTATCTTAGCTAGGTAAAAAAGACATGGAAGAAGGGCAGAGGAAAAATGCCTTGTATCAGGAGAGACTAAATTACATGTGAGGAGACAGAAAGAGATTGAAAGAGGCCAGTTTTAAATAACAAGTGAAGGTGAAAGATCTAAAAATAAAGAAAGAAATTGTAGTTTTGACGATGTCAATTTTAAATGTCTAAAAGTAGAGAGCAGTCATTATTTCGCTGGATCTTGAAAAGACTAGGGAATCAGCAGAGTTATATGAGAGGGGAGGGTGATCTGGTCATGAGAATAGAACATGAAGATTTTTTTAAAAAGTGAACACATCTTCTCAAGTCAGAAAAGAGAGAGAATGGGAACTTGCATTTCTGATCTGGGCGTATAATATGTAACACATGGCAAATTGGCTTCCAAATTCACTCAGCTCAGTCTCAACCCATTTGTTTTGGAGCCCTCACATACCTTGAGAATAATTTTTCTCTGTTCTTCTGTAAATAACCCCAAACAATAGCAGAGCTGTGGCAGCTGCTCCTTTGATCTGAACATACAAAGCCACATCAGTAAGTCAGTATCTTTGGAAAATAAAAGAAGAAATCATACTCAAAATCACAGCATGTGTGTGCATTTAATTTTTGGTATAGATTTGAGCCCTTTTTCTTTACCTCCTGACTCCTGGGAGAGATTCAGTCTTTATAATTGCTCTGCTGCAATTGCCGAACACTCTTTTGTGCAGTGTGTGCATGTACACTGAGTGCATCTATCAATTGGCGTATTGGCCTTAATGGTTTTGCATATTTTTGTGTGTTTTCAAAATCTGTCTTGCGAGGCAGTCATTCATTTGGTCTTTCAGTCTGTCTAATCTTTTTATGATTTTATTGATTTGTTCATGCCAAGGCTACAGAAGAAAGAAGCCATTTTAACTGCTCTGTAAATAGCTAGAACGAGCAAACTGAGTTTACATGTCCTGTCTTTTCAAGGCAGGTCTAAGAATGTGTTTCTGCTCCCACTGAAACCACTGCCAAAAAAACCCTAGGTGGGGTTTTTTGTGATATCTTCATGGGGCCTTGCATATCTCAGGAACTCTCAGGAAGAGTGTTAGACACAAGTTGATGAATGAGAGCTTTGTACCATGAAGTGAGCCTCTTCAAATTTACTAAATCACCAGGAACTGTATTCTGTTCTTAATTCTTTTTTGGGGAAGAAGCTGTGCTCCTAGTGGCTGACCTGCATTTGTGTTGTTTCAGTCTCTGGCACACTGAGGTCATCTTTGCTTTCCCTTGTCTACTCACCTTGACTGGATGCTGCAAAAAGTTTCACAGGGATGCAGGAGTGCTAGCCTCTTGAATTTACAATGTTGTAGCCTGATGTTTTGTTTCACAGACACCATTCTAAATGCTTTATGTTTTGCTTTATTGCTTTCCCTGGAAAAGGCAGTAGTAGGTAGGTGTTAACTAGCAGGTTGATTCTGCAGAAATAATGCAGCAGTAATGCATAGAAATTTTCATCAGGAGCTAATATTTTTTGGCCTAGATCAAAATAAACATCAGATTTAATAATCTGTGCCTAGCACTGCTCATTGAACTTTGCTTTCCCCCAGGCACTCTGCATCTTCCATGTCTTCAGCAGCTTTTTCCTTAAAGAGAGGTGCAAATTAGTCTGGAAGTGTCAGTGAAGTTCAAGCTCTATTGCTGTTGGCAAGCTTGAGACAAAAGTTGGGGTGCTGATGCAGGGAACTAAATGCAGGCACAGGGAGTATGTCAAGTCACATGAAAAGGTAAGTGGTATGGAGTCCCAGTGAACATAAGGGCAGATGTGATTCCACTAGCTAAGTTATCCAGGTTCATTACTGTCCTGCATACTCTGTCAAATGCAAGCATCTAACGCCAGCAGTGCAATGACTGTTGGCATCCAGTGCCCTTTCCCCAAGTCTACACTTTTAGTCATTCAAAGGAGACTTCCCTCTTTAGTAGTAAGAAGCAAGGATTTTGCTTGCTTCTTAACAGAAGAGACTGAAGGGTCTGGCTCCCAGCTTTCTGAGCCATCATTTAATGTTTCTGTTCTTGCTAATGTTATTCCTTCTCTGGTCATATGGCTGGCATGCCCCCACAGAGGGCCAGCACTCAGACCTGAACTTAGACTGCCGGTTGAACCCCATGTGTGGAGAGGTACCAATGTCTCCATACTCTGCAGACAGTTCCACTTCTCAAGCAGTTTTACCCTGGACCAGTAACAGCACCAAGACTATGCCTGATCCTTATGGTTCTGGTCACTACTTTTTGTTACAGAACTGCTCTGGAGAATTTTAATAGCATGCAGTGCAGGCTTTATGAGCAAAATTGTCTGCTCAATTCATATGCCCTTCTAAAGTCAAATCTCAAGTGTGAGATGGCAGACTGTCCTTGGTGCTTTTTCAGACAGGCTTAGATTTTCAAAAATGGTATTTAGCTTTTGACATATATGGATGAAAAAAGTCAAGAAGAAAAAACACAGAAGTATCCTCTCGCTCAAAAGTTATTCACCTCGCTCCAATCTCCCCACAGCCAAAGGTGAGAATTAATTCCCTCAAAATACTGCATGATTTTGATCCTATTCTCAGCTTCATAATTTCTGAGTTATCAGAGATTAATCCTATGAATTAGATTCATTTTGCTCCAAAAGGGGAGATCCAGTTGGGAAAATACAATTTTGCTGCTAATTGTTTTTGTCTTGATATTTATCTCAAGCCAAGAATTCTCAAGTGCTTTGTGAACAGGAAGTCTCACAGTAGGTAGTGCTAAATGGGACCAATTGGCTACCTGCTGCAGAATAAAAGCCCACAAGCATCCCCTTCCCACTTGACAGATCTAACACTGCTTCCTTCACTCATTATAATAGTCCACCTGGTGACAATTTCTAGCATTCTGTTGCTTGCTAAACACTACATTGTGATGTCTGTTAGCATCTTCCCCTTTCTATGAACATTGAAAAAATAATCCACAGGCTGAACTACTGCTGCTAAAAAATATTTATTCTCAGCAGGAATCTGGCTCTTTGTTATGTACTGACACTCAATATTTAAATTACAACCTTCTAATCTTTCATTTACAGCATCTAGAAGATGTTGAATAAATTAAAAATAAAATGCCACAATATTGCATCTTGACAGGGAATCAACATTTTCAGAAATGTGGGTTTGGTTTTCCAGCATATGCAGCTTCCATCTTTGACAGGAGATGTACTGTGTCCCATACTCCTAAGGCCATATATGTCAAAAGCTAAATACCAGTTTTGCTAATCTAAGCCTGTCTGAAAAAGCACCAAGGATGACAGTCTGCTGTCTCACACTTGAGATTTGACTGTGTCCCTTCTTTAGAAGGGCATACAGATTGAATAGACAATTTTGCTCATAAAGCCTGTACTTCAGTACTTCAGTGTTAGTCACGGACTACAAAGGACTATGAAGGATGTGAATCACTGCTTTCTAATAGGGTTCTGTGAATAGTATTGCTAGAAAGAGGCCTTGCAGGTTTGGTGATTGAATTATTAACAATATTGCCCTGATGGGAATGTGTGACTAATAGCAAGACTTAAATTCATATGTTATGCTTTAGAGCTAGTCTTAAATGATAGGTTGAAGCCTTTTTTTTTAGTTTCATTTTAAAATCATGGTAACAGCAGTCAGTGTGGTACAAGGTATTGGAGCAAGTGAGATGCCCTAGGAAGTGCTGGGACAATGACCCACAGAAATGGTACAATCCACATCAGCCCAGACAGCTCATGAACAACAAATTTAACTTTTCCACTGATTCACCCATCTTGAGCAAAACAAACAGACATTGAATTGTCTGTGATTATCTATTTTCAAGAGTTCAGCTTTACCGATACCTCTTTAGGCATTATTATCTGCTTTGCATCATGTATTTTGAGGCCAGAAGACACCATTATGATCTATCCTCACCTCCCGTATGACACAGGACTTAGTTGACTATTTGTGCTTGTAACTGCCTTTTGAGCTATGAAATACCTGTTTAGAAACACATCGTGTCTGAATCCATCACGAACTTCAGCACATCTGTCTTAAAATACATATCTATGCTAAGGATTTACAAGTCCCTTAAAATCATAAGGGGCATTTACCAATTAGGTATCCAATATGGGTAGTAAATCCATAAATTAAATCCAAGTTACTTGAATCTTGTTTCTGTATCTTTTTTTCAGAAACAGTAACTACTGAACCCCATTCCCAGTGCTCAAAATTAGGCTCATCCCCTTTCCATCTTAGACGGCATTGCTTGGATCCTCTGGTAGTATTACTGAAATAGCAATGTCCTGAATTGTACTGCTGGGGTTTGGTACTTCAGTGACTTGACATCAGACCCTGCGTTTTTACAGACCATCTCAGTGCCATTTTTTACTAGGGTTTGCAGAAAGCTGTGTGAAGTCTTCAGCTCTGCCTGGCCTGCCCCACACCACCTGTGTCCTTGGCAGATGGAGGTTTTGGTAGGGGCTGCAATCCTCCTTGAGGTTCTAGATAAAACATGGGGTCTTCTACAGGAACATTGGAGATAGTTTGCACCTAGGACGTTGGCGAGGTACAAAGAGTTACTTGAGCTCTAAGTCTAGTCAGTCTCCTCCAGGAGAGGTGGAAGCCAGTCCTGTCATAGCTCTTCTGTGTGACTGGGGATGTGTATTGATGTTGAGGTGGGACAGATGGGACCTGGTACCATTTGTGTGGCCAGGCTGTGCACAGAGTAGCCCTGCTTGATACTGGTAGGGCACAGAAGCTGCCTAGGCATTTCCCTTACCCAAAGGTGCAACTCCTACAGCTGGAAAAGTAATGAGACTGTCATTCAGATGCAGTCCATCTGTAACTGCCCAGCCAAAGGCCTTTGCCCTTGTATCACAGCACGCTCCTTTTGTCCTCAGACACTCTGGTGCTGGCTTTTCTTTCTTTGGAGGTGCCTGGCTACACAGTGCCTTGTAGCAGCTTCTACCAATCTCTGTGTCACAATGTTCTGGCTTTTTTCCACACCCTATGGCTTGAACAGCCTCTAGCGTGTCCCATTGCCAATCCTTTTACAGAATGAGGCTTTTTTAACGCTGGTCTGTTGGCTCATTGCACTCTGCTCTTGGAAGCCCAAGCAAATACTACATTTAAAGGTTCTCCTCTCCTGTTAAATAAAAGGTAACTGGGAGCAACACCTGCAGCCGCTGAACTTCAGCTGGAGCTGGGACATTTGAGGCACCTGGGAGGAGGGGCTGGAGGCCTGCAGCTGAAGAGAGTTGTGCTAGTGGTGTTTCACTGCAGCGGTGTGAGGTGAGGCCATCTTTCTCTTGGTGGTCTCCTCTCCCTCTCTGTGGAGCTGCAGGTCAGTGGGGCTGAAGGAGGGCTGCTGGGCCTGTGGGCTTGGCTGTGCTGTGTGGGTAATGTGGTACTTGGGTGTGGTTTTCCCTATTGTGTGTGACCTTTTCCCCATTCCTTTTTCCCTTGGAGAATTTAAACTGTAGAATGAGAGGAGGACATGTTGATGTTTTCTAGTTTAGACAGGATATAGGTTGCCTTAGCTAAAATTTTCCCTTTTTTCCTTCTAGAATAGAAATCTTGCTGTCCTTTCAGGAAGGCAGACACAGGCTTAAGGCAAGTACTTAAAAGGGAGGGGGTTTCCAAGAGGAATGGCAGAACAGGGAGTGGAAGTGCAGCTTTAAAGTTTTCCTGTATTCAGAGCTGTAGCCTGTGCTGATCTTCCTTGTGATACAACTTTTAGAAATGTTTAGTAACCTAGGATGCTAGACAGATGAAGTCTGGTGTTTGCATATGTTGTCTAATGCTACTTACTCTCATTAAGCTCCAGTGCTGCACTTACAAGACTTATTTGTAGTTGCTTGTCTTGGATGCAACTGAATCTACTCTCCCAGTGCTCTCAATTGAATTAATAGGAATTTCCCAGTCAGTTTAAGGCTTTCTGGCTCCCTACTCCTTTCCTGTCTGAATGTCACATTTCTGTCTGTTCTCCCATTTATGTGCATTTTACTCAGTGGAGAGGTTTTTCTCTGTATTATTGTGGGAGGGCTGCACAGCTAGGTTTGTGCTCAGATCTCTGTGTACCTTATGTCTCATGATGCAGACTGGCAGCTCTGGAGCTGCTATCCCAAGCACAAATACAGGTTGGGCAGAGAATTGACTGAGAGCGGCCCTGAGGAGGACTTGGGCGTGTTGGTTGACAAGAAGCTTAACATAACCCAGCAATGTGCGTTTGCAGCCCAGAAAGCTAATATCATCCTGGGCTGCATCAAAAGAAGTGTGACCAGCAGGTTGAGAGAGGTGGTTCTCCCCCTCTACTCTGCTCTCATGAGACCCCACCTGGAGTACTGTGTTCAACTCTGGGGCCCCCAACATAAGAAGGACATGGACCTGTTGAAGCAAGTCCAGAGGAGGGCCACTAAGATAATCAGAAGGCTGGAGAACATCCCCTATGAGGATAGGCTGAAAGGGTTAAGGTTGTTTAGCCTGGAGAAGAGAAGGCTCCAGGGAGACCTTATAGCAGCCTTCCAGTACCTAAAGGGGGCCTGCAAGAAAGCTGGAGAGGGACTTTTTACAAGGCTGTGTAGTGATAGGACAAGGGGTAATGGCTTTAAATTGGAAGAGGGTAGATTTAGATTTGAGGTAAGGAAGAAATTCTTCACTGTGGGGGTGGTGAACCACTGGAACAGGTTGCCCAGAAAAGCTGCAGATGCCCCCTCCCTGGAAGTGTTCAAGGCCAGGTTGGATGGGGCTTGGAGCAACCTGGTCTATTGGAAGGTGTCCCTGCCCATGGCAGGGGGATTGGAGCTAGGTGATCTTTAAGGTCCCTTCCAACCTAAACCATTCAATGTTACAGCACACATGAAACTTTCCAATTTACTTGAGGCACATGGCTGAGGCAATGTTTTGTACGTTTTCCCTTGTATTAAAGCTAAAATGGCATATTCCAGAGAGTCATTTTAGAAGAGGCAGCCCTGCCAGAGAGCTGGGAGAACAAAGTCTAACCTGCCTTTTCCTCCTTCCTTTTCACGTGTTACTTGTTTCATTGGGACAGGCAGTAGGCCAAGAGCGTCTGTGGTGTGTTATCAGTGGAAGTGGGTTTGGGGTTTTTTCCCCTCCTGATTCACAGTGTTTCTGAAGAGATGCATTTTCCTTCTTCCCCTGTCCACACATTCTACTAAGTAGCATGTGTATATGGGGATGAAAAGACTTTATGGAAATGATTGTTGATATTGAGAAAGGTGATTGAACACCAAGAGGGTGAATACAGCAAGGCAAGGAAGGAGAAGGAATGAGGTGACCAAGAAACAGGTAAAGCAATATTTAACATGGGGGCGAGGGGGGAACTAACAGAAAATGGAGACTGAAATTCAACGGATAGGAAGCTCCGAAGGGAAAAGAAATACAAGAATTTTGATCTCTGGCACCTACATAAACAAAAATACTTCCAATGAATGTATAATTAGCTAGTGTGCCTCACTGTCACAAATACTGAGGCAAAGAAACATTGAAAAAAGATTTAGATGCTTATATAACTAGTAAGAATATTTACAATTGGGGTGTGAAACCCACTTTATGATTTTAGGGACAGTGTCTTGCTGGTTAGTGCTCTGGAAGAAAACTTATTTTCCAGGTACTCTCTGTGTATGCTGACTTCTGTAACCTGGGAAATACAGAATTAGTAAGCTGTGAACAATGTAAAATATTACTAACTATAAAAGGTCAAAATTACTGGATCAGTTAAGGTTTCTAAAAGTCGGAGAGAGACAATGACACTCTAGAATTGAAAGGGGGACATCACTGATTTTGTCTTCCTTATGTGGGGCAGTGCCCCTCCTCTTTAGTGTATAAACACAATTTGTGGCTGTGATCCTACATTCATAAATTGTAAAGCCAGAAGGAATCATTATGACACTCTAGCCTGAACTCCTGTATATCACAGGCCTTCAGACTTCATAGAATTGCTTTCCGTATACTTTAAAGCTTATCTTAGTGAAAATAAGACAACTTGGTTTCAGAAAGTCTCCTTGAGTTTAAAAACCCATCTTAAATGTGAACTCCAATGTGAGTCTGTTTCCTATCAAGGGGGACTGTACTTACACCTTTTCCTGATGGTAAGCTGCTATTCTTGTTTGGTATTTTGACATTTACTGCAAATAATGGGCTCTTGGCTTCTGTTGTGGGAGCTCTTCATTGAGAGCTTAACTGGGCCTCTGCCATCAGGGAGCAAGGGTTATTTATTTTCTGCATGTACTGTGACTAGAACAGCCTAATGCAAAACACCATAGCAGGTTTGGGTGTGGAAGCCAATACCAAGCACCTTATGTAGCTCTCTTGAGTAATTAATGGGAATAACTTCTAGTTTTGGAGTTGTTTTATTGAGGGTGGTGTTCTATTGTTAACTGGATCTGTACCCCTGATATTTTTGGTTTGGGGTTTTTTTTGGTAATGTTGTTAAGGTTTTTCATCAGTAGGCATGAAGTAATTGAAACTTGGCAGCCATCCTACAGAAGAAGATTTGATACATGCGTTGGTAGTCATGCAGCATTTGGGCCATGTATTGGTTTTGTGTGGCAAGGTTTTGGTAGCGGGGGGGGGGGTTACAGGGGTGGCTTCTGTAAGAAGCTGCTGGAAGCTTCCCCTGTGTTCGAGAAAGCCCATACCAGCCGGCTGTAAGACGGACCTGCCACCAGCCAAGGCTGAGCCAATCAGCGATAGTGGTAACGCCTCTGTGATATCATTTTTAAGAAGGAAAAAAAAAAAAGTTGGGACAGAGAAACAGCCACTGGAGAGAGGAGTGAGAACATGTAAGAGCAACAACCCTGTGGATACCAAGGTCAGTGAAGAGGGAGGGGGAGGAGATGCTCCAGGTGCCGGAGTGAAGATTCCCCTGCAGCCCGTAGTGAAGACCCTGGTGAGGCAGGCTGTCCCCCTGTAGTCCAGGGAGGTCCACGGTGGAGCAGATATCCACCTGCAGCCCCTGGAGGACCCCATAGTGGAGCAGGTGGGTTCCCGAAGGACTCTGTGACCCCGTGGGAACCTTGCGCTAGAGCAGGCTCCTGGCACGACCTGTCGATCTGTGGAGAGAGGAGTCCACAGAGCAGGTTTTCTGGCAGGACTTGTGACCCCGTGGGGGACCCACTCTGGAGCAGTGTGTTCCTGAAGGACTGCATACCATGGAAAGGACACATGCTGGAGCAGTTTGTGAAGAACTGCAGCCCGTGGGAATGGCCCATGTTGGAGAAGTTCGTGGAGGACTGTCTCCCGTGGGTGGGACCCCATGCTGGAGCAGGGGAACAGTGTGATGAGCCCTACCCCTGAGGAGGGTTGAAGCGGCAGAAAATAATGTGTGATGACCGTAAACCCCATCCCCATTCCCCTGTGCCACTGGGGGGGCTTGGTGGAGAAAACCAGGAGTGAAGTTGTGCCTGGGAAGAAGGGAGGGGTGGAGGGAAGGTGTTCTGAGCTTTGGTTTTATTTCTCATTACCTTACTCTGGTTGATTGGTAATAAATTGAGTTAATTTTCCCCAAGCTGAGTCTGTTTTGCCCATGACAGTAATTAGTGAATGATCTCTCCTGTCCTTATCTCGACCTGTAAGCTCTTTGTTGTATTTTTCTCTCCCCTGTCCAGCTGAGGATGGGGAAGTGATAGAGCGGCTTTGGTGGGCACCTGGTGTCCAGCCAGGATCAACCCATCACAGGCCACCAGTGTTCCTAGTTCTCTTTCTGACTTTGAGGCTAAAGGGTTTCCTTCTGGAGAAAACTAGATAACAGGTAGTGTTGCATTTGTCAATGGTTGAGTTATCTGAAGAGAATAAATCTGGGGTACTTGGCTATAAAACAATGAGTCTTTTCTTATTGCATTCAAGGAATATGTTTGTAAGAATGATTTGTATTTTCTTCCATTTTATGTGGCTGGGACATACAAGGGTGATGGAGTACAATGTTAGTTGAAATTAATTATGCACAGTGTAATTTATGAAAGCCCTTGTTGGTTTGTGTGACACTTAAATGTGCTATGATAGAGTTACAGAGCACGGTCTTTCTTTTGGAGAAAGAATGAGGAAATAGGAATCAGTTCAAATTGGTAGCTTCTGTGCAGGCAATTGAAAAAGGAAGCTATAGGAATTAAGTAAACAAAAAAAAACAACAACAAAAAAGACCCTCACCAAAAACTTGGTTATGGTGAATAAGTTTAAAGTTTGAATGATTTATTTAATCAAAGGAAGATTATACTATGGAGTTTCAGTGATGAAGATCTTAAGTGATCACTTGTAGTGCAGACAAAGCAAAGGTAATCAGCAAACACATTACCCTGCATTTGGAAAGGTGCCAGTTGATGATCTCAAAATAGTTCACTGTCAATGATCAGAAAATATTCTACATGTGTAGTGTATGCTGTATGTATGGTTTTTAAGCCTTCAAGGCTTAAATAATTATTAAAAAAATATGTTTTAAGGATGGAACTATTGATTGATCCGTCAAACATCAGTTCTGATTTCTAGTAAGATCTGGGCAATTGAAAATAAACTGGAGTATTGGTTAATAGCTGTTCCAGTGCCACCATTGAAGAAGGGGAAAGATGGCAGAGTGGATGACGTGTGCTATACATGCACTGCTTTGTTATTGATCAAGAGCATGAAAGTTTTAATGGGTGTAGTGTTATGAGCAGATAAAGGACACAGCTGTTAAAATGTATAGATGACCCAAATAGGTGACAGACAGGGAAACAGTGAGGTGGACAAATCAAACAGCCTAAATGTCTTTGAATAACAGGTGAAGTAGGCTCATTTGGGTAATTGACTTCTTAATATAGCCTGTGGGAAAAGTCCTGCTTCTGGGAACAAAGACCATTGTTTACGCTGGAAGCAGTGCTTCTGAAAAGGAGCTGGGACTTATTTAGCCTGTTGACCACATGCTCCCTCTAATTTTGTACCTGAGAAAACCAGGCTGTACAAGTAGTAGAATATTCAGGCAGTGGCATTACCTTGGATGTGACACTGGATAACATTAATAAAGTACAGATTTCGGGTTTTGTCCTTTGCATCAAAAGTAACATTTCTTAGTAAATTGGAAAGGGTTCAGAAGGCAGCTGTAAAAATGATGTGAGATCTTACTACCTAAAGATGTGTACTTTAGGAGTGTCATAACACAACTTGTGTAGTGAGACTAAGGAAGCTCACTCTCCAGAGTTTATAGAAGTGAAGGTTAAGAGGGGACTTGAAGACAGCCTACAGATACTTATTTGGGGAAGATGTCTCTGATTGTAGACTGCTTCTTAATCTTTTGGGAGCAGAAAATGTGTAATGAGGATTGATGATTGGAAGTGGAAGCTAGGCAAATTGAGACAAAATAAGCAACCCGTCTTTAACAGTGTGGGTAATTAATCACTGGAGCAATTTGTCTAGTTGGATGGTAGATTTCCCATCACCTGAAGTCTCTAAATCAGGACTGAATGTCTGTCTAAAAGATAAGCTCTAGTTCAAAATGAAGTTATGGTCTCAGTGTCAAAATTACTGGCTGAAGTGCTGTGGCCTGTGTTGTGCAGGAGGTCAGTGCATATGATCATAATACTGATTCTGCCCTGAAGAATGTATTAATCTGTTCCTGGCTCATCTGAAACTGACCTTGTTCAAACTTGGTCATTTTATGTATAAATGGATGAGTGATACTTACCTCCCTGAAGATATGAGACCTTGGTTAATAATAAAGGCTTTGAAGGCTGCAAAAGTACTGTCAGGAAATACATGGAACTAGAAATCATGGTCTCTTTGCTGGTATGGCTGTACGTGGTCCCTGAAGCTATAGGAAATTGCATGAGTGGACCTTTGTCCAGGTCCTCCCCTGCCCAGCTATGCCACATACTTGTCCTGGGAGCTTCTGTAGCAAAGACTGCTTGAAGGGAAGGTGGGAACACGCAGCATCACTTGGTGAGACACCTAGTACTTTCTTCTCTCTCTGAACTGGATACTTGCTAGCTCTAAGTACAGTTTAGCAACATTAATGATGCATGTGAATACTGTTGTGGGTTTGCTAACAAGAAGTTTGCAGCCAGAGATGAAAAGGCAGGTCGACCCAAGTCCCTGTGTTCAGTCACTTGCAGCTTTCTTATCACTTCAGCAGTATCCTGTAATGGTAAGCATTTGGCAATCAGGCTTGTTCTCGCAGGGTTCAGGGTTTGCTGACAGAAGGAAAGGTTGTAATTCTTTCTGCTGATGGTATTAAACAATAATTTGTGATCTTTGAGCAATAGTGAATGAATAAGTGAATCCTAGATTGAGTGGTGTGCCCTTCTGGTGTTTAAACACTGCTCATGTCTTGCAAGAAGCTAATCTAGTTGTCAGGAGTTGCTTTAAGTCAGGCTGTATCAGCCTGTAATGTTCAAGATCATTCTAACAAGGCAGAGAGTAAAGAGTCTGACACAGAACTCATCAGCTCCATCCAGCTTCAGTCACTGATGCTAGTTCTCTCAGTATTCACCCACAGTATATCAGGTATAGAAAAGAGCAGTTGGTTTTAGGTAGTACCTTTCTATATTCTGTAGTTCCAATAAATAATGCTGGAAAAAACATAACGGTTTGGGTTTTAGCAGGTTTATAATATATATAATCATTATGCTTCTCTGTACATTACAGCACAAGCAAGCCTTTCACCGAGCTGAGAAACAGTTCAATTTACATACACATATTAAAATGTAGTCCCTCCTGTGCCAAAAACTGGATCAGCTGCACTGGAAAAGCAGTTTTCTATGTTGAAGAAAAAAAGCCCATATAATTAGCCTGTGTGCTGCTCTTGTGCTTCTACATCCTGAATTTCATTTTGGAGCTAATACCTTGGTGCTTCTGTTGTCTGCCCTCTCCAGTGCATGGCCCTTCTCAGAACTGGCACTTCTTATTTCAGTATGAAAGGCTTCAGTGTCCAAAACTTACTGACCAGTACTGCTGCCACTCTTGCATTGTGCCATGGGTTACTGTGGAGTGCTCTCAGGATTAACTGAGGTCAAAAGGGCACAGTAGAGGGCTAAACTAATTTTAGTTTTCTTTAAATGAGGTTCCTTAAAATGAGAAGGTGTTTGCTGAAGGTGCAGGATTGACAGGCTTGGATCTTGGTGTTGTGCTTTCTCTTGCAGCAATTTGGATGTGTGCAGGGCAGGCAGGAGTCTTCCATACTGCCGTGCTCTTGAACTGCGTGAGCTGTTTGCAGAAAGGCAAGAGCCTCATGATACTTTTGTATCTTGCCCCCTTTCTCAGGCAACAGAGAAGGAATCCATGATAGCCACGTGCCTACCATCAAACTGAGTAGAGAGATGCAGAAGTTAAAATAGTTTTTCCTTGAGATGTTTGGCTAAGGGTGATGCATATTGGATTTTGGTTTTAGAGTAGAACTTGCTGAAACTAAAGGTCGGAATGATGGATGGTTTTGATGCATAGTCATCTTGTTGCTTTTACTGTTAGGCCTAGCTGATCCCTTCCCTAAAATGTTGTCAAGACTTTACCAGCTTTATTTTATGCTTTGACATTTATAGGTTTTGGTTGGTTTTTTTTCTGTCTGAGCATTTGGAATATGGTGGGAACACAAGCTTCCCTTAGCTGGGTTTTATCTAAACCAAATGGGAGTTGTCTACTGTCAGAACCCTGATAATTAGTAACTGAACAATTCTTTGTAGTGGCAACATCTTATTGTTTTGCAACTAGCATGCTCCTCTCATTTGAGGTACCCCTCAGCTGAGAGGCAATCTAAATCGGCTATTTATAAGTACAAGTCATCCTCAAATCTTCCCAGTTTTCCCAGTATTCTTTGAGATTCAGCATTGCTTCTTCCAAGCCTCTGTCTGATGAGCCAGGTTTTTTCCTATTGATACCAGAAACTTCCCCCAAAATTTGGATGATACCTCTCCTGGGTGCAATATAATAGATTGGGGATGTAGATACAAGCCACTGGTTTGGTGGACAGTGCAAAACTGGACAGATACTAGATGAGCACTTTTATGTTAAAATGTGCTTGTCTAGCAGGAGATTTGGATGGCCATGATGACATGAAAATTAAGCTAATAGATGTGCTAAGCAGAGCTGCAGGAGTAAACAGCCTTTCCAGGTCTGACAGAGGAAGATTTTCAACTGGAGCAAAATAATTTTAAACCAAAACATCCCCAAATCCAATAAGGTGAAAAGCTGGAGAGTAGAATGGGCTCATATGAAGTCTGAGCATTTTTTCCAACCTTATTACATTGTTTACAGTACATCTGGTACTTAAACCCAGTTTTGCTCTATTTGGAAAAATCTTTCAAGAGTCTTGATATTCTGCCACCCCTTACCAACAAGTATGTAGTTTAGCAAAGTTAGTTTGCTAAGCATCTTGCAGATGGTGAATCTACATCTCTGGAGAAGAAAAACCCCACATCCAGGTCCTCTTACCGCCTCCCCCCTGTTATAAAATTCATTGCAGCTGACACTTTTCTGAGATTGATTAATTTCCATCCTTTTGTCTTATTCTTCATTCTAATCCAAGTGAATGTATCTTTGACTTTGTTTTCGATCTTCAGCAATAGATAATTTCTTACACTTGGTAATTTGGTCTTTTTCCTTTGTTCCTGCTTTGTCCCTTTTCTTCAAGGTATGTCCCTATGAAGAGCTGTCAATTCTGTTCAGCATGCTGATGTGCACAGTCTTCTGAATGGCTTCCAGAGACTGAGCACAGCTTTCCTACTGTGCTATGTCTTTGTCGAAGCATTCATGTAACTCACCAGTTCTCATTGTTGATAAGCAATCCATAAATAACTCTTGTTGCTTTGTGAACCTGTTTCCTAGATGCATAAAACCAGTCCTTGTTTCTTTGGAAAATTTAAGTTTCTGGTAGCTGTTTGCTCTTTCTGAAGAGCAGAATCCTGTGGCAGGACTCTCACAATTGTGGACTCATAAGAAAGGAATACACACATTTCTGATGGTTGGGGCAAAAGGTCAGAGAACAAAGCTGCTGAGTTCTGTTTAGCTTGGGCAGTATTTTATAATTTACATGCACCTTAAGACTTCTCATTGTCTTGCTCCCAAAAATGGAGACAGTTACATTTTTCATTAGTGTTTATTTGAACTTTTCTAAAAGAAGGACTTGTAGAATTACAAAATACTGTTGATATATTTTGAGCCTTGGTAAGTAAGTGAGAGAGGAATTTAACTGAAACCAATCTTTGCTTTTAAGCATATTTATAATTTTGAAGCTGAGATGCATGCTACTGATGTGAGATTTCATGGTGGGGGGAGGGGAGAGTTTTCTTCAAAGCACTTTGATTTTCTTTTGTGCAGTCCTCCCTGAAGTGTTTCAGTAATACATGATTGATGTACTCTGTGATGAATACTGCTGTACATCTCTGTGGATTGATTACCTTTACAGCAATGTAACTTTGTATTGAAAAGACAGATGATGCAAAGTGTCATCCTGTCCCTGTAGAGATGCTAGAGAGACTTTCCTTCTGGAGGCTAGATTTTTGGTTGCTTGTGTGAGATGTATAACACTGACATGGGCTTCTTAACAGCACAGAAGAGTATCATGCATTGATCCTGCTGAGAAAGAGTTCAACGGTTTCTGTAAGCTTAGGGATTCAGTCAGATTTTGTGTCATGCAGAAAGAAAGGGGTACTGCTTTGTTGGCCAACATCTGGCCTGCAGCTGGCCAGTGTAAAATAGGAACTTTAAGAGTGTTATTTACTTTACTGAGGAAAACTTTGTTAACACCAAAGTAGAAAAAGCCTGGGGATATAAGATTATTATTTTCATGATATTTTGGATTACTTTGGAGGAAAAAGCCTGAAATTAAAGGTTTGTGCTTCTGTCAGTCCATTTGCAGTCTAAATGGAGCGCATCTTGGCCATTGTGCATGTATATTCAGGCATAACTAGTGGTAGAAGAACAGGCTGTGTCAGCTATAGTTTTACTTATAGTCTTACTGATTTTTCTGATGGCATTACTGTTTCATCCGTATCATGAAATTCTAGAAAAAGTTTAAAATTATGAATATCGAAGTATATGTAGCCTAGAAATTTTAAGTTAGGATTTCCTTAACTTGTGTGATGCTTTTACATGAGACAACATTGTAGATGCTGTTGGTCACATTTTTATGATTTGGTCTGAGGCCCACCAAGTCTCTACTTAGTAACAGAAGACAGCAGCACACTTGTGTATGGTAGATCCACTTCCTATACTGGGCTTTTTCGAGTTATACTGCTTTTATGTTAGACAGCAGTCAGTTTTGGCAACTTGCTTTTTCCACAGTAGTATACTGTCTTTGTAGACACCCTGGATAGTGCTGCTGCTTGTGCTCTTGCCCATTTCTCTTATGTCACTGTTGCAGCGTAAGATTGTAATGTTGGATGTATGGGAGATCTTCTGGTGGCCGAAGATGGTGCTTGCAAAATATCTGCCTCACTACCAAAAGCATTTTTTGAAAGCTTCAAGAAACCTAAAAGCTTTTTCTTTTTTCTTTTTTTTTTTTTTTAAGATACTTGAGGAAAAAGTAGTAGTTAGTTCTACAGTATTGCTCTTACATTTTTACATAGTTCTAGTTCATAGAATTACTGCTAACAGAGCGTGTAAACGTGAGTTTTATTTTACTCCTACTGTCACTTGCTGGGAGGGAGTCTGGACAAATAATTTGATTTAAAAATGGTAAAAATTTATCTCCGATTTTGAATCTCACAATTCTAGGCCTTGCATGCTAAGCATTGAGAGTTGCTAAGGGCCTGGACTTCAGTGAAGTAATGGAGTGCTTGGCACTACTGAAAATCAGTAACACCTCATAACCCCTTAAAACCAAGTAACAAAAAACTTGACAACACATTCAAAGTTTGCCTGTTAATCCATCTTTTTCTTACTCTTCCTGGTTGTAGAACAATGGATGTTTGGAGGAATTGATGTGTATCTGTCTGCGCTGCGTATGCAAACTAACTCTGTGTTAAAATAAACAGAGCTTCTACATTGTGAATGTCCACTTGATAACCAAGATTGTAATGCATGAAGATTAGCTTATTTTAGTAGTGTAGTAGCTGTCATGAGAAGTTAAGGCTGAGGCAGATGGAAATACTGGTTTTGAATTTTGGGATTCACCTGCTCAGTGCTGAATAGAGAAACCTAATTTTGATGAAGTTACATCACATTAGAAGAGGTCTGAAGCATATCTTAGATTGAACAGTAAATGGGGAATGTGAGCTATTCTTATGCTATAGAGATAAAAGTACTTTTAAAGTGTCTTTAGGAGGTAGGTCATGAGGTTATCTTGGAGACAAACATTTTTTAATCTGGTGAAACCCATGCGCGTTGTTAGGATCCTCCTGCATAGGAAAATGTGCTATTCTGACTTGTTTGGGGGGGAAGACATAGTTTAAATACCCAGTATTTCCACATTTCTGCTTAGCTTATCTTGCTATGTGTGCTGAATTGATCCAGGGACAGTATAACAACTAAGTTAAGGTGCAGCTTTAGGTAAGTGTTTAAGCATGTCGATTCCATATGTCTTCCCACCCTGCCCTTAATCCCTCGTTATACTCCACTGGTTTACAGCCTTTCATGATTTATTGGAGTTATTTCTGTAGCCATATGCATGTAACATAGGACCAGAATCTGCAAAAGTTTTTAGAGGCATGTGGCCTGGTTCCCTTCTTTCTGAAGACCAAGTGCTGTGCTTGAGGATAAAAAATAAGTGCCCCATTAGTGCAGCTTCGACATCACTTGGGTTTCCTGTTTGTCCTTAATAGAAAGGCTGTTTTACAAAATGTGCAGAGAACATGTTTGATTAGCTGTTGAAATACCATCTGATATACCAAAGTTATCTCGGCCTCTGTGCTATTCCAATGAATAGCTAACATGGAGCACCAGTATGAAGGATAATCACTAAAAGGTAGTAAGATGCATTAAACAGCTGAGGTTGAGCTACGTAGAGCAATGAAATGCCCAATTGTCTTAATCTTTAAAAGGTACCTATGAGACACCTTCCATCTGTCAATAGTCATGGCTCTGGAAATAGCCACTGCATCTTTCACACTTGTCTGGAGTATTGGTAAAGGTTGTGCCAAATTGGAATGTCTTGGGGGTGGGGGCGGTGTTTGGGTTTTTTTAGGGGTTTCCTGTTACACTCTGGGCCATTAGGATTTTCCCCACTGCCACTTATTTTATTTTGAATCAAATAAAGCTCTCAAATGGAGAGTCAAAAAAGAAATCTTTTGAGTGTTGTTTGTTTGAAAGTTTGGGTGAATGGAATGATAGCTTTGGAACCTTCTTTCTTTTTGTATGGAGGATGCTGTGCCCTTTCTACATATCTTCCATGATTAATATAAGATACTCCATTGATAATGATCCTTTCACTTGGCTCACTACCTAACCTGTTGAGTTTCATCATCTAGAGTTATGTATTTATTGTTTATATGTGAGATGCGTGGGGTGTGTGTGTCGTCCCGTGTCCCCCCCCCCCCCCGAAGTTCTTAATCAGAAATTGGTTTTAGCTGTATTTGTGACTGATTAAGGTGAACTAGATTTTTTTTCCATGTGGTGTTACAGTCTACCCACAGATCTGTATGAAACTAGAGATGCATTTGACTGCAGAGCTTCTTTCCTCTTCCCACCCTGGAAGAGAAGTACAAGGTCCCTGTATGTGGCAGATAGATAGTATTCACAGATTTATCAGTAAAAGCTGTCTTGGGTTAGAAGTCTGAGTCGTCTTAAACAGCAATCCCCTCTGAGAGAATATCTTCAGCATGTTGGTATTCATTGCTTCCCTTGTGTTTTTGCCAATGTTAATGTATATTCAAGGGAAGAGTGTTTTCTGTGATTCAGATTCACTGATGTGTTTTTTCCCTGCTCTGGTCCATCAAAGATCTGCAGGTGAAAGATTTTACTTTTTTTTGAAAGAAAGAGAAAAATATGACTATGCATATTTTCCCTAGTGTTTTAATTTTTTGTCTTCATCTTTAATCACATAAGCATTCATTACCTGTTTGTATCTCTCTCCGCTCTGATCTGAACCCTTTTAACCAAAAGGAACTTGCCAAGTTTTAATTGTTTCAGTGTCTGCCTGAGGTTTAAATTATGTATTTGAAGTTTTAAAACTTTGAAGTAGTTATTTTCTTTCCATCTACAGGTTAAAAGGATCCAGCATGGATTGTCCTACTATTGCTTTAGGATTTCAAAAACTCTGTTTACTTTTAACATGCTTGGGTTTACAGCACAATGCTATGTAGTGGAGAAATGCATACAAGTAATTACGTCAATTACAATCAGCTCTATACAATTCTTCTGTGATGCTATGTGATTTAAATGTCATTATGTGTCTGGAAAAGGATGGGAAATTGTTGTTAGCTCCTGTTTGCTGCTTACAGCTGTTTTTATGACTGGTTTTGCTCATAAACAGGTGTTTAGAACATTCCTTTGACTAAGTGATACAGCTTGTGCTGCTGTGAATTAATTTGTCTTGCATGTCTGGGTAGCTTGGATTTCTTTTGTTTTCACTTCTTTAAGGAAAAATAAATAAGTAAGCAGGAAGGCTCCCAGCAGCTGAGGTTGTTTTGGTAAGCCATGCTTGGAGAAACTACAAGCTTATGGTGAAACAGAATGTGTCCTTCAAGAGGAAGATGGTTTGCTGTGCATATCTGTGGGCATGGCCTCCCAATAAAATCCCATTTTACTCTGGTTGCTGCCCATTCCTGTTGAACGAGCTTTCCAGTACTTTCTCTACTTTGGTTAGAAGTCCTATGCCTGGTGCCTTTTATTCCTGAAGCTGATCTGTGGTAGGTGACAGAGGAATGGACATATGCACCAACAGTAGGTATGTGTTCAGTAATATTCCATGGTGAAGTCTTAAACGACTCCGTATAAAATGCTTTTGAAAAACACCAGCAGATGGTGCTTCTGAAAAAGGTAAGGTGAATTCTTCCCCTGCCCCTGTTCTCATTACTAACATTTGAAAGCAAGGAGGGTACATCCAGTGTAATTTGCCTGTGGACTTACAGGGGAATGGAAGCCTCAAAAGAGCTTGTTGGGTCCTGTAAAGCTTTTAAGCCATTTTCTGTATGTATTTCATTCAAAAAGTACTGACCTCTGCTTCAGCCATTCCTTGCTAGTTAAACAAAGACTAGAAAAGCAGAATGCTTTTAACCCAGTTGGTCACTGCCATTTCATATATGATCCAGAAGGCTTAATTTCTATTAAAACAAAAAAAACAAACACAAAAAACCCAACCCAAACCAAAATCCAAACAAGAAAACCCAACACCACAAAATCTGTGAAAATGTAAATATAAAACAAAAAATGCAAGTAATTGGTTAGTATGCATGGGATGGTGCATTGCTGAAAATGTGGGGTGTTCTAGCTGCAGCTAAATCATTAGAAAAACAGGACTTTCATTAAGAGTGGTCTTAATAATAATAACATAATCAAGGAAGGAAAATGGTAGTTACAGATCTCCTGGTCAACAAAGTAGCTATTAAACCACAGATTATAGAAAACAACCTGTTCTCCCAGACACAGGGTACCTTTAAAATATCTTTTGTAAGCAGTGTTTTGGTTTCTGGTTTCTTTTAGAGACATCAGTTTTAAGGTATTTAGTTTAACTGCATCTTAGAGGAAGAAATGTATTGGTAGGAGCATGTGCTTTGTTGGAGAGTCATTGACTACACCTAACTTCCACTGAAGTGTATGAAAATATACATGGCTTAGTCACCTTTTTTCTTTGTTTTTTTTAATCCAACAAATTATGTACTAAAAATAAATGTTAAAATCACAAAGTATTTGGGGTTGGAAGGGATGTCGGCAGATCATCTAGTTGAATCTTGCTGCTCAGGCAGGGCCAATTGGAGCAGGTTGCCAAGGCCATGTCCAGTTGGGTTTGGAATGTCTCCAAAAATGGAGACTCCACAATCTCCCTGGGCAACTTATTCCCATGTTTGAACATCCTCACATCAAAAAACAAGAGTAATTTGTTTGGTTTTCTCTTTTTTTTTTTTTTTTTTCAGACGGAATTTCAGTTTGTGCCTGTTGCAGGGCACTGCTCAGTGTTCTTTACTCCTTCCCATCAGATATTTATACACAATAATAAGATTGCCCCCCAACCCATCCCTGAGCCCTCACTTCTCCAGGCTGAGCAGTCCCACTTCCCTCAGCCTCTCATCACATGAAAGATGCTCCAGTCTCTTCATCATCTTCATGGCCTTGCTCTGGGCTCATTCCTCTAAGTCTCTATCGTCCCTGTACTGGGGAGCCCAGAGCTAGCCACAGTACTCCTGGTGTGGTTTCCTCAGTGCTGAGCAGAGGAGTGGGATCATTTCCCTTGACCTGCTGGCAACATTCTCCCTCATGCAGCCAAGTAGGCCTTCTGTGTCACCAAACCTGTTGCTGGCTCGTGTTCTGGTTGATGCCCACCAGAACCCCCAGGTCCTTTTCAGACAAGCTGCTGGGGCAAACCAGCTGGAAAGCAACTACTCATTTCTGGGGTTATTCCCCCTCAGGTACAGAAACTGCATTTCCAACTGTTGAACTTCATGAGGTTCCTGTCAGCCCAATTCTCCAACCTGTCCAGGTCCCTCTGAATTGCAGCATACCCATCTGGTGTATGAGCCACTCTTCCCTCTGTGTCATCTGTGACCTTGCTGAGGGTGCTCTTTGTGCCATCATCCGGGTCGTTAATACAGATGTTGAGCAGGACTGGCCTCAGTATCAACCCCTGAGTACATCACTGTGACTTGCCTTCAAACTGACTTCCTGCTGCTCATCACAACTGACTGGACCCGGTCATTCATCCAGTTTTAAGTCCACCTCCTTGTGCACTTCCCTAACCTGTACTTTGTCAGCTTGCCAATAAGGATGTCATGAGAGATAGCATCAAAAGCCTTACTACATCAGGGTAAATAACATCCACTGCTCTCCCTTTGCCCACCGACCTAGTCACCTCCCTGTAGAAGGCTGTCAGGTTGGTCAAGGATGATTTACCCTTAATTCCATGCTGACTACTTCCAATTGCATTCTCATCCCAAATATGTTTGAAAATGTTGTGCAGAAGGTTTTGCTCCCTCACCTTCCCAGGGACTGAGGTGAGGCTGGTTGGTCTGTACTTCCTTGGATTCTCCTTCTTGCCCACCATCAAGACAGGAGTGATGTTTTCTCCCTTCCAATCTTCAGGAACTTCTCCCAGTCACTGTGAACTTTCAGAGATAGTAGAGTGCCCTTGCAGTGGCATCAGTCAGCTCTCTTAGCAGTCATGTTTATCCAATCAGGTCCATGGACTTATGTCCTGTTTCTTTAGGTGTTTCCTAATCCAGTTCCCTTCCACTGAGGGTAAGTCTTCCTTGTTCCAAGTTTTCTCTTTGGTCATGGGGTCCTGGGATTCCTGAAGACTGGCCTTTCCAGTCAAGGTCAAGATGGAAGAGGTATAGGTACTTTGTCTTCTCTCTTCAGTGTCCTTTGTCACAAGGTTAAAAGTGGAAGAACTTGATCTTTTAATGGCAAATGGATTTAACAGGAGGAATGCTGAACATTTTTAGCATGTTCCTAGCATGTGACCTAGGGGCCTGAGGTATCTTTTCTATTTTGTCCTCTGTTATCGCTGAGAAAGAAAGAAGCACTGAGTATTCTATGAAGTAATTTCAGCCTTTTCCTGTGCATATCCCTCAAGTCATGTAGGAATGCACTGGGACTCGTGGGTTTTGCACATGAACATTCGTGGTGGTGCTTGCGCTTCCCTAAACACTGCAGCCTTCTCTCCTCTGGAGTTCAGTTTGTGTTGAACGGGCTGATTTTTTTTGAAGTGATGTTTCATCTAATACAGACAGCAACCCCCCTACCCCCACCCCAAGATGAAGTGCTTTTATCTTAATTCTTCTATCGTGCATCTAGTCTGCAAGAAAACTTCTCTCTTGTGGATTCATTGCTCTGCTTTCCACGAAGAGACCACTTTATTCTCATATTTGTAAGAGATGTCCATGTTTTTGGTTACTGAAAAGAATTTGCCAGCGCTTGTTGGTTAAGTTTATATCAAACAAATGCCTAGGGCAAAATTTACTCTGGATGTGTAAATCATAGGGAACAGAGTAGAGGTCAAATATGCTTACTGTCCTAATGGCTCTAATCACTGAGGGTCACTGCAACTTTACAGATTAATTCTATCCAGCTGTATTTTTGTCATCTGTTCAATGTTGGTATCATCTGAGCATGGGACCAGAGCTATGTTTACAGAAGAACAAACTTGGCAGCAGCCTTTAGGCTCTGCTCAGCCATCGAAAACATGCAGAGGCCATCTGCACGGAGCAGTGCTCAGACTGATAGCTGCACAGTGGGGACTGTCTCCTGCTTTGGTTGCATGTTTTACCATTTATTTTTGACACGTTTACTTGTCTGACAGTTATTTTTGACACATTTCTGTCTGATGCATTTAGTATTATGGTATTTAATGAGAGAGAGAATATTGCCTTAGTTAATAGATTAAGGATGAACAGATAGAGGTTTAAAGGGAAGTTGACGAAGAGCTTAGAAAAGAACCTGGCCCATATTGTGTCTCAATCCACTGCCCAATCTATATTACCATTTTTTTAATTACAATTTGAATAGAAATAACAGATCACCAGTACTCATTTGTCACACAATGAAAGCCTCTGCCTTGCTGTGGATCCTTACCAAGAAAATAGTGAGAATATTTGTTTATAAGGTGGGCTCTCCCCCTCGCCCACCCTGTTCTTGGAGATTCACATTAGGTTTCTCTTCACCAAAGATTCTTAATGTGGAATATCTTTTATCTCTCAGTCAAGGTCTATGTGAAATACCTGCGGAGTCGGTGGGAAGGCTTAGACTGAAGTATGTTTTCACCTGCAATGGAGTGTGGTGGAGAGACACAGAAGTTAGTGCAGAACCAAGTCATGTGACTTGTCAATGTAGCTCAGTTATGGGGGATACAGACGCTGGCTGTGAATTTTCCAGTATTTTTGTGCCTACTTGGTTGATGATACATTGAGGATCTGTACACTGCACAGCTTTGGGAGATGTAGATCTGTCTGGAAAAGTCTTCTCCTATATGCCTGCATTGCTATTGTCCATGATTTTCCTAGGCATGCTGTGTACTTCTCTTTAGAAAGCGTTTGGATGTTTAGACAATGTCCGATTTTCTTCTAGATACGAGAGGGAGATTTCAACATACTCTCTTTTGTTGCCTCTTGTTTGGTTTAAGTTGCATTTGGGGAAAAAAGAAGAGCTCCTGTTGTTATGTATGTATTTATTTTTAATTGTATTTTATCTTTTTAATTGTTGGTAACAGAACCAAAGGCCCCTAGAGCTGTTTATTAATTTGAAATCAGAATAACAGGAAAACAACACAGCTAAATTAACATTTGAACAAGCCAGGCAGACTTAACAGGGCAGTGTACTACATGGAGATTTCATTCTATGGTAAATAAAAAATAAATCATTACAGATAACTTCTTGTTAATATCTGATTCTGCAGTAGGTGTTGTTACATAGCTGTCTGGCTTTTAGCCTGTGAGGACATGTTCTGTAAGATGAGGTAGTAAACTTGAATTGATGCCTTGCCTTTTTTAGTCTGGATGTTGTTAGAGGTGTGTCCTTGTTCTGGTTCTAGGATCCCAAGGACTTAGGAATTAGTCCTCCGGAAATGCGTAAGAGACTTGAAGACTTTGTTTCTCACAGCACTGCTCTTTTTCCTGAGAAGAACAATAGTGTACAGTCCACCCTTGGCCCCTCAGGATGGTTGGTACCTATCTACCATTTGGGTAGATTCCTATCAAGTTTACTAGTCCTGTTATCACTTAAGTAGCTTTTGAAGTTACCCATGCATGCAGTGATCTCTGGACTCAAGGTGAATTCTTTAGTGGGTAGGTGTGAACAAAATCCTGTGCTTGGAGGTCTGGGTGGAATGGAGAATCTTTGTTTCAGGCAGGAGGATTTGATGCATCTTAGTACTTCTTAAGGAGTAGTGAACTCTCTTCTTCAGATCGCACTTCAAAGAGGTGAGGAAGTTAAGACAAAAGTGGAAGAACTGAAATATGATAGGTTTGTGCTTGTTTTCAGATTGGTGCTGACAAAAACTAGACTAATTTGCATTTTGCCAGACAAAATGTGATTTACATTTAAAAAAACCAAACAACCCAAAACAAAACCAGAAACAAACCCACAAAAAACTCCAAACCCATCAACTCTTCAAAAACAAATATAGCAACTTCCATAGAAAAATTGGGTATTCCACTAGGATAGCAAAGGTGTGAATTGGACTGGATGGACTAATTTGGCATGTGGTTTTATAAGTCTTTCTCACCTTATTCTGACTGTGTGGGTGTGGTGATATTGAAATTCACTGTGATTCCCTTCAAGCCAGTCATTGAGTGGAAACCCCCATATTTTTATCCATTAAACTGTCTTATAGCTTTTCCTACTGGAGTTGTGATGCTGTCAGACTGGATAGTCTGTGAGCGTGGCTGAGATGCTTCAAAATTTGCATTTGTTGTTAAGTTGTAGGGCTGCTGGTGATGCTGTGGCTGGGTGCTTTCCCTTCGGCTGTGGAGCCATATTTTTTTAGCGTTTCATACCACCAATGCTAAAACTCATTGTACTATGATCAAGTCAAATTATGTCACCAGAATGTGGAGTGGTGGCCTGGATGAGAAGTGTGTCTTCCGGCCCTAGGCCAGTCCTCCTGGTCCCTAGCTGATTTCATGTGTTGGAAAACTATTGCTGGGGGGGCACTTTCCCACAATGAAGTACAGACAAGAGGACCTTGTTCATCTCCCCCAGGGTTCCTGTTCTCAAAAGCAAGTCAATGTCAGTGGTCTCTGTGGACTGTCCCCCTCTGCATGAGCTACTTTCCCAAAGCCTGATCACCTCACTCCTGCAGTGGCAATTTTTCTCACCTGTGCTCTGCTGGGAGGAGTGCTGCCAGCTGGAGGAGCAGAAGAGGATGCAGGCTGTCTCCAGCCTCTCCAAAGTGCTGGGTTGAGATAGCTGAACAGGGATGGGATTCAACTGACTGTAGAGTGGTGTACAGTGTCATTTTAAATAACCTTTGGTAGCCTGCCTGGCCTTTAGTTGGCACTCCAGAGAAGCGTGGCTTTCTCTCGTGTTCTTTGCCATATTTGCCAGTCCTGTGCAGATGTCTTCGATAACACTAACATATTTTAAGTGGTGCAAGACATGTGCTTAGGCAGCTGTATGTTGGGCTAAGTAAAATTGCATGGACCTGGCAAGACCAGGGCAGAGGTGAGATAAATATGTAGTAGGGCTAGCTGCTACTGAGAAGAGCGCGTGCTTGTTGAGGATACTGCAGATATCTAGGCAGTAATAGCACCTCATAGTTTTTTATATTTTTAATATGACTTGGTACAGTGTACACTTTTAACAACAATGCTGTTGTGATGCTGATATACTGTGTGGCTGTCCTCTCTCTGATTCAATAGCTACCTGTGTGGCTTGAGAAAGCAAACCTGGCTCTGTTCACTGGAATTTGTTGAGGATTGGAACGTTAAGCAGTATTACTCATCCCCAAATTTCCAATTTTTCCATCTTCAGCTATTCTTAATAGTGACAGTCTTTACTTGCTATGTTACACCGTAGTGTTGCGTTCTGCTTTGCTAAGGAGTTGGATGCAGTTCGGTAGTTTGTGAAATTATTTATTTAACCAATGAAGTATAAGTGGTTTGGAAATCATTTAGATGAGTAGTGATATCTGTTCAGGGTGAATATAGTTGTCTTGGAGATGGAAATAAAGCTTTTAACTAGGCTTGTATCTTAGGTTTCAAGTAAATGAGTTTATAGTGACCTCCTTATCTAAATGGATCCTTTTCTGGAAGAGGAGTAACACGCTGCAGGATGAGTTGCTCAGGAAGTCATCCTCGCATTCTCTGCTGCTAGAGATCTTGATGTCTAGTAGTGGCTAGCTGTCAAATGCTATTTCAAATGCAAATTCAAACCCTGAATGCAGGCTCTGAGAACTTAGTCTAGAAATTATGTTGTGATTTATGGAATGGATTTTTCTCCTCTTGTGCCTCTGGCAGAAGGCTGTTGGAGAAGAGAAACTGAACAATAGGCTAAAAAGCAGTAATATTCAAATATTACTAAATTTTTAAATTTTCTATTTCCTGAATGTGTTAATGCTGGATTGCTGCCAGCAGAACTGTAGGGCTTTTTACTGCCTCTCTTCAATTTTTGTTTATTTTTCCCTCCATTTCACAGCACTCCAGGGTCTTTTATTAATGTTGGGGGGTTTTTTTTGAGTTGAAACATAAAGGACTAGGAAGGCTGCTTTATTCTCTGCTCTTTATTCCCCTTGAGGACAGGGAAATAGAAGGGAAAAAAAATCCATTGGAGGCTGGAGTAATCAAAACTGTTCTTTGGAAAAGCTTTACAGGTTTCCGTTTAAACATGGGAGGAGAAAAGACAGGGATGAAATCTGCTTCAAGTCTCCAGCTAGTTATTAGGTATAAATATGCACAGTAATTCAAGCTTTGATGTTAAAACTCGCAAGGTCTGGGAGATGCAAGGCGTTTAAAAGCATAATATTCCTTTTTTTTTTTTTAATGGCTAGTTTCTTTGCTCTAGTTAGTTGCAGAAGAACAGATTTCCAACTGCTTGGAATTCTTACTTTCTGAGGAGAGGATTCTCTGTAATTTTAAAGCTACTCAGCACCTGTAATTTCTGTGGATTTATTCGCTTCTACAAATACTTAGTTCTCAGTTTCTGAAAACCTAAGATTATGTTTCCAGCTAAAGCAAGACTTTTCATATTGTGAAACTGTGTGAAGATAGGATGTGAAAAAGCTTTTCAAATGTTAAGACTGTAACTATTTTTCTGCAGAAAGTAAGGAAGGAACAAAGTATTTAAAATAAAGAATGATACAGGGAATGTAGCTTTACAAAACCAATAAAAAAACCTAACAAAATCCTGTTAAAAAATGGAAGGATAGAAAATGCAAAATTAATAAAAGAAAATACTTTTCAAACAATTGATCAAGCTGTTGTAATGATTCAGGTTGAGAATTTATTGAGGTTTGAAAGCATCAATCTTCTGTATAGATTATTAGTTTCTTTTTCACTATTTATCATAGAGATTTGAGGGGAATATTGTGCCTCATATTTCATAGTCAACATCTAACAAGAAAAGGGTTGGAAACAGACCTCATGTAGAGAACAGTGTGCTACTCTTGCTCTTCCTATAGCTATGCCATTCCCTCTAGCAATGGCCACGGTCAAAAATAGGATACTGGATTAAGTGGATTAGAGCTTGTTTGCTAACTGCAAGTTCACTACATATATGATGTAGACTTTCACCATGCTTAATGTTTGATTTTAGTTTGTTTTTCACTGTTCATATACTTTCCAATGAGGCACTTCCTCTCATTTGATGCAACCAGTTTTTCCTCTTTTTCATCTTTAACATTCTGTGCTTCTAAATATATTTACCTGTTTAACTAAGACTTAGCTACAATAGGAAAATTCCTCCTGACAGTATAATCCCTTCTTGTTTTTCTTTCAGAAACAAGTGATGATAAAAGGTTGGCAACAACGTCATACTCATAGGAGAGACTGACAATATATCAGATAGCGTGTGAGTGGCAGACAATGACAGAACTACTCAGAGTAATGAATGGTTCTAAGAAGATGCATGGGGTGCTCTCTTTCACTTGAGGTAATAGAAGAACCCCAAACACAGAACTAAAACTAAAAGACAGCAGATTCAGCAGTAATTGATAAAATAGTTTTGTCATGTTTTATAACTGAGGAGTGAAACTCATTACGGCAAGGTAGCATCAAGGCAAAGAGCTTAACTGCAGCTCTTTTATCCAGATGAGTTTTCTATTAAAGTGCATCTAGGATTAGGTTATAATTTTCCTTTCATGGAATAGAATATACATAGGGGAGATGGGAGACTTGCACTCATTTGATTTTTTTTATGCCAGCCTTTCCGTCCTAGGGGCTCGGAAGATGCTTCTCACATACACAGATTCCTCTGTGATTGCTTACAGCAACTTTCCTTTGTACCTGCATCAGGACTCTTTGTTTTGGCTGCTCTTAGGCACAGGGTACTGTGAGTAGACTTACTGGATCAGGTGAAGAGTCCACTGTGGCATGAGTTTTGGGTTTTTTCACCTTTCTTCTCCTATCTGCTTAAAGCCAGTTCTATCTGAAATATCGTCCCTGATCTGTTTGTCAGATTTTGAAAAGGGTCATTGATGCCTGAAGTGCCATTGATTACACGTTTTGCCGTTTGGGGAATGTTTTGCTGTGAAAGCAGTGCATGGGGAGTAAAGACATGACTGCCTTCTTGCACTGTGTCCCCTTTCTGCTGCTCTTTAAGTGGCTGTAAGACACTTTGTATGTGTAAACTGCAAGTGAGGCCATATGAGCATTTGAAAAGCTGTCCATTAACCACAAAACGCTGTTGTCTGCAAACCTTTCTGACAGCATTGGCTGGTTAAGCAGAGTTGCCTTTAGAAACCTCTCTACCCTTAGCGCTTCTGTTTCTTTGCAGTCCAGAATAGTACCAACCCCTTTTTCAGCTGTGCATTTTCCTCCACGCACCCACTGATAAAGAACATATTGAGGGGAGGCGAGTCCCTGGTTTCCACAAGTCTCACTACACTGCATCCTGGTCTTTTAAGAGTAGATAGGGATCCCTTCTGGAGCCATTTACCATTGTTAATATTAAGAAAAGGTCTTCTGTGGTTTAGGCAAAGGACTGGAAACCTAGATCTTTTCCCCAAGACTAGCAAGGCTATCAAACTCGGGCAGATCATTTACGCACGAATCCTCAAAGGTTTTAGACATTTGGTTGCTAGTGAAATTGATGGGAGTTTGTAAATTTGTTTGGAGATCTGGCCTACTGAGGTTTAATTTTTGTAGACCCGAACATTTTGTAATTCCAGCTCAAGCTTGGAATGTATTGAATATATACTTGCAACTACAGAATTTATCTCAAAAATGGATTCAAATTTTAATGTTTAGCCCTGAGCTTTCTGGAATTCAGTTTTCTCATCTAATAAAGTAGGAATTATAATTTGGATTTACCTCATTGGAAAAGATTAACCCCAGAAACAAGCAGTTAAGACATAAATTCCTTTGCACGGGGATCAGTCAACGGTGGGGATTATATGCATAAACTAGAATGAACAGAGGAAAGGAGGCTTACCTTTGTGCCCCCGTTTCCTCCCTCTATGTCCTATCAGTCCGTTGTGACTTATTGTTAAGAACATACGGAACCGTTTTAAAGAAATGAAACGGGAAAGCAAACAACCTAAATAGCTTCTCTGAATACAAATTTGGTTAATGTACATTGTTTCTCCAGCCCCTGCCTTTTTAGAAGCCCGTAATATTTTGCGGCTTTGGCAGGTGACGAGCTCCATCTAGTGTCACAGGACCCGCGTGCGCTTCTCGCGCGAGGAGCCAGCGCGGTGCGCGGCCCGCTGCGGCGGGGCCCCGGGGGCGGCGGTGGCTTCACAGCGCATCTCATGGGCACTGCGGGGCCACGTCGCAGGAGGCAAAGGGAGGCAAGAGTGAAGTGGTTCTGTCAAGGCTTTGATCACGTCGCTACACTTATTTTTCTCGTAGGTTGCTTGCACTTAAAGTAACGCTTTTATTGAGATAGGACTTCATATAGGCGAATTCTTTCAACTCCATATGCATGTGTGTAACATCTATAGAAACGTGAATACTGATGATCACTGGAAAGGTCAAAGGCACTTGGAGCCTCTCCCTCTAGTTTACCATACTGTTGTATTACTGCTGTAGTGATCTTCAACAGAAAGTGAAATTGGTCTTTTCTGGCAGCGAGTCAGCGGGTTTTACTATTGCAAGGCTATAAGCACCACAGTGTGTAAATGTCGGAGAGGTCTGGCTCTTTCATGTGTACGCTGGTATCGGGCAGCTCAGCTGTGAGTCCTCAGCTGTACATTATTCATAATTAACGGAGCATATCTTTTAGCTCATTAGCTGAAACCTGTAGTTGCAGAGCAGAAATGTGAGGTCTGTGCTGGCTGGTGCTCACACAAAGGGGAAGCTTATTACCTGATCAGGAAGATGCAGAGGCGGCTGCCTTCGAACAACTGGAAGAAGCCTTGCATTCACAGGCCCTGGTTCTTGGGAAACTTTAACCACTGTATCTTTTGGAAGGACAATACAGTATGGCTGAAGGACATTTCTTGAGTGTGTTGATGACGACTTCCTGACACAGATGATCAAGGAGCCAACAAGTAAGGGTGCTCTGCTGGACCTGATACTTGCATCCACAACCAGTTCTGCCTTGTTTGTAAAAGTTGGAGGCAGACTTGGCTGCACTGACCATGAAATGATGCAGTTCAGGATCCTAAGTGGAAGGAGCAGGGCATAAAGCAGGACCACAACCCTGAGTTTGAGGAGGGCAGACTTCAGCCAGTTCAGAGATTTGCCTGGAAGAATCCTGTGGGATACAGCCCTGGAGAAAAGAGGGATGTAGAAGAGCTGGTGGGTATGCAAAGGTCACCTCCTCCAAGCTCAAGAAATGTGTATCCCAACAAGTAGGAAATCGAGCAAAAGCAGCAGGAGGCTCACACAGATTAGCGAGGACCTCCTAAATGATCTTTAGACATGATTTGGGGAAGTAGCAGGGGCAAGGAAAGAAGAGGACAAGAGGTGGATTCAGGAGGGAATAAAGAAGTCTGAGCTGGGCTTTTCTCAACAGTCCCCAGTGATTACAAAAATAGAAAACTTCAATGTGAACACCAGATGAAAAACAAACACACACACACACACACACACAAAATTTTTTACCTTGAGGGTGTTCAAACATGGAAACAGGTTGCGTGGTGAGGTTGTGGAATCTCCACCTTTGGAGATATCAAAAACCTGACTGGACATCCTCCTGGGCAACCTGCTTGTAGGTCACCCTGCTTCAAGCACAGCCATTGGACTAGATGAGTTCAAGAGGTCCCTTCTAACCTAAATGTTTCTGTGAAAAGGTATGCCACAAAAATGGGTGCTAATGGATAAACTGGTGCTCCTCCGCAATGCTGTCACTTCCCCTTCTGCGTTCCCCATCTGTAAATCTGAGGGGCAATGGTTGGTAGGGGCCAGACTTGTGCTGAAAGTGCTGCAGACTTTTTTACTGTGCTGCTTCACTGGAAGTATTATTTAATCTGGCTTTTAGTATTCCTTTTTTTTTTTTGTCCTTTCATAACATTTTCAATTAGTACTTTCTCTTCAAAATTACATTTGGTTTTAAGAAGCTGTTTCTATCTTATCTAAACTTACTCTTGCGTAGTTTTAAGGCCATTAACTTTTTTGTTATGTAAATATACTTAATCAGTCTCTATTTAAGGTTTGTTTAGTGCGGAGTTCCCTGCTAAGCCATTTTTTTAATTCGGAAAGAAAAAGCTGTGGAACATGTCCTTTAGAAATTAGAGGTGTGCAAGCCTCCCAGGGCCATCTACTTCCTCCCCACACTGCACTTTCTGACAAATGAAAAGAAGTTGGTCCTTGAGAAAGAGAAACAGTTTTGCTGATGGGGAGATATTGCAGCTTCTTTTAAGATCTGAGCTTGGGTGCCAATATACTATGATGATGAAAACAAAAGAAAAGCCTAGAGCACTAAGCCACTAATAAATATAAATTCTTAAAAAAATGCACTAAATTAGCTGTACGTTGTGTATCTGCTACTTTCTGTGTATGGTAAAAGTGGTTGGGCAGTGGGAGAGGAAGGAAATGGGAGTTTAGGTATGAAACACAGAGCTAATGATTTCTGTTCATGAACTATGCATCTCATTTTTTAGATATTTTTAACTCACTGTTTATGTTTCCCTCATACCTGAAAGAACAGTCTGACTGGCATTGTACTCATGCAGGCTGATTTCTATTTCATATTGATGTGGCTTGGACTATTCTCTAATTTTTTTCTTTTTCTTTTTTTTTTTTTTTTTTTTTTTTTTTTTTTTTTAAACAAGATGCATGTTCCAGTGTCTGGCCAACTTAATTTTGCTTTGTAGGTGTACAAATAGGTAAGTTCTTTGAGGGTAAAAGCAGAGGCAACAAGTCTTCTTGTGTGCTGGCATAATGGTAAACTGGGATTGTTGATGGAAATCAGTAATTGTCCAGGTTGTCCAGAATCTGAATAGCCCGAAGACAATGGTGCATGCAGGTTGTGGAAAAGCAGAAAAAAGGGCTGGACAGCAAGTACTGTCTTAGCCTCCTGCGAGTCTCATTTTTATACAAGGGTGAATAGACAGCTTATAACAATAAATACTTGCTTGAGAAGGCTGAAGAGGCAAAAAGTAATTGCCTATATATATAGGTTTCCTGACCATTCAAAGAGGATTTCAAATGTGAAACGTAATGGGAACAGATTCAAAACAACTGTAGAATGCAATAATTGAGGCACTTCGAAGAGAAACGTTATAATAAAGGATTTGGGCTTTTTTTTTTTTTTCCATGTTCACCAGTTTTCAGGAATATATGCCTTTTTTAGTGCTGTCTGTATGGGCTAATTGAAAGAAAATGCCTAGGTTGGAGTAAACAAAGGAAAGCGAGTGTAATTTTTGGAACTCAAACCCTGAAAAGGAAGCCTATGCAGACTTTTCAAATGCTGAGCTAGGTAACGACACTCCTTTGCGGTAGATGCATTAAGTGATGTTGGCTTATAGGAAAGACATTTTGTAGTCTATATGAAAATGTGAACAGCTTCTAAGTTTGTAGAGGAAAGAAGAAAAAAAAAAAAGGCTTTGTGTTTGTGCTGGTATACATTTGCTGTGATGCGTTTTTTTGCACTGAATAGCTTGGATCAGGTGAAGCATCTGTTTACTTCTCTCTCTCCTCACCTATCAAAATTCTATTTTTATTCATTAGTTTGGGTGCTTTTTGTTTGGTGGATTTTTTTGTTGCAGTGTTTTGCTTGATTTGAACTATACTGTAAAGGTTATGACTTGCTCAAAGCAATGAAACCTGACACTGGTATTAAGGACCTCATCCAATGTGATACTTTAAAATTTTGACAAGTGTAATTTTCCTATCCATAAGCAGTGGTGTTGCTTCCATTGTTGGTGATATTCCAGTATTTGATTAAATTTCGCTATTCTCTGTAGACTGCTTGGGTAATTGCAAGGAATAACTGTGTTTGAGTAGTGGGGATTTAGAAAGCTGTCATGAATACTTAGACCAGAGCTTTTGTAAAATACTCCTGAAGAAAACAGTTGAAGAGTGAGAGCAGAAGGTAACAGAATACTGATTAGGAGCTACTGTCTGACGTAATGAAATACATCTTTGTAGCATTCAAGTGAAGGAGAGAGTAGTGGCACAGATGGTGAATTAGGAAACAATTTCCACTTGTAACTACTGAAATCAGTTGATATTGACAGTAATAAAGCTTGAGTCTCAACAGTACTTGGTTTTTTTTGTGTGCCATATCATTACGTTAGATTGGTGAAATTCTGACTTTCTGTATTCTTCTAAAGTACACTGTATATGGCTGGCTGTTGAGAAGCAGATTATGCAACCGCTTGGTGTAAATTCACTGCTGAAATTGGGGTGAAAAAAGCAATATGGAATGTCTGCTAGCTTTCTGCAAGACTTCTCATAACTGACAAGTGCATGTACATAATTCAGTACAGTGAAAATACTGCTTCCAAGTGTGCATGAATGTGTATGTAGAAATACACACCTATCCCTCCGTGCACATGAGCTTTATATATATGTGGCACCTTGCCCAGTGGGTGTGCATCATGTTTATCTTTCTAGAAGATCTCTGTTGGCAATTGAAACAATAAACCAGTAAATACACCTTATGTTGATGTCTTCTAGGTACTTTACTCACAGAATCCAATGCACGTTCCTGAGGTGGCAGCAGTGTCTAGAAAATGTTAGAAATCCTTCTGGAAGCTTAAGGAGATAGGGTAAAATGATGTAAAGCTCTCAGAAGTTTCCAAAAACTGATGTTACTTACAAAACGATCTTTAAGATAAATGTGTATGAATGTCTTGGCAGGGAAGTATTCTGTTTGAGCAGCAGAAATCCTAGTGCAAAGAATATGATCGCTCTGAGGTGAGATAACACATTTTTGGAAACTACTGTGAATGTTTAAATTACTTCAAAACTTACTCTAAGAGCTTACGATGACTAATCTGCTGAAGTTTTATTTTATCAGTGTTTACAGAAGGTACTTATGCATAAAAAGTCTTGGTGTAGATGTAAGGTGCCACCCCCAGAAAAACTCTAGTACTACAGTCTCTTGTCTTCAAAGTGTTTGTGAACCCACTGTGCAAGCATCCTACTCAAATAACAAGAAACAGTTTCAGAACTGCTGGTCTTTTCGGAAGCTGGTGTCAGTGCTGCTACTATATGCTTTTGGCAGTACCAATATGTCTGTTGAACTTGCAATAGGAATACAAGAACTAGATTTATGTATATACGTGTACACATACCCACTTGGCTTGCTGCACTTTTATGTAGAATATGCTAAAGAGAGTGAGGAACTTCCAACAAAGAGTTGAGATTCTGGGTCTGGTGTTAAGTTATGCACAGAGAGGCAGATGAAGTGTTGCCTTTGGGCTGTTGAGGCAAACTGGTTTTTTCCATGGTTTGCGCACCAGAAGTGCTGTCTGTAGGTTCATTCAGAATGTCGGTGAGGAAGTCAGCTGTAAATGAGAAGAAAGATGTAGTCTGTGGTGTAACTGTTCTGTTGTGATGTGACCCATCTGGGCGGTTGCTTTATTTACCAAAAGATCTTTGAGTATTATCCTCATCTAATCATCTTCAGTTATGTGATGAGGACATCTTGAAAGGTGTAGATTTTTGTACTTGGGGCATATGCAGATCAGTATTCCCAAGTGACTATGGCATTCTTTCACCTGATAATGCAGTTATATGGTGTTTATTGATACAGTGGTGGCAATGTTATGCAAAATAGATTATATCCTTGTTTTGAAGACCAGTGTGTATTTCCACAGAGACAAACATCGAAGTCAGCTTTGGTCACAAAGTAGATATTAGTGTCTGTATTTGTAATAGTTAGGGATATTCCATCTATTCTTTAGATATATATTAAAGAACAGAATGTCTTCACGTGCAAATAATGTTACCCTGTAATACTAGAAAAAGTACAAAATATTTTCCTGCAATGCACAAAAACTGGCCTGGGACAGTTACTTGTTCAGTCACTCATAAGCTTGGTTACAAATGCTTTCAAATATCCTGGTGTTGGATTGTTGATAAAGACCACTTATTCTATCCCCTTTGTATCCCCCTGTGTCTCCCCTCTGCCGCCTCTCTAGTATGTTTCTTGAAGATTACAGCTTGAAAGGATAATGTATCCTGTATGCCTCAGTTGGACTAAGCATGTTAGATGTGGATGAAGAATGATTTATAACTTGTTGTGGATGTAAGTAGCATGAAGAGAGCCCCACCAGTCATGCCCTCCTCCTACAGCAGAGGAGAAACTGACCTATTTGCAGTGATGCTTGTCTTTGGAAATATAGGTGCTTTGTCTGCAGGCAGCAGTGATGTAGTCTCTGCACTTTATTTCAGAAATATTAAAGAGACCATTTTTAGGGAGGTGCACAGGTGGCTTTTATTTTATTGGCACAATACCTCAATACACTTTCAACCAGCTATATGTTGCCTACAGAGCTTGCTAGTCAGCCTTTGAAGATGCTGACAGCTGGATAGTAAGAAAGAGCAGAATTTTACCACCTATGCAAACTGCTGCTTACCAGAATATGTCTACCTTATCTCTTATTTAACGGAATGTTATATCCTTCTGAACTCATTTGTGAATTCCTTAATCCAGGACACACACACCCCCACCCCCAGTTCTACGACCATGGAAAGAAAGTTTTGTATGTAAGAAGTAGAACTGTGTAAACAGCCTTAAAAGAGAATAGGAGTTGATCCCAGGTTTCTTGTGATTTTGGCTTTAACTGTTGATCATCTTGTATCTGTTGAGAATGTTCTGAAGGATAACTTGCTGTTGGTATACTACTGATGGGAAACTTACTGCCAATACTTTTTTAAAAAATTATTTCATAGTATTACCGAAGCAAGTCTAGAATTATTATCGATAATTACTATAACCAGACTCAAACTTCAAAAATACTTTCTATTTGCATAATATATTAAGTTCTCATGTTTTGTTTGAATCACATTGCAAGTACCTGAAATTTGTGAGTATAAATCATTATTTCTAGAAGAGCCGAAAGTCAATAACTGTTAAACATGAAGCCAATATGTAAGGTTTTTAAAATTTTGCAGCTGCTTGTATTTTGCAATTTAAATAAAATCAGTTAATAATCTTATCTTCTTTCCGTTGTGGTACAAATGTAGAGGTTAACTTCTTTGGGGTCCCTAAGTAGCACTAAGGTAATTTTGATGCTGCTACATTCTATTATTATTATTACAATTCCATGAGCAGAAGGAAGTTAATCAAAGAGGCAATAATGCTGATTAACTTGGTCTATTCCAATATTAAAGACTGTTAGACTATTTGTGAATAGTCTCTCCAGTGTTTCAGTGGTGAACTGAGTTGCTCTGGTATCTGAGACACTTGCCAGTAAGCTGAGGAGTGACTGAAAGAAAATTAGTATCCTATCCATGGTGCAGGACTGGCTAATCTCATTGGTATTCTTCCTGTTGTTCCTCTAAAAGATGTGTTGGTTTTTTTTTTGTTCTAGAGGCTTTAGAAATCTCTAATGAAATTGTACTTTCTCTAAATCAGAGCAGATGTAGAATTGGAATTTTTCTACCTCTAGGAACTCCAACAGTTTAAAGACTTGTTTAGTTTTTGCTTGTCTGTTTAGATGAAATGTTGACATGCAGTTGGGAAACGCTTTGCAGAGTTCTGTAGTCTGCTATGTTTTATGCATTCTGCTAGAATTGATTTGAAGGGAAGTGTGGCTTAGTATGCAAAGGGTAGTTGTCTTTTGTTGGACAAACTCTCATCCACTCCCTGCCTCTTATTTGATTTTTTTCAGTAGGGTTCTAAACCTCCTGTGTGATACTCTTTTAACTCTAGAACAATTAAGGCAATATACTTGCTAATTGCTACTGATTGCTATTACAATTTTGTTTTTCCAGCCACTCCAAAGAGTTTAGAGCTCTTGGGCTTTGGCAGTGCTACTAGTCAAAAGCACAATAATTTTGGGTAAACCTTTGAGAGGATCTTTGCTGTAGATATTGTTCACTGTAGTTGTTATCGAAATTCTTGGCTCTAATGCTACCACAGTGGGTTTGATATGAAAAAATCTATTTAAACTGTAAGTCTGCATGGACCTTCTTGCACAGTATAGTAAAGCAAAGGGGAAAACCAATGTTGTTAAGGGAGATCTGTGTGAAATTTGCTTCTTTTCATTGCTGTGGAAGTCTTTGTGTGAGCTGGAATTTGTGGCTCTCCTTCAAAACTAGCTAAGAGGCCAGATAGGGTTGGGAAGCTGCTTAGTAGGTTCTTGTCACAAACTCACCGTTTCCACGTATCTAGGAAGTGGAGTGAAGATAACTGGATAGTGCTTCTTGTAGCAGGTTTCCAGGTAAAGCAGTAAAAGGCTGTAATTAGAGACAAATCAGATCACACGGGGCCAGAGGACTTTTTTTCCCTTCAATGTCACTGCCCACCTCTCATTTCCCAGCTATGCCCAGCAGATTCCATTATGAGGTGCTAAAAATCAGTCCAATAATGCAGCTGAGAGGATTCACTGATGTGGCTTTAATGGGGGCAGTACTGAGATCAGTGTACCAGCGAGCGGCTTATTTTAATGCCCTCTTCATTGTTCTGGATTGGGGAGTTAATGTAGCCGTTTACATGCTCTGCTCCATTAATGTGGTCCTTGTAATATAATGTGGGCAGCCTTTTGCCTGGTCTCCTAGAACTAAGCTAATTTATGGGCAAGCAAAGGAGACTTTATTGGTTATTCACGCAGGGAAGTGCCATGTAAAACTAGTCCATGTTCCTTCAAGGATTTATCTGTATTCCACCATTCTCCCTTTCCCAAACTAAAACAGTCTTGACATCTCCCTGCTGTCTTCTGTCTCCCTGAAGAGTTTATATACACTGAATGAGTGTTGGAATAGACTTTTCAAAGGATGACTGTCCAAGGATTGGTGGGATTGTGTATAAAGACACATGTAAATTCCAGAGGTCTATCTCCACCGATTAAATGGACAATCTGTTATTACCAAGCAAACATTAAAATTGTAAGGAATCAAGACTTTACCCTTTTGGGAAGGAAGTACCTAATACTTAAAGGGCTTCTCTTTCCTTTACATCTTACCCCCAAGGAGCTTGGGCTTTTAACCTTCAAAGATCTGACATTTCTTAGGTCAGTTTTGGTGCTGGTGATAGTCTCTCTAAGCTTTGCACAAATTGCATTGTGTAACTAAGACACTTGGTTTTACAGTTAAAAGAGTATAATAAAAAAACTTTGATAAGGGTTTTGAAACTTACTTGTAGTAACTTCTGTAACATGGCACACTAGGAATATATATTGATACTCATGTAAAGACTGCTTATGCTTTAACCTGCCTAAGACATTTCTGTTTTTTCTGCTGTAAGAAATTTCAAACACACACAATCCCCCCCCCAAACCCACATGCACAGCACAAGTATAGGATTGTTAAACTTCCTTCCCCCACCTTTATTATATGTTATAGGTTATATGTTATAGTTATTTAGGTAATAACTACTTCTGTTTAAAAATGGAAACTGGGAGCTTGTAGAACTGCATTCCCTTTCCAGCTCAGCACCTAACCTGCTGAGTGGCCTTGGTTATCCTCTTCTCCCCTGAGAAGGGGCTTTTCTCCTGGGACTCTCATTTCTTTACCTATAGGAAAGGGATGGTACTTTATCAGGGTTTGCTTTTATTTGTAGTTGCTTTGGGATTCTTGCATTTGTTCTCTTTTTCTCTTGAATTTGAAAGATACATTTTTGTTGTGCTTGTTTTCTCAAAACTGTTGTTACAGTTATGACTTGAGGCTATTAAATTTCTTACATTTAAGGGTAATAGTTGCATAGCATTCACTGACCGGGTTTCAAAGGCATCTAGAAATAGCTCTTCTCTGGTACCACCATAAATGCTTCACTTAACTATCTTTTCATCATTGTTTTTTTACTTGTGGACAATCCTTTGAACTGATCAAGGTGGGCAGCTACAGCTCCAAAGTAGCAGTTATGATACTAACTATACTTTATAGCTTGTCTCCTTCTGACAGTTGAGTACTGTTATTAATTCAGGTTTCTTGTTTCTCCATTTCTAAGAGTATGGTGGTTTTCCAGAACCCCTCCATTTCCTCTACGAGTAGTCAGAGGGTCCAGAAGTAGTTCCCATCCATTGTGTGGAATAAGTCTTTTGGAAACAAAGACTAACCTGTCAAAACTTGGAACCTTCATTTCCTACCAGTACAGGGTTTTTTGTGTTGTGTTTTTGTGTTTGTGGTCTTTGTTTTGGTTTTGTGTGGTTTTTGTTTTCGGTTTCTCTGGGTTTTTTTTTTTTTGCGTGTGGTGGTTGGTGGGTTGTTGTTTGGTTTGTTGTTGGGTTTTTTGTTTGTTTTTGTTTTGTTTTGTTTTTAGAGTATTGTACCACTGGTTTAGCTCAAACCAGCCTTCTTTTCCCCCTCAAAAAAAGATGCAATCGGTACCAAAGATGTAGTGTTACTAGACATCGTGGAGAGAGGAATATATATCTGATTATGAGGCTTGGAATGTATTCAGTGTCCTTTAGGACTGGATACTTGCTCAGTGTGCAATTGAATGTGTTGCTTTTTATCAGAGAAGTCTCATGAGAATTCTAAGGATGGGGAGGCTGACAGGTAAACGAGCTTTGCAGAATGAAGTGCTGAGGAGCTGCTCTCAAAGAGCAAACATGGAAGTTGTATGGAGAGTTGTGTAAAGCCCAGAGATTTGTATTGCTCAGGCTCTTCAACTCTATTGACTTGTGAGGCAGTGCGTGTAATGAAGCACCTGCTGTGAAGAACTCTTGTGGCCAAATTGTAAGTATGAAGCAACTCCCTTTGCTTAAATGTTTTTTTGTTTTGTTGGTTTTTTTTTTTTGTTTTTTATTTTTTCATCATCAGTGCCTCTCTTTCAGAGATGTCCCTTTCTGCTAATAATTTTCTTTGGTGAGACAGTTGCTGTCGAGTCCTGAAAGGAGTGCCATTATTTGAGTGTCAAAAGCATTAAGTCAGAGTTTCCATTATAGTGTAGCTGTCCTTCTGGATTTGGAGCACAACATGAAAATGTTCATTGCAGTGTGGAAAAGTGATAGTACCTCTTTATAGTTTTCTTGAGCATTTTGGCATCTGCAGTACAATACTGTAGTCTGTTCTGGGTGCAGTTCTATACCAGGTAGGTGATAAACTGCAAGATCTAGAAGAGCCAATGTTGAACAGTGTCTGGAAAGATTGATATAAAAGAGAAGATCAGGAGAGCTTTACTGGAAGGCTTAAACTTATTAGAGGATATAGAGAAATGTTTAAAAGACAGGGATATGTAGGTATTAGTGAAGCATGTACTTTGGGCTACTTAACTAGTAGCAGTTGCATGGGTGTTTGCAATTGTTTGGACTCAATTATCTGTGCATTCCCTTCCAGTCTAGTGTTCCTTGGAGTGAAATCTGTCGCATAATTGCTGCCCCAAGTGTGGCAGAGAAGAGTGCCACAACAGATGTCCTCAACACTGAGAGGAGAGCGTGGACAGCCTAGCGGTGTAAATGGTGGTAAGGGGATAACGGTGTATGATAAGAGAGATTAGAACGAGCATGAGGCAGCGCTTTTTTTCCTTTTCTTTCCTGCAAGTGATGGAATCTCACTGTTGTATCTCTTCTTGAGTTAGATTTGGCAGAACCAAGAGAGAATGTTTTGTTCCCTAATCTTGCCAAAGGGTGGTCAGAGGGAGTGGGAAATTATCTGCTTACCAAATTTAGCTAAAGTTGAAGTTGGGTAAAAGATTGATATTGACAGATTATTTCTGCCTGTAAATTTAACCCAGTATTTTCCCATCTAGCCAGGGAGTTTGCAAACAGCTTTTACTGTATTAGATTTGTGTTACCTTATAGGATACCATTACCTTGTCTTTCAGGTAAGACTGCCTGCTACAGTCATCTTCCCTCCCCTGCTTTCTGCCATAGACTGGGTAGAATAGTAAAGGAGAGAACAGTTGTATTTTCAGCATCTGTGGGAATAAAGAGATAACTGCCACAGATTATTTCCAATATAATTTTCAAAAGCAGGAAGTACTTAAATATCAGTCTTGATGCCAAAAGCACTGGTTTGGTGGAAAGAAAAACGATCTTGTAAAATCATTCCTTCAGCTGGCCAAATCAAGTGTTTTTGAAGAAAGTTTTACAGAGATATGATACTGTTCCATCTATTTCTAAACTCTATATGCAGAGTGAGAAAGTTGCTGATAAGGCTGTGAAGCAGACATTGATAGTTGTAGAGATTTGCGCATCTCATTCTCATTGATTGGTGGGTTTTGATGTAGTCATCTTTCTTTGCCATTTTAAAACATTCTTCTCTGGGTTTTCTAATGAAGTTACTTTGGAGAAAACTTTTCACCAAAAGTTAATAGTAAAACTTGTAGACCAAATGAAGTTACTCTAGTGCCTGCGGACTTCAGGATTTCTTCTCACATTTTCTCCTCATCTCTCCCCTTTTCTTCCAAAAAACCATTACTTTTGAATCGGGACCATTTTTTTTTCTCCTAAGTCAGCCTTGTAAATTACACTAGTCCTATTTTGAAATTACTTCCAGAATTACAAACTATACAGGTATGTATTTCACTATTGTGCAATTACTTGTAGAGTAGAATTCACTTGCAATTATTTTGTGATCCTCAATTAAGTCACTCATGTCACCAGAAACAAAAGACAAGTGTTTTTTTTAAAAAAAAAAAAAAAGGACTGGAAGCAGACATTTAAATCTTTCAACTGCAACTGAGAAATCAAGGTTATGGTCAGAATGCCAAGGTTAAAACCCTAACTTCTGCAGGAGCATTTTTATTGCAATCAAATTTTGCTTCAAGCCCACTTGGTCGGATGAGAGTGTATGCAGGTGAAGGTGACAGGCTGCTAAAAGAAAGGCTACTTTGCATCTCAAAATGCAAGATCTTAGCTGATGTGATGACTTAAAATGGCCTGATTTTTCAGGAAGTAAAGAGCACTTTTCCAATATCTATACTATTTCAAGGGAGCACCAGCATCACATTTCAATTAATTTGAAAGTAGTTCTACCTTCAGTTTTCTCATTTTGAGACTCTAAGGAAGACTCTATCACTTGCCATAGTTGAGCATTAGTTTACCCCACAATAAACCAGGCGTGTTGGCATTTGGCTACTGCTTTTTTAAGATGTGAAGAATTCCTTTATGAGAGAATCAACTTAGTGCAGAGTGATTGGAAGTACATTGTCCCAATCAGAGCAGTGCTCAGCAGGGGCAGGTGGCAGCACTGGTTTAATACCTGACAAACCAGAAGAAAGGGTGGAGGCTCATTCCACCTTGAATGCCAATGCAGTTTTGATGCTAGATTTTTCTTTGTCTTCTTCTAGAGAAGCTAAGTGGTGTGAAGTTGTACAAGGGGAATAGTCACTGTCAGTCAGCTTCCTGGCACTCCCAAGGTGTTTACCTGACTTAGAAGCTTTGAATGCTGAACAGTCTTCTGAATTAGGATCAGATTCGTTAAGTTTCAAACACCATGGCATTTTAACTCCTCTTCAACAATGTGGTAGCAGTTCATTTAATTTCAGTGTGATTATTGGTTTTATGTTAATTTTGTAGTGGTCCCACAGCATGACTTAGTATTTATTTCTGTCTCCTAAAGTGCAATCCAATTTGCATTATTATTATTTTAGCACTATTTATAATAACTCAATACTCTAAAGGAAGCCTCTGAATGCTTTTCTTAATGCAGTATTTACCAGTGAAGTAAATTAAGCAAGCAAGCAAGCATGCTGTCTATTCTTTGTAATTTATTTAATCTGTGTTGTGGTAGGTCTACTCTCTTTCTGAAGTTTCATTTAATATGGTTTCCACATGCCAAAAAAACCAAAAGCCCAACCCAAAAAAACCCCAGGTGGGTTATGACAAATTCATTGCTATCTTGTCAGATAATTTTTATGGCATAGGTCTTTGTGGCCCAAGAAATCAACACATCTACCTTTCTGTTAGAGAAAATAGTAGAATCTGCAATGGACATCAGTAACAGGTCAGATGAGGACTTCTGGGCAAGATATTTCCTGCTTGCTTCTCTGGGGCATTGCACTATAGTGACACGAGTTGCTGTGTCAGTTCAACATCTTTACAAGAGAGTTAATGAGCCAAATTAATCCTGGATGCAACTCTACTGAAATTACTCAGAGCTTGATTCCAACTCCAATGTGGTATTTCCACTTGGTCTGCTGTGAAGAGGCATTCTGAATTTCAGGAGGAATGCAAGTAAAATGACTTGCGTTCTGCATGTGGAGTGCAGAAGATAGATAGATGACTGGCTAGTTTGCAGAACAAGTTGTGCATGCTTATTTGCTTTAGAAAAAACAGGACACCCTAGTAGTTCCTATATTTTTTTGAAACTATTACAAAATTTTACTAGATTCTAATTTTAGTAGTGTGGTTCTGCAGTGTAACAAACTGAGTTCTTGGTAATTTTAGGGTCTTTTTAGCCTGGCACTTTTGTGACTGAAAGAGAAGGGTAAAAAGAAGTTGCCTTCGCAGCAAAAACTGCAGTTGCTTTACTTTTGTTGATTTTCAAGTGTGTGCTAGGAATACAAGTAAGCCCATGTACAATTTGCACATAAATATCCAAGTATGTAAAAAATCCCCGCATGAGGTGTTAAATTCAGCAGTTAATACAAGATCATAACTGCAAGTTAGTCTTCTCAGTACACCCCTCTCATTCCTCACTCCAATAAAAATATACAGCTGTTCAAGGTAGTGCACATTTCTGATTATTTAGTTGTTCTTCCGCCGCTTTCATGTGTGTGACAAGGTTACAGAGACTTGGCTATGCTTGTGCATGTTATGTGAACAGGAGGCTAGTATTTGAATCTGAGAGCTGACTGAACATTCAGCTGTGCTTTGTGGAGCTGCCTAGAAATGCCCAGGACGCTGCTTGCCAACCCTTTCTTTGTTGTTCTGCACTCTGAAACATTATTTTCAGGTTTTTTCTGAAGAAGAGCAGGAGGTTGCTTGCAAATGCTATTTTCAGTGTGAAGGCCTGGAGCTTGTTGTTCTTTTTCAGCTTTTAAAAAAGCAATTTCCTACCTCTGTGGCTTTTTCCTCTTCAGATATCATGTTCGGACTATGTATCTAGCAAAGCATTTATTTTTAGTTATTCCTTAGGCTTCTTTATTCCCAAAGGTCTTTTTAAATAATGTAGTCTGTCTTTCCTGTCACCTATTTTGTATCTCTCTCTTTCTACCTCAAAGCCTATCCTTATTGTTTCCTACAGTGATTGTTCTTGCTGTAGGCATGCTCTCCTCTGTTCTACTTTAATATATCATTTTACACCGCTTTCTTTTTCAGTATATCTTCTCATCTTTACCTGCCCATCTGCTAGCTTCTTGTGCCTGTCTTGGTTTCCAGCTTCTCATCCGTCTTCCAGATTATCTGTACTTTTTAAAATTATTATTTCAGCATATGAGTCTGGTACTGGGAGGTGTGTTAACCAGACCATGCATTATAGGCAGAACTAGTAGCGCTAGTTCTTCCAAAAGACAAGATAAGGGAATTGTGAATAATTTGGAATAGCTTGGAAGGGATATCCTGAGCCATTCAGTCTGGGATGTTACGCAAAGTAGGTTTGACTAGGTCAATTTGCAGCACCTTGTCCAGTGAGGTTTTGAATATTACTAAAGATCTCACTGACTTGAGATTTCCACCCTTATATCATCATAAGCCTATTTGACACCTTAAAGACATACACAAAAGTTCTTGACAACCTTACTCTTGGATGCTATGGTGTTAGAGATCAAGCGCCACAAGCAGCGAGCTTTGTAAGAAGTGGCAGAGCCTTGCAAGCAGAATCCTCCACAGCATTCAGATGATTACCTGTGGCATTGGAGATAAGCAGCTGAGAGAACATTCCTTGCAGCTCCAGTAACATTAATGCAATTTTGCTTTCTTATGAAGAACTCATCACACTTACACAACTTATGTAAGTACCTTGCTATTACTATTAAAAAAAGAATCTAATCAAAGCAGAACATAAGAGCAAATTGAAAGATTAAGAGAACTGGATGCAAACATCATGTAAAAATGATGGAAAGATGCTGGGAGATGTCAAGGAGAGTATCTTGAAATGGGATTGGTAGTCATAGACAGTACTAGAATCAAGCCTTTTGGAAGCTGTGTGCTTTGGTTGCTCCATGAGGAAATCCATGGTAATAGCACAGGTTGCTGCTCTCCTGTTTGTTGGAATTAAATACAGCATAGGCATGCTTTGTTTTTCTAAAATTATGCAACATTGTTAGGGTACATGTGCCAAAAGTATGAAAAGGTATTATATAGAGGTGCAGACATCAGAAGAAAAGGGCCTGAAACAAAAGAAAAACTAAAGGGTTAGCCTTTGGGGTTTTTTTCCTCAGTGAAGGTATGTGTTTCAGCCCTTTTTAGAGCTTATCAAAACTGTCATTCAAGCCATAAATGAGGGAAAAATATTACCTTTGGTACTTTTTGTGCCTTATTTATTGTGAATGTTGAAAGTGAATTGTTGTGAATTCTGGCGAGAGTAGACAGTTTCAGTCATTTCTTCTTTGCAACTCTTCCTCTGTGTAGGCACTCGTGGGATGACTGCTTGACTTGTCCAAATTGCAAGTATTTTCTTTATCCCTAAATAATGTATTTATATGTATATTTGGTTAATGTGAACTATGGACAATAATGCCTGACCATATGCCTCAGTTTTACCAGACTTATTTGCTATACTTGAATGAATTTCTTAAGATGAAACTCACTTTATGCAAAGCATCAAAATCATGTCAGTTTAGTATACAAGTCTTGACCATACTCTCTGGGTTTTATCAAGACCTTGACTTGGTGTTAGTATAGCGGGCAGAAGCAGCTTTCATTCCTGCATCCTGACAATTAGGTGTTGAGCAAAGGGGATTTGCCTGAATTTTAGCAAGTTGGGCAGGCTGGCTGAAGAAAAGCCACTTTCTTAATGGATAGAGTTGATTGTTCCAAACTGTTTCTTCAGCTTGCAGCTTATCAGCTCATCCTAGCTATCCATGTAGTGACAAAAATCACCAATGTTTGGTCAAAAGGTTGAAGCCTTTCTATTTGCTCCGGGTCGCTTCAACTGTAACTCACACCAGTGGCACCTCCAGGCTGCAGAACTGCAGCATGAACTTCATAGTGATACCCAACTCCCATTTACTTTCAAACTGTATTCAAGTGTGTCATCCTAAAACATCTGCAGGTGTTAGATTCTGGCTCTTTAAGATTGTATCTCTTCCTTTAGGACAGACACTGTGGAAGCTGATCACAGTGGAGGTGCCTGAGATTATGTTTCTGGGCTTTGAATGCAAGAGATCTGGGGACACAGGATCTTCTTAGCAATTGGGGTTTCATTTTGTGTTCTTTCTCTTTGTTATACAATTAGTTTCTGAGCTCTTTTCACTAGCAGATCTATCTTGCATAACTTACTCTCCATGCAAGCTTTCTCCTGGTAGAGATGAAAGGCATTGGGTAGGATAGCAGAAGGCTTTTAATTTTCTAGTTCATTAGGAAGTTCAAATACAAGTTTGTTGTACATGGGTGGGGTTTTTTTCCTCAAGAATTTTTAAGCTGTTCATGTATACAAGATGTTGGGGCTGTGTTTACTGCTGAGCCACTACTTGTAAATTTTGTCAGGAAGAGCTTCCATTGTCTACAGAGGCTGATGCAAGTCTGGCTGTCAAACTAGAGCTCTAGTTAATGTGTGAAGAAGGCTTAATGAGAAGAACTGGAAACTGGGCAACATCAGGTATGTTGAGTAATATTTGCCACCAGCTCACCTGTGTTGCTTTTAGAGTATGCTGTTCTTGTGATTACTATAATATAAACTTTTTCCGGTGTGTTGCTAGGGTCCCTAGCTAATTTACTTCTTCCTGACAAGATTGGCACTCGTGGATCACAAAGATACTATGGCATGGTAAAACTTGTGATTCCCCCTGAATCTTGCAGGGACAGAGTCAGAGGCATAATTCATAAAAATGAAATTGACACAGAGGCAATGTGAGGAAACTGGTTTGGAACCACAGATTACTGCTGGTTTTACCCAGTGACTGTCAGGGATTGGAGGAGAAGTTGAGAAAGAACTAATTCAGGTCAAACAACTCTGAAGAATGTACCAGAACCTCCCAACGTATTTATGTCTTTGCCGTGATAGCTTTAATGTCTCCTAACCATACCTTGACATTGCCAGTCATCATCTGTGGGGAAAAGTAACACTCATGGCACTAGAGAAATAAACCACTTAGGCTGAGAGTCATAAACAACCATTTACTTTTGCTAAACACCCATTACAGAGAGGCATAATATTCTGCAAGAAGTCTCTAAATATTGCTGTAATGTAGGAAAAAACTATTAACTATTATTGTTATATCCAGAGAAAGATGAGTGTGAGGACTTCAGACTTCTCTCTCTCTGTGTTCTGTAATGCCTCTGCAAGAAAGAGAAATGCCTCCGATTTAGTCTATGACTATTTCAGTATAAAGTTCTTTTGAGGTCACTTGTCCTTGTATCTTTTATATATCTGTAGTGACAGGATAGTGTAAGGCATCAGCTGGAACTAACTCTGTTTTTGTTGAGTTTTGCAAGTGTAAATATGTTTTGAATGTTCCCAAGGGCTCCTTCAGCCTATCTGTAATGTTGAGGTTTTTCCCTCTGAGCCTTTAAAAATATGGTTCCCCCTCTCCGCCCCCGTCTTATTATTTGATGCACTGAATTCTTTTGAGGGTATAGATGAGTGGAGAAAGTGGAGAGAAAATTCTGAAAGAATGTGAAATGACAAGGTAATTTACAGTTTCTGATGATTGTTAAATTGGAATATAATTGATCATGATGTCCTTCCATTGGTATACCTAGATCATAGCTAGGATGCTATTTAAGCTCTTCAAGGGGCTAATGTCCAGCCAATTCATATTCTGTGTAGGATTGGCTCAGAGTCATCGGACATGAAAGAATCAATGAAAAGAAAGATTCTTATCCCTATAATATTTCCAGGGTATTCCTTTGTCCTGGTTATTGTCTGCATTTCTTTTCAAGAAAATCTTGAACTGTTTCTGCATCTTAAGACTCCCTATGATTAAGATTCACAGGTATCTGAATTGTTATAAATACATATATTGCTCCCAAATATTTTAATTTTTTTAAAGGTTTCTAATGGAATTAAAGCCTCTCTGAGCCTTGCCAATCTGTAGTCGTTTGCTGAGATGCTTTGCCACTTGGGTCTCTGTCATTTATGAATGAGAGAGACTGCATGGTGGGACTGTTCACTGTATTCTGACCAGTTGTGGTTCTGTTAAACATCCAGTGTGTTGCCTATATGGACATAAGGTATACTGCAAATAGAGAAGGAGCAGAAGGAGGGGGTGGTAGAGAAACTTCAGGATCAGCTCACCAGGAAAATTGACTTTCTTTTTGCTTAGCATCTCCCCACCGTGCTTTCCCACACACATGCACATACTTCTTTGCTTCAGAGTGGTGGCTGGTAGAAACCTTCCTTTCATTAATGAAAGCCAGAGTGAATCCAGCCTTATGCTACAATTTCATCCCAAATACCAATGACAAAAGGTGATAGACCTGTTCAGATAGTTAGTTTGAGCTGTAGTTCTTGTCCTCATGAAACTGGATGTTAACTGAATGTAAAAGGTACAGGCATAGCAGGGGTCTGGCCTAAAGCCAGAGAAGTGATTGTGTAGCATTAGTGTCAATCTTGCAGCCAGAAACAATTATTTTTCCTTGAGTGCATGTAAATTCTGGTTATAGCAAAATAAATGCCTTCTATACTAGCTGTGGTCACATGCACAAATCATGTTATGTCAATAAGGGGGTTGACACTGTCAGGAAGGAAATTGAAAACTGGAGCAAACAAGCCTTGGTTAAGAGGTTTAGGCATTTCCCTGCACAGTCTTGCAATTTGACTTTATAAGTAGTTCCCAGTATTCGCTCAGGGTGAGAGGACTGCAGGAGAAGTGTCTTCATGCTTTCTTTTTCAGAGGAAATCTGTCAGGTCAGATGCAGTGGAGATAGGAGATACAGCCTTTTTTTCTCTGTATAGGGGCTTATGGAGAAATGGAGGTGTCCAGGCTTCCTCCTGCTGAGAGGCCCTGGGGGTTGCAGTGTTCATGTTTAATAACTGTGACTGGGAGGGCTTGAGCTGAATGACTGCTGTGGTGAGAGGCACCTGCAGAGAATGTGGGTGACTTAGTATGATTACCTGTTCAGGGGAGACTTGATTTCCTCCATGTTACTCTGCGGTATGGTGCCGGTGATGGGGCTGTAGCAGCCATCTCTGCTATGAACACGGGTGAGGAGCGTAGGAAGCATTTTTGACAAATCTTTCAGTATGAAGACCAAAAGAATCAAGGTTAGTTTCGTAAGGGCAAGCTCTCTTTTTCTACTGATGTTTATACGTAAAATCTACCTGTTTCTTCAGGGATCATTCTGTAAGAGATTATACTGTAAACATCCATACCATTTTAAGAATACATTCCAAAAGAATAACTTGGATGGAAAGGGCATCTGTCTCTAGTGTGTTGCAGAACATTACTGCTCATTGTACAGCAGAGCTGCTGGTCAGCTGAAGCTCATAGACCTGAAGTTGATCAGGACCAGTGTTCCCAGGTGATGATACAGACTTGTGGTTGATGGTTTTGATGTCTGATGCTAAGAATATTTTTATGTACGTTGGTAGGTAGATTAGCTAAATAAATATTGATAAATAGGGACATTAGTCCATAAGCTTTGCCCAAAGTAGTCAATTTTATATGCAGTTTCTCTGAATAGAGGTTTTTCTCACAAATATTTTGTATTTTCAGCAGTAGTATTGCTGAAAGCAGCTGCCAAGTAGAACTAGATGAAGTGTTTTCATTTGAACAGTTTATTAGCTGAAAAGTGCAGATTTATGTTGACTACATCTATTTATGAATTTAGTTTGAACTTGGCAAGTGTTTATGAAAAAGGAAATGGCAAACAAAAATATGATGGTATTTAATATAAAAATATTTTGACTTTTCATTTTTAACAACGTCTCAACATTTAATTTATTCTAAAATTATCTCCTTTCCCAGTCAGTGAAAATACAAACTTGTGGCTACCAGTGAAACAAAATGTTTTCATAGAACAATTTAGGTTGGAAAAGGGTCTCTGGAGGTCTGCAGTCCAACTCACTGATCAAAACATGGCCAGCTTTTAAAAATTTTTTTTTTTTTTTTTGGTCACTTCAGACCTCCTTCTGCGACTGCAGCCTTTAAATGGTGATTGAAGGTGTTCCTGCATTGACAGTGGCTGGCTCCCCCAGTACATTTGGATGCAGCCTTTCTGGTCCCATGAATTTATATATTTCAGAAACTTTGGAGTCCTGAGGGCAAACCTTGCCATTGAATGCCACAACAAAGAAGGCACTGACGGAGTACTTCAGCCCTTCTCAGCTTTGAATTTCGAAAGCTCCATGCAGAATTGTTTCTGGGTTGTTTTTTTGGTGGGCAATTTTTGGTCCAAAAAAAACAAGGACGCTTTCAGATTGGCCTGAAGTGATTTTCATTTCCTTCCTGTGTTTCCAGTTTGTTCACTGAACCAAAAAAGCCTCCTGTTCTTTGTATTCCTCAGGTGCCAAGTACGATCTGTGCCGTGGCAGCACCTCTGTGGTCCAATTCTTGTTCTGCACACATGTGTTTGCATATAGTATAAATATTCACCTTAATGTCATAATCTGATATAGATGGTATTATATTCTGTCAGATAGCATTATTCAGTAGATAATCAGATGTGGCTTACAGAAGAGGAAATTCACAGAAAAGGTGCTTTTTTTGCATTTCATTTGTTTATATGCTGAAGGGGTATTTCTTTATCTGTTGGTGAGAGACCAGATGTTTTGTGCATCATTTTTGATTATGTGGCTATTGCTTAGTTGACTATAAATATAAAAGACTAAATTTGCTGATCCAGATGGCTGTCCTAGACTGGTGTTCCGATACAAATAGTCTTTCTATTGTTCTTTGCATGAAACTATGTGCCTGCATTTGACACGTCATTAAAAGTCAGCATCAGTATAAAACTAGAAGCTGTTTTGCTTTCTGATGCTAGCGATGTTGAACAAGAAATTGGAAACCCTTTAATTCCAGCTCATCACTGTAGTACTTGGCACTTCTTTTACTCTCTACCTGCTTGAAATTACTACAGTGACATTAAGTGATTTTAAAAGTGACCCAGTTGCCCGCAGGCTTGGCTTACAGGTAAAACTTCATTTACCTATTTGATATGAAGCATGCTTTGCATTATCCAGACATTTAACAACTTTAAAACTGGACTTGGGAGTGAATGAAGGGCGATGTATCTATAAATACTTCACTTCCTATCAAACTGGAGGCGAAACAGAGCCGTGCTTTGCCGTTTACCGAGACTTTGAATTTATGTGTTTTACCGGAGCGATGTGCTTTACAGTTCCCGTTCGGCACCTCTGACAACCAAGCCGCAATGGGCTTCATGCGGACCGCGTTTATTAAAACTGAACCGCTGTCGGTTTGAGATACTGCTAATGTGAGTCTCTCGCATTGAGATACTGCTAAACTTCGCAGTGAGAAGGGGTCAGAACTTAACCGATTTCTTCCTCTTCCCGGAAAACAGGAAGGGCGGAGAGACAAAACCCGCTGCCGCTCGAGAGCCAACGGCGGGGGGTCTCAGCCCGGGCTGCCGGCGGCCGCGCTGGGCGGTCGGGCGGTGCGGGGGGAGGGGCCGCTCCGGGGCTTCGCGGCCGCGGGCGTTGCGGGCGGCCGCTAGAGGGCGCCAGAGTGCAGGGCGGAGCGGAGGCCGCCGTCGCCCCGCGGGCGGGTCCTAGCGCCCCGTCAGCGGCGGGGGGCGTTCCCGCACAGGCGGGGCCGCGGTACGCGGTGGGTCCTGAGGGCCGAGGCGGGGTGGCGGTTGGGCCGGCGCGGTAAGAGCTGGCGGGGATGGCGTGTGTGAGTGCGAGTGAAATGGTCGGAAGGCACGGGGCTGGGCCTCTTGCTGGTTTGGGGTGGCTTGTTGTTGGTCAAAGGGCAGCTGGGTAGGCCTGGTTTCAAGCCTGTTTCCTTCTCTGTTTTCTTTCCCTTTCACCTTTTGGTATGGGCTAGGTGGGGGGCAGGGCAGATGCCAAAGCCATTGCTGTCCTCTAGACGCTGAAGTGCTTTGGTAGCCGATGTCACCAGTAAGGAAATCGGATGTTAAGACTCAAGTCGTGAGAATAGCATGCAGATCTGAAGCATTAGTATTTTACTAAGCGTTCTCCCGTATTAAAAGATCCTTTAACTATTCAGTCATAAATGCCAGGCCGTTGACTGGGGAAAGTTTCATGGCCCTCTGTTTTGTACAGGCCACCCAGCTCCTTCCCAGACTGCTGGGTGGAAATGCTGTACTTGGTATAAGCTCACAAACTAGTGAGAGGGAGCAGTTTAGGAACCAGTGTCTAAACTGTTCATTACCAATACAGATTATAAAAACCAAAACAAAACCCCCCAAACTTGGCCCATGGTCCTGCAGAGTATTACACAGTGTTTTATTCTAGAAAACCCTAGTGAGATCAGACTAATACATGTCGTGGTTTAACCCCAGCCAGCAACTAAGCACCACGCAGCCCCTCACTCACCACCCCCCCCCCACCCAGTGGGATGGGGAAGAAAAATCGAGAAAAAGAAGTAAAACTCCAGGGTTGAGATAAGAACAGTTTAATAGAACAGAAAAGAAGAAACTAATACTGATAATAACACTAATAAAATGACAACAGTAATAATAAAAGGATTGGAACATACAAATGATGCATAGTGCGATTGCTCACCACCCGCCGATCAACACCCAGTTAGTCCCCAAGCAGTGATTCCTCCGCCCCCACTCCCCCCAGTTTATATATGAGACATGACATCACACGGTATGGAACACCCCTTTGGCCAGTTTGGGTCAGCTGCCCTGGCTGTGTCTTGTGCCAACTTCTTGTGCCCCTCCAGCCTTCTTGCTGGCTGGGCTTGAGAAGCTGAAAAGTCCTTGACTTCAGACTAAACACTACTTAGCAACAACTGAAAACATCAGTGTGTTATCAACATTCTTCACATGCTGAACCCAGAACATAGCACTGTACCAGCTACCAGGAAGACAAATAACTCTATCCCAGCTGAAACCAGGACATATGGCACTTACAGATGAAAGTATTTGTTTCTATAAAAACCTGACTCTTGAAGAACCACTACTTTCAAGATTTGGGAATAACAGTCTTCTGAAGTCTAATCCTCATTCTCCAGGCTTGGCTATTGCCTTGAATAATCAGTCAAACACTTACTTCCCCCATTAAAGTTCTTGGGGGTGTAATGAACTAAGTGATGGCATTTGTTTTTCCAGGCTGATTCTACAATGGGATTGCAAATCTTAGTGAATCATCCTAAGGTGTGTTATCCTTTTTCATTTATAAACAAACAAAAAAAACCCCAGCACCCCCCAACCAAAAACCATTCTTGAGAGCAGTGCTTATTGCCCTTGAAATCAAGGGAACTGTATAGAACATAAGACTCTTACCCTATATAGTAGTCTTGATCATCTGTATCGTGGCCCGTGTTAGCACTCTGGTGCTATGTCCTGGCAAACTATTTTCCTCGACTGATTGACACTGGAGACTTGATGCTAACTTCTAGTTACTGTGGTGCTTATCTTGCACTGATTCTAGAATCTATAGATCCAGGTTTCAAATGAATCTGTAAATATTCTGTTGCCATCATAGTTTTTAAATAATATATTTGCTGATGGATGGACTATATAAGTGTTAGTGGCGTTACAGCATTTGTTTAGCGTAGGATCTGACTGCCTTCTAAACATGCATTCTCACAGTGCTCTTGTGACTGACAGAAATAAGAGAGAAACACTGGTTTGTTCAACATTGCAGCACACCAGCTGTTCACCAGACATTATGGGGAAAAATATGCAGGGAGAGAGGTGAGTATAATCTGCCCAACCCTGTAATGACCACTACCTCTGCCAACAGACAACCAGAGAAGGAAATAAAGATGCTGTGGGGATTTTGTGTTAAGTTTTTTTTGTGTGTGCCTTCTAAAAGGCAACACAGAAGTAATGTTTTCTTAGAGCAAAAGGATGTCTTTCCAGACTTGTGATGGAAAACAAAGTGTGTTTGTCAATAAGCTTTCAGCAGGAAATGAAACTCCCAGAGAGTTGTTTGTGACCAGCTCATGCCATTAATCAAATTCTGCTGTTTTTACAACTTAGCCAGAGGCCAACATATACTATTGCTTGATAGTCAAACCACCTTATTGCTTAAATGTCTCTGAAACAGCTTGAACTAATACCTAATCCCAATATATCTAGGTTATTTTTCTTTAGAAACTTCACAATTCTGGCTACTACTACTACTATTTTAAGTGTGGTGCATAAGAATTGATAATCCTTGTAACCAAGATGGCTGACGAACATGCGTGGGCATGAATTGATCTTGGGAGCTGTAAAGTCACTGCTTCCCTTTCTTGTGCTTAATTCATTATTTATACTCTGATAATGCTGTCAGAGCTCTGGTCTTTTTAAAGTGAGCATTAACTTCTCTGTGTTGGGCAAGAAAAGGAGACCCCCAAACACTAGTAGTACCTTTCCAGGAATAAGTCTACTTCCTGATGGGAAGAGATCTGCTGGCTTTCTGTTTTCTTTCTCCTGGTCTGTGGCTCTTTCATGATGATTCCTTCCAAATAATTATCTGGTGTAACCCTATCTACTTTTAGTGATGCTAGAATTAGCTGTGGATGTTGTATGAAATATACAGGATTTGTATGAAGGTATACATATGAAATTGAGTGACTCAGGGAGGTATGTTTGAGAAGAGGCATAGTATCAGTTGGGATAACAGACAGTGTTTGTCATTGGGAGCTCTTGGGGCAGAAAGGTGTGAATATGTTTTAAAGGCACATGTGCTTAGCTTTATCATTTTCTCCCCTTTTTCTCCCAAGGCATTTTTTTCTTTTGCATACTCCTTAGCTGACACGAAAGCTGTGACTTTAAAATCTGAATTTCAAAGGAGTTCTCAATATTTGCCTTGGATGCCATCTTTATCTGTAAATCCCACACTATAGTTCTGTCTGCGCTGCTGATCTCTCAGTTTTCTAGAAGCAGGTGATCCTTGATAGCTCCTTTTAAGCTAAATAAGGAGTCTCTTGCATGTAGGTCTACATACCGCTTGTCATCCTTCTCATCTGGGTTTCTCAGTTCAAGTAAAAGGAACCAGTGTGTGCTACCAGTAGACTGGAGTTTGGTGGTGTCTGTAAAGCATCTGAGAAGGACTTAAATCAGTGGATACAGATCTTGTTGCTATGACTCAGATGGGTTTCTGCTAGCAGGGTCCCAGTTCTTTTGGGAGTATGCAAAAGAGCTGCTGAGAGGTTTTTGGAAATAGAAGGGTTAAGTGGCATTAAACAAATTATTTGCAGCTAGATTTCTAACCAGCTTCTTCGCTGCTGGATGTGTCTTCATCTGTAAAATCAATAGTCAGTGCAGATCTGTCTTCCAAATTCCAATCAGGTTTTATCCAGCTTTGCAAAGTTCGCTAAAGGGAAAGGAAAACACTTATTCAAGAGGAACTGAGCTTTTGGTATGATGCTTTGGGCAACACAATTTTGTCCCAGTTTCTGCCTCATAAAATGTTGTTAGCAATATATCCCAACCTTATTTTGAGGATGCATTAGCATTGTAGTGTCTTGGAAAAATGAGGAATTCTGTAAATGGTAAGATATAATTGAAAGAGCACAAGTCTTATGAGGAGTGGCTGAGGGAACTGGAGCTGTTTAGTCTAGAAAAGAGGGGGCTGAGGGGAGACCTTATCGCTCTCTACAACTACTTGTAACGGGGTTGTAGTGAGGTGGGTGTTGGTCTCTTCTGTTGGGTGGCTGGAGATAGCACAAGAGGAAATGGCCTCAAGTTGAGGCAAGGGAGATTTAGGTTAGATACTAGGAAATTTTTTTTTACTGAGAGGGTTGGCAAACATTGGAATGGGCTGCCCAGGGAAGTGGTTGAGTCACCATCCCTGGAGGTATTCAAAAAGCGAGTGGACAGGGTACTTCAGGACATGGTTTAGTGGGCATGGTTGATGGTTGGACTCGATGATCTTGAAGGTCTTTTCCAACCTAAATGATTCTATGATTCTATGAAAGGCTTAGAGGATGGCAACCAAAAAGAAGGTTTTTAACTTACAGCTTGAAGAGAAAGGACAAGGGGGCATTTGGAGAGACTGTCTTATGTCTATAGTCCTTGTATAGGTCAATTCAGTAAAACTTGCCCATAAAAGTGTTTTTACTGGTCATACTTGTTATCTGGTATGCAACCTGGAAATGTATAGTCATTACTGAAATGTGGCTTACCTTAAATAGGTAGAATACATACCAGTGCTCTATCTATGAAGTATCAGGAGGAATTTCAGTCAGGATGGTATCATCTGTGTTGCCACGTGGTCACTATCTTGTGCTAAGCATTCCATGGAAGCGTTTGATCCTTCCTCAAGAGCTTCTTAAGCAAAGTAGAGAGACTCTTGCACGTAGGTCCAAGTATCATTTACTGTCCTTCTCACCAGAGTTTCTCAGTTCAGGCAAAGGGGACCAACATGCATTACCAGTTATGTATGCATAGTTTACTGGTAACATCTGAAACCACAAGGTCTCCACTTGCAAATTTTTGTTGCTGTTTGTATTTGTAAATAGTATGACTTACATGCATCTGATGTTCTCCCTTCCAGTACACATGGGGTTCTTGGTAGACTTATAAATACTGGCTAATATGCAATGGAGAATTTAAAAACTACTCAGCTGGCACCATAGCTCGAAAAAAGAGTGGCAAACTTCACAATGGAGGTAGCATTGTAAAAAGAAAACTAAACCTCAAGAGCATATGCAGTGCTTTGCATCCCCTGCAGAAGACTGGAATCCTGCTGGTTTTGTAATCATAGTTGGATGTAATTTCTGTGATGCTGACTGTTAGGCTCTTAGGAGGTTGCAGCTAGTTCATATAATAGTCCTAGCAAATGTGGAGATAACTTTGTGTGCATTTGTAACACCTCAGGCACTCAGGTGCCTTTAAGGAAAGGTACCTTAAATGAGAAATTCGGGTCCTCCGAATGTGTGATGCCGCTGGTCTTTGCCCTTGGTATCTGAATAAAGAAGTGTTGGTAGCAGCATTATCTTCTGTTCTTATACTGTGCTCTTAGTGAGGACTGTGCAGTGTGTCCTAAACTACTTTTTTTTCTTTTCTTTAATGTAATATTTGGGAATGGAGCTTCAAAGATCCAGGTTTTGCTTCCAACTCAACTGTCTGTTCAACTGTCAAATGTGTCTTTGGGAAGAGGAGTCCCTTTCTTTGCTGTTGTTTTCTGTGTTCTGAAAGAGAGGGACAAAGATGCTATCCTATTGTTAGAAAGGTGTCTGTGATGCTTTCAGGAAAGACGTATATCTGTGATTACTGTAAGGCACTGTATTGCCACATCTCAACTGATTTGTCTTGCTTTCTTCTGATCTTGCTTTTCAGACTTAGATGAGAAGTAGCTGCTATAATATTTCAAAGAAAACCCCAAAACCCCACAAAACAAAACAACCCCCTCAAACCAAACCACACCACAAAAAACTCTACAACAGTAACCAGGTAATACCAAAATTCAAATAATTCCTTCCAATGAAGTAATAGAGGCAAGTAGAGCGTGAAAAGACTCACCAAATGGGATGATAAAGGCTTCTCCAGCCTGCTCTAATGTAGTTCCTTATTAACATAACAGAAGTGAAGAACTTTTCGGGGTACTTGGTTTAGAGACTCAGAGCAGAAAAAACACAAATCAAATGTATGAGTAGTTTGAATCTTGTCCAGGCAATAGGCAGCCATTATATGCATGCCTGTGTGATACATGATATGGCTCACTCCCGTTGTCTCAGCCTCATCTCCAGCATCTTTTTCTCACTATCATTATGACTAATGTAGTATTTATGTTGAGATTTGAAACTAAACAGGAATAGAAACTCCAGTTGTCTTACTGTTGGTAGCACGGTCCATCTATGTGTCAAGTAAGATATGTTGATGTGATTAGTGAGAAGCTGTTTGGTTTTGGTACCTGTACTATTACATCTACCCAGGAATAAACAGAAGAATTAAATCTCTAGCTTTGTCACACCTGCATCTGGCTTTGATTAGCACTGCATCACTGGAAAGCTAATAAAATGTAAAGCTGTTCTAAAACAGGATCTCGTGATCTCTTTATTACTGTTGTGGTCTGTAAAAGTCTGTGCATAATTGTTGCTGTAATAATTTGTTTAAAATTCTGCCCTATGGTAAAACTCTTTGAGGTTTTGCATGTTTCTTGAGCCATAGACTAATTTCTTGGGTGGCAAACTGCATCCATTAAATGAACATACCTGAAGTGAACAGAAATTTGCTATTAAGGGAGCGAATCTGGGTGGAATTTCTAGAGTTATTTTATTCATCATTGAGGTGTAGTCATCTTCAAAACAAAATATATCGGCAGGTGAAACTCTGGAAAGCAACACTTTGAGTACTGTAATTCCTTTGTACTTATATGAAACTGTCTTAAGTAGCAGCTTTAGTGAATGGGATTGTTTCCCTCTAGCGGCTGCTCTCTGTAGTCCATGTAAGTAGCAGCTGCTCCTGTGCTTGCCTTGTTGCCTTGCTTACACTAATAGTTCTCTTGAGCTTTGCTCTCTGAAAATCTAGTGTGTACAAATATTTCCTTAGGCAAATTGTGGAAGAGTCACAATATAGTAGTGTCTCAGTTCTTCATACCTATGCCGAAGCTTTTGTTGCCCTGATCTGTTAGGAACAGAAGTATGTGATGTTCTGGCCAATGTGAAGTGTTTCATATGACAGCCCTATCTAAAAACAAAAGCAGAGACAGTCTGACTGAAATCACTTTGAAGTTAATTTAATTAAACTATTGTAAATCTTAATTTTAAAAGCATGAATACTTGATTTTTTTTTTTCATACTTCCATGTCTTTTTTTGACCTCCCCACTGGTTGTGAATCTAAAATAAAATTCCTTTCCTTAAAAGTGGAAATAGCTCCCCCAATAAAAATAGAAAACTATCTATTACCATTAAAAATGAATAATATCTTGAACAGATAATATAAACCTTCATTTTCCTTTTAAATGCTGAAAACTTTTTCATTTGGCTTGAAGTTGAAACATTTTGAATGTTTTCTAAGTTGGAAGAACTGAAACATCCTTTCACTGAAATTGTAATCTCCTATTTAAAGCCTTTTAGAGGGGATCAATTTTCTGTTAGCACAAATGTTTTCCTGATGTCTGTTAAAAATCATTCAGATGTAGAGATACACAGGAGTTATGTAGTCTGTAAAAGTGTTAAAATTCAGCAGCAGTGAAATTCAGGCAAACAAAGAGAGTAAGCCACAGCCCTTGATAGAAAAACCTAGACAGAAGTACAGTTTGTGCCAGGTGTGACCTGTACCATATAGACAATCAAATTGTCGTCGTCTTTGTTCTTAATCACAAATTATATTTGCATCAGGGAAAAGACACACAACATAACTTCTGCACTAAGTTTTATGAACCTTGTGAACAAGCTGCAATCATGTTGAATGCTGCCTGAATCCATGTTGAGTCTTATTACAGCCATTGGTCAGGGTGTCCGTAAATGAAAGCAACAGTCATTCAGTATGGTGCTATGTGAATTTATAGCAAAAACAAGGAACAGTTTGTTTTATTTTTTAAATAAGAGCTTTTTTTTTTGTAAAGCTATTTTGAAATAGATTGTATCCTAATATTTAAACCCAGCTTAACTTATTTTTTTATCAAGTGTATAGGGAGATGGGTGTGTTTCTGAGAGAACTAGTAGGGTAGTCTTGCTACTTTCCATTTATTTGCTGAGTTAATTCCATGCACTTGATTAGTTTGGCTGTTGGGGGAGGGGAGGATTCTTGTTTGCACTTGTGAGGCTATTTGATTCTGTGGGTTTTTAAAGGATTTTTTGTGTATGCTTTTTTTTACTGCTGTACGAATGTAAATAATTAAACTTTGCTTCTGGGTAGGCTGGTATAAATCATGCTCAACTTTATTGATTTCCCAGTGAAGCCATGCTGTAAAGCTGTAAACATGACTTTTCTGTAAGCCCTGCTAAAAGCATTTGTTTCAGAAGTGTACGTTATGTTTTGTTTAACGTGGGGTGGTACATGGAGGTGATCCTGTTCCTTGAGGAAACGGAAAGGTCGGTGCAGGTAAGGACCCCAATGAAGGTATTGACTCTAGGGAAGTGCAACTGCTAATTCCTAGTTGGCAGCTAACATTTTCTTGAAAAGGGGTCTTCCAAAACCTGTATATGAGCAAAACAAATGTGTAGATATGTGAATATGTGTTGATTTGACTTGGATATCTACATAAACGTCTGCAGTGTACTGAGAGCCTGGGATTGCTAGTTGTTTCCTAGCAATTAACAATGCTCCTGGAGTTGGACAGTGGATCCTGGTAAAGAAAAAGACCTTCTTAAAACACTTTGTCTATACTAGTGCTGCCTGAAAACACTCAACAAAATTTACACTACTGACTTATTCAACCAAGACCGAAAGATACTGGAGGTTTTCAGAGCAGTTGCCAGCTCTGCTTTTGAGCCATGCTCGTGTTTTGATATTTACCCTGTCCTTTGTAGGAACTTGCCATATATCAGGAAGCCATAAAGGTATTTGAATAACTGGCAGAGTCTTTCCTTAAACCCATTTCTTCCTCCTTCCCTCCTTCCCCTACCTCGTTCAAATCTGCCTACAGAAATTTGAGCTGAATATCTTTGGACCTAGACTATCTCCTGCCTGTCTCTTGAAAAGACAATATATGGAAAAGAGAATTCTGTGTTTAATATGGTAACAGCTACAAAAATATCTGCCGTATCGCATAACTATGCATAATTATTTCATGTATATTACTAAATATCCAGTCTGTATATATAAGACAATTATCTTCCAAAGCACCATTAATATAATTGGGGATGAAAAACAGGTGGGGCATTGGCTTCATAACCTCCCTCCTCTGTGCCACGCTGTTAGGGCTACAATGTAGAATCCTGCTCTGCAGCTCTACTAGTCACACCTGAATATTCTTTAGGGAATTCCTGAATAACATCTAAATAGGGTGGATCGGTTTGTAAGCTTTGAGAGAATCTACCCAGCTTGTCCTGGGATTCATTCTCATGTTTCACAAATCTGTGCGCATATTTTTTTCACAGTGAATCACAACTACTCTGGTCATTTTGTAAAAGTGTAAGTAAAATCAACCAATGCCTCCCCTTTTGCCCCCTTCCCAGCCCCTCCCTGCCTTGCAATGCTTTTGGCATTCCTGAGGGATTTCACCCTGTATAAAACAGACGCAAAAATGCATCTTACCACTGAACAAAGCTGAGATGGCAGCTGAGCATTTTAATTAAAAAGAAAAAAGTAGATTAAAACCTTTTTATTGTTACTGAGAGTCTTCTCTGAAAAGCATTAGTGTATCACTGGTTATTTATCATTATAACTGTAATGAGGAAGAGCCTTTTCCATTCTCATCAATCTGGCAATGTCATTTCTGGTCATCTCTTCTGCCGTTCTGTGAACGTGAACGTTTGACCTCTTCTGTAATGTTGGATAAGATATGCAATAATGAAGATAGCCTGGTTTCATGAAGGTCATTTTAATCATATAAATGGATCAGATAATGACAGCCTGCACCAAGGGTGAAAGCACACTTTGATCCATCTGTGAGGAACTGGTGAGGGGATTAACCCTCTTTCTGCTTTGGCTTTCATAGGACAGAAATTCTGTGCTGTTAACCACTGAGCGTGGATTACAGCTGGTGTTTTCAGAGCTATTGTTTTAACTGCATCCCTCTAACCAGTTGTTTGTTCTAAATGAGGGAGTTCTTGGGGGCCAGATGGAAAGCAACTTGGCATTTTTAGAAGGCATGAACTACTCTTCCATTCTTTATACTTTGGCATGTTTATTCTTGGCAGTTTTATATAGTCTATTTGGGCCAAGCTATTAATTAGAAGCAGTGTACCTTTGATATAGAGATAATAATTGGGACATCCTGGGCAGATGGGGTGGAGTTCTTCCATGTTTGAAGGGATATAGTAGTTGTTTTTTATGAATAATATGTACACAAGTTTTGAGTAGGTGTCAAAGGATTCATGAGAGCATGAGGAGGAGTTGCTGCAGCTGAATCATGTAATACTTTCTCAAGAAGCCTGAACTGCATCTCAGCTAATGTGCAGAATATGGGGATGCCTGAGAGAGATAGTTTTTCTTCTGATTAAGTAGTGTTTGCCACTGCAAAGCACCACAGGAATATGTACTAGTCTCCCTCATTTCAGTTTGAAAACGAGAGGTAGTAATGAATTCTGTATGATATACAGTTCTGCAGAGGACATTAGGAAGGGGAATAGAATGACCAAGAAGGCCAGAGATACCTGTAGGAGCCATGCTCTGGCAGCTTAACTATTAAGGAATTGCTACAGTAGGAACTTCCTTATTCTTTTTCCTGTTATGTTGTCTTTTACTCTTCTCACTCTTAAATAAATTGCAAAAATTACCTAATGCCCAACTGCCATCTCATCCAAGGTTAGTGTTTCCAGGCACCCAGCTGTGGTGGGTTGACCCTGGCTGGACACCAGGTGCCCACCAAAGTGGCTCTACCACTTCCCCATCCTCAGCTGGACAGGGGAGAGAAAAATACAACAAAGAGCTTACAGGTCGAGATAAGGACAGGAGAGATCATTCACTAATTACTGTCATGGGCAAAACAGACTCAGCTTGGGGAAAATTAACTCAATTTATTACCAATCAACCAGAGTAAGGTAATGAGAAATAAAACCAAATCTCAGAACGCCTTCCCTCCACCCCTCCCTTCTTCCTGGGCACAACTTCACTCCTGGATTTCTCCACCAAGCCCCCCCAGTGGCACAGGGGAATGGGGATGGGGTTTATGGTCATCACACTATTTTCTGCTGCTTCAGCCCTCCTCGGGTAGGGCCCATCACACTGTTCCCCTGCTCCAGCATGGGGTCCCACCCACGGGAGACAGTCCTCCACGAACTTCTCCAACATGGGCCATTCCCACGGGCTGCAGTTCTTCACGAACTGCTCCAGCATGGGTCCTTTCCACGGTGTGCAGTCCTTCAGGAGCACACTGCTCCAGCGTGGGTCCCCCACAGGGTCACAAGTCCTGCCAGAAAACCTGCTCTGTGAACTCCTCTCTCCACAGATCCTCAGGTCCTGCCAGGAGCCTGCTCCAGCGTCACAAGGTCACAGCCTTCTTCGGGCACCCACTTGCTCTGGCATGTGGTCCTCCAGGGGCTGCAGGTGGATATCTGCTCCACTGTGGACCTCCCTGGACTGCAGGGGGACAGCCTGCCTCACCAGGGTCTTCACCATGGGCTGCAGGGGAATCTCTGCTCCGGCACCTGGAGCATCTCCTCCCCCTCCTTCTTCACTGACCTTGGTATCCGCAGGGTTGTTTCTCTTACATGTTCTCACTCCTCTCTCCAGCGGCTGTCTCTCTCTGTCCCAAATTTTTTTCCTTCTTAAAAATGTTATCACAGAGGCGTTACCACTACCGCTGATTGGCTTGGCCTTGGCTGGTGGCAGGTCCGTCTTACAGCCGGCTGGTATGGGCTCTCTCGAACTCAGGGGAAGCTTCCAGCAGCTTCTTACAGAAGCCACCCCTGTAACACCCCGCCCCCACCCCCCACCCCCCCCACCCCCCCCCCGGCTACCAAAACCTTGCCACACAAAACCAATATACCAGCTCATAACCTTGCTGCAAGAGTTCCTTGTCTTTCCTCATCTTTTATTATAAAAAACTGTTGCACAAAGGGAAGATAGACATCTTTGACTTTTTTCTCTGTCCAGCTAACCACCTGCTTTGCTTTCTCCTACATCTGTATTATCCTAGTTGAAAGCTGATGAAGGTGCAGATAGCTTGAAAGGAGGGGGAAAAAACCCAACCCTACAAAACTACAAAAACCTCACCAACTTTGGTCTTAAGTACTTGGTTCTGTGTGTTTAGCTGTAAGACCATAGAAATGCCTTACTGGGTAGGAGATGGTACTTAGGGAGAGCATTATCCTTCTGCTACATATGGCCCACTTCCTTTCTATTCTCCCTAGCGTCTGCAACTGTTGGATTAGGAATCTTCAAGTTGTCTTATCAAAATTGATCACACGTGTCTATTAACAGCACATGTAGTAATCATGCTCAATGAAATGAAGTTTAGCATCCAGTTGTGGGAGTCCCTCTATACATAGTTCCTGGAACCACTTGGAATTCAATGGGAGCTTACACAGGGAGCAGCAGTTAACGGACAGTGTGCAAATGAAAAATGGGGTCACAATTTTGCTGCTTTTCAGGTCAACCCACCTGCTGCATAAATGTCTTGAAAGCATTTGGAAAAAAACCAATTTAAATAGTTTGTTTAGAACTTTTTTAAACTCAAGTATGTCTGGTTTGAAAAACTTACCTGAATGCTCTTGAGTATGCTCACGTATTGAATTTTTGTATGTGGTGTTATTTGGGTAACCCTGCCAAGAGAAGCCAATGCCCATCGTTGCATACAAAATACAGACTTGTGAGTGAAAAAAAAAAAAAGTATTAAAAACTCCCCCCTGCCTTTTTTCCTACTGATAAAATATTAAATTGGCTGATCAAGACATGGACTTGAATAACATGGAATAATTTATATCTGCAGTGCTTAATTTTCAAATTTATTAGCCCAAACTATTAACTATTTACTTCTAAATAGCAATCTCATTTGTAGACAAACTTATTTGCTTGGAAAAAGAAGTTGGAAAGCTGACACTTTCCACTTACTTATTTGTGAATTGGTTAAGCTACATTCTCTGAGAATCTAGTCAGATAACTTCTGTTGGTGTCAGTTTGGTTTTGAAAGTGTTACAGTGGCCATCAAGCTAGCAGTGACAAGCCAAACCAGCTTGTTTTGGCTGACCCTTATTTTGTCAGGCCAGGGTTGAAAAGTGGAAACTAGAGGGTCAGAAACTTTGAGTTACTCAACCATGTTGAACAGAGGGCTGCTGCACAGAAAGTGTCGTCAGCTGAACAAAGTCAGTGCACCTATTTCTCTTGGCTGAGAGAGAGATGGCCCTCCATAGCTCTAGACCTGTGGAAAAGTTTTGGGTTTTTTAAAAACTATTTGCGGCCCCTTCCCCCGGGCGTTTTCAGGTGGCATTAAAAATGCACAGGTCCAGATAAATTCCTTTACCTTCCTGTGTGGGAAGTGGCTGTGTGGATCTGTAGTAACTGATGCAGTATATTTTGATGTAAGCAATAATTTTGCTGGCCATTCAGAGACAACATTTTGTGATGTATGCTCTGGGATAAAATGTACTCACTCACTGATGTAAATCTAGCATAACTTTCTTGGACTCTGTTTAATAGTTTTGCTTGTCTGGTTCCAAAACGCTTAAGCTATCTGGCCATGATCTAGCTGCATTGTATGGCTGGATTTACATTCGTGGTGCAGTGTGACTTTGGTACATAGGTGAGGAACTGCAGAGGTTACAGGTTTCTCCTGTTAAGGAAGTATTCTCTGTAACAGCAATATATGACTCCCCATCCTTTTAATCCAAGAATGACACTTTTATTTTTCAGGTCACTGTAGAAAAATGTGGAGTTTTTTCCTCCTGCTCTGTGGTAAAATTGTCTAGCAATGGGCTTTATTTGAAAGGGTATTAAACTCCTCTTTTATTTACGTGAACTGCATGATCCTTTAAGGAGAATAACGGACTAATCATTTTACTTTGGTCTCTTCCCATAGGATTCCCCTACTACATGTTATATTCTAGCTAAATGAGACACCACCTTCTTTGCCCATGTTCCCCCTCAGTAAGAAGCGGTTACAGTAATGTTGCTAATTAGGCAGAGTGCATATTGTGGACTATGTAAAGTCCGTGGATATTTTTCCTGCACCTTCCTTCAATTCTGTCTCACTATGAAATATGCTACTCTTACTTGTTAGTCCACACCATGACACACATCTGAGTGAGTGTATCCCCTCATGCAGAGTTTCGCTTGAAGACATGTACAACCTTTTATTGTGTTACATAACCAGTCCATTGAAAGCTGGTCAAAGTAAATGCTGTTCATGGGCTATCTGAATAAAAAAAAATATTTGCTTGTGTTGAACAAACATAAAGAAATAATCTGCATATCTGACATTAGTTTTACCAGTGCAGTAAGCTGAGCTGTAGCAGTGCCTGTCCTATCTCTTAATATGTTCAATGTGTCTTGCTTTTTCTTTCTTGGGTTCCCCTTTTGCCATTTTGGCCAGTGGGCCCAGACCTGATGTGCAACAAGTTCTGCTGTCCTTATTCTTCATTTCTCCAATACACCTGTGTCAAAACACTCTAGTACTGTACTGAAATGAGCATAGATGCTTTTAATTAACATACACCATTATTCAATTTCACTTACCATTTGACATGAATGAGGTATTCTAGTCCTGTAATCTGAACAATTAATGTTTTAAGTAATTGCCTGTCAACTCTGATGGGTGAGCAGCAAAACTGGACAAATACAGGTAGTGCTAATGCTGTTTTCCCAGGAGCATTGTTTGCAAGGGCAACTGTGGTTTTACCTTTTGGAGGAGAGGGCTCCTCTTTCCCTTTTGACGTGTAATTCAGGGGGCAAAGTAAGCATCTTATAGCCAGTCTGCTTTGCCAAAGAACCTTAGAGCAATCAGCCAGGTTCGTGAGTGGTTGTCTTTCTGTGGTTTTAAATTAAAATAAATTACTATTTTTTTTTATTATTATTATTATTATTATGGGGAGGGTGTTTGAGGTTTTGTGTTGAGTGGGGGGTTTTTTGTGGTGTGACTGTTTTGTTTTGTTTTTTTTTCTTTTTTGAGACTGAAAGACTGAAACCAGCCTGGTGTTCGATACCTAAGTGTTGAGAGACTAGTGTGATTAAGTTTGAAAAGAATCCCAAGCACCTTGGGGCTGTTGTAAATCCAGATTCTTAGGAGAGCAAAATTCCGCTGTAATGGCACCTCTGGGCTCTGTGGTGGAAGGCACTTCACTGAGTGGAAGAGTTTGTGACCCTGACTTCCCTCTGAGCTAGGCAGGTGTAGGCGTGAGGGTTGATTACAGGTCATAATACACCTACATAATCTACTAGTCTGTATCATACCAGGTTGATTTTGGTGGCTTTTCCCATTGAGCAAATACTAAACCAGTTGGGGGTCTGGCTTTAACTGTTGTACCTATCACCATCCCCAGGCAAGGGACCTGAAACTCTTTATGCTGGGCAGAAACTCAATGACAATGAGTGGCACACTGTTCGGGTAGTTCGGCGAGGAAAGAGCCTCAAGCTCATGGTGGATGATGATGTTGCTGAGGGTAAGTGTGATATATGAGTATTTTTTGTCATTATATTTTTATCTCTGTTCCCAGTCTCTTCTTTGCCATTACACCCATTCTCCCTGTTCTTGTGTGTATCTCTTTGTTTTGTTTTGTTTGTTGTTTTTTTTTCCTTTTCCTTCCTGTTACTTGTATATTTAGTGTTACTGTGTTGAAAACATACATGTTTGGTTTTGAGAGACTGTTCTTAGTCAGCACTGGAAACTTCTATGACAACTATGACTATATGAAATGAGGGATTAGGGGACAGATGAGCTTGCACATGCTCAAGAATGCAGAGGTGCTAAGCAGCATTCTCTCTTGTGCCAGGCTCTGTTTGGAGTACAGTGTGAGTATGCCTCATTCGTGAGCTGCAATTGTGGTTGTTTCCAATGCTGTGGAATCAAAACCAAGGCTTCTAAAATTTTCCTCTGCACAAACTTTTCCTTGATGGTAAACCTGTGTTTGATAGATGTGTGAGAGAATATGGATTCCTCTCTCTGTGCTGTTTGGTTTTTTTTTTTGGTTTGGTTTTTTTTTTTTGTTTGGTTTTTTTTTTTTGTTTTTTTTTTGTTTTTTTTTTTTTTTTTTTTTTTTTTTTTTTTTTGTTTTTGGTTTTTTTGTTTTTTTTTTTTTTTTTTTTTTTTGGGTGTTTGGGTTTTTTTGGTTTGGTTTTTTCCAAGTTCCTGTGCTCATGGCTCAGAGCCATCCAGAAGGAAAAACAAACAGAGCAGTTTGTTAGTTTGTTCCCAACTTTGTTTCAGAGGTTAGGGAAGACCCTAACTCACCAGAGTATATCATATCATAATGTATAGGTCTGTCAGTCTTTTTTTTTTTTTTTTTTTTTTTCCTTCCCTGCATTTTGTGACAGCTTTTTTAGCTCCTGCTTCTTTCTGTAGAGAAATATAGTTGGAAGCGGGGAAGAAAAGATCAATCACTCACAAAAGCTGGTATCTCCCACATTATGAGATTTGCATTGAAATGATCAAGGTATTTTAGATTGATCTTTTTTTCATTACAAAATTTCAGAAGTGATACTTTTCTGGTCCATTTTCCCACATCTGCAAGAGCCAGAAACTTATTTTTCTTTTTTTTGAAGGTCTAAAATTTTCATAGCTGTATATAACTGTGGGAACTGGGTTTTTGAGGAAAACACTAGCAGTCTGAAGGCTGACAATAGAATCACAAAGAACTGTAACCCTGGATGCAACGCTGATATGGATACGTTCATTTAGTTGTGACCCATGTTGGTTTGCCAAATGCTGATGTTCTTTCTTCTGAGTAGCTTCTACTCGGAAGGCAACTAGAAGGAAGGGCTGCCATATGCAGTGCCAGGATACTATATCCTATCTCTGCAAAAAGTTCTTTTCTACTGTGTGAATGCAATTTTTAGTAATATGGTAATTAGATTATTTGGAAAGCTGTGAGTCAGGGTTTTGAAATAAGCCCAAAGGAGGGGGTTTGCAGGAAAATTACTTGATATATATTTTCCCTCTAAAGTAAATATATGCTGTGCTATATAGGCTGAGAATTTGCAAGAGAGAACCGGAAGCGTATGAAAGAGTCTTTCCCTTTCCTTGCTGGAATTGGTGGAGGCTGAGTCAACATTAGCTTGTAGGAAAATGAAATTTTATTTAAGAAGGAACTTTCTGAATTAGTGAAGCATGCTGTTAAATATTTAATCCTATTTATTTCTGTATTTAAGAACAGTTCTTCTGGATATGCTTTTTTTAGCAAGCACCATGAGGTGGCACTCTCTGCATTACCAACTCAATCCCCCAAAAGCCATCTGTTTTTTTTGAAGTCTCTTTTCCATGAAACTGAGTTTATAAATAATAATGATGATACAATCCTATACTAAAATAGGATGTGCATATGTACATGTATATGAATTACATAATTAAAGATGTATCACAGCTAAATATATCTGTTAAAAGAATGCTATCATGGCAAAGTCAGAAAAGCCAGAGTTAAGATTTTCTATGCAATCTGCATCCCACTTCCTTGGGCAGATGATAGTCTTCAATGATGTGGTCACATAGATTTTTCCACAGGATTTTTGCTGCCTTTACAAATAGATCAGAAGTCTAAATTGGGCTCCCAGTAAAAATAAACAGCCTATTTGATTGCTGCCTTCTTTCTTATTGCTTGTTTGGAACAATGCATGCCAACTAAGTTTTGCTCTAAATATAGAGCGGTTGTTTTGCCCTTTTTTTGTGTGTGTGTTGTGTGCCACTCATCAATATGTTTATGCGGAACTAAGAAGCTGTAACTGGATTTATTCCCACATCTGTGTTGTATGAAGTGAGTAGGTGTCTTTCCCGTTTTACAGGTTTAGAAACAAGGCACCAGATTAAAGTTGGATGTATTTGGTACCAAGTTGGCACGATTTTTCAGTCATTTGCATGCACAAATATTCAGCATGTCTGTAAATTGGATCCTGTAAATTAGCTCAACCCTGCTACTTGGAGAATTAGGTCTAGACAATTAATGACCACCTGTGAAAAATTGGTAATGAAGTGGCTGACTTGGCTTCCTGCAGGACATCTAAGAGAGAGACAGAATCCATTTCCTTTGGACAGCATTTTGCTGCTTAATCACAAAACCCTCCTCCCATTACCCCCGCCTCCACCTCAGAACATCGGTGGTAAATGAGACACAAATATAGCAGTCATATTCTTCCCTACATATTGCTAGCACCCAAATACCACAGTGGAGGCTGGAATTTTTTCTATCTGCTACCATTTGAACTGAAGTGCTGCTGATTGCTGTAATAGTTAAAATACTCTACAGAGCACAGTGGAGGAATTAGAGGAGAACTCTGCAGGTGAGGCTGACAGCTAATGAGATCAGAAAATACTGGATTTCACTCCATGATTTCTTAAGAAAATGCATCTCTGTCCTGATTCTGGTCTTGTATTGTCATGTCCTTTTCAGCTTTTCACTGAACTACTAACTTCCTGCACTACCACTGCTATCACTGTCCTATTTCTCTTAAGCCACTCCAAGTTTTCTCATTTTTCACCTTATCTAAAATTCTGGGTTCACCTCTTCCATCTTCCCTCACTCCATTTCTAATGCGCCCTATATCTGCATTCCCTGTTCCAGTGTACTCTAGATTTCACAAGCCTGGCTTTTCTTTCCTACTCTGGCAACAACATCTTTGCATTTATCTAAGAGTAGAAGAGCTAAGGGGAGGAGTTTTCTTGCTCTTAGTCCTTGACATCTCTACAGTTTATTTTTCTAATCTTTTGAAATAAAGAAGTGGGATTTCTTTTTAAAGTGTTTTTCTTTAAATTTTATTTTATTTTTAAGAAAATGCAATTCTGGTTTGGAAAAATGAGAAATTTTCATTTGCTAACACTAAACTGAAACAGCCCCTAACAATCACAGTAATGGAAGTGACATAGTTTGTCTAAACAAACCATCTCATATACAGTTTCAATTCCTGTGAACTGGCACTTTTCAAACTAAAATATTATTATTTCTGGAAAAGAACTGTTTCAAGATTTAAAACATTTGCATTGGTACTGACACTTGAATTTCTGAATAGTCAGAAATATGTGACTCTTCAGCTGCTTGTAAGTTTGTCCAGCTGCATCTGCTTCGGTTGAAGCTTTCCATGTCGATGGTCTTTTTATAATTTTCTTTAAATTTAGATTCACTGCTAAAATAAGGAATAAGTGAAAAAATAAATTGCTTTGCATAATATTTTCTCGTTGTATTTGGAATAGATACTTGAAAATATTTTCTCTAATAACAACTGTGCTTGTTTGCTGTCTTTGCAAAAACTTGGATCACATTTGGACAAAGTATTAGCTGAAAAATTGCACTTTGTACATGATCATGAGAGGTGAGTTAAGAATATTTTAGTGTTTCAAGAGGACCTAAGCAAGAGAGAGACCATCAGTTCGTTTAATCTGACTCTTTGTACACCACAAGCCAGGATGTATCATCCAAGTGTCCTATAAATGTTTTCAGCTTTCATTCTGTCCCCAACAGAAAAAAGAATATGTTGTGAATAATAGGAAAAGTCTTGAAAGGCCTATCAATATATCTTTTGTTTGTTTGTTATTTTAACGCTTGGGAACTGTTTACATGAGAAATGCTAAGAGATTTCAGGAGATAGCACAGAATATGAGAAAGCTTGTAAGTCCTGGTTGATGTGACCTGGGGGAATTAAAAGAGGAGTCTGTCCTGGAGTCGGCTATGGTGATCAGTGTGACTCCCAGATATAATCCCAATGACTCAGAAATACCTCTTGCAGCGACTCGTCAAGAGTTGTGTATATATGCTAACCAACTAGCAGATGCAATCAAAGAGGCTATTATTGCTAACTTTTGTCTGTCTATAGCACACTGGAAACACTTACTTGGGTCTTTATCCAGGTGTCAATTTTTCACAAAACCAGTATCAATTTAAATATTTTTGACCCTTCTGGTCAAATTCAATCAGGTTTAAAAGAACAGCATGTTAAAATGTTGTTGGAGGCATAGGGACCAACAGGTAGTGTGTGGCTGTTTCCTTTGGAAAACCTTCTAAAACAAAGCACTTTACCTGTGCGGTAATTATATTAACAACATACTAGAAGGCTAAGTAGAGAAACATGTAAAAGTAGGGAAAAGTTGAAAGTAGATTAGGTCTGTGTTTGTATGAATTTTAGTGTTGTTTGATTTCATATTTGCTGCTGTCCTTTTTCCACAGGAGCTTTGCTTCCCTGCTTACATTAAGAAAGGACAATACAGCAAAGGGATTGGCATAGGCCTCTGTATTAAAGGAGGTGCTTGTTTTCAAGATCCTCTTTGAAAAGTCTGTAGTGAATGAGACATGGTATGGTTAAAAAATTGAAAGGGACCTCTATGTAAGGCATGTGAATACAGCACGGAGGAATTGACTTCTCTACTTTGGAGTTCCTATGGAAAACTGGATAAGTCACTTGAAGTCATATCTTTCACAGTTCATCACTAATTGTACCTGTCCTTTTGGGAGGTACTTATTTGGGATTGTGGATCTTATTTCTAGAAGTACTGAGCCTCAAAACCAGTGAATGCTCTGAAGTTGTTACATACTCTACTAAATTGGATGCCAAATTTTTCTTTATTGAGATCCAAAACTATTTATGTGTTGTTCTCTCTGTTCCTCAGCCTTGTGTATATAAAATCAAAAGTAATTTTCTTTTGATCTTGCAGAAGTGGTAGAAGATGAAGTGAATATTTGAGGATAATTTGCACACTGTGCTACTGAACTTGTGGGTTGACTGTAGCCGGCTGCCAGACAACCACCCAGTTGTGCTCTCATTCCCTCTCCTCAATAGGACAGGGGAGAAAATAGGATGAGAAGACTCATGGTTCAAGATGGAGATAGGGAAATCACTTACCTGTTACTGTCATGGACAAAACAGATTTGACTTGGGGAAAATTAATGTAATTTATTGCCAGTTAAAAAATTGAGTTGGATGGTGAGAAACAAAGGCAAAAGGTAAAACACCATCCCCCACCCCCTCCTTTTCTCAGGTTTGTTCCTTCATTCCTGACTCTTCTACCGCCTCCCCTGCCCCCCGTAGTGCAGGGGGATGGGGAATGGTGGCTGTGGTCAGTCTGTAACAGCTCCTTTCTGCTACTGCTTCTTTGTCACACTTTTCCCCTGCTCCAGTGTGGACCCTTCCCATGGGCGGCAGTCCCTCATGAAGTGCTCCTGCAAGGGTTCTCTCCATAGGCTGTCAGGGAAACCTGCTCCAGTGTGGGCTCTCCATGGGCCGCAGTTCCTTCAGGAAATATCCACCTGCTCTGGCATGAGGGTCCTCCATGGACTGCAATGTGGGTGTCTGCTCCAGCGTGGTCTTCTCCAGGGGCTGCTGGAGAATTTCCACTGTCGCGCCTGGAGCGCCTCTTCCCCCTCGTCTTTTTCTGACCTTGCCGTTAGTGGGGTTTTTGTTTTGTTTTGTTTTTTTCCTGTTGTTCCTCACTCATGGGCAGCGTTTTGCCATTTGTTAAATACGCTTTCTGAAAGGTGCCGCTGTAGTGGCTGCGGGGCTCCGCTGTGCCCTGTGGTGGGTCTGTTGTGGAGCCGGCTGGAACCGGCTGCGTCTGGCACGGGGCAGCCCCGGCCTCTCCTCACAGAGGCCACCCTGTAGCCACCCTCGCAGCCAGCACCTTGCCACGTAAACTCAATACAACACCACAGAAAACTTCACATGAGGAAAAAATAATGGCATATTTGTAGCAGAGTTTGAATAATGGTAGTACATTGAATGATGAGAAAACAATTAAATGTTGAATAATTCATGAATTTAATGTTATTCATGTTGCATACTAAATGGCACAAGGCCTACATAGAAAGGTTACTTGTGTGACCAAATAGTTAAAACTCATCTTAATGAAGAACTGTAGAGGACTAAAATAAGGTTGTTTGTAATGGTTTTCATTCTGATGTTGTCCAGCTTGTCTTTGTACTCAAACCAGTCTTTTAGCATACAGTTGTATTTCATCTGTCTGTGTGGGTTCTGTGTCTGTACTGATGCCTAGCACACCTATTGAAACATTTAAATATGCTTCAAGAGTAATCTGACATATTTGGTATACTAAAGAGCTTGAATATTTTAATGGAGAGGTTAAAATCTATCAAAATGTGATAAATAGCCCAAGTGGTAGGTTGATGATTTAAATATATGGAGGGCTTTTTGCCTGTTGCATTCTTGTGTGTTTCCCTCTTGCTGTGCTCTTAAAACAAGAGAAATAACGTTGGGCACTGGGAGAGAACAACAGAGTAAATATTAGCAGGTTTATGACTGTTCTTACTTCTTGTTCTGCTCTTTTTGTATTATTCTGTGTTTATTGAGTGTTTTCAGGAAGCGCACTTGTAAGAGTTGTTTTAGAAGTGTCTGAGTTGTTTGGCAGATGGACTGTTGGATCAAGTAGATCACTGTGGGCTTTAAGGGAGAGACCTAGTCTTCTTTGCAAACAAAAAAGTCTGTGAAACGCAGGGAAAAATACAGAGCTTGCTGCCCATGGCCCTTTAGTCCTGTCGTCTCTCTTCTGCCAGGTTTTGGCAACTACTAGACTCAAGCCTCTCCACAAGGAGTCTATATGTTCATTCCTATGCAAGCTGCTGAACAGTGATCAGATATGATTAAGTTAGTACTGCTGTTAGTCTGAAAACTGGAAGGTGAGGGGCTCCATATAACCTATTACTGATCCCTGGGCTTTCTGCATGTTCCTCTTTTGTTTCTGTCCTTCAGGCACAATGGTTGGTGATCACACCCGCTTGGAATTCCACAACATCGAGACAGGGATCATGACGGAGAAACGGTACATCTCTGTCATCCCCTCCAGCTTCATTGGCCACCTCCAGAGCCTTATGTTCAATGGGATGCTCTACATTGACCTGTGCAAGAATGGTGACATTGACTATTGTGAGCTGAAGGCACGCTTTGGTCTCCGCAACATTATAGCTGACCCTGTGACATTCAAGACCAAGAGCAGCTACCTGAGCTTGGCCACCTTGCAGGCTTATACATCCATGCACCTCTTCTTTCAGTTCAAGACCACCTCAGCTGATGGTTTCATCCTCTTTAACAGCGGTGATGGCAATGACTTTATTGCAGTTGAACTAGTCAAGGGGTAGGTGACTTTCTGCTATATTCTACCAGCTTATTTATAGATAAACTTATAGGTAAGCTTAAAATGCTTGCATAAAGAGAAGTTCACCTCATACTCGTGTTTTCTCTGTTTGCTGATGAGTATGACAAAGCACTTGGACATAAACACTGTAGCTTAAGACTCCAGATTTTATCACTGACGTCCCCCTGTGGCTGAGAGAAATACATTTTTACAGTGTGAAATATGAATGTTTTAAGTCCTTTGGATCTAGTTAGGCTAATGTTTTATCCTTTTAACCTTGCAGAATAGCACAGAGGAGGAGAAAGTGGGCTGAGGGCTCTGAGTCTTTCTTCCTGCTTATATTTTTTTTCCCTGTAGCAGACTCATTGCCATCTCCACTGAAGGAAAAAAAGAGCATGTGGGCTATTGAATTTATATTTCTGCTGGTGATGCTTGAGGAGAAGTGAACTCAGCTTGCTTTTGAGCTGCTGTAGTCTTTTTGCAAGACCAATAGCTTATTAACAAAATCCCTTTGTTAGCTGAACAAATTTTAATCTCGTATACTCACCTAGTCACAGTAGACATTTTCCACAAGTACAGTTTACTAGTCCTGTTTATTTCAGTATAACTATAGTTTAATCTGTTTCCTTTTTAACTTTGCACATATTTCTGTAAGTGAAACATTGAGCAATAAAAAAAAGCAACAGTCACAAGCTCCTGGTGCTCTGTGAGTTGAATTTTGTTGGGTTTTTGTTGGTTTTTTTTTTTTCCTTTCTAAGTAGAATATTTCTCTTCTATCCTCGGGTGGATTTCTGTGTTTGGACCATATAAATAATTCAGGGTAACAGTCCCATGACTTCAGTCTTTGTTAGGATCTTTATTTTTTGCTGAAAGCTTTGCTAATTGTTTTCCAGCTGTTTGAATAAGGCTAGGATCTCATGTGAATTTTAGTACAATATTTTGAGTGAGTTTCCCAATTAACTTCTTAAAGGAGTTATTCAAAACACAGAATGAATCTGGTGTATATATGCCCCAAATAAGCATATCTAGTGGTGTTCTCCAGTACATTTATCAATATTACCAATTAAAAAAAAAAAAAATCATTATATGCACAGACAGGCTTTTTGTGTATCTGTGAGAACTTTGTGAAAAAGAGGAATGCTTTATGGTTAGAATCTGATCACTTCAAATGTCATAATCTCAAAATACTATCCTTATACTTTCATGGTGGAAAGGGAACAACTATACCTTTTCAAATTGGTAGCTAATATTTTGGCTTACTAGAACTTTCTAACCCAGAGATACTTCCCTTTGTGGCTTTTGTAAGTTAATTTATCAGCTCTGGCTAGAATAAGGGTCAGTAGCGTTGGAGTTCTTACATAATTTTAACTAGTTCTTGCTATGTTTACAGGTATATACACTATGTGTTTGACCTTGGAAATGGACCTAATGTGATCAAAGGCAACAGTGATCGTCCTCTTAATGACAACCAATGGCACAATGTCGTCATCACCAGAGATAACAGTAACACACACAGCCTAAAGGTGGACACTAAGGTTGTCACTCAGGTTATAAATGGTGCCAAAAATCTGGATCTTAAAGGTAAATTCTACAAAACTTGACAGTTCCCCCCTTTATTCTTCCGGGGTTCAAGCAGTGCACAAGAGAAAGCTTGCAGGAACTGTGCATTACAGAACAGTAAATCTGGAATTTGCTGATTTCAGCTTTCAATTTCGTTTTTCTCTTTCTCTGTTTGGTAACTTACTGTAGCAGAATAGTTTGTCATATTTTGGTTTTTTTCAGAAATTGATTGTCATGCTACAGTTTGTGCTAGTTAGGATGCAATTAAAACTGGGTATTTTGTTTGGTTTTTTTGTTTGGTGGGGTGGTTGTTTTTTGGGGGGTAGTTTTTCAGTTTTGTGTTGTTTGTGTTATTTGGTTTTTTTGGTGGTGTTTTTTTTTTTTTGTAATAAAGGAGGCAGAAATTACTTTTTGCACGATATCTTGCTCTGCTTTTAACTTTTTCTGAGCAGCTGTTCAGCTTGCTATATTCATGTTGGGAGTGGGGGAAAGCTACTCTAAGAAGTGTGTAACTTTCTCCTTTATGTTTACACCTTTCTTCTCTAGGTGATCTCTACATTGCTGGCCTAGCTCAAGGCATGTATAGCAATCTCCCGAAGCTAGTGGCCTCACGTGATGGATTTCAGGGCTGTCTAGCATCTGTGGATTTGAACGGGCGTCTGCCTGATCTAATCAATGACGCTCTGCACCGCAGTGGGCAGATTGAGCGTGGATGCGAAGGTATAATTGATTTCGGAGAAGTTCCCCTCTCAAGCACTCCCCTCTTACTTTGTGGCTGCCTCCTGTGCATCTACTTGTCCACCTTACTGTCCACTTCATTAGTTTACTTTCATTGTGATGTCCTTCACTACACTTATGTCTTCTAGATGCAGCTTAAGGATAGCTAGCTTCTGTGAGCAGCTCAGCAGCTGTTCTCTTGCATACTCCATCCCCTGTGAGGTGATACCTCCAGTAGTGGAAAGGATGGTACTGGGATGGACTACAATTTACTAGTACTTTGTGTCGAGTGAGTTATTAACATTACAGTACTCTTAAGATGTAATCTTAAAAGTTCAAAAACTTTGAAAGATGTTCTGAGCCTTCAATTCACTTGTGCTTCAGAGCACCCTTTTTGGGGATCCACAGGAGTAAGTATTTTGAAGACAGGTAGAGGCAGGGGAAGTGGAAGGTAGAAGGAACTGAAGGGTGAAGACCAGACCAAAACAGGAGTTCCTTTTTGAGAAGGTGGGCATCTGGTGAAAGCACTGGGGGCATTTCTTCTGCTGTCTGGAAAATCTTTCTCCTATAGTTTCTCTTTGCCAGCCAGCTTAGAAACAAATGTGATGAGTGACTTCTTGAAGCATGTAAATAGTAGTGATTTCTTGAAGCTTCTTTAAATAATTTACTGTTCCTGCTAAGCTCCCATTAATTATAAGAATATTGACGTCAGCAGTACTGACTCAGTAACATGCATATAGCATCAATTCCCAAAGCACTTGGGATACTTACCATCAAAAATCCCAAGGTTTTGCTGGCTGGGTTAAATGAGAATCACCATTATGTGTAGCTCTATTGAATAGTAGTCTACTGTGTTGGCTACCAGTCACTAGAGGAAGATCAGTAAAGTTGTCTGGTATGCATGTTTGCGAAGGTGTGTCCCCCAAACTGATCCTTCAAGATAGGACTTCACAAAGTGAAATTAGTCCTTGATCATATTTCCCTACAGTCTCAAGATTACAGGTTACATCACGCTGAAGCCTTGCCACTTGTCAAGACTGTCCCTTCTTAGCATTGGAAGTATCATCTTAGTGCTATCTTTGAGTATTCATGAAAGACCAAATTGGCAGTTGAATTAAATCTGATCCCTTCCCTGTCTCCCAGTGTTCTGGCTGGCTGGGAGCTCCTGTGCCTACGCCCTCCTTCCACACTGCCACAATAATACTGTAGTTTGTGAGAATTTTGTGTCCTGTCCTGTCCCAGGAGCTCACTCAATGTCAACTCCAATTTCACAGCATTGGTAAGTGCTGTACAGCTGTAGGCTGGTTTTTTTCTCTGTCTCTCTGCTGTATGTAACAGTGTCTGTTAACCATGTTGTTCCTTGTGGAAAGGAGCATAGCATAGCAGAAATCGTGGCTTTGCCCTTTTGTGGCAGAGCCAAATTCTAAAAGAAGTGCACATTTTCTGTGTTGTTTACAAGGTTCAAGGAAAAAAAATGCATTTGGGGTTTTTTGAAAATGTCTTTTCTGATTATCCCTGGTGCGCTGAAAGCTCTTCTTTAATGTTAGTGATTTCTAGTAATTCTTCTATTTTAAAATAAGCTTAATCTGTTGGCAATGTAGTCTGCATGTTATCTCTACTAGCTTGTCTTCAGAGGACCTCTCATTAGACTAACCTGTTCTATGTGCGGCTCACGAACAGTCATGATGCTTTCCCAGAAGACTGCACCATTATTACAGCTGTGGTGTTTCCATCTCCTGTACCCAGTGTAGTTCTTTGATTTAGTGTCCTATTACTGAGGTTGTGTAATATCAGTGCCACTCCCAAAACATGTAATGTGGCACGCACTTTGTGTGCCAATCTGGTACCAGCACAGCTGCCACCTGAATGTGGAGATTGTTTCACTCTTAGAAATGTCAGGAATGTGAGTCCCTCTTCTCTTCTAAAGCCCTTCAAACAAGATTCAAAGCTGGAGACAGACCTAAAAAACTGGGTGGGAAGGTCAATGATGGGCCTCATTCTGCCTTCAGAAGAACTTGATCTTGCATAGCAGTGCCCGTGCTATCTTCCTGAACAGTCTCTGCTCAGTACCAAGGGAACTGCTGAAGAGGAAGGCATTCTCTTTGCCAACATGTTTAGTATTAGTAAAAAACCTGAGAATTAGGTCAACAGAAGGCTGTTCCATTTGTTTTTTGAATCACAGCAATCCCCAAAGCTTCATCTCACATCTTGAGTGCTGCCTGCAGGTACCTGTTCTTACAGTTGCCACTGAAAGTCACAGCTACTTCCCCTTTCTCTAAGAAAACAAAAACTCTAAGCATGTTTGGTCCTTATTTAAGTCTCCCTATTTTGTTTCCATCTGAAGTGATCTTGGGTGCAGTCTTAACAACATTTTTGAGGGCTGAAGTCCCCGGCAGTTCTCGCTGTCTCGTGATGTTTAAATATTTGTAATAAACACTTCCAGGCTTTTTGGGTGAACAGTTGTGCTGTGTGTTGATTTGCAGGACGTGTCCTTATTTCATCATGAAGGGCAGTGGGACCACGTACATGATGAGAACATGCATGCGTAAAGAAATATCATTCCATCCCCACATATGAATCTTGCCTTCCAAATGTGGTGAGAGAGATTTCTGCTAGTGCTTGTCTCTTGCTGCGGCTTTGCTTTCAGAAGCAGAGGATATTACAAGGTGGCAACTGTTTTCTCTGAAATTGTCAGTTTGATTTCAGAACAGAAGCAAAGGATGTGTGGAGGAAGGAAGCCTGGAAAATAGTAGAATGTGAGATTTAGGTCAGTAGACAGCACTGTCCCACCTAAGACAGACCTGTACTATTACGAATGGGTGACATCATTGCCTCCTGTTTGCATTTATTATCTCTATTCATGTATTTCAGTACCTTATTCCATACCACCAATCAAGATTCACAAGTTTTAATAGGAAAATAATATTCTTTATTGTCCTCATTCTACCGCCACCTCCTCTTAACTTGGTTTAAGCAAGCCATTGAGTTTCCTTGGCCACATTGTTCCTCTTACGTGCTCAAGCATAATTCAGCCTTGCTGTGCACCAAAGCACAAACCTACCACATTGTAAAATCAGCTCTATTCTAGTGATGGGTAAGGCAGTGCTCCTATTTGAGCAGGAAGCACTTTCAGTATAAATATCTGAGAGCTTTTTCTTTCGGACCTGGAGAATCCCAAAGCATTCTTAGGCCATATGTAGACGTTATTAACTGAAATGCAAGCATCCTTGAAACTGAAAGTGGCTGATGTTTAATAGTGTATAGTAGTGCTAAAAAAAACCAAAGGCACTTCAAGACCTAAGGCAAGAATTACTTTATTTCTGCCTATCAGTTTTATTCCTATAATTTCTTTAAATTACCTATGGTGGGATTTTTTTTTAGGATAGCACAGCTAAGTAACTTCTTTATCCTGTGTGTTAGCAGCTTCCTTGTGTGCTGCACAAACTTAAGCTTTCAGCTCTTGAAGTCTGCTGCTCAATGACCTGTGTGCTGGACAACACGATAGCTGACACACTAACCTGTTTTGTGTTTTGATGTGTCCTGTAGGACCATTGCTTTTGGCAAAGAATTTTGTGGGTAATCATCTGGGAGAACCTAAGAGTGTCTGAAAATCAAATGAGCTCATGGAATTAAAAGCTCCACACCATACATCCCTTCTTTTTTGCATGTGATGGTCTGCTTTATTTTTATCGCTCTTTTGCAACTGCTGCATTTCTGATTTTTTGGGAACAACAGGCAGCTCTTCATTGATCTTGAAGGTCTGGTCAGATCTGTAGTGGCAGCTTGTGTTTCCCTGGAAAGTATTCAGTAAAGCCAGAAACCTTCTTACTGCCTGGTGTGTAAAAACTGTTCTGGCTTGATGTGCTATATGCAACCGTGAGAAGAATGAGGTTTCGGGATAATGACATTATACCAATATATTTATTCATTTTTCACAGAGTATCTTTAGCTCTCGTGCTAACTGCAGCTATCATCGCCATCTTTTATGTAACAACATGTCTTTTCCTCTACCACCAGCTCAAAAAAGGGGTTGGTGAGAGGGCCTGGGAGAAAAGGTACAAAAGGTAGGAAAGTGGTTAAGACTTAAATGGTCCTTGTGTCAGTGTTGGGTCAGGCTACCGAACATTCTGAAAAGACAAAGTCAATTCTCAGAAAGGACTTCATTTTGGGGGCTTCTACTGGAAGCTTGCAGGCAAGTCTGCCACCTACTTTGGGCCTTGCTCTCTCCACCCATAAAATAGGCACATGGTATTTATCTGTTTGCAATGAGAGTATGAAATTCAACTATGTCTTGCAGAGCACTCTGAAGTAGTGAGTGGAGGCCACTGGAGGTGAGAAAAGCATTAGAAACTGAGGAAAAGCAGCCCTGTATTATGACCTGGTTCTCTTTAGTCTCTAGCTCAATGGCCTATGGGCTGTGGTTGGCATTTTTTTATACAGCTCCTGAGTTTGAGTAATACAGGCTATTTCCATTTCTGTGTCAGACATACACATCTTGAGAGAAAAGATGTCTGCACTGTGGTATGTATGCAAATTGGAGGATGGAAGAAGTTGTTCCAGGTGACCTTCTCTCCCTTCTTGAAAGTAAACCAATTTAAACTTCAGGTCAGCTCCTCCTTGATTCTAGACTTATAAAATCAATTCTTTTTGCTGAGCACTTCATTCCTGGCCTTGCTACTAGATGAATGGATCAGTTTATTCCATCCACAAAAGTCAAGACTGAGTGACTTGCTGCTTTTTCCTTACTGGTCCTGGAAGAAGTTAGGCAGATTCTGTGGAGTTTAAAGATGTTGTCCTAAATATTAATGAGTACTTCCTGCAGTTGGAGTATTTTTTCACCTCTTTATTAATTTTCCACATGTTCTCCTGTGTTTTCCTTTTTTTGGACATCCTTATGTTGCTTACTATGGGCACTAGAGCTATCTGAAATTCAGCTGCACTTTCTAATACTCACATTCACCTTATCCTGCCCCCAGCCAAACAAACCTAACAGCAGTGGTTGAAGAACATTGTATTTCTTCCACAAGGCAGTTTTCTATGTGCTTTAGAGATGTGGCTTCTTCCTTTCGTTTTCACCTTTCCTCACCTGTTCCACTGATAACAGCTTCTCACAAAGGAGAGTGATTATTATTAAACTGGCTGACACTGTTCCAGATGTTTTGGGACTTTTTTTTGCCCTAACTTAATCTTCTTTCAGATTCTGCAGTAAAATCATAATCTTGTGCTACTTTCCATGAAATAGTATAGTTAACCTTTGGAATTCACTGGTGCATGAAAAGCATGAATGACACATACAGGCTGGATAATCAGAAATGCATTTTGCATACTAAGCAGTATGTGGAGAAAAGAAAATCTAATCTCATGCTTAAAATCTCACAGCAGGATAATGTCAGAAAGGATTTCACCCTTCATATGCTCAGTAGTGAAACTTCAAATCTGGTGATACTTCACTTTCTCTGTGGAATCAAAGGTTGTCCATTGAGGACTGGAGTGTTAATTTACTCCATGATGGTTTGACAGCTTTCTTGTTCTTTTTGCTTTTGTATTGCATTGTCGTAGTGCTACTGGATTTACAGAATGAATAAGTTTTGCTCCAGCTCAGCTACAAAAATGAGGAGCAGGGCAGTTAGGAAAAGCGTTTGTTTGTTACACAGAAATTACTTTGTTAGAATGTGTGTTGAAGATGATGTATGGAGAAATGCATCCTTCCCCTCTTTCCACCCCTCCCCCATTTCTTCTGCATTTTCTTTAAAGAACTCTGGGGATTTTATGGCTCTATGTAGTAGAGCAGTTCCAGAAGTGGGAAGAAAAATCTGACAAGCTCAAAAAGGAAGGTAATTGCCATGTTGAGTCATTCATGGACTGCAAAACAATAGCAAAGATTCAAAATGTTAAATTTCATAGGAACCATAGGAAACGGCATCTGTACATGCCAGTTCTAGTTTATTGGGTTGTAAATGTAAAAGGAGACACTGGGAGAAAGGGAGAACTACCAATCTCTCTTCAACATCAGCTGTGATGTTAGAACTTTTTATGAACAGAAGGTTATAAAGGTGTGTATGCACTTCTTAATTACCCATCTTTTGAGCAATGAGGTCAGTGATTTGGTATTTTGTTGTTCCCATTGTCCTGTATAATAGAAATATGTAACGTTCAGTGGCAAGGGATTCAGGAGCTGCTGCTTATACTCCCATCTTTGTCTTCTGCTCTTTCCATACTGAAAGAGAAAATGTAGAATCAAGGTGTAACACATCAAAAACCTGTGTGGCTTCCCTATGAACTGGACTCCATTAAAAAAACAAACAAACAAAAAACAAAAACAAAAAAAATCCTGTGCCTAAATGGAAGAGCATCAGTGGTATTGTTCTGGTTTGCTTTTTTATATGGGTTTAAAGCCTTGGCTGTCTCTTTGCCTGTTGATGCAAGTTTTCTGAAGGAGGTGTTGAAATCCATGTGCAGGCAACAGCTTGTGAGGGGGCAAGGCTTTACTGTCACTTTAAACCCAGTGTCAAGTTCAGTTCTTGGGATAAACAGAGGTTGTCATCTTCCAGAGTTACCAGTCCCCTATGGTTTTCTGGCAATAAATCCACTTTGGACAAAAAGCCAGGGCAATCTGTGCTTTCATGAGAGACAGAAGATTTAAGTTCAGCTCCAGAGCCTGGATGTAGAAACAAAAGAAAAATGATTGACTAATATGCTGAAAGTCAAATAGATTTTTTTTTTTTTTTACTTAAATGGATTCTAAGTATTTCTCAAATGAGACAAAATCTGTCTTAATTTTTTTTCTTCTCTTTCTACTATCTGTAAATTGCGTGACCTCCTCTGTGTGTGTGTGAATGAAATGCATTTCCTATCTCTTGTCTGTCGTTTTGTTATCTGTTGCTTGGTTGGGTTAAGGTAGCCATGTCCTTCTGTGCCTTTGTTGCTTATGTTGTCATTCCTGCATGCATTGATTATGCATGTTGGCTGTGATACTGTCCTGGTTTTGGCTGGGATAGAGTTAATTTTCTTTCTAGTAGCTGGTATAGTGTTATGTTCTGGGTTCAGTATGAGAAGAATGTTAATAACACTGATGTTTTTCAATTGTTGCTAAGTAATGTTTAGTCTAAGTCAAGGATTTTTTTAGCTTCTCATGCCCAGCCAGCAAGAAGGCTGGAGGGGCACAAGAAGTTGGGAGGGGACACAGCCAGGGCAGCTGACCCAAACTGGCTAAAGGGGTATTCCATACCATGGGACGTCATGTCCCGTATGTAAACTGGGGGAGTTGGCCTGGAGGGATCGCTGCTTGGGATCTAGCTGGGCATCGGTCAGCGGGTGGTGAGCAATTGCATTGTGCATCACTTGTTTTGTATATTCCAATCCTTTTATTATTATTACTGTCATAGTATTATTGTTTTACTATCATTACTAGTTTCTTCCTTTCTGTTCTATTAAACTGTTATTATCTCAACCCATGAGTTTTACCTATTTTTTCCTGATTCTCTCTCCCATCCCACTGGGTGGTGGGGAGTGAGTGAGTGGCTGCATGGTGCTTAGTTGCTGGCTGGGGTTAAACTATGACAGATACCAATTGCTTTTATTTAAGTGATGTGACCCTGGTTTATCTGCCTTTATACTAGCCTGTTGTTTATTGGGTTTGCTTTTTTGGTTTGGTTTGTTATTTATTTTTTGCTAACGCAGTTGAGTTGACTAAAGCTGACCTGCAAGGTAGAGAAGATTTTTCTTCCCCATTACTGGTTTGAACTGAAACATGCTTTTATGTAACATTTGGTGCCTTTTACTGGATGCAGTCACACCTCTGGGACAAGAACAGAATGACAAACCCTAGCCCCTCTGGAGGGTATATCTGGGTTGAAGAAGGAGACATGGCAAACAATGGAGATGTTTTTGTTGATGTGGGGGGCTTGACTGTATCAATCTCTGAATATCCATAAAGCACAGGTTGATTTCCTGAAATGCCTAATGGTTGTTCAGGCAAATAGCTGCTGTGTATAGAGGCACAGGAGGCTCTCAGAGCTTTACAAAACAAAAAGCTGACTTGGATTCTTCAGTACTGATCTTAAGAAGTGAGACCAGAAGGTAAAAGCTATTTTTTTAAACTAGACTTTAACAAAAAACAAACAAACAAAAAACCCAACCAAAACCACAAACCACAGAAATAACTTTCTGGAATTTCAGTTAAAAAAACCAAACACAACACAAAACAAAAACCAAACAAACCCCCAAACCCAGCCTATTATCTACAAATTCCCTTAGTAGTTAGGTGGCATTTTACAAGCCATAATTGATCAAACGTGAGTGGTCATGCCTGATCCTGTTGTATCTACCAATTTTTGTACCTTTTATAGGTCTTTTTTAGAACCTTTTACTGGATAGTCTCTGACTTTTTACAAAGTGGTTAGGACTCTTTGATGATGTTGATCCTCACGTGAAATTCTTACTGGCATCTTTTATTACTATGGTCTGCTAAGTAAAAAGGGATCAATCAGTGATGTTTGAGGTTGCCAAAAGGTTGAGGACTATGTGGATGGTGTTAAAATACTAAAGATTCTTGAGTGAAAGCCATTAAAGAGACTGAGAGTAGCTTCAGTAGAAAAGTGGGGGAAAATTGGGAGAAACCAATGAAGATGGCTCAAAGAGGAGAGGTCAGATAGTAATTGAGAACATGCCACTTTAATTGCAGAGAGATGATGCGGTAAAGAGTGCTGACAGAAAACCAGTTTGATGAAGGCTAGTTCTTAGGAGATGTATAATGAAGGAAGGTTTAATGGAACAACTAGATACAAATATTTCCCTGGGACATAAGTGAGGAAACCTGCTTATTAGAAACTAATAGGACTTTGATATTAGTACAACTGGAGAGATGTTTTCCATGGTGTTGAAAGTCTATCCCTTTAAACATGATAGTGAAAGTATACTTTCTAACTCATCTAGAGAGATTGCAATATAAAGTACAGATTCATTTGTTCCTGAATGTTGTGGAAGTTTAAGAAAATGCTCCTCCTTTTTAATGGAAAAGGAGAGAATGGTCTCGGGTATAGGGGGAAGTCAGAGGCATTGAACAATATGTCTCTCTTTAAGTCTCTCTTTAACAGTCCTGAAGCCACAGGTGATATCTGTTATGGTATCAGCTTAATCACCTTGAAATTTTGTGTCTAACACCAGTTTAGTCTAAGGTTTTGTTGTAGGAGAAAACATGTAGAGTGTTCCTGTTTCACTCTGAGATAGACAAGACTTCCCAACATTTTACATATTACTGGAATTAAGTTTCTGTGGCTTTAATCATGTGCTTAATAAATTTCTTTTCTATTCACCATGTTTTCTGTGAAAACCTGGTGACATTGCTGACCTGAACTAATGCAATAGATGAAATTTTCAAATTAAAATATTCCTGTTCCATATTCCACGTGTGGGCAGGTAGCAATTATCTTTGCTTCAGAATGTCAGCTCTGTTTTTAGGTAGGGTTTGGCATTCCATGGCTCAGTAAAAAAGGATAAAAATATTTATGGAGGAACCAAGAAGATTTTAATGGGTAAACAGTTTATCACTATAACAGTTGTTAATAGACAGAAGCACATTAGGAAGCACCCTCTTACCCAATAGATAAAGATACTGGCAGCCTGAGATAATTTTAGCCATTGAATGTATATGAAACACTGAATCTGAATGATTTGACAGCCTGGAGGTAGGCAGAAGTTAGTGTGATGTATTGTGCTCTATGCATGTGGAGCATCTGACTGTGACCATGTTTTGTTGGCATCTCTGGCCTATTCCCAACTAAAAAATTGATGTTCTCTGTCTTACAGAGATTAAGGATTTAGAGAGTATTAGATGCGGCCTCTAGGGGATTTCTGAAGTTTATGTAAATGAAAGTGGTAAAGGATGACATTTGAAAGAATAGGAAGGATACGTGGGCTGGGACTGATGTGGGGAGAAAAAGCATCCTGGAAGTACACTGAGGTGTAAATAACTCGAGGATTAAGGTGTTCTGTGCCATGCATTCAAACTGTGGCAGGTAATTTGGGACGTGGACTTGTGTTAGATGTCAGCAAGTACCCTGTCTCTCTGGCTGCAGCTGCTGTTGTTCTCTCTAGTCACTTGTGTGTCCATCAGAATTCAAAATACATGCTGAGGAGTTCCTGCTTGACTCTTGATGTCCATCGAAGTGGATGCAGTATGAAGAAGAGGTCCCAGAAGAGATTTGTTTGATTTGGTTTTTCCAGAGCCCTCAGAACCTAAATGCTTGTCACAGCTGTGAAGATTATTCCAGCTCAAGCTCATATTTTTACAGTGGTCTTAACCCTATAGGAATATTTGCCCTTCAGATGGAGACACCTGATCGCATTGAAGCCTAAGGAGTAACTTTTGTCTTGAGTACATAATGTGGATTATTGGCTTTTCAGGAAATCAGCCTTTGCTAAATAGGTTTGGCTATTTCAGAATAGACCATGAGGCCTGGTACTTTTGTACTGCTGTGACTTGTAGCGGGGAAAGGTGTTTTTCCAATTGACTATATTTTTCTTTGTCACATACAGCCCCTTCAGTTTTTCCTTTCTGCTTTCAGGTTTTGTGTCTGAATGTCTGGATGCTGTTTACTTTCTCTACTTCATTTGCATCTCCCTGTCTCTTGTCTCATCTCGGGTCCAGCCGTACTCCCTTTTATGCAGTTGACTTTTTGTTGTATTGTTGCCTTTTTTTTTTTTTTTTTGTTCTTCCCTCACCAGCATGTGTATGAGCACTTTGCTCAAGACCTTTTAGGTTGCTTAGAGATGGAGGGTGGCAGGGTGTCAAGAAGGAGGAAGATAGGTATATGCCACGTTCCATGGAGGGGAAAAAAACCCTACCACCTTGTAGATCCATCCTCTGTGGTTTGCTATTGCTGCTGATTCCCTTCTCCTTTCACCTTGAGGTAAATGTGCTTCCTATGGGAGACTTGCATATTTGTTGTTTTAGCTAGTCCCAGTCCCTAAAATTTTTAGACCAGCCACATGTTTAAAACAAAAGGACTTGGTATCATAACTGACATCAGGTGAATGAAGAGTTCAGGTTCTCTTGAGGCACTGTAATAAACGGCTCTATTTTCGGAGGACTGCAGAATGCTGGCTTTTGAGTTACTTCTGACAATGGGTAACTTTTTAAATATGGAACCTGCTAGATGTCTAACCTTATTTAGGTGATGAAAGGGATGATGAGTTCTTAACAAAATCTGGAACTGAGAGAGCTCATAAAGCTGGCCTTGCAATCCTTGAAAATCCCTTCTTTTTTTTTTTTTTTGGTTCTAGTTTGCTAAGTTCAAGTTACTCTGTGATATTCCTACTTTCTACTACCTGTGACTCAAAATAAAGGATCTAACTTTCTGAATCATGAACTGAACCTTGACTGTACTTCAGTTTCTTACATTTGTGCAAAGTAAGTGTCAACATGCTGCCATTGGTGTTTGACAGTTACAGCATATGAGATATGGTCCATCCAGTGAAGTGGTGGTTCCATGAGATTCAGTCTCAATTTTGGTCACACTTTACTCAGAAAACATATTCTCTTCCACATTATTCTAAAATTGAAAAACTTAGCTGGATTAACTTCATTTTCTCCTTAACCTGCACTAAGAGTAAGTCCTGGAATAGTGCATATGGTTTCCATGACCTGACACCTCTCTGAGCTGTACTGGGCCTGCACACTGAATTAAAAAAAGCAGACTATTGCTGGTTATAAAAGAGGAGTGCTGACAGAAGTAGATTGTAGATTTATCATAGGTATAAATTGCCCATCATAACATCTGACTGGTAGTGGTAGAGATATTTTAGTGCTTGATGGCATTTGCAATTTAGGAACTATAGGACAAAAGAAGCACCTTGTTCTGCAAAGACAGTAAAGATGTCTTGCATGTGTTTCTTTCCTATCTCTTCTTAACCTCTTTGAAGGTACAAGAAAAAAAGATGGGAGCATTTAGGGAGATGGAGATTGAAAACAGACCCATGGTGCCATTGAACCTTGCCTGTTGCAGATCTTCAGCTTACTGAGAAAATAATGTTAACACAAATGGTAGATTCCTTTCAATAGGAGTAAATTTTTGATGTGTAAAGGAAGGTGTTATGTGCAAGACCAAGAATGGTTTGCTTAGCTTAATGCTTATCACTAGTTATGATTAAAACACGAGGCAGTTATGTTATAATCCTGCAGCTGTTGTACAAAGAAACTGATTCCTCGTGTAACTTGGAATAATGATAAACACAATACTGTCTTTTATTCCTAAAGTTCCTTTCTCTGCAAAGAGCTTTCAAATGACACAGCAGGAATGACTTCTCTTGCCAGTGAAACGTGCCCACCTGTGGGATGAAACGTGGCAGTTTTAGCAAGGTGCAGCAGTAGAATTCAAATTTTTTTAGTTTTAGGTCAAAGACAAACCTTCCATACAGCTGAAATTGGAGGAAAGTGAGACAAAGTGGTTTTTCCAAGCAGAATATGGATAAGAGATCTGGCTACTGTACTCTTCTAAGGTGATTTTCTTCAGCTACTTAGTGGTAAAACTAATAAACAAACCATACATCTAGCTAGGTGACTTAGAAGAAAAGTGTAAATACTGGACTTCTTCCCAGGGAGAAAGACCCAACAAGAACTCAGATCCTGTAAATCCTCAGATACTGAGCTGTTCCAGTAAAAATTAGAGATGCAGAAATAAAGATCAAATGGACATTGTTGAAGAATTCTGCTTTTGCCATCTCATATTCCTAAGGAGCTGCCTCTGTTGGTAGGCTTAGTCTGGACAGGAGGAGACAGAGCAAGTCACGCTTCTTCTAGTGGGGTTGCTTTTCTGCACTGGGAACTTCTCCACTTTTATTCTGTATGTACTACCTACTCAGTTGCCTTCCCTCTGTGCGTGTGGCATGAAGAAGACAATGTGCCAAGCCCAGCTACAGACAGACAACAAAACCAAGGCCTTTGAACAAAAATGCGCTCAACAGAAATAGCAAGTGTTGTCAGTGTGTTGGAAATTTAAAGAGAAAATTAAAGTCAGCATGCATATTTTATTAATTAAAAGCGTAGTGTGATTTATCAGATGTATCTCAGATTATTACATGAAGACTAGTTCTGAAACTTTGCTTTTACTGTGGCTGCTATAAGTGTTGCCAAAGGAATGAGGTTAAAAGTAGACCTGAACCCTGATGACACGGGTAATTTAGAACCAGTTCTACTGCCGTATATGTAAATTGTTTGTTGTCTTTTCTTTCCTTGTTCATTAACACTAAAGGGCATGTGCGTGGTAACACAATCTTCATGTTTTATAAGCCTTCCTGTGCTTCTGTCGCTTTTCTCCCTAATCCTAATCCCCTGTGACATCCCTGTTAGTTGCTCTGAACAAACTTTTGTTGCCACAGATGGAGGATTATGACATCAGGCAAGGGCTGTAAACTGCAGGAGTAGATGAACTGTTAAAGATGGTTTTACCACGCAAATGGCCTATAGTACTAAGGACTGAGATAAAGCATAATACCCAGTATCTATGCTGTGCTGTCACAGCTGACTCTGAAGATAGAGATCAGGCTTTGAGCTTCCTTGTGGTATTGTCAGGCTTTCAAAATTCCTCATCATTGTGTGGTTTTTTGTTTTTTTTTCTTTTTCTCTGGCTGCTTTGAAAATATTGTTTCCATTTTCACAGTTGGTTTCTGTAAAATACAATTCAGAAACCACAATACTGGTCATGAATTCAAGTGCTTTGGCTCTCTGGACTCTCTCACTACAAGCACTTCAAGCCACAGGTACTAGGCCTCATGCAGTCTTATTCCTTGAGTAGAGTACTGGTCCTTTCTCTTGTAGCACCTAGACAAAGGATTTCCCTGTTAGATGATGCCCGTTGTCAAGTCCAGTTTCTCATTAAAGTGCTCTTAGAAGAGTAAAGGAAGAGAGGAGAAATATTGTCATTGAAAATTGTTCTGCTTTGCTTCTATGTAATGGCGTTTACAGTTGATGCTGTAGCAAGTTTGCATAGTCATAATTGCTTTCTGTTTTCTTTTTTAAATATAACTTGCTTGTTTATACTTCTAGCAGTATTGGCATTCATATTTAGTGTTAGAGGTTAGATAATAATGTAGTAAGGTACAGGAGAGGTATCGGTTCCTTATCCCTTATCCTCGAATAACTCAGACATTTTAGGCAAAATGACGGTTAACATTCTATTTGGGATTGTTAAATGTCATCCTTTCTTTTGCTGGGCCAGACTAAGTCTGAAGCAAGTCTCAGACCCCCAACCTGATGCATGTGTATCTATATAGTTATATCCATGTCTTTTATGAGTGTAAAGGCAGGAGGGAAGTGTGTACATATATGTGCCTACGAGCCCACCCTGTAAAGTTGGTCAGTACTGTTGTAGTTCTAGAAGTGATCTGTTAACTTCATGCTGTGTCAGTGAGACCACTGGGATTTGTACAGCTACAAATGAGTCAGGTGGGTGGGAAGAAGAGGCGGAGGGGAGGAGAAAAGTGTTGAAAAATGCTGCTCAACTTTCAGTATGGTAACACACGGTTTTCTTGCTGTGGCTGCTGCCGCTGGCTCTTTTCAATAGGTGAATTTTCTTTCAGTGATTTTGTCTGCTTTTGTTATCCACACTTATATTTCTAGCTAGAGGTTTTGGGGTTTTGTTGGTTTTGTTTGTTTGTTTGTTTTTTTAACAACATAACAGATTGGGGAAGAAACTCAGGTTTTTGTTCAGTTAAACTCTCTGCCTACTGTGAGTCACATGGTCCGTCTTATTGCAGGAGAGATGTAAAGAAACACAAATAGCTAAAAAGCTGCTGAAATCCACCCATTCTGTTCTTGCAGTGGGGAAAGATGATCTGGTGGGAAGGGCAGGAATGCTGCACCAAAGCTGTAAGGGTCCGTTCCTGGCTTGGTCTTTGAATTGTTGGGAGGATCATGGCATGATGTGGGTTCTGCAAAGGCTTGTAAATGTGGAAGTGCCCAGATGCACAATCTGAGTATCGAAGATGCTGTATAACTATGGTACTCAGTGAAATTACTGTGGGTGGTGTCAGATGGCGGATGAGAGGTTTCATTTTGGGTTAAAACATTTGAAAATGCTGTCTCCACTTTGGTGTGTCCCATCTCATCTATGAAGTACAGATGGTGGTTCTGATGTGATGAAGAGTAGGATGAGCCTCATGGACTTGCTAACAAAGACTGTGACAGAAGATGCTGGGATGGGTAGAACAGTTGTTGCTTTATCCTTATGCTATTGTCCTAGATGGGAAGTGATTAACAAACTGGTCTCAGGCAGCCTAGCCAGTAGATCCTCTACTCTGTTATGTACTCTATTTCTTTTGTTTCTTTTTCTTTTCCAACAAGTGCAGGATATAGAATGGTAGGTATGTCAAGTATAGTTCTACATTTTATTTGAAGTACTGCACAATAGGAGCAGCATACCTTTGTCTAGAATGCTGAAGATAAAATACTTTCCCAGAAAGCAACTTCTGAATTCACGTTCTTATAATCTATGGCTTGCAGCTTCATGTCTGCTCTCAGCTGATGCTGTCATCCAGCTACCTTCTTGTGGATGACATACTAGCCGTCATTCGGAGTCCTTCTGATCTGAAGATCGCTTTTTTGCCTGTTGCAAGGTTCATCTGAGTACGATAGCAACTGTTAGTTCCAAATCACAGAACAATGAAAGGCTGTTCTGTTAGTAGTAGCTGCTTCCACCTCTGCTTCCCCCAAAGGCTGTGGAAACCAGTCCGGAATAGAGACGTGATGTGGACTAATGTCATGCCTTTCTGGGGACTTCATTGACCTATTTCCAGAGGAACCTATGTAATGGGACTGGTCAGAGTCTTTGGGGGTTTTTGTTCATTTGTGGTTTTTTTTTTTTTTCTTAACCTATAAAGCAAAGTTGTAGCCAAATGAGGTTTCAAAACTTCAGTTTGAATCTATATATCAGTGTTCTTTGGGTAGGATGAAGCATTGTTCATGGGCCTGTTTCTTAGCCTTCATTTCTACAAGGGGATCAAACTTCCGGGGAAGCACAGCAACATGGCAGTGTTTGTTTTCCTTGCATCACACCTTATTTTACAGTAAATTTTTTTGAGCAAGCACCAAACATGAGTTGGGCCTGCCTAAGAGGGAGTATGTTGCTCTTCACTCTTCCTCTTTGCTCTGTGTTACAGTTTGCTGTTTTGTCGTGGAGTGTACGGTTGCCTTTGTGCTCTTTTTACCTGAGTTTCTTGCATGTCCAAGAATCAAGAAGTGTTTGGTTAGTGCTTTATTTCTTCTGCATGAGGATCCTGATACTAATGGTAATGATGAATTGGAGCTTTTGTGGACTTGACTAAAATGATTTTCTCAGCTTTGTTTCACCCTTTTCTTGTCATATCTTCTTCAGGACCAAGCACTACCTGCCAGGAAGATTCCTGTGCGAATCAGGGCGTCTGTAATCAGCAATGGGAAGGCTTCACCTGTGATTGCTCCATGACTTCGTATTCTGGGAGCCAGTGCAATGACCGTAAGTAGGCTTTTCCATTGGATTGGTGAGCTGTGAGTTCTGATGGATGGGAGCACAGAGAACATGTGATTAGTTTTACTTTCAATTGAAATACAACTTTCCCAGTGTCAAAGCCAAACTTTGTTTCCTGGAAGGTTTCTTTGAAGCATACAGCAGATTAGATACAGCAGGTTATATTTTTTCTTTTTCCTTGTTAAAACAAAAGTAGGCAATTTGGTATGTGGGGTTTTTTTTCTTCTTTTCAAAAGCTAACTCAGCTAGACCAATGATGCCAGTTGATGTTAATGGAATTCCTGGTTTAGAGAAATAAGGAATTACTTTTATATATTGTGTGTAATATTTACATCGGTACAAAAAAGGCTAGGTTTTGGGTATTGAATTACGCTTTGAGGTAACGCTTTTCATTCAAACCTTGATGCCAAAGGCATGGAATCCACGTAAAACTGCTAAGCAGTGTTCTGGATTGTCTTCTGAATTACTAGGTGTATGCTAAGATGAGAAATTGGGTACTGTTTGCTAGAACGTTCAGTTAAAACCAGGTGGTCAATTAAACATACAGCAATAGTGTTGTGCTGCTTGGCATATTGATTTGCTTCATCTCAAAACATTGCATGTTCTTCTTGGCTGATTACTATTAAGATCTCTGATGAAATAATTGAACAAAACCCTGAAGCCTTCCTTTAGGGGGAAGATAATCAGCTTTCAGACATTCCCTCTACTCATCCTGATATGGCCTTTGCTTCTGCCTGGAGGGAGCAGATCAGTTCAGCTCTACTCTCTCTCCACGTCTATTATTCAAGGTGACAGTTAGTCCCCTTTTTCCTCCCTGCTTCGAGGCAGGGAACAAGGGAGCACATTGTAAGTAACACAGTAGGCTTCAATAATTTGGTTCCTTATGCATGTAAATTTTAAGACCAGAAAAGAGTCTTATAGTCTGCTCTGACCACCTGCATCTCACAAGCTGCTGCTCTTCATTAAGGGTATTTGCGGTAGACTTTATTAATGGTACCAGCAAGGTCCACACAACATTAGTGCCACAGCACTATCATATCTGCAACCCTTCTAGAAGTTTGAGATGTGGCTGAATTGACAGCACATATGACAAGCTGTTTAACACGCGGTGACTGTTTCTGCTGAAGGTCAAAAAGCCTGCTTTTCTGAGTCATTGATAAAATGTGGTGTTATCTGTGTTGGTCTCCCCTTTCTCCCAGCATAGTTCTCCCAAACAGGTATTGGAAAGGCCGATCAGGATTCGTATTTTGATAGGGACTGTATAAGAAGGGTATTACAGACACAGATTTACTGGCTTTAATGCCACATCGTGGTGTTGGGTTGTTTTAGAATCCAGAATGACTCCTTTGGGTCCAGAAGAAACATTTCATATTGGAGCCACAAGATTTGGCTCCGATTTTCTGTGTCCTTGTTTCGGTTTGCTTTTGTCAATTGGACACCCAGTTTCCCATTCTTGCACTACTACTTCAATCATTCAGTTTAGACTTGCTAAGCATAGCACATTATAAACCTGTTGTGTAAAAGAAATGTTACTTTAAATCCTGTTGGGCTACATTTAAGTGCATCTTCAGGAAATCTCTAAAGAGATTATTGATACTGTCTGTTTTGTTTCTAGTGTGCTGGGCTTCGCAGCTCCAGAACGTCACAGTGCCCTTGTTATGCTGTTGCTAATGTCTTAGAGCAGGCACTGAAGTGTCAGGAAGCCAGGTTCCTGTGTCTGTAATTGTGGATTCCTTGCTGCTTTTTAGAGCTGGCAGCTGGAAACCATGTAGAGCAGAGATGGGGGTTTGATATGAGTGGGGGTGATGTGGGCAATGTAGTAGCCAGGCTCCCAGTGTCAAGCCTGGCTGGTGACTTAGAAATGCTCACAGGAGGATGTGCATTTCAAAATGGTCTGGAAAGGTAAGTCATGTGGACTCCTGGAACACAACGAGACTTCAGCCAGGATCTTCAAAAAGTGCGTATAACATCATCTTGTGTTGGTGGTGTGTTTTTTTGGTTTTGTTCTTTTTTTTAATTTTTTTTTTAGTCTTTGCCATGTATCAAGACATTTAAGACATAGTTCTACTCCCGGTTGCCTGATGAAGTTATAAAGCATTGCAGGCTGTGGAGAGGGAGAAGGCTTCCTTCCTGTTCCTCTCTGTTAGATGTGGTTGCTGTTATACCTGAGTCTAATGGAAGTACAGACACTTGTAAGTTAATTGAATTAAATGTTCTTTGGACTGGATTTTTGTGCAAGTACAGGCAGGGGGGAGATAACTTCTGTGTAACCTGAAGCCTTGCTATTATTTAGAAATGCATCAGGCTTTTTGGCAGAACTTTTTTCTGCGACAGGAGTCTAATTCTATTAATTTGGTAGATGGCTATTTCTATTTTATAAGCGAATTGTGGTCTCCCACTAATGTAAATATAGAAGTCAATACAAGAGGTCTAGATTTACACAATGGAAATGGTAGCAAAAGGAGGACTTGCTGAATGTATTCTGTCTTTCTATTTCTGTTAACTCAAGTGTCTACACTGGAAAATTTGTGTTGCCATGTATTTGATACAGAATATTTCTGTGCCTCTGAGATAGAAAAATGGCATGTCTGGTATTCTCTTCAATTATTCGTGATGATCTCTTTAGATAATCCCCAATTAAGTATTGGTAAGTGTGATTTGTTATTTGCTAGTGTAAACTTTACAAAGTCATTCAGTGTTAGGGATACTCAAGAAAGCTTGGTGCACCAATACATTTTTGTTTAGTTACAGCTATCTCCGTGGCGTGATTCAGACGCCCAGCTGGGAGATGGACTGTATTACCTCTCCCTTGGTATTTTGTGTTTTTCACCATCTGGGTCAATTTTTGTCCAGATGTCATGACCTCTGTTTAATGTCAATGCCAGCATGCTCAGCTTAATTTACTTACAGAAACCCTCTTCATTGTTCATGTTTAGTTATCACCCATTCATTTCTAATGTGCCCAGCTTATCACTTACTGAGTCAGAGAGCAAGAGGTTGCTAGTGTGTAGAAAATAAATCTGTGTAGACTTCATTAGTCATGCATGCCTAAACCAGTCAGCTGTTTAAATATCAGCACACTTGGGGAGTTGCCTTTCATACTGCAGAGACATCCACCCTACATGAAGCAAGAGCCTCCTCTTATTTATCTTGAGTGAATCATACTTCATTACAGCAGGTCAGGCACCCTGCCTACTTCTTACTTCCCTCCTCATGCTTTGCCCTCGCTTACTCGGTGTTCTTTTACATACCCTCTACTATAACTAGTGTTTTCTAGCTGATGGCTCACTTTCATTTCCTACCCTAAGCCTTTGTCTTCTGTCTCTGAATGACCTTATCCTCTGAGAATTGGGATAAGAGGAGGGAAATGTAACTGTGTACTTTAGTACATGTTGTAAATTGTACCATTGTGGGTTGGGTTGTGAACCCTGCTTTTACCCTTCTTAGCACTGTTTTACTTTCATTTGTGCTGCAGCTCCAAGAACTGTAACACCTTCGGGGCAAGGATCTAGTGGTACTTCTTATTAAAGCATCATGCACTTTTCTGATGCTTAGTAATAACCCACTACATAATTGCTTTAGCACTTGAGTGGTTTAAGAATGTGTTTTGCCTTTCTTTGTACTGAAAGGCATTTCCCCTCCCTTGAGTAACAACTGTAAAACATCATAGAATCTATGATTCTATATCAGGCTGCAGATCAAGAGCTTGCTTGCCCCATCTTCCCTTTGGGATTCATCCGGGATGGGTAGTGTTGTCGACATCGGGGGAGGAATTTGTCTGTCCCTGTTTTTGGTGAGAAAGAGGGAATTTGAGTGACAGATGCTTTTTGGAATTGCTTCTGCTGCACCTTTCAACTTCTCAAGGTGCCCTGACAGAAAAGTGTTTCCTTTTTTTCAATTGTGAAAGCTAGCCAACTTTATCCTTTTGTAATCCCCAAAATGTAGCTAGGTCCCTAGTGAGTAATTTAATTACAATTGCTTCAACAGCTTGGCAGAAGGAGCATTTAGGATGAGAGCTGCAATCAGTCACTGATATCTGTGCACACCTGGCTGCTGTCAGCACATAAGCTATGGTCCAGCTGTGCTACAGACTTCAATAGGAGAGAGACTTTTTACAGGTGGCAGTGATTACAGCTTCTGTTATCAACCTTTGAGCAGTTCAAGCACTTGCTTAATTCTCTTCCTGACACTGCTCAGCAGCTATGTCATTTTCATAAACATGTCACAGAAGGCTCTTGCCATGATTTTGTTTCTTGTGATCTCTGCTCTCTTTGACAGTAGTTTTTTACGTGATACTTTTTGGTAGTCATGGCAATAGTTATCACTTTTCATGTAATAAGTAGCTGAGTGAGTGGTACTGTGTTCTGGGTATTTTGCCCCATGAAAGAGCTGGCCTCTGAAATGGTTCCTTCAGTAACGGCACACCCAGGGTGTGAGCTCTGATAAGACATTGATGTAAGTTGACAGCAGTAACAGAAATGTGGTACAGCAAAATAGGAGTGTCTGTTCTGTCACCCTAAGCTCTATTTGCCAATGATGATCTCTAACTACATCTTTCCACTAAATGTAAGTTAATAAATTAAGTGTTCTAAATTGTCAGGTGTAACAAGGATTTGATTAATTTTAAATGTAGCTGTTTCCTTGTAATACCCTGCACATGTATTGCCTCAATTGTATTGCCTAAATACTCTAGATGAATATCACACCAGCTACGGTTTCATCAGTATGAGGTATTTTGGGTGCCACGTGGTATGCAGATGGTACCTGTACTTTTGCAGAGAACGGAAAAACCCTTGTAAAAGCCTGTTAATCTTGCAGCTGTTGCTGTTGATCTGCAACAGGATATGCTAGTCACCAATCCAGGCAAAAGCAGAGCTGGCTTTGATTGTTGTCTCCATACCCCTATGAATCTGCCATAACTGGCACTACAGATTATGAAAATGTGATTCCCATGTTGGGCCTAATGTCCTGGATGGAAGCTCTGGCTTGCAATAATCTTTAGTCCATTTTTTTCCCCAACTGGGTTTTGTGTGCTCTCCCATCTTTGCAGTACCCAACTGAGTCAGACATCAGTGCTTTTATGCCATTGATTAAAGTCTGATGCATGATAGGTAGAGTGTAATGGTGTTAATGAGATGGGGTAAGGTTCACTTAGTGCTTTCCCAGACAGCACGGCGTTTTCTGTTGTAGTACACACTGTATTGCCTTCTTATTCCTGTAGGGTCCTCAAGATGATTGTTTATTTTCCAGGCTGACTACATAGAAAACAGTTTGCAAAGAGGAGCCTGCATTAATGGGTGAGAACAGATACATGGAGATTGAAGTTGCTCTCTGTATTTTATGGACTAGACTTTGCAGTAACACTTATTTATAAATACAAAATAATTTCTTTGATTTCAATGAGGTAACTCAAGATTTATGCCAGTATTGGCAGATCAAAATCTGGTGTGTGACTCTGAATCCACATATCAAATACGCCTAATTATTTTGTACTTAAGATTTATATAGGGTTTTTTATACCTTAGACTGAAAGCTGGCTTTAAGGTTAGTCACTAGCATGGACAAAAGTATGTCATGAAGTATTTACATGGTGCGGGTAGCTGAGAGAATGCCAACATGGAGATGGATGCAGGCAGTGCTAGAATTTTTAATTTTTTTTTTTCTTCTTGGTGGCTTTTGAACCTTTAAGCCTGGGGCTACATAAGGGAGGAGGCTGGGGTGAGCAGGGAGAGAGAAAGACATCTTGTATACTTACCCTGTTTTTTGCAATGGAAATTATTAACAGAAAAACAATGGCAGGAGGACTCGGAGGTCCTGAAGGAGTATCTTGTTCACTATCCAGGCTGCCTAATGTACTAATTATTGCCTGTCATTGGAAGAAGTCTACCTATTGATCTCCAGTGGAGTTTAGCTGTATATAGGGACATATCTTTATTATGTTGCAATCTTGTTACCCAGGAGCTGGTATAGTAATCTCAGTTGTGGAACACTGGGGATTAGATGCAAAACCTTAATTAGTTATCTTAATAATGATCCCCAAGGGGCAGATTGAAACCAGCTGCTTGGGTACCTGTGAATCAAGCTTTGCGGGGGTGAGGATTTTTTGGTGGATTTGATTTATCTTTGTGGAGGTGCTTCACTGCATACTGACATCTGAGACCCGTGCAAACACTGGGAGTGGAGCCTGGGATTTTGGTTGCTTTTTGCTGTCCTTAGAGATTTTGGGCCATTTTGTTCTCTGATTGTGAAACAAAATAGGCTTTTCAGTAAAAAACCCAAGAATAATCAAATAACATTAATTCTGTTGAGGTGTAAGTGTTAACCGAAACCCCAGTTAGCTATTGGGTGTCCACAGAAGAAAATGCTTCCAAATCTGTTAATGTTAGTTCATTTCAAACTCTTGGGTACATGCAGAACTGGTGAAAATTCTTCTTGGGTAGTAGTTTAATCAGTGAAAACTGCACATTTAGGGCAAGCCAAACTTTGCATATTTCAGTCAAAATTTTAAAATAGTGCTGAACAGAAAAAAAATCAAGGAGGAATAAAGTGGGATGTGGTTGATTTCATAATTTTCAAAACCAAGTTCAGGATTCATTGGCTGCATCCAAATGATGAATTTATCTTGAAAATTAGCAGAGATTGCTTAAAAACCTGAGAAAAAGACAACTAATCTTCATTTCAAGGTGTTGACTAAGTTAGTTCATCCTTCTCTGTCTAGAGGTTATGATTTAGTCACTCTGCTGTGACTCTCTGAGGCTCTTCCCAGACTTCTGTGTTGGAGATGAGCAGTGTGGGATTGTGGTGGCCTCCCTGGCCTGGGAGATGCCTTTCAGGATGCTTCTGTTGCCAGCAGGGTGCTCGAGAGGGTGATCTTGAGTGGGATGGGGAAAGAGTAGAAAATTACTCCTTCCCTAGGAAAGCAGAGTTGTCTGGTCTTTGTAGTGTGCTTTTGTTCAAATGCCTCTAGCCTTAACCTGAGAGTAGTTGTGCTTGTGTCCATTGAGTAACTGTCTCAGATAACATAACTGATCTCTAGACCAGAGTGTCTTGGCTAGGCTCTGGCTTTAATAATACACCTGCCAAATATAAGTAATTTTTTCTTCCAGAGAGACTCTGGCTGTTGATTTTGAAGGAAGTGTGGTTGGAGTTCTATTCTTCCTCTTGTCTCTGGTCAGAAACCTAATTGCAGTGCTTGGCCACAGCAAAGCTGCTGTCAGGTTTGCTGGCTTCCCATAACTGTCATATTTCTTTTCTTTCTTTTTCTTTTTCCTTTTTTTTCTTTTTTTCCAGATTGCACTAAGTGACCTTCTGTCTGTTTTATTTCTGCCCCACTGATCTCAGGCAAATGATGAAGATAGATTGCAATATCACAAGCCATCCATCATACAGTTTGTAGGTCCCTTAGAAGCATCTGTGTCTTTAGTAGTTTATCTGTCAGATATTTCATAATTGAACACCACAAAATGCTGAAAAGAGGGCTAATATTGGTATTTCTTTTTACTACTGGAGACTTCAGCAGTCAGGTGTCTTTCACTTGGAAATACAGACTGTCATAAGTGCCTGCGCACCAGAGTTCAAATTATGGATCCAAGCCAACTGCACGTTACAGAAGGCAGCACTACTGCTGACATCAGCAAAGACTAATTTTTCTGCTTTGCTGTTGTAACACTGGATTGTTTGTATTACCAGTGAAGAATGAACTGAGCAGGCCGGGCTTTCAAGCCCTTGCTCTGTGTGAATGAGCAGAAGTTCTCAGAAGCAGTGACTGTGAATCTGACTGCTGGCGAATGGTTGTAGGCATTCCAGGTATGTGATATGGGGCAAGAGAAAAATCTGGTCAAGGGAGAGTGTGTGTGTGAGAGAGATACTGGTATTGATCTTGAGGTCAGTGGGCATTTTTGACTCCAGAGAACATGCAAAGTTACCCAATGGGGCATGATGTTGATCTCGTAACAGTACTGTCAGCTATGCAGCATATACATGTGGTAGATGAGTTGCCGTACATAGATACCTGAAATACCAGTTTGAAGTATTGTTGAGTTGCACGCATTTGCATGAGGTGTTACACCAGGTAGGACACCATGCTAATCCTATATGCTTAAGTTTAGGGTTAGCCTGGATTTCTCCACATGATGCTGTGGCATGGAGAACATCCTGAGAATTCATCTTGTTATCGTTACTTGAATGCTGAGAACTGAGGTCAGAAGAATTTTCTGTGCTTCCTGTTGTTTGAATACAAATCGTAGTTCAGTGTTTGTACTGGCAGTAAAAAAACCACACACCCCCCAAACCAAACCAACCAACCAAACAAAAACCCAAACCAAGCCCTAAAACCAACAAAAACCCCAGCCTTTTTTCTCTATTGTTTGCACTCGTTACCAGTGATGAGTCTACTCAGCATGTTTCCCAGCTAGAAAAGGCTGGAGGCTTAAATCCCTTACCCCATCCTGCTGTAATAGTTACTGCTGATGGACACTTTGGACATGAATTTTTCTTTGTCTCAAGGGAAGCATCCTCACAGAGATCCCCACTTGGTTGTGGAATTGCTACTGATGGCTCATGTGTATGGAAGATTGATAGATCAAGTAATTTAAACTTAATTTAGGAACACCAAAGAATATACTTAGCCCAAATTTCACACTTCAGAGACCTGTACTAAACACACTGTGGGAGTTATTCAAAATGCATAGACACTATATCATAATGCTTCCTGTTTTAAACAAATTTCATCCTGGAGACCAGGATGAAATAAGAATAAACTTTTAAGTATTTGCTAAAGTGGAGCTAGGTACAGCACAATTCTTGGGATGGAACAAAGTAAAATGAACTACATCCTCCTATGCAGACCCCTGTGCATTTGCCCACCTCCTTTAGAAGCCAGGACACTTTAACACTTTCTGTTGCAGAGATGAATTTCTAACTAAGTTCAGTCAATGAAGTAGAAACTAACCAGGTTTTCATACTTTCAGTGGTGCCAGGATGTTCTTATTTATGACCAGTAAGATGTGAACCATCTGAGTAACTTAAGTTGCTCACTCTCAGACACTTTGTAAGCACATCTCCATGTTTGGGAGCAAATACTGGAAAGGGTGGAGTAGCTGCCTTTCAGAGTTTCCTACAACTCCTTCTTCTAATGGAAAAGGGCTTTTTTTCTTTTCCATTACTGAATGGATGGAAGTATAGGTCTTTAGTCCCGGCAAGTTTAGTATTTGAAGACGTGTTTTCTTTGCCCACCTTGCGCACAGGAGACTCAGAGTTGCAAGAAAAGGGTGTTGCTCACAGCTGTGCTAGGCCTGCTGGCCAATAGCATTCAGTACAGATGGTTGTCTGCCTACACTCTATTTATGAAGAGGCCTCCAGTGTTTATGTTAACAGTGATGAGTTTGAGAGATAAAAATAGGGAGTTGTTTGTTGTTCATTTGTTCTTTATAGATCTGCAGTGAACTTTTTTTATAAAGCACAAATTTGACAGAGAGATTTGTTAACTTGCTAGAAGAGCAGGCTGTCAAAAAGCCAAGATGCAGATGTCTGAAGTGCTGAAATACTTGTTTCTTATACTAATTCCCTTCACTCCACGAGATGGTGCTGTGTTCCCACAGACCCCAGGCATCCTTTGCTTGGCTTTTCCTAGGCCCTTGGTGGGTGTTTGGAATACAAAAACCTGAAATTAATTTAGAAAGAATCTCTATCTCTCCAGTTGCCTTTTTCTCCTCTCCAAATTAATCTCAAAGAGATTTTCCAAAATCACCTAAGGCTTTGTGTAGTCCTCTGCAGTTTATGTCTTCCTCAACGTTTACTGAGTTCTGTGCCTTTGCCATGACTCGAGAGAGCTTAGGAAGCCCTCTGGAGGCTACTTCAACATGCCGTAGTTTCAAAGCAGCCATCCTAAGTAGCAAACAGTAGAGCTGAGACTGTGTCTTGTTGTCTGTGGTCATTCCTTGCTGATAGCCTGCTAAGTCATGAAGATCTTTGCATGTTGCAGGGGTCTGCCTAGTTCCACATTTATTTATTTATTTAGGTATTGTGCAAAACGTTCCAGGGCTTCAGCCCTGCATGTCACTTAAAATAATCAGCAGTTCTGCTCTCTTTGTTGTCCTACCCCATGCTTTCCTATTTATGTGGAAGCTGTGGTTTTGGGAGCTCTTGTGTGTTTTATTTTTCCTGCTTTCTGTTATATTTGGAGTAGAGAAATACTGACCTGGGGATACTGTCCCTGCAAGGAGGAAACATTGGAAGCTGGGAAAAGGCTGAAGTCCACTGAGCTTCTGCCACAAGGTGGAAAGACACTCTTGGGGAATAAGAGAAGTCACTTTTCGCACAACACTGTATTAGCCTGCCTTGGGTTGCTAAAATGAGTTTAATGTCAGTGTGGAAAGTGATAGAAGTGACTCATTAGTTATTTGTGAAATCGTGGCTAGAGAACTTGCATTTGTTCTGCAGAACAGCTGCCTTCTTTACAGAAACAGGTGCCTGGAGTGAAAGGCTTCACCCATTGTGTGTCCCCGGAGTCTGCCATTTTAGCTTCCTGATTACCACACATACCTTCATGTGTCGTGGATATGTGTTCAGTGTCTTCACAGTTCTGCCTGTCGTTTCCTCATCCTTCTGTAAAGAACAGTCTGATCTCACTTGTCCTCCTGCTTTTGTTCTTGGCGTTTTCCAAAAGCTTGAACTTGCACTTCCCTGTTTTTCTACTGACAGAGGGTAGATTCCTGATCTATAATTTCTAGTCTCAAATTCACATAAGTGGTGTGGAGGTGACGAGTAGAGAAGTGGTACAAAATCCTTACATGCCTAAATGAGGCTGAGACCAGCTTCCCTCCCTGTTTTTTAACTCCTTATAACGGGTCTGGATTAATGTGGAACAGCTACAACTCTAGGGCAAGTCAGTAACAGTTTTCCATTTCAAATACCTTTCAGCAGAACTCCTAATGCACATCTTACAATTTGCATAACAGTTACATTTCACTCAACTAGGCAACTTCAGGACCTAACTAAATGGATGACACCATTGTATAAGGATTTTTCCTTAGTCACTTAGCTCAGGACACATTCTGGACATGAGCTGCAGTTTCTGCCAACAGCCATTAATCCCCATGAGCTGTGGCATGTAAATGCTGTGTCATATATCTCCAGGGCAAGAGAAGCTTCTTACTTGGATACCTCTGGCAAGTTTCTCAAGTCGCTAGTAATTGTTCCAATGCTCAAAGCTCGTCTCTGATTTCTCACTCAAATTTTAATACCCAGATACAACTTCAGAAACACTTCCGAGTGTGATCAGGTATACATCAGAGAGACTTTTAACCTTGGAGGTGGTGGTTCTCGTCACTTCTCAGTAAGCATCCTGCTTCTGCTACTATGAAAATTTAGCAAAAAATAAAAGCTAAGCTGCACTGATTGGTTTTTATTCTCTGTAAGTCCTCCCCAGAACCTTATCTGGGGATGTCTTATCTTGGTGTAGTAGTTATGGCTTCAAGGCATAGAGTGTTGAAAAGTATGATCTAGACTTTATGGATAACACCGAGGGTGTTTTCTGTATACAGTGTGACATTTCCTTAGCCATCTTCAAAAATACGTGTGTTAGCAAATAACTTTTCTTGGTGTTCTAATTAAGTGACTCATGTTTACTGCATATAGGTTATACTGAGCTTTGAAGACCAGACTGGACCACAAGTTGTCGAGAACTTGAGGGCATTTTGGATGTGAAAGCAGGGGCATGGGTGAGGTAGAGCACAAAGCATAGTCTGTTCTGTGTGGGGACTTTTGATCTAAGAGTAGTATCAGCTAAGTAACAGTTTTTGTCCTGGCTCACCCTGTCATCACTAGTATAATGCAGACTTCTGACTTCCTTCTCTGTTGCTGTCTTTTCTCTGACTCAGGGCATGCTATTTTGAGTGGGAGAAAGGTTTTTTTGTCTTTTCCATGTGCCTCCTTCTGAAGGCAGCCCAGGGCCTGCACAGAGCAGCAGCTGTGAGTCAACAGAGCTTGCAGTTAAACAGCAGGACACATCAGAGCAGAAGGAATTGAATTCTCGAGGGACAGAATTTTAAAACTATGAAGCACTGAGCAAAGTTTCCCTTGCTCCTTGCTTGCTTGCTTGTTTGGGGTTTTTTTGTTTTGTTTTTTAAGGGCTCTAGGTTCCCTTTGGCATTTGCTGCTGATGTCTTATACATCTTTTCAATCTGGGAACTGCTAACTACAGCAGGCAGTGAGACTGTTTCGTGTCAAGGGGAGCTTCCTCATTAAAAAGCAGTTGGAAGGTGGCAGGGACTAGCTAGTTTGCGATTAGTTACACATCTTCCTCTGGTTCAAATCTGGCTCAGGCTCTGAGAAAATAACAGCTGTTACACCATGATGGCAAGTAGGTAGCTTATGTTGAGGAATGTGTTGGGGAATTGGAAGGAGATCTTGAAGAGTTCTTGAGGAAAAGCTTCAATATCAGAACAGTTTTCCTGCTTTTGGCCCTAATTAGGGCTTGTGGTCACAGCAGAGAGGTCAAAAGCTGAAAAAAACCTGTACGTTGCCAAGGTAAGTAAATGCTACTCAGTGAATGCTGAAAACTGTAGTTTCTTTTTATTGGGAATCCAACAGGAAATTTTGACTAAGCCACTGCTCACGATCTCTAGCATTTGCTTTTTGCAGGCTTTGACTTTTGATGTTGATGTTTTGTTAGTGCTGGTCCTCTCAGAAAACATAGGTTAAGCTCAGATGCTCTCAGAAACCTGTAAAACTTGTAAACCTGATAGTGAAAGTATCTCTTCCTAACTGCAATAGGATGGTCCTTGCTACCAGAAATCCTATGATTTCAGTTGCTCACCAGCACAATACAAACTCCAGCAAGCACAGTGATTAGCTGCAGTAATCCACAAAGACATTTCTGAGTAACTCTGGTGAATCCACCTGAGAATTATCTTCTCTTTCACACACCAAAGAAAAGGAAATAGCATAGCAAGGCCCACATCCTCCCATGCCTTGAACCTTCTGGCCTGAGTAGTAAAGCTGTCTGCTCCCTTTTGATCCAGCAAATCTCCCATGGCAGAGTTCTGCTGGACTCTCTGATGAAAACTAAATTTTCTCTTTTAATGTGATGTTAGTGTTGCCATTCATTTATCTCCTTCCTTTCTGCATGGAAGTTATAGAGCCCCATCCCCTGCAATCTGTAGGAAGCAAATTCTGACTAAGACTTTTCCCTTGTATAGTAATCATGGGGTGTTGTGAAGGTCTTCTCCTAGGCTGCTGCAATTCATGTGTTAGTGGCTTTGCTTTATTCATCTGTCCATGAGCTCAATTGAACTACACTGGTTTGCATCATAAGTAGGTGTGATCTTAGGTCCCTTTGAGTCTTCTGCATGCTACCTGGGAAGTGTCTGTTGTAGACACAGCTCGAGAACCTGAAAATGCGTATCTGAAGTTAGATGGGCATACTGTGCCAAGTTCTTCACTGGTTCCTAGAATGGCATGCCCAGTGTTGGTCCATTCATCTAAAGACACGCTCATTAATAAGCTTTAAGAAAAAGAAGAAAAAATGAATTTTATTCTAATAAAATAAAGGGTTAGGTATTTAGAACAGAGTTTGAAAACAGTTGTGGGACAGGAGTTTCTGAAAGCCTAATTGATAAGCTTTTTTCAAAATCCTTTCAAAAAGCAATTTCATACTCCTAAATTAGGTTTCTTATTCTCTTGTGCCTAATGTTAGTGTTACGTACATCCTTCATATTTGCAAAGACATCAGTCAAATAAAATTTTAAATCTCTGCCTGCCACTTAAGCTCTCTGTATGGGTTTCCTTCCACGTTTTTTTCACAGTTTGTCACTTAGCTATTAGAGTTGGTGGCACTTCAAGCAGGCATTTTCTTCTCCAGAAGGCAGCTGTGGAGGATCACCATCTTGTGTTTGCTTCACTGTTCAGAGGCCAAGTAGAAGATTCTTTTGCTACTCTTGTCTGCCTTTCTGCTTCAGAAGAACTGAACCTAAAAATGTTTCACTCGCATATTTACTGATCAGCAGTAGGGAGAAGCCTGGTAGAGATAGTGCTAAATTGTTAAGAGTGGTTACATTAGATAGCATGGGAGCATCCTCCTACTTTGCAAACTAAATGGAACACTCAATGATGTCAGCTTGCTCTATGAAGAGGCTAAACTTGATCATGACTAAGCACAGCTGAAAAAAAACCACCCCAAAACCTCCAAAACCCGAACTTGTCTCTGACATCATAGGATCTGTTCCTGATGGCACGAATGGAGTTTGTCAGTTATCTCGTATGAAGAAGAGGAGACAGTTTCTATCAGCTGGGCAAGGATGCTGAGGGACCTTAAAAGCTGTGAAGATTCAGCAAGGAAGGTGACTGGAGGCATGAGTATATACATTAAAAACCAGAAGAGTAAAGGAGCAATCCTTCTGTGTCACAGCTGAAGTATTTCTTAATTTTCTGGGAGCATCTCTAGAAGAGAAGGAAAGATTTTTCATTGTTTCAATGAAGGAAATTTAATGGTCATTGACAATAATGATAAATAAGGCAATTCTAAAACAACCCCTCGAAGAACCAGCAGTTAAAAAAAACAACAACAAAACCAACCCCAAACTATGTATCTGCTCTTTTCTAATGGTCTGATGCTTTCTGATGGTGAAGGTAGGTAGGTAGAAGGTGCAGATTTATCCCTTCTGCTGCTGCTTTTCTAGTAATTACACAGCATTAGTATGCAGTCAGTCAGAAGGCAAATGTTCTACGAATGTCTCCTCTCTTCCCACCATCAGTCTCTTTGCCTTAGTTCACAAAAGAAATTATTCTTTCTTTGAGTTAGGAGTTAGTAATGGAATGGCTTGTTGTTGCGAAGGTTAGTTCTAGAAATCTCTAGAAGTAGGTATAGACACTCAGGGTTAGGCCTTGTTGATGCAGCAAATAAACCCTTGGCTCTATGGTGCCCATGCATTCTAACTTCACTGAAGGTGAGTTATTTTGTGGATGAACATTGAACAGCGGTGAATATTGTCTGAATGTAGAGAGAAGATAGCACTACACCATTTCCTAAACTGTACCTGAATCTCTGGAAGTATGCTGTAACAGTAAGTAGCTGGAGGTTTGTTTCCTCTACATAGGTTGAGAGTATTCCTCTCTGGTTTCCTTCGGCTGGTTAGATAGTGCATTGAGACAATAGTTTTACTTCCTTGAAAGGGTAATATCACAGACAGTGTGATGTATTTCTTTCTTAGAACTGATGCAGCCCTCTCTTCTGGAGTACAAATCCAAAGTATTACCTGGGGCTACATCCCTTCCCTACTACTTATGTGGGGATCTTTGTCCCTGAGCAACCTTGGAGAGCCACTATTGCTCTTCATTTCGCAGTCTTCCTCTTCCTGTCAGGAGAGCACCCTACTGCTGATCAAGTGCCAAGTATTTGCTGTATTCGGTTAATGTGATGGATGCCTCTTTCTCTGCCTTCTCACTGTTTGGAGCCAAAACTTGGGATTGTAAGTTAGAAGGTGATTAATCTTTCCTAATGGGACTCTGTGCTGCAAGTAGGATCTCACCCGCTGCGTCTTCATTAGCCTCGACCAAAGCCTGCATTACCTCAGATTAGGTAATTGGTCATTTATAACACAGGAGAAGGAAGGGGGAGAGGGCTTATGAAAAAGTGTCAACTAGATTTAGGGCATTAAAAATTAATTCTTGTTATCCAAGAATTCTGGGAGGCAGCATTTAATCAGGCATGCAGTTGAAAACCTCCCATCACCAGAGGATTCAGTCACAGTGAGAATGGTCTTTCTCAGTCTGTGGAAGGAGGTGTATAGTAGTAAAGGATATGGCCTCTGCATGTACCATGCTATGAAAGAGTAAGTCAGTTTAGGGTTATTTCTGTAAGTTTAGAAGCTCTTCAAATTTACCCAGTAGGACAGAGCTTGCAGCTTGAAACCACACATTCTCTCTTCTGTTGGTTAGCTGAATATTTTCTGAAGCAGCAGTTAATTTTGTGTTCTACAAAAACCCTTACCTATTTCCACACTTTCTCAGGAACACTCTTGTCCAGATTGCTTCTCCATGGCCTATTGTTGACTGAGTATCCCAGAGAACGTCTGCTGAGGGTCTAGGGCTTTCCAAGTACTTTTGCCCTCAATGTTTAGAATATCTTCAGCTGTCCTGATAATATGGACTGTAGGAATGGCTGTCAAGAGGGAGTTGCTTAGATGAGATACAGTCTTTGTAACAAACTCCCATTTTTTGTTTTACTGGGTGTTTTTGATGATTCTGAAATAATGATAAAATGTTGTATATGGCATGTCCCCAGACAGTAAACATGATGCAGCCATAACTAAGGAATGAAGCCAATGGGGCAAGCCATGTAATTCTGCAGTACTTCTCAGAGTCCATGAAAATTACTTTTCTACTGTACTGTAACACTTCTGGCACATACACATATTGGAAAGATCAAACATTTACAAATGTCTGTGGGCCTGTAAAAGACTTGACTGTGTCCTGCTCATAGAGTGAAGACAGTGCATGATGATAATATTCCTAGCCATGCTGTTAATCTTGAGCTCTGTCCTTGTATTTTATGGAAAACCTTAGTAAAAGTAAACAATGACGGAGAGAAATAATTGGTCTTTTGATAAAGGTATTGCATGGTGAGAAGAGGTGCCTCTTCCAGTGACTGGTGGTTATGAGGAGGGCTGTCTGGCATGCAGCAATGTGTTGAGGAGTTTTTCTGAACCCAGGAGCTCCTGGGATTTTTCAGGAGTCTTGTTTTATGAGTTCTAAAAGAGATTACATGTACTGTCTGCACTTGCCCTCTTTCTGTGTCTTTCTTAAGATAATGTAAAAATTCAGCTCAGGCCTTCTTCCCAGGTTTGGCTGCTCCAGAAGTCCCTCCCTTAGAAGCTGTCACTCTTCACCCTTCAACAGAGTCCAGCCAGAATGGTTCTCCATGTAGTTGTTCTGGGAGGTCAAGGTATTTCGGAACTGTACTTTTGATATGTTGATGGTGCTATGAATGGATTTTAGCGTGAAATGCAGAGAAGCAGAAGGCTTTAGGGGACCTCAGGAGTCATTGCCTCCAGTACTGTGTTTTGTTAGGACACCATATTTCATAGTACTTTTCAGAAATGCATGAAGCTTTATCTCTCAATTAGAGCAGCTTTTTGCCCCTGTTCCCTGTAAAGGCTTTTTAAAAGCTTCATTGCTCTGCTGATTAGAAACCTTTGTCTAATTTCCAGTCTAAATTTATTCTTTGGTAGTTTATAACCATCTGTTCTTGTACCACTATTGTCCTTTAGTTAAATAGTCATTTCCAGTCCTCAGCTATTTCTACCCCCAGGTATTTGTGCACAGCAAATGTATCCCCTCTCAACATTTATTTAGCTGGTCTGAGCAAGCCAAGCTCTTTTAATATTCTTTTTTATCAGATACGCTTGTCAGTCCCCTGGTAGCCTTTCTCTGCATCTGTTTCAGTTAATTTTTCTTGACCAGTATTGTACATGCATTGACATTTGTTCGTGTTTAGAAAGCACAGCCATGACTTCTTTCAAAAAAATTTGTGATTGATTATTGAGTGGAAGTATGACTCTCATCCAAATTGTGCTACTGGTTTTCCTGGCAAGTTTTGCTGCCTTTGCTTGGGGAAAAGGAGTAAATAATGGTGGTAATGCCTGTCCAGTGCTGGCAGAAGACTAAACGAAGGGTTGTTTTTAAGCCTTGGATTATGTCACTTTTCTCCCAGCATTTCTGTGAGCAGCTGCAGACCACTGCTGCTGTCCTCTTCAGAGGTGCCTTGTGGTGCCTGGTTGGTCTGGCGGATTTTTTTTTTTGGTAAGCAAACAGTGAAACTTGGCAGAATTGGTTACATTGGAGACTTATTCTTATGGGGGGTTACGTAGGTACCTGCTGCATAGGCACATTTGAGCTAGTCGAAATCCCATTGTGGTCAATAAAGAACAACAGAATCCTCTAATTCTGAAATAGGGATCTTTAAAGCTTGTTACTGTCTATTGCTTATGAACTAAACTTATGAATACCCTTAGAATTAGGGTGGTGTGTTCTGTTGGTTGATTAAACTCACTTTTGTACTGTTTTCCCTAGCCTGTACTAGCAAAATGGAGCTAATAGCAGTACACACCTTTGAGATATGTGGTAAGGAAAAGCACAAAGGGCTGCGGGGCCATTCAGGGTTTGGAAACTGTATAAGTAAGGTGGGGAAAAGCAGAGAATAAACAACAGTCTGGTTGAGTGATTGCCTGTGGGAAGATCTTGTCTTTGTCAGCAACTAAAAGATTATTCAGTCTCTCTGTTGGAAGCTGAGGGCATGCCTTGAGGAAATAGGGCAAAGAAAAGCAAAAGGAAGAATAAAAACCTGCAACAGCTCAAGGGGTTGGAGGAGGACTCCAGGGTGGATGTGGTCCAAGAGTGTGCGCTCTTTGGGATCCTAGTGAAATCCAGGGTTCAGTTTTTCTGTAGAACACCAACAAGTACTTCCCTTTTCTTTAGACCTGCACCTCTCCACAATGGATCAAGTGGTTACCACTTCTCCAAGTTTGGTAGCAAGCCAAGAGAGAACAGATTCAGCGTGTTGGAGCTCTAGTGCCTTCTCTGAAATGGCATTCAAAGAAGAAATCTGGTGTATGGTGGGTACCTCAGAAGTTTGCTCTAATCCTAAACTTATTCTATAGAGACAGGTCTGCAGCATGAGCCAGTTTTTCCTAGCAGTATAGCAAGATGATTTTTTTTAAGGGACTGGGAAGAGATAGATGAAGGATAACAAGCCAGGAGATCAGCTGATTTGCCCTTATTTTGGCCCTACACCATTTCAGAGAAACAGAATAAGGTTACTTGTCAGCCACTTCTTTAAAAGAAGGGAAGTCTCTTAAAGGAACCTCATCTGTTGAGCAGATAGCGTGGATCTTAATGAAAAAGAAGACTGATTAGGAACTGTCCAGTAGCTTAATGCACTGTTTACTGGTATAAATGAGTAGAATTTAGGGAGTGACAGTTAAAAGTAAGCAACACATGGCATGAGTGTAAATGGTTCCCAAGACTTTAAAATCCTGAGCATGTAAGGATGGCAAGAAGTGTTAGGAAGCATTGGACTGTTGAAAGAGAAGGGGGCCTAAGTGAGTGGGCATATTGCTTGATTTCTTTCATTATTTCTCTCTAGTGTACCCAAATGGGGCTCACATCAAGTGCTAAGTATATAATTTTTGCAGTGTAGAAATATTCCTGCCTAGAAGGGGAAAAATAACGTGAGTACTATAGGATATGTGGGACTTCAAGGCATTCGTGGTGGTGTCCTATGCCAAAATATAGGCAGTGTGACCTCTGTCTAAAGAACAGCAGGCCATGTCTTGTATGTAGTGCTTTTGAGATACTGAGGAGCTATTTGCAGAATTAGGCTGTATAGATGTATAACCCTTTATATAGTATTTCTAACATTTTTACACTTCATGATTAGTTTTTATAGACTGCGATAAATAAGTACAAATATACAAGAAAAAGGAAAAGAGCTAACAATAAGTCTTAGCAAAAGTCAATAATCATGGTTGTTTTAATATATAAGCTTTCCTACAACGTTGCTGAAACCCCAAACTAGCAAAATCATCTCTCTTTGCCCACAATGTACCACCTTTTTTGAGTTCCCCTTTTTTTTTTTTACTGCATGGCTGTTAATAAGTGTGTGACTTTGTCCTTACTGTTGCATGAGATCCAGGATTCAAAATGAACCAGACTTGGTTTTTAGCCCAGTTTGAATGAAATGCTAAACACAGACAGATGTCACTGGTGAGCAAAAAAGTTGCAGTGATTTGGTTTTTAATGCTATTGTGATAGTATCAATTGGTACAAACAATGAGTCATTTCAAATACAGTTATAGCATTGGCTTTTCCTCTTTAGTTCTCTCTTTCATGTTATTTTGTTGTTCTTGGAGGACTTTAATCTTCACTTTGGAGTCATGTGACATTTCTTGCCTTTCTGTGCAAGGGGAGCTAGTAATCAGCACCTGGGTTCTGCTGTGCCGCACTAGGCTATCATTCTGTGTGGTATCTTTCTCATTGTGCAGTTTTCCACCCTTAAGGAATGAAATTCCCAAGTCCTCTTGTCTAGCTAAAGTGTGGGATCACTGTATGCACTCTAAGGCCTGACTCTTCTTTCCTCTGGAGCTTCCATTATCACTTATATCTGCAAGATATGGATATTAAAACTTAGCCAAAAAGGAGCAGATGTATTTTATGTCTCTGAAAATGACTACAAAGGGTGAAGTGTTGGAAAGACTCCATGAGTCTTTCAGTAACATTTGATCACTGGTACTTATGTTCCTCTAGCACCTTTCATTGCAAAGTGCTTTTTGGACTGGTTACATACCAGGATAATTCTCCACACCTTTGGGGTGGACTACGCCAGCCCTTCAACAGCGTGTAGCACTGCCACCCACACAATTTAAAGAAACAGGTGAAGGAAACCGCCATACCCTGTTAAAAGCAGAAGAATTCAGGGAGACAAAATACATTTGGTCACACTGGAACTGGATACGCCCTCCCTTTTGTTGCTAGTTCTGCAAGGTTTTAGGAGATGTGCTGTTTTATTAAGACAGGTTTTAAAAGCCTTTCCACCCTGAAGTCCAATGAACTGATGTGAATAGTGTACAACAGAAATGTACACAAACCTAAGACCATTCAAAAGACTGATCCAGTAATGAGGTGCTGCACCTCCAGTACTGGCTCATCAGTGATTGATTCAATACTGTGACCAGCACCACCTGGACTGCTTGCATTAATTTGCAGCATCCTGGAGGGAATGCAGTTTATTTGGAATATATTCTTGTTCCCTGACGGAGCAATGCAAGTAGTTTCTTTATTTTTCAGCTCCTCTTTTTAGAGGTTGTCTGATTCTTGATAATACCTTCATGAAATTAGTTTGGGGCAGGAATCTTAGTGAAACAGAGACCTGATTAAAACTCACGAAGCAACATAATTAAAGCAAATAAATGTCTTAGTTAACATAACTGTAGCTGTTTCTCATAAACTAAAGAGTTTTTTTCTCTTTGTGTGCAGAAGGGGAAAGCCACCTTGCAATCTGTGAAATGATTCTCCTAGCCTTTCTGAGCAGCTTCTATTACTATCTAGATAAAAGTCCTCTTTTTAGGATTTTGAGGTCCCATGTATTTCTGGTTTTATATCCAGAAGTGCCTCCTTTGACAAGGGGCTGTTGCTCTTGTTTTCAAACCTTTTTCTCAAGTTACAAAAAATAAGATTTTTATCCTTAGTAGACAGAGGATGCATTGGCAGTAGTCAGTGTTCAGATACTTAACTACCAGCTCAGGGACCACATCTTGATTCAGGTACATTTAATTTGAACCTGTCTTCTTATTAAACCTACGGCTAAAAATCTCTTTAGCTCCTTTCAGTAGTTTCTTATTAGTGTTTTTTTCTTCTCTTTATTTTATTCTTTTTGTTTAGCAAAATATAAATATAAATGATGGTCATTTCCAGAGATCTTCATTTCAGGTCTCAAGCTTCTTTCAATAACCTATTATGACACCTTAACTTATGCTAGTGCCAGAGGACTATACAGGCAAATAGTAAAAGCATTCCCTGCTGTAGAATTGTTAAAATCTCCTGAAAAACTTTTAACTGTGTTCAGCTGTTGAGCTGCTTGTAGGATCATGGTTTGAGATGGCTTATTCATAAAGGACAGTTATGATCACACTGGTGGCCAGTTCTGACGGTCTGTCCAGTCTCACCTGGCAGTAGCAGGAGGCCCTCTGAGGATGCTGGACAGAGCTTGGTGTAGACTGGAGAGGTTGGTTTGTCTGTAACAGACCAGGGAAGTAGGTCTATACAGCGACAGTCAACCCAGGAAGAACATATGGGCACTGACAGGGCAACAGTACTGTTCTCTGATGTTGGGATTGAAAGATACAGGGATGTAGATGGAGGCAAAATGTAAAGCATGATTTGGAGGAGGAGAGGAAAAGCAGTGAGAAGATTTCTGAAGATGTAAAAACTAAGTGACAATGCCAGGGGTGCAAAACACTTGGTTATCGTTTATAAAGAAGTTAAAACAAGGGGTGGATAAGGACATATAAATTGGCAGCAGATTGTGGTTTATGGTAATGACAGTCCCAGAGGAGTGTCTTTCTCTTGGTGACATTGAAGTAAATTGCATTACTCAAGATGTATACTAAGGATGGATAATGAGATGTGTGCATGGGAAAGAAGAGACTGCTGCTATTATGATGGTATCAAATGACTGAGATGAGTGTATATGTGTGTCTGCACATGCGCATTCAAGAGAGGATGCAGGCGAGGGAGGCAGACAGCAGAGCAGGATGGGCTGAACGGTATCTGTTTGAAAGCGCCATAGTTGAACTGGTTAGGAGAAGGGGATTTAAGTCATAAATATTGACCTAAACTTTTTTCCAAACTGAAATTAGGCTTTAAATGACTGAAGCTTTACATTACCTTTATCTGAACAAAGAGAGACGCTTATTATGTTGTATTGATGTTTTGTGCTTTGAACTGCAATTGCATGTAGAAAATGTCTGGAAAGCTGTTTTTGTGAGGCTGATGACTGGAAAATCCTGGGTGAAGTTTATAGCTTGGATGTCCAGGCTGGAACAGATTGGCTGTGGCTCAGAATTGAACCACTCCCCCTATCCTAACTACTCCAGAGTCTTGTGTGCCTGAAATAAGAGAAACGCTGGCACGTGGAGAGCACCCATATCTGTGCTCTCTTCAGTATAGCGGGATAGGAAAATTTGTACCAGAACTTTCACAATAGATCCATTGTTCATCTAATCATTGATCCTGGATCTGTGGTGCACCAGATTTGTCTGATGGCCTGCTTACTCTGGCAGAAACTTCAGAGACAATGAACCTCTTGCACTGAACTTGACACCGCACATAGTTGCACCTTGTTACCACAACTGGGTGCTGTTAACTGACTCTTGAACAAAATGCCTATATTTTGTTTTTGGTGGGAAGGCGTTTAAACATTTTCTTTATATTTGCTTATCAAAGAGCTTTTGCATAATTTGTGATTTAGAAATCACAAAGTGGTTTAATGGTTTAGAGCTGTGCTGGGGAGGTTTAGACTGGCTGTGAGGAAACATTTCTTTACTGAGAGGATGGTCGAATACTGGAGCAGGCTTCCTAGAGAGATAGTCAATGCCACAGGCCTGTCAGTGTTTAAGAGGCATTTGGACAATGCCCTTAATAACATGCTTTAACTTTTGGTCAGCCCTGAATTGGTCAGGCAGTTGGACTAGATGATAATTTTAGGTCCCTTCCAACTGAAAAAATATTCTAGTCTAACTCAAATCCATGTTCCCATACAATCAAACTAGTTTTCCGCTGAACAGTGTATATGCTATGCCAGGGAAAGGGCCAGGGCTACAGCTTCACTGGTATAAACAGTGTCTCTGTCTACAGAGAACTACAGAACAGACAGCAGTTGTAGGCATGTTGGCATTTACATCCAGAGGCTGACCTACCATGGCAAAGCTCCCTCTTAGATCTGGCTCTTTGAATGGAAAATGATGCTCGAGTGCTGGTGTACACACCACTGCTCACTGAAAAGGAGGAGAGAAGCAGTGGAGGCCCAGAAGCTTAGCAGTCATGATATTTGCCAATCAAATAAACAGGTGCAGTGGTGATGTATTCGGCTACAGAGGGGAGGAAGGAATGTCATTAGTATGTATCTAAAATATAGGATGCAGGCATATCAAGTGCTTTAAGCAAAGATGTCACTCTGCTAGTCTGGACTGGCTGACCAGCAGTGTACCACGCCACTCAAGGATTCTTGCATTAGGCTTCTAAATGGCAACTCAACTCTTCAATTACTATCCTTTCTGCTATGTGAAAGGGGGATGTATACCAGTGCCATCCTCAAGGGTGTTCAAAAAGACCTTGCAAGAAACCCCAGGCAGCTGCTATGAAAAAGGAGAGTGATGTTCTGCGTATCTTTCACTGCTCCTCCAAGTTCTTAAAATAACTGTTTTTTCTCTTTATCCTGAACTGCAGGCAGCTGCCCACTCTTCAAACAGGCATTGTTTGGGTGGTGGTTTTTTTGGATTGGCGTTTTCATTTTGATTCTTGGGGGTTTAAAATGGTAGTCTCTTAAAGCAAACTTTTGTCAGTGGAATAACACTGTTCTTAAATTTTTGATGAGAAGGATTCTTTGTTTGGGTTTCCAAACTTTTGAGAAGCATCTGAATATATGGAAGAGACTTGCTGATATTTAGGCACATCACTGCCTTTTGGGGTCGTGTGCTTTGGTCATTCCTTCCCATCACAGTGCCTTCTTTTCCCAAAAGCAGTGAGGAACTTTACCATGAAAAACATGTTATCTTAAAGCTGACTTGTTCCCAAGAGCAGCAAGGGAATCTTTGGAATGCTGGCTGGAGTAAATTCACTCAGGCTGATAGCTGATGAAGGGATGGAGGATTTATAACTTATTTGAGTTCCCACACATCACCCTCCGAGTCGCTTGCTTATGATGGCCCTGCCAAAAGATAAAGAAGTGCAGGACACTCAGTACAGGCCATGGTGACAGGCCAGGGACAAATGTCTCTGTTGGGTAAATTGATTTGAATGGTTCTGGTGAAATACCAGGCTGGGCTGAAAATATGATTAGGTTTAATGATCCTGCTAGCTTTGTATCCTGTTGGAATTCCAAATGCAGGAAAAGTTAATTAACAAGTCATGTGTGTACATATTTTTACTAGAATAGCAGGATGTGGATTTTTTTTTTAGACACTTATGTATGCTAATCTTTTACCCATATCTTATCTATCTAAATACAGTCTTGTACTATTTCTAATGTAGTGAAATTGCCATGAGGCAGATAAATATCAGTTGTAATTTATAGGGTGTTTATCCAGGTAACGGTGTTCAGAATACTTTTTACAGCCCCTAGAGTCTGAACAGGCAGAGACCCAGCAGCATAAAAATGCATTATGAAAAGGCAGGAAACAGACAAACTGTTTATTTTCTGCAGGCAAAATTTAATGGACATAAAACTTACTATGGTGTTAAGAATGTGTTGGGTTTTTTCCTTTTCCTTTTTTTTTTTTTTTTTCTCCTATGAACAATGGATGCAGAGCTTGAGAAAAAGTGGCTGGCATGAGGACTGTTTAATTACATTTTTCTGAAGCAGAATATCTTGTTTGCTTTTTACTGTTGCCATTGTGTCCCTAGTGAGTCTGAGCCAGCATTTCCCTACCAGCTGCAAGATGTCTGACAGCGGCTAAGAATGGGGGCTGCACAGAAGGGCAACCTGCTGGCTTTGCAAGCTGTGTCTGCAGAGTAGCTGGCACCCAGCTGCTTCTTAAGGCTGTCACCCCTTTTAGATGCTCCATGGTGCCCATCAGGCTGTTTGGTCACTTTAGGGCTTTAAGGAAAGTAAGCTGCTCCATGCCAGAACATCTCACTACCTCCTCTGTTAAGAGAATGTCTCCGTGCAGCCCTTTTTAGCAGAGTTGTGGGATATAGCCATTCTTGGGCTGGTGGTGGGTGTTGTGTCAGTGCTCTGCAAGGCACCAGGATTGAAGCCGTTCATATTTCTTCTGCAAGGGAGTGCAATTCAAGGAGTTTTCTTTTATGTGTGTAAATGAATAGATTTCTTAATGCTGCTGGAAAACTGCTAACTGTTACAGCTCCCATAATTGCGGTCAGGGAAGCTGAGGCACAGGACAGGAAGTGACATTTTGGTAGGTTCACCTTCCACGTAACTGAGAGGCAGTCCAGGAACCCAAGATCAGTCTGTCTCCCTTTTCACCAAGCTACACATGACACTTGATCTTCCTGGTCATAATTCTTTGTTGCTGCATCTGGTATTTTAGTAAGGACATGGTCTTAGAAAGCACTGATAGCTGGCAAATCAATTTCAACCTTTTCTTTTGTGACAGAAGTCTCTTATATCAGCCTTTTCCTTCACGTAGCTTCCCCATCTACTTCTGCCTGTAAATGAGGGTCAGGGTTGGGATCAGTATTTCTTTTTCTGGCTTAACTGATTCCTCAGCAGCCTTAAATTGCAGGCCTCTCCTGCAGTGTGAGGGCTGAGATGCCTTTTAGGATGCTGCCATCCTAAAGCCTGGAGCATCCAAATTTGAGAGCATTCCAGCAAGAACTTGCTAGAGCTCAGACTGAAAATCATGTGATCTTCCTCCTACTCTGTCAATTCCCATCAGTACAATTATACAGGAGATTATCCTCAGTGTAATTGAGAATGCAGAGGGTTTTGGCCAGTGAGCCATGGATAATTGGGGGAAACATTAGTGCAGGGCTCAATCTCCTCTAGCCAGCAGTGGTGGCAGGTGGCACAACTCCATGGCATAGTGTTGCAGCATGGAGGCACAATGTCAATCAATCATGTTTTATTCCTTCAAATTTTCTCAGAGCAGAAACATAACAAAACAAGACCACAGTACTTGCTATATATGAACAATAAAAATACAATACAAGAAATGCATCACAAATTTCCCAAATTGCTGGCCCAGCAAATGCGATATTAATACATAGTAGAGAGCATTCTGAATTCAGATGTGGCTCTGGGATGAGACTTCATTCTACAGCGCAGCTATATTAATGACCCAAGTGCTGGAGTCTCAGGTTAGACATACTGTCTTTTCTTTTAAAGATGCTGCATATTCTTTTCAGACCTCAGAACTATAATTTGAAAACTTCTGCTTGATGAAATTTCCCATTCCTTTCCCAGAATAAAAAGTGCAGAGGCATGGCAGTAATTGATCAGATCATCCTGTGACTAGTGGTTTTCATTGTTTGTTCAAAAGCAGTTAGTGTGAGGATATGTTGTCTGATTATAAACTGCTTTAATTAAATACAAATTATAGTTTTTCTATGTTTCTGGATTGGATGGACGCTAGCATGTAACATCAGGTTTTTTGGGACGTGAATAATGTAATTAGGGTATCATTTTCAACCCTAGAAATGGTTGCATTTTAACAATTGCAACTTACACTACAATTCTACCTCACGGAGACATTTGATTGCTGATGTTTCCAAATACATTTTAATATCCTTTAAAAAATGTAAACCAATGCAAAGTATCTATTCATAATATTATGTGTATCATGGTGGCAAGTGTTCACTTTAAGCAAAAGCCTATTAAAGTTGGTTGCGAAAGTGGCATTCCTGCTGCAGAGCTTGGAATAAATAATGTATGGCCTTTTTATTAACTCATAATTAATGGCTTTTGTCAGAGTCCAGATTTCCTCATTACTTTGCAAAAAGTTTCATTAGGTTTTTAGGAATATGTGGCCAGAGGCAACTGATCTTGGTGTCTGTTAACTAATAAACTTATAAAGTGGACCTGATCTGTGCCGTTCCTTTTCCTGCAAAGGTGTGCCAAGGTCCAAATTGTCAGAAAATCAGTTTCTGCTATCTCTTCATCACAGCACTGGTGGGTCTTCCCCATATAGAGCTAATTCTTCAATAAGGTGAAGGAGGAAGAAGCCTTTGTTTCAGCATAGGACAGTGGTGTTCCTGAGGGGTCAGTGCTGGAGCTGATACTGCTTAATGCCTTCACTAATAACTGAGGTGATAGGATGGAATGATCTCTCTTGTTAAGTTTGCAGGTAATACTAGATAGTGGGAACAATTGATACGCCAGATGTCAGGGCTGCAATTCAAAGGGACTGTCATGACCTGGAGAAATGAGTTACTAAAAGTATTAGCTACCCTAAGCACTGGGTGGTTAGGGATGAATTGGGATTCTTGTTACCAACTGAGAATGGGGAAGCAATAGAGGCTACATCCTCTTGCATTCACTGCAGGTCACAGAGTAACTCTGCAAGAGTACAGGTTTGATGGTGTTCTCTACTGCCTGTTCCTACTGCCTGCCCAGCATCAGATAAAAAATGTGAGACTGCCAGATTTATGGCATAAGGCAACTCCAAATCTAGATCTTGGCTACAGCATCCCTCTTTTTGCTTCCATACAGATGGCTTTATGAGCCTTCAAAGAACAAAATTTGAAATAGTTAAACCAAGCTAATCACATGTAGGTTTTGTTTTTTGGGGTTTGCGTTCCTACTAGAGGTGGCACAGGAGGTAGAGTAAGTTTGATGATCTGTAGTGGTTCCATGAAGAGCTCTGGTTTGCCAATTGTCAGTCTCATTTTTCAGGCAGTAGAAGGCAGCTGCTTCCTTCACCCTAAATTTAAGATTAGGGGGTATTGACAGTGAGGCAGAATAAAAAATAAAATTGTATTTGGAGAAGGTCATGCAATATGTGTCCTCTGAATGAGGCTGCCTCAAATCTGAAGGCAAGCTGCGCCCACATGAGCATTATAGAACTTTAAAGCTCTCCACATGCAGAAAAACATCTAATTGAAAGTTTAACAGAGCACAGTCTTCTCCATGCCTTTATTTTCTTTTTGTCTTTAACAAAAAAGCATTTTCATTAGATACACCAACATTAGGTTGTCTCTGTTTCTGTCACTTTATTTAGTTATTACTTTCATCATGTCCTAGCACACAGAGACTAGCATATGACTAATGTATGTGTAGACTGAGCCAGAGTCTGGAAGTCTGATTTCACCTGAATTTTACCTCCCTTTCCCTTTGCTTTGTTTTCATGTCTTGCTTGGGTGTGTTCCAGAGTTGAAATGCTGTCTCCTGAATGCTTCCAGGAGTCTAGAGGCACCTGGAAGACTGGTCTCCTTTTGAGATGATATATTCTAGAGTTGAGGAATCATCCTGCTTCAGCAGCTGACACCCTTGCTTTTTTGTTTGGAGCTGGCCAACAGTAGTGTTAATGTGATGGTAGTGAGTGAAATAGATGTGTTAAATGGCCTCCATTGGTTAGGGTTATATTATGCTTGCCCCTTTCCAAATTATAAATAAATTCTTTCAGGAACTGTCACAAATTCAGACTATGTTTTCCTCATCTGTCACAGAATATGAATGAACCATGCACTTCAAACGCAGCCACTCTGGCTTGCAAAATATCACTGAGCAACCATTTTGTTTGCAAAAACAAGATTTGAAGTCTTGTCAACTACTTGCAATAAAAAACCCCAAACAACAAAAACATATTCTGATTTGGATTTGATGAGAGAAAAAGAAATTTAGTTTCAGCATTTAGGTCAAAACAAGGCAGCAGGATCCATTCAAGAGCCTGAGACAAATTTTGGGGAACATATTGCTTATTATTAGCACTCCCATTTACTTTTTTAAAATGGTCTAGGAATACCAATTTACTTTCTCTTTTTTTTGTGGTTATCCATCATACTGAATAACGGCACTCTCCTTTTCTTGTCACTTTGTTGGAAATCATTAGATGAAAAAGTCCAGTAGAAGTACTGCATGTTCTTGTTGAAGTGATTTTCCTCCTCCTCACAGTTGCATTTTTGTGTCCTGTGTCCCTGGAACAATGTACCTTTTCAGCTCTCCTGAAAATTGGACCAGTAATCTGATCGTCAATTTGCATAGCTGTAATATAGGGATAATGCTATGATAAACTCTTTGTGAAGTGCTTTGTATGGGAAAGGAATATGATGGCCCATGACAGCTCATATGATGAAAAGGGTTACGTGGTACTAAATGAGTGTTCCAGATATTAAAATTTGGCTTTACTAGTCATGAGCTGGTTGGAAGTCCAACCTAAAGAAAAGTTATATGATGAAACATAAATAGCTTTTCTGTTCAGATTGTTTTATGGAACTGCTGGCAGAGAAATACTGTAAACAGCAAGAAGTTATTGTAGGCTCCTCCCATGTCCTTTGGATTTGAAGACCTCTCTATTTCTCCTATGGATTATTGTTTATTTGTTCAGTAGACTGAACCGTACGCTTAGAGGCATTTCCACAGAAAGCATTATCTTTTTAGGCTGTAAGGCTGCACTAGCTACTCCCAGTTGCCATCATCTCAAAAGTTGTATCCTACCCTAAGCAGCTGCTTTAAAGCCAGCTGGCAGAATCTGGCTACCCTTCAATTAGTGTTTACTAGCAGCTGCTTGGCACACTGATATTTGAGATCATCCCATTTTTTAATGAGGCAACTCTGTGTGTCTTTAGTGCTGCTTGTGGATATGTTTTAGGTCCCAGCAAAATCTGTGAGCTCTTTGAATGGTCATCACATTGAATTTTTCTTGGGCAGTGTGATGGCTTGGTATGTTGCTCCTGTGTTAAGACAGATGTGGTGTTACAGTGTGGTAGAGGGAGGACCCTGTTCTGACAGGCAGAAGTGCTAGCCTTAACTGCTGGTGGTTGGCACTGTCTATGCTAATAATGGTTTTCATTTGTCTAGCACCTCTACTGGAAGAGAGCCTGAAGCAATTTATGAGCTGTACTCAAGCAATGTATCTACCTCTGTGTTGAAATGACACAGACGTGTGACAGTGTACAACAAAGCTACACAGGTTTCAGATAAAATTAATGTTGGATAATTATTAAAAGCTACTGGGTGAATGACAGGCTTATTGTTACATGAAGGAGTAGACTCTGATGGCCATGGGATTCATATGGACACAATCAGATATCTGTCACGTTGTGTGAGGGAGGATTAACTTTGTCTTTCCAAAAGTCCTGGCAGGTGTACGTTGCTTCATTGAAAGGCAGGTAAAAAATGGAGTGCGCCTTGGACTTTTCATTGGGAAATTGTCCTCTTTTAGTGTATCCACCTGGAGGCAAAATGAGAGTCTACAAACTGTTCCAGTGTTTCATCATTGTTCAGCCCGAAGGTGGGTAATGCCTCCCTTTTGAAAAGGGCATGTGAGCCAAAGAGAAAAAACAAGAATAGACTCAAGAAATTTGGTTTTATGGCGATCTAGTGTTTTCAATTATTTCTTTTCCGAGAACTTTACTAATACTTGTGCAGAAGATCCCAGCTCCTGGGAGGAGCCCAGAGCCGCCTTTGGGCAAAAGCTCATGTAATCAGAGCATTCAACAGGGATGCAACAGCTGGACACATGCTCAATTCTAAGGCTCATAAGTTTTAGAAATGTATCTGCTGGAGTTTTGTGTACATAGATGTTTTGGATTGTGGGTATGTGGGAGCTTGTTCAGTGTGTTAAGCGTCTGTGGTACAGGTATCGAGGTGTGTTTAATGGAGCTGTCTGTCAGTGCTGAAATGTAAATAACATTAGTGCTAGGTGAATATGTGAACTGAAGCTGATATGCACCAAAACCCTCTGAGCAATTGTATAGCTGTAGGTTAAAATAATATTAATCAAGCTCAGCAGGAACTGTGTCTCCTAAGCAGAGTTTATATGTGTAAATAATCGTCCATGTCTTATACCTTATCATTAATGCCACCCTGATTTGAAAGTCTCTGTTCAAAGGAGGAGGGGTAACAAGAGGATATTAGGATACTGTTCAACAGAAATACTCAGTATTTCATCACTGTGGGATGGTTGGATTTTTTTATTGTTAGGAGACTGGAGTCATAGGATGTGGGCTGGGGCTTCTCTTACTGTAGAGGGCTGCTGAAGCACCTGTGCCTCTAGGGCTCCATCACCTTTTTCAGTCTGGAGCTGAAAGACATAGAAAACAGACTTGTTTTTTTTCAAGTGCACAAGGTGTGTGGAACCTTCTCTGCTGCTATTTCTCTTTTCCATTTTTCTTTGTAGGCAGAGCTCTCTCCTTTTTAAGATTGCTCTGCATGTCAAACAGTGTCTCAGTGCCTCCCAATGTGGCTTTGTAGTACTCTTACAGCCTTAAGGAGGATGGTTTTCTTTCTGAAGTCCCTACATCTTTCTGCAACCCTTGATGGTAGCACTTGAGCCCCTTTTGTTCCTCCTCTCATAGAGTAGAGGAGAGGAGGATGGGACAACTTCACCTCTACTGTTGGTACTGTAGACAGGGAATTTAGGAAAGAGATATTTCTGACAAACGCTCACTGGTGAGGAAGAGAAACATAGGTTTCCACCCGTGCAAGACAGTGTAGAATGAATACCCTGAGGCAACTGCAGTTCTCATCTGTTTCAGGTGAATGGAGATATGCTGTTTGGAATCAGATTTGCTCAGGTGTTAGTGACCTCCTGCCTGTATAGACTCCACCAAGATTGTAATCACTGTACTGCTGAAAAATCACTAAATTTTTTTCACCTGAGCAATAAAAGCCAGTGTGAGATAGAGGACAAGGTGCTTTGGAAAAACAAAACAAAACAAACCGATCAAAACAGTTTTGTCCTGAAGGTGTTTAATAATGTCTGTGGGGGAAGAAGGTAGGAGGGGGTGTTTGCTGATGTTTTAGGGGTCAGTAAAGTAAGAGTGAGTGTCTGGCTTGGTGAACAGCACATCATTCCTGGCTGGTCCAGAGAGAAAATATGTTGCCACAGTTGAGTTGCTCAGTATCCATACTCTCAACTTTCTGTTCAGCTGAATCCCTGCTTTTGTGCACTTGCTGCACTGCTGGTGATGATGTCCTTGAAATTTTTTAAAGGCCCTGGCATAAGCTACTGAAGATCTGGGCTTTCTCAAACCTTTTCTTCTCCAAGTAAAGATGAAAATGAAGTATTGGACCCAGGCTCATTGCTCAGGGCCGTCAGCATCAAAATGGAAAGCATCCTGGAACCAAAAGTTCAGATTCCACGACCAATTTCTTCTCTTAATTCTCTTGCCATGAATGTGGAAGTGCTGTTTCTCCTTAGGGGAATATATCCATGATGAGTAAAACTGAGGCACTATAAAACTTAAGTGTGCGAGAGGAGATTTAGATACTTTAACTTGCTGTTTTAAGAAGTTTTTCATCTTCATTTTTAGAAGGCATTTCAAAAGCTAGGTGAGCAAAATGCTGCCACAGTGTTTAGTGGTGGTAGTGGGGAAGTTCTATTACAGCAGGGTTTTCTAAGGGCACACTTCCTGAGATGTTTTGATCGGAGAGAAAACCCTCAGTATCTCCAGGACGGATGACTGTGGAAATGTTTTTCTCTGTGTGACTATCCATACAGAGAGAGAAGAATAGTAGAGTGGCTGATTCAAATAGAATTGTTTTGAGGCTCCAAAAGGATATTCAGAGTTAGCTCTGGTACTAAAGCTGTTTTGCAGATGTTCCTGTGTGTGGCCCCAGGTTAGGGTTGTCTGTAGGCTTTTCATTTTAGTACTGTACATAGTACACCCAGTGCCAACATGAGCAGTAAGATGAATGGCTATTTATTTCAGCTTACCAGAGCTAATCCATCATGGTGCATGTAGCAATTGCATTTCTGCACTCCAAAAAAGCTTTGTCTTCTAGAGATGAAATAAATAAATGGATAAAAGGAGCTCTCTTCCTTAGTCTGTCTTTTCCTTCTCCTTGCCTGCTGTGTAATGAATATGTTTGTTTATTTTGGTAAATGTCCATAATTTGAAAATATCTTTATTTAGCCCTTAGCCCACTGCAGACATGAAATGACTGATAGCAGTATTGTTCTGGCATGTGAGGAAATAAAATCAAGATTTCTTTTTGATCCCTTGATTAATTGCAAACAAATGTTTTCATTCCTATGGATCAGCAAGGACATCACTTCAGGATGGGAAGGTGTGACCTTTGCTAGTTCCTATTAGTACCTTTCTGTTGGAATTGATTTTTTTTTTTTGATGTTTCAGCAAAATAGATGAAATGATGATTAATACCTCATCATCTGAGATTCTCTCTGTACTGATTAATAATTCAATGAGTCTGCCCACCCCTTATCCCTTCTAGTTTCTTTATAATATTCTGATTATATATCCAGAAATGTTTCTTTGATTTTTGTTTATATTGAACTAAAAGTTTTATCTAAGATATTTAGTCAATTATCTTTGGCTAATTTGCTTCTGTTAATTCCAGAGATGGCAGAGTGACCCACCTGTAGAAGATCAAACCATTTTGTACTCTTTCCTATATCATTGGTTAGTTAGGTGGGTTTGTTTTTTTAAAATACATTCCTAAGCCCAACACTTTAGTTCCATTTGATATTCTAAGAACACAAAACTCCTGAGGGCTATTTTTTTCAAAATTAAGAGACATTATGGGGAGAAAACAAAAATGTCTTTAATACTTCATGGCACCTGTTTCTATAAATGACTGAATAGTGGAGTTAGGTTAAGACCTTGGGGCCTGAGCGCTTTCTGTTTAGAAGAGCCAGGAGAGGAGGCATCACTACATTTAAAGAGCACAAGTATGTTTTTAATGGCTACTGAAGTCTTGGATTTTACTGTACATCTGAAGGACTACTACTACTGCATGATTGTTCTTTCCAAAGAAAAATAGCATCCATTTTCTGCCAGTCATCTTGAATTTTCCTAGGAGGTGTTGTCACCCAAACATTCTATAGAATGAGATAGCTTACATTCAAAGTGCTACATCACAGCAGGAATTCTAAGCATCACAATCTGAGGTAAATTTATTGTAGGCCAAGAATGGTGGGGGAAGAGTAGAAGAAAAGTCATTTCAGCTTGCTTGAGATCCTAGAAGGGAGAAAAAATGGAAAAAATACCACCATACACCAGAAATTACATACTTTACTGCTTCCCAGAGAACCCGCCCATAAATTAAGATTGTTTGGGTTGTTTGTAGCTTTGCTGCCTTCCTTCCTTTCCAGTTAATTATTCATGCACTTGGTACCAGCAGAGGGGTTTTATTTTCCTTTAGGTGTAATTAGAGCAATCAAAGGGTTTGTAATATCGTAATAAAAATGCACTTTTATTTTTTCTCCCCCTCTCTTCCTCTATTTTTTTTCTCCTGTCTCTTCCTCTCTCTTCTTTTTGCTGATGTCTGTCTGCTGACCGCTATCTGTTCACCAGTCCTCTTGTCTTTCTAATTTTTTCCTGTTTGTTTAAACTATCTGTCAGGTTTGGTTGTTTGGGGTTTTTTTTTTGGTTTGATTTGGGTTTTGTTCTGGGTTTTTGGTCTTTTTTTTGTTTGTTTTGTTTTGGTTTTGGTGTGGTTGGCAGTTTACAAACCCAGCTGAAGACAAGCTTCTAAACTGCAGGTTTTCAGAATTCTTGCAGGGAAAATTGGCCTTGCCATAATAGCTACTGATGGTGCTCATTCTGAAATGAGCAAAATTAAATTGCATCCTTGAGGGCTATCATTTGTATACAATGTATTTGAACAGAAGGATAACAGAGTGAGAGGTGACAACACAGGTGAATTTTTAATGTGGCTTATCTTCGCATGTTGTGGTAGACAGTGAGAAAAGATTTCCGTCATGTTCAGCCAGCCAAAGATTGCATTAAGGTTTGGGGTTTGTTATTGTTTCCCACCCCACCAGTGTGGATCCTGGATCAAGACAGGAATTGAATTCTCCTTTGATGAACTGCCTTTGTTTGCCTTGGGTTTTGCAACAGACCAACCTCCTAGATCATCTTTTTTGTTTTAAATCAGTGTGTCCTAGTGTTTCGACCTATACATATATTTTTCTGTAAATACTTATATACGTACATACATGTACACGTGTACAAATGCACTTCTGGGTCAGCTGAAGCTCCCTTAGTGCAATTTTTTCTTTAATGTGTCAGAGCCATTCAGAGATTTTGCACAATTTGGTACATCACAGTACTTTTGGGGGCTGTTTGAGATGACCTGTGCACTGGAGTGTAGCAAGTGAATCATCAAGGAACAAGATTCTCAGTAACCAGCAGTGACCAAAAGTAGTCCATAAGTACTTAACATAATTTTGCCGAAACACTGTCTGCATCTTCTTAAGCTAGCTTCTGACGGGCTTCTCTTTTTGGCTTTGATGACGCTATTATTATTTGTGTGATACTGTTGATAAACATCCAGAGAGATTATATTCATGAGTACTCATAAGACTTTTAGCTCGTCAAGGCAAGCGTTGCTTAATGGATGGGGAGCACACAAGTTGTAAGAGGGGGGCCCCCTGCAGCTTTGTTCTCTGGTTGGAAGTATAGCTTGTCCTGCCAAATGTCTGACTGACTCCTTGTCGATGTTAGTGTAGGTAGGGTCTTTGAAAGAATATGAATCATGAGAGGGCACTAATGGCTCTTCAAATGGAAGAGCCTGGTTGACGAGGGGGAGAGCTAGTTGGTGTCTTGACAGGAAGATTTTAGGGTCCCAACCTTCCACATGGTTTCCCCCTCTCCCCAGCTGGTAGAGCTGATCAGTGCCAGTCTCAGCGCTGAGTGGCAGTAGCAGCTCTCAGCACTCTCTGTTTGGCTGTAGCCTGTGCAACTCTAGCAGCATGGAAAAGTCGGTGTTAGAGACAGTGTGAGCACCACTCCCTATATCAGGTTCATAAGTGGAGAAAATGGGGAAGTGCTGAATGTGGGACTTCTGAATTGGGCAGGCAGAGCTATTGGAAGGACCAACGGTGAGGAACCAGCTTCAAAGGATTTTTTCCTCAATAACAATGTGAGCCAATTTCCATGTATGAAATCCTCCTTCCAACAAAGATGGCATTTAAAAAACAACAACAACAACAAAGTGGTATGCTCTGGTTTTCGTTGTTTTTCTTGACATACTGCGTGCTGTACTGAACACCAGAAATGCTGCTGCTCTTCTCCATCTATGCAGACACCACTATATCATCCTGGAGGGGAGAGGCATGATTACTCTGATTTTTTTGCATATGAGAAATGACAGGGCTTGTCATGTCCAGAAAGCAGTAGTGGGCAAGGGTCTGCTGGTGAACATTAACTCATTTCTCCCTCCTGACAGCTTACCAGTGCTTCCAGGAGCTAGCAAAGGTAAATGGATATGACAATAATACCTCTTTCTAGCAGCATAGTTAGACCATGTGGTCTGAGATCCCCTCTGTGCAGTGTTGGTCAAGGTCAGCTCTTTGGTGAGAGAGCTCTGAAGAATACTGAGTATGCTTTGTGGAGAAGCATCAGCTTTTTGGTAATGGCTGTGATCCTGCCTATGTTTTATATTATTCTTGAGGTGTCAGGTGGAGAGTGCAGGTGAGTCTCCTCAGACTTGAGGGGAAGAGTGCCTGCTCTTTCAAAGGCAGTGTGGGGCTAGGCTCCGTTTAACATTATGCATCTGAAGGTAATGTGAAGTTCTGGTTTGCTTTTCCTTAGAATGATGCTGTATGTTGTTCTTGGAAGCTTATTAGGTCAGCAGCATTAGCATCAGTATCCTGGCTAAGCAGCAAGGTCTCCTTATGTTTGTTTACATTCCCTTTCCAGCAGCTTTGCAGAGTCTTTCACTCCCAGTCCTAGCTATGATTTAGCCTGCATTGTCACATCTTTCTGGGATGCCCAAGCAATTCCTCTAACACAAATAGCAAGGAGACTGGTTTGGGTTTGTGGTGAGTTTTTTTGTTTGGTTGGGTTTTTTTTAAAGTTTCTTGATCCTTTCCTTGGTCTCTGAACATCGTAAATTGTAGCTTTTTAATTTAGCCAGGCTTTCTTGGAACTCTGTAGCTATCTTTCCTCCAGTTTGATTCAGGAACTGCTCTGCCAATCCAGAGCCTCCTCTAGAGAAACAAGCTTTGTTAGAAACAATAGCAACATCAAAACAAACTGCTGGAAAGCCACTTAGCCTGCATGTGTCCTTTGTGCTTGCCTACAGTCTGGCAGCTTACAGAACCGTACCAGACATTCATTAGGGAGCCCTGGAAGCCAGGGGTTGGGCACCCCATGTGCTGCTCTTCTGGTGAATATTTATACTATACCATTTCTGATGCGAGAAATTTACTGTGCTTATCTCAGTAGATGTATTCTTGAACTGACATAATGATATCAGTCAGTGGGCACAATCTCAGTGAGATGGTTTGGCTGATGTACAAACTTGCTATTTGAATTTGCCCTGCTGCTCTAAAGGCCAGTGATGTTTAGCTGTGACATCAGCTGTCTCAGCATGTTGCTCAGGATTTGTCTTCTACTGGGCCAGGAACTGAAAGTCCAGGCCCACATGATGGTTGGTGTTAACTGTCAAGGCTTTACTGAGCACCTCATATCCATTATTCAGCCTAGAGCAACTTAAAGGTGAAATTTCTGATTTTGCTGTTTTTTAGTAAGACTTCCTTTGGTATGTGGCTGACTTTTGATGCACAAATGTTGTTTTACCTACACAGCCTGGTAGGAGGGGTCTGATTTCTTCTGGTTTAGAGAGTTTCTTGTCGTGGTTTAGGAAATGGCTGACTGCTAGTGTTGGGGAAGGTGACTGCTCCATGTACTCTGAGAAACGCTTTCCTGTTTTTTAGAGCTATCAGTGCTGTGCATGCTAGACCCCTCTAACTTCTAATGTTGGTTGGTTTTTATTTCTCTTTGCTTTCCTTGATCAATCTCTCCTTGATTCTGGGCTGAATAAGAGCTGCTTGTCTGTGAATCATAGCGTCTCCATAGCTCACGGACCTTTTTTGTGGTTTGCTTTTGGAACAGGATGAAGTGAACTATTATTGTAGGTAATAAAGTCCTGGGTAACCCAGATGGTACAGTAGAGAGAGACAGTAGGAGGAGGAAAATCCCCCATCAAATAGTGTTGACTGTTGTCATTCTACCTTCTTTAAAGTTGAGTATTGCATTATATTTTGGTGGGGGAGGTGGACTGATTTTCATATTTGGTAAACCACTATCTGACCAAATTATAGCCCACATAATGAATGTTTAATTAGATCTGTACTGTATAAAATACATTGCTGCTTTGCTGGTTTAAGGCTGGGTAACCCATTAATTGGTAATTTGGTTGTCAGCTTCTATAGTGCCCTGGACAGTAACAAAACCCATGAATTTACACACTCTGTGGATTCCTTTATAAAACATTAATCTTTGGATTGTATTGTAAAGGGTTTAGGTCTTTTTTCTTCAGTACAAAAAAAAAAGTAGAAAAAGGAAGACTGAATGAAATTAAAAATTTAGGAGTACTTTTAATATTGCAGTGACAACAAACTGCATCTCTCAAAGTCAGCAGCTCTCATCCTTACCACTGACATGTTGTAAAGAAGCATTTTCAGTAATGTGATACTGCCAAGAATTTAAACAAGTGCTAAACTTTCCTGAAAACTTCTAAAAAGTTGTATGTTTATAAGTTGAACTGCTTTAATGTTGTACTGCATTTCCCTTTCCTGGAGTTTTCTTACTGCTATTAGTCAAATGCCCACTGGGAATACAGAGTAATGTTTTTGCTCTGTTCTTAGGATTTACCTGCAGGCAAGGTGTGGCAGATAGTCAAGTGTCCATTTTGGTTCATTCAAGTGGGAAACTCATACTGCAGTTTTGACTAGGGTCAAATCTCCAAGGATTGCTGGCATTTTCCAACTTTGAGGTGAGAATGGCAGAGGCTCAGATTTTGCTGCTATGCAACTTGTCCAAAACTGAGGCAAGATCAGAGTCTGAGGATGAGGGATGAGTAGCATCCAGTAGGTCCTGCTCAGTCATGTCAAAACCTCAGGGCAGTCTTTTCTCTTCAGGTGCTGTGCTATTTCTGGGTCTGTCTTGGTAATGTCCACTGAACAAGCCCTGACTGTATTTCATGCTATATTACTGTTTACTGTAGCTAATCTTAATTTCTATTATTATATAATATAGAAACGAGGCAACCCAGTCACTGCAGATCAAAGGGATTAGTGCAGCTGTCGTGGATAAGCTCACATTGTGCCTTACAACGCCACCCCAGGCTTGCTTGAATCGTGCAGACTCAACGCTGTCTCACTCTCATCACGGTAGATTCAGCTGAGGATATGTAAATGTGTGTCAGTATGTATGGATCCTCTAGGTATTTACACACACTTAGGCAATGCTGCCTTGCAGCATGGTTTATTATCTGGGTTTGACAGCACACTCTGAATGCAGGCATCAGTTTCCCATTCGTATGCTCTCTGAGGCTGTCAGCAGTCATTGGGGTGACTGGCGGGGTGTCAGCTAAGCTCTCTTCTCCTGGAGGAATATTACAGTAGCAAAGCTGGTGAGGGCTGTGACATCTTTGAGGGGGGACACTGCATGAGGTCTGCATGGTATGCATTGGCCCCTATTTGATGTGTTTTTCACAGCAGGGATTTTTTATCATTTCTATTCTTGTCAGTATCAGTCAAAGTACCCAACTTAGCCTTCTTTTCACAATTCTCTCACTTTTTTTTTCTTTTTCCTTCTATCCCTTCTTAATTGCAAATCATTGGGTTACCATCTTTGCCGGTCTGGAGTGACCAAGAGCTGGAGCAATGCAGTAGGTGGCAGTCTTTCCTTCCCATCGGCTCTGACCTAGGACACAGTACCAAGCCAAGGGTGCCAGGGACTGGTGGTGTAGCTCTTTATCAAGCATGAAACCGAGTCTTGTCTCCAGGGGTGGTTAAAGTTCCTGGAGATTTCTGGGCAAGAACAATCTTTTACACTTCCAAAATATAGATTATATAATGACATTTTACTTTCCTGAATTTCTCCTTTAAAATTTGAATATGGAATCCTTTTCTTCATCTCTTTTGCGCAATTCGGTGTGCTGATAAATACTCCAATTTCATCTCAGGAGTAGCATTTTGGTGAGAGTAGACATGTTCCCAGGTATGCATTTTTTAAAAATTCTTTGGTATTGAGGAATAACAGTAAAATTTTTCACTGTTTTGTTTTTGTTTTTTAAAAGAACTTCTTTGCATATGCATTTGTTATGCAAAGAAGAGATGGTGTATGGATAGAGATCATTGCCTGATAGACACTTACTCACGTGAGTAGTCCACTGATGTTTGCATGTTTTTCACAATAGTGAGCAAAGCAGTTAACATCACACTTCTTTTTGGTACTCCAGTGCCACAGTGGCAAAACCTTTACCTCAAATGCATTCCTTTCTACATTCTTTGCTGGGGTCAGGTACCATAATTCTTATTTGGACCTGCTTACAGGATGCTTCTCTTACCTGCTCTGGGGATTCAGGGCTTGGGGGGAAAAAGAGGCAGGACATAGGGCAGCATTGGCATGTGCCTGCCCCTGCTGTGAGAGCCAGGCTTCGAGAGCTGTGGACTGGGTTTGTTTGCACTGATAGATGTTGTGCACTGCAGTTTGTGAACTGTATTGAATTTCCCCACCTTGCTATTGCTGCTGGTATAGCTTGCTGATGAATGTGACAGTCAAACACATCAGAAGCACAACTTGCCCAGTGATCTGTGAGACCGCCTTGCCTTGCTTCAGTGGGAACCCAGCTGACAGCAGCAGAGACTGCACCGATTTCTAGGAGGCTTAGATCAGAGGATTTAGGTTTGGGAAGTTCATTGGGACATGCCAGCCTAGGAGGTTTGGTTGTGCATTCCTCAAGTTTGTTTAAGCCTTGAGAGGGAGGGTATTTTGCTAGTCTCAAGAGTGCTCTCACAGGTGTTGGAAACAATTTTCTACTTCTAGTTAATGTATTTATTATGAACAGTGAAGTTTCACCACAATAGAAAGTGGATAAAGAGAGAAAGGCATGAAGAAAACTTCAAATGCAGAGCATAGTAGTTTTAGAAGGGGGTCACAGATCCTGGTCTTTGCCATTGTTACTGTGCCAACATACAGAGTTATGTTTAAACTAGGGTTTATATTGGCATAGTTATTTTGATAAATATCACACCCAAATGAGTATAATTGAATAAAAACAATGAGCTGTCTTAGTCTGTTTGTGGTGGGAAAGGACAAGGGGTTTTTTTTAAGGAATGTTTTATGTTCCTCTGGCCTCCAGGTTGTTGCAGGACATAAAGTTTTTGTTTCTTTTGACTTGTAGCAAGCAATGACTGTTACATGTTGTGGTTCAGGGAGCCCTGGTGAGGAGGTGTGTTACCTTCCTGCTCAGGACCTCCTTGTGTCTCACGCTGTGTGAGGTTATTGTACAGGAGATCTGACTGTCTACTGTAGTTATTTTTGCTGGAACTTGTGTTTGTGTCAGTAATATATGGCTGATTATTATCTGGGTGAGGACAGGGCTGGTAGCTGCATTACACTGACTTGTAGCATTGCTGTAGCCTTTCTAAAGGTAATTCCTTGGAGCAGCAGTTGCAAACTATGCTTTCCTCATCTTCAGCTTTGGACTGAAAAATCCCTAATCACAAGACAAGGTGACATTTTCAGGTCTCCTGGAATGTAGTTAACTTCCCCCTAGCCTCTGTCTCTGTTGCCCTTTTCACAGCTGTGTAGGATCTTTTTCTGTGCCCAAGCATTCTTGGAGGGCAACAAATCTCTTTAGTGCTAGATTCCTATAATAGGAAGCAGCCTTGCACTTCTCCTTTTCAGCTGTGAATCTCATTTACTGGGCTTGGTGGCATTATGTTTCGGTTCTTTAATTAAGTCCTCCCTTTGTCTCTCTATCTGCCAGAGTATGGTTCCCATTTTTCTTGCTGCAGCACTTAAGCATAATTTGGTGTCAAACACATGCTTTCTGATTGAGGTCCAATCAGATTTACTTGCAAATGTGTCTGGGTCAATAGCATTTGTTTCAATTAGATTTACAAAGAGCCGTTTTGGTGCTCTGCCCTGTTAGTCAAAGGGAAGATTGTGGGGAGAGTAGGAGTATGGAGGGCCTTGGGCCTGCCAGGCACTTAACTAATTTATGATTTAAAAAAAAAAAAAAAGGAAAAAGGGGATGAGGGAATCTGATGTCATTGGCCTGTGGCCAAACAGGGCAGTAGCAGTTTCTGCTAAGGTGTAATCAATAGCCAGGGCTTAGCCTGCTGGGTGCTCTGAGATGCACTACTTTGAGATATAAAATTTAGTAGAGCGAGGCATCTTTGAATGCAGATGGGATTGTGGCCACAGTTGGCTAAATGAGTGAAGAGCATTTGTTGCAGGGCTGAGCCAAAGCCTCAGCAGTCTGGGAAGAATTAGCTATTATCTAGTATTATTTATTTATCTGTACTTTCCTCTGAAAATGCAGGACCAGAGTTTTCACATGTGAGGAATTGGAATTTATGCACTCAGGTAAGAAGCTTGATTCACCTGCTCTGTTACCCCTGCAGTCACTATGAGGAATTTAGCTTCCCATTGATGATAAAGGAATTTGTGTGCTCAATGTCTTTCATAACAGATCTACTGAGGTGCTTTACTTGAACTGGATTGCTGCCCTCAGAAAACAGACTGGGGATATCCAAATTGCATTAATCCAGCTTCTGACACACTGTTTATTTTGGTATTTTACACACCCATAATCAGCCTTACAGATAAATAAGACTAAAGAAATAGATTTGTCCCAGAGTGCTTCAATGTCGTTTTCCAACATTTCAAATAATTTGCTGAAGAGTCAGGCTTAATACTGTGGTACTGTCCTGGGCCCATGCTTTCTTTGCAAGATTACTTTTAGAACCTATGTGGTCTTTTGATGGCTTGAGTGCAGGGCTGCTCAGCCTGAGGCTTTGTTTTGTATTTTCCCCCTGCTTGAGCGGCTAAAGGAAAAATTTTCAGTAGAGTATTAATGTTTTTGTCCACTCTTTGGTTGTTTCACATGCCTGAAGCCTGAGAACCGTACAGTTTACAAATTACATTAGCAGCAAAACTTTGCAATGGCTTTGTGGTGTCAAACGGAGGGATCGTGGTGAAGCCAGGCTGATGAGAGTTCCAGCAGTTGGGGCAAGCCGAGTTCCAGCTAGAAGACACTCTGTCAGTGGAGCTGACCCATGGGACAGGAGAGACTTTTATTTTTAAAGCTGCTTCTGCTGTGATCTCTACAGTTGTCCTGAACTCTCTTTAAAAGAAATCAGAGTTTAAAATAACCAGCTACACTATTGTTTTCTCTGTGTGTAAGTCCTGTGCATTGAACTTTGGTGCGTCTGATCTGTGAGCTGCACCATGCACCACTAGGATACCTCAGGGTCATTGGAAACAATGTGGAAGAAGTTGCTATTCATCATAAAGATACAAATATTTGGAAATGTTATAGCATTGAGTAATTTTCTCATGATAAATCCTGGCATATTTATTCGTACTGTATCTAACAAAGTGTTTTTGTTTTGGCATAAAAATACGGACAACTATTGGAGGAAAGATTGAAGGATTCAAAATGCCTGGTATCAAAAGTAATTCCATACACTTCCCATTTTTAACATGCTTCTTTAATGTTCTTAAACTAACTCTGTGCTTTACTGATGTCTCAATTATGATCAGCCTGACATCTTCCTCAGTGACTTTGAGAACTAGCTGGGCAGACAAATCTCTTCTTTCTAGATATGAACAGTCAGACATAAACATATGCTATTACTCTGAAGCTTTTTGGAATTTATGGATTAAAAAAAAAACACATATGAAAACAAGCACAGGTGACACAGACCTCGTCCCAGTTTACTATTTGGGTGATAATTGTATCCTTCTTAAAAAGATTAGATTTAATATCTCTGCAAAGCATAAGGAACAGAGTGGGCCTTCCAGTGTGTTTGTCGTGACTGTACCAGCACTGCCAGCTATGTTCCCAAAACAGGATGTGTGTTGTGGATGGTGACGTAAGAGACAAAGTACAGTGCAGATGGGTACATTGGGTTTTTGAGTGTCTGTTCAGACAATTTGATCTGGCATCACAGAAGGAATAAATAGAGAGCTCTATACTGTCGGTTTTATGGTGTTGCTTTTCAGAACATACTTTAAATATGTTGCAAGGTGTCAGATGTCAGCAAACCAGTGAGCTCCCCCTGCCTCAGATGGAGCTGCTCTGACCTTCAAAACCTGAAACAAGGCAGTTGATTTATGGCAGTAAATTGCATGACCCCGCATCCTAATAGGATCACACTGGCCTTAAATCTGGTCTAGCCAGTGAAGAGAGTGCTGCACAGCTCTTCAAAAATCTGTTGTACAGAGATAATTCGTCTGCAAAATAACAGATTAGAGGGTAAGGAAGCAGGCTGCTCTCATGAGCAGACCAGAAAGTGGCAGTAAGATGGCTCCTGGGTCCTGTGCTGCTTCGGTTGCTGTCTCTTGACCTTGACTCTGAGTGAGGGGGATAACTGGCCTATTCAACCCCAGGGTGCAAAACTGAACAAAAGCAGTAGAAAAACAGCTGCTTCTAAGTAGAGGACTCGAGGATGAGCGCGGGACTGATTTAGTATATTGCTGAGGGGCTCTTAACTCCAGCTGACTTCACAAGTCTTTGGTAGCTTGTGTAAATTCACAGATCATGGACAAATGCACTCTGGGCTCTGAGGATATTTTGTTTGAAGAGGGCTGCTTAACCTCAGCATCTTCTCCAGAGGCAGTGGAGAAAGACGTCTTTTCTAAGACACCCTTTTTAAGGGGTCCTTTTTGAAGGTATCTTGTGGCAATGTTGTACTGTAACACGAGGCAGTGTGTTTATTTCCATGCTCTGCCAGCCCCTGATGCTGGTGCCACCTGTTTTGCTTCCCACTGCACAGCTGTGTCTTTGTGTACAATTTCTGAAATGGCTTTTTATAACATCTGTGTTTTAGCTCTCTTGGGACCCATCACTTGCAGTCCTAGCTCACTATGCACTCTCTCCCTCCCTCTGCAGAATCAGAGCTATAAATGTAACTTGCTTAAATCGCCACTCACTGAAAGAACAGAAAAGATTCATGAACAAAAATTCACCTTGGTGGCAAAGAAATACTCACCATGATCTCATCCAGTAGTGCAGAGTGTAGATTTCTTTCATTTACAGTTGAGTCAAAATGCCATAAAAAATGAAAGCAAGTCATGCACACACCTTCTGCAAAGAACAGAGCTGTAGTCAAATGTTTTTGTTCCAGGACTTGAATTCCTTGTGGTAGTAATACACGGGGATGGCTTGGGGGAGGATTCCATGGGGGATGTGCTGTAGCCACCATTACAAAAGGCAGTACCTGCTAATTGGAGGCAACTTGCTTGTTCCCTGTTATGAAGCCCTTTGCCCCAAGAAGAGCTATGAGTATAGCTGCTGTAGTAGAAGTCACCTGTGTTCCCTCAGCGTATACGCACAAAAGCTACTTAGAGCAGTTTTGTGTGGTGGTATGTGTTTTCTAGAGTTGTGCAAATACCCCAGACATCTGCCTAGTGCCACTACCCTAGGCACTGCGGCACATACTGTGATGCCTGTACCAGTCCCCCAGTGCAGGCTATGATTGATGGAAGAGGACTGGTATCCTAGCCAGTAATTATTGGAAAAGTCTGGCTGCTTGGAGATTACTGGCATATGTATTTAAGAAATGAAGTTTGCTAAAACTTGTAGGATATATTCTGATTTTTAAAAGCAGAAGGCAGAAATGTAATTATAATAACAAATATAAAATAGCCAGCATTGCAGCTATGAGGGCATGTTCTTTCCCCAGCTTGTTTGAGAGGGTAAGGAGCAGCAAGGAATGAAGGGGAAACCTAACATGAAACCAGAGATGGTTTCTGCAAGCAGTGCTGGCTGAATTTCAGTGTCCATGCTGGCCTTGAGATTAGAGAAGTTCTGATGGCTGCCTTCAGGATAGGGTGGTGCCTAAAATCCTCTCCCACTGCAACCCTGCCAGGTGTTCACTGACTTAGTGGAGAAGGAATGCCGCAATATTCAGGCTTGCATTTTAACTGCTGGAAGTGAATATTGTTGCGGTGTGTTGTTTGGGCCACTGGATTCCAAAATGGTAGGGTTGTCATTTTTATTCAAATCTGTTTTGTTATCACACCTTTAAAGAACCAGTCTCACTGCTGGATTCCCTGTGTTTCCTCATTAGGTACAGGCTGAAAGTGTAAAATAAAACATATTTCTGCCCCAGCCAAAGCCTAAGTGAGAGTGACTTCTGACAAAGAGCCCTAATAATTAACTGATTACTTGAACTTGAACATGCTTAAAATAAAGGTCATGGCCAGTTTTTCTTTAGCCAAACTGATAATTTCTAGCCACTTTACAATAATGTTGTTAATACTTAGAAGATATAGCTGGCTGTTACCTAGTTGTCCCTCTCTACAAGGCTGTCCTTCCACTCTTGACACAGTCCCTCAATTACACTTGAAAGTGGCGTAAGTTTGCAAGGAGGGAGAGGGAGGCGTTCTCCCTGAGTGCAGTGTCCACTAGCTCTCCTGTACCCATTCTGGGAAGTGTGACTTGTTTTGATTGCTAGGTACCAGCAGGGTTTTCAGCTAGGCAGATGATGGGAAAATTAGAAATTGTAGGTTATGAATACAGCCGACTCATTTTAGGGCCAGAGGTTTTCATCATGGCAGATGCTGTTGAACTCTGGAGGAAGAAAAGAATGGGTGTCATGAATCCCAAGTATCGGACCTTTGGAGAAGAATTCAGTTTCTCTGCTTCTGTGTTTTATGAAACTTGGCTTTCTACTAACTAGCCTCTGAAGTGTAGGAAGCATGGCAAAATCGTGCATGTCTTCTGAAGTGTGAGATGTAAAAAAAATTACATTTTTATGAATATGGTCTTAAATTTTGCTCAGGAAAACCTTGTTCCAAAGCATGTGGATGCTTGGTTGCAAGACCTGTGAAGTCACTGTGCTATAGTGAACTACCACCAAAGAACCTGTGTGAAATGGTAGCATTACTGGTGAATGGAAGATAGTATTTTTCACAATTGCCTAACATTTTGTCTCAGACTGAAAGACTCAAAGATTGTGGGATTAGGCAAACTTCTCTGATTTAAGCAGAACAATGTAGTTTAGTAATCTGACACAATGGAATTTTCTTATGAAGATGGAGCTTTACTGTAGAACACTGACATTTTAAAATGAATGAAAGTCTCGTATTTAAATTTACAGTAAAAAAATGCATGGAGGCAATGCGAAGTGCAGTATATTTTATTCCCTGAAGCAATTTAGAGAAGTAAAGTAAGCTTTTCTTTTAATAAGCAAAGGCATCCTCTCTCAGATGAAGAAATGGATTGGCTATGCTTTTTTCTTACGGTCACAATGAAGCAACATAGATCATACCGCTAGTTCATCCTGGTACCTGCCTCCTCTGTGCACAGGGAGGAAGAACAGTTGCATGATCTGGGCAGAGCTTAACAATTATGACACTAACCTCAGATTCAGATGACTCGGTTCACTTTTCTTTTTGACTGTAGGCATTCTTTGTGGGGTGACAATTTTCTTTGTCTCTGACGTGCTTCAGTTTCATGTTTGTAAAATGGAGTTGATATTTTTGTGCTTCAGAGGAAGGTTCTGAAATGAGTCATTGCATTATACATCTGGGACACTCTGACCACCTATGGCTTCTGTAGAAGAGTCTGGTGAGAATATAGATCAAACTCTGTTGCATGGATTCTTCATCCCCTGAATAAAGAAGTATCACCTTGTGCCAGTTTTTATCCATTTGTGTTCTTATCCTTCACTGAATTCAACTAGATTGATTTGTGGTTTTTCTTCTTGCATTTGAGAATTTTGTTTTGGCAGGCATCTCTGTTCTGACAGTTTCTTTTTGACATTTGGCCAAGGAAAAAATGACACAAACCAATTAAAATTTATTTCCTTGCTATAGCAAACCCCAGCCACAGATGAGCTCAAGAGCTGTTATCTTTCAACCTACCAGAGCAGGGCTTGGACTTCTATTCTTCTCCTGGTTAAACCAATACCACTTTCTGTGACAGAGCTGAGAAATTAGAGGCTCAGCAAAAGCAGAAGTCATGGCACTGGACTCCAAAAGTAAAAGCACTGGACTGATCTGAGAGTTTTACATCTCCCGTGAGTGAGGGCTCAGCAGCCTGGCTGTATTGTGCTGCTTCCTCATCTGAGCGAGCCAGTCAGTCTCCTTCCCTTAAATGTATGAGCCAGCCTAGGCCACTTTGACAGCACGCAGTTACATCTCCACTTACAAAAGTAGCATTTGGGTCCGCACCAAAAGGAGCAGTGTGGGTTTCTTGTTTGGTGGTTTTTGTTTGGTTGGTTTTTTGTACTCCTGGTAGTACTAGGTCATCTGAGCACCACATTACTCCTTTTCCTTTCTTTTCCTATTACCTTCAATTTTTCTCCCTTTTTAACTGAGGTCAAATGCATATGCGTAGGTGACACCTATCATTTTATACTGTTTGTCCCGTTCCTCTGTTCTGGCTCAACCCCCTTGTGGCATTCTGCTGTTTGGCCAATGACAAATGGGACCTGGAGTGAGTTGGAAATTAACTCAGGAGTGAGCTTATGGGACTGTGGGGGACCATCTGTTAATGTAAATGTTTAAGGTAAAATGCATTAAGGCCTGTGTGCTGACGAGACGTTTCATTTGCATCCTGCCTCTGGGATTATTTCTGGCTCATGCCTAAGGGCAGCAGAGTTCCAGGGCAGACAAGTGTGCTTTTTCCTCTTCTTTTTTTTGCATTACAGTTGAGATGCCAGACCCTGAAATGTGAAATGCGCTGCTTAGATTCAAAATGTGGGTTTGGTTTTAAAAATTAACAAGGCCTCTCCTTCACCCAAAGTACTCATAGATTCTGTTACGCTTCTTTTTATTTATATAAAATAAGAGTTTAAGTATCATTATTTTTAGAAGCAGGAGAGACTTTTCCACTCTCTGCTATTCAGAATTTAATGTGAGAGGAATAGTATGTAAGAAAGAACAGTTTGTAAGGAGAAAGTGAAATGGGCTGATACCACTTGTCCCTTGCTTTGTGCATGTGTCTCATTGTGAAATCAGTAGGGAAACCCAAGTTAGATTTTTCTATAGTGGTCTGATAGTCTCATGAGTAACGTGGGGGAAGACAGTTTAAAAAGGTCTGAAGGTGTGTCACTGCATGCTCATCAAGGGATAGCCTATAGTTTTAATCTTGACAGTCCCTATTTAAGTCTGTGAAGAAATTTTAGGTATTCCTAAAACTTTGGAAGATAGAAGTCTATAGTGTTATAAGAAATGTAGTTTAAAGTATGACTCTTCTGCATAAGAAACTGGGAATGCCTATCACTGTGGTTTGGGTTTTTCTGTGCTTGACTCTAAGCTGCCCTTAAAACAAAATATTGTTGGCATGGATGGGTGTCACGTTACGTGGCATTTCTGTGTTGGCATGAACTCTGAGAGCAGGGGGGCTGAGAATTAGAGTGTGGGACATTCACGTCAACTCTAGTGACTTTATTAATTTTGAATTTATGGGATAAAACATAGATGAGGTCATAGATACTAATAAATTGTCTGTTGATTACATAGTATCTAATCTAGATCTGATAAGCATAGACTGTAACCAAAATTTTTCATGTTATCATCACACAGCTAAGTTCTTCATACAGTAAGAAATGTAGATGTTCCATCTGGAGCCACACAAACCAGACACAGCTTAAAGCTGTTGAAGAGGATGGTGTCTGGTTCATCTAAACATAGAATAGACTGGACCTTATTCCATTCTTGGATTGTTATGGATATGCAACTCTGAATATGACTAGATAGCTTGGATGTGGCTGATACCAGCAGAGGGGAATTCTTGTCTGTCTTCCAGTCATAGAAGTGGAGAGCAAAGATTCTCATATAGTTCTTTTTCCTATCTTGGCAGTTTAAGTCTCTGTGAATAACAAGAATGACATTGGCAGCGAAGGTTGATGAAGAACTTTGTGCTAAGGTCTTCTTAGCTTAGCATACTTATTCTCTACTAATTCCTTGTGTGGGCACCCTGCACTGAACATGCCTTTGTGTGGGTTAGAAGTGGATTAAGCTTAACTGCCAAAAAGAACTCAAGGTATAGAATAAGGGAATTATGGACAGAATGCAGTTAAGTCACATTCTTATTTGTTCTGAAGTAATTTCACTGTGCTGGCAAGCACTAAGGAAAAGCTTCTTGTCTTCTCATGGTAAAAGGGAAGAAAATCCGGTTTGGATTGAGCATGCCCTTCTTTTCTCCTTCTCTTTTAACTCTAGTTTGCCCTCTGTGCTGAGCTGGAGAATTGCATGTTCACCCCTCATTCTCTAGCTGAAGAAGATTGATGTGCAATTAAGATCTTTAAGGAGATGTATTAAACCCTGCAAAGGCTCTAAGTTCAGCCATGAATCTTCTTGTTATTTTGTTTTTCCTCTCCTTTCTATCTTGTGTATTACTATCTCCTTATCTCCAGGACTGTGGTGACCCTGGCTCATGCTCCAATACGCCAATGAAAGGTGGGAGCTTAAGGTATTATGAAAACTAGTCACTGAAATCTGTCTCCAGTCACAAAGCTCTTTGAAACTGGCTTGGTGTCATGCCTTTTTACCTCAGTCTTTTCTCATTTCTCATAATGTGTTATGTTAAAATTTGATGAGGCACAGTTGCTGCAATGTGGCTGTATTCAAATGTTATTGTAAAACTTGAAATGATTTCTTTTTAATATTGAAAGACTTCTGAGGTTTTAGAAATCCTGTTCCATGGCAGCTTCTTCCAGAAAACTGCTAAGAAAGGTGGAGGTTTTTGTAACTTTCGGCTGACAACAAAATACGGGTATTGTTAGAAAATATTGAGAGACCTGTCATTATGAGACACTCACATTTATTTTCTGGATCCAGGTATTCAGTGTGTGTGGATTCCAAGTTAATTTATCTCAGTTCTCACTGATCTGCTTTCCTAATACTGTAACAGAGCTCCTCTCCCAAAATGAAAGTATTTCCTTTCTTCACTTGTATCTTGTTTCTTCTGGTTTTACATTATCTGCAAGTTGTTGTTATTTGGGGTTTTTTTGTGTTGTTTTGTTTTGGGTTTTTTTTGTGGCTTGTTTGTGGTTTGTTTTTTGTTTGTTTGTTTTTGTTGTTGTTGTTCTTCTTCAAGCATCCTTCTACTTAGTTTGATTTAAACCTTGCTTGTGGCTTTTGGTACAGGCAATATTGAGCATACCTGTGTGCATTAGGGTTTCAGATGGATATTTTCACAGAAGAAATTTCCTTACCTGCATAGGAGTTACTACTAATGTAAAACGTTAAGACCATTGCTCCATTTTTCGCCATATGCATGATACTATTGTTCTTCTGATGGAAGAAGTTATTTCTTCCTATTGATCGGACTCATGAGCGATGTCTGACTCCTCCTCATATATTTAGCTTTTGTGAATATTGTTTTTATTCAAAGAGATTGTTATGCCTGAAAACGCACTATTTTTCAGAATTGTTATGCTTAAACTGTGATGTAGCTATGGAATCTCTGATATCGTTACTTCTTTTCTCTATAAATACCAAATTCTGAGACCTCTGCTTGTGTATTTGGTTTGCAGCCATTTTGTCCCTGTCTGGTATTATGGATTTGATTCTGATTTGTTTGAATGAAATGGAAATCTTTCTGCTCAGATCTGTGGATTTGAAAATCAGGCCTTATATGATGGCAGACTAACTGAGAAATAGGGCACATTTTTGTATCTTGTTCCTTATTTGCTTGTCATCTGAGGTACAGAAGTCTTCCACTGTGTGCAGTTTTTCTGAGAGCAGATCAAAACCAAAAATATCAGTGTCATGGTTTAACCCCAGCCAGCAACTAAGCACCACGCAGCCACTCACTCACTCCCCACCCTCCAGTGGGATGGGGGAGAAAATCGGGAAAAAAGAAGTAAAACTCCTGGGTTGAGATAAGAACAGTTTAATAGAACAGAAAAGAAGAAACTAATAATGATAATGATAACACTAATAAAATGACAACAGTAGTAATAAAAGGATTGGAATGTACAAATGATGCGCAGGGCAATTGCTCACCACCTGCCGACTGACACCCAGCTAGTCCCCGCGTGGCGATTGCCTGCCCCCACCTCCCAGTTCCTATACTAGATGGGACGTCCCATGGTATGGAATACACCGTTGGCCAGTTGGGGTCAGGTGCCCTGGTTGTGTCCTGTGCCAACTTCTTGTGCCCTGGCTGGGCATGAGAAGCTGGAAAATCCTTGACTATAGTCTAAACACTACTGAGCAACAACTGAAAACATCAGTGTTATCAACATTCTTCGCATACTGGACTCAAAACATAGCACTGTACCAGCTACTAGGAAGACAGTTAACTCTGTCCCAGCTGAAACCAGGACAATCAGTTAGTTACATGTCCTCTGTTTATAGAGCAGACTCATGATAGCAAAGACTGTTGAATTTTACCTCTACTTTTATAAAAATCTGTGAGAAAATTCCCTTAACAGAAGGCAGAAGCCAAGCCTTGATTAATAGCAGTTGACAAGAACGGCGTAGTATGTTTAGCCAGACCAGAGCATTAGTTTCAGTGTTCTGAACAAGTTGGACTACAAGTATTAAGTTCTCCCTGCAATTTCAATTGCAACGTATGTTCTTCAGTTCCTTGCCAGAGTGATTGTAAAAAATTGTTGTGTTCTGTTAACTTCCAGTGCTGCTTTTTGACTCACCTGTTGGTGAAGTTATCTCTCTGGACAATTCCTGTCGTAGTGTCCTTTACAGTAGGAGTCCCTATAGCTGCGACATACTATTTTGTAGTTCGTTCTCTCTGATTGGCATTCTATATGCAACCGTTTCAAAAGTGAAATAAAAGAAGGTGTTAACCTGAGAGAGCAAGAGGAAGTTTAAAGAGCAGAAAAAGATAAGTACCTTGTCTGTCTCCCATTCTCGCAGTCTAAAAGTGGCTTCTATGATTAATTTAGCAGTCTGTGCTCCTTAAAGAAGGCATTACTCGAGCAGGACTTTGCCTGCTCAGGCTAGACAGAATGCGATGGGCTGGCGCCTAGCAGTGATAACACAAGGTCACAGAGGTGTTAAAATGCCAGTAAGAGCACGGAGGTTAGTGCCTTCCCTGAGCAGCTGCAGTTAGGAGGAACAGAGATCTGGCAGAAGTTATGTACTGGATTGTGGCTTTATTAGTCTCCAAGAAGCTGACTGTCTAGATGAGTTGTCCTGGCAACCCTTTGATACTCCTGGTTATAAATGGTTATACTGCTAGTTCCTCTAATGCCATCAGCATTGCTGAACCTACGCTGTTTAGGAAATGACTTTACTCCTTCAATAGTGCTATTAACAACGTGTTTAGAGATTGCAGAGGCTTATATCGCAAGATCTATCAGTGGAGATGTGAGGCTATGCAGCAGATGTTAAAAGTTATGTTGTAGGCACATTTCTGCATATAATTCATTTTCTAAGTATCTCCTGAGGGCATGTGAAAGGTTGAGTATCCAAGTATACCAGAAGGTATCTTTGAGCTCTATCACACAAGGTCTTGAATGGACATAACAGATTCTAAAGAACAGACACGCAAGGGAAATAGTGGAAATATTTGAAACTGGATTGAGACTGCTGCATAGATTCATCCTGTTGCAGAGAGGTTAATGAACCTGGCTTATGCTTTTCACTAGCTCATACTCCTTTGGAAAGCTGTGCTGTCATAAGCTATTAGATATAAACTGACACTCATAGAATTGTGCCAACACATGACATAAGTGAATTGAGCTCATAGGATAACTAAGCATAAATTGAAAGACTTCAGACACTCAGCAGCTGTGAACTTCAGAGCAGTCTCCATTCTGTAGGGTGCTGAGCAATTGCAAGTCCTATTGGATGTGATGGAAATCAACACCTATAGTCTATGCAAGATTATGCAAAACTTTTAAAGCAAATGTACATTTTTCTGGGAGTGGTTGGGGTAGAAATTAGATTTATCCGCTCCCCCCCCCCCCCCCCCCCCGCAGTGCTGAAATCCCAGCAGCGCCAAATACTTGGTTTTATTTTGTTTGTTTTCCAAAAAATAAGCTCTTTGAAGCCAGTAGCAGGGCCAAATACTTGGTTTTATTTTGTTTGTTTTCCAAAAAATAAGCTCTTTGAAGCCAGTGGCAGACAATGAAGAATAGCGTGTTGTGGTGGTGAATGTGGCTGTTTTGCTATTTATGAGAGCAGAGCTGCTGTTGTTTAAAGCCAACAAACTGGATGAGTCCAAGACAAGAACACAAGGCAGGCAATAGAGTTAACTTGGTCTTGGGTCTTTCTGTTCTCCCTTTCTGAGTATTTTGCTGGTTCAGGAGGGAGGAAGAGAGTGTTGTGTTCGTTGTTGTGCCTTATGTAAAGGAAGCAGTGATGTACTAAGGAACGCAGAGTCCTGACTGAGCAGTGATCTTGAACAAGTACCTAACTTTACTAATATGAGCAATATTGGTGCCCTCATGTGAATATTGTCACTAAAGTTAAACCTTATGTGTCCAAGAGTTGGAAGCATAAATAATTCTAATTTACCATTTATAATACATCTAAAAAACCATTCACACTTTTTTTGTCCAGCTAAGATATCTTTTGTAGCCTGGGATGTTTTATTTGGTGCAATTTCTTTTGCTTCAGAAAAGTAGTATGAATTAAACTATAACTGCCCCAATGGAACAAAGTTAATAGCCATTTAAATTAAACTACAGCCTCCAGTGGATTACCACCTCACTCTCTTTGCTCTAAAATAGAGCTATTTTATCCCCTAGGTTACATAGTCTTTCCTTGTCGGTCATGGGAATTTAAATGTGATACATTACCCACAGGAGGGCTCCCTTATTGTTCCCTGAAGGTAAAAGAAATGTATTGGGAGTTTCAAAGGGAAATTTCAGTTTCAAAATGCAAATGTAAGCAATACAGAGTTCAAAGAAAGTCTTTTTCCTAGTTCACACCAAAATCTGGCTTCGTGAGAAATTTTATTCAGACTAGCCTTAATGTACTTTCTGTTTTGCCTCTGAAACTAAAATCGAGGTTGAAAATAATGTTCCTGCATTATATTTGTACATTTCCGAGTAACTTCTAAAGTGGTTTTGTTTTCTCTGAGCTGTTAGCATTAAGTTATTGTGGAGAACTACAAAAGCAGCTCACATCAGGGTGGATGAAAAGAAGATAAATACAAACACCATGTTGCAAATGAGGTGTTTACAGAATATGATGAATCCTCAGATGCTTCTCCAATTGTTTTATATTTATCTTATCCTTTTTAATGGAGGGTGTTGGGAAAGGAATTCGACTGAGACACCTGGTAACAAACATGCTATAATAACCATTGAGACAAATCTTTGTGAACCAATGGCAATGTCAGTTTTCCCCTTTTTCCTGCTCTGGCCTTGTGCCCTTACAGTGGGAGAGAGGTCATTTCTTTCAGTCTTTACAGACCATATACAGTCTGCTAAAGTTCCTGTGATTGGGAGTTATCTATGATGCGTTTGAGGAGAGAGATGTGAGCATATGTCCTATCAGAAGCTGCAGCTTGCCAGCTTGTTTTAGTTGTCAAGCAAAATCATATCCAGTGATGGAGCAGTGTAAGAACTTAAGTCGAGGTCTCCTGGATCTTCTGTTTTCTTTTTCCTATGTGTAAATTTTGGAGCTAAAGAATTAGTATTAACATGGTAATTTCTTCCCTCAATGATGTGCAGCTTGGGTTGATGTCCATTAATTGTTCTGTCTTACTGTGTTTCTAGCTACTTCCAGATTGCCCACTCCAAGGAAATGTGCCCCTTTCAGGCTGATGTTCACAGCATAAGTAATTATTCTGCATAATATCCCACTTATTCTGCACAAGAACATTATATGAAGAAAAAGTGCCCTGGTGAACTCTGAGCTTATCTGGTATCTTTTAGCTGGTTCCATTGGACAAGAAAATCTCAAGACATAATTCAAAGAAGATAACTCAGGAGAAGAGTCTTGCAAACTCAGTTAGAAGAACAGGATTAGATTCCAGCTGTTTGAGAAATAACTAGCTATCATCTGATAACCTTAAATGACACTCTGAAGAGATGCCAAGCCAAGCTATCTGGGAATAATTGGAAATTGCCAGTGGCTATCTCCAGCATAGATGGTTTTGTTGTATTTCCCTCAGTGCTAGATTGACTTTTCTTGTACTGCTGTGTGGAGAGGAACTTGAGAGAATATATAGAAGTGGGAACTACAAAGTTGGGTGTGTAGCTACTGTGATGAGGGCCGAGAGATAGCATGAGATAATAGTCAAAGTATGGGTGTTTAGTGGTCAGAATTTCTGGGCTGAATTCCTAGTTCTGATCTCATATTCCTCTAGGAAGGTCAGCCTGCTGCAGGTGTGAAAGTAAAGGCTGATGCTTGTATACTTTATAGGGTGTTTACAAGGTTTATTTAGCATTGTCAAAGTTTGAGATCTGTGGATTGGAAATGACATGTGAACAGGCAGTATTATGGTTTAGCATCAAAGCCTGTGCTTTGGGATTGTGCTTCAAGGTACGCTGTAGATCTTAAAATAAGATGTGGCCCTCTGAAGAGCCATCTTCTATATAATGTTCTTTTCATACTGCTTCTCAGCTGTTTGGCTAGTTTATGAGGGTGGGGATCCTTTGTCTCTGTGTTGTATACATTTTAGGGTCATCTAAGCAAGTTCTGACCATATTTAACAAAATGACAAAAATTATAGACGAGAGGAGTGTATACAGATACTCTATGTGATTAGTTTCAAGCTAGATTTCAAGGTCTTAAAACTAATATTGAATTTTAAAGGTGGTTCAGAATAAACAATACATTTGCCTATTTCCTCTTCTTTCTAGTCCTACACAAATTGAGATTTTTTTGTTATACCATGCTCTTCAGGAGCTTCTTTAACAAATGTTTCTTAGTGAATCTGTCCTCTTTCTCATCTTTTTCTATTTCATTGAGCCCATCCAAATTTGCATTGTCTATGCAATATGCCATTTAAAATGTGCATCTTTTCAACACTGGAATATTCCTTTAATAAATACCATTTGCTAGAACATCTGTAAATGCAAAAAAGCTGCAAAAATAACCAAACCACATGGGACACCTATGAAAACTACAGGAATTGGATGATAGTGGTAAAAACATAATTCTTATCTACAGCTCTTACTAGTACTGGTTTTGTGCATCTATACTGATAAGTGATGACCTTGAAATTTCTTTTCATCCCATTGGTAGAGAAGAGGTAAAGCAAGGTTAAAACTTCTGTCTGTAGTATTATATTTTAACATGAGTTAAGCACCTTTTTTTTATGCCTATGTTGGATTTTCTTCTGGAAGAATCTTTTATGCAAACACCTATGTAGTTCTTGCTAAGAGGCGTAGTAAGAGCTTGAACGTAGACCGAAGTATTATTTCAACCTGCCAGAGATGTGAGATGTGTTCATACACTATTGCCGTGTGTGTGGTGTTTCTCTTATGCCAGTGGAAGTCAGTGTGTTGAGTATATTAGTGATAGATTTCTACATGAATCCTATTGTGTAGGTGGGGGCCAGCATACCCCACAGACCATCTCTTCTTTGAAGTGTTGCGAAGTTTCAAAATTTGAGAAAATAAGGCGTTCCTCTCTATTTCTGTTTCTCTTCAGACTTGGGCCTGTGTGCATACCATTCATTCTTTCAAGCATTTCTGTGCATTCACAGGCTGTATTTCTTGGTTCTTTGTTCTCAGTAAACACTGAGATCTCACAAGGTGACTTTACAGGCCGAGTTTTGTTGGAGACATGGAATAAAGTGTCCATGTTATGGTTGTGAAACTGGGAGGAACAGTAGTAAGATCTTCCTGTTGAGGACATGGTCTTTACAGTTCTTAGTGGCATCATTTTTAAGGTCACTTGGAGATGTGCACTGCAGTTCATGTTGAAGCAGTATAGATCACCCTCAGTTCTCTGCTGCAGTTTTCTAAATGGAAGAAGACCTAATCTCGTCATAAGGGAACATCTATAAAATGTCCCTGTATTTTTTATCCATGCTCATTTCACAGAATTCAGGAGGAATTAAGAAAAGTGCTTTCTCGGAGGCAGATAATAATTTGTCATGTCACCATATCCCTAGGAGACCAGTTAAACTCCCAAGTGTGCCCAGTTGTCAGTTATTTGCATGCAGTCGCCTCTTGCAGATGAGCGATACTTGCATTCATCTCAGCTACTTTATTTATTATGTTGCTGTTTGTGTGAATCTTTTTCTCTTCCCAGTTGCTCTCGGACCTGTTGGCTTCCATTATTTATTGCTGTACTTGTTGCGCTGGTGAGTCCGCAGCTTGCTGATCTTCAGCTAATGTGGCTCTTGCTTCAGTTGAAGTGTACTGGAGCATGAAAGAGAGAGGGCACAGGAGGGCAGTTCGGACTTCCTGCAGCCCCATGGAGATTGACTGTCCGTGCTTCCAGAGGACTTGTTAGTATGTGTCGGCACAGCGGCCACCTACGCTCTTCAGTGGGTTTCTGTGAAAGAAAGGCTGCGCAATGCCAAAGGGTACTCTTCCTTGCTCTCTTGGCGTCACTATGACAGGGCAGTGCCCAGCTGTGCTTTCTGCTTGTCTGAGAAATCTGGAAGTGCTTGTAAAACTGAAGGTATCTTTTGAGTCCAGTTCGATGTGATAGTGTTTTGGTGGTATATCAGCATAGTTCTTCAAGAGTTTATCTGTCAAAATCCTAATGTACTTTCAGCATATTGCAATAAGAATTGTCAATGGTGACCAAATTGCCTTACATGTAAGAGATTCAAGGAGATTAAATGGCAAATCCTTAGATTACTGAATTTCTCTTCATTTTTTTATTAAGATTGGGTGCCTACTTTTACTGCAGCTACAGGATTTAGCTGTACTGTTTTATACTGTGATCATCTCATGAGTGATAGCAGGTTCAGTAGAATCTCTTCTTGGCTGGAAGCATAACAGTGAACACCTCAAGGTGAATGAGATGTTTGTTCTGAGTGTGTCTGATGAGAAAGATCCTCTTTCTGCAGTCTCTACCCCCAGATGCATATCCCATGCAGCTTGCATTGCTCCCCACGCTTGGCTGCTGCTGTTGTGGGTAAGTGTCATTTCTCTGCAGTGCAGAGTTACAGCAAAGAGTGTCTCACTACTTTTCTGTTGTACAAACACCCACCGTTTTCTTCTGCTCTTTATAGTTGGCTCTGCAGTTTTTTCCTCCCTCCCCATGGAGGGCTGACAATTCCCAAAGGCCAAAGAGGTGTGTAGGGACTGGAGACAAATGAAAAACCTTTTGCTGAAGAGCAGGGCATTGGTGGAGCCCCAGAAATCTTCATTGGTGTTCACTTTCCATGGTTGTCTGATAAACACTTAGAGGACATATATTTACACTGTTCAGACAGTGAAACACCTTAGTTAATGTGATTTCTTCTAACTTCTGTCCTATAAGTAGTTCCTTGAGGCATTGAGTAATTTTTTTTTAAAAGTCATAAATATAGATATGCATAAATAAACAGATACTTGAGTGCTGCACAGCATTCATTCCAGCCATAAAGTTTGTGGGCATGTCCCATAAACACAGGGTTTGACATTTTCTAGAGGTGCTTATAACTTCACCGCCTCAGTCTATGTAGCCAGGGATTTCATGCATGAAACAGGCAGAAAAAAGTGAGCAGGGCATGGTGTGAGGAATGGACAGAGGAAATTATGAAATGATGATGTAATTTGGTGGCATCTGATGGAAAACATTGTCTGGTTGTGTTTGAGGAATTGGAATTTCTTACTATCAACTGACAACACTGTCAGAAATTGTACAGGTGTCATAGGAAGTTCCCTATTCTCCTGAGGATTTAGTGAGGTTATTGTAGAGAATTGATTACCAATTCCCAGGCAGGGATTTGGCTCCAATAGGTTCAGGGATGAGAAGGTACCTGCATCTTTACACAGCATGTGCATACCAGAGCCTCAAAATTCATTAGCCAGTTGGATTTCTGAGGCCTCTGCCTCATGTCCACTATCTCACAGGATAAAGGCTGCCCAGACTTGCTTTGTTAGGGGGTCAGCTACTTCATATATTCAGAGAAACATTTGAGATGAAAATTTAATATCTAAGATTTGCCAGTTGATTAGAGTGTAGATACATGTATTAGCAATGTCTTTGAATGGAGGCTTTATTTTGACTCACTAGAAAGAGGACCAAGCTCCTGTGTGTGTATTGAATTTCCCAAATACCCCAAAAATGTAGTTGTCCATGGAGATGTGGTTTGGGCCTGTTTCTGTGAGATGATTTGGATGCTGTATGCTGATGCTATGATATACTTACCTTACCTGAGCTTGTCATGTAGTTGTTACGACTTGGCCAGGTGGGGAGTGACCCTTTCCCAAACTTGGCAGGGCTCCTTCAGGAGCCTTGTGAGTGGAATATGACTATGAAGGGCAGTGTCTCAGGTTAGACTTCCTTCTTGTTGTGCATGCTTTTTGGTCCTTCCTTCTGAAGTACTAAACTAAAGTCTGATGAGAGCCAAAGGTTTGAAAAAAAGAATAAGTCAACTGTAAGGAAGTTAGTATGCAGATATCCTGCATCAGAAACTCAAATCTCTTGGGTTTGTGTTAGATATGGGGGGGGGAGCATGAGGGGTGAGGGTGTGTATTTATTTTTTCTTTTTTTGGTTTGGTTTTTTTTTTTTTCCTCCCTGTGAGATAATTGTAGCTGATGATGGAGTTTGCTCACTCTGTTTTTTGATCCTGTAGTGCAGCTGCTGCTCTATTTTCTACATGGCTGGGCTTTACTGCAGACCTGTCGAGCTGTAGCTCACTTTGATTGATTTTTCTTTTCTTTTTTAAGAAAAGAGATTGCCATAAGCCAGCATTATGGCAATGCAGCCCAAATATATAATTATCAGAGCTGGGAGACCCCTTGGGCAGCCCAGGCTGCCTGCATTTGGCATAGCTGGATTGGCTTAGCTTTGCTTGAACATTTCTCACAAGAGACCCAAGTGTTTCCCTTTTGTGATGAGTTTGTATGATCTCTGTTGTTTGTTTACTTATTGGGGCTTTTGGCTTTTGCTTTTATTTTGTTTGTTTAGGGGTTTTCTTTAAGTGGAGGGAAATGAGCAAGCCAAAGAACTCATTTAAAGAAAATAGGCCTGTTGACTTCAACGTGCTTGTGACAATGTTGCCGAAAAACCTCGGAATAAAGAACTTACCAACACCAATTTAGTGCAGATAAGCAGATACTTCTTTATTAACGGCCGGGTGCGTGGGTGAGTCCTCTCAAAAGACCACGCACACCGAATACCAAAATCATACACCTTATATTGAACTTATTCATTCATATTCATTAGATTTCTGAGAAAGGTTATACATATCCATTAGATTTCTGGGAAGTCATTAGCATATGTTAATGTCCTTTACGCATGCGCATTGAAGGTCTCTGGTGGTCTTTCATAGTCTTCTTCACTTGTCCGCTTCTTGACCTCCTTCAGGTGATTCTGCGCAGTTTGGTCTTTGGCAGGTAACTAACTATTTCTTGGCAAATAACTACAAGTTGCTTCATTCGACTCTTATTAGTTCCCATTAATTTAGAATTCTGACATCTTCTCCATTCTTCTAGGTTGTTATAATATACTCCTACTGACAAACACTATATCAAAATCATCTTAAATCTCAAGCTTGTTACCTTAGTTCTATATGTTCCTATTACTTATTAACTAAGTTCTAAATGTTCCTGTTAAATGATTTTGGCCAATTCCTCCGGCCTTGGTACCGGGTTATACAAAAGGTTTCACAACAGCTGTTGGTTGTGCAAATACAATAGAGATACCTTTGCTAAACTACTTCTTACCATTTTATATTCTTATTAAACATGATTTATTCTAACTACTACCAAATCAATAACAAATCAAAGCTACTAACTAGTCAATAACAAATCAATAACATAATCAATAACCAATCAGTAACAACAAGGTGAGGGCACTTGATCTCTGAGTTCAGAAAGTGTTACTGGTGAGTACTATCTAGGAGTATTTATGGCTGTTGTATAAGTTTTATGAACCATATTGTGATCCTCAGCTCAGCTCTAAGGTCTAATCTTGGGTGAAGCAGCCCAAAACTCAGCACAAATGCTGTATCTCCATTCTCCTTACGTCTCTTTTTGTGGCAGGGCACTACAGGTCAGTTCACTGTACAGTGTACAAATAAGAGGTTGGAAGGAAGGATGAGAGAGATTGTGTGTGCTTGTTGAAATAGGGAACTGGTACTTGAATAATGGTAATAAAATAGCTGTACCAGGATAACACAGAGTTGGATGTTCTTTTACTACAGAGTCAGTGTGTCACCTTAAAGTTTAACTGGTGAAGGATTTGGATGCTAGATCACACTATATCGTGTTAGGCGAGTTGCTTTAATTAACTGTTTGCACACTCTTCATTGCAAAGGCAGGGTAACACTTACCTTAAATCTCTTTTATGGTATGCTGTTCAATTGCAGTAATGTGATAGTACACCTAAGAATAGTCTGCTGTAACCATGTCACATAGATCGTTGTTGTTGTATACTGTTGTCAAATAAAAACATAAAGTTGGAAAGGCTGAGAGCATTATCGACTTCTCAGTTGAGGCATAAAAGAAGTAGACAACTTTTCTAGGCTCAGTGGCTAAGATCTGGGGAAGAAGAGGGAGGAAAAAAGGGATACCTTTGACATAGATGACACGGGGACAGCAGCTATGTTTCTGATGTAACCTGATAGGACTGAATGTTGAGAATGCTGTATCTGCTGGGATGAAAGGAGAGGTGTAAATGTGGGGAGAACTGGGTGGTGCTGGATATATTTGCTGGGATATTTTAATGGAGCATGTCTCATAGATATGTATCTGTTTAAATGTTTCCCAAGCAGATGGATGAGGCTGTGGACAACCTATATGCAGTGCTTCTGAGGGATGTTAGGTCTGTGTGAGGGGATACAGCTCCAAAGCCTAACAATATTAAGTTTAAATATAGGCATCATTCACTCTTTCACAGCTGATTATTTTGGTGGGAACACGTGGTGAATTTGAAATAGAAGTATGTGAGACTTTTACACCAATTTAGAGCTGAATGTCATCAATTTCCTTTGCAGATTTAATCTTCTGTTGTTGGAGGTGCTTTGAAAAGACCTTTTAGAGTAGGTGCAAAGATTTCTCTGAAGCAAGCTTTAGGGGCTTTTCCTGGCTCTGCAGCTTAGGTTGTCTGAATGAAATAATCATTAACACTTAGTACTTTTTGCTGTTGCAGCACTTCGCTAATGTCAAGTCCTAAATGAAATATTGTAAGTATGATTATTAATGAGGAATAATGACTGTGTTCCAGATGTTTTATTTGGTAGATTTGTAATAGCAGTAGTCCTTAATATTAACATTCCTTCGAAGTTTGTGGTAGCTGTTCAGTCCTAAAGAGTGATGGGTAATGAGGGGTCTTTAGGTAACATGATGGCATCATGAAGGGTTCTGGTTGCTGTTGTCTGGTTTTTAGAACATAATATTTGAATGTGTGGAAGAGCTTGTCTTATGCATAGAGCTAGATCTGATTTAATCTGTCATTTTATGTAGGATGATTTCAGAGTAGTAACCATCAGTCATTGTCAGCAGCATGCTCTTATTGCAGCAATAGATGCTAGATTATTTATTGCTGCTACCTTCTTATTAAAAACTGCGTTTCTTTTCATTACAGCAGCTATCCTAAATTTGGGGACAGTAGTTTATTCCAGTTATGGAGAGGGAATGAATTGGATGGAATCAGATATCTTTAATGGATTTTTTTGTTATTTTAAAGGAATGTATAAAGCTCTCCATTCTCAAAGTAAGACATGAAACATAAAAGTCCTTGTCCATACTGAGAGCACCAGTTCTCTCTATACGGCTTCCTTCCCCAAATGCTCTGTTGCACAGCCACACCACACCACAGTCAGTCACCACACTGGAGCTGAACTTCTATAGCTATCTCCACCTGGAGAGTGTGTTCTGCTCTCGTGTGTCTTCTAAAGGAGTTGCCCAGCAGTGGTGTGTTGTCTTGAGGGTTTGTTTGGACTTTGGGGTTTTTTTGTTTTGTTTTTAATTTTAATTACTCAAAATCTGAAACAACATTATATTATCCTTTTGTCTGAAGTGGAAACTTGTTTTCAACTCTTTCTTTTAAGTACCTTACAAGTACCTTGTTGGCAATTATACCTACCAGTTCCACTGAGGTTTAACCTCTGCCTATTATTATTTTAGGCAGACCTTTGTCAGTCTGTCTTCAACAGTAAGCCTTCAGTCTTTGCTCTCCTCTGCCATCAGTTGCACCATTTTAATTTAAGATACTGTTTCCAGTGATCTTCATTAAACCAGTGCACTCACTTTGGTTTAAACCTGGTTTTCATCAATTTAGCTGAAAGCAACTAAAAGCAGTTTAAATACAAACAAGAAGTCAGTTATTAAAATAAGCCAACCTTTAGTAGAAATAAGAACTTTTACATATTAGTTTCTCCTAGTTTAATTTTAGACAGACTTGTTCATAGGCGTAGCTGTAATGTTTTTAAGGAGAAGATAAGATAGACAAGAAATGGGATATAGGGGATGGGTCAGAGAGAGGGATGGCATAAACTCAAAAGAAAGATGATCAGCAAGGAGTAGGGCTTTTTATGTGACTTTGTGTAAGCGTATTTACACGTGGGCTCTTTATAGCTTCTTGTTCAAGTCGTTAACTACTTTGCATCACTTTCATTTTAGAAATATTGGGGAAAAGGAAGTTATTGAGTCTATTGTCAATAGCAAGATCATAATTGAAGCTTTGGGTTGTTCTTTGTTTCTTGATCTTCACTCAGAGTATGTGTCCCAGTGTCTGCAAATATCTTAGAGTTGATGATTTTGTTAGAGAGGAGAAAGGGGACCAGGCAGGGGCAGTTAAAGTATTGCTTTTTTTTTATTTCAGGAAGCATAAATCTCTGTACTCCAGAAGGACAGGCTCTGTGTACGCATGAGAGAGAGTGAGTGCAAACACTAATGCATCATGGAGGACAGGTCATTCCGCTGAATGCAGTTCAGCTCCTGCGTGTTTGGAGATTAGAGGCAGCAATAATTTCTGGCTGCTGTACTTTATGTTAATGTGGCAGCCCATGGTTGTATATTTTTGCTGAGATGGCTATTTTTGTGAGGCTTAATTCTGACCGCAGTGGAAACCACAAGGGTTTCAGGTATTGGTGTTTGCTTTTTGCTGATTTACCCAGGCAGTGAAACAAACAATTTTATTGTTATTATTTAATGTTGGAATTTAACATGTGTTTCTTCTGACTTCTGTGGGCTAAAATGGTAAAATGAACAGTAAAGAAGCAGTAAGTTTTGCCTCTCGCCTTTGAGTAAATTAGCCCAACATTAATGGAGGATCTGGCACTCCTTCCAGTTCCAACAGATGGATAGAAACATTCCTTCAGGAGCTTGCCAGTAATCCCTCAACCCTAGACATCTTGCGACACCATTGATTTCCCACTCTAGGCTCCAGCTCTCGCATCATCCTGTGTACTGCTATAGTCTGTCCCATCAGCCAGGAGAAAAAAAGTACTGGTCAAAGTCAAAGAACACACTGTAGAAAGATTGAAATAAGTGTCTAATATTGGAAAAGTGGAGAAAGTTCAGGGGAACAAGTGAAAAGTGTTTTGGAAGCTTAAGGAATTGTTTTTAGAGGTAGTATTGAAAGAGTTAGTTTTATATTGCTTGATTAAGTGATAGCTGGCAGAAAGAAGGGGAAATGTAACTCTGCTAGTGTTTGAGGATCGTAAATACTATGGAAAGAGACAAGCTATTTAGATGACTACAAGTAGAGAATAGAAAAAATTTAAGGGTAAGTGTCATGGAAGACTTCCTGTCACAGAGATGTGTCCTTGCACTGTCAAGCTTTGGAATCATTTCCCAAGGGAATAGAAGAGAAACTCCATGGCTTGACAGGTTTTGAATTAGACTTGGAATAATGTTACTCTATGCAGCATGTAGAATAATCTTCCTCTGGCAGCAAGATAGCATACGAAAGGAGGAAATTATGATCTTGCAGAAGAAATTATGGTCTAGTGATTTATGTACAGAAGTGGGCATGAGGACACCTGTTTCTTTTCTGTATTTTATCACTGATTTACTTTATAATACTGGGCAAGTCATTTAATCCTTCTGTGCCTCTGTATTCCCATCTGTAAAAGGAATGTTTCATCATCTCAAGGATTTACTCCCTGAACAATGTTTTCTTAGCTAGATGGTACTCTGGAGTCTTGTGATTATTTTTAAAAATGCCCATAGCCTGGAGGAAACTGGAAACTCCCTGTCCCATGTGAGTTACTGCCTCACCTCAAGACCCAGACAGTGGGTTAAAGCATCCAGTCTTTCATCTCCTTCACCGTGACAGATAAAAGTCTGTATGGCATAGCTGATGGAAACCACCTAGTCTGCCCACAATTTTGCTGCACTGCTTTTGTCTTTTGTGGTTCCCACTGTAAATTAATACTAGCTTGGGAGACTAAAATGAGAGGAAAAATCATTAGGCTGGGCTCATTTACACCCAGCAAGGCCCCAACCTTTGCAGCGAGTGGCTCAAACACAAGACATGAACATGACATCGAGGCACCATTCTACTGCCTGCTTATCACAGCAGATTGGTGCCATTCCTGTTTTCCTCTAACAAGCTTGTTTTTCGGAATTACTAGCTCAGTCTCCTACAAGAAGCCACCAGCAATCACGCCAGTTTTATCACTGCTTATCCCCTTGAATACCTTCCCTTATCCCTTGGTAGCGCAGTTGTGCAGCACTGTGCGCCCAGCCTGAGCTCTCTGCCATGAAGGGAGAGAGGACACTTCTTTCTACCTTGATTAAAAGCTCCTAATGCACATTACAAATGAAATGTGATCTGTGCTTTCAAAAGTCTGGCATCCTGTGCTAGGCACGGTAACTGCATGCCTCACTGGGGTCTCCACAGCATTTTCCTGGCATACTCGCTGACTAGCCTGTTACCAGATTTGAGACTCTCAGGAAGGGTTTCTTCAGCAAGAAACTACAGCAAGACTGTAATAGATCCAGTCGCCCCCAGGCGAGCAGTCAGCTAACAAACCTTTAGGGAACCTGCTGGGCTTATTTGAGAACACCTGGGGCTACTGTTTGTTTGTATAAATAATATTCCAAACAGCAGCAAACCCAAGGACCTCATTATTCAAATTTGGATTTACTGTCTCTTGTTTGCATTATTTATTTATTTTAAACTATTTGCTGAGCCACTGAAGGGGCTACGTTAATGCAAGGGCCCGTCTCCTCACCATGGACCTGAGGTTTTCTTTCACACTGATGTGACTTCTGAGATCAGTGGCATTATTGTTTATTCATGCCAATTTAATTGAGAGGACAAACAAACAGACCCAGCTATCTATACTCCTGGAGATGGAATAAATCTGATGATTAAATCCAGGGACTTTCAACCCTATTAAAAAGCTTTCTGATGTATTTGGAGGAATATAGGGCCTTGTAAAAACCTTTGTCTAGAGTTTACATGTCAGTTTGCTTGTATCTGCCACAAGAAAATGTAATTTAACCTGGAATGGAATAGCAGAAGAGACAGAATAAAGTCAGTAGTTAGGGACCAAGGAAAATAAGCTAACTTGAATATACTAAGACCACCTTGTGGAATACCCTTTCTACACTGCTGAGTCTGCTCTGTGTCCAGGGAATAGTGTAAGCATTTTGATATATTTTCCATTTGCAAAGGCTGTCACCTGCTCTCAGAAGTATTTTCCCGCTAGCCTGGGAGACTAATGGGGTTTATCCCCATCTTGAAAAAGAAGATAGAGAAGGAAAACATTAACGGATGGGTGCAGGAAAATTGCTCAGGAATCCCAGTGGTTTTGAAGTACAAGTATAGCAGCAAGGTATCCTTGCCAAAGCAGTTTTGTAGCACTTGTTTCTCCAAGTCTTTCAAGGGAGAACACACCCTCTGCATATGCCCAAGCTGTCTCCACAGCTCCACCTGCTCTACCACAGCCTGCTGGAGTGTGATCCTCCCACTCTGTATTATCTGACTCATGCCACAGAATGCTTTGTTTAAAATAAATAAATAAAATACCAAAATGCAGCAGGCTTTGTTCCTTTGACATAAAAATTACTTCTCTCTTTGCTTGGTGGCTTGGCAATTCCCACATAAATAATTTATCATAACAAGTCTGTAAGATGACACAAAGGTCCAAGCAGGAGGAAGCTAAATTTGCATCTTAAATGAGAGCATTCTCTGTCCCTGTTTTAAGATATAGAATTGTGAATGGATGTTGATCTTGAGTCTCTCTGTCTGTCATTAGAGTTTGGGACTTCTTTGTCAAAGATACCAAGCAAATAAATTCTAAAAGAGCAGTTTGTAACCCTGACTCATCATCTCTTTCCTTCCTTACTTCCAGCCTATGCTCTTCCTGCAGATGCTTAAGAGGGCTTCAGCAGACCTTGTTAGTGTTCAAATAACAGGTGTCACACTGACACCTGATATAAAATCTGTGCCTTTTTTCTAACATTTATAATAGAGGTTTTCTGAAGTGCAAAAATTACTTAAAGGTTTTGTGGGAAAGTCTGTGTCAGAGCAGCTACAGTAGGGAATAAATCTTCCAATTCTGACCCGATAAGGGCTCTGGGGGGAAGCAAGGTGAGAAGTAACTAAGGGGGAACAGTGGGTTAAAGCATAAGGAACGGAGCTCACTATGGAGGGGCTGTGTATGTGTTCTTTCCCTGGCAGGCCTTTTTGACAGGTCTGTTGTAGGTTTTGTCCAAGGCAAAGCTCAATGAGCAGTTCAGGGATCCTCTGTCATAGTTATGTTCCTATAATGGTGATGTCTTTCTTCTCTTGACAAGTCAGCAGGGTGAAAGATTTGCTGCTATCAATAAAAGTGGAGGGACCCTCTAAGCAAGAAAACCATAGTGAATGTCATTTCTGAGACAGTCTTAATGTTCTACTTATTTAAAACTCAACTGGACAAAGAACAAGAGAATGGTCTTTAGAAAATAATTCTTTCAAGCTGAAGGAGCCAGTGACTAGCCATTATGTGACAGTTTACTTAATTTCATCACTAAGTACATGGTCCCTTACACACCTGCCTACTCATTACACAAGCAGTAAAGACTTTTACAGTCTGTAATTTGGAGATGTAAAGGTAAGTAAGATATAGCAAGGTGCAGTTATCCCTGTTATGAGAACAGGATCCAACAGATTTGTAAGGATGTTATGTGCTTAAATTCCTTTAAAAAGCCTTGTCTTTAAAGATTTTATATGTAACACACAAGAAATCTGTGGTGTGGTAACAAGCTGAACCTAGGTTTTACAATTCATGATTTGCCAAAGGGTGTCATTGAGGCCAAGAGCTTAGCAAGATGCAGAGAGATGACATTTATGTAGATAATTGCTGCAACTTTGGATATTCTTGTTAACAGGAACAGGGAAATTGGAAAGGGTACTAAACCTCATGCTTTAGATCAAGCTCAGAGATTAGGATGTTACCTTTTATGTTAGAATCTGATTGCCTCACTGCTGCCTACAGCAGAATCTCCCTGCACGTTCGACTCCACGGTTAGGTCTTGGCAGCTATTGCTTCATGAGCCAGGCTGCTGCAGCACACTAACCTCTATGTTTGCATCTCTCCTGAGTCTCAGGTTTAGCAGATTACTATTTGCCTACTCACTAGATTATCCTTTCTTCCTTCCTCCTCTTTTGCCTCCTGCAGATGTTGGCTGTAAATTTTCTTCCACTGTTATTACATTGTTGTGCTATTCTCCTGCCTTGAAGTGGCTTCATCGCTCTGTGTAGCTAGTGGTATATATGCAGGTGAAACTGCATATGGCAAGTGATATCTTCAAATGATTATTTGCCCATTTTCCTTTCCCTTTTCTTGATTTCCATCCCATATTTCATTTCTGCAGTTTTGGTTTCAGTGAGTGATCTCCTTCTCCAAAAAACAAAACCTTATTAAAATATAACTATCCAGATGTTTGTATTTAATGTAAATAGAGATTACTTGCTGTATTTAAAAGTTAGGTCACTGATTAAGTAACTGTAGATTCTTTGGCAATCATAGTAATAAAAGTACTTACAAAGATAGAGTCTGTATTTAGGGAGAATTAATCAGGTTTGGAAGTAAAATCTATGTGGCTGAAGGAAACATCTTTGTTGCCTTTTAGAGAAAAATAAAAAATGGTGCTAGTGGGGAGAGATGTCACTACCGTCAATTAAAAATCGAAGGGCACATTTAAGACTGAAATGAAAATAAATCAGACCTGAAAGCATTGCTGCTCCTTGGACTGTATCTGTTAATAGATAACACGGGACATCATCTCCAGGGCTGTCAATCTGAGATGGTTTTGTGAGTGCCAATCTCAGTAAAAAATAATTAAATTGACAAAAGCTACCAGGCTGGATTATTTCAGTGTCTGGAAGTCTCTCACCTCTGTACAACAAGGTTCACTTAAGCCCTTGATTACAGGAGAAAATGAACGTATTGGTCTCTTTCTGCCTAGCCCCTATTCCTGTGCTTACTAAAACCACAGTGATAGTTCAGCATGTTAATTTTTCTTGAGAAAAAACCCACAACTTTTCTGTAGTAGTAGCAAATGCTACTGCTATGTTGACTGGACTGGTCATCTGAGGTCCCAGATTTACATGGGGCCAAGGTACCAAACATCAGTTTAGATCAGAGTTTATGACAGATAATGGAATAGGTCCTATGGAAACATTGGTGGTCTCAGCTCAGCAGTATGAACATTTATATGTGACTTGTTAGCATAATAAATAGAGGACAGATATATGTCACAGAGTGTGACTGAAGCCAGGAGAGATGGTTTTTAAACCTTCTGCATGACCACCAGTAATTTACACTGCCTCTCTGTATTGCCCAATCAGTTGAGTGGTGTAAGTAATAGTGGCCAGCCTTTTTGAGAGATTAGGAAGCAGAATGCATTTGTAGGCTGATTTTTCATGTGTTGAAAGTAGTACAGTTAAGCAGAACAGGTGTAGCTGTAATGATCCCATAGATGAGTAGAAAACTGGGAAGCAAAATCAAAAGCAGCTTTTTAAATTGTTGTATGTAGGACTGAATTGCAAAGGCTGTTTTTACAGTTTGCTGATTGAAATAGAAAATGGAGTGTTGGAAAGAGTCAAGCGCTTTTCTTTTTCTCTACCCTGTATAATTAAATATGCTTTAATTTATTTCTATATGTGATAGAGCAAGTGCTTAGTTGCTGTTTTTACTGACTTTTTAAAATTTAGGCAAATTTGAAATTGAGGGTTTCACTTTTATGCGAAAATGTAAAGGCTTTCTTTTGAAACATTATGTAGCCTTTTTTAGGTTGTACTTGACATTTTGGGTGGAGCAGCTTGAACATGATTCTTATTTGGACTAGTTTCAGTCAGATTGCATATGCATTTTTGGGGGGTGAGTGAAATATACAATTAAATATTGTGTACCTGTATTAAGGATTATTATATGAATGGACTTTTTTTTTGGAGGAGAATGGAAAATGCAGAGATATCCAAACTATTTTCATTCTCCATGTGTTCAGAAACCTTGTGCTGTGATTGATGTGACCTCTTCTCGGACTTCTGAGGAAATGAATCTCATCAGGTTATTGTGTTTAGAATGGACACATACCCAAGAAGAATTAAAAGCATTAGCAGAACAATGAAGTGAAAGCTACAGTCAGAGAAGGATCATTGTTCGGGAGAAGCCATTACTGCTCTGTAAAGTATGGTGCTGCTTTCCCAGTGGGATGTTAGTGGGACAGATGATATTGTAGAAAAAGATGATTTTCCTTGAATGTCCCAGATAAAACCAATTCGAAAGCAAAATCTTTCCACCTCTCCTGCTCCCTGGGAATCTGCCAATGGACAAACTTGTATGAAGGCATTGTCTCCAGAGTGTTCTGAAGCTAGCTAAGAGAACCGAAATTACGTAATTTGAATTCTACCAATATGTAGTCCAAAAGGAAAGAGCTGTTCAGGAAGTAAGACTTGGAGTCTTACCATGAAATTACCTTTCTGGATATTGCTCTGACAACCAGTGTGTGAAAAAGTCCTAACCAACTTCCTTGTGAGTTGGTGGGTCTCAATCTAGTTGAAAAAAAGGCATGACTCTAATCATGAAGCTCAAGAGCACAAATGATTCCCTTTTGGGAATCTTAGCAGCTGGAATAATTAAGCAGTGAGGAAAATTAAGCTGACTTGATGTGAATTAATCAGAGTAACTTTTAAAGTTTTAATATACACCCCCATCAGTACCAAAAAAGGCCCTGCCTGCTGGCCACAATGCTCATCTCCAACCCACAGACGTGCTGAGACACTGGAGCTGATTACAATCTGTGTGAATATTATTTTTAATGGTTATAATAGTCCACTTCTAAGTAATCATTAAATGCACCTTTTTATTTTTTTTATTAAAAAACCAAACTGGAATATATGCAGATGACTAAAATATCAACAGTTCCTTTCTTCCTACGCAGAACTATTATGCTCAAACATTCCCAGTGAAAGCGTCTGCAGCAGATCACAAGCAGGATTTTAACTGTTCAGTTGTCTGATGTACAGATTTCTCTGTTCATTGTTTTGCAGCTTGGGAAATGGGTTGTCAAGGTAAAATTTTCAAAAGCTCATTAACTTGCCATGGAATAATTGAAGATTCCTTCTCTGGATGGCCCACAGATATGTGTATGACACTAATCCTGTCTGCTTTTAGAATTTTCTATCAGCCCGTCACCTTTATATCTGAGCACCTCTTGGGTTAATGAGTTGGCATTCTTCCCACTCTTTAGGGCTGGGGACACCAGGGAAATGAAAGGAGGCTATTAAGAAGTTGAGTAACAAAGAGAATATGGCATGTGCCCCAGAATGGGGTCTGTGGAATGAGTTAGGAAAGGGGAGGAGTGACTGGTTGAAGATGGTACTATGGTTCTATTTCCTCTAGCATGTGTCGCCTATTGACTCCCTAGCTGTTGGAGTGTTTTTGTTTAGAATTGTTTACCTTCCACATTTTAGAGACAATTAAAGGAGGTTCACTTTTGGCTTTAATGGTGAAAGTCTGTGCTTTTCACACACTTGGGTTTTAGCAGAAGGTTCTATTATATGTTGTTCAGAAATAGTTACAGAAAGGGTTTAGAGCTGTCGAGGTGGTGTTTTCGGTCTCAAGTATGTTCCTTTTGTGTGGTGTAGTACACATTTTATTTGAAGCTAATCTCTCTAAAAGCAAATATGTTTATACATTCCTGGAGAGGAGGCTCAGTCTTTCCTTCTCAACCAAGATGCACCACTGCAGCTATGCCAAAGGCTGATGCAAGCTGATCTGGATTAGCTGCTCAGTGCCAGTACTTGGGCAACAGTATCTTACAATCAGCTGGAGTGAAGAAGCCATGAAGGAGTCACTATCTGTGAAATCCTTTGAATGAGGTATTTTTGCAAGTCCTTCATTCTCTGTTGCTTGTTATCCCCCTCTGTAGTTCCTGTTTCAAACTGGGATCACTCCAAAAATGACTATCTTGTTTTGTTCCGCCAGATGGACCCACATGCAGGCTCATTAAACCCCAGCTTGCTTAATGTTTGCATTCTCAAGACTAATGTAAGTCGAGGGAGAGATTGGTGCTTGGCTTTGGCTCAGAATGCCAAAAAAACAGCAGACTGATTTTTAACTAACTCATTCAAAAGAAGAAATGCAAACTCTGTTTTTAATGTTAGCTTGCTCTAGTAGCAGTTTTTCCAGGGTATTTGTCTCTGTTGGATGGAAGTACACAGCAAGGATGAGTGCAGTTAAGAGCTTTGGTGTCTGTACTTTCAGGCATTTGATACAGATACTGGAGTGGAATAAGAATCCCTGACCTAATTAGCCCTGCAGAGAGAGAACCCCAGATTTCTTGTGCCACAATGTGGCAAATGAAGTCCTATATGTGGCAAACATACAAAGCAAATATGGCAGGCAAGGGCCAATGAGTATTGCTCATCATAATGGTAGAGAAAGCAAGATATTTGGTGACATAATGCGCCACTGAAAATTGCCATTTCCAGGTCCATTCCTGAAAGGGGACTTTCCCTTCATCTCCCTCTTTCTCCTCATGTACATGTACAAACAAATCCTTTTAAAGATGGAGGAGAAAGAAAACTAGTCTGCTCCTTCTCCAACCTCTCCCTGGAGGGCAGGATGGTGAAGTGATACAGCCACAGTTACGGCTTACAGCCAGTGCTTGCTCTCTTCCCCTGGATTTCAGTGTGGAAAACCTCAACTTGATTTTTCCTGAAATTACCTGTATTCTGTGCACTTGTATGGGGAAAGATGCAATCATTACAGTTTTGTGAAATGTAAAGTTTGCATGTGATGGAAAACCAAAGAAAGATCATTATTTGTTCTTGATTTTATTTTAAGAGTGTGAATTCGATGCAGTTCCAAACTGTTGAGGAAGTAGAAGATGTTTGCAAACTTCTGTTAGTTGTAAGTAAATATTCCTGGAAAACCCCCCATGTATTTACTCAGTTTTGCGCAGTTGCAGCTTTGCTTTATTTTAAGCCTCCTCTCAGGGACAGACAGTTGAGTCACACTGAGGGTTATCAGTAACAGACAAGGAAAAAGAACAGGGTCCTCAAGCTGGCCATATCTCTCACCTTGAGTGGGGGTGTTAGCGTAAGTTGTTTGTCTGTTGAGGAAGGATCAACAGGAAAGGAGAATTTCTGTTAATGGTAGACACTGAAAAGGACCTTCTCTCCATGACGCAAAGTGAGTCCAAAGTGCTCAAAGTATGTGGCAGCAGACAGTGGAATTGATTGTTGCAAATCCAGAGCTGGATTATTAAAATGGAGTCTTGGATCTTGGAGAGACAGGCTGAGGGAGCATCTCACCATTGCATTGCTAAAGAGGGAGGAATTCGTATATAGGAAGTGGGAAAATGAGCAAAGGATCCCAGAGCAGCAGTTTCTTGAAGATTTAGTGATGCATCAGGTTTTGGTAGTATATTCAGATGGCTGTGGAAGAAAAACAAAAGATATATATCTGAAACTGTGGCCTTTGCTCAGCAAAGTCACCTTGTCTCTGCATTCAGTGGCAATGTTTCAATGTCCTTGTAAGATTTGTCCTACCTTCCTGTGCATTATGTGTGTCTTTGTTTAACCCCAGCCAGCATCGAGGCACCATGCAGCTCCTCACTCACTTCCCCCTCACCCAGTAGGATGGGGGAGAGAATTGGAAGGAAGAAGGTAAACCTTGTGGGTTGAGATAAGAACAGTTTCATAGAACAGAAAGGAAGAAAATAATAAAGATAATAATAATATGACAATAATCATAAAAAGATTGGAATATGCAAGACAAGTGATGCACAATGCAATTGCTCACCACTCGCTGACCGATGCCCAGTTAGTTCCTAAGCAGTGATCCCTCCAGGCCAACTCCCCCTAGTTTATATACTAGATGTGATGTCACATGGTATGGAATACCCCTTTGGCCAGTTTGGGTCAGGTGCTCTGGCTGTGTCCCCTCCCAACTTCTTGTGCTCCTCCAGCCTTCTTGCTGACTGGGCATGAGAAGCTGAAAAATCCTTGACTTAGTCTAAACACTACTGAGCAACAACTGAAAACATCAGTGTGTTATCAACATTCTTCTTATACTGAACCCAAAACACAGCACTATACCAGCTACGAGAAAGAAAATTAAGTCTATCCCAGCCGAAACCAGGACAATGTGTTTTACTACTGGACGATAGCATCTCTATTATCGTGCCTTCTTTAAAGACATAAGACCCTCTCATGCAGTATCCTTCTCCCTGCATGCATAAGCCTTTTACTTTTGCTACAAACACAGTTTTCCGATATGGAAAACTTATTTTATGCTACTCTAGACATCAGTGGGGCCCCTATAAGTTTGCTTTTGATTGCTTTTTCCATTCTTCTGTGTTTCAATTTTAAGTGTCCCTAGTGATGAGATTTTTATCCTGAGAAACGATACTGTTACTTTGTATTTGTGATCCAGTTTTGAGGTTCTGTGACAAACATTATAAGGAATAAATAATAATTCCATAGCTTTTTCTCAACTTTTGGAAGATCTCCATGCTCTTCAGTCTAAATTTTTCTACTTTTAATTTAATTTTGATCTTTCTGCATAGGTTCTTCCATCTTTCCTATGCATTTCATTTTGTAGATTTTTATTTCTCTTTTTAGTCAGCATTTGTCCAGTATTTCCACATTAAAATTTGAAACTCCCTTCCTAAATCAGTCTTAAGACAATCACAGATTTTCTTTGTGTCTATTCCTGCTTAGCATTTCTGAATGGAACTTTGCAATATTTGGTAGGCAGTCTGAAGAAAAATGAAGAAGGAAATGTCAGAGCCAAAACCACTAGCTAAGTAAAAAGGAACAATCAGTCCTTTAGATACTTTCCCCAGCTTTTGTGTGTTGCAAAACAAACACCCCCAAAAAACAGGTTAGAATTTTATGGGGAAATCAGGCTTTTGTGTAAGATTTAAAAAAAATTATTCCTTTCTTAATTCTACCTGCATGAATTTTCTTTCAATATACTTTCTCTATGTGCAACATATAACTGTATATTTATTTATAATATATATGAAGTATATTTTATATAGTATTTTTTGTCCTATTCTTATATTTTGATCATAAGTTGTTGTTCATCCACGATCTGAGTCATTCTGTCCGAAGCATGGCATAATTTTTAATGATACTTGTATTGTAAGTTCCTTTCAATGTAGAATAAGCTATTAGGCAGTGTCAGTAGAATTCTAAATTAAATGTACGTGAACCATGCACTCGTTCTGGTTGCCTTAAAATCTGAAATAATACTTTCCTGCAATGCTATTTCCAGGATTGTGTTTTTTCTTTGTGGAAGCCCCTTGCAAAGCTTTATGAACAGTATTTTCTCTGTCATCACAACACAAAACATTATGACTGGTTAGTGGCAAAATACAGCAAAAGAAAGAATATTGTCTGCAGGGGAATTTTATGTAGCCAAGAATATATTTACCCAAAGCAGATTTTAGTCAGACCACTGAAATTCTTGCACTATGTTTATGCCTGATCACATGTATCGGACTTAATATTTTGTGGTGTTTGTGATCATTTTTGAGTGCTGCATTCAGGAATGCTCTAGCTGTCTCTGGAATTTGTTCATCAAGAAGTTCTCTACCGGTAGGGTGCATCGCAGGCCTCTTCAAATTCCATTTACTTCCACTTCTGTTTTCAAAACTGTCTCTTCAGTGGTCTTGCATGTAATGAGGCTTGGTTCCCATTTGCAGTATGGTGGTTCTGCACATCCTTGTCTCCCATCCTTTTCTCCTTTTCTTCATCTCCCTGTTTGAGTCTTCATCTTTCTCTCAGTGCTCATTTCCCTGTAAACCTACAGTGGGATGCAGGATTGAAAGCCCTGGGGTTTTAAATCCCAAGCTAAGTTGGAGTGAGAAAGGCAAATATTGCTCCCACACTGTCACTGCAACCTCTGCCTTGATTTGTAGATGAAAACTTCTCTGTTGTTGTCTAGTCTTATCGCCTTTGAGTCCTTTGTAAACCCCAGCATCTTTGTCTTTGCTTACTATAGAGGCATATATAGTTGCATGGATCTGAAGTGTCAAACTGCTCAGTTTCTGGTGCTCTCTTTCAAGATATATGATAAGCACTCAAAAGACTCTTGACTTTAAGTGTCTGTATTGAATCTAATCTGAGAAAAAAAAAAAAAGGCATAAAAATTCAGGTTATTTTGGGAATGAAAACGTTACTTTATTTTTTGTTTTCTCTCCCTCAGTGAGCTTTGTAGTTGGACACATGGTTACTAAGAGAGTCTGGCTTTACAGCTGGAGCAATATAAAAATAGTTTCAATTAAAAAGACGTGAAAAAATATAATTAAAAAGATGTGAAAAAATATAAAAGTATCAGAAACATTCGGTTTTCTTAATAGAAGTGTGAAATTTACAGAGACCAGGATGGTGCAGTTGGGTATAAAGATTTTGCTCCTAGTCAGTTGATATGACCTTCATGAATCACTCCGGGCTTTTCTAGTCATGAATAATACCCATATCCAAATTGTACCAATAAAACCTATATACTATACCCCACAATATTTTGTTGTCTTTCTGTAATTAAATGATAAACCTCACCTAAAATATTCTGCAAATTTCTCCATCTGGACCCTGTTATCAGACTAGCTAGAAATGATTCACTGCCTACAAGGGTTTCGTAACACTAGAAGAAAGAAGATGCAATGCACCCCTATTTTACAGGTAAAAAATTGGAGCCATAGGGGTCTAGTGACTTTCCCAATGTCACGTACTAAGTCAGAGACAGATCTCCTGTGTCCTGGGCAGGCAGCACAATGACTGAGACATCCCTCAACCTAGTGGAGTTTGTGACCTAGATGAACATGTTTGGTGCATCTAGCAATGCTTCAGCCCTGTTTCTGCTGGGTACATCTGTAATGTTTGGCTGTCTTGCAGGTATTTTTGCCTCTGTGCACAATCTGGAAAGCTGATAGGTATGCAAGCTTGCCCATTGCAACTTTCTGGAACCGGTATCAACAAACAGTTAAGGTTTCAGTGAGTTGTGCATTATAATATCCTTGCAAAATTGAGCTGGGTTACTGGTAGTAACTGCAGCGAATTTGCAGAGAGCTTTGGATAATGGAAATCTGCCATAAGCTGTGCTGTCAGTAGGTAGAAAAGGTCAGCTGTTGTATTCTGTTGGAGAAAGAAAATTGTGGTAAAGGTCAGAAGGATTAAGACATTTTCACTCCGCCTCAATCTGCCAGTTCCTCTGGTTCTTTACTGCAGCACGTGTTTTATGGAGTGCGGTATATAATTAGAAAGCTGAGAAACACAACAATGAAAGCCCATCTCCAATTTTTATCTTTAGCCCTTCAAGCTGAGATTAAGTTAAGGAAGGAAAGGAGGTTTTTAATACTATCCCCTCTCCTCCCACCAAAAAAAGTAAGCTATGGAGCACAGTGTGCTTTCAATAACCTAAGTGATGTTAATCTGAAGTGAAACACACTTTGTTATTGAACATAGCTCTCTATAATTGAATACTGAAATCACAGCACTGGCTTTATTCTATAGTGTGCTCTAGGCTTCTTTTGAGAGCCAGTGGATTTATTCTTATTTTCTTGTAAGTAATGTCCTTAAGATATGCTAGTTTTTATTAATTATGGTACATTGTCTGATGCAAGGTTGTAATATAACAAATCGGTGCATATTTGCAGGGGACTCTCAAAGAAGCTGCATATTTGAAATCTAAGGAAATTCTGTTTTCCTGTACATAACAAGCCTCTGGAACTGACTGCTGTGCAATGTTGTGGGATCTTAAGTGTATTAGAAATGTTACATGGAACACTATATGTAAGTAATGAGCAATCTCTCACTAATAAAAATTGATTAGAAAGCCTTATAAGAAATATAAAATCCAATAGTTTAGAATATGAACAAACTATCAAGTAAGAAGGAAATAATATATTTAGGCCAGATATTCAGTAACTACCTATCAAAAGTATTCTTGTACTGAAGCATCTACTACCAATAACTCCAAAGCACATTCTTGGTAATATTGCTAACAGCTAAGTGTCTGTTCATTCTTCTCTTCTCCTCTGCATTTCTCAGGAACTGCACATTCACAGTTGCACAGGCCATGACGCAGAATTGAACACTGGATATTAGCAAACCATATTCCATGCAAAGCTTGTCCAAAATTTAAAACCACTTGTTTTCAATATTCACCAGCTTTGATCTGCTAACAGTTGTCTGTGCGTTTGCTGGCATTGATATTAACCAAAGGGTTTTTCCTCTTTCCCCTCTCCTCTTTCCCCTCTCCTCTTTCCCCTCTCCTCTTTCCCCTCTCCTCTTTCCCTTTTTTCTTTTAATAATGATATAATTACTAAATAATGGAGCACATGATATGTGTCTCATCTTACTGTAGCTGTCTGCCTCTGTGAAGAGGGAGTTGGCGTTTTTGAGGGCGCAATAGGAAAGGCAGAGTGTTTGTCAGGATAACAGGGTTGTGGTGAAGAGCACAACTCCATGGTGATTGAGATGGCTGCAAGCCGCTCTCTTTTTAACAACAGAGATACCTGCAGCAGCACAGAGAGAATGATAAGAGCTAATGAAAGGAGAAAATGAGCTTCATAAACTCAAGGTTTAAAGTTGGTGGATGCATAGGTTTGCAAGGAAAATCTTTATTAAAATATAAAAATGAAAATGTATATGGTAGAGGAATCTGAGCCTTTGTCCCTAATGTTTTCCTGTGGTGCCCATGATACCTACTGTTTCTGCCACTGAGTCTTTTCTTGCAGGAACATTCCCATGCAACTTTCACTGGCATTCTCCTGAGTGGAAGTCTGCAAAGTTGAGCCTAGGGTTTTGAACACAAATATTTGCTGTGAAATACCTGGAGCTGGCATTGCTATGTGAAATAGAGCATCCTGGGAACTTCCACCATGCAGAGCTACCAAGATTCAGAAGCAGCTTCCTTCTACATCACAAGCCACAGAGTGCGACTTCTCTATCAGTGATGGATAGGAGCCGTTCAGTAGAATCTGTAGCTATGCATGCTTTCCTTCCTTTGGCCCACCGCTAGGTCTGAGCTCCAGCTCAGAGAAAGGAGAAGGTGACTGGGCACCTATCACTCGTCCAGTTCTTGGTCTGGAACAGCTAACAACAGATCTAGCTTTCCTGACTAAACCCAATCTTCCAGCTAGAAGCTTTGTTATACTTCTCTTAATCTCTTACACTGTCTGCTGTGACTTTCTTCCTTTGGGTTTCATTGAGTGCGGTTCATTCAAGTGGCTGCTGAGGTAGCAACCTGCAGCCATTTCTGTGTTTGTGCCCATCTTGCTCTCTTCGCATTTCATTCTGAACTGCCAGTTGTTTTACTCAAATCATATCACTTGTCATCCAAAGTGCTGCAAAATTATTTTCTTCCTTCCGTTTCTGCCGAAGTGCTTCCTGTGATTTTCTGTCCAGCTCTCATTAGGCTCCAGTATCATCATGTCTTTTTTTTTTTTACTCTTCTGTTGTTATCTCTTTAACAGCCATTTGGCATGAATTCTGTGCCTTGCCCTGTCCTTTTTTTGTCTAAAACACCACTTTCAGTTCATTCAAGTATTTCCTGGCAGGGTCCTTCTCATATGCTCTTTTTCCTGAGTAGATCATTGGGGAAAAAGAGAACTGTAGCAACATGTGTGAAAGGGGAAACCTCTGGGCAAAAAGTAGTTTATAGCCCACTTATCTTCCCATTTATTATACCTTGGGAATTTATTTCTAGTTCATGCATCATTGGGCCATGTAGCAGATTAAAAAGAATTGTTGCTATAAAGAGCTTAGTGATGCCACCTTTGCACTAGAGTATTTTTGGCTTATCTGAGCTAAGGGTAAGTTTGTGGGGTCTTTAGCTGACAAACATGTATTTGGAATTGCCTTGTATTTGGCCAGGTTGGTGAGTAAACAGGGTGGTCTGGAAGCCATATAACTGGTCCTGTGCTTGAACAAATAATCTTAGCCTCTTGGCAGCTCTTCACCTTCTAGGAAGAAATTGGAGCAGTGAGTAAGCAAGTCCCTCCATGCTTTGGATTCAAGAAGCACATAGACATATGCTACAGCAGAGATAGCCCTATTGAAATATGAGGGGCTTATGTGGGTAGCTCACAGAGGAATGTGGACTCATCAGACAGGGTTGGTGGGGCAGAGGGAGTGACTACGGGTCCCTGGTAGGAGTCATGTCTGGGTGCTCTGTAGGGGGTTAGGCTAAACTGTGTTCATGGTTGTGGGTGATCTAGTAGGTGTCTTGTTCTCTGGGACCTAATGTTGAAAAAATGTATTTAAATGTCTTGGCCAATTTGGATTAATTTTCTATGTTCATTTCCCCTTGCTGTGTCTTTGGAAGAGGTGTTTTTCTTTATTTCTAGCTATAAATTCTTGGATAATGTTGTTTGTGTGCCATTGAATGGTGCTTGTACTTGTCCCAGAAGTGGTCATAGTTTATTAAGTGAAGGAGTTTGTGATCAGCTTCTCACTTGTTCAAGATAATGACAGCTCTGTTAATGGAATATGACCATTTTAGGACATCTGAGAATTTGACCCTTTGTAAGCATAGAGACAGTATACGTTAAAAAGGTAAACATGGTAGACATATGGGGAACCATTTGGATAAAAGAAGCTATGGAAGTATAGGTGCTTTCATTGCAGTTTTAGTAAGATGTTGCCAAATATGATGAATGACCTCATATTCAAGATAATTTTGTGTGATTCTAGTATACCTATTCATCAGATAGTACTTTCCAGCTGTGTGGGACAATATAGTTTTGTATGGGTGCAGTAAGTGTGTAGAATACATTGTCTTTGCTGTTGTCAAGGGCTGAAGCTACAGGATGCAGCAATTATTTAAAAATGCTGCTGAAAAATGGAGAAGGGAGATACCGTGAAGACCCCAATTCATACTGAGAATTTTGTTACAGATTATTTCACGGAGATAACGTCATGATTTTGGATTCAGAGGAAGCAGAGAAGTTGTATAAATGCATTAAAATAAAATCTATATATTTCCTATTTTGTTGATGAACTTTCCTTAGTGTGTTTTTTCCCTTTAAATATTGTTTATCTTTTTATTCTGCTTTGACCACATCTAGCACAGGGGGAAGTCATTTCCCTACTGGGACACCAGCATACCAATCAGTTGTGTGTATGTATTTCCCTTTAATTTCCCTAAGATAAAGGACCTGATGTCAGTTTCAAAAGATGTTACTGAATTCTACTAGGTAACATTTAAGTAAACAGATATACCCTATTCACATGTTTAATAACTGTGATTGGCATTGATAAAGTATGGGGCCTATTTCCCTTGCATTGCATAGATTTAAATATGGAAATAGGTGGCCATGGGAGTATTACTCTGATAGAGAGGGAGCTCTTTTTTAATTTGGCTAGTGCAACCTTACATCATAGAATAGACTCATAGAATCATTTAGGTTGGAAAAGACCTTCAAGATCATTGAGCCCAAACATTAACCATGCCCACTAAACCATGTCCTGAAGTACCCTGTCCACTCGCTTTTTGAATATCTCCAGGGATGGTGACTTAACCTCTTCCCTGGGCAGCCCATTCCAATGTTTGACAACCCTCTCAGTAAAACATTTTTTCCTAATATCTAACCTAAATCTCCCTTGCCTCAACTTGAAGCTATTTCCTCTTGTCCTATCTTCAGCTACCTGACAGAAGAGACCAACACCCACCTCACTACAACCCCCTTTCAGGTAGTTGTAGAGAGCAATAAGGTCTCCCCCCAGCCTCCTCTTTTCTAGACTAAACAACCCCAGTTCCCTCAGCTGCTCCTCATAAGACTTGTGCTCCAGGCCCCTCACCAACTTGGTTGCCCTTCTGTGGACACGCTCCAGCAACTCAATGTCTTCCCTGTAGTGAGGGGCCCAAAACTGAACACAGTACTCAAGGTGCGGCCTCACCAGTGCTGAGTACAGGGGGACAACCACTTTTATGGTGCTCCTGCTCCTGCTGGCCACACTATTTCTGATACAGGCCAGGATGCGATTGGTCTTCTTGGCCACCTGGTCACACTGCTGGCTCATATTCAGCTGGCTGTCAACCAGCACCCCCAGGTCTTTTTCCGTCAGGCAGCTTTCCAGCCACTCTTCCCCAAGCCTGTAGCACTGCATGGGGTTGCCATGACCAAAGTGCAGGACCCAGCACTTGGCCTTGTTGAACTTCATACGATTGGCCTCAGCTCATCCATCCAGCCTGTCCAGATCTCTTTGTAGAGCCTCCCTACCCTCAAGCAGATCAACCCTGCCTCCCAACTTGGTGTTGTCTGCACCAATTCCATCCTTCCTTCTGCTGGAGACTGTGGGTAGATAAAGGGAATATAGGCTATGTCAGCTGCCACAGTTGTTCACTGGGTGCTTTTGGCAGTCACTGTAATTTGCTGCCATAAATACCACCAGGAAATTGGTGAAGAAGGGCAGTGGCTATGTTTGTGATCCTGATCTGAGCTGGGCAATGCACTTTTCAGCTGCAACTGAAAATCTGGGCCAATTAGTACAGTACATTTTTGAGAACGTCATATATTTGTGATGGATTATAGCAGGTCTTGCATGGGTAATAATATTTTACAGTCAAGAATACAGATGCCTAAACTTAGGCTCTTGAATCTGTTTTTGAGCACCTAAAGATGTGGCCTGATTTTCAAGTTTTGAGCATTTTACAGCTCTTGGCAATTTCAGCACTTCTGAGAATGAGGGCACTTCTGTAGATGCTAAAATATGGATTTTGGAATGCCTAACTTTGGACATCTATTTTTGAAAATCTTGGCCTACATTTGTGGAGAAAATCTTAATCATGAAAAATTCCCATAAGACTCTCCCTGGGCAGGTGAATGCACAGATTCATGTGTGCATAGGTAAGTACTTGGCACTATGAGCAAGTTCTCATTGCTAGTCCTAGCCTGGCCGTGCTGGATGTTAACTCAGTCCCCCTCCAGCAGCCCCCTTCCCCATCCTAATCAACAGCTATGATTCTGGGGCTGTCATTGGTAGATGTGGCATCCTTTGTGCTTCTGGCTTTTCTTGTCAGTGCATGCATGTTACGCCTGTAGGTAAGTAATGAGAGAATTAGGGCCAGGAAATGGGAATGTCATTGTAGTAAGTGTTTATTAGCTTTTGCTTAACTAACACTGTTGTTAAGAATCTTGCCTGCAAAGTCCATTGAACACCCAAATCATTTGCTAGCTGTTTACTTACTGTACAGCCATGAGGAAATCATTGTACTCAAACATGCAAAGTGCTCCTGTCTTGAGACAGCAATGGTCCAAATGAAATCTCCATCAGGAAGAAAATGGGATGAAGTTGTGTTGTTTAAATCTACACTCCCTCCCTCAAATGTTACAGTAAGAATCCCATGACTTTTGAAGAGGTGATTTAACTGGGAGTTGCATCCTGTGAGGAACTTTATGAAGGGAAAAATAAGGGTTCTTCTGTCTTTCAGATCTGCATCTATTAAAACCTTAATTGATACTTTGAGACTATGTGTTTTGATTCAGATACTATTGGAACTGTTCTGAGTGTTCGTACTATATGTGGGTAAAATTGTCAAAATCTTTCCAAGATTTAAAAATCCTAAGTATTTTCTTTTTAAATTCTCATCCTTCTGGAAGCAGTCTTTCTGCAATTTGAATTTAAAAGAAATAGATGGCAACGCATCTACAACATCAATTTCATTTTGAAATAGAAACGACTGTGATATTTTTCAACTCAAGTGGCTCTCTGTAACCCCAGAAAACATACACAATTTTTAACAAGACAAAGGTATTTTTGTCTCTAATGTTTTTCCTGATGGCCTAGCTCCACAAGTAGCTGAGTGCCTCTAATGCCATGGGAGTGGCCTTGTTCTTTCTTCTCTCCCCTTACAGCTTTTCTTAGAAGCCAGGGATTTTACCAAATGTAACTGTTGTTCCTATATGCATGCATATTAATAATAAGGTAATAGTATCTACAAAGGACTCACTAAAAAAAAAAATAATCTGTAACACATACAGCATATAAGTGAGTGTGTATGTAGCAAAATGACCTGTAACAACAGTTTCTTTAGTATGTTGCACTTCTATCCCTAGCTAATGCAACATGTACTCAAACGTATATCCATCGCTATTATTCCCTGTGATTTGACCTCTTTCCTCCTCATTGTTGCTGGTCCTTTGTTTCATTGTTGCTGCAAACCTTTTATTTGAAGAGGGAGAGGAGCATGGGACTGCACCTATGCACAGCGCTGGGGTTTAAATTGAACTCTGTAAGTTTGCCTACATCATCATTTTCACCTTTGATGGGGGAGTATCTTAGGTTTCTTCCATTTGCCTAAGGTTCTAACATGGCCTCCTCTTAAATCAAGCTTGAAGGGAAATTGATTGAAAAGACAACACCATTATGGGAAAACAATTTATTCCCTGCCCCTTGACAGAAGGCAGAGTTTTGTCTATACTGTGGAATAAATATTAGCTAGCTGTTTGCTTTAAGAAGTGGAAGCTACTCATTCCCCTATGATGGCTTTGATCATTATTTGAAATGGGATTTTTCTTCTACTCTGTCCAGTCATTTCATGTCAAAACCACATAGTAAGCATCAGATACCCCATGCCCTGCTTGAATACCCACCTATTTTTTTTCTCTTGCATGTGCACACACACAAATGCACCTATATGTATGTACATATCTACGTAGGGGAGACCATTTTCCAGACGGTTTTTGCTGCTTGATTCCTCTTTATTTTCCGTTAACTTATCCAGCAGTATCTACTCCAGTGTGGTGTCTGAGGAAATGTGGACTTGCCCTTGGTAGCCTTTAGTGTCCAGTCCTTCATTTGGCTCTTTGGGTAGACAGGGCCCAGTATGTTACTGTTCCTCACTTTCAAGTCTCTGGGCCGTTTATTTTAAGTTTTATAAGGCTAAGATCTTGTGCTGAGGCTGTTGACTGCTGTAGAAAACTTGCTCCATCAAAGGACAGCTCTGGAAAAATACTGCCATTGAAAGAAATGCCCTAGGTTCTCAGCCATGCTTCTGGTCAAGGCTAGCAACTGTGGCAGATTTGCATTTCATCAGTGATTGCCTGAGCCCTCATACAAGGCTTTGGAGGCTGGATACTGCCAAAACTAATGCTTGACAAAAGAATTGTGTACAGATTGCACAGCTTTACAATTTTGACAATAAAAGCCCATTGTGATCAGATCAAGACCCCTAGAGAGGAGATCACAAAATGAAAAACAATGGCAATTTCAAGCAAATCAGGCACCTACTTTGCCTGTGGTATGACATGTAGGTGACCCAGTAGGTCCTGTCTCCAGGGGTGAGGAAAGGGGAAGGGCCTTGGGAATACTGAGGGTAGATGGAGGGGCTGAGGATTGTAACCAGGAGAGAGTGCTCTTCTCAAGGACGAGCTTGGAGGGTGGCAGCAAGGCTTCACTGTCAGGGACAGGAGGATAAAGTTCAGAGTGCCAGGCTGAAAAGTCAGGCATCCTTTATCAGGACAGGGTAGCAATTTGCCCTCTCTTCTGCAGGCTTCACACAAAGATGCATGTCTATGGGACAGATATGCAAAGGGAACTCAGAAATACTTGGCAGGTAGGAGGGAAATGCTAGCAATATCTTCTTCCTACCCTGGGAAATTTTGGGGGGACTAGTATACTCAGAGCCCAGAGCTCGCAGTGCTGAATGCACACGTATTAAGAGTTCTGCAAGTCCAGTGCATTTTCCCTGTAATATTTTCCTCTTTCTCTTTGTCTGAGTAGTGACTGTTTGTAGTCTGTGTATTCTGGAGTGTTTCTGCTGGGTGGCTCTGCTGTAATTCTCTGAACTGTTTGCAGAGTATCATTGGTAATTTCTATGTAAATTTGCTCAGGATAGCAATTGAGCAGCTTTCTGTTGACAAATGAAGGAACATCTTAATAGCAGAGAGGCTGCTTAAGTCTCTTTGGAGGGAACTGAAGTGGCGTCTTGAAGGTCATGGGAAAATCCAGTTACTGTAATGTGGCTAAGGGGAGTCCTCTCTGGAATGTCCTGCTTGACTTGATGTTGCTGTTTCTCAGTGAGGTCTCCACTCTGCCAGCTTTGCAAATGGTCACTAGGGTGAACCTTTCAGCCTGCCATGATGCTTTAAAATAGCATTGAGCGTCAGCTGGAGGGAAAAAAACCCGAACATAGAAAGTAATTGATGGATTTTGAACTTCTGGCTTCCTGAAATTAATTCAGGGAGAAATGCTGGGAAGACTCATTGTAAACAGAAGTTTCAGTGGAAGGAGAATGGTTTCATCCATGACCTTGAACCCTGAATCTCCTTAGAGCAGATGGAGTGACTGACTGCAAGTGTGAAATTGCACCAGGAAAGAGATATAGATGTATGAACTCTTCTGCATAATCTCTGTAGATTTTGCACGTCACCTGGCAATAGCATGCATATCCTTGTCTCCTGTTTCATCCTTGGAAGAAAATTTGGATTATTTTTATTTTCTCCTTGTGAATTTCGTTTGCTTTTGCCTTTCTTGACTCTTGGGCGTACCTCATCAAGTTCTCTTTGGAACAATCCCCCCCCCCGCCAAAAATCCATGGATGCAGTTATAAAGACTTTGTTGTGGTTTAAACCCAGTCAGCAATTAAGCACCATGCAGCTGCTCACTCACCTCCCTCACAGTGGGATGAGGCAGAGAGTCAAAGGGTAAAAGTGAGAAAACTCGTGGGTGGAGATACAGATAGTTTAATAGGTAATGTAAAAGCCACACACACAAGCAAAGCAAACCAAGGAATTCATTCACCACTTCCTATCAGCTGGCAGGTGTTCAGCCATCTCCAGGAAAGCAGGGCTCCAGCACATGTACATGGGAGGACAAACACCGTAACTCTGAATGTCCCCCCCTTCCTTCCTCTTCCCCAGCTTTATACACTGAGCATGACGTCATATGGTCTGGGATATCTCTGGGGTCAGCTGGGGTCCGCCGTGCTGGCTGTGTCCCCTCCCAACTTCTTGTGCACCCCCAGCCTCCTCGCTGGTGGGGTGGTGTGAGAAGCACTGTGTAAGCACTGCTCAGCAGTAATGAAAACATCCCTGTGTTATCAACACTGTTTTCAGCACAAATCCAAAACATAGTCCCTTACTAGCTACTATGAAGAAAATTAACTCTATCCCAGCCAAAATCAGCACGGACCTCTACTATAGATTGAGGGCTGAGTAAGATAGAGGTCGAGTAAAGAAACAGAAAGTGTTCTGAATGTGTTGGAAGATGGAATTTTATAAATTGGATCTGATTTGTTCTTTTTTCTTCTTTGTCCCAGTGTGGATGGCTTTCTTGCACTTGTGCTCTCCTGGAAGGCAACTACTAGATATTCAGGCATTACCACAGATATAGATAGCTATAATAAATTGCCCAGAAAATAATTTTGTGTTTTTCCTCTCCCAAAATCATTAATGAGCAGGTGAGAAAACAGCTTACCTTTATGGGAACTCTTGGGTCCTAGTTGAACCCTCAGGCATCCGTATGCAACATTCTAGTTGCTACTTCAACCACATATAAACAAATTGTGCTCAGATGCATACTAGTGTACAGAAAACAGGAGAGGAAATGATAAAGAATTTTTAACTCAAATTGCTACTCGCTTATCAGGTCTTTTTTAGTCACTCCCAAATTCCTCTCTCAGCATCAGGGTCCACATGTAGTATATGTTATATGAATGTATATGACAGCATGACTTAATGCCCTTAGGAACTTCCAGTCAAATATAAGAAAACAACAGTAAGAGTACAACAAACAGGAAAAAAGGAGAGCGAGAAAATCTGTGGTAAGTACAGATGTAGAGATAAACAACGTGAACAAATGAAAAGTTCCAAATTAGTTGTGATTATTTATTACGTGCTTGATAAAACAAGATAATGAATCTGAATCTTGTACAGACCCCAAAACGTGCATTCAAATGAATAGGAGCATTTTACAACCAAGTAAAAACTAACAAGAAACTTTTTCTGCTGAAAAGTTTGAAAAACTCTTAACATCTTCCCATCCAGACAACTTCTTTTACCCCAGCTGTGGCGGGTTGACCCTGGCTGGATGCCAGGTGCCCACCAAAGCCGTTCTATCACTCCCCCCTCCTCAGCTGGACACGGGAGAGAAAATATCACAAAGAGCTCGTGGGTCATGATAAAGACAGGAGAGATCACTCACCAATTACTATCATGGGCAAAACAGACTCAACTTGGGGAAAATTAACTCAGTTTATTACCAGTCAACCAGAGTAGGGTAATGAGAAATAAAATCAAATTTCAAAACACCTTTCCTCCACCCCTCCCTTCTTCCTGGGCACAACTTCACTCCCAGATTCTCTACCACCCCCCCAGTGGTGCAGGTGGACGAGGAATGGGGTTTATGGTCAGTTCATCACACGTTACCTCTGCTGCTTCATCCTTCTCAGGGGCAGGACTCATCACACTCTTCCCCTGCTCCAGCATGGGGTCCCTCCCATGGGAGACAGTCCTCCACGAACTTCTCTAACGTGGGTCCTTCCCACAGGCTGCAGTTCGTCACGAACTGCTCCAGCATGGGTCCCCCATGGGGTCACGAGTCCTGCCAGAAAACCTGCTCTGTGGACTCCTCTCTCTACAGATCCGCAGGTCCTGCCAGGAGCCTGCTCCAGCGTGGGCTTCCCACAGGGTCACAGACTCCTTCAGGCACTCTACCTGCCCTGGCGTGGGGTCCTCCACAGGCTGCAGGTAGATATCTGCTCCACCGTGGACCTCCCTGGGCTGCAGGGGGACAGCCTGCCTCACCAGGGTCTTCCCCACGGGCTGCAGGGGAATCTCTGCTCCGGCACCTGGAGCACCTCCTCCCCCTCCTTCTTCACTGACCTTGCTGTCTGCAGGGTTGTTTCTCTTACATGTTCTCATTCCTCTCTTCGGCTGCCGTTTTCTGTGTGTCTCCCGCAACCTTTTTCCTTCTTAAATATGTTCTCCCAGAGGTGCTACCACTATCACTGATCGGCTTGGCCTTGGCCGGCGGTGGGTCCACCTTAGAGCCGGCTGGCATTGGCTCTGTTGGACACGGGAAGCTTCCAGCAGCTTCTCACTGAAGGCACCCCTGAAACACCACCCCACCCACCCACCCCGCCCCACTACCAAAACCTCGCCACACAAACCCAATACACTAACATGTAAGCCAAACAACCAATAGGAGAGAGACAGAAAGCCAGTGTCTCTGCCCAGTATTCTTACTAATAAGCTGCTAAAACACAGCCACAGCCTCAGCTTTGCAGTCAGTAATACTAATGTGGCACTGTGCGTCTGAGATATGTTTAACTCAATTAGCTTAACAGAAGAAAATACAGAAGAATGAAATGTCTGTATTCTAATTCAGTGTAAAGCAAATAGATGGTAGGTTATTTAACCAGTTAAATCATTCATGCAAAGGCATTTTTAAACTGATAATATAATGAAGAGAAAAATAATCAGTTGAACTATCAGTTCACCTCTTTTAACTCATGCTCATTTATGTCAGAGTCCATAAAAGTGCACACACACAACTGAACTGAGCAAATATTTTCTTGGAGGTGTATGGTCTGGCTAGGAGAAAATTAGAACTGAACTACGCTTCAACTAAAAAAAATTAGAAAAATTAAAAAAAAAAAAATATCCAAAGCTGGGATTCCTTAATTATATGCAATTTTATTGTTAATGTTTTGTTGTTTTTTTGTTTTTTTCTTGTGGTGCACACAGTCCTGACCTTAGAAATGCTGAGATCTCAAAAAAAGAAAAGAGGGTTGTTATTGCATCTTGCATGGAACTAGGAATTACCTTAAATTTTCTCAAGCAGTCTACCTCATTATGTTGTGATCAAATTTCACAGAACAGAGAGGGGCTCTGATGAAGTTTGGAGAGAGTTCTGAAATATCTTGCTGGTCTCGTATGCATGTTGCCATGATCCTAACTTGACAGAGACTGTTGTGTTTATCTGTGTGTCAGAGGGTCTGAAGTACTACTAACAGTTAATGAAGAATCTGCTTAATTTCCCATGGCATACATGCTTTTTGAAGACCTGGATGGGATAATGACTTTCCAAAAGTCTACCTTATGAATTACAGTAAGAAAAACAAAACAATAACGAATGGCCATGACTTTTGCAATGAACCAAAATTTTGAATACCTCTCATCAGTATGTTCCTTGCAAGTTTAAGGATGTGTAAGTCTTCAGGAGGAAGTACTGACCCCATCTTCAGGTTAAGATAGTCATGATTTGGTTTTGGCTTTCCTTTTTTATCATTATTGCTGCAGATTTGCGTGACCAAAGTTTCAAAACATTTATCTCTCTAGGGGTCATCTCTTGATTTCATAGAAAAGGAGGAAAAAGGATATATCTTATTTTACAACTGTTGATAGCGAATGTTAAGACAGGTTTGTCTTAAACATCGGAATTTTTACATGGTCATTCTGATTCCAAAGGAGTGAACCCAGGTAATGAACTTTTAGCTGATTCAGTGAAGTGATGCCAAATTTATAGTGGTTTAGTTGCTAGCAACCATACTTTTGATAACGACAGTCTGCAGTTGTGATTTAATCATGCTCTCATATCTTGATGGTGAACTGACCATCGAAACATGGTATCCCTTGTGTGTACAGAGAGGGCTAAATTTAATCCCTGTAGTGCCACAGTGGGCATGGTTTGGATTCCAGTCTCTATGTCCTGTGGTGACCCTTCTACAAAGGTTGCATAAGCTTTAAGTACTTCTATTAATATTTACTGTTATACAGTGCAATACCAATATCTAGATAGTACAAAATGAGGCATATTAGAAATGCCTGAAGTTATCCTAGTGGATAAACCAGTGACTGTATGTGGGAGGGTAGGGGAGGCGCTTCCAAGGTGCCTTTAAAACACATCTGAAATTTGATTCCACAGCTCTGTGACATGTCCTCACACAGCCTCCTTTCTCAGCATGTAAATGTAATACGGAGCCTCACCTTGCACACCAAAAAGGACTGTCGTGGTTTAACCCCAGCTGGCAACTAAGTGCCACACAGCCACTTATTCACTCCCCTCATGGCAGCATAGGGAAGAGAATCAGAAGAGTAAAAGTGAGAAAACTCGTGGATGGAGATACAGATAGTTTAATAGGTAATGCAAAAGCCACACACGTAAGCAAAGCAAACCAAGGAATTCATTCACCACTTCCTATCAGCTGGCAGGTGTTCAGCCATCTCCAGGAAAGCAGGGCTCCAGCACATGTACATGGGAAGACAAACACCGTAACTCTGAATGTCCCCCCCTTCCTCCCTCTTCCCCCAGCTTTATACACTGAGCATGACGTCATATGGTCTGGAATACCCCTGGGGTCAGTTGGGGTCCACCGTGTTATCAACACTGTTTTCAGCACAAATCCAAAACATAGCCCCTTACTAGCTACTATGAAGAAAATTAACTCTATCCCAGCCAAAAGCAGCACATGTGGAAAATAAGAAGGTAGATTAAGAGAATAGGGCATGTATTCAGTTTAAAGTTTGGTGTAGAATTAAGAGAACCTAAGGGAAAATTACCTGCAGGGCAGTACAGGGATCCCATAAAGAGAGAGTGGATTATCAGGGAGAAAGGAAAACATGAGCTCTTCTTCCTGAACAATGAATTCAGGTTCAGTATTAGTGTAAACTATTTCCCTTTCAGAATATTGGGACTGCAGAAGAAGTCATTTAGTATACTTATAATAAATAGGAATATTTTTAGATGATCCAGTAATAGAGTGTTGTAATTGCAGATGAAGGACGCAAATAAAGCACAGCAGAAAGGGAAAGCTGGGAGAAAAAAAACAAACCAAAGGGGAAGAACTTAGTCATTAGGAAAGTGAAGCCACAAGGCAAAACGAGGCAGAGAGAAGACAGAGACCAAGCAGTAGTTCACAGTCCCAGTGTCATGCACCAAATAATGATTTCTTCAAAGTATGGTAGCAGTAGCCAGGACGGTTCAAGGAGGAAGGTGCTTCCAAGTGGTAGCCCACTGAGAGTGGTAACACACAGAGTAGCCCCACTGCCACCTTTGCCTATACTGGAAAGGAGAGGAATTAGGTGCTGGGGTGCCATGTGCTACCTCGACTGTAGGTTTCTACCACAAAATGTTTTATGGCAGCTGAGCAGCCTGGCTTTGGCTGCAGCTCTGAAGTGGGAGGCTAGCTTGTGAGGGGTGGTGGCCCCTTCCATAGACACCTACCTTCCCCCCAGGCATCACTACTGCTATTGCCACTCCAGTGCCCTCATGAGATGGGAGGGGGAAAGGGTGGTGTGGTCAGGCTCTTGTGTGGACTCAGCATGCCTGATCTACTTTATTTTGCCTTTCAAATTTCTGTTTTGACAGTTCTGCTGAAAAATCTTGAGCTAGTTTTAACAGGGGGAGTAAAGGATTTTAAGTAAATTTTGCTGCAGCCATGTTGTACAAGAAGTTTGCATTTGGAGAAAAAAACCATGTAACTTACTTTTCAACTTTTTAAAACTTCTGTCCTTCTGCAGCTGCCCTTTTTCCACTTCTTCACTCCTGTTCCAACTTCTTCTTGCTGTTCCTTCTCGTCTCCTTTTTCCGCTTCTATATTTCTTCCATTTTTTTACCATCTATTTTTTTCCTCTTCAATATATTGCTCTTTTCTTCTCCCACTTCTTTCTCCCAGTTCCTATCCTCCTCCGCTTTATGCAGTAAGTGATATTTTTAACGTTTCTCAGCACTGACTGCCTGGACTGTGAAGATTGAGGATTTGCTGGCAATAGGTAATCATGTGCTAAATTGTAAGTCAGCCTGCAGGTAGCTATTGTGTTGATGAAACTTGGGTCTGGCACAGGTTGATTAGTAAGAAACAGTCCTTTTCTCTAACAGAATAAAGATATTTATTCTAACAGAACAGCTCTCAAACAGCATCAGTCAAAAGTGTGAAATTTGTGCTGTTCTGCAGGACCTCCTAGGATCCTCACTCTCCCTGCCTGTGCATGGTGGTCTATGTCTTTATCAGGACTTACCTAGCTGTTTATTGAAATGTTGTGGTAGAAAGGTAGCTTTAGCTTCACTAAGAGGTTGTATGGAAAGTGACTCAGATATAGATAGCAAATGGACTTGCAGATAGGTAAAAATACAGCAAGTATGTCAGGGAATGGGCAAAAGGTTATGGCTGATTTTTCCAAGTTCTTTTTTTGGCTCTGCTGTTGATATGTTGTGCTTCAGTTCTTCCACCTGTGAAATTTCTAATTTTTTTCTTGCAAGGCTTTTCAAGCACTTGTGAGGCTCTTGAGCAAAAAGCTGAAATGTGAAAAGGAGTTTAGTTTGCATCTTCACCAAGTTGTCAAGCAGATGGTCTCCACTTCTTTCCACTCACTTCACAGTGAAGCGAAGGGAAATGTCTCCCTGATGTTTGTTTGGAAGCATCCTTAACTGGAGCTTGATCCCCTTCCAAAGCACACAGTGAGATTCTCCCCCAAACATCACAGCTACTGCCCATTCCAGATTTAGTCTCATCTGGACCTTTTCTGCTCAGGTATTGCTGTGCTGATGAGTAGACAGACCTGCCATATCTACTGAAGTTGAAACTTTAGAAATTGGGAAGGGAGATGTCACAGTCCTTAACCCCTTAGGTTTAGCATCAGTAGATGCAGGCTGAACAGCAAGAACCTTGTACATATGCTAGTCCAACACTTAAAACGTAGTTTTGATCTCAACTGATTTGATCTATACTAGCAAGATTTTTCCTTTAAACTTGCAAGATGTATCTCCCTGCAGGCCTGTTTGGTGCACAGCTCGATATCACAATGAACCTCTTAATTTCTTTGTTTGTTTGGTTGTTTTTTTGTCTGTTCAGTATCCTAAACAAGGACTTCTGTTCCCATCAAGCCTTCTTTGGTTTTATTCTATTTGAAGCTCTATATCTATTAGGTTGAGCAGAGCTGTAGGAGATGGAAGTGATGAAGGAGGGTATACGTGGTGTATAGAGTTTATGTGGGGGAGGATGGCCCAGTGGAAAGTATCTTGAATATTTGATTTCATTCTCCTCTTGACTGTGCTGCAAAAGTGAGTCTGTTATTAAGTGCCTATGACACCAGACTTCCTAGAAGGGGAGGATTGATGCTGGTAGTCACAATGCCCTCTCTGACACCTAGCCAGGCCAACTCCAAGCTACCTCTGATGGGGCCATGGTCCTGATTGTGCCTCAAGTGCAAAGTAGCTGTGGCAGCACATCACATGTTCCTGGCAGGCCTGACAGTCTCCAGCTGTAAACCTGCTGCTTAGCACCCCCCATTGCTTCCTTAAAACGAAATCCATCACTCAAAAATTATCTTTGTTTGCAAAAGAGGATCTTCATAAAGTTATGGCAAGGCATGAGAATACAACTTCGCTTTTGTTTTGCTTCCACAATAGACCTACCCATGTTGTATAATCCTTATAACATTCCTCAGAGCTATTCAAATTGGTTTAGATGCTTACGAAAAATCTTTTGTTTCTCTAATCATTTTAAGAAAAGTAAAGAAAGAAAATGAACTAACCTATTTTCCATTGGTCTTGTTGTTCAGTACTATTTAAACCAGCTGGGAGTACTTACAGAGAATAGTCTAACCGGCATGGACTGGAGGCTGGCCTCTTTTGGGAACATCCAAGCTATCTTCCACCAATCTGATTTCTTACCCCTATAGGTAGGAAACTGAGGACAGAATATGGCATGGTGTGTGAGCCCAGCAATATCTAATGCTGTTTTGCTACAGTTACTGTGAAAAATTGCATTATATTTCACTAAAATAATTGACTACTTCATTACTAAATTTGGAAACTCTGATTCTCACAGGGATTCCACCATTAGAGGGTGGTGGGTGACCATCACAAGGATAACAGAGCTTTACAAGCACTGTGGTAGAGTTGTTATGAAGGAAGCTTGTTCTTCATCCTCATTGTTTGTGTCTAATGCAACCACCAGGCTACTTCTACTAGATATTGGAATAACTCCTAACCTATGGAAAAATCTGAACCCCCCACGTCCCTCCCCTTAGCAGTGTTGTAAGTCCTTCAGCTCCCTCCCCCTAATCGCATCACACATCCAGAGGCACAGATGTCCATACTAAAGGCTGTAAATTTTCTTTTGTCTTTCCTTTAAGCTGTATCAAGATTTATTAATTTCTCAGAGGAGGGATATGTGCCCCGTATTAGCATCCAGGATTGTAAAGACTAACTTCTCTGTACCACAGACTAAATGAGATCTGAAGGGGTTGTCACACAGCCTCATCCCTTGCTCTCCGTCTGTGTCGTCCACCCTTGTTTGCTTTATATATAAAATAAAAATGTCAACTGACTCAGAGAGAAACTGATCAGCATTTCTTGCATCTCTATAAAAGCTGCCTTGATTATTCATCAGGGCACACTGAGCACAGGAAGAGAAGTGATGACATGTCACTCGTGTGAGCACCTAGCACATTCCCTTTGAAGTTAGCATTGAATCAAAGTCCCCATCAGCCCTGCAGCTTAGTCAGCTCTTAACTGTAAAAAATATTTTTAAAAAGTAGTGTATATTGATGACAAGAAGGAGGGGGCAAGCACTGTATTGGCAAACAGAGGGAGGATTCGAAGAGCAAGAGGGGGTGGGGTACCTAGGCTCATAGGGACGTAGGAAGTTTGTTGCCTTTCATTGTCTTGATTTTTGGCTGATTTCTTCTGACATTAGTTACAGCATTGGGTTTTTTGTATTTATTGCTGCCAGTTCAAAATAAAAATGAAAAGAGGACTCGGAAGGAACAGATTCTGTTACTATAGAATGATAGAGTGGTACTTATATCTATCTCATTTCTGACTTCTGTCAGCTCAAACAACTTCTTGTGTATTCCTCACCTTAAAAAAATGAAGTCCCCTATGGCAAAGTCACAGTATAGCCACACCCTATCAAACTCAGTGTTGCAAAAGCTCTCCATCAATCATCCACCCAAATGTCACTGTGCAAATATCGTGACACTACAGCTTACCCATGGCAGCACAATGCTGTTATCCACTCACTAAATTATACAGTATAGCACCTCTCCTTCTTCTGGCACAGAAATAGCATAACCAGCCTTTAGCTATTGAAGTTGACACCAACAAATTTTTGGCCATCTCTCTTCGTGGTTATCATTATGGTTCACTCTGTAATCAAAGAGAACTTTGCAGTGATTAGTTATCAGGTAGTAGAAAAATATGGGTGGTTTTTTAGCATTATAGCTTTGGGAGGAAGATGAAATTACTCACATACATATACAGCACGCAAAATGGGAAAAGGAAGTGGTGGTGATTGCCAGTAGTGAAGGTGCTGAACCTGCTTAAAAATTACTGAGTTTTCTTGGATGTGGCTGTTCTTTCCATTTGAAAAACAACAATGAATTCCTTAGTATAATATCACTGCTTGAGAGTTTAAAAATCTCATTCTTGGATAGTAATTTTGCTGCTTAATACAAAAAGCCGTTTGTAAATACTTATTAAATTAAAGCACTGAGTGTGACTACTGCCATATGTGGGGTCAGATTACTCCTTTCTTGTAGGTATTTGTAAAAACATTTTCTCTGTTTTGTAGGTTTTGTAGACTTCAACGTGAGCATGTAGTCGTGCAGTCATCTATCTTAGAAAGCTATTTATGAACAGTGTTTGCCACTTATCACTCCCTCATTTAAAAAGTTTTATTCCTCTAGTCAGGAACTGGAAACAATACTGTGCTACCACTCACACACTGTGAATAGGGAATAATTGAAGAGAGCATCTCACACGTGTTCTGGAGGCGGAAATGTGCTCAAATGAACTATTTGGTGGATGTTTCTGAATAACAAATCCATTCACAGAAATCTGGTTCAGTCCATGAACAATAAAAAGGAGCCAAAATTGCATGGATTTTTATTCTCAGTGAATTATTTATCTAGCTGTAACCATTATTGTTTAATATTTTGTACATAGTACTGATGATAAAAGGCTTAGCAAAAGTGAGTTAGAAATGCTGCCCTCAGCAGAGAGTGTACAAGCTATTTCAGTCATAAGAAAGTGGGTGATAACGCAGAGCTGTGCTGTTGCATGTTTCCACATGTGCATCAGAACCTTGTAGTCTGTACTAGTAAGGAACCCTCTGGCTGCATCTAGGTGTGTATTTCAAGAAAAGAGTTGAGCTATGAAATGGCAATGCAGGTTTTTAACCATTTATCCCTCCTTCAGAAAGACTAGGAAGGCTGAGGTTTGAAATTTGGTTATGATAAAGACATAGCTGTTTGCTTTCTGCTTAAACATTGACAATGGGAATAGATCTAAAAGCCCTTGAATCTGAATTTGGTAGCAAGGATTCAGAAGCTTGGAAGCTCATCCTTACCACTGATGAGCCAGTATCACTTAAAAAACTTGTCACCAAAATCTGCTTCACTGGATTTCTAGTGCTTTCTAGTTTCATCTGTGCTGTATGTATGTAAAGGGTTATGTTCTTAATGCTTTGGAGCTTCATCAAAAGGAGCAGAAATCACAGAGGTAGTTGCAAAAATAATGTAGTTTGTAAGGGTTTTACTAAAGGAACTTTTTCCTACCTTGTAAACATCTTTAAAGAATCTTTTTTATTGAATTTGGAAAATTAATCTGTTATTTGTCCCAAAAGAGACACCTGTTCTACGTGGTTAAATTCCATTCGTTGTTGCAACTTTCAAAAGGTAAGCACAAGTGAACCTTAAAGCCCTATGTTTTCATATGACTTCACAACATTTTTCTTAGATTAAATTGTACTTTGGATGTCTTTGTAACTGCAGCAATGGTAACATTGTGAGCTGAGAGCTGGAAGGGGCTGAGGTGGGATGGTTTTCCAAAAGAACAGCCTATTTTCCAGAAGCTGACATTGTATTGAATATGGAAAAAACCCGACTAATCTCTTAGTTGAGAAGACAACTTTGGCTTGTGAACTTAATGTAAAGCCTCACTGGTTGTGTCAGAGTGCATTTCTAGTTTAGAAACTTAATGATTGTAATTGTCTCCCTCACTAACAAATTTGCTGAAGAAAAAGGTGTAACAGCGATCAGATTGTGTCACTAGATGAATGATATTCATGAAGAACTCTAGTAAGATTAGCCATATATTCTGGGAGATAAGTACTTGTGGATAAAACCTTGAGGGGTGCCTGTTTCCAAATTCTCTCATGGTTTGGTACTGCAATTTGTGTCCAGTCTCTGTGATCTGAGAATGGGTATTTTCTGTCAACACCTAGGACTTTTACTCATGCCGTAGCCAAATTCTTCTTATCATGTATGAATTCCAGTGAATTTAATGGGAGTGATAGAAGAATAATCGTCTGGAGGAGACAGATTTCCACCCATGAGGAAAAAAAAAAAGAAAAAAAAAAAGGAAAGGAAAAAAAAGAAAAGAAGAAATTACTTCATGGAGCAGAGCTTGGCATTAATGCTTAAACAGATGGCTGTGATGATAGGACTGCAGGCACCAGCAAGTCAAGGTAGAGCGGACAGAGAATATTTGTTTTGTACATGTGCATGATAGGTGGGAGCAGTCACATCACTTGTTCTTTTTATAATGTGAGTCATGACAAAATTGCTTTAGCTTTCAGGAATTTGAAAAAGAATGAGTGGAAGAAAACACTTGGCATCTGCAATTTAATGCTTTTAACTGGAGAAAGGGAGCTAAGCTAATATTCAAGTGTTTCACGTGTTGCAGGCAGGCGCTAATGTACCCAGAGGGTAGTTAAAGACTCCTTGGAGAAACCTCGCATCCACCTCATTCTCGCCTCATCATGACAGCCTCACTTCCCACAGTTAAAAAAAAAAAAGAAAAAAGACACCCTGAGTTGCCAGTAAGGTGGGAGATGTGTGGATCATTTTTCAGTTCTGCTGTTCTCAATAGCACTCCTACTGTGCCTTCTCTTCAGCTGGGCCCTCAGATGTTTAAGTCATTATCTAATAATTTTCTGTATGTAGTGACAACTCAGGTACAATTTCTTTCAGGTCAAAAGAAATCCAGGGTGAATTCCCAACTGCTGCTATCCTACCAAAATAAAAGACCTTTCAATCCAGCATAATGGCACTGGACATAAGTCTGGTCCTGTTCTTCCAAAACCCAAAGACTGTCACTACCTGAGTTGAAGGAGACCCTCTACTCCATCTTCATAGTCTAAGCATATGAGCAGTGCTGCCTGCTAGAGCATCTCTGATTCTATCCTGTGGGAGCAGCAATATAGGCAGGTACATCCAGTCTCCCATAAGGAAGTCAATTACAAATTTATCATTTAAAAAAAAAGGGGGGGGGACACGACGACGGGGGGACGTAGTTGTTGTTTTGCTGAGAGTATTAGGTTACAGAAGTAAGAGATGGAAAAGCCCTGCCATATTCCATTTAGTCAGTTTGCCTAAGCACAAAGCAGAATTATTCCCCAGCAGTATAACCTGCAGGGTTTTGCTGTTATGTATAAAGGTAGCATTTATTACATATTTAGTACTGCAGAGCCAATGGGATTTTCATGTTACCATTGCAGCTAATGAAGTGGCACAGCTCTGCCCTAAGGTCTGACCCAGGCAGCTTCTTGGGCTCTTGTCTGTTTTCTTGCCAGCAAATCATCATTGGCTAACTTTGCTGTCCTGAAGGGGTTGCTCCTGGATTCAAAAATACTGAAGGGAAGAGTTATATGGATGAGAGGAGGCAAAGAATGAAGGAGAGGAAAATAGTTTATATGCTGGAAAATACAATACAAAAGGTGACTGTGGAGAAATCTTATTGGCAACCAATTTTTCAGTTCATTGGCAACCAATTAGTGTTGTGAATACCTCAAATTCCTTTAAAGCATGAGGTGCTTGTTAGCTTGCGGGATTGAGTCTGTGGTACTGAGATTCATAAACCTTAATTATAAGCAATTTCTAGACACATTTGGCCGTGAGTCATGGCAAGCAGGGCAGTTCTGGGTTTATCTTTAGAAGTTCTGTCTCTGTGCCTATGTACTGAAAGAGATTCTCCCTGCCATGCATAATGACGATGTTTCAGTGACACAGTTGATCCAGCTTAGGACATCTTAGAGAAAAACAGAAAAGCTGGGCCATGTGGCACCAATAAATTTATTCTGCTTTCTCAGATTTCTTCAAAGGAAGTCTACTGGTGTGTGCCAGTAGACTTTGTGCTGGATCTTGGACTGTGTGTTTACGCACCTCTGATTATATGCTGGATCGGGTATATTCAACCCCTGCTGGTACGACAATGGCCTTAAATGCTCTATCATATTCTCTGGCTAATTTAACAGAGGTGCAGCTGTGGGCCTATGCCTGATCTGTATCAAATTAGTACTGTTAGGCAGTGTGGATGTCTAGTGCGATTGTGCCCTCCTGTCAGAGAATATTCAGGGACAGCCAGCAGGATGTGGTATGAAAGAAGTGACAGGAGTCTCCTTTTCAGGATAAGGGATTATTGAAGATGCTCAGCTCTGTTACATTGTCTGTCTTGCTTTGCTCTGTGTCTCTGCAATCCATGTTAGAAACTTTATCATCTGGTCAAGCCACCATCATAAGAGTGTGCTTCCAGGTGGCATACGAGTAGGCTACATGCAGCTCCTGCATCCAGGAGTTCAACTCCTGCCGATTTTCAGAGCCTGCTCTGTGCTTTTAGAATGCTCTTATGTGGCATCCTTGCTTTTTCATGTATTGGAGAGAAAGTGGGATGTGCAAAGGATACCTCTGAGTAAAGCAGAAATAGGGAACTTCCTTTTTTGCTGTAGGGGAGCATCAGGTATGTTTAGTATGACAGTGGTTTGGCTTAGCTCAAGGCTTCTATGCAACTCCATGAAAGTTGCAGATATCTTTTTACACCACAGAAATCAGCTATTAACTTAGTAAATTAGGTTGGTGTTAATCTGTAAGAGGCTATTTGGAAAAGGGTAGGTGCGGACCTGGACTAGGCAGGCAGAAGTTCAGCTTTTTTATCTAAAAATGCCTTTTGGTGTCAGAGACTCAAGTGGTGCTGGGAGATGTGCTGCTGATTTGTCACAAGCCTTTAGTCTGTACTAGTGGTTCCTTTTGGACTCAGTTCAGAAAAGGAGATAGGTTGCCTTATTATAGAGTAAATCTTAAGGCAAGAAGGGGTCTCATTATCTCCCCTCTTATATATCCATGAGATGCAGCAATATGCTGACCTCTGATGGTGCATAGGGATGCATTTGCCCCTTCCTTTATCAGGGAGCTTGTCTGGAAGTTTGAGAGTCAAATCTCCTGAATTATTTTCCTCTTTGTTAATATGAGTTGTTTTGATGCTCTATATTATAGCTGTAAAGAAGAGTTTAAAAGCATATGCTAGGCATTGGAATGCAGCTATTTCTAAGTTGAAATGTGACAAATTTTTAGGTTTACAGATTCTTTTTCTCTGTCCACTGAAGTTCCCATTTTGTTCTCTCTCTCTGGTCTTGTAAGCTTTGTGAGTTCACTCCCACTATTAACCTTTTTCTTAGCAGCATTTTCCTGTCTCTCTGTTGTCTCACATCTTACTGATCTGCTTACCCTTTTTAGCACTCATCTTTTTCTCTTGACTTGTACTGTTGCCTATTGCTACAGTATCTGAACTAGTTTTCTTTTCAAGAATAGAGGGAACAGCTTTGTAAGTGTGCAAAACTCAGAAGACCACGAATTACTTTTCTAGAGCTCACTCCCCCCCACTCTTAAACTGCCAGATGTTTCATACATGATAACACAGAACAGGAAGAGATGGTGGGAGGACAAACTCTGAAGGATGAGGGAAGCAGGGGCAGAGGAAAAGAGACTTCCTCCTTCATCCGCTAGGACTGGAATGACATACCTCTGCGTAACAGAACAGACCAAGAGGGGACAAATCTCCAGGGAGCTGCTGGGTTTCCTCTGTCTCTTTTTTCATCCTGCAATGCACAAAGCTTTGCTTGAGGCAGCATCTTTGTGGTGTTTTCTTGCTTTCTGAAGGTGTAAAAGGAGTAGTTTGAGTTCTGAGTTTCATTCCAGCTGTAATAGAAGAGCTTTTTGAAGTCCAGTTTTTCCTCTAGTTCTCAAGAGTTTGTCCTCCCTTCCACACTGTGCCCTCAGTTGGTGTGCATGAAGCCTCTGGCACCCTAGAGGGAAGAAGTGTATCCTGGAAAGGTAATTCTTAGTCTTGTGTGCATATAAAGCTGTCCCCTGAAATCCTGAATAGAGAGTTGGCTATGGTCCCAGCTGGAGATGAGAGCATAGTAAATTCAGTCTGTGAAAAGCCCACTTATACAGGGGGGATAGCATAGGTCGCTTACAGTCTTTTCTTCCTTTTGCTGCTGTGATGCAAAGGGAACAGGAACAAGTCATCAGAGAACCAACATCCTAGGATGAACTTGGATCTAGAATTGACCTCTTCTCCTTTGCTTACTTTCCCTTCTCTCATCCTCCCATTTTCTTCTATTATTTAATTTTCTAAACAAATGTCCCCCAGTGTGCACTATGTAAATATTGTCACTGAATTACTGTCTGTTTGCTTAGCTCATTAGAGAAAGCCATGATAAGCTTTTTAATTACAAAATTACCTTCGCCAAATCAATTTCTTTCATTTAATGAACTGAAGAAAACTGCAAATGGGAGGGGTAACGTTCCCTTTTCCCCCAAAGCATAAATTCACTACCTCCAGCCCCTGAGTTCCTACATAAAATCAAGGTAGCCAAGAAATAAATTTTCTAAGTTTTTAAAAAGTTGTGTGTTGACGAGTATCTTGAGCCTCCCTTTGTCTTCTGTCTTGTGTAGTTAATCCTTTTGGGGGATTGATTTGTGCTCCTCTCTTCTGCATTTAATTCTATGTATTTAGTTTATCTTCACCCTAGAGCAGCAGTCACAAAATTGAATGTGCTTGAAAGCAAAACCATTCATGTAGCTTTCATACTGTGCTGCTTGGTGAAATGTTGCTTCTCCATGAAAGGGCAGCACCAGTAGAAAGAAGCTTCTTCACCAATTCCAGAGGGAACTGGTTGGATGGAAAGAGATTGTTAGTGGCCTTACAGGGAGTTCATGTCAAAAGAATTGCAGTTCAGAAAGGAAGGCAGGCAGACAAATAGATTGAATTGCTCAGTGGCCTGATATATTTGCACACCCTAGTTTTGCATCAAGACCTTGAATTGAATAGAGTAAAATTTCGAAGACGGGATAGCCTGAATGATCCTAGGGCATCCATAAGTAGACTATGGCAGATGTAGGTGTATTGAACATTGTATTTCTCAGTTGTGTACTCTATCCCAGTACATATGGTTATCATTTTTGTCAGTGGAGTGGCAGAATGAGTGGAGTGTCTGCACTTTCACAACTAATTCAACAGTCTAAAAACTCAGGTGAAGCTATCGGAGAAGATGGGTTTGTGCTAAGGTGCTGGTTAGGACTGTGACATGAAGCAAGTAAGGCATGGACAAACTTCCCATTTTGTTGATGTACTTTTGAGGGTGGTCCACTCCAGGGAAATGGTGGGATAGACACGTGTGGATTGTAATGTCTTAAACTGCTTGAGTTAAATTTACCAAAGCTTACCTGTCAGGACTGTCCATTTACCTGATTTTTAGAACTGGGACTGGCAGTAAGAGAAAAGGTTCTCTGCATATTTGTGTAAGATTTCCTACCATTCTTGTTTTGGTATATTGTCAGAGCAGGTGGTGTTATTCCCAGGTTTTTGCTTCGAGCCTAAAACAATTAGATATTCCTGCTAATGAGATCAGAGGTGAAGTAATTCACAAAGCTAACACTTGATACCTGTACGCTTCAGTGTCAATGTTCTGCAGAACTGTGTGGGGACAACCCACACCTGTCACAGCCTCCTCATTCTTACCTATCTCTCTGTGGGCTCTGTCAGCTCTGCCACTGGGACAGATTTTCTTAACAATTCTGGTGACTTTAACCTTATTATCTCATCCCCTCTCAGTTTACCACCTGTGGAGAGTTAGGAACTACTTAGTGCCATGGCACTGAAAAGAACCAAATTCCAAAAAATATTTTTGAATCCTTAAAAAAAAAATTTTGAGCTCAGATGAAAACTACAGCCAATCCTTTTTCATCCAAATCAACACTTGAATTTCTCACCACTTCAGTTATTGTTTAGATGAGAGAGCATGGGGGCAACCACAGGACTTAAAGGGAGGAGGAAGGGGTAAAGCCAAGTATTCAAAGCTTCTGGAAGAGTTTCACTGACATATAGAGGAACTCCTTTCACCAGGCCACTGAAATCATGCGTGGACATAGGGAACGGGCTGTGTTTGTTACTGTGCATCAGCTCTGTTCCCTACAGCTGGGAAAGTTTTGGTAGGAATATCAGAAAAGATGAGCCTGATTCTCTCCTGATCAGCATTGCACTGGACTTGTTCTTAAGCATAATGAACCAAGTTCTGGAGCATTTGTCTGCTGCTTTCATAATATAAAGTTGGTATGTATTTAGTGTATTTATTTATCATGAAATAGAGTTGTCATAATGCTAATTTCTGGCTGGCAAAAATGACACAACATGTTAAGTGCTGCTGTAGAAGAGGTCAACTGTTCTCAACTTCTTACTCCTAATTTCAAGGATAGCTCTTTGAAACTATAAATAGGGTAAAAGCACTCAAACCAGCTTCTTGGAGACTGAAGGGCAACAGTTAGCCATTTCTGCCTTCCACCCTTAGACTGTGCTAAGCATAGCTCTTCTGCTGCTCACACTAGAACCAGAGCGTGTTTGCCAAGCAAATCATGCTGCAGATGAACAGGTGTCCCTTCTGTCAGATTGCAAAACATCCTAGAGCTGCAAGGCCCATGGCCTCCTGGGGAGCAATAATGAAAGAAAATCTAATCTTATGTATTTAAGCAGTAATAAGAATCCTCAGTGAAGCAGAACCCTTTTCTGTGCCTTTCTCCTGCTACCTGCTGTTTCGCATAATGATTATACCTACCGAGATGATGCACCCAGGGCTTCTTACTACAGTAGTCTGGCTACTCTGTGGTGAAGGCAGGGTGGATCCTTGCTTTCAGTGCTTGCTTTGGAATGCTCCCCAGTAGTCTAGTGATCAGAGAGGTGAACAAGGAGTTTGAGGGTATTTGTCCTCTGGAACTCAGTTGAAGGCACCTTGGTTTAAAGTGCTGTGGAGTCTTTAATAGCAAATAATAGTTGTGACCAGCATGTGAAGGTCAATGAACACCCATTACTATGTAGTATTACTTTGTATATATAGGATCCAAACCTATGTTTGGTGTTTCACAAGTACCTGGAAGCAGACAAGTTAATGGGATGCAACGGGACCCATGCTTCTAGATCAACATAAAAAGGTCTTCCTCCACTTAATATAGGACTTGCTGAAAAGATACTTCCAGAGTGACTGAGCCTCTCTGATTTTATGCCTCTTTTCCTGGAGAACCATGCCTTCTGGAAAGAAGATCCCTGGCTTGGTGAGATTTTCTAGCAACCATTTCAATTAAGAGATGATTGAAAGGCGTAATACCAAAAAGGTGAATAGCTAGTCAGAGCCCTCTGAACCTTAGCAGCAACCCCTCTCTTGTTCCTTTCTAGTCAAGGTAGGGATGAGCTATTAGGAACTGAAGCAGCCACTTCCTGTTGCTAAAAAAGAGAAAATTTACAAATAACATGGCCATTGTGAAAAATCCCTCAAGGATTTTGAGTTGTGTGCCTTTGCAATGGACCAAATTAATCCATGACATAAGAGGTTGTGTTGCCACTGAGTTCACATGAGCTGCTCCCCAGAAGGGAGCAGAGAGAGGGCATGCACTTGCCCTCCTCTCTCATGCTCCCACTTGCCTGCCTGCGCCTGCTTATGTAACGCTGCATCTTTTCTCCTATTATCCTGCTTGCTGATCCATGCCTGATGGCAGTGTCAGGCCTCCAACACCACGAGCTCTCTGACTGCTGCACTCAGTGCTCTTTAACATGACAATTAAAAATGATTTACAAATGGTCGTTTCGATTCCAAACAGGGAGCAGCAAGAGGCTATAATGCTCGCTGCAGTATCAGAGACATCGAGCTACTGCCTTTGCGTTCACTGCTTGTCTGTCCCCAGGATTTTACGTAGGATGCCTGTTCTCCAAGGGCATGCTTTGTGAGAGCTCTCTGTAGGGCTGGAGGAGTCAGTGGAGCAGAGTCAGCCTCCTGGAGATAGTAGCCTGTTTCCGGTAAGGAGACATTTGGTAGGTTTATGGGGCTGTTATATGGATATACGTGTAAGATAGGAGAAGACTATGCAGGAGGACAATTGCTGGCATGGGACTGATTATTAACTGTCAGTCAGGGAAGACTGAATAATATTTACTGGTTTTGTTGGTCTTTTCCTCACAGAGAAAGTTGGGCCTGAGTTTGATCCATAAGCATTTTAGAAGGTATTCATGCAACCTAATTTTGAGTAACTGAACTGTAAGGCAGGAATCACTGTACAGTCTGTGAAAAGAAATGAGATCCGTCGCAGAGTTTTAGAGCACTGACTTCAGCCGCTCATCCTGAATCACCTTCTGAAGAAGGCCGCTAGGCCCTGCAAACACAGTATGAATTCCTGGTCCTCCCCTCTTTTTTATGTTGAGTAGCTTTGTCTGCCTAGTGGATCTGTATTTGGGCTTGGGGGAAGTATGGCTGATCTTGTTGTTCCCAGACCTGATGATCTGACACTTCTGTCAAATCTTTTTGTTTTTTTTAGGGTCAATTATGTTTCCAGTCTTTGACAGAAGCTCCTATGGAAGTCCTGTGCATGTTCACCCTGAACCCAGCCCCTAGCTCTTCAGCAGCTGAGCTGTATTATGATACAGATATGCTCTGCAGGATCTGCTTTGCTCTGACAGGGAGGATTAATGACAGGAAGGATTTTTTCAATCATTAATATTTTTCAGTGAAGGAGGAGCAGCTGCTATGGTATTTTGTCCACCACCAGCAGTCAAGTCAATCCATGGTGAACACAAAATACTAATGATACATCCCTTCCTATTTCTTTCTCATCTTGCATGTTTTAGCTCAAGTTGTATCAAAAACTTACGTCATTTCTTGATTTAGCTCAATAGGAAAGAGCCCATGCTGAATTTTGCACCCTCTTTCCAGTAAACTCTCCTTGCTTACAATTCACTGTCAGACACTGACCAGCATCATCTTCTTCTATGTGCTGCTCTGCCCATTGTCATGACTGTTCGTTTAATGCTGGGATAGGATTGACACAATGTTGTGGGAGTGTGGGCAGCCCTGTGTCCCAAAGGGATAGCACTGTGTAGTGAGTGAGAGGGAGCCACCTAATCAGGGCTGCTGATATAAGTGTGGTGCTAAAGGATCTTCCAGTCAGTCTGATACAAGCATGGGACGGAGCCATGCTGTTTCTCAGAGGCAGATACATGGTAACCCAAAGTTAATTGCTGCTACCACGCAGTTCAGCAGAATCTGTTTGGTGTTTTCTCAGCTGATTGTGGTACCTTCTGCTGTCAATGACAGATTAGTTCTGTTACAGAAAGATTTTGCTGCTTTTGAATACAGAGATGGAGGTCATAATTATTCTTAGTTCTACCCAGTCATTACTTCAAGGCTCGTTCACACAGAGTATTTATGAGCTTCAGGAAGTTTAGTTCAGCTACATACTGCTCTCTGCTGCTCTGAGAAAAAAGTGGAAGGAGTGGAAAATCACATTCAAAAGTGAAATAAAGAAAACAGCATATACGTGGGAACAAGACCTATATGCCACCCTGGCAGGAAGCAGGTATTCTCATGTTGTAGTGGCCACGCTCTGGCCTTCTCAGAAAATTCTCATTTTTGCACAGTGAAAGCAAGAAAGAAAATGGACTGGTAAAAGAGATTTAGACTATATTAAAACAGTAAGCATAGATGAGTTACAAATTTTTCAGCTCTGTAGGTATGGGGTCAAATCCTGTCCGTAGTGGAGTAAAAGAATCTAGTGGTCTCAGACTCCTCTGGTATAGATTCCAGCCCCAGAGGGCACTTCTCCACAGCTCCATTGATGGAGCTGTTGAGTGACCTTGTGGAATAATTGCTATGGGTAGAGGAAGGAAGGGGATGAGTTCTGAAGAGGGTGGCAATATTACTGTAGTGCCTAGGCCTCAACTATCTGGGGACCTGAAGGCCAGGACAGAAGTGTTTGAGAAAATCAATTGTATCGGCTGTCCAAAGTTTGTGTAGTTGTCCTTGATGCTTTCAGTCATTCTCTGCTATAAACTCTGGAAATATTTTCCATATTTAAGGTAAAATGATGGATAAAATAAACTGCAATGATATTTTAAATGAGAGAAAATAGTTGTCATCTTTAATTTCCCTTTTTTGGTCCCATCACCACCAACAACTCAGGATGGAGTATTTTGTTTTCATACCATGCAATATTATGTGCAATCTGACATAGTCTGATGTGTTACATACCTTGACACAACAGAGACTGACATCGTGGGTCAGGACCTGCAGCACAATTGTTAAGCCAATTTAAAAAATAAGTAAATAAAAAAGTGCAGCAAGTACTGGTTGTTTGACCTGATCTTTAGGATTCCATTAAAACACCATTTTCCTGACAACTTTTTAATTCTGCATTTTTCCAAAGTACTCATTATTCAGATGTCTTTGAGTCCCAGCTTTCAGAGCACTTGGTAAAGATGGAAGATGCTGCTACTGCTATAAGGAGCAGGAAAACAGGCATGGAAAGAAGTGATGTAATATGCCCAAAACTGATCCACTTGTAGAATTAGGGATATGATTTGAGTCTTCTGACTTGCAGCTCTGTTTTAATCCCATCATAATACTTTTCAACTAAAGGGATGGGGAACCTCATATTTACAGCAACAGGAAATGGAAATCAAGTGGCAGCTTTTAGGGTGGTGACTGAACAGAGGGGACGTTTATGTTAACTTCTTTGTTAGCTAGAGGTCATATCAGGTGAAGTTAGGGTTTCAGTGTAGTCCTTCAAAAACACTGAGTTTTCCATATGGTAGCATTCCTCTTGGTTATGCTCTGCAGGTAGGAAAGCCTCTACGGTAGCTCTGTGTATGTAGACATTAGGCATGGCTCCATTGCAGTTCTGTTTTAGTGTAGGCACTGAAATCCTTCTGAGCAAGAGTTAAACTGTATTTCAGTGCATGTTGCTCAAATCAGAGGAGGTAATTAATTCAGAGAACGACTCATTTTTCTGCTCCTCCCATACCAGGAACATAAAAACAAGATCAGTCTGTAGAGCTGAGGCATTTGCAGCATTCACAAGTGAAAAGTTGTCAGACACTGAAACACAGGTAAATGCTTCTGAAATTACCCCTAATTACAGTGTTGTGTGTGTCTGTATCATATACGTTCCCTCCCTACCACCCAGCCTTCTTCCTACCTCCCCCACCTCAGCTGTGCTTGCTAACTTCTGAGAACCAAAGTGTGTGCATTGCAGTCAACAGAACCTTTTCCAGCTGCTTTAGGCTAAGGCAGGATTTGCAGAGACTTTGTGATGAGGCTGTTCGTTGCGGGTTATGTTAGTCATACAGGTAATGAGAGCACCAGATTGTGCCTCAGGGCATGTCTGTGTCCAGCAGCCATCATACAGAATCTTCTTGTATAGCTGTCATGGGTGAACCTTATTTTTCTACCAAGATGATGGCACAGGCTTGCCATCTCGTCATTCCATAACACCCTCTTCTATACCAGTAAATGTGTCACAGTCAGAGGGAGAAGAGAGAAAACACTTCTCTCTAGCAAAGGACTTTGAAGAAAGATGTAGTTCTACTAGCTAGTCTGATGATCTGAGAAATAGGACAAGTTGTGATAAGAGTTTAGTGGCTTGACATCAGAGTTTCACGTAGGCAGCTGACATCATCATTTAGATGTATCTCGTCTCAGATATTTGAAAAGTTCCTATCCCTGTGCTGTAACTAAGATCTAAGGAACGTTTCTTTTCTTGCTCTCAGAAGGATTTACTTCGGGGAGGAGCTATCCTGATCAGATCCACAGTAGGAGCAGGTAGTATTTAAAAATGTGTACAGAAGAGATGGCATCTTAGCAGGGCAGTGTGTTATTTCAGGCTGCCTCATAAACACAAGCCTTACACCAATACTACACTGCAAATCAGCCTTGGCTTGGGAGCTAGTTCTTGTACACCAGTCCCAGGCATATTTGAAAACATGGCTCCATTTATGGGAGAGATCATGACAGACTTGGATTTACTTCTGCGTTATGGAGAGTCACAAGACGGTGGGAAGAAGCAGAGCTAAGGACAGGGAGAGCCCCTTTTCAGGTGGGATGTATTCTGTTGTGGCATAGATCGGGCCAGTTCTTTTGCATGCCTGACACATGAAGAAAAGATGGTGTAACAACTTTTCTCTTTTTCTTTTCCCTTTCTTAATTATCTCCTTCCAAATGACCCTTTCCTGGTCAAACTCATGAACCCCACAGCCTGTGGATAGCACTTCTGAATATGCATGAGCTGATAAGAAAATCTAATGTGTGAATCACACTTAAAACAGACCCACCCACTCACTCCCTGACATCAGCTTTTTCAAAACTGTGAAGTGAGAGCGATTTTAAAATTAGAAAGCATGTCATCTGGAACTTTTATCAGCCCTCAGAGAAAATAAATAACCTCTCAAGATGCGAGAATGAATTTAACTAATGCAGTTATTTATTTATTTTTGCTTTGCAGTTAAAAAAAATTGCTTTCATATTTCTTCAATATCGATGTTCCTCTTCAAAAAAGTGAACAATAATTGTAATGAATGTCAGAAAATACTGTCATTTCTAGTTCTTCTTCCATGTCTCCTGAGATCCTAGTATGTAGTTTCTGGGGGATTACTTTTGCGTGTGGTATACATGCAACTTATTTCATTGGGAAGAACAGAGGGAAAAAGTGGTAATCCCTTTTCTGGTATGTGTTTTTCTTGAACATTTGCATTTTAAAAGTAAGCAGTCTTGTGTACTTTTTAGAGTGGGTGCATTTTTAAGAGGAGGAAAAAAATCAAACCAACTAGGAACTTAAATTGCCAAGTTTTTACAGAACAAACGAGTGGAGAGGAAAAGAACCCAACACCTTATTCATCTTATTTTTATGTTTGTTGTTACTTTTCAAGTGTGGCCCATGGGGTTTTTACTTTTTCATAGATTTCCAAGACTGAGCTATGTGCTAAAAAACAGGACAGGAGGGTTGTCTATGAAAGAAATCAGTTGACTTCCTGTGGCCTCACTGCCTTGTGCTGTGTTCTCACCAGGTTTTGCATAGGGTTAGTTAGGGCTTGAAGAGAAGATCTCCAAAAAAACCTCCAAGAAACAGGTTTTTGCAGGAAGTAATAGGGATGAGTTGGTAGATGGTCTTTTGCCTCTTAAAGCGGTACTGATTCCACTGCCCTTTTGGGATAAAGCGTAGGCCTGTTTCATGAGTGTTGGTGTTTGTAAAGATCTTCTGTCAGTTTTTACAATTGTAGATATGTTAAATCCAGGGTTCTGGTCTAGTTCCAATTTGAGGAGCTATTTTCTGCTTAGTTTCTGCAGCAGATTTGTATTGGCTGTGATCTCCTCCTCCACTTGCTGTGATACATTTTCATGTTTGCTGAGCTCTTTTAAACAGCCACCACATTCCCCTTCTGTGTGTATTAGCAACTACTTCAGGAGTGGAACATAGCAGCACAATATTATACTTCACTTAAGAGGAGATACGATAATGCTATAACAAATCAAAGCCATGAAAAGAAATTTAAGGTAGGCAGAAACTAATTACTAAGTTGGAATTTTGCCAGGATAGTGGGATTAACAAGCTTATACAGAAAGACTAGAAAGCACTTAAGGATGAAGTGAAAGGTGCCTTAGACACAAGAAACGGCAAACACCTGTGCCATCTAGTCTTTCCCTTGGTATTTGCTGCAAGTTTGTTCTTTATGTCACATTCACCAGTGATATATCCAGTCTAATTATAAATGACTAAAGCAACACAAATTCCACCATCACTCTGTGGAGGCTGTTCCAGGGGATTCGCTGCCAAACAGAAATGCATCTCAACATTCCTCCTGCATGTTCCTTTGTGTCTTTTTCTTCCTAATTGCACAACCTGGAATTGTTTCCTTTCCCTTCTTCTGTCTCTCCCCACTACAGTCTTTGCATTACATGCCCTTCAAAGGCTCATAGAAGTTTACTGTAGCAGGCTGTTTTCTGCAAGCTTGCCTTTCCAACCATCAGGCAGGTTTTGTCAAACAGCCCCTGCAATCACTCGTAGCTTCGTCTACAAGCAGCTTGAGCTGTAACATTGACTTAAAATCACTACTTCCAGTGGATGCCAGAGTCACCCAAAGCTGGAAGGACAGGGTCAGGGTTATGAGGCACAAATATGGCCAGGGAGGCCAGACTTGCTCACCCACTGGCCCAGGTTCCCTTTCAAGTGGGTTTTGTTCATGCCAGCTTGGATGGACTGCCTGCTAGATCACTTTGGAAGAGATAGGCTTTTTAACAGAAAATGTTTTTTGAGATTTGTTGGCCTCTCAGGTTTTCTGGAGCTTTGCTATTAGCTGTGCATGTTAGTGGCAAAATATTCTCTCTGTGCTATAGGGAACTTGACTTTCCATTGTGTGGCTCTTCCGCTACTTACCTGATGTAGTGCAAATAATAAATAGGCAGCTGTAAATGTTGTGATTAGGCGATTGGATCTCATTTTAGACTCAGGAATTTGGAGTGGTTCACAGAAAGGGTTTTAGTGTTTCAGTCAGATTGCAGTTCCTTTTGCACTCTGTTCTCTCAAGCTGTAGTGTCCGTCTGTCCTGTGTATACACATCCCACACATTGCCAGGGCTCATAAGTGAGTTTAGTTTTGATTTATGAAAGGTGGCTGTATTTGCAGATTTTCTTTTCACATTTTTTTCTAATATTTGAAAAATATGCATAGAGGGAGTTTTGTGTTCTTCAGCATGTCCTGGTACAAGTACCAGAAGCAATACATACATATTTCTCAGGGCAGAGGATGTTTTCTCGTATGTCAGGCTTTTGTCCTGCAATGATCTGTTCAGGGGAGGCCTCTACGTCTGCAAACCTTAGTGGCTACAAGGTCATATTATGTAATTACCTATGTATTCTGAGTTTATGTAATACACTCAATGGATATTCTTAACGTTGTTCTGGGAGGAAAAGAGCGTCTGTTTCATTTCTTTCTTCCTTCTAATTATAGCACAAATTAGACTTTGTAAATCATTTGTCTTTAGAAAAATGATAAAAGGCTGCAATTGCTAAAAAGAATGCAGTAAACAAAAATGGTTTTGATTACTTCTCCTGACACATTGTCTCAAACAGAACTTGAAAGTCAGAATAGATCAGATAATTTGACAAAGAGCCAAAACTGAACAGAATGCTGGCTTTGTCTGCTAGGGTTTTACATTCATTTTCAGAGTGTGTGTGATTGAGTAGGACTGGTCAGGAGCAGAGGCAGAAGGTAAGATGAAGCCCAAGTCCATGAAGAAAAAATAAAATTGAAGCTTTCTAAGTGTGTGGAAAGTAGTTCTCAAGATACTGGGAAATGATGAAGCATCCCTGGCAAGCCTGGGGGAGTGTTAGTAACACTAGAACTTCATGGTGTCTTCAAGTTTTATTTTAGAACAATGCTATCAGACCTACTGAAACCCCAGGGAAATTTATGACATTGCATTTGTTGCAAGTATGTCCTTTATTATTGTTTAATTTTGCTTTTCAACCTCTAGCATTAATGTTTAGAACATTACAATCCAAAAGACTTTGTGTTTGTGTTCTACAAGTGGAGCTGTCAATCAGTCTGTTGTTATCAGAGGTTTGTTCCATAAATGTTAGACAACTGGGGCCCAATTATCCTATCTATTATGCAGTGTGAATTTGACAAATAAAGGTGCAAGTTACAGTTAATCTTCCTAGAGTGAGTACAAGTTTTAGGAAGATGCTATCATTTGGTTTCAGAAGAGCCAGGGAGTTTGAAGGCACATAAAAGATTCAGGGCTATATGTTATGCCGGTCTTTAGATAAGGTGAGGTCAGACCCATATCCTTCATTATTTTTCTCTCAGATTTGGATTACGAAGGGAAGAGCAAAAGCTGCTTCAGGTAACTGTCCCTTGATCTGCTTTATAGGAATTGCCTTGATTGGCAATATGGGAGTGCAAAGGATATTGCTACAGTACTAATGCAGGATTCTTCATGGACTTGGCTTATATGTATAATACGCTTAACCCTTCATGCAAGAAGCGATTGATATTGCAGTTAGGAGTTATGCTGGCAGTGTAATTATAATAGAATTGTTTATTTAGGAAAGCTGAACTTTCAGCAGCAACTGCATTGTGTAGCTGGGTGCGGGAGCTGGGAACTTTGTCTAAACTGACTCATTCAGGAACACATTTTTACTTCTATATTGGATACTTGAATGCACAATGTGCTCTTTTTAATTAGCATGACCCATGTGGTATCTCAGAGAAGCACATCAGTGAAAAGACACCGGTCTAAAACAAAGGTACCTGCCCAGATTCAGCAATGCTGGTATCTAAGAAATGGTAGACCGTAAAATAGGGTGATTCATGTCTGCCCATGCTCATCCAAGCTAGCTAAGAATTTCTTTTCTGTCTCTGATGTAGCTAATTAATTACAGACAATTATCTCTTATGGGATTTAGGAAGACATTCCTATTGTGCATTCACTATTACTATGCTAAGCTTATCAGTGTCATGTTGTACCATCAGCTGCCCCTGCACTGCGCTATGAAACCCAAAAGTTGTTCATGTATACCTGCAAAACATCTTTTGAGTTTCTCATGGCAGTAAGTAAAACTACTAAAGAAAAGTAAAAGATCTGGAAGAAGATGGTTTGAGAACATGGACCACTTCCTCTCTGTGCCATTCTGAACAGGTACATGTACATTTTTCTTAACTATCTTCAGCCCAGCTCACACCACCTATTAAAATTCAGAGGTGTGCAGGGGTCTGAGATGCCAGCATCGCACCTTGACACGACTCTGTGAGTCTGCAGCTTTTCCTGGTGGAGTACTTAAATTACATTAAGGAGTTTTTGAGATCACTGTTTCAGTATCTACAAGGATCCCGTTCCCTTACCATTCCCTCACTTTTTCAGGTGAGTCCACAGTTTGCTGATGCTTATTCTTAGAGACTTTTGAGGGAATAAAATACCTTAAACCTCAAGACACTGACTTCATGCCAGCTCATAGGGATTTTACTCCAGCTTGACCTGAAATCTCCATAGCATTGCTTATTGGCCTGTCCCCTGGAGAAGAACAGCTGGTGCTGCATGGCCACTTTTCTAGCTGCTGGGGACCTTATCAACATAACCAGCTTGCACCAGCTAATAGTCTTGCATGCTGCGTCTTGCCTGTCTACACAGGTATAGCATGCAGGTTGCTCATACTGAAGTCAACATACCTGTATGTTTGGGCCCCACACCTATAAAAAATAGTGTCAAGCTTTCTCCTTCACTTTTTTCCCTTTCTTTCTGCACTGTTCTTTTCATTTATTTCCCTCCACTTCTCTCTTTATACTCTTCTGTGTGTCCTTTCTTATTCTCCATTTGCTTTCACATTTGTGTTACACTAGTTATGGGACTTGATTGCACTGCACAGCATGCAAACATTAGGTAAAAGGACACAGTGTTCAGAGAAGAACATAAGGTGACCAAAGCATTAGAGTGTTAATACCGAGCAGACTTTTTATTCCTCCATTTATCCTCCTGCACCTGTCTCCACTCTGATATCACAGTTCACTTTCTGCTGTATGTTTGAGGACTAAGCTCCCCTTTTCACTACATGATCGGTTCATTCCCTGGGCTTTTTTTGGTTTGTTTTTATACTCAGTCAGACAAAAATCTAATGATCCATATACAAAAATCAGCTTCCTGCTCTGGACTGTAAGTGCCAGCTCTTTCCTGAGAATTTGGCATTATCAAAATTACTGTTGATTATATACAAAAGCGTTCTCTTGGTTGATGTGGTGTTTGGATAATGCTTTAATGATGTTGGCGTAAACAATTAGTTAATATATTATTAGAAGAACTTAGCAGGTGTTCATGTGTGCTGGTGGGATTTTTCCAGCTATCTGCTTTATAGAAAAAAAGCATCATGCTTTATTGTTAAAGGTGTTTTGGAGTTAGGTCTCCCTTCTTCCTCACTCCCACTCTCTGGTTTTCTCACTTTCCCTGTTTCTCTTTCCTTCTTTCTTTCTCTTTTGCAAGCATTACCCCCTCCCCTTTTTTTTCTTTCCCTCAGACTGAAAAGGATGTTTGCTGCATATGGGGTATTGATTGTGTATTATCAGTCAGGCTCACACGTCGACAATTACATGTAGTGCCAAGGTAGCCGTGACAATGAGGACCGGTTGCCATGGCAGTGAAAGAGGCCTATTGCTGCTACCAGGCGCCTGCTCTATAGTGATAATCGTGCTGCTCATTTCATTTTAATTGAAATTTGAAATCATATTCTCTGGGAAGAAGCAAATGGACCTTTTTCTCCATTTATTTTTTTTTTACCCACCACCAAAAAAAAAATAAATTACAAATATGAAAGATTTGCACATTTCTTACAGCAAAATATTAACTTCCTGACAGTCAGTCAACACCGAAAGACCAGAGTCAATGCAGAGCTTTATAAAGGTAGTTTTTCAGTCTTTTTCATTCTGTTCCTAATTAATTCCCAATTTTCATTTTTCACTAGCCTCATGTTCCGTTTGCTCTGCTGCGTTTTTTTTAGTACCAGCTGATCCAGATAGTCAGCTAGTTCTTCTCAAAAGTCCCTGTTTGCTGCAAGCTACAAACTCAGATTTGTTTTAGCAGTGAATAAAAGAACTTGTCCGTTATTATTTGCATAATTTTTATTGTTTATTGTCTAGTATAAGCAAAGTTTTCCACTGTGTAAATTGATACACCTTCACCAATGACACTGAAGACACAGCAACTCTTGTTTTCAGAGAAGTGGAAAATTAGTGAAGAGGTGTAGGGGCAAGTGCTTTCTTGGGGGAAAAAAGAATTTGAAAGCTTAACAGTACTTTAAGGTATGGAGTACCTTAAAGAGAGAGAGAAGGGGTATGGAGAAGTATATCCCCATGGCAGGAACTGCAAAGGGAAAAGTTCTTTCACTGACAATGTTATCATTGGGAGAAGGACAGTGGCAATAGCTGACAAAGAGAAAATCAGGCACCCTTGTCTTGATGCTACTTAGACGAGGTTAACCTTCTCAGAAGCTGAGAACTAAAGTAAGATGCCTGCTTGCTTTCTTCCACTTTTAGTTGTGCACAGCATGCCTGGCTTTCCCACAGTCTTTCAGGGTGGCCAAAACTTGAGTGTATATACTGTTCCAATTTGCTTTCCCATTTGGGACTGTGGATTCAGGGAGTCTTCCACATGTGTGCCAGTCTTGCCATCTAGCAATGATAAAAGTTAAGACATGTTGCACCTAACAATTGGATTATTTTTTTTAATGTTCTTTCGGTTCTGTTTGGACTCCTGTGGCTTTCCAAGCCAGGAATGACCCCAAGAAATAGAGGAGTTTCCAGTTACTAGCTAATGTCTTTCAGGTGTAGAGAAAACATTTGTAAAATGCACTTTGTCATTTCCTGTTACACCCTCGGCTGATTCCTTTCCTAATAAGTATCTGATTATTGGATGAACCTGAAAAGCAATTTTCAAGTTTGAATCCTAAATTTCAAAAGGTTAAGGCTGGTTAAGGCTTGTCTTTCATCCAAAGCCCCTGAGTTACCCTGCAAAATTTGGGGAGTTTAGAATGGAGAGGTATTAACTGCTCACAGGGTCCTCTGCATCACAGCTCTGAATGTGTTAGTGTTGTGAAGGAGCCTATCACTGGCTACTTTCTTTGCAGTAAAGCATTTGGCCTTCCAGCTCTTAATCAGTCTTTGCCACTACTGGAACTGAACTTGAAGCTCTGAATCTGCAGCGTAACCAGGCATTTTAATGAGAATCTGGCTAGTGTATGGTCAAGCTAAGAGTATCTTATCCCTTCTTTACCTCTGGTATTGCTAACCTTTGGCTTTCCATGAGGGGAGCAGCAAGCAGGGGCTGCATTGGTAGCTTCATGATGTGGCTTTAGCACCTGAAATGACATTGGGTGCAATTGACATGTGTTTTCTTTAAACACTGATAAACTAGCTTTTACCCTGCAGATTCCAATTTTTTTTTCTGATTTGTTTTTACTGGTTTGTTGTGTTTTGGTTTTGTGGTTTTTTTTTTTTTGTTTAGTTTTGGGTTTGGTTTTTTGTTTGTTTGGTGGTTTGGGTTTTTTTTTTTTGGGTGGTGGGGTTGGTGTTTTTCCTTATAAATGCTACTTTCCTTTCTTGAATGATATACTTTTTAAGTAGCTCACAGGTTTTAATTTCTGCTCTGGGGCCACATCAAAACACACTGCCACCAAATGATACAAATGTTAGTGGGTTAACTTTGCAGTGAATGGCAATATTTATGCTAGATCAGATACTACTTGTTTGTTCTTTTCGAACTTTATGCTGGAATGAACATCATCTGTCCTCCCTTCGCCAGCTGAAAGTCAGTATAACCATGAAAACCAACATAAGCTCTGAACTGCGTGCACTGGTCATTCAAAAGAAATGCAGCTGTCTGCTTGTCACGGACCTAATCACAGTTTGTACTGCTGGGTGATCCCCAGAGTGCACCAATTGGTAGCAGTGTTTTTCAAAGGAAAGCCTTTACCACGCAGCTAGTGGGGACCTGTAGGCACTCTGTGCTTGCTGGGAGGGTGGCTGCTGACCCAGGGGAAGTACACCCTCTCTAGCGTTCCTCTCACTGTGGCAGCCTGACTTTTCTACAAAGGTCTCCTCTCCAAATGCTTCCTGAACCTCAGTCTGATTAGCGTGTGAGGTCCGATGCACTTTTAGCTTAAAGTGTTATGCTTCGAGCCTGTCTGCTGCAGCCTGCTTTGGAAACATCTGTCTGAAAGTAGATCTAAGGCCCTAGAGGGGTTTTGAAGCCATTACTGGTGGCAGGGCTGAGATTAAAGTAATAAAAAAACCCCAACTGAAGCAAGTGGTTAGAGAGACAGATAAAGTGTGAGGTAATATTAAAGCTGGAAGATGAGCAGGGACAGTGAGGGAAGTGCAGATCCATTTGTGCCAGGAGTTTTAACAACCTGTGCTCTACATTGCGTATCCAGACGCTTTGCTGCCCAGTGTCTCCCCCTTCTTCCCTGAATCCTTACAGACCAGCAGAGTTCTTAATTAAGTGTCAAAGAATTGATTAGCCAGAGCTCTTGCAAGGCAATTCCATTGATGAAACCATTTTGTCAGGCCGGCTGATATAATTAGACCAAACAAGATGTGAAATCTTCAGTGTTTTGGGCTACAGCCCAGTAATTATTTAATTTGTAATAAAAAGGAGCTGGGGAGGGAGATGGAACAGCAGTAGAAGTAAAAAAAAAAAAAAGAGAAAAAAAGTTTACAAAATGTTTTTCTTTCCCTTCCTCCCCACTGTTCTTGCCTCTCGCGGGAGTTTGAGCATTTGCAGAAAGCTGCTTAATGTCGGCGCAGAGGAAGCCCTGGTGAGCTGTCAGCACTTGTCCATTCCTCTTGAGACATAATATCACCTTCCTTGCAACTCATCAAACTGCCAGGCCTGATTTATACAGAGCTAAACATACTAGTGCTGTTGGGATGATCATCGTTATTGAGATTGTGCTGTTCATTTTCTAAGCTGCTTCTAGGGTGTCTGAAGGAGTTAGGACAGAATCACATTTTTAACAATAATTAGCCCTTATCTGGCAGTTTTCTGGGGGTCTTTGTGCTTTATGAAAGAGGGTCAGTACACGCCCATTTTACGGATGGAGAAATTGAACTTCAGAGAAGTGATGTAATGTGATCAGTACTTCACTGGAGAGGAGAGCATGGCTGGGAATAAGGTGAGATCTCCTAAGTGCTAGCCCAGGCCCCACACTGCCAGACCATGTTTGCCATTCTTGTGGACAGCAGCAGGGTTTTCTCTTCCTTCCCCACTCTTTGGTGAGATAGTGGCTGAGCTACCTTTACTAAAGTACAGTAAAGGGCTGCTGCCTCATATTCCCAGGTTCTCCACACTTGCCCACTATGCTGACTCTTTGAAGACCCCTTTTTGCCACAGTACACTTCCTTGCTCAGTGCATTTGATACTGAGTCCTAAAGGCTCTCATACATTAAAATGAGTGAGGAATGTTATGCAAGCAGGAATATAGGTACTCCAAATTCTTACTTCCAAAGCCTGGAGAGCAGTAGGCTGGAAGCTCTCCCTAGGACTTTTACTGCAGAAGGTGACCACACAGCAAATCCACAAGAGAGCTGAGAGCCCAGAATCCTGCCATCTCTGTCTCCTATTTGATCAAATTTGTGTTAGCTGCTTTCTTGAGCTACTCTAGCTGGATTTTAAGAGTGCTCTTCTTTGTGAGTTTTTTTTAATGTGTTTGTTTAGGTTTTTTCTTTCATTGCAAGAACAGGAGATAAAAAAACTCCGCTTTAATAATAGAAGGAAAATATTCCCATGTGCTACAGGTTGGCAAGAGAAAACCAGGGAAAGGAAGAGAATATAAAAGAAAATCTGGTTATCAAGTGAAAAATCACATTCCAAAGATGTTGCACGCCTTGCAGTGCAAGCTTTTCTCCCTGAGCTGTAATTACTGGATGATAGCTCTAGCCCTACTCCATCCCCCGCACACCTTCCTCATGCTATTACAGAACAAACATGCGCTGCCTTCCTCCTCTTCCTCTCTAACACCCCTTTCTCGTATTCTTCTTTTCCTGAGGGAGAGGTAGATGTGCACATGTCTGTGTAGTGGAAAGAAATTAGGCTGACAGAATCAGAGACAGAAGTATCAGCTGAGTTACAGATGATAATAAGTTAGAACAAATCCCCATGTGCATTTCTGAGTGATGTACCATTCTCCTAGAGGCAAGGGTCTGCCACATTCCTGTCCCCCTCCTTTTTCCACAGGGCAGGGAATATTATGTTGTCTGAATAGTGCACGAAGCAAAGATGCAAGGAGAAAGATGTATTTATATGGAAGGCAGCCACAGTAAGGCTGGAACAAAATTATTGAGCTAAAGTAAGGTGATGGGTAGGCCAAGCTGCAGGGAAGAGCAATGAGTTGTCATCTGCCCTTCTGAGCTGTTTCATAGAGCAAGGTCTGTGCTGCTTATTAAGGCAGAGGACAGAGCCCCTGTGAAAATGCAGAGCTGGTCTCTATCATAGTGAAATCTAAAATCCAGTAGTAACCAGGTGGTAAGGAATTTCCTTGAAGACCCCAGGTATGGAAACACCTGATAAGCTGCAAGGATGCAGTCAAAAGAGCAAAACTCTAAAAAGTGTGAGAATGCTGTTTGTCACCCTTTAGAGGAGAGTGCTTTTCACTGAGCTGTGGCCACAAGCATAAGAATGCAGAGATACATTTCTGTGTATTATGTATGGGTTGTGGCTACGCAATTTATCAGCATACAAGACCACCCTGTCAAGGCTGAATTAGTTTCTGGGAATTGTTGAGCAGAGATCATATATCTTTGTGTGTGTGCGTATACACAAGTAATACAGCATTAGGACACAAGAGGGGTGGATTTTGCACAAGCCCCAAAGAAGACAAGTCTGAGCCTTTTTAGCACAAGTCCCAAAGGTGAAAAATAGGAGCTGCCTTGCTCCTCATGTTTATAGCACACCAAACAACTCCTTAAACATGAGGAATAACATAAAAGTTACTCTCTTCCTTGCTCTGTTCCTCACTTTCTGCTGTCTGCAAGACCACCATACATTTCCTAACTGTCACTACTACTTCCCTGCTGGAATGGTGAAATTTTGTCTGTTAATTAAAAGGCTAAGGCCAGTGATGAGCGTGACTGTCATCTGCAGCCACTGCCCCAGTGTTCATACTCTGCTTCTTCTCTAGTTTCATAGCCCATGCGCATTTCGTACAGTGTGTCAAGAGGTGTTTGTTTCTTTCTGTTTAGGCAAGTAAGTGAAGTGTATAGATCAAATGTTGGAAGCCATTAAAAGTATGTTAAATCAGGGACACCACTGATGTAAGAGCATTAATGAGGGACAGCCCATGGTGTTTGGCAGTATTGATTCTAGTGTTAGGTGGCTGTTGAAAACATTAGGCATCTGATCCATACTTTTTACCAGCCTAAGCAGAGTGTGGATAAACATCTGAGCACACACTAAATGGCAAGACTTTGATGTTGCTTTTGTGGGTATTGAACCTAGGGGATGCATTTCTCTTTCAGCCTGTGTTCCCTGGAGTTTGACACCCAGTGCAAAGAGCACTGAGAGTTTACGCCTGCTTGGCATGGAAGAGCTATAGGGCAGCACGGTATGGAGAGATCATCCTGTTTAAGCACCAGGACTAAGAATAAGAATAAGATCCTCAACATTTTTCAGAACTACTTTACCTTCTTCTGTCAGTTAAACACTATCATCTAGGTAGTAGGATTTCCAATGTAGAAAGTCTTTCTTGTACCTTTTCTAGTATTTCCGGCTCATATTCAGGCAATTGAAACAACGTGGCTTTTTGGTTTCTTAGGCATTTTTTGCTTCCCACTTTCAACAGTGACTGTCTTGTCAGCTGCATATATGGAAGAATAATAGGGAAGAATCTGCCGTGTTTTCCAACTTCTAAAACATTTAGTTTGAGCACTGAGGCAAGAGGTAGGAAGGTCGTCCCTTGTCTGATGAGCTGTGCATTTGTATATAGCTTCCTCTACCAGCTCAAATAAGAGTCTCTCAGCTGTGTCATAACTTCTCTCCATTGATGTAGATTCTCTATTAGTTTAAGCACAAAGATAAAGACGTCATACAGTGTTTTGAATTTGCACATAATAAAATATATGATTTCTGCCTCAGCAATCTTGTGATCTAAATCTCATTTATGCCATTGCTGTGGAGCTGTGAGATGGCCATAGGGTGCAGGAGAGTGCCAACCTGGTGGTGGCACATCTGTTGTGTTATTCTGCCTCAGACCTTTTGCCCAGGCTTGGTTTAGAGCACTCAGTCAGAAGCTGTCGCTGTGTTGCCTAGACAGTGGTGGGATTCCTGTGGGTGTAATACGTTCAAGCTGTGATTTCGCATGTCACTCATGATGACTGACGGCTTCAGGTGATTAAGAGAAAGTGTTGTCAGGCTTCACTGGCAGGCCAGGAAGAAGGATAGTGGCTATAACTTGGAGGCTTTTCTGGTAAGGACAAAGTATGGGTGGGTACCTGCAGGGAGGGGTGAAGGGGAAAGCCACTCAGGCATTTGGAAGTACATTTCTTTTTCTTTGCTTGAGAGTAGATTTGGGTGCTTTCAGGGTGGATTTGATATGGGGGCAGATCTCTGGAGCTGTACTGAGGCACCAGCTGCAGGGAGGGATGCTGAGAGCCAGTGAACATGAAAAATGGATGCAGAGTAGAACAGTCTTTCAAGCTGGCTTTCATTACGAGGGATCAATGAATAAAGTGTGTCAGGGAAAAGACAGGCCCCTAGTAGTAGTATGTATTTTTCTGTACCTTGAGCTGCAATTTAGAACCAGGTAAAACCAAAACCATTTAAAAAAAAAAGGCACAAAACTTTACAGTTTTCCTTCTCTGGATTTTGCACCTGCTCAGATTTTGCTTTGTGAGAAACCCTGATAAAACAGGTATTGTAGGTTTGCATGAAAATGGTGCTGAGGGCAGTGATTTACAAAGCTTCTGAGGGCAGTTTACCTTTCCTTAGAAAGTGACTCATTTTTACTGAGAAAACATGCATGCTTTGAGGGTGACTGTTTATGTTTCAAAGAGATGGGACCATTTTTAACAAGACAATCAGGGCAGGGGGGAGCAGGGAGATGAAAATGATGCCATTTTTAGGAGTTTAGGTTTTGCACATTTGCTGTAATTTCTGTAGACGAGTAAGGTGACCTTGAGCAGTGACTGGCCTTTCTGTGCCGCATAGCCAAGCATGATGCAGGGTGCATTGGCCCAGCTCCATATGACTGGTGTCTCTGTAATGTGTAGAGCAGATCTGTGCAGAGATATGTGCTGTTTTCTTAGCAGTGTTGTGGTATCCATATACAGCTTTGGTCTCTGCCTCTCAGCAGGGACACCATGCTTGCCAGATGTGCTGCTTCTGACTCTGATGCATCTTGGATACAGCTGGTTCATGGCTTGCTGAAAGATACTCTTCCATCCACTCTTTCCTCTTCTGGCCGTATTGTAGGGATCAGTTGCATCCTTCATGTTTTGGGAGGATGCATACATTGAAGATTGTAGAATATTCTGCTAAGAGGCAGGTGGGAAGTCTTGGTTCCAAAAGGTTGTGGTCAGGATCCACAAAAGCACTTTGGTTTTTCAAGTGCGGCCTTAGTGATACTGAAAACTCTGCATAGGCAGCATAGCTATCTGGGATACTGTATGTATCTGCTTTTTCTGGTGAAATGTTACTAAGTGGTCTCCTACTCTGCTGTGTACACCCAGAAGCGCTGCTGATTTAGCTGCGCTGAATGCCTGCGTAGTTTTCTGTTGTCTAAGCTTTTTGGGTGTCCTTGTGCCTAATTCCTCAGGTGGAGATGACAGGGTGGAAAGAGAATGGAGAGGTCACATTGGTGGGCATAATTTTTAGACTCCCTACACCTATTGAGACCTTTGAATTTCTGTCTTTAAGCTCAGAACAGGGACTGTGTAAATGCAGTGTTCACAGTCCAGGTCCTCTGTCTTTGTTCTGGGCACTGCAAAGACTCATACTTAGGAGCCCTTCATCAGCCTGGGCCTCTAGACGTTTGGACTGTGTATGTACTGGGAAAGTGACCTGTCATTTAATGGTGATTGTCATCAGTTGGTCTAATCCCCACTCAACCACTACTGAAAGCAATTTTACTACTAATGAACATGGGACAAGTGGTTTCCAGTAGCTGCCACTGTGATTGAAACCTAGTGGAATATGATCTCAAGCCTATTTGCTCAAATAATAATGGAAACAATTTTTAACACTTTGTGACTGCAGAATTAGAACTGCAGAATACAGAAAGTAAGATGCATTTGAAGTATTTTTCATTCTTATTAAAGTCAGCAGAACTTTCAGAAAAGAGATACGTCTTCTTTCATGGCTTACACATTTTTATAGAATTGTTTAAAAAGTCCAAAAGTGCATTCTTTATTTCAGATGATGTATGAGCTGGAAAGGTGTAAACTTCAGATCACAGGCTAAGTTTACAAGGCTGGCAATAAGGGAAGATAAAACCAGCATTTTTTCTTGAATGCAAAGTGTGCATGATATGAGACCCATAATGGCATTTTAACTGAGCTGTGCTTTCCTAGCATAATTGCACTCTAAATTATTTTAAATAACATGTAAGGAGAGATCAGTTATTGGCAACTTTAGCAGTACAGGTAGGTTTTTCAAACAGTCTGTCAACTTTTAGTGTAGAGATCAGCTAGAGAAAAAGCATAACAATTGCATGTGATTTACACTTTGAAAGTATTTAAATCCTCTTTGCAGCCATTTCAGTTTTACACAACAGAATTGTTCTCACAGTCTGTTCGTGCAACATGCGTATTGTCAACTCTATATGCAACACATTGCTTACTATAAGGCCAAAGCTACCACCGGTCCATGAGATTTGCCTGTCAGAAAGGTCTGAGGCTCAGAGCAGCAGTGCAGAGGGAAAAGGGGCTGGATGGCTCTGCAGGTCTGTGTTTTCAGCCTGCAAGCCTTCAGGATCCAGGCTCTAATGCTTGCCTCATTGAACTGATAGTTCTCAGGGAAGTTGTGTTTGTGCTGTGCATATATAGCAATAAAATTCACCCTCCTCTGGCTTTCACTGTCACTGCCAAGTCTGGTAATTAATCAAGACTGTACTGTGGTCGACTCTTTCTTATTTTCCTTTCCCCTTTCTGAAGTGAGTAATGAAGAATGATGTCTTCACTTCTTCACCTCCACAGCTCCTCGCCTGCTGAACACTTGAACTAGTCCCTTTGACAAGCAGCCTGCACGAGGGAGAAAGTGCCACAGATGACAAATGTGGCTTTGGAGTTTGGCAAGCATGAGGTTGGCTTTGTGACACTTTTCCATTTGCCACTATCAATCTTTCTCTGTCAAAGTCCTTTATGTTGTCTCATTGTTGCTGTTTGTTTCACATTATGCATCAAGTCCTGCCTCTGCAGAGGTTGTCTGGAGACTACTTGCTCAGCACACTAGGAGAAAACCTCTTCTAACCAGTGGGGCAAAATGCCCTAATGATGGTTAATAGGGGTCAGTGCTGCAGGTCTGAAGTGGCTATGAAGAAGGAAGACAAAGAAGATGTTCTCTGTGAATTTCAGATTCTTTTCCAACCCCTGCTTTCACTCTTCTTTCCCTGCACAATAAAGTTAAAAGAATCTTGAAGGTTAAAATCAAGTCACAACCTAAGGTCTGCTGTAGAAACCAAGAGGTGTTTCTTTTTTTTTTTTTATTTTTCACACAAAAAGTTTAGATTTTAAAATATGAGAAGTTGTGACTGTAATAGCAACATCTGCTGATAGTTCATAGTTTCTACCTAAGTATCACAGCTCAGATGATTTCAAGTCATCTGAGAGTTAATCCTCAGAATCCCTCTGAGGTGGATACCAACATCATCATCCTCTTATTTGAAAGGAGGGGAAACTGAGATACTGGAATGGGAAGAGACTTTAGGTTTCATGAAAAATCGGTGGCCAGTCTGGAATGGGAAATGAGGTCTATCGAGACTACAGAGGTATTCTGTAGCAGCAGTTAACTGAAGTATAAGGAAATAAATTGTATAATTGATCCATAGTGCCATCACAATGTAAGAATGGGTTTCCATGAAAGAACCAGAGCTTCTATTCTGTTCTTCATGGAGATCCTTGTTTTTAAGTTGACTTGTTAAGGCAGCTGTGGTTTTGGGACATTTTTGAAGCGGAGATCATGATTTGATGGGCAATGAAGTCCTTTGCTGACACAGCTTGCTAGACTAAAATGAATTTAATTGCTTTCTAGTAATTTGAATTATTCACAACTGTTAATTTAATAGAATAATTTTACAAAATCAGAGAGCTGGTCATTTCACAATGGCGCTATGTAATTCAATATGTTAGGAGGCTCCAGAGAAGATGCTGCATAAGTTGAAAAGAGTGTGTCTAATTCTCTATACACATAAAAAGTCTAAAGTGGAGATCTGGTTCGTGTCTAGTATTTCCCCAGGGCAACCATTGCCCCAACTCTTGTTTTAATGAGGAGTTCACAAGGCAAGAGTTGACATAGTCAAATAGACACAAATTCATTAATTGTGGCCATAACCTTTAACTGTTGCTGTTGAAGAACCAGTCTCTTCTCTTTCCACTTAAACTCTAGTGGAATGGAGGAAAGGTCACAAAACATGGCTATTTCTGCCCTATAATAACAGAAAGGAATGAAAGAAGCCTTAAACCCAACAAAACAAGCAACAAAGGGTATGAAAGCATTGATGTAAGTTACTCTTTCTGAATATTTGAATCTCTTCTGGTTACAAGCATAATCTACATATTCAAACTCATTGGAAGGTATTGAGCCCTATTTTCTCATAAGAATTGATCTTGCTTCAGTTTCCAGTGCTCAGCTAATTTTTCTTGTTATGCTGTTTTCTGTTAGGTTGAAAAAGCCTTTTAACTCTCGGTGTTTTCATCCATTGAACATGTTTACACTTTCACACAAAGCATCAAGTTGACTGTGGACATATTTGTATTACATGATGTAGTACAGTGCTCAGTGGTTCCACCTCTGGGCTGGTGGAAACTTAGTCTAGTAAATCCACATATGATGCAAGGATTATGATAATGCTTCTGTTACATTTGGCATGCTCAGAGTTTTAAGAGAGGTTTTTTGAAAAGCTGAAGAGACAGGAGCAGTGATACGTCTTCATACAGATAAGTAGTGTTGTACCTTCTTTCTTTGTAAATCTGACTCCTGAACACTAGCTGATCTTTATATATGATTGCCTGTCCTGTATGAATTGTGAATCTCTTGAACTCTGTTTCCCATGTATTTAGAATCTATTTGACAATATGTAAACTAGACATACAACATTCAGAAATTGGCTTTTTTCCTCTGTTCTAATTCTTCAAGCATATGGCCTCATACAGTAAATACACCCTACCATGTGCCAGAACATACAGCGTATGTGTGTATATATATACACACACACATTGAGGGACAAGCTGTCGTTTTTCTCCTTTCACTAAAAGCATTCTTTGCTTTTCACATCTCCTAAGGGAGTCAAACAGTTGCATGAGGATTTATATGTACAGCTTGACTAATTTGTGACTAAGTAGGGATGAGATAATTATTTAAAATCAAGGGGTGAGAAGTGTTGCTTACAGTGAAACATAGCAAAAGAAGGTACAACAAGGGAAAAGAGAAATCTTAAGAAAGGAAGCTTCAGCTGAATATGGCAGAGGGAAGATCTCGTGGCAGTAAGATCCACCATGTGTGAGTGGTAGTATTTTTACTGGTTGCTTATTCAGACTTGGACAAAACTGCTGGATAATTCTTGTTCATTGGTACACAGTGCAATTACTCCCATGTGTTGCAGGGATTCCCTGCTAGCCTAGGCCAATGTACAGAATAACGTGCTTGCTGATTGTGGGATGAGGTTATAAAGGACATGTTTAGCTGTTATGGAAGCAAAATTGCATTGTGACTTTGTTCCTGTTGTCACCAATAAAGACAAGTGACCTGGCTGGCTGGCATCAACAGTGATCAGCAAGTGGCTTTGACCAGGCCTGCTGTGAGGTGACAGCAATTGCGTGGTAGCATTGGACCACATCTTTTGGTAGCTCTTGACAGTACTTTGGAGACAGCTTCTGAACGTATTCACTGAGGTGTTGACAGTGCTTGGGAGGTGGTTGCTGACAATATTTGCCATGGGCTTTGACATCAGTTAGGACCCAGCAATTGTTTCAAGGACCATTTTCTGATTAATTATAACACGTGAGTGGTTGTGGACTCAGGTTGATAACACGAGACTAGAAACCAAAAATGGTCTGTCTCTCCTCTGGTTCCATAAGTTTATGAGCAAGGCTGTGCAATTATCTGGATGGGGAATGCACTGAAGTGAGGATCAGCAATGTTGCTTCCTTCATTGGAAGTTCAAATGAAGGAGGAGAAGGGATGGTTGCAGACAGACAGATATACTCATCTCTGTCATTCTGTGTGTGCCACAATGAGAACAATACACTTTTCCTGAGTTGTAGAATTGTACAGAATCCCACATTTTCCAGTCTCTGCTAAGCTGGGATGTATGAATAAGGCAGCGTGGAGTTTCTGTGCAAGCTGACATGTCATTACAGAAAGTGGTTTCACCTTCTGAACAAGTTCTTCTGAGACTTAGGAATGTTTAATCTTTGTTTTGTCATGATTTTCCCATTAATTCTTTCTGTTCGGTGATTTGCAAAGTGTAGGAAAGGAGGTAAGATTATCTGCTATGGGTCATGAATTTCTGTGGCCTGTGGAATCAGTAGGCTGGAGAACGCTAGTGTGTCCCTAGCTCTGTAGTTTTCTCCATATTTTCAACAAAAGAATCTGGAGAGGTACTTTTTACTGCAGCCTTGTTTTTATACTCTCCGTGACTGTGTTCCAGCTTGACAGTCTCATGCGTGAGTGAGTCATTGTGCTCTAGAAGATGCTACACATTGTTCTCAGTCTAATTTTATCTTTGGTCCTTATATAATATGGTGACTGGTACCTCCTAGGTGGACAAATGCCAACAGTGTTTGCTCCAAAACTCTTCACACTGAAGTGTGAACTTTATTATTGAGAAATGAATCCCTCTGAGGCATGCATCAAGCTGGGCAACTTAGGGTTTTAAAGATCATTATGCTATGGCCAGTGAAGCTCTCTATGCTTTTGTTCATTTTTGACAACTCTTTCGTTATTCATATTGCAGCTGCCTTATGCTAGTCACTGGGTAAAACATGTTGCAAAGATGCGGTCCCTTTCCCAAAGAGATGCTATTCTAAAAATAAGTTGAGAGATGACAGGCAGAAATGATCAAGGGACAGGGACGGTACAGATTAAGGTGACAGTTCCAACCAAGGTGATCCGCTGTGGCCACAGCACACTAGCCTTGCTGAAACTGAGACAATAATGAACATTCATTCTGTGGTAAATTGCTACTTTAGCAAGTATCTAAAAAAAATAATCCTTACATTAGAGAGAAATGTAAGAAAAGAGGAAAGTAGCCTTTCGCTTCAAATGCTTGGAAACTGTAATGATGAAGGCAGTATCTATGTTGAACAGAAGAGGATTGATGTGTTTGATACTAACAGCTCTCAGCTTGCAGTCAGTGTAGCCAGAGCAGTGCAGCATGTTTGCTAAGCCCATACTTGTCCACTACAACTGCTGGTATATATTTATGAGAGGATACAGAAGTGTAATGTGCTTTTCTAGATGAAGCCCCATCTATTCATGAGAAGCTGCTGATACTGAAATTTTCTTTGCCATTCTTCAGTATTTATTATCTCAATACAAAACATTGAGTACAAATTCTGTGATAATGCTACATCTTCAATTGATTCTCATGTCACAGTAGAAGTTAATATTCCTTTTATTTCTAATATAATTATATATTGTTATATACTACATTATTATATGCTATTATATGTTATTACGCAATAACATATTAAGATACATTTTCATATAATGTAAATGTTGGAAGATGCTTAGGAAGAGCCATTTGGTAGTCACTGAAGATGTCAGGGAGGAATTGGCTTCCTTCAGCAGCAGACACCAGGACTACATTGTCAGGCTATAGATTTTTCTTGGTTGCAATTGTAGAATGGAAACACTTGGAGATAAAAATATATGTGTCTTTGTCAATAAGAGGGAAGGGGGCTGGTTTAATTTGGAAGTACTAACTACACTAAACTTGCTTCTGTTTGGATTTACAAAGGCTCTTTCTAATAAAGTGAGATACAGTAAAAAAAAAATAAAAAATTGCAAGATGTTATCATGAGATGCCAGTACGACCCAATAAACAAGCTCTCATTTCAGGAGTACTTGCAATTCTGGCTTTTTTACCAGATGCTCTTAGAGCTTTCTTGCAAGGCTTTCTCTTTTCTTTGAAGAATATCAATCTATATCAACAACTACGTAGGAGAAAAGTGGTCTAGAAATTAATATCCTCAGAAATACCTTATTATGAACATTTCCAGGATCATAGCCCAGTCCTACACTCCTTATTCCTAAGAAGGACTTGGGATTTGTTTGGTTTTTTTAAATGCAAGCCCTATGGATTAATAGTAACTATAACACCCTGCTCATGTGCAGCACTTCTTGTCTGAAGAACTCCAAGCACCTCAGAGTATTTTCATCCTTTATAAACTATGAATAGGAGGTAGAGAAGACATGTAAAAGACTTGCTGAAGATGAACTGGCAAAGATGTGGCAGATCCAGGGATAAAAATCAGAAGTCCTTCTGTGTTCCTCTTTCCTTTATGACCTCTTGGTCATAGTGTGGCTAATGTGTACGATGTAATGTTTTGTACTCATGTACCTTCTTTCCTAGTCTCTTGCCTTTGCATTTCCATTCCTATTATTTTAATATCTGTAAGGTTTATAACCAGTCTGAAAAAAAAGAGATAAGACTGGGCATTACTTCTGTGTTATTTGAACATAGTGTCCTCTCACCTCAGCATCTTCACCTCTACCCGTCTGCCTCTATTGATGTAACACTGCTTTGAAATTTTACTGCTGCTTACTATGAAGTAAGTATAGTTCTCACGTCAGTCCTGGTGGGGGAATTTTGAAGCTGTTAGTGAAAAGTACCTAAAGTTCCCCCCTGCAAGGTGCACAACTACATTTTGCGGTTCAGCTTGAGTCTCCAAAAATTGGCCTTTCTTATGTATTGTTTGTTGTGACTGGCTCTACTAATTGCCTAAAGAACAAACTCTACCGCATGACTTTTCCTTTGTTTTTTTTTGTCAGATGCATAGGGAAGTTATTTAGCTCCTCGTCTGTCTTCAGAAGGCAGTAAGACACTACCAATACTGATACCAATACTGAGATGCTGGACTTAGAATTCATCGAGTTAAGGGGCATGTGCCATGTGTTTATTGATTTACCTATGTGTCATAAGCAGGGACCATAGATGAAGCTGGAGAGGACCAAACCAAAAGAACAGCACTTGGAAGTTTGACCTTGTTTTGTTTGGAGATGGAGTCTTCTGTGCCTTTTTCTGCCCCAGCAACTGTTTTGGGTGTGGGACCTCTTGGTCATGCTGGTATAACACTGCTGGAGCTGCCCTTGGTGTGCGCTGGTGGCAGGAAGGAAGCTCTTCTGTTGGCTCCTTGGTTCTAAGACCGTGCAGTTGGAAGGCTAAATCAGTGATGCAAAGTATCCTCACTTACCCTTCTGGAGAGACACTGCCTCTTGTCTTCATTGGGAACAGTTAGTCCCACTCATCTCCTCCATTGGTACTGTTCTTCTTAAGCTTTTGGGGTTTGACTCCCGTGTTCAGTTTGCACCTTAGCAGTAACTATGAAAGTGTGGTGTGATGTGATTTATTTTTATATTGTACACATTTTTATATTGTACACAGAACACTAGTTCCTTAAAGAGAAAAGAAGGTTCTTCGGATGCCACATAGGTGGAAGCTACTTGGGGATTTGGCTATAGGAGAGTTAAGTGGACTCAGGTTTTTTTATTACTATTATTTTTATTGTAAAATCACATTGTGTTTTTTCTGTAAGACAAATCAGGCCTCAAATGCAAATAAGCTAACACAATCAAAAATCTTTTTCTGTGAACAGTTTCTGATACAAGTTTAAAACTGTTCGTTTTACCTCTTTTTCCATTTTTTCTAATTCCACATTACATGTCACTTGCTATAATGTTCACAGAATTAAAACACAGAAGGGACTCAGTGCAACCAGCTCTATATTTATCTATCTGAATAATAACAAAATTCAGAGGTGTTTGTCTAGTCCTATATTTAATAATGAAATGCTACAAAACATTTTTGCATTTTCTGTCTTCTAAATACCTCAAAGCACTTGATCATCGCCATTATGAGACAAACTCAAATCCAAGGAAAAATTTTGTGAGATGTCCACAGCTGACAACCAGCAGAAAATAGAGCTGAGGACAGGATCAATGTCCTGAACCCTCAGGCCGCTCTGCCATCCTCACTGCAACAACTGTCGGATGTGTTCCGTTTTCTCTCCTGTCCCTGCTGTTCCAAGGTCATGAATTAGGGAATTAAGCTTCAGGATCAGGCGGCTCTGCTTGTGAGGCCCCCTGAGCTGAAGCCTTGTTCTGCAATTAGTGCCGCCTCAGCAAGCAAGCTTGGAAAGTGAAACAAAGAGAAGCCCTTCCAAATTGCAGCCATTATCTCTGCAGACTTTCTTCCCAACTCTGTGAGCACCACAAGACAATAGGATACTGAGAGATGCAGACAGAAGTAGATTCACTCATCCTACGGTTGCTCAGGAGTATCTATCTTGAAAAGGCCAACCTGCAGCATCCAGGCATCAGAATATTGCCTTAGCCCCACAGATTGCAATGCAAATACTACAGTGTGGTGGAATGTTGCTCTCATATTGGAGATTAAAGTTAACAGAATGTGGAAGTATCTTTAAAGTAGTCATCACTACTAGAAAATTTATTAATAAACTGGATTTTTATTTTAAGTTGGTGGATTTGATAGTAAGGGGTGGAAAAGACCTACTGGAATGTCTTTAGTTTTTTACTTACAGAGGTGGGTAGACTACATCTAAGCTATATATAAAAGTAACTAAGAAAAGCAAGCTTATTGTCATTTGGCTTAAAAATCACTGTACAGAGATCTACAAAAGAGGCCCAAAACTGTTTGAGTGTATACAAACTGAAAAGGTTGAAAACTGTTGTAATTAGATCAGCAGTCTCCTGAAGAATGTATTGTTGCTTCCTTCAAGTGGTAAAAGTCCCAGGTAAATGAAGTATCTGCTGATGTGACTAAGAATTGGGTGTGTGGTCATGGGGCTGTAGTAACCATATGTCATAGCTCCACAGGCATGCTGTGCCTCCGACCTTTTTACAGTCCTTTTGGGATTATAATTCTTAATACTCGGCCATTGGACTTGACTTGTGTTCAAGGGAGAGCTGTGCAGTTCCACTGGTCTTTGATGAACTATTTGGCTTCATCGCCCCTGTTTGTTACTGGTGTTCTTGCAGCAAGGCTAAAGAAGTGTAAGACACTCACCAGAGATGGACTCTTTTTGGTTCTGCTTAACAACAAATAGTATACAGAACAGCCTTGTCGAAGCATGACAGATTACTAGCAATTTCAAAGGCAGCATTGGGAATTTTCTAGCTAAGAAGAAAAAAGCAAAGTATGCACATGCACACTTTGCTGTGGTTAGCTGTCCTTTTTCCAAACATAGAGCATTGCAAATATTTATTGCAGGGAGGAGCCCAAGGCTTTAGCTTTCCATGTCCTTAACTTGCTGCTTCACTGCAGTATGCAGTTCAGGTGTTATTATACATTCAGACTTCTCTGACTGCAGTTTGTTAAAAGTTAATAGTCAACATGATGTTCCTCCGTTCTGTTTTCCAGTTAACTTTATTTCTGCAGAGTGGCAGACTTTAATCAATCAAGTCTCATTTACTGTGAGCAAATTACTAATACCTAATTTGGCTATCCTATTTCAGAGAAAAAAAAAGCTTCTTCAGTCACAGGTGGTTGCTGTTCAGAATTCACTGGTAAACTGAGGCATGCATATTCTGCAATGAGATACTGACAACATTTGCTGCTTCTTGCAAGAAGAACAAAAATGACATTTTGGAGATTGAGTGCTAGGACAAACATTATAAGTTGAATTTTACAAATTTCTTGGTTTACAGGCTTCACTGCGATTTTCCAAGTCTTTTGGGTCTCCACAACGGTGTAGGACTGGTTGTTAAAGCGAAGATATTGCAGACACTTCTGGGTCTGCATGAGAGATCCAGACAGTTGCTTTCCTTGTGATATCTCAGATTTTATTCTATAGCTATTAAAGACTGAGGAAGTTAAATCACAAGCACACTCCTGTTGTTTTTTTTATTATTTCATGGCTTTCCAGGTTTTCTAAAATCTGGTTAATATTTCAGAGCATTTGAAGCTTTTCTAAATAGATCATCCTATCTATGATTGCAGAGTGGGATCAGGAGGAGTGTAACAATGCAGGTTATAGTGCAGTAGGATTGAAATGAGTGGCAGTAGCAGAAAGGGAATTGTTTACATCTTGCTCAAAACACTTGGCAGTTGTCACATTTAGATACAGGAACAGATGAGCCATTGATTTGATTGAGCAGGGAAGGTCTTGTTTCATTGTTCCTCTGTACAAAATTTTATTCAGATTATGGAATTTGATAGGCCCCGTAATTAAAGAGAGTTTCTTTTTTCTTTTTCTTAAAAACAGGTTTTGATTGTATTTGTTTCTTGGTCTTTTGGTAAGCAGTGTTTAACAAGAGGATGTAAAAGTCTGGCTTCTCTGTATGTCTCTTGATCCAGTTGAGTTAGCACCTATTGCAGCCTCCTTTCAAAAGGAGAATTGCAAGAAGCATAAAAAATAAATTAATTAAATTGTGGTCGTAATTCAGCAGAGGGATTCTAGTCTTACATTTTTGGAGGAGGAAGGTATTCCTCAAGCTCCCTTAACTAAATACCACATTGCCAATCATTGCAGCTATGTGTGCTGTGCAGTTCGCTGTTTTCATGACATTATAGGGTATAAGAAGCCTACCACGGGTCAAGAGTAGGGAAATGAACTGTAAAGTTTTTGTGAATTACCTCCTTTGTATAGAAATGTACTTCAGACCATGTGTGATAGACCTGGACTAGTTAATATGCCATGGTTAGACCTATGTAGAGTTCTGCATAGAAGATATATCATTTAGCATAAGCATGGGGTTCATATGGGTGTCAGAAAGCCCTGCCCATCCTAATGACACTGTTTCCATAGCAGCTAATGCACTTCAGAAAAGAGAGAGACAGGAATCAAACTCATGACTAACATGGCCATCCCTAGCTCGTGATGATATAAACTGCGGCACCCACATTGTCACGTATCTTTCAGTGTGTGGTATGTCTAGGCAAGTCACTGAATAGTACACTAAGGTAATTAAACTCTCTTTTTTCCTAAGAGACTGTTCTGATTAGTCATTGCTAACAACCTTATCTTCATTGAATTCATGAGACAGAACTGGATTTGCCAAACTAAGCCCCTGCACTCAGTCAATACTGGCTTAAAACTTATACTGGCTTAAGTCTGGGTCCTGGAGTTCTAATGATCTCTTGTTGGAATTAGTCTTCATTTGTGGTCATGGGATTTAACTTAATAACCGGTCTCTATGTTGACCTATTGCATTAGTTACATTGTGCGTACTCTAAATTTGGTGGCAAATATCCTGGTATGGACTCTGTACAATTTTGGTCCTGGCAATATGCATCAATGCAGGGGAAAGCAGTACGTTACTGTTGCTGGTCTTTGTGGCACACAAGCTTCCCCTTTGATGCTACAGAGGACTTCTTGTAACCTTTCATTTTAGCTCTTACTACTTGAATTTTATGTAAATCTGTCTGAATCCTCAGTTCTCATCTATTTGACTGAGACTCAGTTCAGTAAAGGATGTGTATGCATCTGTTTGCTGATACGCATTCAAATTTGGATTTCTAGCCTGAGATTCAGTGTTGGGGGATGTGGCCTTGGTATCTCCCCTTTTTCTAAAATGGACATCTAAAAGACACCAGATGAATTCAGCCTTGGTAATGCCCTCATTGACTCTGAAGGAAATCTGGCTGACTCTCTCAGATGTAGAGGCCTGTGTGAAGACAGATTGAGTCCTGGCCAGTGTGATTGTGATGCTAACTGTGCTGCCTCAGGTACCAAAACTCAAGACAGTCTGAATCTTGGCTAGCACGCAATGGTTACCCCGATGTGCTGGTGACTTGTTTGTTCTTGGCAAGTCTTGCTAGAAGCCATGTATTGCAATCAGTAAAGGATAGGTAAGAGTGACAGAATGGCTTATGAGGCTTTCTCTTAGATGAGTCCTACCAGTTCGTGGCTGTTTCTTTTCAGGTATTCATATATTCTTCCATATACAAGGGCTGGCACTAGTCCCACTTAATTGTTTAGGAAAAGGGATTTCCAGTGCATCCTGTCTGACTTTTTTCCACAGTCCTGTGGGGATGTCTTTTTTATCTAACAGTCTACAGATTTTTCTTTTAAGTGCTTTGTAAAGCACACCTTCTGGGAGAGGATACTGGCCTGACACCTTGAAGATCTGTTTATACTTTCAGTTCAACTTCTGCTTGCTGTCTGATGCTGGCCTCCTCATTTCACATTCTCTTTGCTTTAATTCCATCTTTTGTTGATTGGAAAAACTACTTCTTCCCCTTCCTGGTGAAAGATGCTCTCTAAGTGTTAATCATCATCACCCTTGGACCAGTCTGAGGAGGATAGACAGTCTCCGAATGTGTTCTGTACTCCCACACCAGCTGTTGTGCTGATGTGTTACAGATGAGATTTTGGAAGAGGGGGGAGTGTCGAGATTTTAACTTCAAGTCTTAGATTTGGTTTGCATTTTCTCCCTTCTGTAACTCATGGATACCCATTTCTCAGTTCTTGCTTCATCCATCCTGAAACAACCCTGTAACACCGGTTGAACAGATATTAGAGATAAAACAGACTGCAGAATTTCCTCAGGGCTTAAAAACAGGTGGAAGAGCCATTTCTCACCTACCAGTGCCAGAAGCAGGAAGCTAGAAGTGAATCAAAGGACTCCTGAGATGCAGCAGAGGAACAAAACAGTCAGTAGTGAACACTGACACAAGCTTCTCAAGCCTGGAGGCCCAAATTTATATTCCCTTGTCTTCCTAGGAGATTATGTGGCCACAGTGACCAGGACAGCACTTTTCAATAAGATTAAAGATGGAAAAGGTCTAGAAAGTCTCAAATAGTTCATTCCTCCTGCAGTACAGGTTGTCGCCCTGCAGGATAATCCTAGTGGCTTTTATGTCTCTAGTTTCACCTCAGGCAGTGAGGTTTCTGGCATATTGAATCTAGGTTAGAGCAATATTCCCTCTCTAAACAAGAAAAGCAGTTTCTTGTTGGATCTTTTAGTACATTCCCTTAGGCTGAATAGTGACCAGTCACATTATTTTTCCTATGTCCAGGAGAGACTACCCCACTCCTCCTGTTCTGCTACTTAAAGAGAAGTAGATGTCATTGTACTATCATGAATTACCTGAAGCGATCAGCACTTTTACGCTAAGGGACTCTACATTGTTTTTCTTAAAACAAAGCTGTATTCAACTGAGGAAGAGCTTCAGGAAGGCTTTTGACTTATATCAGAGGTGAAATTGGCCCACTGAATCAAAAGTAGTATATTGCTTCTTCCTGTATTTGTCTGAGCTGATGCTTCACTGAATAATGTGACTCATTATTTACGTGATACATTAGAAATTGATCATTGACTGGTACCTGTGCTTAAGTCACGAAAGGGGAGATTAACATGCTTTGCATCTTGAAGTAATCTTTCTTCACCTCCAGACTGTGCCAGCTCTCTTATTTATGTGAAAACAGGGAGCTAAGCTGAAAGTTGTCAATTTATGTTACATACTGTAACAGAGAAAGCTGCTGCAGGCCTGCCCCATGCCCCCACCACACACACACACAACTTTCTGATGAGGGAGCTGCCAGCTCCAAAAGCGAGGGAGCTGCCAGCTCCAAAGCAGAGGAGCTGAAGTAAACTCACTGGCAGCTGAATGTGCCATCTCTCTGGGACAATGTGCTTGTGTTAGTGAATTTGCTGCTATAAACCACAAACTCTCACTGTACCAAATTTCCCTAAAGATTGGAAAGAGTCTACACTTGGAAAGCAAGCTTCAAAGCATCTCTAGTGTGCATGGAAGATGTAGTAGTAAAGGAAAAAAGCCAAGGATGGTATAAGGGGGAAGGGAAAAGAATGAGGCAAGAGAGAAAATACATAGAGAACTGTATTTGGGAGTAGGGGAGAAATACTCACGAGGGTAGTGTCTGACTTTACGGTCAAACACATTTCCCAGGGCTGCACAAATCAGTACCCCAGTGGGCAGCAGCATGTCTGGGCTTGCTTGTAATCTGCCAGCACTCTGTCTTGCCCCTCCAGATTCTTGTTTTCTCCTCTCCCTTTTATTTTCCCTGCTGGCCTTTAACATGTTCTCAGGAGCTAATGCTGCAACAGGGCCTCTAATATGATTGAAGAGCTACTGCAACCAAACTCACTGAGAAATTATTTTTAATGAGCAAAAGCGTTGCACTGAAGCAGTGAATTCCTTCTCTAATACGACAAAAAAGATCCTTACAGTGGAAATCCTGCAGTGAAAACTCTTCAGATGAATAGCTTGTTAGAGGATAAAGCAGTTAGGTGAATAAAAGCCTGATTACGTACCTGGAGGTAGAACGTAATAAGAATCAGAAAAAGTAAATTAATAATTTGGCTGCTGCTGCTGACTGTGGGCTGTGCCTGCATAGTCTTCTGCTTTCTGAAAAAGCAGAAGTATTACAAGAGGCAGAGTATTCAGATTTTGATCTGCATTTGACTGCCTGCTCATTTGTCTCTGAGCTGGGACTGTAAAGTGGGAAGGAGGAATTTCAAGCTGTTGACTATATGAGGTGGTCAGTTTGGATGCAACACGTGACATCGCCAGTTGCACTGAGACTCCCTGATGGTAATGTGACAGAATGACATGACATCTCTGCACAGCCTGGCAGTGTGATGGCACTGCATTAGATAGATGTGGTAGGGGGTGGAGTGCTTTCACCCTTACTATGAACATCACGTTCCCTTTGGTCAGATGGGGCTAGTGCTCAAAAATACGCACCACACTGCTGAGCTCCCAGAGCCTCCTCCTGGCTCCAGCTTTGAGGAGCTGCTGCCTCCCCTGAGCTGCCTGCTCTAATCGCAATCCCCAGGCAGCATTTATTTGGCTTGGAGTAAGTGGTTAGTGTTAACCTCACATAGACTTAAGTGCTGCTTGTGCACCGCTTCCCATTTATTTATTCCTTTTTCTCATTACAGCCTAGCCCCATTTCCCTTGGGTTTTTGTGCTGCATTTATTTTTCTTTTCTTTTCTTTTCTTTTTTTCTTTTTTTTTTTTTTGGCTGTCAAGGTCTTTCCCTCCAAGCCAGAAGTCATGTAGAGAAATCCAGGCACAAGTGTGAAAAACTCACATACCCAGTAAGCCATCATTTTGTTTGGGATATGCCCACTGGATCATTATAGACCATACCAGATCAATGCTGCCAAGGAAAGGGAAAATTCTGGAATCTGTTTCCAAACTGGAAAGTATGCTTTCTCCATTTGGCAGCACAGGGCTATCCTTCATCTAAATACATCCAAAAAGCCCAGTGTAAACTGAGAGTACCTCTCTTCTGCTTGTGACCACTCAGCTTCCCATTGTCATCCTGGGTAGTTCCCAGCAGTAATCTGCTAGAGCTCCCAAAACAGGGATGGCACTGCCACCTCTTCTAAGTGACTGGTAAGCTGCTGAAAGCAGCCAAGACTGTTAGCAAAACTCTGTCCAAAATAGCTTGTGAATGGCTCTGTTTCTGATCCAGTTGAATTTCTCACCTTTTCTTGTTGAATATAGCTGGACTTTGCATTTACAGTGTAGCTTCTGTTTTGCTGCAGAGAGAATCTCATCTCTGTGCTAAAGACAAAGTAGTAATTTTCCCCAAAGCCTGGCACACACAGAGCAGTCATCTTTTATGTTTTCCCAATGGTAATTGCTACCTTCTCTCTCTTCTGTTTTTTTCAGACAAACAATATTAGGAGATGAGCTCTGAGCAAGCCTCTAAATGAAACATGTCATTGCTTTCACCTGTAGTTTTGCACAAAGCCTCTAAGTTTTAGCCATTGTGAATCTGTTCATCTACTTGTCACAGATCTCCTTACTGTGTTAGTTATCAGATAGTGTGACTCTGCCTGCCTACCTTTCTTTTCCTAGTTTATAACTCAAGATAGCATAGCATTCACTTTATTAAGATAATTTAATGTAAATCTATGACGACACTGCTTTTTCTTTAAGACTTTCTGTCTGATGGTCTTAAATCACATTTATGCATGTTAATGAATTGACTCTAATAGCTCCCTGTGGAGCAACAAAAGAAATAAGAGATTTTCCTAAGGTTATACAGGAAGTCAGTGTCAGAGTCCCTTCCAGCTGAACCCTATCTGTTGGCTTTGAGTTAAATTTTTATCAGGGAATTCACTTGTGTTGTAACGAATGATACTCTGTGTTAGGAGCCTAACATCTGAACCAAATATCTAGAATTTTACATTTTAGTGAGAAAAAAGCATAGAAGAGGATAGAAATAATCATTGGGTTTTTTCATACAATTTTTGGGGTGAGTGTGACTGCCATGTCATCTGGATAAGAAGAACTTTACAGTTTGTGTGTCTGATGTGCTGTCTGTCTTCAGTATATAAAATAGAGACACACGTGAAGCGTTATGTCACCATCAAAGCATGCCAGTGTCAGCAAGTGCAATTATGCATCCTTCTTTACCTTTGTTCTGTAAAAACTCAAAAAAAAAAAAAAAAAAAAAAAATTACCTGGTCACACATATTCATTTTACTTTCTTATTCCCTCAAATTTAATCTGGACCAAAAGTTGCACTTTTACTGCAATTAAAATGGTTTTGTTTGGTTTTTAAAGGGAAAAAAGCCTGCTTCCCTTGTGCCAAGACTGCTGCAGATAGCCAGGAAAGAACGTGCAAATGTGGCTTATTGTGGTGTTATCAAAAGTAAGTGCTGAGGTTTGATGTGTAGTGTTCTATATTTTCCTCTTCATCCCATTTTGGGCTGTTGTTTAAGTAGAGCTAATGTAGCCAAAGCTCTGCTTTCCAAACTGTAAGTGTAAATCTAGGGTATACCACTTAAAAAAAACATGAACTCTAGCATTCAAGAGTAATTACCCCAAATATTGCTGTAGTGTGGTTGTTGTAAGCAGCAGTGGAAGTCTTTATAATGAAATACATTCTCTGGGATTGCTTCAGATTTATAACATTATAACAGTTGAATAATTTGTCGCATTATATGTTACTCTTCCATCTGCTGGGACACTTCAGCACAGCAGCATCCAGGCACACTATGATACTTTCATATTTTCAAGTAGGGTACTGATTCAAATACATATATTCCCTCTACATAGAAACTAATCTGTGGAGGCTCCCCTTGAGGCTGTTATTCAAACTGAGCACCCAAAAGCCTGGCCTGGCACCCATTACAGAGGGGGGTGGAAGCAGAGCAGAGCAGCTGTGGTTGGCCTCCCTGGAAACAACTGGATTTGGCCAGCACACTTATGTAACCTCAGCCTTGCATCCTCTAACAGGAGGCGTCTTTGAGAGCTGAAGTAACGACAATAATTTTTCCTAGGGGCTTAAGCAGGTCATGAATTTCTTCCTGCAATGAGCAGTAGGCAGTCTGAAGCGACAGACCCTGTCCTGGCATATTCTAATAGCAACTGCTTCTGAGAGGAGAGGTTGCAGTAGAGCGGCCAGGTACTGTGTGGGACTGATAGTGAACAATGAAAATTATTTGCAAGGGCAAATACTGTTACTTCTTTCTCAGTGCTTGGGGAAGGGGGCTGTTGAGACAAGGAGAGCTGCTCAGCCCAGCAACATTCCCCTCAGCTTTGTGTTCTGTCTGCAAGCTTTGAGAAGTTTATGGAGAGCATCTGAGCAGCATCTAATGTGGAGTAAGGCAGGGATGCTTGCAGAGAAAGGAGCAGGAGATGGGCTTTCATAATTGAAACAGAAAGATAAGGAAATATATACATAACAGAAGAGTGGTGGAAAGGGAGCCCTGAGAGTACGCTTAGGAGCAAGGGGCTCAGATTTGATTTCTCACATCTTGTTCTGTTGGATAAGTCTCATCAGCCATTTGTCTGATTTTTCTTATCTGTATAATGGGGGACATATTACAGATCTCTGTTTAAGGAGAGGTCTGAGAATTAATGGATGCTGATAGATTGCCTGGAAGATGAAAAATGCTGAGTATTACCACAGCAGATAGTAACCCCTTTGTCTCTCTGGCTTCCTGTCATTTCAACTAAGCCTCCTTCTGATCCTATTAAACACCAGGGGGAAGATCCTCAGCTAGTGTCAGTTGTCACAGCTCCATTGACTTCAATTATTTCTCTTGCACAACATATTTCATCCAAAGCACTTCAAATATTTGAGAGATATTGGCCAATTAAGCACCACAACCCTTACAGGAGGTACAGAGCCATACCACAGTTAGAGAAACTTAGAAGATAAAGGTTAATCAGCTTACTGGAGATCAGGAAGAAAGTGTAACAGAGATAAGAAAATGGACCAAGAGTCGTGCTCCTAATTCTGGAGGTTGCCTTGGCCAGGTTTTGCTCTGTGTATCAGGGTGGATCTGAAGCCACTATTCCAAGCTCTGCCTTTTTCAAGTTCTTACTGGTATGAGACAGAGCAGGACTCGCTTCCTTTTCACTCTCTCATATGCTTTTAGTTTTTATCATTCTCATTTTATTTGAGGTATTACAGGAAGAGAATTATGGAGGCTACGCATATAAAAGCTAATTCCTCAGCTGGTATAAATCAGAAGGACTTCCCAAAGGCAATGAGAATATGATGACTTATACCTGAGGATCTGGTCCCTAGGGCTTATTTCTGACAGAGTATGGCTATAAGATGCCTAGGGATTTTCAGCCTCCAGTTACTTACTTATGCAAAGGCTTTCTGAAGCTGTGGGAAGCTAAACTGCCTACTGGTGGTGATTGCTTTCCCAATATATTGCAAGCCAGGACTTTATCATCATATGTGCAAATGATTCTCTGTAAGCTAGTTTGTGCCCTCATGCCTGCTGAAAGTCCAGAATGGCTGCATCAAATGGTGGCACTTAGAATGGCCCCAAGTTGAAATACTTCAAATATCCACAATAACTCTGCTGGTTTTGAGATGGGATTTTTTTTTTTTTTCCAATGGACGGAGTGTTTGTGCAACTTCAGCATTTTATTCTGCAAATTTAGACCTTCTTTCAGGGAAGCTAGTGAATGCTGTGATAGTGGAGTTTAATTTATAAAGAGCCAGCAGACGAGCATGAGGAGAGGCAATGAATAACTCACAGATGGAAGAGTTAGAGATCAGTTGTGACATAATGGCAGAGCAGCAGTGCAGAGCTGAGGAGCCGCACTCAGCTGGGTCAGCACTAAAAGAGAATCCACAAGTGTAATGCTTAATTATACATACAGTTTTAAGTCCAGAATCAACTTGTTTTTTTAAAAAACAAAACAAAAAACAACACCTGCCCTGTGAAATTTGCAGCTTTGATGCAGTACTTACAGCACTTAGCTAGGAAATAATAATATGTTGTCGGTTTGGGGTTTTATTTTTTTAAAGCTACAAACAAGTTGAAGAGGAAAGCCTATCAGAGCTATGAGAAACTAAATGTACTTATAAGCTTGAGATCTTCATTTCCTGAAACAGCTTTAAATCCTGATAGTGTACTGTCTTTGTACACTGAGTTAAGACCAGATTATATCAAAATACCAGCTATTTATTATTTAGGTAAAGAACAGCTGAATCTAAAATATGCTGTGTTTTCATACTTGGAGGAAAACCCAATCCTATCTCTGTAAAGCTCATGAAGATATTTACATCGAAGTAAATATATATAAATGTGTTTGTACACACATTTAAGTAAGTGCAGGTCATTTCTGGGAGAAGCCAGATCTAGGAATTCACAGAAGCACTGGAGGAAGGTCTGAGGTGTGTGGAGATGGAAGCGAGGGGAGGATAGAGCAGCTCAGAAACTTGGATTGATTACCTGTGTAGTTAGTTCCCTTTCTGCCCCTCCACACGTGTACTTCAGAACTAAGAACTAGTACTTTCTAAAAAAACCCCAGTGTCTAATATCCTGGAAATTCTTTTTTCTTCATCCCTATGCTAAAGTCAGACATCACCTTGGGCTAGACTTTCCCAACCTCTTCACCAAACATTTTGTGATATGAAAACATTTGGTCAGGACTCTTCACCTATGACAGGTGATGAAGCTATGAAAAGGAGAAGGCTCCAACCTTCAACTCCAGCCTGGAAAAACTGTCTGCTTTTTACTTCTCCTGTGTAGAAAACATCCTCCCTGGCAAGAGCAAAGGGAGATGCACACACTTCGGGTCAGTAGCCACACATAGGCTATGTGTTTGGTCTTCATGAGAACCTATATCAGGCATATGCTACCTCTTGGAAATTTCTGTTGCATGCGCTCTCCCATACCATCTTAGCCTGGATTTTTTCCACCGCCACAGGAATCGGAGGTCTTGATTGGGAGGAGAAGGGGAACTGCTGCTCTGCCAGGAACCCGGAATATATGCTTGATGTGTCCAAACACTGACTTGGAAAATGTTGCCTGACTACTTGGAGATGCTGTCTCCTCAAGAAGATAATGATGTGCCATGGAATGAGCCAAGTCCCTGTCCTCCAGAGAGTGGGCACTGGGTGGCTTCAGGTGCTCCCAATTAACCCCCAGTGAATGTGTAAAAGTGCCAGCATCCCTCTTAAGGGGTATAGAGATAAGAACAAATACACATTGTAAGTACCAGAATACTTCCTTGTTAGGTGTAAAACCTGTTTCTCTTGACAATCTTTACTGTTTGCAGTTAACGGGGCCCTAGGGACTTCCTCTTCATGGGAAGAATAAAAAAGCAAGAGAACACATTTATGTACACGCTAATACTTTTTGCTAGAGCCTGCACAATTTAGGCACAGACCTGATACAGGACACTGAAAGGCCAACTTTACTTTTACATGGCATTTTAAAAGTCTAAAAGCACTCCTTTTGCAACAGTATCTCAAAGACTTAAAACTGACCTGGTCAACCTGAGTCCCTAGGAATACAGTAAATGGGTATGTGCTGTGTGAGCATACTGGGTCCTATATCACAAGCCTGGTGGGTTTCTGAGAACACAAAAATAAGTCTTAAGTTTGGACTAATTGAAGCCAGTGCAACATCACTGCCTTAGCCTCCCCTTGTATAGCCAGTGCCTCAGAGTTAAGTCCCATAACCTTTCCTGGGAATTCTCATATGGGCCCTGACAATCCTCCCATCCTCAAGAGTATGAGAGTGAAAAACTTTCTAGTATTGCAGTCTTGTGCTCGTACACAGGCATCTCCCTCAGGGGGATCCAGGATTGCTTCCAGAAAATACCACTCCTCCGCTCCTACTTTTTTGGGAAAGAGGGAGGCATCAAGGCTTGGTTGGCTTGCAGTGGGCTCCTGCCAGTTGAAGGGGGCTGCTACCAATTGAAAGGGGCTGCTGCCTTCGTTACTGCCTCCACTACCTCTTCGTAAAAAATGTAAGGATACACTCCTAAAAGAAGAATTTCTGTATGATCATAGACTATATAGTTGAGGTTTTTTTCTGGGAAGGTCCTGCTAGAAAGTCTATAGCTAAGGAAGGAACCTTTTCCTTTTCTTAAAAAAGTTATTTTCATCCTTGATGGTGCTACAGTGTTTGTTGAGCATCTATCTACCTGTGCTTCAGGATGTCTGTCCAGGTCCTTGCGTAGAGAGCTTATACTGATCGCTGCTGTGGCTGGCCTCTCCAAAACCGTGATCTCTTGCATATCCTTCTGCCCAGCAAAGGGTATTTAACACTCTGGCTGCTCATGGGTTGTTCCCTGGTGGACAGGAGTATCCTGTCCATCTTGCTCCAGTTTCAAATGCTGTTATCAACATGTCATACCGTCCTGGTTACAGCTGGGATAGAATTAATTGTCTTCCTAGTAGTTGGTACAGCTGGTGCTATGTTTTGAGTTCAGTATGAGAAGAATGTTGATAACACACTGATGTTTTCAGTTGTTGCTAAGTAGTCTTTAGGCTAAAGTCAAGGATTTTTCAGCTTCTCATGCCTAGCCAGCGAGAGAGCTGGAGGGGCACAAGAAGATGGCACAGGACACAGCCAGGGCAGCTGACCCAAACTGGCCAAAGGGGTACTCCATACTATGTGACGTCACATCTGGTATATAAACTGGGGGAGTGGGGGCGGGGGGATCGCCGCTGGGGGACTAACTGGGTGTTGGTCGGCAGGTGGTGAGCAATTGCCCTGCGCATCATTTGTACATTCCAATCCTTTTATTATTACTGTTGTCATTTTATTAGTGTTATCATTATTAGTTTCTTCTTTTCTGTTCTATTAAACCCTTCTTATCCCAACCCAGGAGTTTTACTTCTTTTTTCCTGATTTTCTCCCCCATCCCACTGGGTGGAGGGAAGTGAGTGAGCAGCTGCGTGGTGCTTCATTGCTGGCTGGGGTTAAACCATGACACATACCTTGACTACGTGTCAAAGCTTTTGAAAAGACACACTGTACTTAGGAGCAAGAGGATGTGATGTGAGGACATGGTAGGTGTGGGTCATTCTTGGTGGGATATACAGGAGAGGCGGGCATTTTCTCAGAGGAAATCCCTGTATCTCTCTATTCTGGTAATATTTTTTGGTCAGGAAGAGGGAATGCTATAGGAGCTATGTGCCACCTGGCTGGTTCAGTGTCACTTCTGACATTTAGCTAATATACAAATATGGTTCTCCCTCTCATTTTTTCCAGCTCTAAAGAAATGTTAGAATATATAAAAGCCATCATGTTATCATCAGTTTTGATGATAGCATTAAACAGTGTATTAAACCATTCCCTTCGGTGTACAATTCATACCTCTTAGCCTGGAGGTGCATTTCTTATTAAAATGTCTCAGATTCACATATTGTGAAATAATATCCACTGAAATTCCCCCCCTTTATTTATGTATTTAAAAGAAGTTGGTAAGGGATTTGGGGAAACAAATGAATTTACTGCCTGGTAATAATGTAACATCATAAAAGGTACAATGCTTATTATGAAAGTTATTTTCTAAGAGATTTTTAGGCTTTTCATTCAAATTGGCTTTGAAATGAGCACTGTTCCAGATGGACTCAAAACTATCTGAATGTCCCCAGGGACAGCATGTTGAGTTGGAGATAAGGGGACAGTAGAGTTGGAGGGTGCTTTAGAAAAGATTGGGCTGCAAGTTTTACTTTTGCCTCTAATCAAAACAGTCAAGATTTACAGAACTAGTGCTTTTCATTACCTCAGTTTTAATGATTTCAAACTGAGTTTTAAAGCTGATTGCAGAGGGTGCTGGTCACTCTTTTCCTGAAACTCAGGTTCCTGTAAGGTTTCTCAGTTCAACACCCAAATATTGAAGTATGTAACACCAAACTACACTAAAACATCAGTCTGGCTGAACAGCTGCAGCATTAATGTGGAATGGGGTTAAGTAATAGTCATCAGTTTTGTTGTCAAACAGGGAGGAACTGCAAGCCCCACAGAAAAAAAAAAGACAATACAACAAATGGTCTGTGTTGCTCGATTTGCCAGAAGAGTAACATGCAGAGCTTACATAAACAAGCTTGTAAGTTGTGCCAGTGTGGGGCACAGATAGCCACTTAGCTGTACTGGGGAAAAGCACCTTTTTATGTCTGTAACTGAGAGTTTTTCCTCAGAAGAGCTGAGTCCTTTACAGAGGTAGGCAAGAGGTGAATAATTCACCCAGTGAGAGCCATACAGGGATAACTTCTTGTTTGGGCACCTCCATACTCAGGTTCCAGCAGTGCCCAAAGAGCTTCCTGCTCAGGGCATCGTCATGGATTTGCAGAGGTTGTTCCCTGGCTATACTTGCCCTGCATGATCTGACCCTGACAAGGTACATGTGCAGTATGGCAAATGGCTTAATACTTTTTTTTTTGTTCCCAATCTATTTCCTTCTTTTATAAATCACTTCTTTTTAATTTAAAAGTTTAACAAAATATGACTTTTTGGCCTGTAAAGTTCTAGGCTTCTAGGATGTAGGTGACAGCCTCCCCATCCCATTTCCTGTGCTCTCTTTTGCTTGCTGTTCTTCTTCAGCACCGAAAATGTAATCAAAGTCACTGGGGCCCCAGTGGACCTCAACTTGTTGATTAGAATTGGATAAACTAGACAAATTCTGGTGGGAATGGAAGGCTTTTATGATGACTACCTGGCATTTTTCTCTGCCCCTTTTTAGGTACTTGTCACTGTATTTTCCCACATCAATCTCATAAAACATTCTTTTGCTCATGCTTGAAATATTGATATTATCCTACAGCAAAGATAAAAGCACATCACAGAGCAATATGGCTTAGTGATAGAATTATCTGCAATACACAGAAATCTCTACTGATGTTTAGGGCTGGCATGGTATTGAACACATTACTTTTGCTGACAGGCATTTTCATTTCCTTGCATCATGCAGGTAGGGGAATTTGAAGGAAATCTAGTTTTAAGTTCTAGATTTGTTCAATAAAAAATGTAAAACAGAAATGCTGGTGATATGGTAGCATCTCTTTAAATCAAAAGGAGCTCACTGAAAGTTTAAATTTCAGAGAAGACTGTGGTTTTATGTGTATATGTATGTGTTTGTATTTACAAATATACCTATCTATACATAAATATTTATATAAACCCCACAACTATTCTATATTTAACAAATCTGAAAGGACAGGGGACAATCCAAAATCAAGCAGTTAAAAATTAGTGCCAGTGAACCTTGTGCTCCTTTGGTATGGGCTTTATGATGCGATCTTTGGTAACATCTTTACTCAGTATTTCCTGTCTATGACTTTTTCCCATGCCATGCACAGAAAAAAAAGAGATTCTGGCATAAATTGAGCATCTGCTCTCAAAATGACTTCCTTGTACATAGGATGCCCGCTTCAGTTTTACTGAAGCGGGATGTACAGTGAATGAGGCCAGGGATTCTTACAAGAGAGAGAAGCCTCTTGAGCAAAAGCATTGATTAAGGAGCATCTTGTTCTGTCTATCCCGTTTTCTTCCCCAGAGTCACGGTATGATGCTGGGTAAGTTACTAAAATCAATTTTTTTTCAGGTGATCCCCGAATTATGTGTTCCTAGTGTTTCAGTTCCCAACTTGAGATAGTATAGCTTGGATGGAAACAATATTGAGCCCTGAAAAATGCAATCAAGCTAGCACTAAATGTGCTTCAAAAGTATAAGGTGCCGCAAGGTGCTAAGTGCTCTGTGTAATCAGAATTTGCAATCTGAAATTGCACATTCAACACTAGTGGGCATTTTGACTTAATTCCCCTGTTCCTGAGCTCTACATTTGTAAAATGAGCCTATCACCTCAGAAAGGTGTTGTCCAACTTAATTAGTTTTTGCAAAACAGTCCAGTGCTTTGCTGAGTGGCACCACAGAAAAGCCCATGTGGAAGTAAATTACTCTTCAGAGCAGGATTTAGTATAGCGTGCAAGAGAAGGGGTCACAAATGGAGCAATGAAGATAAAACATAGTATCAAGTAACGGCACCTTCAACAGGCATTATTCTTCCTGTGTGCTGAATGAAGGAAAGGTCATGTCAAAAAGAGTAGCATGTGATTGTATAATTAGAGGCTGTATCAAAACGTACCCACATGAAAACCAGGGACTGCTTTTATGCTGTATTTGTGCAGGTATTTATGCCTAGAAATCAACAATATTAAAAATAATAGCGGTTGCTGTTGGTAGGATGGGAGAGAATCTGATCTGATGGCTGGGGCCTGGGGCAGAGTCTCCTCCACCCCAACAGTCTATTCTGTCCCTCACTGCCTTGGCTCTGCTCTCCATAAGTCAGAGGTAATTAATATTTGCTTTCTATGTACTCTGTGGCACTAAATTACTTTGGAATAGTTTGATGCCATACGTTGTACAAATATAAACTATTCCTATGTAGTACACAATTTATTTGTGAAGTTGTGGATTTTGGAACAGTATTTTTGTATGTTTTCAGGGTTACACGTTCACTGTAGAATAAAACTGAGTGTTCTGCTGCTGTGCTGAATAGACCTAGAGGTGATCAGAACATGCTGGGATTTTCATTTGACACTTGGTTTAGGGAGATCAGGTCTTCTGCAGCCTAGAAGGCAGCAGCTTTGGAGCAGAAGACCCTGAGGTCTCTTCTTGCTTCCAGTATGTAGTTGGGTATTCTGCATGAATCTGGCATAAATTATTAACCAGCAAACCCTAATTTTTCTGTAACTGATGAGGGATTTACAAAACTTTTGAAAACTTAGCTGAATATAACCAAGTATTTGTTTATGCCAGTGCTTGTGACTGCAATGAAATTTGTCAATAGGCCAAATTAGTGAGCATGCAGAGAGCAAGATGTCGGTGGTACTACATAATCTTGTCAGGCCATTTCCCTAGGAAAAGCAGAGGTTTACCTGAATGTCTGGCACAACTGACACAAAAAACAATTGTGCTGATCCTTACCCTTGCTAGCGGTATGCCTTCTCATTGCTAGCAGGCCACAAATTATATTTAGTATGTGACTTACTGTAAATGCATACCCCTTGCTTGAGGACATCATGGAGGTGAATTATATGTGGGCTCCTGGGATCATGCTGGCTAGGGGTTCTTATAGCCACTTTTGCAAAGGGGACCGCTGAGGTTAAGCTACATAGTTTTTGTAGTTTAGTCTTTCCTGCTGGATATGACCTCAAGTCTTCTCTCAAGTCTAAGCCTTGACAGATAGAAAAAACCCCAACATTTCCATCTCATCATAAGGTTAAGCATATTTGATCTGGTTAATTCCTAGAAGGTGAGAAAATACATATAATTTTACAGAGTTCCTTTTAGAGCAGAAGTACCAAAAGAAGGACTGTTGTCACTATTTCCAGCTAGACTGGAACCGGCTGTCTTTTGAGACCTGTGGGAGAAACGGTTATTTTTTTCAAGAAGCACCCAACCAATGTAAAAACATTTAATCCTACCCAAAAGGAACAAGCCAGGTTATCTCCTGCCATCCCCTTGAATGTGCCAGCCACGAATCTAATATATGAATATGTAGACTCTACATATAAATACACCCTACAAGCAAAGGTTGATCCTGTGCAGTGGAGTTACACTACCTTTTACATTACCACTTGTTCTACATAGTGTTCATGTCAGTGCTATTGAGCATGTTTTTTTTGTGTGGCAATTTATATTGTTTGCAGGGTTGCAGGGGACAGCGTGGGAGATCATATGGCTGTAGGTTCTGCAAAGCCTCTGTGAACATCCATCATTTTCAAGGCAGCAGGAAAGCTCATTCTTTTTGCCAGGCTTTAGCTGCAGGAGCTTGGATGTGACTCCCCCTTGGAGCTCCTGTTGGCCCGCTGCGCAGGGAATATTCAGCATTCAGTGCATCCATTCTGCAGCCACCTGGCAGAGCACCAAGCTTGCAGGAGGGCATGAGAGAAGGCATACCCATGTTTAAAACTACTCAAGCTCATCAGCAGACTGTGATATTGCAGAAGGGGAGAGGTAACATGGCTGCATAGTTCATCCTTAGACAAATAAGGTGCCAGCCAGCTCTGGTGCATTGACCCTGCCTGGATGCCAGGTACCCACTAAAGCTGCTCTATCAGTCCCCTCCTCAACTGGACAGGGGAGAGAAAATATAACAAAAGGCTTGTGGGTCGAGATAAGGACAGGGAGATAACACTCAACCAATTATTGTCACAGGCAAAACAGACTTGACATAGGGAAAATTAACTCAATTTATTACCAATCAAACCAGAGTAGGGTAATGAGAAATAAAACCAAATCTTAAAACACCTTCCTCCCACCCCTCCCTTCTTCCCGGGCACAGCTTCACTCCTGAATTCTCTACCTCCTCCCCCACCAGCAGTGCAGGGGTATGGGGAATGGGGGTTGCGGTCAGTTCATCACACGTTGTCTCTGCCGCTCCTTCCTCTTCAAGGGGCAGGACTTCTCACTCTTCCCTGCTCCAGCGTGGGGTCCCTCCCATGGGATACAGTCCTCCACAAACTTCTCCAATGTGGGTCCTTCCCAAGGGCTGCAGTTCTTCACAAACTGCTCCAGCATTTGTCCCTTCCATAAGCTGCAGTCCTTCAGGAGCACACTGCTCCAGCGTGGGTCCCCCACGGAATGACAAGTCCTGCCATAAAACCTGCTCCAGCGTGGGCTCCTCCCTCCATGGGTCCACAGGCCCTGCCAGAAGCCTTCTCCAGCATGGGCTTCCCAAAGGGTCACAGACTCATTCAGGCACATCTACCTGCTCCAGCGTGGGGTCCTTCCCGGGCTGCAGGTGGATATCTGCTCCACCGTGGACCTCCATGGGCTGCAGGGGGACAGCCTGCCTCACCAGGGTCTTCCCCACAGGCTGCAGGGGAATCTCTGCTCTGGTGCCTGGAGCATCTCCTCCCCCTCCTTCTTCACTGACCTTGGTGTCTGCAGGGTTGTTTCTGTTACATGTTCTCGCTCCTCTCTCTGGCTGCAGTTTCTGTGCCGCAGCAACTTTTTTTCCTTCTTAAATCTGTTATCCCAGAGGCACTACCGCTATCGCTGATGGGCTCAGCCTTGGCCAGCAGTGGGTCCGCCTTGGAGCTGGCTGGCATTGGCTCCATGGGACATAGGAGAAGCTTCTAGCAGCTTCTCACAGAAGGCACCTCTGTAGCCACCCTGCTACCAAAACCTTGCCACACAAACCCAATATACCAGCAATAGTGAAAAGGAACTATTTCCTGAAACTGAGAAATGCTGTGAGCAGCAAGATAAAGCAATGGGGTTATGCGTGTGCTACTCTTGCTCCTTGTTGCATTCTAGCCCATGAAACAGGGAGACAAGGAAGGAAAAAAGAAAGGGGAAAGAGGCAGGCAGTCACAGGAGAGGGGAAATAGAGGAAATGTCAGATTCCCAGGGGGTGATTAGTTTTAGGAAAGCTAAGGCAGTGCAAGGGAAAGCACTGTTGCCTACCCAAGTTTCACCTAGATCAGAAGGATAGTAACTAGCAGTGGGGCCACAAAACAACTCTACTTTAGCTTTTCATTTTATCACTCCAAATGTAAATAAATGCATATTTAAATGATCACAGCAGTTAAATACTGCTCCAGTGAAGTAGCATTCTGTTACATCTTCCTAGCAAACACCTGGATGTGCCTCTGCAGAACAGAGATTTTGAAATGTTCACTGATCAAGAATTCTGGTTGGTTTTTAAATGCAAGATGTCTTTTTATTGCTAGTGCATAATTTAATTTTGAGGCCACTGGTGTCTGATCTGTATCTTAAAATCTGAGCTCCTGCAGGCACATGGTGTGTCATTGTATCTGCTCGTTTAATTTTTCTGAAAAGAAATTTTCTAGCTATTGCAGATGAAAGCATGAAAACACACCCCCAGTTTCCCTCTCCCCTTCCCCAAATCCAAAAGGAAAAGGCAAATAAAACAGTTGCTACTATGTTTAAAAAACATAAAATAAAATTAAAAAAAAAAAATCACTCTTTTTGCAGTGGAGGGGCCAGCTCCCAGATTTGGACTTCAAAGGCTGGTAGTTTTACTAGTCTGAGCTTCTGGATTGCAGCCTGGAAGGGAAAGGCCTACATTTCTGCTTGGGAATAGGCAGACTGTGGCAGATGGTGAAAAAGGAAAATGGCCTTTGTGAGACTTCATTTTTCCAGTGTAGAAGGTCCTTCTTGAGTTGGGTGTTGGAAGGGGCCCAAGAATGGAGTAGGTTCCAGTGGAATCATGCGTGGGGGTTGCTTGCAGAGGCTTCCTTTGCAGTAAATCCGAGGTTCCCCTTCTGTGATGCCAGCTTTCCTAAATTCAGTGGCTGAGTCTGCTCTTACAGGTTAAGTTGCAGAGTTCTTGTAGATTATATGTGTTGCCTGTGTTCTTGTAGATTACACAATGCCTTGAAGAATAAGTTTTTTCTGATTAAATGCTATCCTATTTTCGGACCAGACATCTCACTTGACAGTGGTGCAGGATACTCTAATGCATTAACACAGTTCTGCTCCTATTGCTACATAGTAACACCGTTTTGCAGCATGTTTTGTTGAACAGACTGTAGGATGTGATACTTTCCTTGAGCCCTATACTTGGCTGCAGAACAAAATGGGATGCTTCTCCTGACATCTTTCTGGTAAGATCAGAAACTCAATCTATAGTCCAGAGGGGTTTTTTGTTTGGTTGGTTGGGTTTTTTTTCTTAACTGAGAACACTGAGGAATGAGCCAGACCAAGGAGATAGGAGTGACCTTTGGGATGATGAAGGGACCATGGTTGGTTGTACTAAAAGGGAAGGAGCTGATTCATGCAGGCCACTAAGCACAGTTGGACTCTGCAGTTCTCCCTAATTCTCCAGTTTGTAGACTAGCCAGTGCTGTCTGCCCTCATCTGTTATCACACAGCTCCTATAACGATTTACCACACCACCCATCTTTCTCAGCATGGCTTATCTACAAGAGTCATATCTATATGAGCACCAGTGTGGAAGCTTGAGCTGTTCCCACTCACCCCTTTAGCTGCACTGTCTGTGGCAGGGCTGGTGTTTTGCAAAGGCCTCAGCACTGCCTTTTCTGTGGCGGTGCTGCAGTCTCTGGGGTCACAGCTCTTGAGGATTAGTCACTGTCTTCAAGCTCACGCTAATATAAAAGAACCAAAGTAATGAATATGCTTCAAATGCATTTTATAAAAAAAAAGAGGGAGCCTCTCTGTTCTCTTACAGAAAGGCCCCTTAGGTCTGCTCATGCCATAGCTGGAGGAGTTTTCAGCCTTGTCTTTACCTACATCTTTACCCTTCCTCCTGGCTTCCCTGGGCAAAGCCATACCCTGCACTATGGTGAATGCTGCTGCAGGGGAAGACTAGGAGCTCTGCTGTGGGCACTGCAGTCAGCTGGCCCCAGGAATGGTGAAGGACAGTGGTCTGAGAGAGTGTGCCTTTTTTAATTTGGAAAAAAAAAAAAAAAAAAAAGAGCAATCCATTTTAGATATGGGAGAGAAAAACATTTGGAAAGCTTTTCACTTAACAAGGCTCTTCGGTGACATTTAGATGCATTTATACAAGTTAAAAAGGAATTTGGCACCTTCCCACCTCACTCAGCAGGCTTAGAAGAGAAAAAGCAAATAAAAAGACAAGATTACTTGATATGTTGCTTTGTTTTGTTCACAAGAAGTGTTGTGCCCATTGATGCTGGCTGAGTACTATTACAGCCCACAAAGGGCCTTGACAGAGGAGTCATATTCAGTCAGGTCCAGGGCTTGCTTTCTAATGAGGAAAGATAATTATCATGCCAATCTCTGATTACTTTTTACTAGGCACATTTAATCTGAGAGAAGATAGGAGCATCCTCTGCCTAATACAGACTTTAGAGCAGGGCCAGCAGGTGTAACAGAGTAATCACTCTGAAGGATGTGTTCATTATTTCCCAGAAAGAGGGGAAAAGTCTTTGTGTCACCATCTCTCTCTGTCTTCACTGCTCTAGAGTTCAACTTGTGCAGTTTGACCATGGTGGCTCCACTTCTCCAAGCATCTTTAGATTCCACCATAAATGCTCTTGACAAGCATTTATTACTGGGTTTGACAACTAAGTAGTCGCTCTCCCCCACAGCCTTTTTCTGTTTGAAAGAGAAAATCTGAGGTGTGTTTGAGGGGAACCTGATGATGTGAGTGTGCTCTGAGGCTTCTACTCCCTTGGCTGTAGAGCTGTGTGGGCATGGTTGTATGCCTGCATACATTTTTGTACATTATAAATGATCTCCATAGGTGTGCATGCTACCTATCTGGGTTTATATGCATGAATGTGCATGTGTCGTTTCTTTGAAAACACACAGGTGCCCATCCCAGAGGACCGTACAGATGAGCACATGGTCTGGGAAATGTTTACTTTTATATACCTGAGTGCATTCGTGTCTATAAATTTATGATTTCTGATTATATATGGGAACTCTAAGACTACAGGGCCATCTGTAACATTGAGAATTGTCTTGAAAATTCTCGTGTCTTTTTCTTAGTTGCAACACAAATTCACGGAGCTCCTGTTTTGCACACTTCTTCATAACACAGATTATTTCACTGATACTGCTTACCACTTGGTCCCACAGTCACACCAGAGGGGTTGCAACTGGGTTGGGATTAAGTGGCTCTGGATAGCACTGCATAAACTGATTTTGCCTCAGGGAAAAAGTCAAACAGAACCAGATTGTGAAATACAGCAACTTTAGGAAATCATGTCTTCCATTTAGGGCAAGGTATTGGGATTCTCAAGCAACTTGGTCAGATATAAAAGCTTGGAAACAGCTCCAACTAATGCTTAAAGTGTAATTTCAGTAGGATTTAATTTATTTTGTCTTTTACTTTACAGTCAGTTCCTTTATAACATCTCAGTGTTTTCTGTTTCCAATATGCCATAGGTTTCTGCAGTGGAGGTGCACACTGAACATGAAGACAACTGGTGGGACAGTTGCGCTTTAGATGCTGGGGAAGTGGGTTCTGCATGTTAGCTGGATTACTCCAAGATCAGTAATGGAGAAGTTGGCAGGATTCGCTTGCTGACTTTAGCTGTCAGCAGTGACAACTCATTGCAGCCAATGGAAGGGTGCAGACCTCACAAGCCTGCAGTTTTATGATACCTGCAGCTTATCACTGCATTGGTTTATATATGGTTCAAGATCTTGTCCTTGTATACTACTAGATCAAGACCAGTATATCTTGATCCCATAGTCCACTGAATAGGCAATTTTTCTTGCACTGTAGCAAGGTCCAGCAATAGGGAAGAGGAACACCCTGATCTCTTTTGATTCATTCACACTATCCCCTGCAACACAAATTTCTCTAAACATGGGATGAGGCACTTAAGTTGCACTATTGGCGCTGAGGGGAGAAAGCTGTGAGTAAATCTTATTGATCCACATCCCAGTGTCCAGCTGCTGAAACAACTGTTAAAACAGGTGTGTCTAATTTTAGCTTTTGAAACAGCTGGGCAAAGCATTGGCCATGTTTCAGTATCTTTTGCTTAAAGCAAAGGCAGGTGGTATTCTCTGAACATGCTGCTATTGAATTAGAGAGACCTATTAATATTGGTGACTCAACTTAACTTAATTCTCTCAACCTGCTAACAAGAGCACTTTGGAAAGGATTGGAGAAGAATGACAGGGTACCTTGAATAAACCAAAAGGGAAAGCGATTGCAGTGTGTGTGTTTTAGCAACAGCAATTTAATCAGTTTAGGTGCATTTGTGCTACCCGTCACTTTGCTGGCTGTTTGTATTTCTTTTGCCTGGGTGACTTGAGGCATGTATCTCCTAGCTGTATTTTTTTAAATGAAGGCATACTTCACTGAAGTAAAGATTACACATGCACATGAATAGATAGATATGTGCAAGAGAGCATTAAAAAAGCCAACAACAGCCCTGCTCTGAGTGATTTTGGTTTTTGTTGCAAAATCAAGCATCCAAAATTGAGGCATGCTGGATGTAAATGTAACATCTTCCCCCTTCTGCATTCCTTTTGGTCTTTAATTACAGGATCATGTTATTGTGGGCTCCTGAGTTGTTTGTGAGGCAGAAAAAATCATTAAATGAAACATGTTTGTATAGTTAGAAAATTCTGTAGTCTGTGAAACCCCTGTTTTAGTTGCTACAAAAATTAAGATGTCTGTTGAATAATGAAGAGGAAGGAGGGGGTCTAGTAATTAAAGAACTTGAATGCCAGCATGGGTACCCAGGTTGTGTTCCTATCGCTGCAACAGGGTTCTAGAGTGATACATTCTTCTTATGTTATAGAAGTGAGTGTTGGACAGTGAAAGTAATGGATTATCAGTGTATACTTTTATATTGGTCTCTGTCTCCCCAAGAACAACGGCTTTGAAAGCTGATCACTATATGTGGTGGACTGTGAATCTCCCCCCAAAACCTGTTAGAAAGAAGTAGAGGGGGTAAAGAGAAGATATTTTAAAAATGAGGTATTTTGTTCACGTTCTTTAGCAGCATCTGATCATGCTAAGGAGGGTATAAGTAGCATCTAGCTCCTCCAGATGTCAGCTATTTAGAGAGACACACACCAGAAGTTCTGTGGACAACAAATGACTGAATCCCACACAGGATGCTCTTCTTGGCAAAAGAAGAAATGGGAGTGAGTGGGTGAGCCTGTGTGTGTTCCTATGCAGGATGGGATGGGAAATTACAAAATGGGAGCTAGAGAGGGAGAAAAATGAAGATGGATGGAGGTAAAAATACCTGCTAAATGCCAGCTGTCCTACTTGGAAGGTGTGGGATTGTGTTGCATGGAGTAGTCTCAGTTCTTTGTCTAGTCTGATTTTAACCCTATAAATGTTTTTTACTATGACTTATGTACCCAAAGCTACAATAAGCTCTGTATAAACATCTGGATATGTATTATTTTCAGCCTGTAACTAGTGACCTAAGAAAACCTGATAATGAGAGCGATTTGTTGCAATACAGCTTGCTGGGAAAAAGCAAAACAAAATTATTAGACTGTCCTCTGTTGAAAGCAGAAGCTTTTTAGGGACGTATTTCTTTAGATGAAAATTTTGTTAATAAGTTCTTTAAAGCTCAGCAGTATTTCTGGGGATGGATCAAAGAGTCTCACAGAACCCACAAATAGCTAGATGGTTTGGGGGCTCCCCTCAGATGCCACCTATTTCCCCAACAGAAGTTCGTAACATGCTGTCATACTAGTTTTGAAATTTACTTTTGTGTAATATTTTCCTGCTACCTCCAACTGCATTAGATAATTTATTTCTCTTTCCCATGCAATTTCTGTTCAGTGTTTGGCTCTGACACTGAAATGATGTTTGCGGGTGGGGAAGAGAGGCAGTCTCCCTGCCTTTGTGTTCTAGCCAGTCTAGGTCCTGTTGCCAGCACTAGATCATCTCCCATTTCCAGTGGAGAGTAATGCTTGATCACAGTGGCACGGAATTACTCACCTTTGAAGGTTTCCTTCTGGTGCTGCTATTTCTGTTGTCCTTTAACTAAAACATGCTTCATTACCATATATAAGTAGTACAGATCTAAAACACTGTCTCTCATACCATAGTCTTTGGCTCTGGTACTCTTTTTACAAAGGTTTCTTTCAATACAGCCGGTAGCGAGAAACTGATATCCTGCAACTTCAACTGTCACACTGCTTGAGGCCATACTGTACTGGTGTGGAAATATAGTGTTATTTTATTCTGGTTTACTAAGGAAATTACGCTTCTGTAATCACCCTGTCTGGCCATCGCCCTTTTGGTTGCCTGGCCAGCAACTACCACATTTGACAGGAGCATTGAAGCCCGACAGATGCTGAATTCCTACAGAACTTGTTCCTCATCCCTGCTGAGGCATAAGGGCTGGTCTACCAGCTGGTAGGCTTGCAGCTCTGAACCTGCCACAACACAGGCTGCCTTTTCCTTGGCCAAAGCAAGACATGAGGAGGGAAAGAAATGAAAGGTGTTACAGGGGGGTAAGGAAATATGACAAAAAACTGAGCGCATCAGAGGAGGGAGTGTGAGAGAATGCAGGGGGAACTGAGGGTGATGTGGTGACGTTATTATGGTGAATATGGCGGGGGTGACAAAGGGGAAACATGAAGCCTCATTTCCTACTCATTTATTTCTGTAATTCTGCTGCTTGTAGAAGGATGTTTTCAGGTAGCCAAGAATATCAGATGCCCTCTTTTTATCTGCCTGCTGCTACATTTCTGAGTATTACATCTAGTGTAGGGCTGGCAGTGGGTAAGAAGCATCTCAGTGCAAGAAAAGGTGTTATACAGAATACCTGTATATCTTTATTCTGTTGATCACATAATTCTTTTGGTCTCTTTTGGGGATTTTTGGTAGCTTGGGCTATCACAGAATAGCTACCTTCTGATTTCTGTGCAGGAGGAGTTCAGAATGCAGAGATGAAAATAGCAACAAAATGATTCAGAGTTAGTCATCCTGAAGACCACTTGGATTTCTTTCATCCTCACAGTACCCACCATAATTCTGCCAGTACCCTGGAGGAGTCAATGACAGACCGTGTGTTGCCATCCCAAGTGCTCACTTTTCGTGACTGATAAACAGGGGAGGGGGGGTGAAACGTGGTATGTAGTATGTAGTTAAAACTATGCAGACCTAATTATAACTTAAGGGGTGACTTAAGAGATGAACTAGTCCAGGGTGCAGATGGCTTTTGTATGACCAACCAGAAGTTCAGAAGGAAGAAAAAAAAAAAAAAAAAAGTGTGATTCTTCAAGTGAACTCCCTCTACGGGTTAAGCAGGCATTTCCCTGTTTTCCCCTTTTCTGGTGTCTTCTGTAGTTGTCCCTGGCTGATAGTCTGAGGAAGAGATAAAGAGACTACAGAGGAGAGAGAGAAAAGCAGAAATATGTGTGTGTGCATGTGTGCATGCACATGTGTTTGTATGCATCTGACTACTTTAAACATAATCCCTGCATCCCTATCACTAGCTTTTCCCTTGGCACTTTACAATGAGTGGCTGGAGTTTTTTGTTTGTCCTGTCCAATAAATAGCACATCTGTGTTGGGAGCAGTTTACGCCTTATCTGTTGTATATGGCCTATCAGTGAGGGAGTCAGTTGCTCCTTCCTCTTCTTTGTTTCCACTGCCTGATTTTCAGGGCTGCCTGGTGCTTAAAGCCCAGGTACTCCTATGTCCACACTTGCTCTGGAGTTAGTGTTTGCAGCTCCACTGGGGTTTTATTGCTGCTGGGTGCCTCCCCCTACATAAATTCCCTCCCATTTTGCTCAGAGGCGAGGATGCTGGGTAAAGGGAAGCGTTCAGTTTGAAGAAGCAGGCTTTTGCATCCATGTGACTAGCACAAACACTCTTTGAATGGCGGGCAGGATGGAGTATTTGACAAGACAAGGAAGCTGCTGGTGCCTCAGAAGGCGGGTGGAGTGGAGTTTGAGACAATCATAGGAGAGTGAGGTGCTTCACAAGGAGAGAGATGTTTTTAAAGCAGTTCATGCTCCTTACATTTATTCTCGCTATTGTGCTTTTGTTGAATTTCTCTGCTGGAGACCAAGTGTCCCAGTAAGTCCTCTGATCAGTTGCCACAAATTAACCTGGTGTGTCTTTTGCTTCCATCTGTGTGATTTTTTTTGTGTGGGTGTGTTGCATGCCCTGAAGCCAGGGCCTGCCCTCAGTAATATTAAATACATCAGCAGCATACAGGTAGTTGATGCTGTACTACTACCCATCCCAGTGTAACGCTACAGCAACCTAAGCTGCATTTTCTGAAAGCTGCAAAACCTTTTAAAAATCTCAGTAAAAAAGGCCTAGGAACCCATGGACCAGGGCTCAGCCATATTTTCCATGTTATAGAATATAAAAGTGGAAGTAGCTAGGAGGGTGCTAATATGAGCCCTTCTTCTATGCAAGAGGGACAAACATCTTATGAGTAATGTAAACAGGAGTATCATCAATGAGATATATGAAATAATTGTTCTTCTGCATGCAGTGCTCATGAGACTTCATCTGATGGACTGCATACAGTCTGGGGCACTGCACTTAAAGAAAAATATAGATATTTGGAAAAAGTCTCTAGGAAACCAGCAATAATAAGCACGATCTAAAACCCATGAGTCTCAAAGGAACAATAAAGCAAATGTCCTTGTCTAGGGAGGAGGGACATAGCAGAAGCCTTCAAATATGTAAATGAAATCTGTAAAGAGGAAGGAAATAAGCTTTATTCTATGATAGGGCAAGAAATAACAGATCACAATATTGCAACTGAAAATGTGTGTTTGTGTGTGTATAGGTATGTTAAGGAACTACAGATTGCTAGGAAGGGAATGTTTAGAAGACTTGTAAATCAGGCCAGTTTTAAACTTTAGAACAAAACTTTACTGAACTATTTAATTAGCAACACACTATGCTATGGTTAATTCTCAAACATTATCATTAATTATTACTTTATATACAAAAGTGTTAGTCTTTAACATTTATGCCCTACATTCATTAACTGTGACTGTACAGTACCATAGAGCTGATTCTCTATAGTTAGCACTGACAGCTGGTGTCCTTGATGGTCTTAGCTGCAGCAGGAGAAGGGGTGAGAAGAAGAAAAGGATGAGAAAATTTGGAAGTGATGCTGGCTGCTTGTCTTCCGTATCCAATTTCCCTTTTCATACCTGATGTTTTAATGCTGCTTTCACTGTCCCAAAAGTGAGATCTTCAGCTGCTAGCAGTACTGCTTCTCTTGTTCTTTTTTTCCCCAGACATGCTTCTTGTGTATTCAGCAGGATTCCCTGCCCATTTGCATCCCTTATGCTTATCTTGTCCTTTGTTGCAACTTTTTGTAACTTGGATGCCTCCTATGAGCAACTAGCCACATCTGTATGCCGTTTGGTGGTCATGTTGCTCACATACTTAGTGAAATGCTTATATATGCCATCACAGTGTTGCAATATATTATATACTGCTATTAGTTACAATATTTTAGTACGTTTATATATGGGCACAAGGAAAGCCAACACTAATTATAATGCATTTGTAACTTATAGGTGTCACAAGCCACTTGTTTGACTATAGCAGATTGGTGAAAAGGAAAAAAAATAAATTCTGTCAATAAAGTTGAGCAGTGGTATATATTGCTTCCAGAAGCACTGATTCTTCATCATTGCAAGTTAGACAACATCACCAAGAATGTTGTAGGTAAAGTTTATCCTGTCTTGGCGCAGAGAGATGGACTAGATAGCCTCTTGAAATTCCTGGCTGTCTTGTCTATTATGAACCTAATTATTTGGATGGAAAAAAATGATTTCTACTGTAGTTGAGAGCAACTGGACTGTATACCATGGACCACCCTGTGCAGGTTGTGTAGCACTGGCACCACATGTAAAAATGACTATTTTCTTTGGATGAGGAGAAGGACATCTAATGATCTTATTGTTTGTTATGCCTTAGCCAGTAAGTTGGTTTGCCACAGGGCATGCAGCATGGGCTCTTCCAGGGTTAAAAGCAGAAGAATTGTTTCCCACAGTGTCTTCTTTTGTCCTTCCAATTTTTCAGCTTTGGCTATTCGACCTTCTTTTTCTCTTCATCTTCTGCACACTGACAAGGTGTACATCTTAGGAAATTACACCTACCAGCAGCTCCCACATGAGCAGGCTTGGCTGCAGGAGACATTTCACTCTTTGGCTGGCTGGCAGTGAGACACTTTGTGTCATTGAAAGATTTTCCCCCTACGTCTTTCTTTGCTTTTCTTTTAATTCTTTTTTTGTTGGTCAGGAGACTACAGCGAACACCAGTCACCTGGCAGTGATTGCTACAAGATGAACAGGTGACTACAGGCAAAAGCCAGGCAAGATGATAGGTGGAAGAGAGAAAAGAAGCAGATGGGAGCCTGTGCACAGTGTCTTATTAGAGAGCTCACTTTTCATTAGCACAGGAGGCAGTTTAAAGGAGCAAAGGCAATAGTTTTTCCAGCTTTTCCCTTCTGTGTCAGACAAGATTTCTTTGAGTGCAAAAGGAAAATAGAAGTCTACTTTCTGCTTTCAGGGGTAAAAATTAAAATAGTTCTCTATTTATCACAGCAGATATTTTAACTCCATCTATTCCCTACCTCTTTCTACTTCACCCTTTCAGGTACTATTTAAGTTTTAGAAATCAGAGCTCTTCAAAAATAATTTCCCAGGTCTTTTATTCCACACTAAGAATTCATGACATAGATGTTAGTTCTGCAGTGCTAATATTTAGCACTAGTGTGTAAGGTGCTGGACTGGCAGACCTCGGAGATCTAGATCTACAGAACAGATACAGCCAAGATGACAGTAGGTCACACGTCCTCCTGTGTGATCTGCTGCTGTGTCTTACCTCTCGCTTCTGTGAGAGTCACTAAAGGCAAAGGATGGCAGCAGTGTGTTATCCCAGGCAAGGCTCACACCTAGGCTGGGAACAGGCTGTTCGCCTTCACCTTAGACTTGCCCACATTGATTCCAACCATAGGGAGAGCAAGGTACACATATTTTTGTTTCCATAAACATAGTAGCTACTTGCATCCATAGTATCAGTTGCTAGGAGTTATGCTAAAGATGAATTTGGCTCAACATAAAAGCAGGCTAATCTCAGAGTTGGTTAGACAGTCATCTACCTATAAGAGGGGGACGTTATGAATGCTGGAAGGTCACTACCATTTTATTTTGGTATCCTTAGTGAAACATAGGTAGTAGAGGTATTGAATTGTGAATTCTGTGACAGAAATGTCAGAAAATTAAACCGTTGGGCTCCTTTCCTTCATTGCTGATTCAATAACTCTAAGGTCAAGCAGTGGGCAACCCTTGTTTCTTCAAACTTGGCCAGTCTTCTGGTTTCTGTAATCTTTCTGAATCTGAACAAACCTTTGATAAAAAGTCACATTGCCTGAAAGGATACAAGGAGAAGCAGGTTCTGTTTCTCTGCCTGACAAGATTTGAGCAGCTGCCATTGAGCCCAGCTTCTGCTGAGAGTAAAAGGGATAGATGCAGTTCCAGCCTTCCTGGAGGAAAGAGCTCTGCAGCTGCACAGGATCAGTTTTCTCTTGTGAGATGAGAGTTTGCCTGTCAGCAATGTGCTGACAGACAGACTAGAGCCTGCTTAGCCCACTTTGATAAAGCACCCCAGGGGCAGGGATTAAAGGGTTTGTGAGACAAAAGGGGAGATGGTGGGTACTTGAATAACAGGAGCTCCTCATGATGGTTGAAGTAAACCAAACCTAGGCATCCTTCATTTAACAGGAAGCACATTCATAATTACTGATCTGGTAGAGGGGCCAAAGCATGAGAAGGATCTTGTCCTAATTTCTGAAGCAGCTTTAGGGAGCGAGGATGCTTGCTGGTGTCCTGTGCAGGTAGGCAGGGGTATCTCTGCAGCACATTCAGTGAAGACTGAAAGGAGACTTATAAGTTCAGGGCTAAAAGCAGTTGCACTAGTTGCTCCTGTGTGAAGGCCCTATTGCCAGTATCTAAGCTTTTCCATTCTCTTAGGTTCACAGACTAGCAGACTTAAGCCAAAAAAGGTACTGTTTGCTCACAAAGCTGGTCCAACATGTGTTGGCTCATGCCTTCCCAGCAAGTCTGTAAGCTCTCCAGGGAAGGGACTTTCTACTTCTGTGAGTTTATGTAGTGCTGAGTACACTGGATTGTCCTTTATACATTATCTAGTAAGCAGGGCCAATTCTAACACGTTATTGTCAGTTTGCATTAGCAAATTCTGACACTGCCTCTTTCCCAATTATCATTGATTAAAGCTTATCAAAATGAGATATATTACTGTATTTATGTGTGTCCCCCCACAATTGTTCTTGCTTGTTTCCATGATCATAGGACTGTAGGTGTGAAATTTCAGAAAATAAGTCTGAACTTTGCAAGGTTTCTGGCCCTTAAATTGGGCTCTTGATAGAACTGAATTTGTGTCCCTCATCTTCTGTCAAAGCTCCCAGTGGTTACTGTTGCTTTTGGGTAACTTACTGCTAGCCCAGGCTAACTGGTTGTAATCAGCTTGCATTTCTCTTCTCATAAATGAACATCAAGGGCCAGATCTCCCTTCACTGATGTCAGTCCACTGGCTGTGTTGATTTTACCCACGCTGACATCAATGAGAATAAAACTAGTCTCCAAAGCTTCTGTATTTGTTGCTTGTGGCAAACTGTGGTCCCTTGGAGCTGAGCTGAAAAGAGAATTAGACCTGCCCTATGTCACTGGTAATGTTCTAGGCATATGTCTCAGCTTTTGTAGGTAACTGGACTTACACCAGCCCTGATAATAGATTGCTCTGTTTTTCAAAGGTACAGAATAAAACAGAACTACAGAGACTGCAGCAAGTTAGTTATACACGTAGAAAGTACTGCATAGCAGCAGCTGTGTGTGTGGTCTTTCAGCCCTGTCCTGGAGCAACCCTTCCCTTTCCCTCTGGATGAGCAGACACTGATAGTTCTTTGGTGCTGTTGGGTCTTAACTGCCTCTCGAGGCTGCCTGCAGAGAGGCAGTGATGACAAGGACAGTGGGGCAGCAGGGACTAGTCTCAGAGCAGTTAATTCTGCCGGCAGTGCTGAGGAACTTACCAGCTTTTTGGTCACTGCTGTCCTCAGCAGTATTTGAAGTAGCTTGCTAAAGCCTATATGCTAGTCCTGAGCTCTCTACAGCATGCAATCCACTCTGTTTTCTTTTATTTTATTTAAGACTCTATTTTAAGATCATAAGTGGAACCTGTTCTCACCTTCCTTCTTGTTCTTGGAAAAGTACATTTTAAAAAAAAAAAAAAGAATGGGACTGGTTTGAACCTTGAGAGAAACAGTTCAGTGTGAGAAAAGCTTTGGGTGACAGACTGTTCTAGCTGCCCTTATTCTCTTAGCCTTATTATGTAGCAATGCACTGGCTAATGCTGTACCTTGTTAGCCTCTACTGGGTGGAGCCAGAGCTGTCCTCCCTCTGGAAGTCACCCTGTATTGCTAAAAGCTAATGGAGACTCCCCTTTGGATCCAGTTTGAGAGATCTGTGATTTCAGAGCAGAGACAACTTTTTCAGTTCCGAGTGCAGCAAAGTAATTAACAGCTAAGGTTTAACAGGAAATATAGAGAGTTGTACTTGCTGACACAAATAAGGTAGAGTACAAACTTTTCCTGGGCTTGAAGCCAGCTGGCTCTCTTTCTGGGATTCTAAAACTCAGAAACAATTGCTTTATTATTTCTCATTTCTGCAGAATATAGCATCCCTCTGCTCTTTTAGTGAAAGAAACAGCTATGAAGAAATAAGACTACTTTTCTCATACCTGTAGGGAGCAACTTCTGATGGGAACCATTATCCTTTAAGGCACCCATCTCAGTTCTGAAGATGCAAAGACATTTAGAAAGACTGTATGTTTACCTAGATGAACTAAACTAATAGGAAAATAACAATGCCTCTTTTGGAGTAAATCTGGTGGGAATGTTGTTGAAACTTCACTTCTGACTATAAACTTCCCCTTGCCACCCAAGAGGGGAAACTGCAATTGAAATCTGCCCTCGATCTGCAGTGGTGCTGCTAAATAAATGAGTCACCTGTGAATTACAGGGCAGTAAATACATCCACCGACACCTAATAAAGCAAGGCAGAGTGAAGTTCCAGTACTTTACGGTGTCACCAGAACCCTATGATGTTATTTATAGCCGACTTCCCAGTTTTCCCTTTATTTATTTATTTTTATTTTTATGTTGTGCCTCTACAGTTTGGCTTTCTTTGCCCTTCTCCTTTTTGCCTGAGGCAGCTTACCCAATGGTTTGCGGTGAAGGAAGTTTGGTAGGCAGAACTTACACAGGACGAATCCCCAGCACAGGGACAACACGCAGTAGCTCTCTGTTTCTCTTGTTCAGGTACTACCAGGCATTTTCTGTCTCTGGCCAGGGCAGTTTGAAGTGATGCTCATCTCTTTTGTACATCCCCTGCGCCTAAGCTGGTACCTCTGTATGTGGGGAAGGGTGAGTGGCAGATCGAGTGAGGAAAGGATCCGTGATTTGTTTTGGAGCTTGGTAATTTATTGTCCATTGAGGGCTCTGCCTCCTGCAGCAGCCCAAGATGTGGTCAGCATGAACAGCAGCTCAAGTACAGAGAAGAGGAGAGGATGTGGTCTGTTGAACTATTAAAGGGGAATTAAGAGCCCAAGGATGCTACCAGAGTTTAGTCAACAAAGTCCCTCTTGTGTTTTTTTCTCTTTCAGCAACAGGGCAAATATAGTTGCAGGAAAGTGGCAAGGAGTGTACCCATGCAGTTCCCCTGCCTTTCCCTCTAGAATTGTGCTTCCTAAACCACATCCATTTTCCATGCAAATGAATGAGTTTTCCACCCCTGCCTTCTGGAGAAGCAGCATTGAGTCCTCAGTGTTTAGATCTGGAATCCCTTTTTAAGTGATTGATCCTGTAAAGTGTGCTATGTTCTGTCCTTTTTGTAATGCTGTAGCCAGAGAAAAAGAAAGTAAAATGACAGGAGGCAGATCTTTCTTGCATTGCTGGTAACTAGCAGGATCTGAAATTTATTCAGAACAGATTTCCTGTATTTTACAAATAAGCTATTCAGTGATGTGTAGTTAATACACATCCTTCCCCCATTTCATCTAAATCAAGCCCCCTACAGTTTAACTACACCATAAATATTTCAGAGTATTTTGTCTGTGTATTGGGTGAAAGTCAGGACTTGGATGCCAGGGGATTCAAGGTGGATGCCAGCAGCATCCTCGTGGGTCGGCAGCCTTTCAAGAGTGATATGCCAGGTTATATTCCCCCTCTTCTTCCAAGTACAGTTAGAAGCCAGGGCAGGCTTCCTTTCAAAGATAGGATTCTTCTGGGTATCCCACCACATATACAGCAGCAAGTCCAGTTTCCTCAACAAAACTCAGGGACAGGAACAGTTGTCTTGCACAGATAAAACTGCTCTGTGCCCTGTGCATGGCACTGCAAATCTGCCAGCCAGCAGGCACCTGCACCACAGGTTACTCACCCCTGTCTCCAGCTGTGTGCCCCGTTGTGAGGAAGGCTGATACTAAGGCTAAAAAATGGCGACCAAATCAGTCAAACATTTATACTAACAGCATGTACTGTGTAGGATCAAGAATCTCGGTGTCTGTTCTGTTCAGTTCCCATGTCTATCTGTGACTTACTGGCTCAAAATCTCTGAGCCTTCTGTTTCCTTATCTGCAGAATGGCAAAGTAATACCTAAAGCTGTTGAATGGCTTCATTAATAAAAGATTTTAAAGCACTGAGATTCTCAGGTGGCATATGTTGGATAAATTTGAAAGCAGCATTCTTGCTTTCCAGCTTTACCATCCATAACCATTGATTAAACCCAGCAAAACACTGAGGTATTTCTGACTGCTCTGGCTGCTGATTTAGATCACTTAAACTATAAGTTACTAGAAAACAAATTACAAGGATGTCAGGCTCAGCTAGAAGTGGTAGGTGTGCAACTCGGGCTGATCATTACAAGTTACTGACGTGTTGTACCAAATTGAGATCAATGACCAAAAACATTGCATCTCTGCATTAGGGAAATACTTAAGCAGGTTTCCGAGGCGTGTGTGTTCACACCTACAAACATGGATCTAGAGGGGAGAACGAGGAAGCTTACAGTCATAAACAATTTATTCCGGTTTGAATGAATAAACGAAGGAGAGGGAGGCAGTGCAGTGCAAGGTGAGTCCTGGGGCTCCTGGCTCCTGTTCGACTCCCTGAGTGATCTTGCATATGTCACTTCATATTTGGTGCCTGGCTTCCCCAGTGTGGCCGGGGCTTTTTGCCATGCAAATTGATAGGCGATTACTAGATAACGCTACCGCATTTATTTATTAATTTCTGGGCTGAAAACTCTGGCTCCAGTCTTCACTCTCCAAAAAGTAAGTGCAAATATATGTTTGGACTCAGCCTATTGTTGCAGGAGCATTAAAACCAAACGAAACCAACTAGAAAAGCGGTGTGGAAGTTTAATGAGCGCAGTCATTCCTGGTTCTCACTTTGCTCCTGTGCAGCTGCGGCCACAGGACGAGCACTAGGACGGGGCGGCGCGGCGGGACGGCGTTAGGCGCGTCCCTGTGGCATCGCAGAGGGCCGAGTACGGGCTGCGCTCCCGCTCCCTCTCCCAGCCGCACGCGTCCCGCCCGGCTCCTGTCCCCGCGGCTCCTCCGGCTCCGCGCCCGAGGAGGGCCGCCCCTGCACGGCAGAGCGGGACGGCGCCGTGCGAGGAGGTACCCGTGGGAAGCGGGCACGTCCCGTCCCCGCATGGACGGTGCGGGCGCGTTTCCCCAGGGGCTGCTCGGGGCTGGCGGCCGCCAAGCCTGGCCCCTGCCCGTGGGGCGCGGGCGGACGCCGGGCTCTGGTTCCCCGGGGCGGCGGGAGGCGCTCCTCTCCGCTGGGGCAGCGCTGAGAACTCCTTTGCGGACAGTTTGGGGGTCCGGGGTGTTGCCCGCTGCTGACAGCAGCGCCGCCGCCCGCAGGACCTCGCCGCGGGGACGGCACCCGGACCGGGCCCCGCGTGCGTGTAAGGCACCGGCGCATGAATGACGGGGGCGGTGCCGCCCTCTGGCCCCGCCTCCCCGCGGAGCCAGCCAGTCCCTCTGCGGAGAGCTGCCGCCGCCCTCATTGGCTCGTCGGGGCCGGGACATTTGCATGCGGCTCGCCCATTCGTGGAGCCGCTTCCCCGGCCGCCCCGGCTGCGCCTCACCTGCGCCGCCGAGTTGCCCGCACTTGGCGCGCCTGCCGCCAGCATCCCGCCCCCGGCTCCGCTCGCTCCGCTCCGCGCCCCGCCCCGCCGCTCCGCCGGACCCGCGCCGCCCGGCCCTCCGGCCTCTCCTCCGCGCTCGCCTGCCTGCCTGCCTGCCTGGGAAGACCTGGCGTTGCCCTCCCCGGCTGCGCAGGGTTAATCGGCTTGAGCCCTCGGTCGCCCGGATCCGGTGGAAGGAGGATAACAATCCAGATCTCTGTGTGTGTGTGTGCGCGTGTGCGTGTGCCTAGCAGTTCTGCATTGCAACACTTGCTAGTGGAGAAGCAACAGAACCCCCCTGGAATTGGGATAAAAAAAATCAAAAATTTACCTGGGCTCTCTGGCTTATTTCTTCTTTTTGTGTTTTCAATAATCCCTCTCAGCAAAGTGAGAGACAGGGATCGCAGGCAGGGAAAAGTCCTCAAGGACCCCGTGATCCTGGAGGAACCTGACGAGTGCAAGCTCCAGGACCCTCGCGCTGACATGTGCGGCTTTCCTGCGCTCTCCTGGAGGCTCGGTACGGTCGCGGGGTTCCTGGCAAAGTAGATCCAGCCCTGGGAAACGGCGCGTCTTATTCTTCTGTGTGTGGTTCCTCACCTTCCCCCTTCCCTCCCCTCCTAGCACTCGCTCTCTCTCACAGACACACACTGTCTCGTTGCATCTTGAACACACACGCACACCCTAGAGCCTCGGAAGCGACTCTCCTTTCTGCTAGCATGGGTCCCCTGGCATCATGAACCTTATCCTCTCTCCCTGGCTGGAATTCAGACTGCCCGTCTGTAGGTGTCCTGTGCCTTGACCATGCACCTGAGAATAGACCCCAGCATTTGCCCGGGACGCCGCCCCGCCTGGACCCTGTGGATGTGCTCCCTCTTTTGGGGATGTATCGTCAGCTCTGTGTGGAGTTCCTCTAACGTGGCTTCTTCTGCCTCCTCTTCCTCGTCTGTATCTCAGGCTCAGTATGAGCATCACTTCCACGGCAGCAAGCACCACTCTGTGCCTATCTCTATCTACCGCTCCCCTGTCTCCCTCCGAGGAGGACACGGTGGGTTCCCACTCTTGTTTCTTTCTAACCTTTTTGCAGAACAGCTGGAGCAGCAGAGGGGGAACGGGGATGATGGCTGTGACGCCGGGGGAGGGGGGTCCTCCCAGCCCCTCGTATTTCTGCCGTTAGCTCCCCTTTCCCTCCTTTCCTCCCCTGCCCCCGCCCCGAGCAGAGCCCGGGGCTGAGGACGGGCTGCTTCCACCGCCGGCTTCCCGGGCCGGCGTGGTCCAGCAGGGCGGAGGGTGGGGGCTGACGGGGCCGCGGCGGGCTCGGGCCGCTCCACGCCAGGCGGCAGCGCCGAACACCTCGGGGCAGACGGCGGGACACCCGCTCCCATCCCGCTGGGGCTGGACGGCCTTCGAGAGGGGATCACTAACTCCCGGGCGGAGTGGTAGCGGCTGGCATACGTGGTCCTTGCAGCCCCGCGTCTTCCCTGCCGGCCACCCTGGTCTTGCCGGGTGCCCCGCTGCGGGAGGGCCGCTCGGGGGAGGCGCCCGCCGCGGCTTCTCCCCTGCCCTGCCTGCCCGCCTGCCTGCTCGCTTGCTCGCAGCCTTCTTTGGCGAAGTTGTCGGGTGGCTCAGGGCGTACAAAGGAAGAGGCGAGGTCTCCTTGCCCCTGCTCCCGGCTCCCTGCTTGGTGCCTGGCGGTGGCTTCCCGGGAAACCCAGGGGCAGGAGATAATAGGGAGTGAGTTTCCACTCTGGCAGCAAGGGAGAAGGACAAGAGGGGTGTCCGAGGGACGCCGGGGCGGGGGGGTGGGTGGGGGGGTGGGGAGGAACGGCCGGCCGGCATCCTGCCCCTGAAATGCTGAGCAATGCTTGGCAGCTGGACCAGCACTGCCTCTTGCCCAGCTCTCCTGAGTCTGCCCACCTTGAGAGGAGTTGGCCCAGGCCTGGCTGAAGCGGGGGCTCCCCTTCATCTCTACCTTCCCTTCTCCTCTCTCCTGGGTCCCTTGGCTTCTGCCTTCAGCACATCAGCTGGGAGAGGCAGGCAGGCCAGAGCCTGGCCCTTTCCCTGCAGGGCTGCAGGTCAGGGTCAGGTCTGGCCAAGGTGTGAATCCTACAGCAGCTCTGCTCTGCCACCTTTTAGGTAAAAGTGGTGATATACTGGAAAGGCAACTAAAGTCTCTACTTTTGTACCCAGCTCTGTCCTTCTCCTCCCAGCTTGCTTTTCCTTTAGCTATTCCTGTTGGAAACCCTTTGGGGCAGCGACTGGCTGATCCCTCATATCCCTCGCTTTAGCATAATAGGGACTCTCTCACATGGTCCTTGAGTATTGCCGTAAATAACAGGGCTCCTGCTGCTAATGACCAATAGCCCATAACTGAGTTTTGCATGGGTGGTGCTTAACAGACAGTCTTGATGTCTGGCATGGCACTGGTTCCCTTCCTGTGTGGGGCCTGAATGTGTTTCTCTTGCTTTTTGGGGTGGATGTGAACTTTGGGGTAGAAGTGGGAGATTGACAGGCTGAGAGGATGCTGCCACTTGTGTCTGCAGAACTGGCTGTGCACCTCCAGCTCAACCCATTTCGCCCAGTGCCATTTCAGTCCCAAATCCTCACCTCTGCAGCGCAGTGCTGTTCTGCAGCGCCCTGGGCTTCCCCCTCCCACACTGCCAGAGCACCGGTAGCCTGCCCTGCAGTGCTCCCAGCCACCTTCTTCCCATACCCTCCAACAGATATGTCAAGCACCTCCTGCTAGTGCAGCCCTGCTCTGTCGGTGCTCAGTTGTGACCCACAGCATCTGCCTCCTGGCTTTGTTCCTGAGCCCATTCCTTCTCCAATGTGCCTCGGCTCAGACCTGCAATACTGAGCTCCTTCTACAACTCTGCCAGTGCACCTAAAGCCTTAACTGGAGATCTGTTCATCGCTGTGCCATTTGAACTCTTGAGACTGCTCTGCTGGTCATCCAAGCGCTTATCCAGGTTTCAATACCCCTGTAAACCTGACACAGCCCTGCCAGCACATCCTCCTAGCACCTGCTGCAGTCATGCCATGCGGCATTTCAACCAACTGTCCAGGGGTCTCCTTCCCTTCCTCTCTCCTTCCAAGAGGTCCTCTCCCTCATTTCTGACACTGGTGCTTCTTCTTCTGGTCCTGCATAGATGTCCTTCTGTAGCTGAGTGCTCCTATGATGGAAGGGGATAGCAAAGTCTGGCTCATAGGTCACTTGTGAGGAAAGGAAAGAAGGATGTTGCAAAACATGGTAGTGGTTAGCCTTGATGTAAAAGGCAGGCAGGAGTCTGCGGGAGAGTCCACAGTCTGTTTCCTGGTGAAGAAATGATAGTTCTTTTCTCCTCAGTGACTTTTCCATCTGCCCTGAAAGCCCAGTAAAATCTCATTTAAGAGCCCTAAGCAAAAGCTGTTACCAACTTCAATGAGAGACAGGTATTTTTTGTGTGTCCTCATTGCAGTAAGGAATCAAGGGAAATGGAGAGCTCGGGGAGCTCAGGCTGGTACGTAAGCCAGCCTGAGATTTTTTTTCCCTTTCCTAATCACGCCATGTAGCAAAGCTGGCATGGAAACCCCCTTTGGCCATGAGTAAGGGCTGGGGGGGGCGGGGGAGAGAGAGGAAAAAGAGGCCACAAAGACAGCTGGTCTTATAAACACATGCATGGTTTATTTTTGTGTTTTCTTTCACTGTTGCACAACAGAGGCCCTTGGAATTTGGATCCATGACAGTGTTGAGGAGTTGGATCCCAGGGAGGCCATGCACTCCCTGTGTTTCCTGGGATTTTGATTAATTTTTTTTTGCTAAAGGGAAATAAAAAATTCATTCTGACTCCTGCCCTACTTGGTGGCTACATTCATACTGGTTTTGGAAAGAATCAGGTCAGGATCCTGGCCACCCTGCTGCGTTGCCTCCCAGTCCCGCAGCGCTGACCACCAGGACTCAGTCTTGTACTTAACCATATCTTCCTTTTTTTTCCTTTTTTCTTCTACATCCCAGTGGATTTCAATCTGTTTGAAGAAGAAGATTAGTGTCTAGCACAGAGGAAAAGTAAATGTCTTGCATGCAGTGAACACTTGTTTGGAGTCTGTGCTTAGTGCTCCTTTAAAATCAGTGGAAAACCTTCTCGTGGCTTAACTTGAACAGGACTGAGCCCAGATCTGGCAGTCGTTACCTTGCTGGTGTTATGAGAGTTAATTCTGAAATCACTGAGCTGGTGCTTTCCGGTAGTTGAGCTGCAACCTGCAAATGTAAAACTTGGCACTGCGCATCTTCTCAAGGAGAAAGTCTTTGTAACAGGTTTATCTCCCTGTCAGAAGGGGAGTGAGTGAGCCTGTCCAGGCAGGGGACTTCAGCAAGTCAGAAGAAATTTTTTTTCCGTGTAAGTACCTTCCTAGACTGGCAGAATCTTTCTCCCCAGACAATAGGAAGGGAAAGCCATGATTCCTCTTTGTTCCACTAAGGGCTTGTGAAACAGAGGGAGGAAGAAAATCTAGCCGTGTAACAAAGTTGGGGCTGTGTTTATTGACAGTCCACATGTGCTGAATCCTCCTGCCTCCCCTTAACTATTTAGCACCCTGCTGGGTCAGCTGCTTTACCAGAGCCTGCAGCAGTGGCTTCACAGCCCCTTTTTCCACATCCTCATCGCCTCAGCTCATGAATAATGCATACCTCTGGTTGACAGATAAAATGAAGAGATTTGTGCATGTTTTGTCTTAGTGATGAATTAATTAATTTAGTTTCTTCTTTTCACCTCCAGCTGTTTTTTCTCTGGCCCTTCTTAATGGATGGGGAGCAGGGGTGCGCAGAGGTGATGTGCGATGCCTGGTGCACATTGCCCCAGCCTTCAGAGTACTGCTGTGCAGGGGCAGCTGTGGGAGCAGTGGTGGGCGTGGGGGCGTTTTTCTTTTGGTTTTCACTTTGTGGGGACTGGGCTTGCTCAGGCTGTTGCCCAAGTCACAGCAAAAAGTGAAGGCTTGTTGTGAGGACTGGCAGTGAGCAGTCACCAGACCTTGTAGGTATAACTCTCAGGCCTTAGTAAATTCTTAGAAGTTCTGTCATTTGTTTGAAGCTTTTCCATCTTTTATGTCTTTTTTAAAATTAGCAAATGAGAATGAATGCTTGGACAAATCAAAAGAGTATTTCCATAAAAGAGGCAGGTATTCTGCAAACCAGTGTGAAAGCTTGCCATGCACAGCTATGACAGTGTACCCTCTTTATAGTACATATGCCTTACTCCTTGCTACTCCTCTAGTGTGACCTATTCCTCATCTCAAGTGTCTTTGTTACTGCAATCCTGTCTTTTCTATAAAATAGAAAACTAATTCCCAGTCCTTGGTACTTCCCGTTCCCCAGTACCAAGCAGGACCTTCCCTGTTCCTCCATCATCAGGACATTACTTTGAGCAAAGGTTAGTAGCTTTAACAAAAGGGAAAAAATCATCTATACAGAGCAGTCAGTGATCCTGTAAAATTCACTTCATTCAGAGCTGAAATTAGGGTTGTTGTTAAGTTCTGCAGAGGTGAAAAGCTAAAAGTCTGTCTACTTTCTGTGGCTCGCCTCTAGTCTCCTACCAACAATGAAGCCTAATTTTTTTGCAAAGACTAGTGATTCTGTATGCTTGAATGTTTACATTCCTTTCCTCAGAGACATTAACAATGACTAATATTTTTAAAGAAAGGTGAAGTCCGCTTAAATTGTCTCAAGCTGTTTATCCAGAAATCTAAGCATCCAAAATCACTAGTCACTTGTAGTCTTGTTTAAGTGATCATGGCTGAGCTTTGCCCCCCTGTGCTGAGTCTCTGTAGCTCTTCTGAGAAAGCACAGCGTTCGGTAGTTGAACACAGGAAAATTCTGGTATATGCAAAGGCTGTTGCCTCAAAACGAGGTTACTATTTGACTTACTCTTTGCATACTTTTAGATGAAAGTTTCTGATCAGATGCTTTCCCTTTTCATTCTGTGCACGGTATTAACTGTTCCCAACTTGGAATAGTTTGTGTTGATCTGCAAAACTGAAGCTTAAGTCTGTTCACTGGGTACTTGATCCTGGGAGATCCCCGTGATCTTATGAGATCTGAAACATGAGAAACCTAATGCTATTGTTGAACCCTGTCATTCTGATTTAATATATGTCTCTGTGCTCTTTGAAACATTGCTCAGACCTGTACTGCTGAAGGCACAGTCTCTTAAGACGTGTTTAAATAAAATGCCTTCCGATAGCTACTTTGTGCTTGCTCAGTATCTTACTGCACATTTTGCAAAAGTGGGAATGCTAGTCCTGAGTTAGAATTAGATCAGAACTTTTTTTCTCCTTATATTTCCTTTGCAATTTAGACTGGAGAGAGGTTTCTTCTTCTCTTTATCATTTCTGCTTCTGGGTAATATAGCTCTGACTTGTCAAGCAACTGCCACATTCTACTGCAAAGGTGACTGCTTTTCAAAGACAGATGAAGGATCCTGCTGTATGCTTTGTATAGGCATTGAAGTTGTAAAGAATATTGGGTTATGTGACACAAGCTACGCAGTCAGAATGCTGCAGAATGAGAACAGTACTTTTTCTAATACTTCTACATTTAAAAAACGGAAGAAATTTTTCTTAAAGATGCTGGCCAGTTTTCCTGTGCTATTGGAAGCTCCAAATTCCTTACACAGGTCTCACTAGAAGCAGGAAAAAGTACCAAGGTCATCTAAGGTGCGAATACTGATAAGAACAGGATAGTCTCCAGCTGGCGGTGGGGAATTTCCATGGTTTACCAAACAGAAGGTAACTGAATAAAGAGTTGGAGCTTCTAAGTGCAAGGAACAGAATTTTTTTCTGGGAAGTACACAGGATGACCATTCTTCCATTTTCTCCATTTCCATGTGCTATGCCTTAAGAAGACCAGCTCTCTGTGTAGTTGCCCACGATGACAGTCCTATGCTGGTTGGCAGACAATTTTTTGTTTTTGCATTTCTGTTGTTCTGGTGGGCTTTGACGACTATGAAAAGTCGCTTGTACTAGAGAAAAAAAGGTGGTTTTCATGTCTGTGTAACCTCTGCACACAAGATGACATGCTGTTGACCAGTGGCTCTGATTTGTTGTATGACCTTGGTGAAACATTACCTTTCTTTCTGACTTGTTTTCTTCATCTGTGAAATGAAAAGAAAACCATTTATCTCTGGGGTGAGATGAGCAGTGCTGGTGCACCTGTGTGCCTTGAGACCCCTGGCAGGGAACTGCGGAAGTGTATGAAATCCTAATAGTCCTCTTGGGCTTTAGACGTCAGAGCAACTTAAAAGAGCAGCCTGCTTTGATCTGTCCTTGAAGGACAAGCAAGACACCTTCAAATTCTGGACATAGATCCCAGTAGCATTTTCCCTCATGGCTTTATAGCCTGGACAGGCTCTTGTGCCAAGTGCCAGCGTTGGTGTTTCTGAAGGAGCAGGAGAGCATTTCGGCCGGAGTGCTGGCTGTGCTGTATTCCAGGCAGCTGCTGGAGCCAGGGGCCTGCGATTCACCACGGCTCCCTCGCCACTCTCATAGATTACTTCTCTTGCACTCTGTGTGTGTGTGTTGTTTTTGCACATTAAAACATAACTACTTATACCCCTGAGTGACTTTCCCCCAAACTATGAATTTAAAGTACTTCCGACACTGTCTTTTAGAATTTGAATATAATTATACGCTTTGGGTGTAAATTGTGGTTTTTGCTACATAAGAAACTAATGGAAATGATCTGCCTGTTCCTGTAGTTTACAGATTATATGCTTTAGATCTGGGGATGTATATTTAGGCTGCTTTTCTGTATGGTGTATTAAAATTAATATGAAGTTGGTGTGAGCTATAGTGGTTACTAGTCATGAATAGCAGGCTGATAAAGGACATTTCCAAATTGATACAGTGCTAGGGTTTATTTTATCATCTCTTAGTTTTGTACCTTTCATCTCTTTGCATTCTTGATGATGGAGAACAGGAGAGTGGAAAGTATTTCACAGTCTGTACAGGGCCTTGTGTCTGCAGAAGCTCAAGAAGAAGACCCTTCGTCTATTCTGTGAATACCACATGGTAAAGAATCAGGGAAGACTTTGTTTTCTAGTGGGCTCAGGAGAAGAGTACTATCAGGCTGACTCGCCAGTTTAGTCAACAGGCCAGGCTTCATTTAATAACTGCAGAGTAAATCCGTCTCCATGCTATCCTTGGAACATGGTTTTGAATTTAGAACAAATTCAGCATACCTACATTAAGCAGATCAAATTATTGGAAGGGAGGAAGAGGTGAAGGTGGGGTTTTTTTCCAACAGTTTGATCTTTAACATCATGCTGGATGACATCAACTGATTGTCTGGACATGTTTGGTGAACCCTTTGGTTTCCTGCTCATCTGCTTCATTGCCCAGTGAGGGTTTTCATGACTCCCTGTCACAGCTGGATCCTGCAGTTACAGCAGCCTGCTGCTCCTGCTCCAGCTGGTTTGCTTAATGACCCCAACCAGTGGAGACGTTACAGGGATGATGTCTGGAAATGCTTCTATCTAGCTGGTTCTGCAGGTTTGCTGTTTCAGCTACCAGATGTTTCAGTGCACAAATGTCCTCCACTGCTGGTGAAGGCTTCAAACCATAGCATGAGGGCAAAGCAGCAGAGTACAGAAATTTCTCAAATAGCATCAAGAAGGCAGTTACAGGGTTGTTAAGAGAGAGAACACACAGTAGACATCTGTGTATCAAGCACACTAGTCATTAACAGTGTTTCTCCTTATCTCACCTACAGAGCATACATAAACATGGCTTTAGAGAAGCCAAGTATACCAGTGGTTTATTAAAATTGAAAACTTTTGGCACTGCTCATTTTGTCAAGCAGGAAAACTGGCTTCTTAAGCATGTACGTGTGCTAGCAAATGTTGCAAGATGGTTTGAGATCTGCCTGCCTTCTGCAGGGCAAGTGAATGTGTTTGACTAAAAGAAGAATTAACCTGAAATTATTGAGGAAATGCAAGTGTTTTCAAAGAACATAATAAAAAGGCCTGATTCATTTTGATTCAGTTATTACACTGCCTGGACTATACACAGAAAATGGGCTCTGCCAAGGTCTCCACTTGGCTGTCTGTTCTGGAAAGATTCTCACTGTCTGGTTGAACACTCAGGAATCCGTGTGTTTATTGGATCAAAACCTCTGAGCTTCTTCATCTTTTGTAACTTCCCTGAGTTACAGTGATCATCTGAGACGGTTTCACTCCAAAGAACATTGGAGCTTGTAGTTATATAGACACATTTTCTGACCTACAAGCACTGTGGGCATTTTAGTAGTATCTGGTGAGGTGAGAGTAGAAACAGTAGGTTAAAACCTGACATTTTCCTCTTTCCTTTGCTTGTGTCACATTCTGATCATGCCACTGATAATTATGATGTCCTGGGCTTTCACAGAAGAGTTTGTCATTCACTGATGTCCACTGAGTACAGTGTTTAGGAATGCTGGTGGCCTGGACGGGACCTAGAGAAGTCTTAAGTTTATCTAGTCATCTGCTTCCATAAACTCTCTGTAGGATTGGTAGGAGGAACCCCTGCTCCACAGTAGCATCTTTTTTTTCAGTTAAGTATGCTGAAGGTATTCCAAGTTTCCCTGATCTTGCTCCTCTGTCTGCAGTCCGGCATATTTCCATCAGTGTAGGTCTGCAGGTTACTAATGGCTTTGAATACCTTTTCACTTTTTGTTATCTCACCACTGAGTCTGGTCTCCTTCCTGTGCCCTCATGCATTCAGAGGCAGTTCATTAGAGGCAAGGAAAAGGCAAAGAAATTAATTTTCCTTGAGAAATGTTTTCACCACCTTATACAGGCTTGAAGAAGAGAAACAGAGCAAAGAATTCTTACTATCTTACTTTAAAACTTTTTTTTTTTTCCTATGGAGAATCTGGAGAAAAAATGTCCGTGTGCTGCAAGCATCCCTTTACCTGGTGACTTGCTTTTCTGACACTAGATGCTATGAGCATGCCAGGCTTGCAGTACCCTGGAACAGAGTAAGGTGATAGGGGTGCCTGTCCTCCAGAATTGATGTGTATTGGCCTAGGAAAAAAAGAATATGTCTTGTAACTGAAGATCAGAGCGGCAAATTCTGCTCAGATGAATGCCAGTAGTGTATATATAAGCTTATTTCATTTCAGGTAATTGTTATTCCAGACAGGTTGGTTTCTACTTAACAAGCCATAGAGTCAGGCTACTTTTCCTTGCCCAGTCATTAGGAAAATACACACTGGCAAAATAGGCAGCTTCCACTACTGGACTAATTAATACTTGATTGCTTATTTACAGAAATGGTGAAAAACTGAGCCTTTTGTGCATTCCTTGGGGAGAACTTTTGTCAGTGACACTATATCCGACTTGGCAATGGGCAGCGCTGAAGCAGTTTTTCCTCAGCAGCAGCATGGAGCAGAACTGAGGACAAGAACCCCCAAACTTTTTCCCTAGCTCTTCCATTGGCTTACCTTGACATACTGGATGGTGAATTTTAGGGGCATATCATACATTGCCAGGTGTTTCAGTTTCCCTATGCTGTAGTGAAGAAATGTGATGAGTATTTAAAATCTCTTTACATCCCGACATAACGCATCTGAAAGGAAAAGTACTATATTGTTATTGTTCTTTCCCAACATACCGGAAAGATATTTTTGAACTTCAGCCGTAATATTTGGTCCTTTGAATTTGGGGACCATCACAGCACTATGGCTCCTGGAACTGTCTTTGGATGAAGTCCTGGGAATTCATCCCTGCAATGCCCTGAGAAGGATTGGTGCCTTTTTATGCAGCTAATTCTGCAAAGAAATATTGATCCTCGTCACAAATATACAGTGTCAGAAAAATGGGGAATGCCTGAGCTGCATGGTTAAATGCAGTGTTCTTTTGGAGAGTGAGTGATTCTGCTGCTGGCGATGGTTTCATTTACTGCTTCAAGGAGCATTACGGGCATGCATTTCTCTTCACTGGTTCCAGAAATCTTGGGGGATTTTTTACACCAGTGACCCAAAGAGCTGACCACATTACCCCAGCCTCTACTTTCAGTGTCCCTGTTCACTGTCTTCTGCTGCTGTCACAAGTTAGAACTGTTCAATCAATTCATTTTACCAAAAATTGTGAACAAAATAATCAAGGGGATTTCAACTAGGAAGGGAAAGAAGAGGGGAGGGAGAGAGGAGAAAGAAGATTGAAATTAAGCTGAAGTGTAAGTCAGTCACGGGTACAATTCCCATTCTTTCTTTCTCTTTGATCAGAAGTAAGGGAGGCAAGGTTTATCAGAAGAACCATTAAAGATCCAAGTAGTTCTCAACAAAAGACACAGACAATTTGAAGCTGGAGGAAAAAATACACTAAAGAAACAGGAAAGGAAGGAGCAGTATCAGAGTTCAGCAGCAGGACTGCCCTGTTGGCTCCTCTTGATCTGAGCTGAGGAGGTTCAGGTGCTCTGCAGAAGGCTGTAGGATCTGCAACTTGCCCACCAGAGCCCCATTGCTGCTGATGTTCAAATCCAATTACTGTGATGATTGAAAAACCAATTTAGCTTTTTTCTTTATTTCTTTTTTTTTTTTTTTTTTTTTTTTTTTTTTTTACCATTGTCTGTGTTCTTGGGAGTCTTACTGCCAGTATCTAGAATGAGATAGTAATACATTTAGCTTATTGCCTACCAGTCTAAAGAGTCAAGGCACTTAAAAAAAATTATTTTCTATGGAGGGAGAAAGGGTAGATTCTGCTGCTGCTCAGCATGGGAAGAGCTCTGCGATGCTTTATTTGTATTACAAAGAAGGTCACTGGGACAGGCCCAGGTAAAGGCTGGGCTGTACTGCAGTCTGCAGTGGTGCCTCAGGGTGTGTGCTTGCCTTGCCTGTGCTCCCCTGTTACGCAACAGGAGACAAAGAGGAGCAGTTTGTTCAGATGCAGTGTCTGAATAGTGGGCATTTTTGCCAGGGCACCCCTGTGTGTGTACATAGGGATATGTGTAGTATTTCTCCTCAGGGAAGCTTGATTCTTTTCAGAAGCAGTATCTGTTTTTTACATTTCTGCTGAAATTTAGGATTATGCATAATTCATGTCCATAGGGAAGCTGAGTTCAGATTCAAGAAGGGGCTAGGGATTGTGTGTAGAGACTGTTTCCCTCTGAATACTGAGTAAAGACAAAGCAGTCATATCTACAGGAGCTCTTTGTTTTTTCTTTTATCCCATTTCACAGCATGAGTGACCATCCTACAGCAACCCTTTATATAACTTTTTGGGGTTCCTGGATTCAAGGGCACCTTCTAGAGAGGCTGATTCAGTCCCTGGCCTTCATGTAGCCGAACTCAACAGTGTTTACAGAAGTCCTAGTTAGTCAAGGAGTTTAAAATATGGCAAGAGTCCCCGATGTGATATGACAATGCAGTGTCATCATTTTATGGTGTAGTGCTAAAGTTTTCTAATTATTTATAAAATAAATTATTTCTAAATAAAATAATTATAAAATTAAATAAATATTATTACTTATATGATCCTCAAAAACCAAAAAATGCAGTGGATGGCTCTTGTAAAATGAGATTTATGTTATCTTTGCTGCTTACATCATCCTTGCTCTGCATGAATCACAGAAAAACAGTGCAGTCTTTCCAAAAGAATTTGTGGGAAGGTTTTAGGATCCTGCCATGCACACCTAGGCTCTATAAATTTATGGACAAGACTGTACTGTTAGAAAATCATTTGGAGTCTTATAGTCTACAGTCTTGTAGGCTACAGTCTTACAGTAGCAAAGATCAGGAACTAAAAAAGATTTTTGGTTCAAATTACAGTTGAGTCATGGATTCTGCCTGTAAATCTCTGAGGACAAGGCTTGGAAAATGTATGAGTGAATGTAGAAATTCACCGATAAAGAAATCCTGCATTACAGTTGAGGTAAGCAAGGGACTAAACTGTCCCAGAATGCTGAGCTGCAGATAAACTCACAGTACAATCAATGATATGTCAGCACCAATTTTGGTTAGATGTTGATACACGATTAGAAGAGACATATCCAACCTGAAGGAAGAAATTAATCACAGAAGATGATAAGAATTTCCATACACATTGGTCCATCTGGTCTGGTATTCTGTCTCTGGCCATGGCCAGTGCCAGATGCTACAGATGGACACAAATAAACTCTTTGATATATTTAATTGTATATCCCAAGGGAGAGTTGTGGGTTTTTTTCCTTGACCTCACAAATAGTGATCACCTTATGCTGTAAAGAACTGAAAAGGAGACTCATTGCGGTTTTATCCTAGTTATAATAACTTCACATGCCATTCTTTATTAATAGGTCTGTTTCTTATGCTAACTTTTTGCTTAGCTTTTTCACATTGCTATCTCAAAGCATTTTGTGTAGCTTCTTAGAGCATCACAGCACTGATAGAGGGCAAGCAACCAGTTTTTGTATTTCTTGTTCTAAGATGAGAAAATGGGACACGGAGAGGGAAAGCAGTTCGCTGACTCAAAAACCGTTGCCACACTTAAACAGCCCAAGTTCTGCTGAAGTCCCTGGGTTTACTGCTTTCTGTCACTTCACTCCAGGCCATCAGGGTGCCTAATTAATAGGCTTTGGGGGTTAATAAAGTTTAGGCTATCCGAATGAAGCTGTGCACAAAGTCAAACCTGACAGTGCAACCTGGCACTGATGACATCCAGTCCACTGCATCTTTCACATTGGTTTTACTTTGTGGCATCATTGTGTTTCTGTCTAGGATTTCCTTGCAGAAATATGTGCACAGGGGAAGGAGGCACTTGCATAGTTTGTCTGACACTACCAAGAAGTGTTGACTGTCATGATTAATCCATTCATGTACTTTGAGTCTAATGTGTCTTAAATACTTACATTTTACCGTTTGTGGGCAGGTTGTTGTTATGGTGCATGTGCATCGGGTCTTCTGGATTATTTAGCTCACTGCACATACATTATAGCATTGACCTGTGCATAAGCACTGGAAAACCGGATGTCCAGAAATGCCAGAAGTGTACACAACCCTCCAGCTTCCTCAGACAGAATTTCCAGGTAGAAGAATAAGACATATTTGGGGAAGTATGTGCATATGGCAGCCATACCTCTTTCTCTTCCTAATAGTAACCTGCATGAGGGACTTCTAAGGACTGGAAATACGATATATAAGTGTGAGAGAGAGACTACACATTGTTTTGCAGAAAAGGTGGATTTGTGTGCATTTGTGTGTAGTAAAAACCACCTCAGCCATGCTAAATGCTGCCAGAAATGTTTTGTCTTCTGCTACCAAACTGCATAGGCATTAAGCCTGTTGTGTCCACTTTTAAACAGCAGCTGCCATGTACTCACAGTGTTTCAGTTACAGTCTATGGTACATAGAAGTAAGTCCTTTCTATTCAGTGTTTTCATCTAAACTAATGTAAACCTCCCAAAGAGCAGCTTTCAGATGAAAATATCCCACAGGGAAAGAGGCAGAGTGGTCTAAGCAAGGACTATGGAAGCAACAACTTCTGCATATGGGTCCTGTTTTGACTCTGCCTTCTGCTATAGCTGTAGACAAATCAGAGCTTCGCCTCTGCATGCTCTAAAATCCCAGGTGGTAATGAGGCAATGAAATACTTGCTTATTTCCTAGAGGCTTGGGAGGCGTAGCCAGCCTGATCTTACTTTTGCCATTACAAACCAGATGTCAAGACAGAGTCTGTTGTGCTGGCACTGTGCTCCCAGCTGGCTAGAGGTCCCATCAGTTCCCTTGCTGGCACAGTCTATACCTGCAGGTCCCCGTTTCAGCCTCAGCTGTGGTAGTGTCTAGAGCATTCATGTACGTTGTGCCAACCCCAGATGAAAATCTTTATTGATCTGTTGTATTTGCCTAGCAGTTGGCAGACTCAGCAGCAGAAAAGGGATGCCAGGGAACTTATGGCCTGGGCAGAAAGGACTTGCCTCTGTTGCAACCTGTGATGTGAGTAGAGTAGGGTATAGAGAATGAAGAGCTTTCCCATCTAGTTTTTTCAAGATTTCTTTTTTTCCATCTATGATATGGGACAAAACCCCAAAATGTTGAAAATGTTGAGTTAGCTATTCCAAGGAATTCAGAGAGGGTCAGTACAAGTATCTTCTTTCAACAGCTACTGCTCAAGGGAGATAGACCATATCTTTATGTGAAACATCCAAGCATCCGATGCAAAATAACAATAATACAACCCATTCTCTGTGCGCAAACACACCCATTGTATACACTTGCTTAGGACTTAACACCATATATAGCAACTTAAACAGAAAACCATTAAAGTTTTATAGGAAAAAATAACATCATTAAAAGATGTTTTCCCAAACCTCATTCCTTCCCTAAAATGCCTGTAGCCCTCAGACTACTTCTGCAGCAACCTTGCCAAATTCATCACCAGAAACAAAATTCATTCAATGAAACCAAGCCACAGATGGCCTGGTTTCTATAATCACCATAGTAAAAGTCACTCACAATAAAACTATCCAAAGCCTTGGATTTAACACGTGTGGTTCAGAGTATGGACCAATGCTGCAAAGTTATCCAGTTCCTTCATGGAACTGAAGCTGGTGAGACCAGAAACCTGCCATGTACCATGGTGAACTCACACGGACACTCAGTAAATAGAAACATGCAGTTAAAGGTGGGAGAACATTTTTCACAAATAACCACTCTAACCTATCAGCCCTGATCCTCAAGGGAGTGCTTCAAAACAGTTTCAAAGGAAGATCTTAGAAACTAAAATTTGTAACTATTAGACTCTAAAAATCAAGGGCTCAGTATAGCAATATTGATTTATAGTATGTTGTATTTCTTGTTACATCCTGCTGCCTGTGAACTCCTTCACGTCCTATAGGCAATAATTAGTTCTCTCTCTGTCCCACTGAGGGAGAGAGCATATTACTATTGCTAGTACTACTCCCCACAGATCTACAGGTAGCAGTAACCTGTTCCCTCAAATTGACTAATATATTAGATAACAGTATTAAATTCAAAGCTATTAGTCTAAACCTGCATGTAGCTTTGAAAGCTGCTGTTACACTTTTAGATCTGACTAGGGTTTATGCTCCTTATGTTTTGCATTTTATCCTTCTATACTGGTTGGTCTAATAAAGGCAAATCTTGCTCATTTATATCTTTTGATCATCATGGGTATGACAAACATCATTACAGGAGTTTCAATCTTTGAAATTTTTAAACTTCAATACTTTTAAAAAGTATTTATTTATTGAGCTTTCAAAACAAAAAACATGTTTTTAATGAAACTTGAAGCCTTATTGTTAAATGCCTAAACTTGTTTAAACCCAAATATAGAACAATTCCTATAAATAGTTTACTTCTGATGAATTACCCTTCAGTGGAAATTTCTCAACCAATGCTACTCATAAAAAGATTTGGACACAAATGCAAACAAAAATTCACATCTATGCTATTAGAACCATTCTGAAAGCCAGGGTTACATGAGCATTAATCCATTTAGAAGGCTCCCAAAATAGTTGCTGTTATTTCTCCCTTACTTGATACAGTGTGGCTTGAACAGCAGGAGGAATGAGAAATATTTCTCAATCTTAGCTGTAGGTGACTGGGGCTCTGGAAGCAAATTTTCTAAACCATGCTATCTTTCCAAGTTTTTAGCCTTAAAACTGGATGTTTGTTGTATTATGACTCTGTAGCTGGGATTTTAACTGAAGAGGAATTTTTAAATTGAAATTGGTATCATTCTGAGAAATTGGTAGGATTCTGAGAAAAAAAGCATTCAAAAATGATGGAGCAGTGCCATACATCAGTAATAAGGTTATGGTATTCTTTTAACCGCCACTGTGGAATGAACCCAGTCCTGTAGGTTCTTCCAAACCAGGCTGTGGTTGTGGACTTCCTAAAGTATCGTTGATTCTGTTATGAAAATATTTCGTTGTGAACTTCTGCACTAATTCTGCACCAAGAAATTCCAGTCTGTAACCTGCTACTGGAGCAAGCCTGAACTGTGGCTCAATCCCACTTTCACTGCTAGCTGCCATACCATGTATTTTGGTGTTTAAAGCTAGATAAATTTAAAGCCCAAACAATTCACTGTTTAGGCAATACATTGTTTAGGATAAACAATAGGATATGTTAATGCAATACATTACAATACCTTGTTCAGGCACATATAATACAGTCACGTTTGCATAAATGAATAATCCTTGCATGTCTACACATTATGGATTTGCATACCTAAACTAGATTTTAAAAAATTGTTTCTCAGTGGCAGTTATCAAATGGAATATATAATTTTGATGAGATCACAGACATGTGGGACAATATTTAGTCTTCATTTTTTAAGATTTCTGCCTATGTCTTTCTTACCAAACTGTTTCTTGCTAACATCATTGATACATAGCTGTGTGTTTGTGAATCTGGAGGAGAGCAGGGTCTGAGAATCTGTTTCTGGATCTTCCATTTTCTCATTTTATAATCTTAGCCAAATTATGCAAACTACTTTCTGCAGTTTCCTCCTATGCGTGTGAATTATGATAGTGGCCTAGCTTTGTAAAGCATTTTGAGATACATAATAGGTTTTGATTATGTAAAAGTCAAGTATTATTGTAAGTGTACACACAGAAAGAATGATGTATGTCTGCATATACACATTACACTTAGAATGGAGTCCTTGATTTTACCCTTAATTTACCTGTCCTAAAATAATGTATACCAGAAGCTTAATCCTTTGCATTGTGTGGTTATTGGACCAGGTATTTGGGGATATTTTTAAAGTGGGTATTCATTTACACCATGATCTTATCCAGTTCCTCATTTAATCTGTATTGAGCTGCCTAGATGTTATTCATATTCCCCTACCACTAGCAAGTCAAGGTCTTGGGGAAACAGACTTGATGCATTCTGTTTATCCCTGATAGTTCATCATCTAAGATAAGCCAGGGTTGTCTGCAAACTGCAATCTCATCAGGCAGGGTCAGATAGCATCTCACTTGACTTTTTTGCTTATTCCATTAACATGACTGTCCTAGAGATTTGGGCTGCTCAGTTTTACCATGCTGGCAAGAACAAATGATTAACCAGGGATTGAGATTTAGTCATCATTGAGTGCATTAAACATGACAACCCTTTTAGTTGTTACACTGAACCTCTATAACGTTGTGCTCCCAGCAAGCATTTAAACAAGAGGGAGAGGAAGGATCAGAGTGCAGTGGCTTTTGAGGCAGCTGTGCACCATTACATTACACTTTACAAAGATCTCAATTCATGTCTCAAGAAAGGTTTCGCTTTCTCCCCGTTTTTGTTGTTGTTGATTTCCCATACAGGTATTCACTAGCACTGGGATTTTAGAGGTAAAAGGCAAGTAGGATCCCTAATTCCTGTTCATTGGGTTTACTTCCTACAGCTGAAATAACTCTGGGGAGAGACCCAAGCAGTTACCAGTGATGAGTGCATGCAGCAGCAGTGGTTGTATGCAAGTGGTCAGGACCACTTAGCATTCGTTGTCTCTTCCTGCAAAGTGTGCCCCAGTAAAGCAGTCCATTTAGAGTGTCCTTAAGCTATATAGTTCATAATTTTCACATGAAATTGTGGGCATGGGAATAGATAGCCCCCTAAAAACACTGGTTGGTAGGTTTGTAGGTAGGTGGGCTGGTAAGCTGTGGAAAATTCAGTCTCTGTTGTGTCCATGTTGAAAGGGAATGAATGCCAGCCTCATTTCAGTGATTGCATTTGCAGAGAAGAGAGGAGAGGGAGAGAGTGCAGCAAGGAGTGGGTTAACTGCCTGCCTTTCTAAAGAGCTGGGCTGGAAAATATTTTTCAACTTACCCTTTCAATATAGAGGTTTCAATGCTTTTTCTGTTTCACAAGGTTCAAAATAGATTTGTTTTTCATGTTCTAAGGGGTTGTACTACAGTTATAACCATTTTGATAACAGTTCCAGTAAAATTTTTGATAAAAGAATTAGCATTTAAAATGTTGTAAAACCAAAAAAATGTTGAAAAGTAAAATATTGCCGGTTTTAAAAGACCATTTTTCAATTTAAGAAGTCTTTAGTTTGAAAACATTAAAGCAACCGTATTATCTAAGAAAATCTGCATCAGAACTGCGTCTGCTAAAGGAAGCAGTCTGGGAGGGAGGAGGGACAGTATGGTCCTTCAGATCTAACTGTGAGGAACCTCCCTTGGATGGGAAAAGTGCTTATCCTAGAGAAGCACTTCTCTAGGTGATGGTCAGTAGCATTTACAGGCATGACAGGAACAAGAAGGCATTAAGTGGATTGAGTTGAATCTCCTTGTGTTTATTCCTGACATGTAATACAGAAGCGTTTTAATCCTTTGTCCAGCATGTCTGCTTATTAAACTTCCCCAACCCAGCAGAAATCCCCAAAGGCTGTTGACTGCAATCCACTCTGGTTTTAGAAATAACCACGTCCGTGCCAGAGATTTTCAGGGGAGTCCAATCCTTTGGATTTTTTCTCTTGCTGTATAACACAGCTGAAAATTTCCAAAGGTTCTCCAGTCTGGTTTGTAAGTGTCTACCAGTGTTGGGGAGAGATTATGAGGCCAAATACTGCATCTAATGGACCAAATTTGGAAAGCTGCACTCCACAGTGGAGGGCAGTGCATAGGTCCTGCTTATGCTGTAGGTTTTTGGGGATCTGAGGAGGAGAGCACTGCTGCTGTTCTTCAGGCTGCAAACCCCAGCCTTTCAGAGCACGGAAACTGTCTTTTTAACTGGCTCCAGCAGTTAGGAGAGAGAGTGCTGTACAAAAGATTGCATAAGGTACCTCCACAGATACCCAGCACTGTCCATTTCTCAGTTGTTATATGTGTAAATACCATAGGATTTTCCTCATCATCTAACAGCCAGGAAAAGTACCACTTGATTGTGGTTTCCTCTAAATCCGATTTTTGGACACTTCTGTCTGAGCAAGGAGCTATGGATTGGCCGATGACATTGATAAAATAGTTAATGAAGAAAAGTTCTGCTGTTTCCCAAGGTTAAAGGATGTGTTCACTATCTGGTACAACATGCACAAGAAAAAGTGAGACTGCACATTAGATACTGCCCAAATATGCTGAAAGTTCACAAACAACAGGAGAGTACTGGTTCTGATCCTAGTTCTGTTCTGATATCTTTAACAGCAGTCTTCCAGGTTTGCATTGATATCAGTTATAGCAGAATGTGGACTATTTTACTTTTAAATTAAAAAATACGGGTAGATAATTGATTTTTAGAAGCTTAGGCTATTATTTTTATTTCTTCTTCTGGCATGGGACTTTTTGCCTGACATAGGAGTGTGGCAGCAGAGCAAGTCGTATTCTGGGGCAGAAGGTGGGTGTTTGGGAGGAGGAGGGTGATCGGCAGGGGCAGATGAGTGCTGCAGCGCCTCTCTGACTCAGCCAGCCTCATTTTAGCAAGTCTGTGTCTTGTTAGGTGTTGTGGTTTAACCCCAGCCAGCAACTAAGCACCACGCAGCCGCTCACTCACTCCCCCCCATCCAGTAGGGGTTGAGATAAGAACAGTTTAATAGAACAGAAAAAGAAGAAACTAATAATGATAATGATAACACTAATAAAATGACAACAGTAGTAATAAAAGGATTGGAATGTACAAATAATGCGCAGGGCAATAGCTCACCACCCGCCGACCGACACCCAGCTAGTCCCCGAGCAGCGATCCCCCGCCCCCACTTCCCAGTTCCTATACTAGATGGGACGTCCCATGGTATGGAATACACCGTTGGCCAGTTTGGGTCAGGTGCTCTGGTTGCGTCCTGTGCCAACTTTTTGTGCCCTGGCTGGGCATGAGAAGCTAGAATATCCTTGACTATAGTCTAAACACTACTGAGCACCAACTGAAAACATCAGTGTTATCAAGATTCTTTGCATGCTGAACTCAAAACATAGCACTGTACCAGCTACTAGGAAGACAGTCAACTCTATCCCAGCTGAAACAAGGACATTAGGGAAGTCGTACATTCATTAGGCTGGAGATCTGAACAGATGAGGTGAAAGCCCCTTTCCCTTTTACTTCATGTTGACTCTGGTGTTAATATTTTAAGATACACAGGATAACTTCTCAGTAGGTATCAATATATTGGGTCATTCTACTCAGTGACCATAGCAGAGCTATGCCAGTGGGGATCTGACACCACCTCTCTGTTTTTTTATCTGTTTCAGGTGTCTTAAAAAAAAAGAGAGAGAGAGTAACAGATTGCATGTGATCTAATTTCTTCCCTGGTCTATCCGGTGTGTCAGCCTTTCTGTGACAGAATCCAAGGGAAGCTGTGATTTGGAAAAATAATACATTCAGTACATTGTCATGCTACACCAAAACTCCAAGCAGTTTGTTCCTCCTCCCAAATCTTAATATGAAATCTTATTTTGTAACTTGAAAGAGGACAAGGTCAAAGGACAGGTATCATGTTCCTTGCAGACCTGAAGAAATACTGCATTTATGCATGAACTCTCAATGGAGCAGGGGATCTAGAATCATTAAACATCAATATTAAGTACACTAAATCTGACAAATTCTACTTTTAACTGGGTGATAGTTCCTTATCCCTCTGGTGTAGGACCAAGAAGATGGTTCAGCATGGTGTTGGGGAGGCTGTGCCACACAGGGGCCATTGACAAGGCAGCATGACAGGTCTTTCACTGCTAGTAAGAAACCTGTTCTTTCAAGGCTTATCCCTAGAAATGGGGACGAGACCCCGAAGGTGCAGAAGCACATCTTCCCAAAACTTACTAGAGCAGATGATTGTAGTTTGTAGTATTCTTGTGGCTATAATGGTTAGTGTGTAAATGAAGCAAGGTTAGTAAATCAACTGATAAAACTGGACTGTAACAGACTAATTCTTTAACCTGAGAAAGATTTTGTGTCTGAAATCTTGGCTGTTTATTCCAACTACATCAGTTGTTCCACTAGACTACACCAGTTCCCTCTTACAGCAGGGTTTGCTGTTCATTTGCCACAGGGTGTGACACTGGCTACTGTCATAGGTATATAGTGGACTACATGGACCTAGTTTTCATCCAAAATGGCAGTTCTAGCATTTCAGCACTGAGCTCACTCTTCTTGGGCCTAGGGGGCAGGTTGTTACTTGTGGAGATATTGTTGGTATTAGACATGCAACTGGGAATCCTCATCACTCATTGTCACTGACATTGTCTAGCGTTAATCCTCGTTTCTGGCTATGTCCCAATTCTGTTATTTTTATCCTGACTCTTTAAATTCTTCCTGCAGGCTTAATTGGATACTGACTTTTTGTTCATGTCTTGGCCTGCACTGTTTCATCATGCTTTTGTGAACTGCTCATCAGCTTTCAGGGTGCACAGCAGAGGCAGTTACACCTCAGGGCAAAGCAGGGAGAGCAGAATTAGACCACCACTGAATGCTTTTCATGCTTCTATTAAGTAGTATGGTTTGGGCTCAGGGCTAATAGCGAAGCAAGGTGGTATAACTGAACAAGCAAAGGCTTTCTAAAGATAGTGCCCTATTCACCCTGCCATTCAAGGAACAGAGCAGGATTGCTGTAAGGTTGGGAATTAGTGAGCAAGTTCTCTTTTAGTCCTTCAGGTAGCTGATAAAACTGGCACACATGCAGGAAAGCTTTTAGGGAGGTGTCAAGTGTGGGAATGCAGTCTGCTGGATAATATGCGGCACTTGGGCTTTGGGATTAGAAGATACCACTGCCAATTTCTTAATGCAGTAGCTAAAACTCTCAGGTTTAAAGGATTAATACTATTTATTTGCTTCGTTGCATCTTGCCCCCAAACCTGCACCCCCCAAAGCAAAACTTTTCTAATCAGCATGTAGCTCCTGCTGAGCTAGCTGGCTTTGGGTTTTTTTTGACACAATTTTTTTCTATACTGAAAAAGCCTGAGAAGGAAAAAAATGGGTGAGGAAAGGGGAAGCTCAGGTAAGCGGAGTTGGGACATGTTCTTGTAATTGATTTAACTCTTTCTTTCTAGTGCCTCTCAGTTACTTTTCTGCTAGGATGCCTAGGGTAGCAGTGATTTTTTCTGTAGCAAAGCTAATGCTCTGTGTATTTGCAGGGGAGGGAGAGACAGGCAGTGTTTTCTTTAGGGCTGCAGAGCTCAGCAAGAGATGAGAAAGCAGGAGTCCTTGTAAGGCTGCAGGGCTTGGAGCAGCAGAAGAGGGAAGGAAGGGGCTGCTCCTCGCCTGCCCCGAAGGCAGCTCTGATTTATGGAGCAGGGTGCAGCCAGGTGATGGCAGGGAGCTTCTGTCTGCAGGGTCACCTCTGGAATCTGCTTTAATTCTGCCAGAGACCAGTTTAACCCTGTATCATCAGTATTTCCCACACGTTTTAAATATGATAAAAAGGGGCGTTTCACAGAGTTTAACATATGTCTAAATGAGGCTGACATGTTTCTGATTTATTTTCCATACCAGATGAAAAATGTTTCTCCTATGTGGTATTTGAACAGGTCATGTATTTAACTGCTAAGGGATTTTCATTTCTTTGCTGCTTGTTCAGCTGGCAGTCCTTTAGTATGGTGTCATGGCATGAAGATTTGTGAGACTTGGGTCAAACAGTGGAGTTTATTTGGTACTTCAAAATTACATACGATTGCTAGAATTTTTTTCTAGTTACAAAAGGTGAGTGACTCGTACTTCATTATGTGGTGAGTGTCAGGTCAAAATCCTAATTCCTATCTCCAGTTACAGAGCATAAATACGTAAGAGCATACAAAGAGTTACAACAGTGTAGCCATAAGCAAGTGCAAATGAGACAAATTATTATTTGCAATTTCACAGCTGTTTACATGTCTAGAGCCAGCTAAAACTATCCTACCAAAATAGGACAATATCATTAATACCATTTCATTGAAAATTGAGTTTCATAAGGAAACTAAATGTTGTAAGATTACTGAGGCCTAGGGAAAAGAAGCATCTCATCCAGGTGCACAAAACAAGTCTGTTGCAGAACAAGTGGAATCCAGGAGCTACAGCACATCCCAGGCTTACTAGACCGAGCCATATGTAAGTGGGAGCAGTAGCAAACTCCTCCTGTTACGGTTCCATCTATTTTTATATTTATACCTTTAATCTCAAATTGAGTAACCCACCACAGCATTTGGGGAATGATAACCAACTTTAATATCCTGATGATACATTTCCTAGATAACTACATTGATCGGCACTCTAGAAGTACCTTAGCTAGATAGAGAAGCTGTATTGTATCTCACTTCTGTGGCACTGAGAGCTTGGCTGACAGGATCTAGCTAATAACAAAAAAGTGTGTGCCAGATCATTGTGATGAACAAGCTCTGTGTGCAGACAGGTCAAGAAGTTCCATTCTGTGGCCTCTACATTGTGACTCTGAGACCAAAAATATGGGGGACAAGTGGGTGCTATGCTGCTCTTTGATTTGGAAGTGCCAAGTCCTTATAAACTGCTAAAATGGATGGTGTGTTTTCCCCATTGGGGGTGTTCCTGTGCAGTGGCAATACATTGATGTGGACCTCACACCACTTAGTTTTAAGTGATTTTAGTTGTGGAGTTTTCCTAGAGATGCTGTCCCAGACCATTAACAGAATCCTGTTCCAAGTAGCTTTCTCTGGGATATTTGGCATTAGTTGCCTTTCTTCATCCAGTCTAGTCTTGCCTTCTCAAATTCTTCCCCAGCTCCTCCCCTTGTTTTCCATCTGCAGATTCTGCATCCCTGCAGATGGCTGTATCCCACAGTTAGGGCTTTATCTAGACATACATATTTAGCTGTGTGTAGGAACTACACGTTACTTTTTATTTATTTACTTTGAAAGACTCCCTTGGAGAACTTGGCTTCCATCTGTTAAAAATGCTACCTCTACTTGTCCTTCCTGATGGAGGCTTTAGGGAAGGGAGGGGAGAATAAGCTTCTTTCCCTAACAAGCAGCTTATATTTATCTGAGGAACAAAATAACACAGATCTTTGGGCTACTTGTGGAGATAGACAGATTAGGCTCCTGATGGCCAGGATTCCCACTTCTCACATTCGTCAGATCTGGGCCAGGCCCATGGAGCAGCTTCTCCCACCCCAGTCCATGATAAATGTTTTCGTTTGGAAGGAGGGAGAAGAAGAGTGAGAGTCCTGTTCCTTGCTTCCTTTCCATCTTTTCTAATTGCTTTCACATAGAAACTAAACTGCAGCCCCCTGAGCACCTTGAAGGATTAAATGGTGATCAAAGGCAGGTTTAACCATATCCCCAGGACAAGCTGCTTACACACCAAGCAGCACAAGCTCTGGGTTAGCACAGCAACCAGAAAAGCAGAATAAATTAACAGTTATCATTTCAACATGAACAGAACAAAGTTTTGGAAGAGGTGGCACTGGGAGGGTTCGGGGGAGCAGAGTATGGGGGATGCAGATGGAAATGAAGTCAACATTTATCTCATACGTATAGCCAGAAGACATGCTCTGCTTCTGATCTCAGCTGATTGCTGTCATCTGCTGCCACACACTGCCTTTTCCCTCCTCAGGTTTGGGTTTTCCAGCATAATAGCATTAGTGGCATTAGATAGGAGTTTGTGTTGTTAGTTACAACCTAAGGGAGGAGGAGATCTTTGGGGGATAAATTAACAGACCCCTCAGCTGTCCTGATTGGCACTCAGCCCTTTAGTTCCAGCCCACTCTGTTCCAGCCCAGCTTTTTATAGGCTTGCAAAATGTTGAGTATCTTATTCATCTGTTTGTTTTGCAGTGATTTCCCCTAGCGAATTCTGCACTTGCAGTTTCTGGCTTGGACATAATCAGAGCATGCACTTCTGCTTTGGGTTTTCCTAGCATTGGCAAAATCTGGGGAAAAAAGATGCACTGACTGTTGAAGTTTATAAGTGGGGGAGATACTGAAAAGGAGGATTATTCAGCTTTGAGGACAGATGAGTTAGCAAAGACTACTTAACTGTTAGCACAAGGACTGTGAAGGATCAGAGAGTAAATGATCAGCATCTAGTTCTCATAGTCTTCAATAATATGGGATTGAAGGGCCAGCCAGTAACACAGAGCAGACGTGAAAAGAAGTATCATTTTGCACTGTGAACAAAACCGACATCTTTATACCATCTATTGCCATGGGGCAGCAGGACCCAGTTCGTACATTCACTCAAAATAGTAACAAGTTGCTGGTGTAAGACCTGGATTGTGTGCAGCCTTTTTCATAGAGCAGAAGGAGGGATGCAATAACTCTCGCCTGTCTTTTTCAAAGCCCAGCTCCAAACCTTTTGGGGGCTTTGAGCATGGTGGCAGGCTAGTGCTGCTATAAGAGGAGAGCAGGGATGGGCAGAGGGAGGGTATATATAGGGTCTCTACTTCTTCCCTCTTAATCCTAGGTAGAATTAAAGTCAAGAGAGCCAGAAATTCTGTTTACAGTCCCAGTTCACTCCCTGCCCTCATGGACAGTGACTCAGAGGCACATTCGGGCTCTAACAGAAGGATAATCAAATTGCACGCTTCAAGTCATTATCTAATCACTGTGGAGGTCAGGAAGGAGTCTCTCCCTGTGGTGCCTGGCTTCGCTGGATGAGCCAAGCATGCTGCAAGCTCTTTTCAATCCCTCCATGGAATTCAGAGGCAGAAGGCAAAATTTGAGAGACCATCAGTCCAATTCAGCATGAAACCCCAACGTTCTTGTGAAAAATCAGCAGTCTCGCAAGAGAACTTGTCTTGCACACTGGTGTGGAACAGGCAAAGGGCTCTAGCTCTCTGTTCAGCTATCAAATATGAATGTGAGCAGCATGAGCAGCAGAAGCCTTTCATGAAGGTATATCTTTATTTGTACTAAATAATGAAAGGAATTCTTTATGAGTGAATAAACCTGCCAAAAGGATTCAGCTTGCTCACTAAGACTTCTCCTTTGCTGTGAGGCTGCAGTGCTGCAGAGATTAGAAGCCATCATTTGCTATAACATTGAAAATCCTTTACAAAGAGAACCTAAATAAAATTACCATGTTATCTCATTTGTCCTTCCTGGAGAACAACCACACACTTCTTTGTTTTGACCCCCTGGATAGTTTTCTTTGCATGAACAGTTTGGCATAGGAACCTGCAAGTCTCAATGTGATTGGAGTGAAAAGTGATTTACTGGTCCATCAAAGGCTTGGAAAACAAAGGGGCCAAGCTCAGGGACTAAGGAGAGGTCATTTGGTTTTAGTTCCTAATGCTTATTCTACTCCTGAATTATTTGATATATACCCAGAGCTTTCAGCCTGTCCAGCTGCAGAGGGTCATCTAAACCTTGGATTCTGGGATGAAAGGAAGAGGCTGAGCTGTGCATGCCTTGAAGAAGTCTAGTGAAATGATAGCTCTGTTGAACTGGCATTAGTAAAGTATACAAGAGTATTTACTCGAACTCAGCTGTTGGATTGTGTTAGGATGACTGGTAGAGGAAAAAAGAGAGGTCAAAAGAGCTTGTGGAAGGAAGGGGAGGGGTTGTCCCATAGTGTTAGATGTACTCAGGAGGTTTTATGGCTTTAAGATGGTTTTGTTCCATTTGGGAAGCAATCAGTCTTCCATGAGCACGTCCTCTCTAAGCTAAGCAAAGCTTTGCCGTGGCCTCTGTATATCTTTTGTGCCTCTGTGAGTTTTGTTCATATGCAAAGATGTGCCTCAAGAATTTTTATGTTTATTCTCCATACTCGTGATGAATTAGGGAAGCACAATTATCTCTGTTTACAAGCACAAAAGCAAGACTGTCAGGCCATTGCTAAATTTACTCTGCACGTATACTGTATTGCCCCATGAAGTCTTGGTCTCCCAGTCATCTGGATCTTTTACCAAGATAAGATCATGTGGCACCTGCACACCCTCCCATTTTTCCAGGTTTTCCATTCATGAAAACTAGGGTGTTAAGTGGGAGGGTTGACATGTACCCAGTTCTTGCCCTAGTTTGGATTTGGGACAGAGTTAGGGTACAAACATGGACTTGGGAGCATGGAAGCTCCCCAGGGCCTAGCACATGCTCCTTCCTCTTGGGTTGGGGGGGAACAGTGAGCCTGACAAAAATTGACTTTCCTGTCTGCCTGGAGTGGATGGTGCAGGAGCAGAAGTAGTTGTGGGTGAGTGACTTTGGCCTGCTTTATGCAGGCTGGATCTACAGGTAAATGAATGTCAGGGATATTTTACACATCAGAATACACTGTGCATAATGTGCCTTGGCTGCGGATATTGTGGCTATGTTTTGGGGTGCATGCTGCCTCATTTTCATCTACCGGTTGCATCTAGAACAAATGCACAACTATTAAGAGAACTGATAAATATGCGGGAGGAATGACTGAGAAAGAAAGCAACACAAGAACCAAGAGCAGAAAAACTGCTAGGAGCTGCAGCCCTCTCCTAGGGCAGGGACTGGGGTACCCGGGAGCCCATTGTACAGGATGGGTGCAAATGTCCTGACTGCAAGCTCTTTTCACTCCTTCCACAGAGTTCAGAGGCAGAAGGCAAGATTTCATGGATAATCAGTTCAATTCAGCATGAAAACCCAATGTTCTTCTGAAAAATCAGCGGTCTCACAAGAGAACCTGTCTTGCACACTGGTGTGGAACAGGCAAAAGGTGTTAGTGGCTAAGATTAGTGTTAAAGGCAAAGAAATTAGTGGTGGTAGAGGTGTTTGGGAAAGACAATATAATAGGAGAGCACCATAGAGACTCCGCGGTCGGGACACACTGACGCCAAGGGCACAGGGACAAGCAGGGAGGAGGGGAGACAGGCAAGAATGAAACTTCCTAATCAGCTGAGAGAAACAAGATGGACTTTGAAGCAGCGATGAGAAGCAGCAATGAGAGAGCTTTGGAGAGGTACAGAGACACGTAGGAGACAAACCTCATAACAAATGCAAAGTGGCTGTCATTTTAGTACCTCTTTCCTTGCTTGGCCAGACACAGGCTGAGGGAGTGCATCTGCATGTATACACACACGGAGAATTATATACACACATGCTCATGTCATATCACCAAGTGATGTCAGACTTCACATTGTTGATCCTTTTTCTAATATCTGGCATGAGGCTTTAGAGCCTGATTGCTGCAGGAAGAAAATTAAAGGCTTGCACTGAGAAGCTGATCCATGGCAGAGGCATCCAGCTACTCGGAGCTTGTGCATCAGAAAACCTCAGGACATTTAGAGACAGGAGTGGTTTGGCTGGCTCCTTGCCTGGCATGTTGGATTTCCAGCAAGAGCTGGGCCTTGAGGGGTTTACTGTGTCCGTGTCTTAACACCCAGGACAAGTATGTGATCTGAAAGAGCATCAAGTATTCTTACAGCATTTCAGAAGCATATCAGTATTTTGTCTTTTTTTTCACTCCTTTTTACCATGTATAGCTACTACCTGCCACCTCAGGAAGGCTGTGGTCAGTTGTACTCTGTGTGTGTATCCTGACGGAGTGCTTTGAATTGAAAGTTCTTGACTATAGAGACTGTATTGTATCCATCAGAGCTTTCTAACGTGTTTTAAGAAATGATACTCTGTAACACCTAGATAATTTCTTGTCCATTTTTGTTGGAAATGAGGGAAATCTCACAAAATGCCCTTGAGGTGTTCCTGTAGGGGGTGTACTCCCGGCTGTACTTTGCAACATGTCAATGGAAAAGAAATTACATTAGAATAAGTGGTTTTATTGTAGCATTTGTTCTTTAAATTAAGTTTGGCATTTCTTTGGCCTTACTCGGAATTGGGATTTCCCACCCCGAGCTCTAATGTGAAAGACTCTGGGAAATATTGATGCAGCAATGGGGGTAAGGTGGTGTGAGGCACCGTACTGGCTGTTCTCAATCTTTCTTAAGCCTGAGGGTAAACTTGACTTTAGTTCATGTTTGTTTTGTTCCTCTATCACTCTACTTCCTTTGTAGCCTGTGGTATGCAGGCTGATTCAGTTAATCCATATTAAGGCCAAACATCCATAGAAGTCAAAGGAATTTGTTTGGTGTCAATGCTGCAGAACTTGGTGCCACAAAGAACAATTACAGTTATTTGGGTTATTTATGTGATGTTGGTTATTTGGTGTGTTGCTTTCATGTCAGTGCCAAAGTTCCATGTTCACAGGCCAAACACAAGACTAAAGGTAGCACAATAAGCCAAAGTACCATGTAGACTAACCCCCATTAGACCAGAGGAGGAAGAAGGTGCATTCACAGGCTATTTAATGTGGTTATGACATGCAAGAGTTGGACAAGATGCGTCGTGTGGTCTTGGCAGAGGGAAGTCAAGAGATTTGCACCCATCCTGTGCAAAGGGCTCCCGGGTACCCCAGTCCCTGCCCTAGGAGAGGGCTGCAGCTCCTAGCAGTTTTTCTGCTCTTGGTTCTTGTGTTGCTTTCTTTCTCAGTCATTCCTCCCGCATATTTATCAGTTCTCTTAATAGTTGTGCATTTGTTCTAGATGCAACCGGTAGATGAAAATGAGGCAGCATGCACCCCAAAACATAGCCACAATATCCGCAGCCAAGGCACATTATGCACAGTGTATTCTGATGTGTAAAATATCCCTGACATTCATTTACCTGTAGATCCAGCCTGCATAAAGCAGGCCAAAACCCTACATGGCATGTTCTCCAGTCTTCTGGCAGGCATGGAGCCAAATTCAAGTCCAGCATAAACAGATGCCGTTCTTCAGGCTTCAGCGTGTTGAATTTAGTGCACAGTGCCTGCCGGGCAGGCTGCTCTGCGCTGCCCTTCGTTCTTGCAGCATGGAAGGCAAGGGAATCTGCCTGTGAGTGGGAAAGGGTGTGCCAGGATGGGAGCATCTGTCCCCTGAGTGGCAGACAGCAGTGAGCCCCCCTGCCAGCACAGGAGCTGCACTGGGCAGATAAAAGGGGTCTTCTCTCATCTTGCTCATCTTCTTCGCAAATGCTATCCACCTGCACAGATATTTATAAGTTCTGCCAAAGTGCCAGCATCATTAGCACTTGCTCAGTATTTGAGCTGCTGGAATATTTTCTGCATAATTTAATGCTCAGATGGGATAATGTGTTTGGGTGGGCAGTGAGGCGCTCTGGGCTGCTGGCTCCCCATGCATGCAGGGAATGCTGCTCTGCTGCTCTCCAAAGGGGTACCTAGATTGCTGAGAAAGTTGCTTGCAGCCTAATCCTGTTCCCTTCAGGTGAGGAATCCATCCTTCTCAAGCCTGAATGGCAGGAAAATCCTAGGAGCCTTGATAATTATAATATTAAAAACATTTCACCCCAGAAATCTCAAGTAGCTGGAGAAGCATATAGGAGCTGATGGGAAAGGAATTGAAATGACCCTGGGAGAAAACTGGAATGCTGTATTTCTGAAGCCAAGACAGCACTAGAGAGCTGAGATTATCCTCACAGAACATAATCTTCTTAGGCTTTGTTCTCAGGCAGCGCTGGGCTGTTTTAACAGCGAAAGCGGCGGGGGGCGGGGGGGAGGTGTCCAAACCCACATGTCTCTTATTTAAATGCAGACTAATTTTGCACCCTGTGCTCCTCACTCTCCCACTTGGGATTCTGTCGGTTGGCTCAGAATAAATGGCTGTAAATCCAGAAACACACTTTCCCCTCTCCAGTCTTGCCATTGTGCTCACCACAGTATTTCCTGTAGGTCTCTGACTCTTGGAGGATGGAAAGAAGCTCCCTCAGAGCTGTGAATTCCTCAGCAGCCCCTGCCTTGTTTTATGGGTACAGCACATCACTGTGACAGCTCAAAGAGAATGGGGGAAGGACTGAGTGCCCTTTTTCTTTATCCACCTTCAAGGGTTCAGAGGAAATGTCATTACCTTTGCCAGCTTCCTCAGGCATGCTGTTATGTGGCATGCACCACTGTGTGGCAGGTGGGATGAGGCTATAGAAGCTTCTAGTCCCCATAGAAAAGGATATTTTCTTCAGCAGGAAAAAGCCTCTGCTTTTCCTTTTTAGAATCTGCTGACTTTGTTGCCAAAAAACAAAGGTTGAAAGGATTGTCAATTTAGATTTTTCTCCATGAAAAAAATCAAATTACTATCAGGAATATACAAGCTGTTCAGACCCATTGCTTCTCTCTCCATGGTAGTCAGGTGTATTTCTCCCCATTAACACCACCTTGCCATGTATCCTCTATGCAGACCCTGGGACAGCAATGACAGTCTTGGACCTTGCTTTTTCAGATGTAGGGAGGCACCCAGCCCCACCAGTGGGTTATCTGAAATGTGAAGAAAGGTCATTCCTCCTTCCCTCCTATGTCATATATGCCTGCTCCCTTCAGCTGAGCCAGTCTCCCAGCACAACCCTTTCTTTATGCTTTACCCAACAGAGCTGGCTTATTTTCTCTCCTCAATGCCACTGCTATGTGTATTGCAGCATCCTCTGAAAGAATAAGGACGTACAGTTGTGCCTTAAGCAGCTGTTTGGAGAAGAAAATACATATGTATATGTATAGGGAAATGGTGCCTCGCGAGTCCTCTTCACAGACCACCTGGCATTGAACGGCCCAACCAGAGGGTAATCCAAACATTCAGAGATGAAATGTCACTGTTAGACTGAATTGTGTTGTAAATTGAGGGCAGCTGAGCAAGATAGATTTTAAAATGACTGTTTTGAAATGCATCAGTTGTAAAACAAAGAATGTTGGGCATCCTTATAGAGTACCTTAGGAAGTGGTGATTTTTGCAAAAAAACTTTGGGGTCATGACTGTTGCTCAGATGAAAACTAGCTCTCAGAATAATAATTGTTGTGGCCAAAGGACTAAATCACTCCCCCGATATGTAAATGGGAGAGTATTGAGTAGGAATTAATATATCTGGTTTTGGTGTGAGTGTGACCGAGATCCATTTCTTATGCTTACAGCTGCTATTATATTAGCGGGGGTTCATTCTTAAATATGATAATTGTTAAAAGGATTGGAAAATTTGCCCTTTAGTGAGAGATGAAAGGTATCCACCTGAAAAACAGAAGGTGGAGGGGTGACAACACAATCTACGGTTACCTATAATGGTAAACAGCAATTTAATAATAGAGAGCTTTTAAATTTTTAAAAGTGAAAGCATGACATGATTGTGTGGCTGGAAGTTTAAGTAAACTAGAATTAGTGTGCACATTTTAAATAATGGGGATTAAGTAATAATAGAACAGTTTTCTACAGTGTGGGAAAGTCATCGCTGCTGGCAATTTTCAGTCAAAAATCCCTTCTCCCACCCCCACTGAAAGAATTAAAAATAATAATAAAAAAGAATTCTCTAGCTCAGACACAGCTATTGGACTTCAAGTAGGAATTAAAACAAGGAAGTTAGCTTGACTTGTGCTGGAGTTCAGAGTTCTTCATGTCTGTGAAAAAAAAATAAATTGTATGTATCCATCTCTTGCATCCTCTGTTGAAAGCCTAGCAGTTGAGGACATGAAGCAAAGGCTTCTTCTCCCTTCATGGTATTTCTTTCTTTGCATCAGCTGAATTTTCCCAGTCTCCTCTAGCTGTGTACAGAGCTGCAGTGTAGGTGACTTTACAGCATCAGCCTTTTCATCCTAACAGGAAGTAAGCTAACATGTTTCTCAAATCATTTAAGCACACAGAATTTATCTTGCAAAAGCCTGCCTGCTAGACTTTTCTTTCTCCTGCTGACTTGTCAGAGCAAAATCACATAATCCATACGTGGAAAAAAATAAATAAATCAAAAACATTCTTGCAAAAGACCAGCATCTTACCATTGTCTTGAAGCCACTTTCCTTACCCATTGGATATGGGGAACTTTTTCTTCTTGATAAAGGAGGACACATGTTTTTTAACAGGTGATTCCTTGAAGCTGTAATTTACAGCTCCTCCTCCTCTTTACCAACCCACCTGTCATGCTCAATCTCCTGTTACATTTTGCTAATGTCACCAAGTGCTGGTCATAAACCATTGCCCTAATTACTCAGAACATGGGGCTGAATGGTTAGTTAGCAATGCTATTGCAATTATGGCAGGTTTTCAGGTCTAACAGCACTTTATGTTTCACTGCTTTTTATATGTCACTGGTTAAGATGATGAATTAGAGGTAGTACTGCACCATCTGCTCATGTTCTCACTCCGCAATGGTAGCGCATCCACTATGATGTTGTCTAGATATATGATGGTAGCTAACTGGGAGCAGCTGTGGGTGTTTCACCTGTGCTTCTCTGTGGACATAGGACTCTCGGTTTGTATTTTCCTATGTTCTTTAAAACATGTGATCTGTCTATGTTTTGACACCATCAGTACAGTATATATTGTTTTTATTTTTCTGTCTTTAAGGAGTTTCTACAACAATTTTGGGGTAAGAGCAACAAGTACAAATCTTAGGAGAAGAGGCAAATTGCACTCAACTTTTCCTTCTTTTAACTTTTGCTTCTTAAAATGATGTATAAAAGGAAAGAGAGAAGCTGCAGCCTTGAACTTTTAATATATCACAGTATCTTTGAACTAACTGGTGCATGAAATGTTCTTAAAATTCTTTAAAAACATGATAGAGAATTATGATGTGTAGACTTCTTTTTTTTTAAGGGATGTGTGTTAGGGGGATGAATATTGGTATAAAGGATAGAGTTTAGTCTGGGTATGATCTTGAAGTTCTTGGGTATTACCTTGTAATTAAGAGCTTTAATTGTCTGGTCTCCTGCTCTCTGAAGAACTCCCCCTTACATAGCCCTTTATCAGTTTTAGAAGATAATATTTAAGCAGCGCTGCATGAATACCCTCATAATTGGTAATAAAAAACCTGTACATTTTCTCATCACACCTTTGATTCCAGCTCAAGGGAAACTAGCCCTTTAGCTAGAGCCTTTACAGGAATTTTAATACGGGCACGTTAGTTTGGATATATGTAGTGTGGTGGTGTACCTGGCTAAAATGCTGAATCGTTGTTTAATTTAATTGCTTGAATATGGGTACAATTCTAAATTGACAGCCTGTCTGCCAGCTTCCTCTTTGTATTTACAGCATATGTATACAGTGATGGTAGCTTAAGCTCCCTGCACACATTTATGCTGACTTGGAGAGCTCACCTATATGGCCAGAAAGGGAATGTCTGTTACGCAGTCATTCCTTGTATTTGCTATTGAGGTGTTCCCCAAAAGATTGTATTTCTCATTGCTTTTAGGGTGCTTGTAGGGTAACAGTATGTGTTGGTTTTGGTGCATTCATCCTGTCCCTGAAAATCAGATCCATATCCATGACACTCAAGTCAGAAGGGTCCTGAACCACCAGTGGACATGATTCACTTTCATTTGGTCCTACCCTGGATCAGCAGAAGGCCAGCACCCTAGCAGTGAAAACATTGTTTGGCCTCTTCTTGTCCCCCAGTTTTGGATCTAAACTTAGGTGAAATAAGTTTCCGCATTCCTGCCTCAGTCCCAGCAGCTTTCTGAAGTCTAAATAACAGCTGGAGACAGAGGAACCTGACATACTGTGCTAAATGAAATTGCGTCAGAGAAAGAAACTCGCTAAGGCTGTGGAAGGATTTTTTGTGAAACAGAAGTATATGTGTCCAAAGAGGTTCTCAATGTTACTGAGGAGACATTTTGTGGGGAGAACAAGAGAGTGAATGAAGCGTATCACAGAGCCATACTTTGCATGCCATGAGGGTAGCTTGCTGGTTGTAGGAGACAGTAAGTATAAATAGATACATTTTAGGAGCAAATCCTACCATACTTTTGAAAACAATAGTACAGTTGTAACACAAAGCATCAGCCAATAGCAAGAAAAGAGCCAGGAGTCTCTTGACCATGTTTGAAACATCTCAAGGAAATGAAGTAATTACACTCAAGGTTAGTGAAATTGCACTTCATTCCTTTACAAATAGGCTGCCTTTATACAATTAAAAATAAATAAATAAATAAGACACATTTGTATTTCCAATCTCCTAAGGTAACAAGCAGAAAGCAATTGTACAACAGTTGACATCTTTGATGCAAAAAAGTTCTTTCCTGCCTTTGCTGTTGATCTGAGGGTGCTCCTGCATCTCATGCACTATTGCGTAACAACCTGTGCTACTTTTGTGAGCTGATTTATTTTCAGCCTTCTAGCACATGACTGCTTTAGACCATCCTCCCTTCTTGTCCCAAATTTTTGTTGCTCCCTCCCACAGTCCTTCTCAGCCTGCTGTTTTGTGGCTAGTGCCAGGCTGCGTATCCTTTAAAAAGACACCCTTGGGGAATATCATGCCATCATGAATGTGTCCCAGACTTTTTCCAAGATATGCTCAAAATAATCTTTTTTTCCCTTTTTACAGCATTGCCCCTTTTTCTTGATTTAAGATGACTCGATTTACATTTCCTTAAGTTCTAATAATCTTTGCAGAGCATGGCATATAAACTTGGCCAGTTACGTCCGAATTTGGACTGTCACGTGCTGAAAGCAGGCCAACCTTATGATTGGCCGGCTTAGCAGAAAGAGACAGTATGTAGAGGAAGTTAAACATCTTTAGGGTATGATGTGGTTTATTGGGCTCCCAAAGATAGACAGAGACATTTCAAGTAGGGAAGCTGGGCACATAATATCCTAATAATTGCCTGAAAGCACTGAGGAGCATTTAGCCCTTTAGCCCTTCCTCATTTACTGTGCATTACTGTTTTGCTGATAATGACTGGAGGGATGGACAGCATGGGAGTGACAATGTGGTCTTGTGGTATGCCAGATCTCTAAAGCAGGCTGCTCTTAGAGGGGAATACCATCCCTGAGCAGAAGCCTGTCCTATTTTGTGCTTAGGATGGGGACCATATATATGCCATGCATATTGGATATGTTTCTTATAGAGCTCTTGTCGTAAATAATATCAAGACAATGAAAGCAGTATTAAGACTCACACACATTTGGTGTGAACTGGACATGATACTCTACTCCTGCACCAGTATCATATGTCTGCTTAATTTCTCTAAAACTTAAAATCCCTGGCCCTTAAGAAGGCTGTTTGCTGATCTTCTCTACAGCAACCCTTTCTTGCTGACGGTGTAGTATCTTTTTGTAGGATTTTTTCTTCTATCTTGCCTTTCTGGTCATTTTGTAGCAGATGGGTGTTTTCTGCCTACATTGTCCTCTCTTCTCCCTGGTAGAATGCTTCATTCCTGTTTTGTTCTTTTCCCTCTAGGTCCTGAGAAAATAGCAGCTCCCTGCTCCCAATACCATTGCTGTTATTTGTCCCCTCTCAGAGATGGTTCTCAGTTCTGAAAAGCAGTCTCTAAGGACTCTAGTGGGAGTTTGAAATCCAGAGCAGGATTTGACTTGAGCCTGACTCTGTCTTTGATTGTAATACATGTTTGCATTCCCTCTGCTGTGCCTAGCTCATCCTTCTGTCTACGACCTCGCAGAGATGAGGAATGGTTCCCAGAGCTCGTCTCTGGTAGTTTATTCAAATAAGCTGAAACCTGTGTAAGCAGGACGTGTCAGGGACCCTTACCTGCATTCCCTCAGTTTTAAGGAAAGAACAGGGTTTAGAGCTAGGCATGTTTGTGCTTCAGCGCACAGGGAAGCTGGAGGGAGAGGGAGCAAAGGAAATACAGTGCAGCTTTTGGCTGCAGCTCTGTGGCTACTTGATCCTCTTGACACTCCCCAGGAAGGGAGGGAAGTATTGTTATCCCTTTTACCAGCAGCACAGAGACAGCATGACAAAGAAGCAGGGACACTGAAAACGGAGTCCTGATCCCCAATCCTTGTCTTCTGGCTTTGTACTAATTAGCGCGTTCTTTTGGAACTGGCAACAGAAACCAGAAACCCTGACTGAGCCAAGTCTCTTGATTCCTTACTCTCATTACTCTTCTTCCAGCTTTATGCTTGAAGCATGTAGGAGACATTATTTCATACAGTGTTGTATTTCATACAACTCTTATACTATGTGTTGCTTGGTTAAAAATTGCACTGGAGCATTGAGGGAGACTTTTCTTCTGGTTTTTTTTGTTGTTTTTTTTTACATCTTTCTTTTTTATTAAAAAACCAGATTAATTCTAAAGCTAAAAATGCATGTGACCTTATATAATCATTGAATGAAATGTCATCATCAGTTTAGTACCCAATAGGAAAGGGAGAAAAGCAGCCCCAGACACATGCAAGGGAGGCCCAGGTGAGAGAGAACGGTGTCCTACTCCTGGAGGAAGCCAAAGTTAATGAGATTTCTACTGGGCCACTGCAGAGTGCAGCTCTCTGGGACGGCAGCTAGCAGTCTGCCATGTACTGGCGTTGGAGTGGGCTAAGGTTACCTTCACAGCTACAATTTCATTACTGCTGCTTTTTCACGGAAAGTGATTTTTTTCATTTGTTCAGCAAATGAGGCAGAGGAAGAATGGAGAGATATGTGGCACGGAAGTGATTTCATAAACCCCAGGCTGAATTCATGTTGTTTATGAGCTGGGAATAAGAAGATTGGGTTTGGATCTTTTCTCACTATGGCTGTGGTCTGAAAGTAGTGCTAGAGAAGCTAGTGAATTTGCATTACAGTGAAACTGGCATAAATGCAAGAGGGTTTGGGGCAATTTTTCAGATAATTTTTTAGTTTCAAGGGGTTTGTCTAAAGAACCATTCCTGGTTAATTCTGTTTCTATACAGGCTTCTGATGTGATTACATGAAGTTCATTCAATGAACCAAAGAGTCTTACTTTCTGCTTTGCCTACCCACAAATGAAGATCTTTACTTGCCATGTCAAATTTAAGGTGAAGGAAAAGATCCCTTTCTTTCAAAGGGTTTTCAGTGCCTTTTTACAAAACATAATCCTCTGAAAGGCAAACAGTATAATACCTCATATCTCCAAATTATTTTTCACAGGAAAGGTGGCTATCAATTTTTTTCCTAACTTGAAGTTAGTGACAACCAAGAATAAGAAACAAGCTGAATTTAGGAGACAGATAGTGGTAATGACAACCATATGTAGAAAACATCATTCTAGTCTAGAGGAACGGACCTTGGTAGACCCTTCAAAATTAACTAGGAGGCTTTCCTGTGTGTTTCTCAACTGTCATGGGGATTATTGAAGCTGTGGCAGGGTAGAAAGAGCATGAAGTTTGAAGGTGAGGAAGGTAACGTGCCTTTCCATTCATTTCAAACATGCAGTGGCTTCTAGGACCTGTTTAGATATTTATCTGCAAACTGAGGAAACAGAAAAACTAAGAGACCAAATAAGACTTATATCCCTCAATACCATTAATGATCTAAGCCTGAACACCTTTGACCGTAATTGTCTTCACTAGGAGCTACAGTTCGTGTGTGTTGAAAATCAGACTTTTAAGTAATTACTTAGTTTAGTTGTAAGTGCTTAAAATGAAGTACTATGGTTTTACATTTAGACAATGAGACTGATGGCACCTGTACTTAGAGGTAGAAAGCATTAGAATTGTTCTGACATTGTTCTTCTTACTTCGGTAGAAGTTTTCCCAGTTTAAGCATTCAGGGGTTCAGACTTCTGGCCAGCATACACACAACACAGTTATGTGTGTATTTAGCTAGTTCATTGCATATAGAGGAACTCTGGTCTGACCTTAACATGGTGGGATTGTAGTGTGCTGTAAACTAATTTGATAAGAACTAGAGGCTCATCATCCAAGTGTGAGATATATATATACTCCAAATTGTAGAAAATTATTGAGCAATTTGAGAGATATGCATTGCCATACTTGTGAAGGGAACTATCTAGCTTGCTAGAGTGTTAACTAGCTACGACCTTTTTCACTTTCTTCTATTTCAAATCTTACTTAGGTTAGATTCAAACAAAACTTGTTACCATTTGGCAGTTCTTCACTGGCTTTCAGATACAAATGTTGGATGTTGCTGATAAAAGCCTTATACTTGCGACCTTTATGTGACAAATGGATGCCAGATACAGTCTGGAACTAATTTTTAAGCACTTAAGGGCAATTTACAATACTTTTTACATTAGATGCAAACTCTGGTTTCTACAAAGTCAAAAACTGTTTCAAGGATAACAAGTAGATCAAATTAATATAGCTGAAATGATATTGGATTGCTTCAAAGGCCATTTGTTCATGTACAGAACACCTGGAAAATCTCTCATTCTGAAAAAAATTACCATCTACCTAAACAAAGACAAATCAATACAGAAGCTACCTCTGCAAAATATAGCACAGCTGAAAGGAGACTTGGGGAGGATCTGAGTTAAAGTCCTATAGGAACACTGTGAGAATATAATCTCCAACATTTCAGTGCAATTTTTTTACAACCGTTAAGAACTGTCCTGTGTTTTACATGAAGAAAATCACAATAATACCTAGCATTTAGATTGCCTTTTTCTGAATTTCAAAGTGCCATGTGAAGTCTGAATCATTATTGTCATCCTGAAGACAGGTAAATTGAGGCACAAGAAATAAAGGAATTTATTCAGAGTTATGAAACATGTCATTGATGGGACTGAAAATAGCAGTCTGCTTCCCTAAGTTATTGTTCAACAGGTTGCACCATGTCCCTAACCTCATATACATCACTTGGCCCATCTTGATCTGACACAGCAGGACTTTCATTCACCACTGCTTTTCCTGTTCTATTTGGGGAGAAAAAAAGGCTTAAATGCTGCTGAATTTGAAAATGAAATCTTGGCATTTTTTAACTGAGAATTTTAACTAATAATAAGGAATTTGTAACCAGGCCTTGTATGTTTTTTTTAATACATACGTTTTTCTTTTAGTTTTTCCAAATGCAACTAATTCAATGCTTGAATTAACCTATATAGTTTGGTGCTTATGTCCTGGATTTGACATAAAATACAAAAATAAATAGTATAAAGAGTTTGTTTTCTGTTTTAAACAAACAATTGGGGTAAAAAAAAAAAATCTGTCTGCTGAAGGAAAGCTCTTCAGGTGGTGTGAACTGACTTCAGCAGAGCTGCACAGATTTACCTTGGCTAAAAATGTGGCTCAAAATCAAATTCATTACCACAGCAGAAGAAATGTCTTAAGACATCCAGACGATAAAGCATACAAACTAATACAAAATACCTGGCAGGGGCTGTTTAACAAAGATTGAACTTAATCATGTTCCAGAGAGGAGCTGGTTAAAGCTTGGAGTGAAGAGATTATTTGGTCTCATTTGCTGTGGGTTCTTCAGCAATTATCTGGAATGCTGTTTGGATGGCCTTGCTATGCCCTTGCTTCCTCCAGCAGCACTTGAGTCATCTTCTTGTTGAATTTCAAGAGCCACTAGAGAGAAGAGGGACTAAGGCTGGTGTCAGAGCCTGGCTGACAAACCATGTTGGTTTTGCAGTATCTTATGCATTGTAACAGGATTGCAAAAAGCATGAAGGGGGTTCTGAGAATAAAATGCTCTTGTATTTGATTTACTCAGAAAGAGCATCAGAGGGATGAATGGGTAGAATGGGTAAACCAGTCCAGAGAGATGGAGAACTTACTATCTCTTGCCTGGCTGTTTCAAAAAAAGACCTGGGTTTAGAAACTGGTTTGGAAAACATTTGGTGCGGTCATACTCTTCAATTGCTTTGAATTTTTGCATCAATGTAGATTAGACCAAAAGTGAAAATGTCAGAACTCCATTAGGAACATTTTTCTGTTTGTTTTCTCCAAAGAAAAGATAGATCCAATTAAAAACAATGTTTGAACATACTCAAATTCCAAGGTATTTGTGCCTGGAGGTAGATCTGAACTTTTTCCTGATTAAGTTTATCTTTGCTTGGAATTAAAAGGGATCAGAAATATTGTGCATGAACATACTCGTCTGAGATTTGAAGTGCAGTTTTGTGAAACAAAGCGTTCTGAACAAACATGAAAAGGTGATGGAAATGTCAAATTATATCCCAGGATATATCAGCAGACCTGTCATACTAGCAGCAGAAATAAGGAAGCAGTAGTGCTATTGTGTACAACACTGGTGAGCATTCTTTTAGAAAGTGCATCTGGTTTTGGTCACTTCTGTTCAAGATTAATTTCTTCTGAAACAGATAAAGAGGAGCTTCGAGGTTGTTGAGTAATGGAAAGACCTTCACAGAAAATTATTGTAAAAGAGTTTGATTTATTTAGCCTAGCAGACCAAAGGCTAGGAGGGGAGATGATTATTTCCTGTAACTGCATCAATCAGTTAAGCACCGAGGAGGACAAGGGCTCTTTGAACACAGAAAGGCAAAATTTACCTAAAAAGAAAAGATTATAAATTTGTGATGTATAAGTGCAATTTGGAGATGGGAGGAAGATTCCTAATCCTTACAGCAGTGGGTTTTTTTGGACAATTTCCTAAGAGAGATGGGCAGGCAAAAATGCTAAAAAACTGTTTTTAAGATGGAGCTTGAAAATACTTTTTCAAACAGCTGATGTGGAGAGAATGGACAAATGGAAAAAAGATATGAGATGACTCTGCCTGAATTTGAAGCTGTTCAGACATGAATAACATCAGGTCCAGAAGTTACAGAGCTGTCATAGCCTGGCACTGCGACCCAGATAATGAGACCTGTTGAGTGGGAGGAATTGTTAGCCTGGGCACAGCACCACAGTAGTGTAACTGTGGATCTGCAGCTGGTTCATTTTAAGCCGGCTTTGAGCACAGAGAGGAGTAAGATATAGTTACGTCTTTCTGTATAGACATGCTCTGAGTTTGGCAGAATAAGCACAATTCAGGCAAAAAGCCATTTGTGCTGCTTTTGTACTACAAAGGGGGAAGCCAAAGTGTGATGCTAAAGGCTTCTTGTGATGGACGTAAAAACTTTCCCAGTACTCCCAGGCTGTGCCAACCCAGGAGAGGATTCATCTTCAAGCTTATGATTCCATGAATGGTAGCGAGGAACACTAATTGCAATGTTTATCAAGATAGCATGTTATGAATCTTATGTTTTGGATTTCAGAGATGCAACTGCACAGCCTCCTTCTAAAGCCCTGTTCTGGCAAAGAGCATACATCTTACATAGCTGTATGTTTCTCTTCACTTCCTGTCTTTCCAATGTTCTGAATTGTAATGTGGGACTTCACAACCCCCAGTTAGAGAGACACATTGGTGCAAAAGGGCCTGGGCAGATGGCTAGTGGTGCAGGGTTTGGTTTTCAAACCTAGTTTTGAAATTCTCTCCACCTTCAGGACCAAAAGAGCCTGAACCTGTGACCATCAACACATGCTGTTTATTTAGGGAGCAATGCAGAGGGGACAGATTGCTTGAAGAGGATTTAATGAGTTGTTGGTTAACTGAAGCAGTTTTTATTATTGTTTAATTATAGCTTTTCAATATGCTTTGAAAGGTTTATAGATAATGGCAAAAGCTCTATAAACTCCAGAGTGTTTATGGGGCCTTGGTGGTCTGTTCTTCTTCCCTCTTTCCGCATGACACCAGGAATTTCTTCTGCCTTTGTTGACATGCTGACAGCTTCTCTGTCCTCTAACCTGCAGGAGACTGACAACTACTGCTGTGGGGGCAGTCTTTCACTTAGGCAGGCTAAGATCCACATGCAATTGTGGAATTGCAGTCAAGGAGAATGCTATTGGAGCTGCATAATTAGAGGATAAATTGTTATTTGTCAACCAATAGAGAATAAAGAAACCTATCTTTATCTAACATTTTATCATTAGTTGAAGTAGAGGGAGGACTTTTAAGTTCCAATTTCAATAAAGAGAAGATAATATAGAGCTGAAATTCTTAAATTAGCTGCTTTTATTGTAGTTAGTACTTTGGTTAATCTTTTTAATTTATCGCTTAGTACAGGGCAATTACCCACCGTATGGAAATAAGCCAAGGTTATTGTATTAGTGAGATATGTTTGCATTGTGCAGGCTGGAATGAAACTGTACAGACTATGTTATCAGTTGGTGCAATAGCAGTAACAGCTTTATTGAGAGCTCTGGGTAGATTTCAGACGGTGACCTCCTGATCCCTCTTATCAGTTCAATGGTAGGTAGAGAAGCTCTCCTAGGGAAGCTTGACTCACAATGATTAATGCTGTTCTTTCCTTAATTGAGAAGGGCCAATTGATAGGATAAAACTTTATGGATTTATTTCAATCATTTGATGTGGCAAATCATCAGTTATCATTATCTAAACTAACACGGGTTGGCACAGAGGCAGAAAAAGCAAATTCCTTTATGGATTACCTCAAGCACAGTACACAAGTCACTTATTTGGCTTAATAGATGTAATTTTCGACCTGGTAACCTGATGTATATAGGTGCCTTAGGTTTTCACATGGAGATAATTATCCTTTCGATTCATTATTTGCCCATACAGTATGTGTTCAGCAGGTTCTGCTGACAGTTAAAGCACAAGAAAGGTGGTAGATGCCAGTCCACTTCCAGAGTGATAGAGAGTTATCAAGTGGTCATTTATTCTGTGTGACATTGGCTGACTTTTTCCAGTTTCTAGTGGAAAGAATTTTATTTGGCTGTAGACAAGCAGCTAGCCCACTTCAAAACGCACACAAATAGTTTGCTGACATCCTCAGTGATAACTTCTGCTGAAAAACTGAAACTCAGTCCTCTTTCTGGAAGAAGTCTCTCCCAGTCTAAGACATCTGCAGGAATCACTAGGTATCTCTCCTTTATAATCCAAGCTGTATCTATTCTGTGGACTTCATTTTCTGGGGGTGACAGTCTAGCACTCTGTACCAGTACTGATGTCACTGCAATTTGATCAAGTTGTATTGTGAATCACATTAGTCAAGACATCTCCACACCACCCACACATTCTTAAAGCAAATAGTTGTTTCCAAAGTACAGAAAATTATTTCAGGTCTTGCTAAATTACTGGTCCTTAATGCTGCAAACATTTTAAACAAAATTGCTCTTTCATGCTTTAGTTACATATGAAGTAAAAAGACCTATGCATCTAGCCTTGTGTTTTCTTCCACTCCCTTTTCTTCTGTGAGAAGAACCAAAATGGAAGATGTATTTAGATGTGGAACAGTTTGGGAAGGGGAAAAGGAGAGGTTGTAGAATCCCAATTACTGCAGCCATGCAGACTAGATGAGAAAAAGTTTAGGGTGGTTTGAAGCAGAAAGTTTTACTCTGACAATGGTGATGGTATCTAAGAGATCTTTTTTCTCCACTAAGCACAATGGACAAGCACATGCCTGACTTTAAGCTTGTGCTTAAAGGTATTGTGTTTGTTTAGGACTCACTGACTTGGTTAAATTGGTGCCCTGGGGCTATTATTTTGTTCCATATATATTCAGGTCATAGGTTCCTAACTATGGTGCTACTAACTTCACCTGAACAGACAAGGTAGAGTGGAAGATACTTTGTGGTAAATAAAACTAAAACTTGTTGCTCCCTTTGATTTTTATTTTTTTTTTTTTAAGGAGTTATTGACTCTTTGAAGAAGTCATTATTATCAGCAGCATTTTGAAGGACAAGTATAGCCTTAATGCAAACTGACAGCTTTAAGTATTCTCTCTGATAGCCAGATTCGTCATTGCTGGCATGGCTAAATGCACAGCATGTGTGGTTTCAGATTGCTACAGTGGCTCTGGAAAACATGAAAATTGTAATCTCAAGGTCAAAAATAAAACCTGAACTTTTTACAGTGCTTTTCTTAGCAGACATTTACTTTGTCCTGGTTTCAGCTGGGACAGTTAATTTTCTTCCTAGTAGCTGGTACAGTGCTGTATTTTGGATTTAGTATGAGAATAACATTGAATAACACACTGATGGTTTAGTTGTTGCTAAGTAGTACTTATCCTAAGTTAAGGATTTTTTGTTTCCCATGCTCTGCCAGCAAGAAGGTGTATAGAAGCTGGGAGGGAGCACGGTCAGGACAGCTGACCCAAACTGGCCAAAGGGATATTCCATACTGTAGGACATCATGTTCAGTATATAAACTGGGGGGAGTTGGCCGGGAGGGGCTGATCGCTGCTCGAGGACTGACTGGGCATCAGTCAGCAAGTGGTGAGCAATTGCATTGTGCATCACTTTTTTTTCCTGGTTTTTAATTTCTCTTTTTTTTTTGTTATCTTCCTTTTCATAATTATTATTATTACCACTGTTTTTATTACTATTATTACTATATTTTATTTTATTCCCATCATTAAACTGTTGTTATCTCAACCCATGAGTTTTACCTTTTTCGATTCTTCTCCCCATTCCACCTAGGGTGGGGGGAGGGGTCAGTGAATGACTGCTTGGTGCTTAGTCTCTGGCTGGGCTTAAAGCACAACAGTTTTAAAAGTTAATTAATTTAATACCACTTTCCTTTTCCTGAAAAAAGCTCTAGTAATCTCCAACAGCTCCCAGTGTTCAGTATGTACAACTGCTCCATCTGCAATGCTGCTCCACCACTAAAAGACATCTTAGTAAAGGAAAATTGAGGTGACCCAGTAGCAGTATAAAAGTATGTTTACAGGAAGAAAATACCAAGTGCTAATGGGATCTGTAACCTGCAGAGGAATATATAAAGAAAACCAGTAACTAAAAGTTGAATCTGGAGACATTCAAATGAGGCACTTTTTAATAGAGAGGGTGATTGATCATTTACACAAAAATATCAAAAGCAGCAGTGAGTTCTCTCTCTGTATTTCTGCAGGAGGAGATTTTTGGGGAGATGTCTTTAGTGTCCTGAAGTGCCTTCACCCTGTTTGCCTATGGGAATGTGCTGTTTTAATGTTGAATTGGTTGGTACTTACTGTTCTCTTTTTGTGCTAATTAGAGACCAGCTAAAAGTGATTGAATTGTGCTCCTACTGTCACTCCATGTCATTGATTCATTACTAATTTACAGGGGAAAGTACTGTAGCAGATGAGATACTCCCTCATAGCTCTATGGTAGCTTTGTCCCTCTCACTACAACCTGTTCATGGATCAAAAATTGAAGTTCAGTTTCAAGTATGAAATAGCAAAGCCAAGAGGACATCTAATCATATTCCTCAATAGATGATGCTTTGGAATAAATTAGCAATGAGGATGGAGATCAGAGCAATCATTTGTTAGCTGATGAAATGTTGTTGATGATGGCTATTCCAATTGTATCTTCTGCTCTATTGCACACCTACTTGTTTGACATAGTGTGGTCTCAGCTGCTGGGATCAGCTTTAATTTACTGTAAGCTGAGATGAGCTGTACCCATCATAGTGACAAAAGATGTACCTGAACCTTTTGGTGAGGCTGCAGATCTTTAACACATCCTGGACTTAGGTATTTTTCTTCCTCACAGTTCAATGAACATCTACTTCAAGAAGCAGGGAGAGAGTGAATAGCTTTTTACAAAGATGTGAGCAAAGCTGTTTCCCTCAGGCCAACATACATTTAAAAATCCATTTTTAACACATGCACTTACCCTATCTGTTTCTTACAGAAACACTCAGTCTGTCTAGTGAATCTTACCACTTGCTAATTCTTCTATCAAAATAGGAGATGAAAAAGGCTACTTATGATTTTCTTACATTTATTGCTTCCTGTCGTGATACCTAGGGCTATACACAGATGTGGATCTTTCTTCAGTCATAGAGAACGTGCAGGAATCAGGTGCCTGCTGGAACAGACTCCTGCTGGTCTCTTCAGTTAGAACCAGCCAAAATCCATCTGAGAGGCTGCCGCACCAACTCTGTTAGGGTAAACCTTGCCTTCAACTAACAATCCCCTGCAAGAAGCTGCTCAGCTATGTAGTGTGGGTTGTATTTGGCAAGGTATTGCCTTGTGACCATATCCAGTTTAAGGAACAAGACCAACACCTCTCTTGTGGCTACATTTTTATCTGATGAGCAACTATTTTTGATTGGTGATGATTTAATTCAGTAATTGAGCATCCGAAACAAACTCTTTGTTTGCATTGGATAAATCACATAATGGGCACAGACCATACTGCAGTATGATGATATCGCATGTATTTGCTGAAACAGAGTAGTAGTGAGCAGAATGGCACTAGTCATTTCCTAACAGCACCTTGGGTACCCATCCAGAAGCTGAATAACTCCAAGCATGACGAGAATCAAGGTTAAAATCTTTCCTTGAACACACTTATTCTCATCCATTCCTAGGATGTTCACCCTCTGTTCTCAGGTGATGTGGAGCCTGATGGAACCCAAGTCATGTGTACTCTTCCTGAATAACCTCTCCTGACTATCTTGCAATACGGTAGTGTATATATGATGTAGAGGCATCATCACTGACATACATGCAAGTGTAGAGAGAGAAAATTTTTGAGATCTGAAAGCCATTGCTGAAGTGGCCAAAGAAGGTTGTCCATCCCACTCACAAGCACTCTGGTCTTTCATTTCAGCCACAGATCATGATCTTTGGCATATAATATTCACAGATTTTCAGAAACACTTTGTTGTGCTTGTAGGTGTTTTTCAACGTATTTTACAGCTCGTATACCTTATGTGGAAGCACCTGCTTCCTTTTCTAAGTGGAGATTGTTGTACTTTCCAGACTGAAATGATTGGGACCTTGTGAAAATCAAAACTGCTTCTTGGTCTAAAGAAAAGATAAAGATAAATCTTAATGAAATGCATTATAAATAATAACGTATGTTGGCTTCTGTGAAATGGCGTATGATGACTTTTCTTCAAAGTGATGTATTGTGCAAATTATCCACTTTGTTATGAAAACAATCAAGATACTGACTACATAGCAGATTTTATGTGGCTGCTGAGTTCTTTTCAGGTGTAATCTTCTCACAGGAAGTGTAGGGATTGATAGATCTAGTTGAAATCTACTGAGTAAAAGAATGACCTTCTGACCAAGGCAGCACATTTCTTCTGCCAGAACAGTTTCACTGTTGCAGTTCCATGGAGTGCTGTTGGTAATGGAGTGGAAGATTAGTTTAGCTATAGGAGTGTGTTTTATACAGGTGTTTCAAAGGCTCTTCTCTACTCTTTACCATTGTCTGGAAGGAACTAATTCAAACTAGGTAGGTAACCACTCCTTCTCCTTGATGCTTTAGTTGGAAAGATAAATGGCCTTGAGACTCTCTGAAGAAGCTGTAAAATTGATGGATTTGCTGTTGTCTTTTTGTGAGTGGAAAGGTTGACCATTGCTGGCTAAATCCAGGCACCATGCAGAGGTACTCTACAGCTCTGCCAGGGCTGTTCGCTCATCCGTGCTGTCCCAACCTGGGTCCTTGGCTTCCACACAGTCCAGGCCTGGCATCTTTATCATGAGCTGAAGTTTGTAGATTAGCTAGTCTGTCATGGACGACTGCAGCTTTGACTGTTGCAGTTCACAACCCCAGCTCTTGCAAGCACTTCTGTTGTGACCTTCAGCATCTCTGCAGTCCTAGTCCAAAGCCTTTTGCTGCTGAAAATCAAATGTGACTTACGTTCTGCTTTTATCATTCTTCACAATGTGTTTTTGCCCTGGTGAGCATAGTTGCAAAAATTTGCTCCAAGCTAATCATCTGAGCACTGAACGATTGGGAAAAGCCCCCAAGCTGCACTGTGGCACTTCTGAAATAATTTTCTCAAGATCATTTAGTGGGTAAAGCTATTTACAATTTCACTTCACTCAGAATAATTGCAGGAGGGAAAGAGTCATAGATGGAAAAGAGAAATCCATTATATTTATGTGAATGCATTATTATTTATTTGTTTATGCATGGAACCACTCTTTTAATAGGTTGTAGGAGATCATGAGTTCTTTGTTCTCTTTGCATTTAATAAACCCCTTTGTAATCTCTGCAGTTCCTGCAACTGAATATTTTGAAGGGTCTCATAAACACAGCTAATCCCTGCCTGGAAAAATCAGCTGGCCATGCCAGTAAACAACTCTTAGAGGCAGGCGGTTGTACAAACTGAGGAACAGAGAGAAAGGGTGCTGGTATCTGTGAGTTATGTGCCACGGCTGCTGGCCTGAGACATTATCAATATGGCCACTATGCAGAGTTAGGTCCTGATCACACAAGCCCCTGGCAAACTCCACTGCACTCAGCAGCCCCTGATAGCTGCATATTGGATGAGTGAATGACACTAACAAAAGGAAACACAATTACATTTGGAATTTTTTTTTACCTACTGGTTGTTAACTATCTGTATATCTTTGAGTGGAACTCCATGTTGGATTCCTACCTGGGGCTCCTGGGTAAGGTAATGAAACTGAAAGGCTCTTCCAGTGGCATATAGACTTGTACAAATGTGGTTTGCTTTACACACCTGAATTATCCACATCGAGTGAGTGGGATGAAATTCATCTATACCAAACGTATAGCAATTATAGGTGTAAGTAGTTATCTACAAATTTATTAATCTGTAACTTGTTTGTTTATGCAAAAGCTACTCATTATTTATCTTGGGGTACAAAAGCAACGCTGGATATGAGAGTTGCATAGCAGCAGTGTTGGAAGGGTGCGATTATTGGGAGGGTACTTAGAAGATGACATAAGCCATGTTCTTTAGGATATTTATCTTGGGATGGACGTACCTTGTACTAGATAGTCATTTTCACATAGCAGTGAAAGCATTTATGTGAAAAATTAATTAAAACTTCTTTGAATTGTACATAGGGAGTTACATTCGGATCTGGAGCTCAGTTTGAGTTATTCCTGTCTAAAGGTTTAGCTTTGAATCCAGCTGAGCTGATAACTCCTGAACTGTGCCTTTTAGGTTTTAGTCATATTATTTCACATGCTGTTATATACATTATTTGTGATAGGGATTCCAAAACATTTTAAAGATACATTATCTTTTGGGACATCTCTTCACTGATTCTCAACCCATAACATCCTGGCAACAGCAGTATCAATGGCTTGCAAGGAAAAGTGAGATTAGGAATGTGTACATTTGTATCTTTCTTTTTAATGCAATTCTGTCATTGGAAATAAGGAGGCAGAGGGAGAACTTTGTGATGAAACCGTTCTTCCCAGACAGCCAAGAAATGTCTTGTGTACCCTTTGTGCTCTACAGACCACAACTAGGGCATTTCTTCTTTGTGCCACAAATCTATTTTCTTTTTAGCTTTTTTATGAAGATGACTTTGCTTTTATATTCATAATATGCTGTCAGCATTATAGCAAGGGCTTTGCATGAAAAATGCATTCTCTTATACTATGGCACACTGTAGTCCTTTACTCTTAACTCTTAGATACTCTTAAAACTACAGTGAGTGAGTGGAACTGTGCTAGTCCGAAAGTGTAGAAGAAAGTCAGAATTCTGGTGTGGTCTGACATTGACATCATGGGATTTTTATTGTATTTTAAGGTATACTTTGTAAAACTGTGGCTCTCTAAGAATTTCAGATTCTGCATTATACTAAAGTATATACCACATGATAGTCACTTGAAAGTCCACAGTAGCGTTAAGGATACAATGGAAGGATACATGTTCATCCGCTATGTGAGCGAAAGGAAGATCTTTGTTCGTGTTAATTAGCTCTAATACACAGCTGGATGTTCCTGATCATATCTAGTCATGGTCAGATGTTAAAATAAAAATTAAAATATCATAATAAGAAGAAAAATTATAAAACCAGCGCAGAAATATAGTTATCCTTTTCCTGAAATACATTCCCATATCCCAAAAAATCTTCCAAGGTCAGAGGTTTTATTTACATCTTTGAGTTTAAATCATCAGTGGAATTTTCTTCTGTGAATTGGTCTAATGACATTTTCGGTCCATTTATACTTGTGGTATCCTGCAAAATGGGTATCACAACTGCAATTATGAATTATGTGGAAAAAAGCCTTTCCTTTTATTCTTCATAAAGCTTTGGCTTGCTAATCTGGTGTCTCTTCCTTATTGTGAAATAGTGACTAATTAGTCCCTATTCATCTTCTCTGTGCCTTTCACAGCTCTTGCAAATCTTCCTAATCGTGTCTTCCAAGTTGAAGAATCTTAGTCAGTTTAATTTCTCCTTGCACATAAACCTTCCTCATCTTGCCGTTTTCTGTACCTTTTCCAGCTCTGTTGCATCTTTCTGAGGTGGATATAACTTCTACTAGGATCATTTTCCCTCTGCAGAAATCCCTCTGCACACTAGTATGTGTGTTTGAAATATATGCAGTTCAATGTACTGCTTATCAGTAAAAGGCAGCTAATTTCAAGCACCGGTGATTACCCTCTATTGCTCAAAGGTGTACCTGAACTGCACCTCTGTGCACACCTGATGGGCACTGATAGAGACCCCAGCTCACGTATATACTCATATGTGCAAACTACAGTCTGTCATGGAAGACTCTGCTGCAGGTTCCACAATGCAGTTTAGAAAAGCTTATTCACATCCCACTGCCCTCATTCAAGAACAAAAAGATTGCAGAGGACTATGCATTATGCAATAGCAGAGATTGAACTGGACCTTGGTAGGTTTTTTCCTACCAGCACACCATTGTAGGCTTTTCCCTAGGTTAAAAGAAAAAGAGACAGAAATTCCTAGAGCTTCACCAAATCTATTCTCTATTCAATCTCAGTTCTTCTGAGATGATGGTGCAAGGATTTGAAAGCCTTAGAGGTTTTCTAGAATAGCTGGGCTTTTGGGAATGCCAGCCTTCACTTTTTACTAGTGCAGGTAGCATTACAGAAGCTGTACTTACTTTTACAGAAGAAATTAATAGCCTAGGATTTGAATCTTCTCCCTTTCCATGTGTGTACTAAGCCCTTCTTTTTTCCTAATCAGATGACAGTACTTGGGCTCTCATGTAAAAAATATTCTTTCAACCATAAGTCATGCTAGAAAAACTGAAGGAATACAGGGAAATGAAATGGCATTTCTCCAAGTCTGCAAAGGAAATAAAAAATCACTACTTAATATTTGAGATTGGAGGGCGGGGGGAGAGGAACTGAAAAGAAAAAGAAAACAAACCCAAGAATAACACAGAATTCTAGTGCCCTTTTAATGTGGTGCCTTGATTTGTTACCTAAAGTTAAATAACTACATACGTTTAAGGAATAACTCTCTTTTAATAGTGTTAGCCTCAATGGTAGAATCAGGTGCAGCAACTTGTGTAATATTTTGATCAATTTCCATAAGTGAAAATGGCAAGTGCCTACATTCATTTACAGAGTATTTTGCCCATTTGTGGCACTGGCACGGTTATTCTGTTGCATGCACTTTTTAAATTCTAATGTTACTAAGCTGGAGTATATAGAAATTAAGTATCTTGGCATTCCTCCTGTGGGTGGAAATCACTTTCAGGGAAACCAGAAGGGCTGTTATTCTTGCAGAGCATGAAAGATTGCAAAGCATTGCAAGAGAGCAATACACACAAGCATTTCATCAGACTCTGAAAGTTGTCCCGCCCTTATAGGAATCACAGAGAGTATCTAATCTTCTATTTAGAATCAACAGGGGTTTGTAATGTCTCTGTTTCAAGTCAAAGGAGAGACGAGCCTGTACATGTTTCTGTTTCAGCTGACTGCTGAGCACAAAATGCTCTCATCTCATCAGAGCCTTTGCATGTTCTTTGGATTTTATCTAGTCTCATTTATGACAAATGCTAAATGGTTTACAGAGAGTTCATATGTGACGAATAAGCATCAATGAGGACATATTGCTGTTAGTCACAATGCATCAGGGGAAGATATTTTATTGTGATTATGAGCCATGGCTATTAAAACCTATCATCCAGTGAACTACAGTATAGGCTGTGATACTTGCTTGGCCAATTATGACAACATTGATTAAGCACTAATTATTTATAATTGAAATAACAGTATAAAGTATGATTCTACAACTGATGAGAGCAGGAAAATATCTCTCGAGACAGATCAAAAAGGGTACTTGTGTCTTATATGCTGACCATCCATCACTCTTAAATTTTAAATCATCACTCGTCAAAGTAACCAGCAGCTAGTGTCTAGCAAGTCATGCTGTGATGACAGTCTCCTGATTTTCATAACCCGAAGAGCATGAAATAGTTAAAAGATGAGCAGAAGGACTGTAGTAAAGACGATGGGGTCTGCTATTTCTCCCAGGAATTATGGAAGAAGATAACAGGGAAATGGGATTTTGAGATGTGAAAAGATTGGATTATTAACCAGAAAGTCTTCATGCAAAATGAATGCTCATTTGGCCAATAAAAATTTACACTGTTTCCCCACTACTAACATTAATTTGTGTATTTGACGGTACAAGAATGAGTAGGAAGGTCATGCTAAGAAATTGTTACCCAGTAGCAGTACAGTCTCTGAGATGCCCTTGCTATGCACAGTCCCTTGAGGTTTGGGTGTATAGAAAGAGACATTCTCCACTTTATAAGGAGTGATACTTGAAGAAATCCTGCCCATGACATCAGTCTGTCTGTATCTGTTGCTTTGCTTTTTTAATGGACCCAGTGATGTGGTATTTAGAATGGCATTTCCTCCTGTTTAGAATGGGAATAAATTTAATTTACTGAAATAAAACTGATAAGGAATAAGGACCTACTCAAGAAGTTCTAATTTGCAATTCAGCTCCTGAATTTTGTTCTATATCTACCACTTCTGACAGCCTTATAGTAAATAAGCCTATCAGATTTCTTTGAAACATGTCAGCCAGCATTGTGCAAGTAGGTGAAAGCACAGCACATGGAAATAATGGGACTTGCCCCAGGGAACAAACAGTGAGTTGATAACAAAGATATCCTGGTTCCTAGTGGACTACTTATATTAACCATGTAAGAAATGGGAGACCATGGGAGAAAAAAACTCAAGGAACTAACAAAGAACTAAAACCATTTCATAAAAAATATAGTACAAGAAATAAAGATAATTATTATCATAGTGTTAACTACAGAGCGTGGAATTCACTAGCAAATCGAAGTGTTCATTTACAGAAACTATACTGGTATTTCTCAGAATTATCCCAAATTCATAACTATTCAGCACTGCTATAACTCAATAAATGGTATGTCAGATAATGAACCTGAAATATAAAAATGGAAGGCTGCTGTTGTAGTTTAACCCCAGCCAGCAACTAAGCACAATGCAGCTGCTTACTCATTCCCCCCCACCCAGTGGGATGGGGGAGAAAATCAGGAAAAGAAGCAAAACTCCTGGGTTGAGATAGGAATGGTTTAATAGAACAGAAAAGAAGAAACTAATAATGATAACACTAATAAAATGACAACAGTAATAATAAAAGGATTGAATGTACAAATGATGCACAGTGCAATTGCTCACCACCTGCCAATGGACACCCAGCTAGTCCCTGAGCGGCGATCCCCTTGCCCCCACTGCCCAGTTCCTATACTAGATGGGATGTCCCATGGTATGGAATACCCTTTTGGCCAGTTTGGGTCAGGTGGCCTGGCTGTGTCCCCTCCCAACTTCTTGTGCCCCTCCAGCTCTCTCGCTGGCTGGGCTTGAGAAGCTGAAAAATCCTTGACTTTAGTCTAAACACTACTTAGCAACAACTGAAAACATCAGTGTGTTATCAGCAGTCTTCTCATACTGAACTCAAAACATAGCACTGTACCAGCTACTAGGAAGACAGTTAACTCTATCCCAGCTGAAACCAGGACAGCTGCGTGAATATTAGTGTGTATATTAGAGATAAGAAAGACCTAATAAGCCATGTTAAATGTGATGTGTGAGTACCTGCGGTGTGAATGATGATTTCATATGGTACTTCCCATATGGAAAAGTCCTATGTACTGTTTATTGTGAGTTCAGAATTATAATCTTTCTCTAGGGGTTTTAAGACCATTGGTAGAATCCTGCTTCTAAGGCTGTAGCTCTTCAGAAGACTTAAGGAGGAATTTCTGAAGCTCTCGGTGAATTGTGTTGAGTCCCATTACTTTCTACAGGATTTTTATCCATTCCAGTTAAAATGACCAATAGACTAAGGCATCTACCATTTTCCTCTGAGAGACAATTTCATAGCCAGATAGAGCTCACTATCAAGAAGGTTTCTCGCTAATGATCCTTAATTTTCCTTTTATTGCTCCCCTAGAATTTTTCACAAACAAATAATCTCTATAATTAATTGTGTTTCCTTCAGTGTGGAAGTGTTGGCCATAGATTAGATCTCTTGCTGTCAACAGCAGGTTTTTATTCTCCTAGGAGCAAACAACAAGGCACTTCTCATTAGGTATAATTTGCAGGCCGCAGAAGGCTTGATTACCAAAATTTGCACAAACCTGTCTCTCTCTATTCCCAGAGTATAAGAAGGGATAAGAGTTGGCCAGAGTGCTGGTGTTTAAATCTGTAGCTCAGCATCTTAGCAGGCACAGGTCAGCAAGGAGAAATCATCCTTTTAATGCCGATTCCCAGAACACAATTAATACCTGACTATTAAGAGGTGAAGGTGTTCTGATTCCGACATGTGTTTGTGCTACTTTTCTGATTGCTGTAAAGGAGCTGCAACAGGGATGATCTTTTCAATCTAACATGATTTTAAACTGTTTGTTGCCCATATTCTGATGAGGAAGGTATCCTGGCACAGGTTTATCTGTGCTAGTAGTGGGCTCCGTGGCTGTAGGGAAATGTTGATACCATATTTCAGCATCTGTCATCTCAACATCTACTCTTTAGCAGATAGAAAAGTATAATGGATACTTGAGGTGCTGTATTGTAGTGAATTGTCAACAGTCAGAATGGGGGTTTCTAATGGGGATCATATGTCTTGTCTTATATATCATCTTGTTGTAAACGTGTATTATCTTTTCTCCTTCCTTCCCCTGCATAATTTTTTTCCTGCAGATTTGCTTTGACATGTTTTCTTCTTTCCTCTGTATTTTTCACTCTTCTCACACCCTCTTTGACATTTCCCTGTTTCTTTCACACATGCTCTTTTTTTTTTCCTTTTTCTTTCTCTTCTCTTTTAATATCTTTTTCTCCATAATTGTGGACCAGCCAGGCAAAAATATACTCCATACTTTAGACAGTTTAGAAAGGTAAATTTGGAAAAATTCACTGTGGGATGAAATTGTGCAGGGGTTTTGTGTAAATGGGAAAAATTTAGATGAGAAAGTGTGGAGTTGTATTTTGTGCTACAAGTTTATGGCTGTATGTGGTATCTCTGTGTCCTGAAAGTGATATTAAGTCCACTAAATCCTGCACTATGTTGTCATCAGTGGGGCCACAGAGTAGATTCTGGAACTTTAGGCTTCAGATCCAGCACTGGTATAATCACAGTATGTTGAAAGACATGTTCCCACATTTGATATACCAGAAGAGTAATTTATGGTGTTTTCTGATAAAATGTAAGGATTTGAAGCGGTGATCAGTACTTTCTTGAGAGCACACCAGAACTACATGCAAGCAGCTGTGCAGTTTGTGTTCTAACTGGCAGATTATATTTGCAGAGCCTGGCAATTTATTCATCTAATTCTAGTTAATTGGAATATTGCTATCCTGTGTATAGTAATCTGGATTTATCTATTATACCCATCGTGAGTGTGTATGGGCACCTTATATAGATACATCTTATAGTTATGTTCTGTAAACAAGGGGAAGGGAAGTTGCTCTGGCTAGACTTTTTAATTTTCCTTATATTGTCAGTGAAACAGACTTCTGACAAGTCTAGGGTGAAATAAAATTAATGTAATATTCTCACTGCAGTCACTGGCAATAGATATCACTGGAAAACAGGGCAGTAATGAAATGAAATAACATCCACGGTAAAAAATATAAAACAATAATTGATTATAACCTAGAAACATGATCCTCATTTATTCCAAGGCCTTTTCACAAAGTGATAGTGGTGTAGAAGATGTATAGAGGCAACACAGAATAAGGATCCTTTACACTGAATGAGTAATGCGGCCTTAGTATAAATAACAGTGAGGTACTCCGTATACCCAGGGTGATTTCTAGTGAGAGATGCATAGGTCTGCAGCTTGATGAATGCACCAGTAAAGACACAACTAATATTGGATAACCAGTAATGCATCTGTCCAAGCCTAGATGCTAAAAGTTCTTTGTTGCTGGAAGCAAAGTATCTGCATGCTGCTATTTTTCACTGCTTTGAAAAAAATACTTGAAATAATCTTAATAGTGTGTCATCTTCTGTAACTCAAAAACAATATAAAATTTCTACCTTTCTTTTCTCTAGTGTCTCCACTTGGTGCCTTACATTTGCTCCAGTCTCTGTAGGGTTGTGATGGGAACTCTCCTCCCATCTGACTTCATTCTTCTGTTCTCTTCGGTGATCACTTCCTTCTTTCATGTGCCAAGTATGCAGGTTTTGTACATGTGAGTGGGAAAACACCATATATTTGTGATGGTTATTCCAACTTTCTTCCTGTCTTGCTTCTTCATGATGCTCTCTGCTCCTGGAGTTAACAGATCTTGCCAGTGACCTTAGCCTGCAGTAGTAGCTAGCAGCATTGTTAATATTGTCTGAGCTTTCTGGAAAGCTTGATCCCAGTGAAACACTGAGTAAGCCCCACTCTTTCTGATAACAGTCCACCTGCTGAAGTCCTCTGATGCAGGACTGCTTCTGACTCACTTCTCACACAGATTTTTTATCTGTATAACTCCCATGCAGGTAGTGGAGATAATCTTTCCTGCCACTGGTCTAAGCAGAAGATGACTCCTACTCAATGACTGCTTTTATTTTGATTTTCATATGGTGCTTAGCATTCCAGTGTGCTTGGTATGAACAATATTGTATATACATTTATCAACAGCCCAAGAAAGCAGCTTCAGTCCTGTAGTCACAACTGTGGTGTTAGAGCCAAAGCGCTCAGTAATATTCTGGTTAGCTGTGCCTGGTTAGTAGCTGCACTTGTATTTAATGAAGGTGGCTACGGACCACAAGAAACTCTATTTTGTCTCTTGCTGGATGTCTTTTAGCTAGAACTCAGCAAAAGCTAAATGACATATAATCTCTAGAATACTTTGTACGTATCTGACTATGCAAAAATTAGGTTGTGCTCTGTGACAGTAAATGAGGAAAGGACTATACTGGACTCTTAAAACATTTTTTCAACTAATTTCTAGACATTTTTCTGTAAAACTTCTTGTCTATGGTGCCTTTAGTCTGCTTCTATTGGGGTATTTTGATTCTGTAGTGTTTAAGATGATCTGCCTTCCAAACCTGAAGAGGAGAATTTCTGTTGTTTCATTATCTGGCAGGGGTGCTTATAGAAATGAAGTGAGTGCCCCCAGGCAGATAGGTAAGATCGCACTGAGGTGAGGATCTCCTCCTTTTGCTGCTCCAGGAGATGCTTCAAGATGTAATGGGAGTGTTCTTAATGTAGTAGAAATGCATAGCCTCCAAGCAAGCAAAGTGGTTGCCTGTTCTTAAAAACTTTTTGTATTATTTTGTCTTGTTCAGCTTTTATTAGGGCTTTTTGATCAGTAGTTACTGCATACAAAATTTAGCTGGTTGTGTAAAGTTTCCAGTGTTATTCTTTATGACTTTAAAACTCAAGTCTGGCAGCTGAGACAAAACCAAACAAGCAAATGTAGCCGTATGTCTGTTTCTCCATCTTCTTTCTGCCTAATGGATTTGTGACTGCCTTATTTTCACTTCCATGTGGTGTTATCGAGCTACCTGGTTTTGCTGGAGTTGGGACTGCACCCTCCGCATGTACTACTGATCAGCTCTGTATTTCTTGGCCACTTCAAAGCACCATTCAGATTAAGATCTCTGTCCAATATCCCTCTTGAAACACCCACTGTAACTGGGATCTAAGGATTTACTAAGATGATAAACCACAGACAGATAGTCTAATCACTGGGATGTAGCTGAGACTTCAACTTAGATTTGAGATCTAGGAAACAACTTAATAAACTAAAATCATCAGATTTTGGTTTTATGTCTCATTCTAAAGGGGACCATTCAAGCAGCTCTGTGCCATCAGTGAAGATATAGTATAAAAAGAGAAAAGTCCTTCTTAACTAAGTTACTGATGCTTTTGGTAGTGCAGTGCCTAGTTGGGACATTGACTAATTATTGATTGAGGGGTGAGAACTCTCAGAAATCACTGCACAGCTAATTTCTCAGGTGACCTGTCCTCCAAGTACCTACCAGACCAAGTCCAGACCTTTCATAGCTTGTGAGATCACAGAATCTCAGGATAAGAAGAAGTCTTAAGAAATCATCTCATCTGTCTTCCCTCAAGGCAAGATAAATTATACCTGTGTCATTCTAAATGGATTGTGATCTAGTCCATTTGTAGAGACTTCCAGTAACAGAGACGCAACAACCTCCCCAGGCAGTCTATGCCAAGGTTCCAGTATTTTTAGTATGGAAAGCCTTTCGCTATATCTAACTTGGATCTCCTTTGCTACAGCTTAAGTCTATTAATAATTTCTTGCCTCATCCACCCTGGATGAGGAGAATGGCTTACTCCCTTCTTTGCAGCAGCCTTCAGGTACTTGAAGACTATTATCATGTCTCCCCACTGTTTGTTCCCAATAAGGTGTCAGCAAACAAAAGGATATATGGAAAAAAGGAGGATTGGTAAAACCAGACAGACAGATGAACAGCTCCCAGACATCATAAACTTCAAGATCATGTTTAGGTTCTTTGATGGTCTAGGTCTATTTAGTTTACACACTTTAATAGCTTTTTATACCAAAAAGGAATTTGCCTTCAGATTTGCTTTGTAGATATCAAATTTAATCCATGGGGTTTTTTTCCTTTCTGGTGTCCAGACCAACCCGAATTAATTTCTATCATTTGTTTTTCCTTCTGCCACATAAGGACAGATTAGAAAGAAGATGTGTGGAGGAAGAAAGGAAAGGAAAAAAAAAGATATTAAGCATGTCTTTTTTATTTTTATTGTTTTGTGCAGATAATTACCCAACAGTAATACTTGGTGTAATTAGGGAAGAGCATGTCTATGCTGCATGGATTAGACTGATTCCATGATGCTTTTATCAGTAACTTCACTTTTGTCATTGACACCATTGTAAGCTAAATCAGTGAGGAAAATATTAGAGAGAGCAAGAGAGAGAGACAGCTAGAAGCAATCCAGCTAATGGAAAGTGTACCAAGTAAAATGTTCTGCTTTTGAAGTATGCTGACATCTCAATTTTTTTCCCCCTTTAATCCAAACTTGTTTATCTGCTGAAGTAAACAGGAGCTCAGAAACAGGTTTTGCCTTTCTCTTAACCTCCTCTCACCCAGCCAACTAAGCAATGATTTTAGCAGAGATTTGTAAAATGCTTGCTGTGCTATTCCCCCTACCCTTATCTAATCTTTTTCTTTTCTCCCTCCATGTGTAGGTGTATTTTCTTCCCTTTTTCTTCCTTCTTAGATATGTGCTTTGCAACTTGTTGTATCTTAGTCCAACAATAAAGGTGTTAACAAGCTTGCAAGCACCTGGCTATGCTGTTGTTCATATGTCTGTTGTGTTCCTACTGGTCAGGACAAATAAAGTATTAAATCATATTTGCTACTAGAATTATTAACAAAGAGCAATTTATACAAGGGGTCTGCTGCTATTGTGATCAAAAGAGAAGCATAAAAGACGTCAGGAAGTATACACAGTTTTTTGATACTGTCTTAAATTTTTGAGCACTTGGAAATTCTCTTTGGAATTTGATAATGACTAAAGAAATCCACTAGAAATACCTTGGCTTCTTAATGTGCATCATGGTTGTTTGATCTTTCCTCATCTTCTTCCTCTGACTTTACTCTGTTGGCTTAAGTGTATCCTTTAGGGGTCATTTGATCATAACTTCACATTTCCAATTTAAGCTCCAGAATTGTTTGTATCCTACTTTACTGCTGAACAAATTGCGTAGAAGGGAAGTGAGTCTCTCCCAGATGGGACAATTGATGGTACCTCCCCGTAAAATAACATGGACACACCAGGAAGTGGGATGCTTGTCAACCCTGGCTGAAGAAGTCTGGGAAGGGATTATTGCTTCTGGGTAAGTTTTGTTCTTGGGGAAGTAAAAATTGCATGCTTAAGCAGGTGGGAGAAGGGTTAGGAAGGGCCATGCGGAGAGAGCCTCTTCCCATGCTGTTCACTTAGTGCCTCTACTTTAACTTTCTAAACAAAGAGTCAGCTCTGGGCTCTTGGTTGTTGTGTAAAATCAACTCCCTTCCTGGGTTTGGGGAGAGAAAATACCAGAAATGGTACCTTATTGCACCAACTCTAGACGAAGTTTGTATTAAAGTATATAAAAGAGGTAACCAATACTGCATCCGCTCCAGGATTAAAGGCAAGAGGCAGTCTGTGAATTAGTTACTATTTATAGATAACATTACTATTTATAGATAACATTTTAGAATCAGACTGTTGCAGTGAAGTTATGTTTCTGATCTTTTAGTCTTACACAGAGAGTTTGCATTTATCCTTTAGTTTCACTGAATCTGGGGAAAAAGGTCTAAGGAGCTCAGAGTTTACCCTCTGTTTACAAGCAGAGTATAACACTGTATATGTCAAACTGCCTGGGGAGAAGGGTTGGAGTTGGGCTCCCTATGTTCTTTTCAATTTAGTTACCTAGGTCTGAGTTTCTCTTCAGCCAGCATTAATGGTATTTCTAATCAAACAGACGTGTTCAAACCTTTTAATGGGAGGTGGAATGAATTTCATTTCTGTCAACTCTTGTGGAGTCAGGATTGCTCCTTCAGTGGCAGTTGGGATAAGTAAGCATAAAGTTGCCATAAGTAGGAAGAAAAGGACAATCAGTGATCTTTCACCTCTAAGCAGGGCATTCTTAGATGGGGTCACAGAGGATGTTTCTATTATATGCTGCTGAATTAACACATGATGCGTAATTAACTGGTGGGAAATACAGGAGGAGGACAAATAAAAATTACTTCTGTTTCTCACTGGAATTTTGTTTTGATAGGGATCTCCTGGGCATGTACCTCACTGGTGATTGCATATTTTTAATATCAACAAAAGTTTTGAGACCTGAAAAACATGGACACATTTCTAGTTGCTAAAAACACGTAGAATGAAATGTTTCCATAAGTCTTGCCAAAACCTGGGAAAACAAATTGCAAAGTTCTCAGTGCTGTTCTCTGCTTACTTTGAGTCTCAGTGGTACACTGCAGTTGTCTGTGACGTGTAGAACTGTGTGAGTACCTGCAAGAAAATAAGTGGTATATCCCAGCAAAACCCGCCGAGCGATAATGATGTAAAATGCAGTACACGTAACTTTTAATGTACTTCATTTATATAAACTTTCTGGCCCCACTCAGCAAATGCCTTGAAGTTGTTTAGTGTTGGGAGGAAAATATCACAGCTGCAGCCTGTTAAAGGTTAAGGAGAGGCTTCATTATTTTCTCCATCTGGGACTCACTGCCCAGCTCTATCCAGATGCTGTAGAAGAGGGCAGCCTGGGCAGATGGGAAAACTGTGAACCTGTTTAGCAGGGAGAAGGTATGGATTGTGAAGCTGGAGAGATACTTGGGATATTGGTGGGTGGTAAGAAGGCTTAGTTATTTAAGGTAGAAAACTTACAGGGAGAAGGGATTTCTCTTTTCTTAGAAGAGGATAAATGATGGTGGTGACAAATAGCATAGTGGTTTCTGAGATCTGGAAGATCTGACGTTGGGCTGCCTAGCTGTCTTGTCTTTGGGCTATAATATTGAACTAAAATCTTGATTAAGAATGGTCCTAGCAAAAGCACCTATGAATGATAAACAGATTATTAAGCTAAACCTAGCTAGTTGTAACATTAGGAGGGGAATGATGACATAAAACACCCTCCTCCTTGGAGGACAAGGAAAAGGAAATGGTGTTGTGTAGTAGCTTGATATCGTGAGCTGCTACAGGCAGAGCACTCTGGGTGTGGAGAGCTGTGGAGAAGAGGGCTTTCCTAGGTACTGTGGGTGCTGCAAGCTGTGAGGGCTAACTTGCAAAGTAGGTTCTGGAATTAATGCTGGGCTGCTAGCACCGACTACTGCCTAGGCTAGTGTGGATTTTTTCCTCTTCTCCCAAATACCTAGTGAGGATGGCATTGTGTTCTTGCTTCCTGCAGTAGAAAGGCTACAATTTATTTCACACGCCCTAAGACACTGTTTGCCTTTGCTGGTATGTGGTAACTTGACTAAATGGCTGCTTTTTGAATGCTAGGACATGGTTCTTGCTGCACTGTTAGATGTCAGTACACTTTCTTGTTCTCCTTGCTTGAGGTAAGTGTATGTGAAGAAGGGAGAGATGCTTGGGATTAAAGGGTTCCTTCATATCAATCTGTGCCATCAAAACCAGAAGTAAAATAACAGGTTAAATGGAGTAGAAGTCACTCACAGGAGGCTAAGATGGATTAGGAGTGTTAAAGTCCAGGTTGAATGTTTCTTCTTCTGTAGACTAAAATAGCTTCAGACTGCTTCAAATACAGGTATTCATGTGTTACAAAATAGCTATTCTGAGGAAGAAGAGGAGAACAACCTGTCCTTTCCTCCTCATCTCTACTCACAGTAAAGAAAATGAGTTATGAGTTAACCTCTGTGCTGTGTGTGAACAGAAACTTCAGTGCCAGATAACTTGCCTCTGGACAATCGTCTTCTGCCTTTGGTGTCTGTAGGCTGGTTCTCGGAGCCAGTCTGCCCTGGGGGTGGGCTGACTTCTGAGCTGGTGTGAGTGCTGCAGTTCGGCGGCTGGAAGTCAGGCGACTGCCACTTCTCATGGGCTCAACCTAGTTCCTGTGTTCTGGTAAGAACTGGTCCTAATTCTTGTCAACTGTAGTAATTTCTTTAAGGCTTTCTCTTTGGTGTAGAAGTCCTCAGAAGATCCCACAGTATTCCTGTAATTCTGCTTATAGGCAATTGTCGCCAGCAGGTATCAGGGTATTTTCTGCTGGGCCACTTATAACAATAACCTCTGAACAACATATGGTAGGGGAAAGGGTGACAAACTGAGGAAAAAACACAAAGTATTTGTTAAACATTGTAGCAAGAGATGCCAAGAAGCTATTTAGTGCACACATTACTACTTCATCACTTGATTATTTCACTGTTTCATTTCTATTTACATACTCCGTTGATTCTTTTGCATCTGGGTTTTGCACAATTCTTTCAATAACATACGGTTCAGTGGCTATAATTACAGGATTATTAAAGTTCACGTTTCGCTATTCATCTTGTTATCTTCAGTAATGGAAGGTTGAAATAAATGCACATAATTACGTGGTTGGTTCTAAATTATTTTTGTATTGCTGTCACTAGGACACACTTGAAAAGCTAAACTTATTTTCAGTGTGTTTGTGGCGGGGTGTCTCTGACAAAATAAAAACAATACCTGCAGCTGAACCCATCTGCTTTGGTGTTCTGGTGTCTCTTGTCTCCTTGCCATTGAAAGCCATGAGTTTCATACTATTTCAAAATAGGAATGGATAGCTTACAGGGTTGAAATACCTACTTAGTGAATTCTAAGCAAAGGTTTATGAACCTGGTATGTTGCAAGTGTAGTTTATCTGCAAATGACAGATCTGTGGAAATGCCAGAGATGAAACAGCTGTAGGGGTTTATTTACCTTTAAAAAAATCCTGAGGTCACAAGGCTGAGAATGAAGAAAACATGAGCGAAGAGGACTCTTAACATAAATTCTATGCAAATTCTGTCATCTTTTATCTAAGATCCCATACTTTACTGGGTAGTTTACACAGTGCTATACTTGTGCTCACTGCCTAGGATCAGGTCAAGAGCATATTTCTGTGCTGATGAACTGGGCTCAGTAGTAGTTTTGTTCTAAGTGGGAGAAAAGAAGGGGGAGGAGGATAGAAATAAAGTTAATATTTTACTAGTTTAACTTCAAAGTTGCTTCATAAAATTACTTTTTTTTTGGTCGAAATAGTATTGAAAGCCTGCTCTGACTCCCAATATCAATCTCTTGACCCTTTAGGAAGATGTAAAAAAGCTTTCTTTAGCTTGGATTCAAACCTATGGTGAGACACCAAAGATGATGTAATCTGTGGTCAGTGTAAAAGGAACAGTGTTGTGGTTTAACCCCAGCCAGCAACTAAGTACCACACAGCTGCTCACTCGCTTCCCCCCCACCCAGTGGGATGGGGGAGAAAATCAGGAAAAAAAGAAGTAAAACTCCTGGGTTGAGATAAGAAGGGTTTAATAGAACAGAAAAGAAGAAACTAATAATGATAACACTAATAAAATTACAACAGTAATAATAAAAGGATTGGAATGTACAAATGATGCGCAGGGCAATTGCTCACCACCCCCTGACCGACACCCGGCTAGTCCCTGAGTGGCGATCCCCTGCCCCCACTTCCCAGTTCCTATACTAGATGCGACATCCCATGGTATGGAATACCCCTTTGGCCAGTTTGGGTCAGCTGCCCTGGCTGTGTCTTGTGCCAACTTCTTGTGCCCCTCCAGCTTTCTCGCTGGCTGGGCTTGAGAAGCTGAAAAATCCTTGACTTTAGACTAAACACTACTTAGCAACAACTGAAAACATCAGTGTGTTATCAACATTCTTCTCATACTGAACTCAAAACATAGCACTGTACCAGCTACTAGGAAGACAGTTAACTCTGTCCCAGCCGAAACCAGGACAAACAGTCTGTCTAAAGTTGAGGTCTCTATGAGTGTATGCATATATATTTGAATTGGACACTGTGGATGAGTTTTGTGTAACTTGTCTTCTGAGATCAGCTAAAGTGTACAGGTTGACAGGAATATATAATTATTTCCTGGCCTACCTATCGTTTTCCTATTCCCTAAGGTAAAGATGGAAAAACTTGCAGCTCGTAGGTTAAGTACAACATACAGCCGCTCTATAAGCTAATAATGTGAAAATCCCCCTGAAACTATGAGAATTTACTTGCTTCTTGGCATTCCAAAAGGATCATGTTTGAAATGGATGCTGAGCAAGAAAAGGTACCCCAGCCTTGCTTTAAGGTTACTGATGATGTGTTTGAGTATCGCGTTTGTGCAAGGGAGCACTTAAAATGTCTTTCAAGAAGCAGTGTGCTCTGACTACGGAAATAAAGCACTTGTACTGTTTTTTTAAAACTACTTAGTATTCAGTTTTTTTATCTACGTGTGAACACTTATCCACAACTGAATGGGCAGAGACTAAGAGACAGTATTCAGTGAAGAACTAAGGATATTCATAGATAATTTGTAAGCAGAAAAAGTCCTGCATAAAGTCAATAAGAAAACATACTGTATTGCTTGATGAATCATAGCAGTAATGCATGGTGAATGTTGCGGGTCTGAAAGCAGGCCACAGACTAATCCTGGCCAAGCATCTGCTGAACACATACAAGTAATGTACAGATTAGTGAACTGGCAACTCTTGGCAGAACTTGAAAGTTCTCATTATGAACCTTTCTACTGAAAAATAATTTAAGTTGTTGACCTTTGCATTATGTAGTCAAAAAGGACAAGGTCAATGTGTAGCTTAGTGATAATCTAGTCCTTAAAACAAGGACTGCATGGAAGTGACTCCTTGTCTTGACTGTGGAAAGCTGGTGTAAGTTTCTTAGTAGTGAGAGATGTTTCCTAGCCCCAGAGGGAGGTGAAGTAGCTGGGTGTTAGGTTGACAGGCACTTGGTTCAGCACTGAATGTGTAATTACTCTCTGCTGCAAGTTCACTTCACTTGCTCAAACCTCTAGCTCCAGTTTATCCACCTTAAATCTTTAGTGCTGCTGTCCTTATAAGCAGCCTTACAAGCTGCTGCAAAAGTGTGTGGAAAAGCTGAGGGGTCCTTGTTGGCTGAAGGTCACCAGCCATGGTTTTTCTCCCTTACAAATAAGATTTTATGTAAAATGTGGTAGGGATGGGCCAACATGTGAGATGAGTTTTGTCATCCTGAATCTAGAAGTGATCTAAACTGATATAAACTATCCCTTATAGCTTCCAGGGGGCCATTAAGTGAAAATGCAAACTATCCACTGCATCCTATAGGCTTGCATATAGCCTGACTTGGGACTGCTGAGTTTGACCATCTTGCTTTGGAGTGAGTTTCTGCTGTTAGCTCACTAACTTCCCCCCCATCAACAATATATTTATCTGAAAGTAGGAAGGAAGTGTAAGAAGAAACCCCCCTCACCAAGGTAAATACACCTGGTAGCATGCAATATCCAACTGTTCCTCTCCTGGGCTAAGGCTACAGTCCTTGTTTCATGGTTGAATCAGCTGCCAGGGCAGCTTCCCACCTCTCGCAGCAGCTGCTCTCCAGTTGTCAGAGGTCTGAGTCCTGCGGGCTGTTGTGCTGGACAGTAAAGGCTGCTCCAGGATTTCAGTAATCCTGTGTTATGATTCACTAGCTCTGGTTGTTGTGGCTTCTGGTACAACAGCCAGAAGCCTGGTTCTGGTATTTGTCGTCTTGAACAGCAGTAAAAGTAACAAAGCTGTGTGCCATCCTTCTTCCCTGCCATAGATTCCTTCTCCCTTCCTCCTCCTCAGCGGTAATCACTGTTTCATGCAAAGGCTCCAAGTTACCTACAGCTTTAGGATGACTAACCATGAAGACAGACTTCCATATGTTATCTCAATGGTAGACTTCTCTCTGCTTTGTGGCATGCCCCCCTGCATCTCTTTTTCTTTTTTCTTTTGAAGTGGAATGACTCCCGAAGGTGAGGAGAAAATGTGCAAACATATCTCATGTCTGTCCCTGGGTCCCTTTTATTTATCTTCCTTCCTAGCAAAAGATGCCAAAGGAGTGCTTGTTATTTCTGGACATCTTGGGGAGAGTACTTTACTTTTAGGTTTTGGTTACCAAACTTACATGGCACATCGTACAAGCCTACTGTCCCTCCAATCTCAGCAGGCCTGCCAGGTGAAAGATTAATTTTGGGTATTTTGTGTTCTCCTTTGATGTCCCAGTAGTATTTTTTGGAGCTCTGAAAATACTCTGCAGGTATGCCTGCACTGTTTAAAGTGAGATTTGGATTTGCTTGGGTGCACCTCGCCTAGTTAACATTGCTTTTGGTATCACCACTGTTCTGATCCTTTGGAGCTCCCTAGATTTTATTCTAGCCTTTGAAAAGCATCCATCCAGGTTACAAAACTAGGTGGTTAAATTTGACATAAGTTGGATGGCTTCCCAGATTTTTTTAAAAGGAGAGAAATGGACAGTAGATGCTTGAAAGAAGACAATGCACAGCTTCTTGTCCTCTGACAAGCAGCACTGCACTTCTTCAGAGCCAGTTGCTTGGATGTTGCCATAGCTAAAGTGCTGTCAGTACCTAACAGCCAGTTGGTGGTTTATTTTAGATTCCATCAACTTCAGAGTTGATGACACAACTAAGATACCTCACTGTTAACTGAGCAGGGAGAGTTGGTCGAGCTGGAGAAGGTAAAGTTGAACAAAAGTTGCATGTTATTGAGGAGACAAACTGTTATACAGGCTGAGGGTGAACAAATGCAATTAACTGTTGGTCTCATTTGCATTTGGTGTGCGGATTCCAGTTCTATCATGCATTGAATGAATTGCTCATTACTAGCAGGTTTTACAGCATGCATTCTCCTGAGACTTCAGAGTTTGTATGTTTCTGTTTGCATTAGCACAACAACTTCTATAGCAGCAGCGCAGGTGCATGTCACAGTGCGAACCTGTGCACTGGATGACTTTTGCTCAAATTTGAACTCCCGTAGTGCTTGAATAAAACTTAGTGTTTCAAAACGCACAACTATTAAGTTACACTCCTGTGGTTTGCAGTATCGTATTTAAAGATGTCACAGTTGTTGGCTTTGGCATGAATTGTTTTCTTTTCCAAATCAATGGAGTTTAGTAATGACGTGCTGATGAAATTTATTTGGAAGCTTTATCATGGGGTAGATAACATACCAATGTCTGTGAGCTCTCTGCGACATTTTTCTTCTCCCCATAGCCCCCATGCTGTTCCAAGTTGCCAGGTGTACCTCACCAGGAAGCATCCCTCTGCACATACATGGCTATGTGTGCCTGGTTCTGCTGAAAACCTCAGTAGTTATGCTTGGCATTCCTTATGGTCCTGGTATGGTTTTGCTCAGTGGGGCTAGAATTTGAAGTATTCTTTGACAGTTCAAACATGGGCTCCTTAGACAAACTGTAGGAGTTTGCTTCAGTCCTGACTTCAAGCAATCTGACTGCTGTCATGTCCAGCTTTGCTGCTGTGCTTGAAGCGGAGTCTGTGGCCCACCCCTGCAGAGGCCTGTGGTGCTCTTTTCTCATCATCGCCACTGCTTGCATCTTGCTGAAAATGAAATGTACTAACGAAAACCAGTACATCGCTGTCCTGAGAGCTTTCCCAGTTATACTAAGCTGCATCCTGGTTCTGTGGATAGACTAACGTGTTCTTGGGCTCCTTGGAATCTTCGCTGTTTCATTTTAACCTATGAACCAAATTAAATGTAGGAGTTCAAAGGCAAAGGTCTCTTCAGTGTTGCTCCTCCCTATTTTTTTAATCAAGTTAGAGACCTCGCACAATGTTGCAAAACAAATTGCACGTGAAGTTTTTATTTTATTTAAGACCATCTGTTTTCCTGCTTAGATTTCATGATTGCATGATTCTCACTGCTGTGCCTATGAAAGGGTTATAGTCATTGCCAAAGATGTATTGGCTTAATTAGGGCTTTGAAGCTCATTTCCAAAGGTACCAGTGTGAGGCTGTTGCTTAATATTAAATGCTATTCTGGCATCTGTCTGGTGCTGAAGGTGAAGAAAGGAAATATGTGCAAGCCTTTAAAAAAAACCACCTAACAAACAAACAAACAAAAACCACAAAAGAGGGGTGGGGTGGCAAGACAGAGCAAATTCAGGGTGGCCAGTTCAGTATTGCTCCTTTCAGTGTATTTCCAGCGTGTTGTCTTAACATTTTCCATCACATATTAATAATGAAAAAAAAAATCCCTCAAAAGAAATACTCTGGCGTTCAAACTGCAATTTCCTATGCTTAATTTAATCTCTTTTTCCTTGACATTTAAGATATTCTTTGACTTTGTTTTTGCACACTTCAAATCTTTGCAAGCAGTTACATCCACAGTGTGTTGAGCCAAGCTTTCTCCTTTCCTAAGCTCTGTTGCCACTCTATTTTCATTGCCCCCTGCCATGATCTTGTGCAAGCTAGCCCTTTTTTAATTCTTTTTTTCCCCCCCTTCCCTTTGTGTTCCTATGAGTAATATAAGCATAATGATACTTGTCCTCTTTTTGCACAGTGCTCTACTATTTACAGATAAAAGCCACTGTAAGAATAAAATGTTTCTGTGGGTGAAAGAGATACCTTTTCTTATGCTAAGTAGCAGGTACAAACCTGTGTTCTATTGTCTGAAAGTGCTTCCATGCTCACTGCCAGGGTTATTTGGACAGTTTACGCAAGGACAATCTGTGCTATAACTTGTTGAAAAATAGTCCTGTTTACCTCTGAAGAAACCCTACACTTCATTCACTGCTTAGAAAAGTGCTCCAAAATCATATCCAGCTTATTACCTAGTGTAGCCCTGTCTGGATGTGTTGCAATTAGCTTATGCCGGTGTTCGAGAAGAAGCAGGAAAGCTGAAGTGGTCTGCTGCAGCCACCATAATCCAGCACAAGTGAGCCATGCATCATGGAGCACTGGGCCAGTCTGGTGCTGTGCCTGACCTGATGCTCCTTGGTCTAGAAAAAATAATGCAGAATGTAAGAGGTGTTCTCATCTCCAGGGTAATAATGCTTTCTTTCATTGATAGTGGTTCCTTGCACAAATGAGTTCCTGAGTCAGCAGCTGCATAACTTAACTCATGAAACTACCTTATGCTAGCTATTTACATCTGTGTATATAGGATGGGCAGGGGAGCCACTAATCCTCCACTTTGGCATGTTATGTCACCTAGCTTGGTGCAAGATCATAACAGATTGTGCATCTGAAGTATTCCCCTGGTGCAAGGCACTGACACAAATAAGTCAATCACTGGCAGCACAGTGTCCATCTAAGTTGCAGTGCATTCTTGGCTCTGAAAGCCTGCAGGCTCAGCAGGGAGCTTAAATGGAGATTTCAAATGGCTGGAGCCTGTCCATTGTGGATACGGAGCCACTAAATGTAACCATGCCCAATTTGATGCAAGCAGTGCTCTAAAGCTCAAGAGGGGTAAAGAGTGGAAGTAGAGTGTACAGCCAGAAGTACAGGTGGCTAGTGCTGATGGATGGAATAAGGAAAAAAAGAGTTTTTTTTTAAAAAAAAAAATTAAAAAATGTGGGGGCAGCTGGTTGGTGAGGTACCTTAAGAACATGTGCTGGACTGGAAAACTGGGCACAAGAAGCCAAGGAAGATGAGCTGTGTGAGTGAATCTTGGGATTAGAATGGCATCTGGTTAAATAGACATACAAGGAGATGGCTAATAATATTGCAAAAAGAATAAGAAATGGGATTTTGCTTTGAGGGGATGGAGTGGGAGTGTGTGTTTGGGGTGTTGTTTTTTTTTTTCTTTTATATTATTCCCTGACAGGGATAGAAGGGATTGTTTCTGACTAGCAGAAACCAGGCACTGCCAGGTGTGGGTAGATGTGGATGACATTAAGAAGAGTGCTGTCTGCCTTCTGAGGCTGAGACACATAAGGCATTTTAGGGTGAAAACTGGACTGGAACAGGAAAGGCATGTTACGCTTCAAGCAATAGGTATGTAGCCCACTGGAGAAAAGGCTGGCTTGGATCAGCTCTGCTCTAGGAGCTCCCACTTCTTATTTCATAATTAGTTACTGTTTGTAAATGTGAAGTGTCCTGTAAGTACTAAGTATTATTATAGATACTAAAATTGACCACAAAACCTAATATGGAGAAAAGTAAAGCATGTACATTTAGTTACATAAGCAGTTCTGACATCCATTGACTTGACTTATGTCACTGAGCAGAAACTGCAGTAGTTATGCTGAAGTAGATGTGATCTAATGGAGTTTTAAAATTGGGTGGTATTTATCTTGGAGACAGCTGTAGCTCATCAGGGGAGAAACAGTTTATTGAGTCAGTATGTGTGCGGGGACATTGAAATCAATTGTTATTTACCTGGTAATGAGTAACTGTGACGAACCAGTGGAATCTGTTATGGAAAGTTTTATAATGGGCTTTAAAAAAAAAATAAAAATCCTGGTCTGTCAGAGACTTTAACATTTTGTTTTGCAGTGCTATGATTCTGACCTCAGGTGCCTGGCATGTCTGTGCTCAGAAGATTCTATTTTGAACTTCAACATATGGTCCCAGCAGCATATCCCTGTCATGTGGCCCAGTAGCACCAAGTGCAGTTACGTTTGGAGAAACTGCCTCTCCCTGCACTTGCCTGTGCCAGGAGACCAAGATCCTTTCATGGAAGTCCAGTGGAACAGAGCTTGCAAGCTCATTACCCAATTTTTATACAGTCTGGAGGGCATAAGCTTTGTTATCAACCAAAATAGATTTCCATCTAACTGGTATCTTACCTGTATCCCTGGATAATACTATATACAGCATGTGAAAAATACAATATCAGGATGAAATGTTGTTTCTAAACCCCTGGTTGGGTAATGCTGTGGTAGGAAAACTGATCCTTATCTTAATTTTCTTGCAGCCAGTATCATCCGGTTGCTCCTGTTATTAGAAATGTATGCTTTCTCAGGGGTATTACTCAAATCTTGGAACAAGTTTATACTGAAGTAGTTTCCCAGGTTAATGACATAGTTTAGATAAGTGCAATATTTCCTTCTATTTTTTTCTTGACTTTCCTGCCTTTTTGTGTTGAGGATATTCTTGTTTCCAAAACACACAGTATGTTAGTATCTGATACATTTCTGTGTAGAAAAACAGGCTATCATCAGAAATGTCTAACTCCCATAAAAAATGATTGATTCAAATTGTTGATAACAGATATTGAACAAATGGAAAAGCAGTCAGGAACCTGTTGTTTATCCATACCATACAGGTAATTCTTGCTCAGGAGGCCACTGACTTCCCTCGTTCTTATTCCACACATGCACAGCTGCCTGCAAATGTGCATGGAAAGATGTCCTGTCTCTGGGCATTGTCTGGCCTCTTACTGAAAGGTTCAGCAAAGGTACAAAGTGCAGAGAAGGATTTGTGCGGTGAAATTTTTGGGTTTTCTCTGAAGATCTAGACTGAAATTTGCATGGTTGAGCCCACAAGGATAATTTTAGAAGTTCCTTGTTTGCCTTCCAATTTTTAAAACAGTGTAATATTTCACAAAACAACTTGTGAGGTTTTTTTATTTTAGGGTTTTTTTTCAAGCCTGCATAGAATAACTTTGAAAATGTAAACTGGACCTCAGATAATCATTAGTATGTTACCCTTCTGCAGTGCTGGCTTAGACTGGGAGCTATTTCCAAGATAAGAAGCTGATGTAAATCCCTCACAATTGTTCACTGCTCAGGGAGACTTCGCAGCTGGAGTGTTGTCAGAGGAGCATTAGAGCAATTTTCACATGATCATACTCTTGACTGTCTACAGTTTGTATGTGTTAGGAAGCTGAAATTGTGAGTGGCAAGCTGGGGGTGATTTTTGGTTGTGTGTTTGATTTTGGTGGGGGTTTGGGTGGGTTTTTTTGTCTTGAACAACAGGAGAAATGAATGTGCATGGTGCACTGTAACTTTATTTCCAATATACCTGGAAGTTCTAAAATCCCTTTACAATCTGTACTAAACAATTAGAGGGAGTTTTTCTTAACCAGTCACTGAAGTACAGCTACATCTGGGAAGCAGCTTTTCTGGTGAGGTGTACAGCGGCAATTTATTCAACTGAACTGTTTTAATAAGAACATGATGTTATTGTGTCCTCTTTGAGCAAAAAATGAGCCTAACTCTGCTCTTGTGCTGATAAAGGCATCAGGGTGTTGTTCCGTGACGATGTAAGCCAGCCTTAAGTGAAGGCTGCTGCTACAAGCTTCTGGCCTTTTGCAGGTGCTGCTATTGGAATTTGGGTGAAAAGGTGAAGTGTTATCTGTGTGACCTTAACCAGCCAAAAGTGAATAGAGCCCCCCAAAAAGCAACATTTCTGTTTTCAGGTGGATCAGAACTCTGAACTGGTCCATCTGCCTTGTGATGTGAACAACAGTGTGGGGTTTGGAGAGGTGAGGATTGCACAGTGGGAGGGAAAATGAGACCACAACAGCTGAAATCTTAAGTTACCTCATGCTTTTGGAGAACATCAACCTCATGTTTCATTACTCTGGCTTGGTTTTACAAAAGGAGACAATTAGTTGGTGGCAATGAAGAGCAGCTTTTTTTTTTTTTTTTTTTTTTTTTAAAGGCAGAGGCCCTGAGGTAATCTAAAGAATACATTATTTCTGTGAACACTGTTTCCAGCTTATCAACTATCTTGACTGGCCTATCTTGAGCTCATCAAGGTTGGGGGCTGACTTATGACTTCGTCATTCACCCTCGTGGACAAAGCCATTGTCAATGCAGTGTAATGTCACTATGGGAACATACGTCACTGATTCATGAGGTGTTTGAAGATATCTTTAGGGACATTGATTTTGAGTTCCTTTTCAAAGTGGGGTTTGGAAAATATATCTGTATGGCAAAACCACTTCAGTGTGTGCAGGAATAGATAAACCTTTTGAGGGAAATGAACTAAAAACTTAGCTTTCATGGTGCTCATGAGCTTTGCTTTCTTGAATTTCTCTAGTCCTGCTAAAGGCAGGACAGTCCTTCCACCATGTGGGTGAAAAGCCCTTACTAGAACAGCAGAGATGTCAGCTAACTCCCTGAAAACATAGCTGTAGATGTGCACTCAAATGTATTCATGGACATAGTCTGGAGAAAATACTAGATTTTTAATGCTCAAGAGAGTCAGTGGCTTGATATATGGAATCTGAGACACATCTGAACAGTTTCTGTTCACTTTAATAACACAAAGGACATTTTATCTTAAGCTCTACCTCACAGGGGGAATGAGACTATTAGTAGTGTTAACCAGTGGGTTAAGGCAGATACGGTGAAGTATCTGGTACTGACAACCTTCAAAGGGGGAACATAAGACTAGATGGAGTGCAGATCTGGCATGGAATGCCTATTCACATATGCCTATTAAAAACTATCAATAATTGCTTAGGTATTATAGGAGTGGCAGTTCAGAGAACACCTAGCAACAGCTTGATCTGTTACATGAATTAGAACAAAAATGGCCCTTGTGCCAGGGAGTCCAAAGTCCAGTTCTAAAACAAGAAACAGATTGGGGAGAAAAGATCAAATTAAACCAGGCTTCAGCTTAGTACTGTGTCCAGTTCAGAGAAAGCTTTCATGAAGGTGCTGAAATTCCTGTGATGACTGTCACAAATACGTTAGACTTACTAGTCTGTATAAAGCATGTGATGTGAGGCACTTAATATGATTAAATTCTTGGCAGGGTATATGGAATATGTAAAGACTATGTCAAATATTGCTTCATTTAGCTGCTGAAGTTCTCCTATACAAGATGGAAGGAGATCTTGACTCGCGTGAGCCAGAAATTGTTCTTAATGTTAGCAAAAAAAATTCCAGACATCTGTTTTGAGATTGTAGTTCTGAAAAATACCCTTACTTCTGGGTAAGTTTTCTTAATAGAAATTAATTCTGGATTTTCTAATATTTGCCCACCTCTTTCTGAAGTACGTGATCTTTTATTAATCTTAAAATCAGTCTTCTCAGTATGTATAAAAAACAAATTCCAAAAGGTAAAGTTACAAGCTCTATTACTCTAGGGATTCAGGTGAATAAAAAATACTGCTTATTAAATTAAAGAGATCTGGAAGGTCTTATTTACATTAATAATGAGGTCTATTAAACATAAACCAATGACAGCATAAAGACTTATTGGGGAAAAAAAAATCTCCCAAGGGAGGCTTCTCAAGGGAAAGTTTTTCTTGTTGATCCGGATTCTTTTGCTGCACTTTTTGCTTTATGCTTCTCTGTGAAGGTTTCTCTTAAGAGCTAGCTCTGGAACTGAAAGGGCAGCAGGTATTTCAAAACCTAGATTGCCACTTGGAAATTTTGGAAAACTAAACAAGAGTCGAATGTAAAGATGCTACTGAATTATAAAGGATTTTCAGCTTTTTCTGTAGCTGACAATCCTTTGTCTATAGCAAAGTCATGAGATATTTAATTAGCTGCATCAGCAATCAGATACTGTAATACCATAATATGTTTGGTCTCAAATTAGGAGGGCTCACACCTGTGGATTCCATTTGTCAGCTAGTAGAGTTTCCTTATTCTGAAGAGTAAAGCATGGGAATGATCGCATCATTCCATGTAGAAGTAATTTTGCTTTTTAACTGTGCTATCTGTGTGATCAAGTACTACTGTGCCGGAGTATGTCATACCCAATGAAGTCAGCTAGAAACTTGCCATGTTGCAGGTGTTTGTTAGGTCTGTGGAAATAAGCTTATGGGAGAACTTTCTGTAAGCAGCTTCTTTCTTCACCCAACCTAACTTGGGCATTCAGCTAGGTGGCTAGGCCAAAGGCTGGAGTAATTTGATGTGTAAGATCCTGTCTGTTCATAAGCTGTAAACTTAGGAGCTTTGAGTTATGTTAGGTGGTGTGTATATCCCCATAGCATTTCTTATTGTGAGCAGTTACATACCGTTTGACTGTAGGGAATTGCATCCATAGAAGGAGCAATAGGGTTGGAGAATCAATAGATCCTGCAGAAGGAAATCTGAGAATGCAAATGTTTAGAGGCTCACAGCTGCTGTTTTCACACAGTGACTTCAGAGAAGTTGCTGTTTCATGTGCAGCCCTTCTGCCTATTATCATTGTTCACCTCTCCCTTAGCTCAAGAGAACAAACCAGTTTTGTTTGCTTCCTTGAAATAGCGTGCACAGATTGATACTTGCTCCTAAGTTATAAATGTTTAACAACTCAAAATGAGACTGAAGAAAAAGTAAACAAGGAGACCCATAGGAAAAAAAAAAAGAAAAGCAAGCCTGTTTGTCTTTTCAATGACTGAAATTTAATTAAGTATTAGTAGAACATGGTGTGTGACCTGGGGGAGCAGGAGCAGTTGATGGATGACCCTGTAATGATTTCTGGATCCTCATAGCTGTATTTAGAAAGCATTGCAGAGCACCAGTAAAAGGAAGAAAAGGAGTGTTTAAAAGAGCAGCAGAGAGGAAAAAGGAACAGAAAGCAAGATAAAATAGGGGAAAAGGTGATGATGAGTGAGGCAACAGGACAAAAGCTGGGTACTACAAAAAGTAAGGTTATGTGCTAGTAGGCTGTGAAATGTGTGTGGGGAGGCTGAACGTGGGAGCAGAGGATGCCAAAAAAAAAAAAAAGAAGGAAAATGGAAACAAATGTTCTGGAGTGGGAGGAGAGGTTATTTCATTTGTTCCTGACTTGTTTAGGCATTCAACCAGCCAAGCCTGTATTATTTTTTCTAGGCATCCCTGTTCAAGAGGGATTAAGAAAGGATTGGTTGCCCAGTTCCCTGGGTGCTGCCCCAGGTGCAGGCAGCATGGCAAGGCCGGGCAAATCAAACCTGCCAGGGGTAGAGATGTGACTGAATGGAGCTCCAGCTTTGGGAGCCCATGAGCATCTCGGCCATCTCCCCAGGGGACCATAGGACAATCCTGCAAAGGGGAGGATTGCAGGAAGTTGTCATGGAAACGGAGGGCCTGAAAGATTGACTCTGAGCAGCAACAGGCCAGTGAGGCAGCCTAAGTAGGATTTATAGAACATTATAGTGTGAAAAACAGGAGAAAATTACTGTAAAGGCAGGAATTATAGCACAGCAGAACGTATCAGCTCTGAGATCCATCTTGCTAATTAAAACAGCATACTCTGTGGTGGAGCACGTGATAAGCCTGTTAGCCTAAATGGGAAGATGTTATCGATACTTCATTATAAAGTTTATTGTCTTTAAAGTAACTATGGAGGAGGGGCAGGGAGGTGTGGAACCTGACTAACCAATGCCACTCTCTGTCCACTCCCTGTACTTAATAAATATCCATTCACTGTTAAGTCTTAAATCTCTGGAATGTTCTTTGCTTCTTGAAATTTTCCAGCTAAAAGTCAATTTGCATGTGTTTGTGGGAGTAAATAAGAAGACTGAGGGGAAAAAAATGTAACTGCGTATGGAGGGACTGTGCTAAGCAACTTTTAGTATCTCTGTCTTACTGAAGTCACTGAGTGTGTCATCTGAGTTTTGTTGGGTTTTGTTGTTTTTTTTAAAAAAGGGGGGGTACAGGTGTTCCTGAAACAGGCCTTAATTTTGCATGGTTCTAGTACCTCTTAGCTGAGGATCTCAAATCGTATAACATGCCTGGTGACACCTGTAAGGGCTGATTGAAGGTCGTGAAGTAAATCCATACTGGGGCTGCAAACTAGCTACAACTTTCTTCTGATCATGAAGTAATGTCTGTCTAGTCATTAGAAGAATTTTCCTTATTCCTTAACATTATTGTGCCTCCTGTGTCCTTTCTTCAGCTTTATCCCTGTAGTAATCAAACAACCACTCTTTGAGCTTTGGCTGTTTTAGTCCTAATTGGCCTGACAATTCCTGTGTAATAGCACACGTGTAGAAGGTTTGAGTGAACACTATTTAAAAAAAAATCAGCAGCTGGTGCAATCTAATCCATGTAGTACATCCTAATACACTGAGCAGGAGATGAAAAGCCCGAAGACACTTCTATTCAATGAAGTAATTAATATTCTTGTTTGAATATCAGCATACTATTTAGGGAAAAAAACCCACAAAACACCTGAAGCTCAATTGTTGACACATCAACTGGTGTGTTGGAAGTGCTTTTGTATTACAGAATCCAAGGCAGTGTGTCTTATGATGCTGGCTTTTAAGCATTTTAGCACATTACAGTATTGCAGCAATGTTTAAAAATAACCTAAAAACCTCATGCTTCATCAGCTTTGAATCCTTAACTGCAATGAGCCTCTCATTTCTTGCTTCTTACAGTTTTCTTTACATTGTTGTGTACAATGTTTCCCTTGGTGGCAGGCTGCAAAAAGATTGGCCTAGGCAAAACTGAGCACCTGTCGTAGTTTAACCCCAGCCAGCAACTAAGCACCACGCAGCTGCTCACTGACTCCCCCCCACCCCGTGGGATGGGGGAGAAAATCGGGGAAAAAAGAAGTAAAACTCGTGGGTTGAGATAAGAACAGTTTAATAGAACAGAAAGGAAGAAACCAATAATGATAATACTAATAAAATTACAACAGTAATAATAAAAGGATTGGAATGTACAAATGATGCGCAGGGCAATTGCTCACCACCTGCTGATTGACACCCAGCTAGTCCCTGAGCGGCGATCCCCTGCCCCCACTTCCCAGTTCCTATACTAGATGCGACGTCCCATGGTATGGAATACCCTGTTCGCCAGTTTGGGTCAGCTGCCCTGGCTGTGTCCTGTGCCAACTTCTTGTGCCCCTCCAGCTTTCTCTCTGGCTGGGCTTGAGAAGCTGAAAAATCCTTGACTTTAGACTAAACACTACTTAGCAACAACTGAAAACATCAGTGTGTTATCAACATTCTTCTCATACTGAACTCAAAACATAGCACCAGCTGTACCAGCTACTAGGAAGACAATTAACTCTATCCCAGCTGAAACCAGGACGACCTCTAATGATGAAAGTGACAAAATAGTGATGGTGGCTTATGGCAAATAAATTTAGCAGCCTGTTCAGTCTTAATATCTCACAGCCAAGGCCCTTCTGCCTATTCCCATTCTGCTGGGAGGATAGGCTTTGCAGGTAGAGGACCATTCCTGGGCAGACATCAGCAGTCGGTGGGAAGTTGAGAGCTGCTTACTCTTTCCTTCATCTCATCTTGCTCAGGTCTGAGGTGCTCTGTGGCTTTTCAAGGCTGTTAAGGTTTGACTGCTCTGCCCTTCCTCCCTATTGCCTTCTTTGTGCAATGCTCCTCAGAGACTTGATCTGTTTCAAGGAGCAGCATCAACATTGGGGTTTGAGATTTTGTCAAAAGGTCCCATGGCACTTCAAGCACTGTCGTGCTAAACCTGCTTAACTTGCAACAGTAATTACTATAGTATTTATAACTTAATTTATTGTCCGTGATAGATGCCATAGAAGTTGAGAAATTTTACAAGAATTTCAAGAGGTCTGTCTAATTGAGACCTCTAGACTGCATAGATATTTGTCAGATTATTCAGAAATTGGCAGATGCATTTCAAGATCAGTTGAAACATGAAACACATGCAAAACATCTGAACCTGAAGTAAAAGCTTGTAAAAAAATTAGTTCGTTGATCATAAGCAAACCCAAGTGAAGCTATAGAACATGGTTTGTTGATACCTGCTGCGTGTCCACTATAGCATGCTGAAGAACTGAACTGGACAACCCCTTAGTTGAAGTATCTACATTTCCTTTTAATACTGATTTTAAAACCTGCTAGAAGCTTTGAAAGAAATCTTGATTTCTGTGGTAGGCTGACCCTGACTGGACATCATGTGCCCACTAAGCCATTCTATCACTCCACCCTTCTCTGCTGGATGGCGAGGGGGGGGAAATGTGGTGAAAGGCTTGTGGGTCAAGATAAGGAAAGGGAGAGATCACTCACCAGTTACTGTCATGGGCAAAACAGATTCACTCTGTGAAGCTTCTGGCATCTTCTCACAGAAGCCACCCCTGCAGTCCCCAGCTACTAAAACCTTGCCACACAAACCCAATACAATTTCATACTTGAGATGTGTTCCTCTTGCCAGCTGCAGAAATAGAAATGTATTCCCTAATGAAGTTTGAAGTGCTGATGATCATTGTTTGAACAATTTCAGCTTGTGACTACTGGAGAACATGCTATGTAGGTCTTTGTAACCATGTGGATTTTTCTACCTGTGGTTTCTGCTCGTAAAGCAACAGTAAGCTTCCTGTCCCTGTCTGCTGTCTCTAATGGCATATTTTTCTTAAGTTAAAGCTCAGAATAATCTAAAAATACTGTATGCAGCCAGTCTGAAATACTGGGAGCTGTGATTGGTAGGGCAGATCTTGTGCACCAAGTGAGGGTGTACTTGGTTACGCTACCTTTCAAGGAGACAAAATGTTTTGTGTAGAGAATGGTACAGATGTTGCCATAGTATCTGTGTCTGGGTTGGTAATACCATCCTCCCAGGCACACCACTTGAGGGGTGGAAAAGAAAAGAAATGCTGTCTTCGCAGTTTCAGGTGGGCTGAACAACAGCCGAAAAGGAAAGTGGGAAAGCAAGTGTCACTTGTTGAACTTATCTATTTTAATACTAGATGAAACTCTTGAGGCATCTGGTGGGTCAGTACTTCTTTTTAAAATAACATAACTGCTAAAGTTTAAAGAGGAAAACAATCCAAAATAAACTGTCTTCTAGTCTACTCTTCTTCAGTACTTGGGAGATAGAACAGTAAGTGGGTAGTATAGAAACAACTCTGTATACAGAATCTTAATCTCAATATTTGTAATATTTTTTAAATTTATTAATGATAAAAAGGAGGGGGGAGAGATGCAGTAAATTATTTTTTTAATCCCTTTCTGATAGCTTGTGATCTGAGAACAATTGGTGACTGAGTTAGGTTAGTATGTGGCAGGTTACTTTTTTGTGCAATAATGGTGTAGAGTGGTGGTTTTTTGCATGGGATGTAAAAATAGTTGAGTAATGAATGTTTAACAGTTTAGTATTTGATACTGTCTCCTTTAGCATTGGGCAGTGGTTAGATCTTCTTGGCAGCAATGCCAAGTTAAACACTCCCACTGCTGGCTATTGCTTTTGCCTGGAGGATGTTGACTCTACTATGTAAGTTTGTGATGTGAACCAGTTTAATGAACTGATCCAGCTGAAAAATAACTCAAGAAAACAGTCCAAGTAGCTGTGTGAAAAGCAGGGGGCACAAATGTAAACCCTCACCCCGACAAACGGGATGGAAAGCAGGTATGTTGCAGGTATGTTGTACTTGGCATTAATGCCAAATATACTGCTGTAACTTTAATATTAGTTTCAGCTGTATGTTCCCACTACTCACAGGATCTGTAGCAAATAGTCTTATTGTCACGAGGAGAGCCTGGTTGAATTTCTCTTCTTATTGGAATATTTTGCAAGGTCACTGTGTTGTATGAAATCATTTGCCATTTAGGTATTGATTAATCTACAAGCAGATTGATAAGAGATGGATGGATAAAGCAAGCTGCTGGAATAACTGAATTCTAATTTCCTTAATCTTTTTTCTTCAAGTCTTACTTTCTGAGCAGTTTTTATTATCGGCCATAGTTGCTGTAGGTGCTTGAATGTTTGATCCATTGCTTTCAGTGGGAGCTTTCCATGGCATAGTACAGAGGAGAGCCCTCGACGTTTGTCCTGAAGGAGATCCAGTTGGCAAGACAATTAAATTAACAACCTGCAGTCCATGCTGTCTGCTTTGCAGTCAGGCAGCAGCTCATGATAGCATATGCAGCATCTGCAGAGATTGTAAAAAATAACACAGCCTCTTAGTGAGTCATCAAACCCATTGCATAGACTTTGCCCACTTAATAGTTGATAGGGTTTTGGGGGGGTTGTGGTTTGTTTGGGGTTTGGTTGGTTTTTTCCTCCAGGGGGCATTAAAGCATGTCAAAGTACTGTGTCTGAGGGCTTTGGCCATGCCTTTTTCTTTGTATTTTTAGGTGGACCTTTTACAACTACAATTATTTCTAGAGGGCTTTCTGTTTGTTCAGGATTCTAGTAAAGTCAGATGATCAGAGCATGACCTCTCTTTGGGAAGGGCAGGCAGGTGCTGCTGAAAAGAACATTTTCTTTGTCTATTACAGTAACCAAGTAGCTGAATATGTGTGTCTGTTTCTAAAACTTCTTATTTACCTTTCTCTTATATGTACAATTAATTGTCTATAGATCTTCTTGTTGCTTTCCTCCCAACCCTACTGTCCCCCCCCCCCCCTTCAATCGCTCCCCAATTCTTCACTGTTTTCTGTTTCCCTGTGTACTTTTGTTATTGTCTATCACTCTTTCTGCACCCTGTTGCCCTCTGAGAACAAGGCTTTTCAAAATTCATGTGCTTGTCTGGCCCTGCTAACTACTTGCTGCAGCCAGCAGGAAGCATTCATGCTGCTTCTGAGTGGTACCATTTGGACAAGTACATTTATTTTCCTTTGATGCTTGTCTTGTGAGAAGGCACATAATTGTGATGTCCTGGGGCTGCACCATAGCACTAGATGGACAACACTTCATTTGCGATTTGCTGTACTTTTAATTTCCACTAATGAAAACTGTAATGGAGTAGTTGAAAGAGGAGAAGGTGATTCAAAATGAAGTGTGGTGCCATATTTTATTTTGCCACCAGCATCTTGTTTGTGTGCTTTTGGAATGAAAGGGAGGAAAAAAGGTACTGAATTTTCAGATTTAGATTTCTACACTGAAAACCTGAAGAACACTTTCTGATAAGCATCCTTGCTGTCTTGGACACTTTTTTTGAGCAGAGGCATCATTAACTACATAGGCTTGGAACATCCATTAAATGCTGGTGGCATGAATGCCAATGTGATGAAGGAAACAGGAACAGCTGGAACAATGTGGTTAAATTATAGTATTTTTCGAAGTCTTTTATACCATGTGATAAACAATAGAAAGGCTATTCTTTTCTTTAGGAAAGTGCATAGGATGGTAAGAAGAAAGCCCTGTGGAAGCCACAGGCAGTCTTTTCTCTGCAAAAGCTGGAAGTTTTATATAGCAAATAGCTTTCCCTGTTAGATCCTAGTTTAGCACAAACTGTCAGGATGCTCTTCAAAATGTGACGCTAACTCTGTGTGTTTGGTTTGTACATAACATAGGCAAAGTGATAGCAGGTATTTAAAAGGAAGCCCTTGTCTGTTCCTTTTGCTGTCCCCAAAGTAAATAAGGCAGTTTCTCTTTCGTTAACTCATTTTACTCTCCTTAAATTGTGCTAATATTTCCAGTATGGCCAGATCTGGGCTGTGGTTTTAATACAGCAATGTTCCGTGAGGGGGGAATTGGAATGACTTCCCTTTAAAAAGTGGTGATGTAATTATGTTATTTATTTGTATGTATATTGTTATTCCAGTGCACTGTCACATTTGAAACCAATTGAAATCACAGGGAAGTGTAGAAGTCTGTCAGATCATTAAATCTGCTTTGTGCAGCTTTCACAATATATATTTGGAGAAAATCAAGTCTGTTAAATTACATTTGGTGAGAGTGAACCAGAAATGCCCCATACTGTACTTTCTACTCTGTTGAGTTAAAACAGCTCTGATAATTATAGTGGTTCCTGCTCTTGGTGTGCAACTTGAAATTCATTAAGAGGTCTTCATACTTCTGAATCCTTTTTGGGAAAAGAGCCAACTGCAAAAAAGGTGCACGTTGTTAGTAGAGACTCCTAACTAAAGCTGTAACTACTTAGGACACGCATCAACTCTGACTTGTTTCATGCATATTTTTTTTTCATACTCCTGCATTGTTTTAAAGGCCTTCTGTTCAGACTTTTTTCTAAAAATATTACTTCTATGTCAGAGGTATGTAATGATTCTTTATATATGTACTATATCTGAAGGAAGAGATGCTTCCTACTTAAAGAGCACTGCTAAGAGTTGAAGAGTTGACTCAGTAGTTAGTGTTCCAGTTTTGAGCTGATGTCCCATTGACTGTATATTTGGAGGAAGATAAGAACGGAGGGAAGGTAGAATAGAATAATACTAGACCAGAAACATGCCTTTTTCCATATTCCTTTTTAGCTTGGCCAGGACTAATATACAAATAATGACTTCTCCCCACTGTATTGAGTATGTGTGGCAGGACTACAGGGGTGGCCTCTGTGAGAAGCTGCTAGAAGCTTCCCCCATGTGTGATAAAGCCGGCTCCAAGATATGGACCCAGTGATGGTGGTAGCACCTCTGGGATGACATATTTAAGAAGGGGAAAAAAGTTTCTGCACAACAGAAATGGCAGCTGGAGAGACGAGTGAGAATGTGTGAGAGGAATAACCCTGCAGACCCCCAGGTCAGTGAAGAAGGAGGGGGAGGAGGTGCTCCAGGTGCCGGAGCAGACATTCCCCTGCAGCCCGTGGGGAAGACCATGGTGAGGCAGGCTGTCCCCCTGCAGACCAGGGAGGTCCATGGTGGAGCAGATATCCACCTGCGGCCCATGGAGGACCCCACGCCGGAGCAGGTGGATGTGCCCGAAGGAGGCTGTGACCCCGTGGAGACCCCAGGCTGGAGCAGGCTCCTGGCAGGACCTGGGACCCTTGGAGAGAGGAGCCCACGCTGGAGCAGGTTTGCTGGCAGGACTTGTGACCCCGTGGAAAGGACCCACGCTGGAGCAGTTTGTGAAGGACTGCAGCCCGTGGAAGGACTCATGTTGGAGAAGTTTGTGGAGGACTGTCTCCTGTGGGAGGGACCCCACACTGGACCAGGGGAAGAGTGAGAAGTCCTGCCCTTGAGGAGGAAGGAGCAGCAGAGACAACGTGTGATGAACTGACCGCAACCCCCATTCCCCGTCCCCCTGCACCGCTGGTGGGGGAGGAGGTAGAGAATTCTGGAGTGAAGCTGTGCCTGGGAAGAAGGGAGAGGTGGGGAGAAGGTGTTTTTAAGATTTGGTTTTATTTCTCATTATCCTACTCTGATTGGATTGGTAATAAATTAAATTAATTTCCCCAAGTTGTGTCTGTTTTGCCTGTGGCAGTAATTGCTGAGTGATCTCTCCCTGTCCTTACCTTGACCCACAAGCCTTTTGTTATATTTTCTCTCCCCTGTCCAGTTGAGAAGGAGGAGTGATAGAGCAGCTTTAGTGGGCACTTGGTGTCCAGCCAGGGTCAACCCCGTACACCCACATATATATGTCTGCAGATGTTGTGAGGCTTTTTTTTGCTGGTATTTTGGTCAAAATGCTGAGAAGTCCAAAGGATGGCTTAACTAGCTGAATGCCTTGAGGAATTGCATTGTGTGATTCATGAGGATTAGTCTCTAATCTTTAACATAATTTTATGGGATGATAGGGAAGATAAGTTTGACATCACTTTTTTTGAAGTATAGATTTCATTCCACTGTTCATGCTAGTATGGGTGTAAATGAAGATACTAATATAGAAACAACTATGTCTATTCTACACACATGGGATCAAGGACCAAATCATGGTGGTTTTACAACGTGAAATGAGAGAGAGAAAAATTAGAATGACAGCTACATGAGCTCTCAAATGAATGGTCAAATTCAGTCTCTTTGGTGGTGAGATGTATAAAACATGTCCTTTCCCACCAACAGGTTTCCCCATTTAGGCCAGGTGTGATAAAGATGAGCTACCTGCCACCTGACTTCATCTGACTAAACCTTTAGCCTCTAAAGTTGGAGGTATGATGAAGTGTTTCCTTTGTGAGAAGTAAGCTTATCAGTTTCTTTCCACATGACTAGACAGTATATTTCTGCTGGTGAACTGTATTCAGCAGTAGGTGAGAGTCCTCTCTACAATAGTACTCAGATGCTTTGTGTAACCCTGACCTCTTTCTTTTCCACTCCCTAAAATCCCATCAGTGCCTCCTCACAGTTATGCTGTTGGTGAATTTATGTGTATCCATTTTTGTTTGTTTGTTTCAGAATATGCATTTGTAGTAAAAGGTTGACTTCATTCATAAACTAAGGGCTAAGAATAGGAGTGGACAGAACCAAGTAGGCTTGTAAATCCACCACAATACATTGGAACTTCTTATGAGGCAATCCAAATGGTGTTTACTAGCATAAACACAATTATTTTCATGTTCAATGTGGCTAATGTTCCTGAATGCCCTTGAAAGCAGAAATAACACTGCCAACTGGGCAGAGCAGCACCCACTTTCCAGCAGTGCTGATGTCTGGAGTACTTTAAATTCCTTATAAACTACATTGGAAGTAGTAAATTGTAAATCTGGCACTCATTTGGAGCAGAGAAAGGAAGGAAATACAGTTGCTATAGATAGTATAGACTTGTACCTAGAAGACCTAAGTGAGTTGCTTTGCTGTAGCCCATGAACTAGTTTCTCTTACTATCTGTCAAGGTAATTTGGGAATCAACCTGAATGGAAATATACCCCACCAGGCTTATTACTTGGATTTTGGTTTTTTTGCTTTCACTAAATGCTGGGTTGCTGTTGGACTCTGCTGGAAGAGATTTCCATGAATGGAAAATGAATTTGTTGGGACTGTACTGAAGAGATATAGTAAATACAAACTAGATCATTCAGCAAGCACCAGACACACTTCATCTGCAAGCTGTAGGTATTCAGCAGGATGTCATCTGTGCATAAGGTAGGCTTAATACGTGGTACATCCTGATTATGACATTGCTTATTTGCCAGCATGGTGTCATGTACCTACTCACTAAACACCTCAGAAGGTCCAATCCTGTTCTAATTTTTACCAAAGTGAAAATAGAGTGGCTTTGAACTTAGTGGTAGTACTCTAAAATTACAGCAACCCTATGACTTTGAAAGCTGGCCGTCTGCAGGAATGCTTTCCTTCCATTGGTAAGATAGACTATATGTCCTATAAGTTCCTTTGATATCTCTGATCATTGTGATTAAACTGTACTTTATCTCACCACATCAGATGACTCTTCGTGATGTCCTGAGCACTGGCAGAATGAAATTTATGTAACACGGCATGTTGATGTATAGTATCTGACAGAAACACGGGTGATGCCTTCCTTTTCATATATGATGCAACCTGCAATACTCTGTCTAGTGTTGTAGGGAAGTATTATGCAGGGAAGATGGTTTGGTTAGGGGTTTTTTGCCTTTTTTTTTTTTTTTTTTTAATGAAATAGCTGACTCGACCATTGTGGAATTATAGAAGCCTTCCAAATCCCTCACACTGACCACACAAAGTTTAGCCTTAAGCTTCTGTTCAGGGATAAGACTTTTCAGTAGCTCTCAAGCAGCCTAATCCACTGACCTGAGTGAGACCTGATCTGAGCTATCACAGAGTACAGTTTGAGTCCTCACCTCAATCCTTCACTGACATCTGAGAAAAGATAGGAGGAAGTCTCCAAATTTCTGTACTCGTTGTGTACTTATCCGTTCTTGGGACACAGTGGAATTTTCTGTCAAAGAAGAAAAACCATAATAAGGATCAAAGATTTATCCCACAGTAGAATCAGAATTCAAATGCTGGCCATATGTGATTATGTAACTACAGCATAATTGCATCTCAATGTTAAATATTAATTTTAGAGATGTTATGTCTGCAAGATTCCTAGATATTATTATTAATGTAAGTGGGAATATCAAGGATGAGTTGCTATTTATGTCTTCGCATTTTGTGTTTCCTGATCAGCCAGTAATTTAGGTGTCCACTGTTGGCAGTTGAATTGCACTTGGTAAAGCACACCATTGCTGCGCTATTTGCTGGTTATCGGCTATCAGTGTGCTTGAAGTGTGGCATTGCTGAAGAAGATAAGGTACGTGCCACAATGAACTGTTTAAAAACTCCAACCAAACAGAAACCCCAAAAAACCAACCAACCAACACCCCAAACAAACCCCCAAACCCAAACAAACCCACACGCACGCACACGCCCCTCCCCCCCCCCCCCCCTAAAATAGGCAGTTGAAAAGATACTGGGGCTGCACGTGGGAAGTGGTAAAATGTTTACTGGAATGGATAAGAACATAAGGCTGGGCTTTCCATGGGCAGTCTTAGCAGGACTAAGAAATTCAGGAGTTGCTATTCCTGACTTGCTCTCTGTTACTTGTCATTAGCAAGATTTTAGGAAAGAAAGCAAACCACTTGTGGACAGAGCTGGCTGCTGGAATGTACCTATTCTGTGGATGAGTGGGTTTTCCATTAGTGTTAAGCCAATAGCACTGATCTTAAGGGAAAAGAGCCAGGCTTAACACTTCATCTGTTTCTGTCCTGCTTTATGGAAGTAAAGTGCCTTATAGCCTTAGGCAGCATAATTTGTGCCTCATCAGTGTTTATGTAGTTATGCAACTCATGGGTTCACTTTTTTCCCCAAGTTTTGTCACAATAGGTAGTCTTTCTTGCTAGAGGAGGCGGCAGCTCCTTTTAGTTGCTGCTACAAAGGAATTCACTAAGGTCTTGGCATTTGCACTCTGATGTTAGAGAGCAAGAGGAAAGGACTGGGAAAGCACCCAGTCACTTAGACCTTTAGAATTAGGCTATATTTTCTGAGCAGCTGTCGATGGAGTGTTTGCGAGATTATTATTGTTTGCAGAAGCATTATTGATCTTGGCTTTGAAGCCCAGAAATCTGTTTATGGCAGCCTATAAAAATGAACGGCTACTTCTTTTGCTGAAGGTTAACACTGTGTTTGTTTAACTGAATTGAAATGGCTTTGTGTTGTCTAAATGTCAGTGTTAATGAATTTTCGAGTGATTCTAGATTCTCCTAGCTGGATAAAAATATATAGATAAAACCCAATATGTTAAAAGGGGGTGCTATCCACTTCATTAAAACAAGATAAACATAGATCTGAAGAGAAACACTATTGCCTTTGACACAATTAACCATGTGAGAAGGTCCTTTTAGATTGCTTGGTTTTTTTCATCAGTTTGTGTTATTTACATCTGTGTTTCTTTGAAAACAATGGAAAGAAAGGAAGAAATGCAGACGGCCAAAAGTGGTACGTTTGGAATATCTAGCTCTTCTAGAAAATCACTTGGTGGAAGGAGGATCTTACCATAGTGAAATGGGAAGATGTATATTTATTTATAGCTTCCTGATTGCAATAAGACAGCTGGAAATTTGTGGTGCTGCTTGGCTGTAATGAGTTCTTCCATGGACTGCTGTGGGCATTTTCCCCTTCTAGTTTTCTTGTTCTGAAACTAGTTCGTCAAGCCTTCTGTCTAGTTACATTACACAGCTTTTTCTTTGCCCTGCAATTTGTCAGGTAAATGTAATGTGTATTGCTGACTGTACTGTAAGATTAAGACAAAGACTTAATCTAGAAGCAGCATTTACTAAAACATATACATATGTGGGTGGTGATACTTGTTTTGCAGCCATATTTTTTTCTCTAAATGTTGTATTGACAGGCTTTCTTAAAAAGATCTTAGTTTTTGTCATGATCTGGTTAGACATGGGAGTGTGTTTGAAAACTGCTATGGTCCAGGATGCTGCTGTGCACCTGGACAGGCTTAGAGGCAGTCCTTTTCCCCAGATCCTTCACCATGTATTTAGCTGTCTATAATATGTTTTGCCTATCTATAAATGGATCAGGATGTTGCTGAAATAAGCATTGCATAAACACAGCAGGAAAATATTGTCTGTGTCTTGATTTTACCCTCAGTTATGTCTCTTGTGTTCTACCTACTGTCAAGCTGCTCTCGGTTAGGGACTTTTTTTCCCCTTCAGTGTCCTCTCCTCTGGTTACTGGACAGTTACAGATGACAGACACCAATGACTGCAGCTCACAAGTGACCACTGACTGCAACATCTGCCTCTCTTCAGCTAATGACTATTTTCAGGTTGTGTCCCCACCCTTATTTGTACATGTAAGAGAAACTACAGGACTAAAAGAGAATAAACAGAAAATGGCCAGAGGTCATGAGGAGAGGTATATTTTAATCTCTATGAGAAACTGGAATATTTAGCACCAAGCCAGCAAGTGTATCTTGTTTCAGCCCAACACCATGAGTACTCACTGTATTTATTTATTTATTTTTAGAATTACTTAGAATTTTCCCCACCCATTTGTTGAGAGCTCAAACAGAGCAGTGGTGTTCTCCAGGGAATATGAAGTTACACAGATCATTGCTCTCTGTCAGAGCTTTCAAATCTCACAATGCTCTTGAGAAAGTTTGTTCATGAAACAGGTTCATCTATTAAATACGTTCTCCAGGGAATGGTTGATAATATACAATTAAATGAGAGCTGAACTCAGAGGATATCTGAGCAGCTGTATCCCTCTGGCTAAAGTCTTCCATTAGCAGATGCTACTTAAAGGTGAAAGGAATACTAGCAGTTACAGATAATAAACCCAGAAAGATTCTTTGAGTCCTTCTCTATATCAATGTGGTCTTCATCAGAGCTTTTCAAATCTTTGTCCCATTGTACCTTAAATAACTCCATCATGAAGACTAACACTATAAAAAGAAATAAATTAAATTAGAGGCTTATTTGAAATCCCAAACTTTAAAGGTGCTGTTTCAAAGCCTTTGATCTCAATAGGTTTTGGATCAAACAAAGGCTATAGGTTCAAACCTTTCGAGACTTGCATATCCGGAACTTGAAGGGGTGGAAAAGGCCGTGAATTTCAATTTGCATATTCAAAATGCAGTACTTACAAGGAAGGTGGTGATGTGATAGATGCTTACCCTTTTGATTTGCCTTAAAGAGGGCTCAGCTGAGAAACAGTGCCTCTTCTTGATGCATTGAAGTTCTCTGGAAGATCTGCAGTTGAGTTCATTATGAGCAGGAATAGCATCTGCTTGGATAGGGAGGGAACGACATTGTAGGAAGGATCCCAGATGGCTTAGAACTGTATTTATTTTGTAATTTGAACATTTTCTTTGTCTGTTTGTAGTAAACACGTTAGTAAGTACAATGTTGCATTGTTTCCAGTAACAAGGAAATCTTTAACTCCCAGGTGATGTTGCATTTACATTTGCAGTGAGAGTTGAAGGGAATGCTCTTTAGGAATACTTATTTTTAAGGTTGGGATTTAGCAGTCTTACAGATTAGTTAGGTTTCAGTAATAATAAATTTTTAGGTATTATAGAATGAACAGGTGAAAACTGTCAACTTTCTCTCAGTGGATCTGTCCATATTGTAAGATTTCTTTTTTTGTTTTTGTTGATAGTCCCAGCAGATGATCCCAGGGTGAGCTCCAAAGGATGCTTCTGCTATTAAAGGTCTCACCAGAATGATATGGATATAGGAAATGCACTGCTTGCTTTTTTCTCCAAGCCATACATATAAAACTCTACAAAACTTCACAAGTTTTTAAGTAAGCTAAACTATTTAGTTAGTAGTTCCTCCTTTAGACCTAAGCTTGAAGATTTTTCTCAGCTGGGGAGAGCATCACTAGTCCTGAAGTCAGCATACTGTGGAAACTCCCTGCTTTCCTTGGAGGTTACATAACCTGTCTGTTGCTCCAGGAGAAACAAGAAAACTAAGCTCAGGCCTTCTTAGGCAAAAGAAACCTTTCACCACATGGCTGATTATTCCTAGTCCTCTCCGAAACCTAGAGGGAAGATTAGAAAGATTCACATGGTCATATAAAGCTTCCATCAAAAGAGGTGATGCTTTTGGTGCATCTCTCTCTCCACCTTGGATGTTTTCTGAGCTAAATAGCTGTTTGAGTGGAATGTGTTTGAATGGTTGAACATAATATTTTCTATTGTTATTGGTAATGAGAAGATTCCTGCACACTGTGGCATAACCATATTTGTGAACCAGTTTTAGGTGATATATAATAAATGTGAGGATCTGTGTTTTTTCTAAAGATGAAAATTATTCCACTTTATTTTTCTCTCTAAACTGACAATGTGTGCAGAAGTGGTCTGTCGTATCTTGGAGACTTCACAAACAGATGCTTGAGCAACAGAAGGAGATTATACTTCCTCTGTGGAAAATACAAGGTTATATTTCCTTTGACTGTCACAAGGCTCTCCGAACTGAAGTCTTTGTTCTCCAGTTATTCTGTAGTCTCTATTTGTAGAGTTTGGGGAGAAGATGGGGTTTAGATAACCTTCCTGGGTGGACAACAGGACAGCAGCAGAACTTTCTTTGATGTGTTCAGAAAACCTAGTTCTGGGCTTCAGAAAGATGGCAAGAAACAGTAGCTGAGCCTCTTCTATGCCATGCAGATAACTTGGATTATAGTACAGATGTTTGAATTTTATGTCTCTCACAGATGTTCCACAAATTAATTTTCCGTTTTGATTTGGGAACAATTTTTGTTGTTCTCTAGTGAAGACCTCTGCAAATGAGTTGAAAAGGAAACCTTTGAGTTAAAATAAATCTCCGTTCAGCAATAGCTAATTAGATGTTCCAGACCATTCTGCTGCAGGGCTCTGCAGCATCATTTCCAGTTCAGTGCATTTTTGTATGCACCCTTTCTTCTCTTGAGCAGCAGGTTTTTTGACTGTAATTCTTGTAATTGTTGTATAGCTTGTTGCTTCTATTAATTCTCATGCAGAGACTGCACTTGCAGGATAATGTAACATGGATCTGTGTGATGAGATACAGTGCCTCAGTGGAAAACCACCTCAGGGCTCCCAGTCTGAGCAGCAGGGAGCAGAGGTTAGGGGTGGGCATGGCAGTTACTGCAGTCAAAGTAGTACCCACTGCATCTTAAAGGTCAAATTTCTTGGGGGTTTTTGAGTTTTTCTCTTCTGACTTATATTGAACGCTTAAAAAAAAATGATGCTGTTACTTGGTTTTAAACAAAGACAGACTTTATAAACATCAAATTGCTATATCAGCTTTGATTGCATTTCTTATGCCACTGGTAGGTCAGGAGAAATTTTTTTCCTCCCAGTGATATGTAACTGCTTCTGAGAGAGGTTAAAGAACAGCAGATGTCCTGTTGCATCTGTTTGGAAGGATAAGACTTATTGAAGGCATGACTGTGATTTTGCATGTTTTATTTTCAGTACTTGCCACTCTTAACTGTTTATTACTAGGGACTATTCTGCGCAGCTTGTTCCATGAAAATGGGTTGGTCACTTCTATTATTGGTGCTTCTTTCTCATCAGAAGCTGTAACTCTGATGTCAGCATAGGTCCCTATCAAAATGGCTGGAACTATTGTAAGGAACAGACAGGGTTCTCTGGCTTTCAAACTTTTGACCATTGAGTTATTGTAAAAAAATTATCAGGAAAGATCATAAATGCATTGTACAGCTTCTAAACAGAAACAAATCTGCTAGTAATGTGGTTCTGCAGACCAATTTCAGATAGTCTTTATGGACTCCTAGGCCACCTTTGAGATCCCTGTCTTGGAACCGGGAGTTCTGAATTATTTCTCTACTGTCTTTGTGGTGCTTGGTAAATCACATGGGGCCAAAGAGGTGCTGTGCTAGTGCACTTCTTAATGTAGTCTACTGGGAATTGCAGGTTCTTCTGGAAGTGTGGACCACTAAGGTCCCTTTTCCCTGACTGTCAAATAGGGGTAGTATTTATTCTTTCCAAGTGTGGTGGGTTGACCCTGGCTGGATGCCAGGTGCCCACCAAAGCTGGTCTATCACTCCCCCTTCTCAGCTGGACAGGGGGGAGAAAATATAACAAAAGGCTCGTGGGTCAAGATAAGGACAGTTTAATAAAGTGAAAGCAAAGAAAAACAAATTATGTTATTCTCTACCTCCTATCAGCAGGCGATGTCTGGCCACTTCCTGGGAAGCAGGACTTCAGGACGCGTAGTAGTTGCTCCTGAAGACAAAAATGCCTCCTTCCATCTCCCTTCACTTAGCTTTTATATCTGAGCTGACGTCATATGGTATGGAATATCTGTTTGGTTAGTTTAGGTCAGCTGTCCTGGTTATGTCCCCTCCCAAGATCTTGCCCTGCCCCAGCCTGCCAAGGCAGGGGAGGAGATGTTGGAGAGACAGCCTTGATGCTGTGCCAGCACTGCTCAGCAGTGGCCAAAACACTGGTGTGTTATCGACACCTTTCTAGCTACTGATGCAGAGCACAGGGCTATGAGGGCTGCTGTGGGGAGTATTAACTCCATCTCAGCCAGACCCAATACACCAAGCAAGAAAGAAAAAGGTATTTAAATTGTACAGTATTGTTATGACTCCATGTTGGAAATTATTATCACATTTCATAAAGACAGTGTCATGTAAGTGTTTTTAATAACAAAAAAAGTGAAAGGTGACATCGCAGTCTTTGCTGGAATTCACTTTAACAGAATGTGACTGAGCAAGGAGGTTGCTGAACCTGATTCATAGCTTCATGGGGGTGTTGGGATTTGCCTGCTTGGGGTGTATTGGGTGCCTGGATTCAATGCAAAGGGATAGCAAAAAGTAATCATAAATACTTTTTGTCTGTTGTGAGCTAGTTGTCTTTGCTGATCTCACTGAGGCATGTGCACACACATGTGGTAGTATGTCTCAGAAATCTTATTATAAGATTTCATTATCATGTTCTCTTGATAATTGTTTTCTGAATAATAAGGAGTGATAGAAAAAAACCATTTTATTTAATTTATAAGGACAGGTTTTGTTTTTAAACACGCTTTTTATTACAGATTCTTGGGAGTCATTCATTGCCCTTAATGAATAGTTTTAGGCCATTTCTTTGTGTGCCAGCACAGATTCGAAAAGGAATGTATTATTTCCTTTTTCCTTTAATTTCAAATGAGATGTTACTGGCTAGAAAGGCTTGTGTCTCTGGGGATATTGGTACAAAGCATGTGATTTCCCCATCTATAACTTTGACTGATGCATGGCTTATCCAGTCAGTCTGTAGTAATCCTCTACACTCATCACATGCTTACTGGTACCCACAAACATATACCCTCTGGACTACTAAGTACTTTAAAAAATTAAAAAGTTGCAGCTTGTTGTTTCAGTTAATGTGATGAAGTGGCCAGAAAGATTTTCTAACTAAGGTAAGATGGTGGGGGTTTTCTTTCTTTTTTCCCCTATGGAAAAATGGGAATACAGAATGATGTTCCTAATTCTGATCTTTATGTCCAGCCCACAGTTTGGTGCTCTGTAGCACACAGAGGAAAACCGCTTCCCTACAGATAATAAGGACACTGAACAAGCACTGCTCCATGGCATCACATTAGCCCTTAAAAGCTTAGTGCTGTGTCTGTGCAGAACAGAGACAGAAGCTGGTGCATCTGGGATCCATTTGGCAGTTCCCATTATCACTCATGACTCTGGCTGCTCATCTGCTTGGCAACCTCACCTGGGAGGGCCAGGAGTAAAGACAATTCAAAGGTGAACTTAGTTCTCAGCCATAGAAATTCATGACTCAGTAGCAGCAGTGTTGGAGGCAGTGTAGTTAAAACCTTTGTGGCTTCTCCCTATCACAAGTCTGCAAGCAGATGTCCTTTTTCAGAGCTATGTCAACTGAGAAAATTTCGGCAGTTCTAAATGGGCTAGCAAAGAAAGACCTTTAAAATCTCAGCAATGTGCTCTTGTTTGCTCTGCATCCTTTAGAATCAGTCAGTTGATGTCTGTTGTATCCATATTCACTGGTACTTTCAATGCGTTTTGGCATGTTGACAAACTATTAAAAACTTGTGTTTTCACAGCTAATTATAATTCTGTCCTGGCATCATTAGGGGCAATAGCATCAAAACATAGGAGACACTTATATAGAAATATATGCATAAAACCCCTTAAAGCACATTTCTTCTAGACTGATATGTGGGGAATAGTATGGCAACATACAGTAAAGGCAGCATTAAGAAATATTGAAATAACAGGATGCGCCAACATCCACCTGTCAGAAGAGCAAGTTATAATACTCTTTATTGGTACAGGTCATACTTCGTGATGGCTTTAGTCTTTTCTGTCTTCTGTGAATCAGCCAGCCTGGTTCATTTGATGTGATTAAAGTTCCTTAGAAGATGCATCAAAGTTGTGAAGGCTCTTTCTGTCTCTGGATACAGAATGGGTAGCTGTCTTTCGTGGAATTTGTCATTTCAGCTTATTGGTGTAAGAAAAAGGTATGAGGAACAGGAATTAAAGCAAAGGCATTGTGTGATAGGGCAACTGGTTGAAAATCCAACAAATTACCATTAGGGGGTTTAGTGAGGGTAAACAGTCAATCATAATATATTGCAGTGTTTATTAATACTGCTCACTTATTTACTTGCCCCTTGTTGGAAGAGTTTGCATCCTGAGTAATCAAGCTTTCTTCCATCAACACCTCTCAAAGCACCCTGTATAGACAGAGAAATATTTCTCTTCTCTACTTTGCAGAAGGGGGACAGTGAGACTCTGAAATCTGACCCAGTGTCCCAGAACAAACCAGCAGCAAACCCAGGGAAATATCCCATGCACCAAAGGGTATGTGTCTGTATGTTGAAGAGCTGAGGAGATAATATTACAGGAGGAATTGATTAGGAGTAATTTGCCAGGGGAAGGGAGCTGTATTGTGAGCTGTCAGCAAGTAATGAAGCAAGGATGCCAATTGACAGGTGGACCAAAGCCTTTTCAGTAGGAGGGAGGAGGAAATCGGTTCCAAGATGCAATTGCTCTAATTGAGGCTGTGAAGAGATAAATGGGGAAAGTTTGCAACAGCTGGAGACTGCTCAGAAGGAAAACTTAGAGGGTTTGTTATCCTCTCAGGAGGTCTTTTAGTCACCATGGTGATGCCTCTGGCAGACATCAGCATGGGCAAAAAAAACCCCAGTGAAACCAAAACCAAAGTCAAACAAAAGCCCCAAAGCAAAAAGGTTCCAGACATGGGGGGGGGGGGGGGGGGGGGGATAAATAAATAAATATTGGTGATTATGTTCTTTGAACTGGCACTTGAAAAGAACTTTAAGTACACATCTGAACAGTGCTGGGGTGCCATGGTTACAGGCTCTGTATAAAAATTTCAGTAGTTATAAAGCAATATGTATTGGTCACCAGGAACAGTAGTGTTGGACCTGGATTTCTGGGGCCCATAGACACTTCTGTGAGACAGTTTTCTTGTGTGTCCGCTAGAAAGGTCTGTAGAAAGTTTGATGGTATGCTTAGGTATTATGACTTTGAAGTGAGAAGGATGGTTATGTGATGGTCTGTTTCAGACCTAGAAGGAAAAAAAAAAGCATGGAGAGATCTCATCATTATTATTAATTTTTTTGTCGCCCTTGATATTCAGCTGACTACCTCTTTGTTTCTTTTTTTTTTTTCCTTCCAGTTTCCTCTCATTACTCCTAGCTGTTCCCTTTTGCTGCCACTTTGAAAGTTTATCTCCTTTCTCACTATAGGCGTCTTTCAAACCCACTCCTTAGATAAGCTATATACTCTCTATATAGCTTATTTAAATATCATGTCTCTTTAGTTCTGCATAATTTATGCTGGAGCAGAAAGGGGTGGGGTTAGCCAACACTTCTGTTTTTCTTCTCAAATTTAAATAGGTTCATATATTGACTTCAAGTTAACATGGAAAAATACATACTTTTAAAATGTGTGTGCTTCAACATTACTGACACATACCCTGGTGTTGACCGGCTTATTTGTTTGTATAGTGGTGGCAGGCAAAAGACCCTTGTTATAACAGGATCCCCTTGGGCCAGTGCTGAACAAACAAATGACTAATTGTAATTGCTCTATTGGAGACACTACCCTGTAATGTCAAACTGGATGCAAATGAATGTACTAAGGAACAGAAGGAAAAGCAAAGGAAAAACGGGAGCTGCAGTAATAGCATTGTGTGCCTGGAAGCAAGAAGAATTTTATTTCAGAATGTTGGAAAGGTTGTATTTTAACATAGAAATATCTTTGTTTAGATTGTATTGCAGTAGTCTCTAGAGAGTCTAATCAATGACCAAGCTTAAGTGGTATACGCACATAACTAAGAACTTCCAGGCACTGTTCTCTCTGATTAAATGCTACTTACCCTACCCATCATTTCATAACTCACTTCTCATGGGTCTTGTTGAGGATGTATGTCATGGGAGAAGATCAGGAGGAGAAAATATTGGGATTATTCTTCCTTCCTGCATACAAAGGTTACCATGGAAGGAGAAATAAACATGAGTTCAAAAATGTATGATGCCAATGTTGCTGGAGGAATAAAAGGAAGTTTTGCTCTTTTGTTGAAGGAGACTACTTTAGCCTTTCCCCTTCTATTAAAAAGAATGACGCCAATATGTTTGCAGTAAGGAAGCATGCTAAAATGCAGTATCTTGATTTATGTAGTACCTAATGATGGAAATCTCCACATCTGAAAGTAAGGGCTGAGTGACAATGGCAATTCATGTTTTCCTGTGAGCTTGTTAAGCAAGATGCTGGTATGTTGTTAAAGGGGGGGGGGGTGGGGCCTTGTGTTTTTGTTAGTTGGGCAAGTGCGTATAGTTACCACTGTCATGGGAGCCTGATGTGTGCTTTTGGGATTTTTTTTTTTTTTTTTTAAATGCTGATATTTTCTTGGTATGCTTTATCTTGATTCCTTTGTTTCTACAAAGTTGATCCTAAGAGGCATGTAAAAATACTTTTCTACCCACCAAAGAGCTTGTTTTTGTAACGTTGCATATGGAAAACAAGTGAATGTAGTGTATCTGCAAATATGGTGGAAAATAATTAACTCTTCTTGGTAGTTAATAGTTAATTATTCTTGAGATACCAATTCCTTTCACCAGTAGTTAAAAGAGCTGCCACTTTCTGAGTCCTTGCTGACTGAATACAGAAATGTATGTAGACCACAGTTCTTTTCATGCCCAAACTCAGTGTGGTCATAGTTGCTCAATGCCTGGATTGGTTGATCTTCTATAAGGAGACAAGTGAGACTGTTATTTTGGCATTCACTAGCATACAATCTCTGTTCTTTCCTCTGTAAGGCATTATTTATACACTCTGCTTGATGTAGTTTAGCTTGTAGATACAGCAGTGCAAATTAACTTGCACAGGACAGCCTTAAACTCCCTCACAGCATGTAGCCACTAGTCCTAACTCAGAAGAGAGGATCTTTTGCATGTTTGGTTTCTAGGCTTTTTCCACTAGATGGTCTAGCTGCTATGTAAGTGCTAGCAATTCTTCAATTTCCTTTTGCTCTACCATGACAGTAATTGGTTGCCAATAGACTATGCCTAATGCCAAAACAACTGGACAAAAATGTCTTTTACACTGCTCTGCTGTGTGTTGTATAAATCTATTCTGGCAGCGTCATGTGAGGATTGCCTTGAAAGAGAAAGATCCATCCCAGGTACATGTGGAATACATTCTCATGGAAGAATGATTGATGGAGGAAGTTCTTACATATTCTGTAACAGGTGGAAAATTTCACTAGTAGTGACTTCAGTTTTCCAATGATTGTTTTTTCCCCAGTATTTCCCCAATACTATATGTTACAGAAGGTATTGTATGTGAATAAGATGCAAGCAGATACTGCCTTTAAGTACTGCAGTGGGCATGGTTTCTTTTATAACTAAACGTACTTGAATTAAGTCACTGACCTGAGATGAATTGCTTTAGATTTACACTTGTTGCAAGGTCAGAATGACATTCCCTTTTCTTCTGTTTGTGACCTTACTGTTCTGTTGTGCCAATTATTGTCACCTTATCAATTCAGCATTTTATGACTTTATGGGAGAATCAAATGGAGAGAATAAAAGCCAGAGGCTCCTGTTTAAATATAAATAACTTTGAGGATTAGCAAAAGTGACAGGGAAACTGATTGTATGTAAAAAGACATCTATTAATGTACAAGTGCGTTAAGTATTTCAAAGTTTTCCCTGTATGAAAGCCACCTTTCAGAATAGCCTGTGAACCTCTGAACAAAGAAAAATGAGCCCATGGAATAGCCTGCGCTTCTGAGACCAGTGAAAGAAAATTGGCTTTTCCTGGAATTTGCTTTCTGCTCTACGTATGAATTCCAGTACATTTAGTAGTACTGAAGGGGAGATATAGCTGTCGGAATGACATGTTAGAAGGACTTTCCTGAAGAAACCACAGCTCCCACAGGCTTTGCGAGTATCTTGTAACAGCATTCTCTTATGGAAAAGCAAAAACAATTCTGTACTAATCTTATTCTGTAGAACAAAGGAGCAGAGTTGTGAGTAGGATTTGGAGCAGAACACCTAAATCTGCAGAGCTGACCTGTAGCTCCAAGTATACTACACAAGAGAGACCATTCAACTTAGTTAAAATGAGAGAAAAGATAAAAGAACTGGGTGTCTAGGCCTATTCCCACAAGAAGGAAGACACTCTTCTGGATTTGCAATAAATAGGGCATTATGGTATACAGAACACCACCAGCACTTGGTGTATTTCATGGAACAGTTAGCTAATTGTATAGCTCAGGAGCAGATTCTGCTGTTGTTCTGCTGAAATACTATTGTTGTCTTTAACTACCAGACTTAGGAGTTTATAGAGAAGACTCTTCTTGGAGACTTACAGCGATAGTATGAGAAGCAATGGGCACAAGATGTGAATGTGGAACAGTGTGATTTAAATAGTAAGGTGGTAAAACACTGAAACTGATTGCCAGCAAAGAAGTTGTTGAATGTCCTTTCTTTAGGATATTCAAAACTCAACTGGAGAAATTTCTAAGCAATCTGATCTCATCGGCCTTGCTTTGAGTTGGAGGAGAGGGAAACTACGTGAGCTCTACAGGTTCCTTCCAATTATTTGATGGTTCTTTGTTTCTAGGCATTTGTGCTGAGAAGGCTGACGTTCTCTGTTTTCTATGGGAGTATGAAGTTATGGTTTCTGATGGTTGAGCCATCAGCATTATTCAGTGCTGTCAGTTCAACGTCAATGCAAGGTGCAGTCATTAGAAATTACTTTTTATCCATATTTTACTGTTGTTATATTGCATTCAGAAGAATGCTTCTAAAAGTCCAAACATAAATGATCAAAAATTTGAAAAACTAGGCTTTATAAAATTTTCACCTGTCTTTCTCACCTTCCAAAGAAGTCAGGATGTAAGTGATTATGTGCTACTTGCATGCCTCTCTAGCTGTCACCTGTAGAGCCCTGTAGGATGCAAGTGCTGCAGTCTGAGGAAGAATGACTGACCCTTAACACAGGGCTTAAGAGGCATTCCAGGCCTGGAGATGAAAGGATGAAGAACAAATCCTCTGTATTATTGAAGCGTGTGAAAGGCATGAAAGAGCTAGAGGTAAATCAATAGTTTGCATTTACAGTGCAGGAGAGAAAAAAAGATAGACTGGGATTTATTTTTCCAGCTTATTTGAGAGAGATTTTTTTTCCCCTTTAGGGAGCACAGAACTGAGCTTTCTGTAGAATTGTATGTCTTTGGCACCCTGGAAGGTGTACCCGAAAGAGAACTCTTCTGTGTGTTTTCTCCCAAATAAATACTACAGTAATTAAATGCTTTATTGGGACTACAGCTGGCAATTCACAATAAAGCAACAGAGACTGAAACTAAAATATTGAGGTTCAGTGCTTGCAGAGATGGAGATTAATATTACACTTGAAATATGAGTGAAGGAAGTCTTTATCAATTTTAATCAAAGTTTCTCAGTGGGAGTAGGAGATGAGGTTAGGAGGACATAGCCTGCCCATTTTTAGCTGTTTCCTCAGCTTTATTAATTAAACTTCTCTCTCTAAAACTTCTTACCAATATTCATGAAGTACCATATGGTTCACTCCTCTCGGAAGTCCCTTCTCCATGTATAGATAGGTGTTTGGGTAGCATCTCTCACTGGTCTACCTTAGCACTGTGTGGTGATGTGGTGCATTGCCTTTTAATATAATGATAGAATAATTTCAAAGGCAAGCAAGTTAAATTCCTCCTCTTAGTTTCTATAGGCCCTCTTCAAGAATAGGAAATGCCAGGGCATTTAAAATCAAATACTGTATACAGATGCAAAAATGTAGTGTTAAAGCATATTTAAAATGTGTAAGAAAAGACAATAGCCTTCTCTGTGAGAATATTACGGATATTATCTGTAATATTCATAAAAACTTACTGTTTCTTTGCCTGAAGTCACCTAATACTTTTAAAATGAAGTGTAGAGAAATTGCTGCCGTCATTAGATCAATGTCATCAGCCCACAGCCTTTTCATTATCCACACTTGTGTGACACATGCTATTGCTCCATGCAACTAATGCCTTAGACGCAGGGCCTCTCAGGTGATGATGTGTTTTAGTCTAGATTGTAACTGGTGAACTTCTCAGGAAACAATAGTGATGGAGAAGCTTCTGGAGAGTGGCTGAATATCAAAGTCTTAAGAGTTCTTGGTTGCCTCTGCTAGAGGAATTTTTTGCAAGCCAAAATGCCTCATGCAATCCATGTTTGATGGCGATGTGTTTATCATGGCAATGGGAATATCTTAGTCACCCAGTACTGTTGAGGCTGTGGTGTTGTGTGCCTATACCACCCTGTTCCTCTGGATAAGGCCCCAGGTGCAGCTTTGCTACTGAATCTCATGGCAGGAGCTGATGCTGTGTGTAGCTGTAAGATGGAGGCCACTCCAGTGTGGTATAAAAACTGTGATGCCGAGGCACTTTCTAGTGAAATGATAAGAAAGGACTAGGGTGGGTGGGTTTGTGGCTAAACTTAATCATTTGCCTTGAAAGAAGGGTAGCCAGGCATGGAAGATTAGATGTCTCCCTTGAGTGATATTATGTTTGTAATTGGGATAGCAGAGGATGCCGGGAAAGAGCTGATATGAAAGACAAACCAAACTGGCTGAGGGGAACAAAGTCCCAGGTCAAGGTGGGCAAGTTATTCAGAGCCACTCTGCTTTTTCTCTCCCCTGCTGACTTTCTTCAGATACAGTTGTTCTTGAATGATCACAATCAGTATATCAAAATAAACGTTTTATAGAGTAAGGTAAAAGGAGTTGCTGGCAAGACTGTAAATCCTCTCATGGAACAAATGATAACTCAGCTCAAGAGCCCTTTTGTCCTGGGAGTGCGAGGAGGATATAAATTCTCTGAAAGTATCTGTCAGTGGGAATTGCTCAGCATTCATCATGCTAGCCCTCTGCATCATTCATGAATGTCATAAGAGACTAAAGAATTGGCACTTCATGGTGAGAATGATTAAACAACCATTACACTTGTCTTTTACTCTGGCATATTACTCTGGTACCTTTCAACAGATTGCCTGTATAACGCTCACTTATGTCCACCTCTCCTAATGGTGGCTGTCCTTTCATGGTGGCAAGAAGAGGAGGCAATAGCAAGAAAAGCTGCATATCATTTACAGAATAGTTTGTACACAGTATTACTAGCTCTGGATATTTTTTGGTTTTGCACTCCCACTATGTGACCTTGGGGAAGGTTAGAGAACCTTGGGAATGGTGAGCTCCTATAAATGCATTTCTTCTCATCACTGGCCTTCCAGTAGTTGTGAGGGACAATGTCATATTTGAAGTGAGGTCAAAAAGCTCAAAACTCTGAGTTTGTTTCCTTGGTAGACCAAACCAGCCTCATTTAGTCCTAGAAGACTAGGCTGTGTCTACAATAGCAGGCAGCATGAGAGTGCGTTTTCAGAATTAAATTTAGTACCAAGGACCTGAGATCCATCCTGTAAGCATTTTACTTCTGAAGTTTTACTTTAGACCAGCTCTAGTCTGGTCCTATAGACTAGTTACTTGTTAATAGCTGGATTGCATCTTCCAGTTTAGTTTTATTTGAAATGAGTCAAGCTTGTGTACTCTTGAGACTGCTCTGATGTGAACCAAAGCATGGCAAGTGGTGCTAGATCAAGAAGTTTATTTCAAAAGCATGCTGCTGAAATACTAATGGCCAGCAAAAGGTTAGATCTCGGAAAACCTGCTTCCTATTCCCAACTCTGCTGCTGATTTAGCATGTGAGATTTGGTTAAAACTCTTACCTTCTGGGGCTCTGATGAATATCTAATAGGCAGTATTTCTGGACCAACTCTTTTTAGTATTCAAGCCTGAAAATTTGGGTTTGATCTCCTGCAGTGAAGGCTGTAAAGGTATTTTCTGTTTTAATACCTATGACTAAGGAAATGTGACCAGGTACGTAAGGAAGAATGAAGGATTACCTACACATAAAACAAAGAAAACATTGTGGTCTGCAAACTGGCCACGCAAGAGGTTATGCTACTTAAACTTGAAGTTACTAAATGAAACTGATGGAACAGTGGTTGTCTTTGTGATTTTGTTGGGGTTTTTTCCTGATGGTTTATTTGTTTTAATGGAATAAACCATAGCTTAAGGGTCGAGACTAGAAAGAGTTTCTTTGGAGGAGAGTTTAATGGGCTGAGATCAATAGTAATAGTTTGGCCTCCATCCATCCTGACCTGTATCTAGGCCATTTTGTTACCATTCAGATTCTGTAAAACTGTAGTGAACTAACATCCCTATTCTTCCACCAAGCCCCAAATGAGCTATGAATCCTGCTGTGCTTCTCATTGCTAACAGTAGCCTCGGTATTGCATGCTGCCTTCTGGACTTCTCCAAGGACATCCTCTCCGTGTGCACTTTTATCAGGAAATACCAACAAAAAAGAAATTGCATCCAAATTCCAGATCCTCTTTGGCAGCAGAATGCAACTAAGAAGTACTTCCATCTACCTTTACTGAACTTAGTCACAGTTGCACGTAATGAAGTCTCTTTCCAGGTGGTGGATAACTTTGGCCCCATAAACATGTCCTGCAAGGGTCACAGTAACTGGGCACAGTTTTCTGGGCAATTCTACCAAGCAAATTTCATATTTCAGTTGTAATGTTCGTAGTTTCTTTTGATCTCTTCTTCTGGTGCATTGTGGTTTTAAGCCTTTTGTCTTTCTGTAATGAAAGTTCTATGTTTGTTATGAGCAGTGTGGGGTTTCGG